>NC_141697.1:381800186-383050186 GCF_964263255.1 Lissotriton vulgaris
TAGAAAATTTCATGGGTGCAGGGGGGGGTCCAAAGGACCCCCCCATGCACCCCTGAAATGTATTTTTCGCATCATGTTTCACACACACATGTCCTAAGGACATGTGTGTCCGTAACATGAATGTTGAAAAAAAAGCATTTTCAAGATTTTAAACACTTTTTCCAAATTTACCGAGTGGTTCAACCACTCGGTAAATTTGGCACCCTATTTGCGAATTTTCACTTTTTAAAATAATGATGCATTGCTTTTAAGAAATCGCACATCTGCGACTTCTTAAAAGCACCCGCAATTTTAGAATTCGCAAACATGTTACGAATTCTAAAATTGCTTCATGCATCCCAAAAAGCACTTTTGCATTCGCAAACGGCCGATTTTAAGGAATCGCACCGTTTGCGAATGAAAAAGTGCTTGATGCATGTGGGCCTATAGTTCAACAACCCACTATGAATACAATACGAAATGGCAATAGTAAGGGAGCGAACTACAAATCCCGAATACTAAAGAAAAACTTCCCCACTGGTATCAGAAGCGTGTCAATAGCAGGGAAAGACCTGTCCCGGAAGTTTAAACATAAAAGTAGGACATTTGTTGCAGGAGCAGTTGAAAAAAAGAGATTCATTTCATCTTTAACATTTATTTTTGCAGATTGAATATAGCGCGAACTCGACCCGAAGGTTTCGGAGCGCTTTGCATGGATACCAGTTACGTAGCACAAGGACACATTCATTTTTGGTATGCACGGGGAGATAAGTGGATTTCCCAGAATCACAGGATGCTGAGCCCACGCGAGGATCGAACCTGGTTCCCCAGCTCCAATTAAAGTCGGCAGCTCTAGCAGTAAAGCAAATAGTGGTGATTTTTGCCTACTTTCAAAAGTAAATCATTCGCGGCTCGGGGGACGCACCGTGGGTCACGTGAGGTTGGGGGCCGGGGGTTCAAAAATAAAGTTTAATCAAACAAAAAAAGTGAAAACTTACCTGACCGCGGCGCTGGGTCTGCTCCACCTGTGCTTTGTGTTCCTGTTCCAGGGTCCGCCGCCGCGTTGGTGTCTTCGTGAGTGGCTGGTGCACCGTGGCAACCCTCTCAGCCAATCCAGACGCTGCTCCAGCACCGCCAGGATTGGCTAGGGCATGGACTGTCCCAACCCATAAGAGAGCAGGAGCTGCGGCCACTGGCAGCCCTCGCCCTCGCTCGCTCTCATAATGCAGGGCACTGCAGGCTACACTAGTGCGCATGTTCAGGCTGGTCACAAAAATGACCATTCCAAACCTGAACATGCGCACTGGGCCTGCCCTGCTGGTGCTGCTGTGAAATGAATTGAATTTGTACTTGTAAAGCGCACTTATACCCCTGGCGCTGTAAGCATACCGCTGTGGAACCCTTCCTGGCTTTTCCCTGTGAAATGTCCACTCCTGGGCACCCCCAAGGTGAAGCCAGGCATCCCAGTGCTGTTGGGGCTGTTGTCGAGATTAAGCAAGCTATTGCCCAGAGTTGCAGAGTGAGACCCATGATTAGAATAGGCACCGAGGTGAGAATTATCAAGTCAGTGGAAATTGAGCCCAAGACCCGCCGAGGCGGGAATAGAACCCTGGTCCCGGGCCAGACCTCTGCATTAGGGTCTGCCACTCTAACCATTGATTGTTGTTTTCGCATTTGTCACCCCGAGTGGGATGGGTATGCTCAGACGTGAGTCCCATGCTCTCCACACCACTGGAGTCAAGCTATCCTGGCTGAAGACGGCTGATAGCCAGAAACCGGTTCTAGGATGCTTGATTCCGGTCCAGGAAAGACATGGCTTGGCAGTTTGGGCTGGACTGTTCCCATAAGGCACAGGGTCAAGGCTGATTTGCATATGGCCATGTCTGAACTGGGGTGGTGTGGAGTGCAAAAAAACGATGGATTTAGGCCCAGATCTCTGTACTGGGGTGAATGTATGACATTGTTCTGCATTCTGTCCATCAATTGTTTTTGCATTTGTCACCCCGAGTGGTATGGGTATGCTCAGACGTGAGTCCCATGCTCTCCACACCACTGGAGTCAAGCTATCCTGGCTGAAGATGGCTGAAAGCAAGAAACCGGTCCTAAGATGCTTGATTCCGGTCCAGGAAAGACATGGCTTGGCAGTTCGGGCTGGACTGTTTCCATGAGCCACAGGGTCAAGGCTGATTTGCATATGGCCATGTCTGAACTGGGGTGGGGTGGATTTAAGCTCAGATCTCTTTACTGGGGTGAATATATGACATTGTTCGGCATTTTGTCCATCAATTGTTGTTTTTGCACTCTAACCATTGAGCCACACTTCTCCACATTGAGCCACACTCAGTCTGTTAACAACAAACCCAACCCTCCAGTGCTGCCCCCGCCCTCCTTCAGCAACACGTCCTCCTGACTGACTCCGGCAGGTGAAGACGTCAATCTTCCACTGTGGTCCATTTGGTTAGTGGGGCAACGCCCCAATGGACGCACCGCCCCTGCCTGAGTGAGAGGAGACCCAGGAAAGTCCGGTGAGTGGGACTGCCTGGGGAGTAAGAGCCAGAGTGAGGCACAGGACCGGTTTCTTTATGCCTGAGCGGCCAAGCAAGAATAGCGGGCCGCTCCAACGAGGGGACAATTCAATTTTTTTAGAGTCCCCGAGTGGGGATCCAGCAAGTGACTATTTCCCAGGAGCAGTCCCATAGGAGGGCGGGCTGCTCCAACAGTGGGGGCAAATTTTGACTAAGAGAGGCCCAGAGCGAGGCCCCAGAAGTGCCAGCATCATTTTCGACACCGCAGCCCCGCAAGTTAGCCAGAGGCACATAGAGGGCATTCTTTTGCTGAGTTCAGGAAGCGGCACTCCCGCCCCCTTTGTGCATGACACAGTGTCCCTTGGGCTATACAGCGGCGCCGCAGTTGCGGGCCGCTGCAACGTGGTTGCCAAACTATTTTCAGAGTCCCCGAGCCGGGCTCCAATGGGCACAGTGGTACCAGACATGCTTGTGCATTGTTGGCCTTATTTTCACAGCTGCAACGTTGTGGGCACATACTTGTATTAGGGTCCCTGAGAGAGGGGGCTTCCAGGCACGGCAGTGCCAGTACTTGTTTTTTCAGCTGCACCATGAGAGCATGGGCAGCTGCAACGAGGGGCATGACATGCAAGTAATGCATATTGTGTTTATACTGATGATTCATGCACCATGATTTATGCATATTGTGCCTATGCTAGTAGGGCCTATTGCATAATGTGATTTATGCTCGTGTGATTATGCCCATTGTCAAACTAGGATGCTTAGATGATGCCTATCGCATATGTTATGTTATGTTATGTTATGTTATGTTATGTTATGTTATGTTATACTTTATTTTTATAGCGCACGGCTACTCCAACGGAGTGTCCCGGCGCTTTGTTTTGGCAGCTCAGACAAAGGGAAACATAACAGAAGAAAAAAAATTCCAGACCAACACAGTAACATAACTAAAGAGTAAAAAGCCTGGTTTTCAGATTTTTTCTAAAAGACAACAGATTCGGAGTGCTTCGTAGAGCCAATGGCAAGGTATTCCAAAGCTGGGGCGCCCTCACACTAAAGGAGCGCCCCCCCACACGGACCTTCCTGACCCAGGGGACCACCGCAAGAGACAGAGACTCCGAACGGAGAGCTCTAGTTGGGCTATAAAAGGCAAGCCTGCGCTGAAGGTATTTTGCTCCCGAGCCGAAGAGCGCCTTATGGGCCAGCGTCAGTGCCTTGAAAACTATCCGCTTCCGGATAGGCAGCCAATGAAGTGACTGTAGTAGGCCGGACACTCTGTCTCACCTGCGGAGGCCAAAAATGGCGCGCGCCGCCGAATTCTGCACGACCTGAAGCAGCTGCACAAGATATTCTGGGAGACCCAAGTAGAGAACGTTGGCATAATCTAATCTTGAGCCAATCAGAGCTTGCACTGTGATCTTCCTATGCTCTTCAGTGAGCAAAGGGAGGAACTTACGCAGCATCTTTAAGATTCCGAAACAAGTGCCCGAGAGGCCCAGAATCTGAGATTTCATTGTCAGATTGTTATCGATCTTAACACCCAGGTTTTTTGCCACCTGGGATGCCTGAGCTGGAGGAAACATATCGCTCGTTCCCCATGCTTGCCAATCTGGGTCTGAGGTACAGCCAAAGAACAGCAGCTCAGACTTATCGGAGTTGCATTTAAGGCTGTTCTGCCGAAACCAATTAAAGACCGCGCCGAGACAATCCCGAATGCTCTCTCCATCGAATTCCTCCCCTTTCCTGTACGTGAATAGAAGCTGGGTGTCATCGGCATAGGAAACGATCTGGGCCCCAAAAGACTCTGCCAGTGCCGCCAGGGGGGTCATAAAGATGTTAAAAAGAGTCGGGCTCAACACAGAGCCCTGCGGAACTCCGACTCCCAAAGGCGGCATCCCAGCGGAGCTAGGGGGGACCCAGACCGTTTGTCGACGGCCCGCTAGAAAAGATGTAAGCCAGCTAAACACCGTCCCCCTCAGACCGATGTTATAGAGTCTGGCGAGGAGCCCCTCATGGGGGACGGTGTTGAAAGCCGCCGACAGATCGAGCATAACAAGCATGGCTCTACCTCCAGAGTCCAGTGCCTCCCTGATGGCCTCAGACACTTCGAAGAGCGCAGTCTCGGTGCTCACATTGGGCCGAAAGCCAGATTGTGAAGGGTGCAGCAAACCATTCATCTCCAGAAAAGCAGAGAGTACACTGTGTACATGCTTTTCCGTGATCTTAGCTAACGCAGGCAGAAGCGAGATAGGCCTATAATTAGCCAACACCTCGGAGTCAGAGCCCGGCTTTTTGAGGAGGGGGATCACCATTGCCTGCTTCCATGCCTGTGGGACCAACCCCTCCCTCAAGGAGCGGTTCAAAAGTGGATTGACCAACGGGTCGACCACCTCCGCCATCCTTGCCAAGAATTTGTCTGGACAAGGGTCTAACGGTGACCCAGATTTAAGGTTGGTCAAGAGTGCCAGAGAGGAGGCAAGGGAGATGGGCGGGAAGACACACAAAGCCGGATCCAATATGAGAGATGCAACTATCCCGTCGCCACTGCTCAGCTGAACTTCCACTGGCCTCCCCTGAAAGGAATCCTGGATCAGCCTAATCTTGTCTGTAAAAAATTTCGTGAGGTCACATGCCCATGACTCAGAGGGAGCACTTTGAGAAGGGCATATGTTATGCATATGTTATGCCTAATGGTGTTGCATGTATGCTTATGAGGTTACCTAATATCATGCTATGGTGTTTTAGGTTCATGCCTGAACTGAATGTGATTTATGTCTATCGTGATATAGTGCTAGGTTCATTCTTTTACCAGTAGCTACTGTCTGTTATTACTGGTTGGTTACATTTATTGCTTATGCTTGATGATGGTTCCAGCAGCGACCCAATTGGCGCTACCTTGTACATAGTCCCCTGTAAATTGTGACCTGCTGTCAGTTGGCACAGTGTATGTATATCTGTGGTTATATTCTAGTGGGTTTTTATAATACAAAGGCTATTTATATACAACCTTGTGTGGAGTCTCTTTTGTAGTGAGCCTAGTGTGTTGCCGCTGTGTGTGTGTGTTGAGCAAACACTTTACACATTGCCTCTGGGATAAGCCTGACTGCTCATGCCAAGCTACCAAGGGAGTGAGCAGGGGTTATCCTCAGGGTTTAACTCCCTCACCCTGCCTAGAACAGGAGTTTCTGTCTGGCTTTGGCGCTTGCCCTAGCCAACAGAGAAACCCTGTTTCTAACATGGAGGTTATTTCCTAGGAGTTGCATAATGGTAAATAAGGAGGGGGTAAAAGCGCAGGCTGGTTGCTGCCTGCAGTGTAAAAACACAGAGCGACTTCAAAGCAGCCGCTCTGTTTTTCACGTGAATGCACTACCCCAGGGTAGAACAAGTTAGCGGCTGCCCTGGGAGCAGCACATTCAACATAATGAGGAGCATTTTCGTTCATTGCACCGGGCACGACTTTTAAAAGGTGCACCCAGCGTAATGAAGGAAAATGCTACGCATCCATAAAATGGTCCTAGATGTTACAAATCGTTGTGTTTTCTTTCTAGAAGTGCAGTTTATTTTCTTGTGTGTAGCCCCAACTTTACAAATTCCATCTCCCAATGTGGTGAAAACACCACAAACCATTCATGCAACACTGGCCAGAGCTGAGCAAAGTCACCTCTTCTTATTTTATTAAACCATTTATACTACCTCTTTTCCCCTATTTTCAGCAGCACTGGCAAAACGGTTGCCAAAGAATTGCAGCTCACGACCCTTTGAAGTGTCATAGTTTAACATTATTTATGACTTTGGAACATAGGAAAAAATGACGAGTTGCAAGATATTAAGACCACTTTACAGCACAGTACATTTGCACGAGATTTTACCATTGCTGTGTGCTTAAGTCGACCCAGTACCCAGCAATTATGAATAAACTCCATTAAATAGGGAATTACTGCGTGGGGCCACTTTTTCCATCCAGAAAACCACATGAACACCCCTATTACTAGAGGTTTAACTGTATATATTTACCACTTGCTCTGAGCAGGTTGAAAAGGTAGGAGGGGGCCAATGTGTAGGGGAGGGGTGAAGGGGAGCGGCTTTAGGAGGGGCAGAAAGGGGTTATTTTTTAGTAGGGAAGATGATTGTGTGCTCACCTATTAGAAGAAACACAGCATGAGGCTTGGCTATCTAATTCTTGATGTGGAAAATCAGGTCAAGCTTAATTAAAGCATACAGACATGCAAACATTTCGTTCTTCCTGACTTGTAATCAGGCTAAGATTCTTCTGCAATAAAAGAGGATTAAACTCTGACACCCCATTGGTCTAGCGCAGAGGTCTTCACACTTTTTGATGCCTAGATCCCCTTGTCAAATGTTTTAGGCGTAAGGACCCCTTCTGACAAAATTTTCTAGAACATGGTACTCCTCATCATCGACAAATATCGACAACCATAAATACCCCAATTACCACAGCAAATAATTTTTGGGGTGGGGAAATAATAGTAAACAGTGTTTAGCAAACCAAAGATCAGTGAGCGTGGGGGTGTAGTCAAAGGTGTAGCTAAAAACAAAGGGCCTCGTTTATGAGGAATTGGCGTAGGGCTGCGCCGCAAGTCTTCTTGCTGCGCTGCCCTATTCCAATGTGAAAGGGTAGGAATGCACCATATTTATGTAATACGGTGCATTCCTGTCCTTGTCCCTTGCGTTGGTGCACAAATTCATGCCTATCACCAACATAAGTTGCAAAAAGGGGGGTTCACCCAATAAAGTCACTGGGACCTGGGTACGTATATTGCTGAGAGAGAGAGGGGTCCCAGTAAACAAACAAAGAAATATGCACAATCAATCAACAAAAATCAATTGACAACAGTCTGCTAACATTGTTTTTATTTACAATGTAGCTCAGCCACTTATTCAGGCAATTAAAGTAACATTTGTAGCTTTTATAAAGTGCCCTGATAAAGGGGGAGGGGGATTAGTGCAGTGAGTGTAGGAAGGGTAAGTGACATAAAAACAGAGCCAAAGGCTACAATCAATCAAAGATTATTAAGCTAATTCAAATTATTAGTGACCATAAGTTCCAAATTATTATTGCAACATAGCATGCTTCATAGACGTGCTGAATATCGTTATTCATGGAATGAAGCTGAAAAACACACAAGACAGTCGACGTTTCGACCCCTATTGTGAAGGCAGGCAGAAGTTGATCCCTTGCATTGGGGTCTTCATCAGGACGGGAAGAAAAAGGGGGGGGCACAACCGATTAAGTACAAAAGGATTTTCTCATTAGGAACCAATCCAAAATTTCAAAATTAAACAAGTAAGCACATCAAAAGATAACGACGACAAGACATACCAAAGATGCTTGTTATCGTTGGCCGAGAGGGAGTGGTCACTCCCCCAAAGCAGAATAGTTAGGCTTGGTAAGGCCTAAGTTGAAAGGCAAAGCTCTGGTCTCAAAACCACTGAAGAGTACTGGAAAGAACGTCGTTCTGAATGGAGACAAAACATTGACATAAATATGATAGTACAAAGAGGTGACAAAAATGATTCGGTAAGAGAACTTAATTTCAGAACCAATATTGGTTTCAAATCAATGGGGTCGTTAATATCAAACACCCTGTAGTTGGGTGTACACCAATCTGTAAGGGGATGGCCGCCGCTCAATAAGCCCGATATTATGAGATAAGGCGTGGCGATGCCAAGTTGGTAGACTAAAGTGATACCCTCTCAAAATCAGGTGTACCTGGTTAGACAAACCGGTATCTAATGTGGACAATGGTCTCGGTACAGATACTTCGTGGAGAAGGAATCAGTAAGTCTGTGGGAAAAGGAACACAAGAGTAAGTTGTCACTGCTTGTGCTGTATTACATGAAGGGGTCATTCAGAGTGGTAGACAATAGTACTACCCTAGCAAAATCAAGCGTACCTGGTTAGACACACCGTAATCTCATATGGAAAATGGTCTCAGTAAACATACTACGTGAAGAAGGGATCAGCAAATGAAAATCTATAGAGAAAGAAACACAAGAGTAAACTATCACTACTTGTGCTGTGTTGTGTGAAAGAGGACATTCAAAAAAACATTCAAAAAAACGGACAATTAAATAAGACATACCAGTCATCTATTCAAGGTGGAAGACTAAAGTAATACCCTCTCAAAATCTGGCGTACCTGGTTAGACAAATCAGTATCTAATGTGGAAAATGGTCACGGTACATATACTTCGTGGCGAAGGAATCAGCAGGTCTGTGGGAAAGGAACACAAGAGTAAGCTATCACTGCTTGTGCTGTATTACATGAAGGGAACATTCAAAGTGGTAGACAATTGTACTACCCTCTCCAAATCAAGCGTACCTGGTTAGACACACCGTAATCTCATATGGACAATGGTCTCAGTAAACATACTACGTGAAGAAGGGATCAGCAAATGAAAATCTATAGAAAAAGAAACACAAGAGTAAACTATCACTACTTGTGCAATGTTATATTAAAGAGGACATTAAAATAAAACGGACAATAAAATAATACGACATACCAGTCACCTATACAAGGGCGAAATCAGCGAGCTATTTCGGGCCAGGGATGATCAAAAGCGGCATCTGTTATAACAGAAAACGAGGGTCGCTATTAGAGATCTATGGAGATATCTGCCGGCTCGGTCACAACGAGATAGGATAAAAGGGGGTACCTGCAATGAGAGGAATGAATCCGTGTATCAGCAGCCGTCGCGTAGCGGAATTCGCGTAGTGGGATCAACTCGCCGACGGTAAACTATCGCTCCGATCACGTGGTATGATCGTCATTGAAATAGAAAAAGGGGCAAGCGTAAAAGCGATAGAGATGCTGCATCCAGCGGCCATGTTAGAATGGCTGGTTGGAATGTGATATGGAGCTGAAATCATACATCACAATAATGTGGACCAGGTTGCTCTGTGAGAAACAATTTCATGCCTATTGTTTAGCATGAATTATGTGCACATTATTACAGAAACAAAATTAAACAATGCATATAATTATACATGACCAGAATAGAATTTTTTACAGTTATAACTCTGGGTTATTGCAATTTACACAGGAACAAACACCAAATTGTGGCGTACCTGTCGCATGACGGTAAAAGCCATTTCAGTGTCGCACATAAATCTTTATAAAAGAATGATCCATCCTTAAAAACAGAGCGATCTTACATAGTTAATATGGGCGTACCTGTCACAAGATGGTAAAGGCCCATTCAACAAGGACATGTTATTGACAATTACAATAAATATCCCTATGTACTCCATGAATCAGGTCAGGGGGGGTCCTTTAATATAGTACGTTACAGAGGGGGGGAGGGGAAAACACACCTCATTCATCGAAGCAGCGCTAGCTGAGAAAAAGAACTATCGTATTCATTGAGGCCATTGCTGATCGAATTGAAACGGAACATCCATTTCGAATCCCTTACATTTAAGATCTCCGCAATATTGACACCTCTAGGGCAAAGTGTAACCTGTTCTAGGATAAGCCACTTGAGGCTTTCAGGGGAATGAGCTGCAGACTTGAAATGTTGCACCAGAGTTGATCCCTGAGCTTCACAGTGAATCCTACTCATATGTTGAAGAACACGGACTTTGGCTTTTTGTTGAGTCTGTCCGATATATATCAGGTCACATGGACATAGAATAGCATATATGATGTTGGAAGAGTTGCAATTTGTGTGGGATGTCATAGATGTTTTAATGTGTCGATACTCAAAATCTTTCGTCTGGATGGTGCTGTCACAGGCCTTGCAGTGCCCACATCGGTAGTGACCCACAATTGGTGGTAGGTTCCACATGGAAGACAGAGTTGGGTCTTGGGGACTCTGTAGGAAGGAACGAACCACAGATTCATGTACACTTTTACCCTTTTTGAATGCATTAACTGGGAGTTCTGTCTGATGTATATCATCGGCCACCAGTGCCCAATGATGGTTGATAGTTCGTTTAATTACATTACTCTTTGTAGAAAAGGTAGTCACGCATACAATGCGATCATTAAGAGTGTCTGGTTTGGTACTGGGAACAAGTAGATCCTCCCTAGGATTAAACCACGCGTGTTTCCTTGCTTGGCGGACCAGTCTTTTAGGATAGCCGCATTCTGAAAGACGAGTTGATAAGTCTTCCGATTGAGCCATGTAATGATCTTTGAGAGAGCAATTTCTTCGGATCCGAAGAAATTGCCCGAAGGGTAGGTTGTCACGGAGAGCCCGGGGATGATGGCTGGTATATTGTAACAATGAGTTACGTTCGGTGGATTTGCGATATAGAGTTGTTTTCAGTAAACCACCGTCATCAAAGATGGTGATATCCAAAAAGTCTATTTTATGTTGATCAGAGTGTAGGGTGAATTGAAGATGGGGAGACTGTTCGTTCAACCAGGTATGAAAAGATGTTAATAGGTCAGAGGGGCCATTCCATATGCAGAGAATATCGTCGATATATCTCATCCAGAGACCTAGGTGGTCTCTGAATGGATTGAGATGGTTTAAGACAACATTTTCTTCGAAAGTCGCCATATAGATAATGGCCACATCTGGGGCAAATGGAGCCTCATTGCGACCCCCTTCGTCTGGAGAAAGAATTGATCCTTAAAGATAAAGACATTTTTGGTCATGGCAATTCTTAACAGGGCAATAATAAACTCTGTGGGAACTGCCATAGGGGCAGTGCGCTGGTTTAAAGCTCGGGTCATTACAGCCAATGCTTCTAGCTGTGGAATGCATGTATACAATGAGACCACGTCACAAGTTACCAATATCTGTTTGTCAGCATCAAAGGGAAGATTCTCTACAAAACCAATGGTGTGCATGGTGTCCCTTAGATAAGTATTGGTGGTTTCAGCAATGGGTTTAAGAAAATAGTCAACATATCTACCCAACGGCTCTAGCATGGACCCACACCCCGAGACGATAGGTCTACCGGGGGGGTCTGACATGTTTTTATGAATTTTTGGTAGCGTGTATATAGTGGGAGTTCTGGGGTTCTTTTGGTTAAGGTAGTTGAATTCATGTTCGGATAGAAAACCCAATTCGAGCCCTTCTTTGGTAATTTCCATTATTTCAAGTGCCAGGGATGCGGATGGATCTGAGCGGAGTCGTTGGTAACTGACTCCATCGTTCAGTTGGCGGAGAATTTCATTTTCATACTTCCCCACGTCTTGGATGACAATGGCACCGCCTTTATCGGCGGGCTTGAGGACCACTTTGTTATTTGATGCAAGAGATTGTAAAGCCAATTTTTCAGATTTACTGGTGTAGAATTTGACATATGTCCTTTTGTCTAATGTCTGACAGACATCCCTCCATACTACTTCCTCGTATGCCAAAATTTTGTGAGACATAGCATATGCCGGTGGGACAAAAGAGGATGGTAACCTAAGTCCGGTATGGGAGTGTTGTTGGGAAGGAATAGTATTACTAAAAAAATACTTGAGTCGGATATTCCGGAAAAATTTGCATAGTTCAGTTTTGACAGCGAAATTATCCGGTATGTTCGTGGGACCATAAGATAATCCCTTGTCAAGTACTTTCTGTTCATCATCGGTCAAAATGTAGCTAGATATATTAACCACAGGGTTGGTTGGGGGGGTTGGTTCTACCACCGGTAAGTCTTGCGGCGTGTTGTACGTTCCCCATGTTGTTCGGGTTGGAATTGTACCTGTTTGGGGGGTTGACCCTGGCCTGCCCTCCATGTTTGTGGGTTCTGAGTTTGACCACGTGTTTGGCCTCTGGGCCAGTTGTTGCCCCTCCCTCGAGGTGGTCGCCATGGACCTGGGCCTTGGGCCAAAAAAGGACTGAATTGTTGAGGATAATAACCAAAGTCCTGGAATGAATATGTGTTGTTCGGACCAGGATATGTATGGCTAGGTCCTG
This sequence comes from Lissotriton vulgaris, assembly GCF_964263255.1. NCBI lineage: Eukaryota > Metazoa > Chordata > Amphibia > Caudata > Salamandridae > Lissotriton > Lissotriton vulgaris. The sequence goes on from NC_141697.1 coordinate 381,812,575, forward strand.
CTTGATCCTGCTCTCCCTCTGAACTGTACGAGAAGTCAGAGAAGGTGGGATAATTGCGTCGACCGCAGAAAGAGCCACGGCCCCTATTTGTGAACCTGCCTTGATTGTCTTGAGGATAATAATCGTCCTGTAGGTACGGATAGGTCTTTTTCTTATCGTACAGCCGCAGGTCCCGGGCCAGTTTCTCTAATTTTTTATTTTGGGTGGTTAGTTCAAAATCCTTCGGAGAAGTGTCCAAATTAGTGAGAGTTTCCTTGGCAGAGGCAAAACTATCATGTGCAGAAATCTCAGCCTTCAGTTGGTCAATCTCGGAGGTAATTATTTTAATCTGTTCAGGCGCCGTCTCCACACCCAACACCATCCAATGGTGAGAGCAGTTGTTGGAGACCTGGCTGAAACCTTCCCTAAATTTGGGAACTTCAGTAAAGATCGCAGGTTCGATCTTGATTTGCAATCCAACAGGAATAATATTTTCTTTCAAATATTTAGTTAGTAGATGGCCATGCCACCGAGTTTTTATCAATTTCTTTTGAAGACGTTCTAAACGTGAGATCTTGTCTTTCAAAGTGAAATCGATGTTGGGGATGTCAGATGAAAGAAAATTATTTTCAGGGTTGGCCAGTAGTTGGTCAATGTATGCTTCAGAGTAGGAGAGAAGCTCACTCTCCACCATGATGTGCTAAAACAATAATGAGAATAAATAAATCAGAATACCAAAGAAAAGAACCTCGCAAGCAGCGCCTGCTCGAAGTAAGTTGCAAAAAGGGGGGTTCACCCAATAAAGTCACTGGGACCTGGGTAAGTATATTGCTGAGAGAGAGAGGGGTCCCAGTAAATAAACAAAGAAATATGCACAATCAATCAACAAAAATCAATTGACAACAGTCTGCTAACATTGTTTTTATTTACAATGTAGCTCAGCCACTTATTCAGGCAATTAAAGTAACATTTGTAGCTTTTATAAAGTGCACTGATAAAGGGGGAGGGGGATTAGTGCAGTGAGTGTAGGAAGGGTAAGTGACATAAAAACAGAGCCAAAGGCTACAATCAATCAAAGATTATTAAGCTAATTCAAATTATTAGTGATCATAAGTTCAAAATTATTATTGCAACATAGCATGCTTCATAGACGTGCTGAATATCGTTATTCATGGAATGAAGCTGAAAACACACACAAGACAGTCGACGTTTCGACCCCTAATGAGAAAATCCTTTTGTACTTAATAGGTTGTGCCCCCTGATTTCACTTGTGAACTGCTTCTTCAGGTTATGAATACGCTCTGGAAGGGACGTGAACAAGGACTCCAGAAAGGCCTTATTGATAGGTTCCGAGCCGGTCTCGAACTCCGACTGTGCCTGTTTCGAGATAGATGCCATGGCGTCACGCTGCTGGCTTTCCTGGGCCTTGGCAAAGAGATCCTTCATCGTTTTGTCTCTGCGCCCCCTGGAAGTGGACATCGCCCACCCCCGGCACCACTGCGCTCTTCAGGCCAGAGCCCTACACACACTGCACCAGTCCAACAGGCCCAACGCTACTTTTCCCAGCAGGGCCTCCAGACCTCAGTACTTCACAAACCAGCCCGTCGCAGATGTGCCTGGCCGTGCTGTCTGCCCTACTCTCCTAACAGTGACAAGTGTCCACACTCACTCTCCTAGTGAACTCTCAGCAATGCCAACAGTGCGAGGTGTAGAGCCCCCCACAGACTCACAAAGCCTCCGTAAGCGCCCATCCTCTGAGCAGCCCCACAAAAGCCAGTGCAGCACTACCGACCACGAGGTCTCCTCTTCAGAGATTCGACACTTCAACTCCCAGGCTCAGCACTCTAGCCGTGTTGCGCTTTGCCGCCAGGTGCGATCCCGCTCAGCATCCAAGGTCTGCTGCTGGCCTCCGCCGCATGCATGCTCCAGCCCCTAGGTCTCCTGGCTGCCGTCGCCAGCGTACACTCTCCAGGGCCAACAGCGAGCCCTTCCGCTCAGCAGATCCACCGTCTTTGCCCACAGAGGCCACACCGTTCAAATTTACACCTGGGGGGGTTCTCACTCCGGGGCCCCTACGCCTGTGCACAACAGGGAGCACCGCCGGCAGGCCGCAGTCTTCCACCCTATACCCAGGGGGGCCCCGGCTTCCACCAGCCGTTCCAGTGCCGCCTCCAAACAGCAGGCTCCCCTTGTCGACGCGATGCAGGAGGGCCCTCCAGGCCAGTGCCGCTAGGACCCCGCTGCCTCCGCTAGCGGTCTCTTTACATGCAAGATGTCTGTGGGACCAGTCAGTGGGCCCCCTCTCAGCTGTTTATCTGCCGCCGAACTTCAGGTTCCCAACCACAAGGGCTCCGCCAATGCTGCAGAGCGGGTCACTCTCCGTGCCTGCTCCCGCTGAGGGAAAGGTCTTGGACCATACACTTCCCTGGCGCCGTGGGCCACAGATGAAGATGGCTCCAAAATGGCAGCTCCAGCGCCACGCCGCTCCACTCCGCACTCAGGGTCCCAGCAGCCACGTTCAGCCGGCCGTGACCTGCCAGGCAGCCGTAGCTAACACTGAGCCAACGACAGTCACCGCTGAGCCTCAGGGGAAATCCTCCGCCACAATCCTCCGCCACATCCCCCTGCCGGAGCCCTCCAACCAGGCAACACCGCTGCACACAATTCCCGCAATAAGGCAGTTGGCCGGGTAACCCCAGATCTCGGGCGCCGGACAGGTCTCAGCGACCACCGCTGCCTCCTTCGGGTGCTCAGGTGTCCCCCAGACAAAAACGCCACCACTGCTGTTGCCAGTGCACGCTATGACTGCCAGAAAGCCGGTGCTAAGGAGGCCGTCGGCGGGAGCTCTAGGGGCTTTCCGTCCGCTCACGGCGCCATCTTGGCCACAACCCCTTGAACAGTAACCTACCCCAGACTGGGGTAGGTTACTCTTTGAGACAACCGCCTTCACTGCAGCTCGTTGGCCCTCCGCGATCACGGTTGCCGGGGGCTTCTTCACTCGTCGTCGCCGACCTTGCAAATGCCACCTGGGCTTAGAATCATCCCCATCAACAACCGGACTCGCTGTCTCGCACTCCTCAGTGGGCGGATCAATGCCCAGCACTCGGCAAGCCTCAGAGACTGAGGGCAGCTGGTACATTTTGTTGCCTAGTTTAAAAACCAAACGGAATGGGTGGCCCCAACTGTAGGAAATATTCTGCTGCTGTAAGTGGGTTGTGACTGGCTTGAAAAGTCTATGCTTCTGCAAGGTGAGGGCTGAGAGATCTTGAAACAGGACCGGTGACTGACCTTGAAACGCTAGTGGACGCATCTGTCTGGCTTTCTGGAGGATCTCCTCCTTCGTGCGAAAGTCCTGCACACAGTCCAGGATATCTGGGAGGGTGCCGAGGAAGCCGACAGGGGCCCAACGTGATGTGCCCTATCCAGGCGTATCTCCGACTCCAGTGGACGCCCCAGTATATGATTGAAGAGTTCCGTCGCAAAGCAAAACAGGTCCTTCGTTTCATCAGTTAGTGTCACATTGCGAATCCTAATGTTATGCTGCCGAAAGCGATTCTACAGATCTTCCAAATGAGTTTGTAGATCCACCTGCTGATCCTGAAGCCGCAAAATTTATTTGCTGCAATGCTGCGAGTTCAGTGTCTTTATTATCACTCTTGGTCTCCAGCTCAACAACCCTTTCCCCAATTCCCTCCATTGCCCTGCGAACCTCTCTGATTTCACTTGTGAACTCCTTCTTCAGGGTATGAATACGCTCTTGAAGGAACTTGAACAAGGACTCCAGAAAGGTCTTATTGATAGGTTCTGAGCCAGCCTCGAACTCCGACGGTGCCTGTTTGGAGGTAGATGCCCTGGCTTCACGCTGCTGGCTTTCCTGGGCCATGGCAAAGAGATCCTTCATCGTTTTGTCTCTGCGCCCCCTGGAAGTAGACATCGCCCACCCCCCGGCACCACTGCGCTCTTCAGGCCAGAGCCCTACACACACTGCACCAGTCCAACAGGCCCACCGCTACTTTCCCCAGCAGGGCCTCCAGACCTCAGTACTTCACAAACCAGCCTGTCGCAGATGTGCCAGGCCGGGCTGTCTGCCCTACTCCCCTAACAGCGACAAGTGTCCACACTCGCTCTCCTAGTGAACTCTCAGCAATGCCAACAGTGCGAGGTGTAGTGCCCCCCACAGACTCACAAAGCCTCCATAAGCGCCCGTCCTCTGAGCAGCCCCACAAAAGCCAGTGCAGCACTACCGACCACGGGTCTCCTCTTCAGAGCTTCGACACTTCAACTCCCAGGCTCAGCACTCTAGTCGTATTGCGCTTTGCCGCCAGGTGGGGTCCCGCTCAGCATTCAAGGTCCGCTGCTGGCCTCCGCCGCATGCATGCTCCATCCCCCAGGTCTCCTGGCTGCAGTCGCCAGCGTACACTCTCCAGGGCCAACAGCGAGCCCCTCCGCTCAGCAGATCCACCGTCTTCGCCCACAGAGGCCACACCGTTCAAATTTGCACCTGGGGGGTTCTCACTCCGGGGCCCCTACGCCTGCGCACAACAGGGAGCACCGCCGGCAGGCTGCAGTCTTCCACCCTATACCCAGGGGGGCCCGGCTTCCACCAGCCGTTCCAGCGCCGCCTCCTGCACTGCGTCAACAGGGGGAGCCTGCTGTTTGGAGGGTCCTCCAGGCCCGTGCCGCTAGGCCCCCGCTGCCTCCGCTAGCAGTCTCTTTACATGCAAGATGTCTGTGGGACCAGTCAGTGGGCCCCCTCTCAGCCGTGTACCTGCCGCCGAACTTCGGGCTCCCAACCACACGGGCTCCGCCAATGCTGCAGAGCGGGTTGCTCCCCATGCCTGCTCCCGCTGAGGGAAAGGTCTTGGACCATACACTTCCCTGGCGCCGTGGGCTGCAGACGACGATCGCTCCAAAATGGCAGCTCCAGTGCCGCGCTGCTCCACTCCGCACTCAAGGTCCCAGCGGCCACGTTCAGCCGGCCGCGACCTGCCAGGCAGCCGTAGCCAACACTGAGCCAACGGCAGTCACCGCTGAGCCTCCGGGCCAATCCTCCGCCACAGCCCCCTGCCGGGGCCCACCAACCAGGCAACACCGCTGCACACAATTCCCGCAATAAGGCCGTTGGCCGGGTAACCCCTGATCTCGGGTGCCGGACAGGTCTCAGCGACCACCGCTGCCTCCTCTGGGTGCTCAGGTGTCCCCCAGACAAAAACGCCACCACTGCTGTTGCCAATGCACGCTATGACTGCCAGAAAGTCGGTGCTAAGGAGGCCGTCGGTGGGAGCTCCGGAGCTTTCCGCCCGCTCACGCCGCCATCTTGGCCACACCCCCTTGAAATATTTTTAAATAAAAAAGTAATATGTGACACCATTAGAAATCGTACGTATTCACTCATGAATTGTTAATCGAAAATTTAAATAGCATCATCTCTTCTCACACTCATGAATATCTATAAAGAAAGTGATCTTCGTGGTGATCAAAATGGAAGCTTTTATTGTATTCATTTTCCATTTTGAGTCCAAAGGCCTGTTTGAATTCCAATAAACACATGTAATTTAAAGTATTTTTTAAGCATGTTGGCCGTTTATGTAAGTATGTCAGTCAGTGTGTCTGCCAGCCCAATAATTCCATATAATGACAAAGAAACATAGGTTTCTTATTTTATTTGCTTTGAAGATTTGAATTGAGAGTGCTGGAAAGTGAAGCTCCACTCTGCTGTACTAGCATCTTAATGCTGCCCACCAGCGAGTGTTAAATCTGTTCTATGTATCAAAGTTTCAGCTGCTTTCTCAAACTTGGCCCATTTGGAAGTTCAAATATTCCTTTTTTCTGTGTGAGACTTGTAAGACTTTTTTGGCTTTTTATGTGTGGCTGGTCTTTTCAAGCTAGCGAGTTGAGAAGGAAGTATTTCTTCCTAACAATCCAGTCATGTGAGAGTAATAATTGGATTATTTTCCTTTAATGGCCTTGTCATGCCTAAGCTTTTTTTGAACAAAACAACGAGTAATCAGTAACTTCTCAGTATAGACATAATGTTCTTCTCTAATTCCTGACTCTTTATCCATTTGGTTTGAAACTCTCAAGCCAATTTGTAGTAGATTGTGGTTACTCTGAATTTACATATGACTTTGCAGTCAATATTGTGTTTCTCGGCCAATGTAAGTCTCAGACTTCATTGTTTGTCCTTAGCGGCTACTGCCTCTTCGAAAGCAGGGCTCTCTGAAATCTCACTACCCTGAACACCAAGGCAGATGCCTTCTTTCTTTTTCAGGAGATGCTACCAAGTTGCACCGCTTACTGTCAAGGCCTGGTCTGCAGAAGCACACTGCACTCAGGTACTACTGAGTGTGGCTGTACGCTGAAGTGAGAGTGTGTCAGCTACCAGCAGATTCCGCTGCCTTGGGTGAGGCCTGGGCTTTTGAAAAGAAGGGACGTTAACCCACTTGGCCTGTAAATGCATCAGGAATCTGCGACTCCACTAAGCAAACAAATTGTCGTCCAATAAGGAGAGCCCCAAATTGGTGCCCAGATACTTTAGTTGGGATTCCAATAAGCTTTATGATTATCTATATAAAAGGCAGGATGTGCCTAGCAATCCTGTATTATTTTTGGAAGGCAATGATTTACGGCGCAAGAAGTAGAAGAAGTATTTCTAGATGTGTCCTGCCTCAAATTCTGACTCAAGACTTGCTTAGTGGAGTAGCAGATTCCTGATGCATTTACAGGCCAAGTGGGTTAACGTCCCTTCTTTTCAAAAGCCCTGGCCTCACCCAAGGCAGCGGAATCTGTGGTCGACATTCCCCCCTGGTCCACTGTGAGTAGGACAAATTTTGACACCTGCATTAAAATGTAACCTTACTCTTTTGACTTTTTTTTAAAATATGCACATTTTACCTTTATGTCTGCCTTTTGCTGCATTTGCAGTCTTCAATTTAATTTCTTGTGTGTCTTGTATATGCCCTTCTTTTTCTATTTTCTTTAGTACCTCCTCCCTTGTCAATTAAACCCTACAACACCTCCGCATCTTGTTTTCTTCCCCCAGAAACCATGTCCAAGTATGGAATGGGTATCCTATTTTTCTCTTTCAACCCCTGAATGTGAAGTTGTGGAGTCGCAAGAAACTCTTGTTAGAGGGATCCTTATCAATAATTTCGCTTTTTGTTTCATGTTCTCTTCTTCAAGTCTGATCCTCCAAATACTAAATCCTAGTATGATAAACATCTTTACTCCACAGACTGATTCTAATCTGCTATCTATATTCACATAACAACTTCAGCTCCATAAAGTTTTTAGTGTATATCCTTAGACTGCGTTTTTGCAAGGTACAAGTAACTAATATGTGGGATTATTACCGTTCAGCAAATGTTTTCAAAACATATGCCTTAGGTGCTGCTGTTTTAACAAAGCAATTGTATGCTTGAAAACCAGCTTCAATATTCCAAATGGATTGAATACCTTGAAAGCAGAGGAACGGGGCAAGAGCTTCCACTGGGCGTGCGACAAAATATCGTTTACTTTCTCCTAAATATTAAGCAAGGCTCATTGTTATGGGCAATTAACACTATGATGGGACATGGTTTGGGAAAGAAGTCCCTAATACTGATGGCGGGTTGAGGAGTGAGCAGGGTTCTAAACACATTTTCCTCTTGTTCAGATTAGAATCTGCACAGAGACTAGCAGGTGTAGCTGTTTATTAACAGTAACTATGATCCTAAGCCACAGTGAATGTATTACATTTGCACTCAGAGATTTACACCTATGAACAAATGCAGATTTTACTACTTTTCCGGAGCGTACAAACATTTCTAGGAGCTCGCGGGGATAGCTTCACCTGGTGCAGTTCTCAATGCCTATTTATAAGAAAATCATGTGATGTTCCCAGCAGGATCCTATCCATGCTGCATGGAGTTCTCCATAGCAGGGACCTCCGCACTGGCGAAATAGGGGAAACAACCTTTACAACACAAATTTTACAACACACTACCATTACAACAAAACTTTTATAACGCAACATCCATTACAACGCATGCCATTACAACGCAACCATTACAACGCATGACACTACAACGCATACCACTACAACGCATGTCATTACAATGCAGTCATTACAACGCGCACCATTACAACGCATACTATCACAACGCATAGTACCCTTACACTATCCAACACTTACTCTACTGTTGCACCCCCTGGAGTTAGAATAGTAATTTTTACCCCTACACTATCCAACACTTACCCTGCTGTTGCACCCCCTGGAGTTAAAATAGTAATTTTTACCCCTACACTATCCAACACTTACTCTACTGTTGCACCCCCCGGAGATAGAATAGTAATTTTTACCCCTACACTATCCAATACTTACCATACATGCAATGTAATGGTATGCGTTGTAATGGTATGCGTTGTAAAGGTAGTATGCATTGTAAAGGTAGTTTTTAAAAATTCTTTTTAATGGTGTGGAAATTAGCAAAATTAATGTACCTAAGCGGCGTTCATTTGCCTTTTCCCATTCCCCTCCCTGTAAGCACCATGAATACCGTGAACCATTGACCGCATCATTCCGCCAGTAAAAGCCCGTGCCCATATGTACATGACAGCCATTTTAGGCACCACAGCCTTTTTGCCCGCTCATTGGAATCCCCGGCTTCCCTCCTGCGCGTATTTGAACACCCCCCCCCCTCACATGCATAGACCGTAAAACCCTCTCCCTCTGCGCGACCCTGCTCTGAAAGGCAACCCTCCTGCTTGACCCACGCAAACCCCCATTTCCTCTCGAAGAAGCATCCTTCGCCTCCGCTGACATAACCCCCCTCCCCAGCTGTTCCTGACTGCCCCCGCTCCCTCATGTACGGGTCATAAGACCTCTCTCTCTCTGTGCGACTCTGTCCCTGGGAATCACACCCCGCGCCTGACCAACACCTCCCTTCCTCCATGAATACCCCTCCCTTGATGACCCCTCCACTGAGCCCGATTGTCCGCACGGACCACTGGTCATCCCCTTCGCCTGAGGATACAGTTTATTGCCCTCTACTGTATGCAATCGCCTCTTCAGAAGAGCTACTATTGATCATGACCTCCCCACCCCTCCGAGAATCGATCAGGCGCACACATTCCAAAGGAATCAGCGGAACACTCAGCTGAGTGATAGCCCCCTCCCATTGTATGGGATGAGGACCTTTACTGTAGCCACGTGTTGGATTGCGCCAGAACGGGGAGGGGTCGGGGATGTCTTTTCCTTGCCTCACAATGTTGTTATTGTAATAAGGAATGTATGTGATGTATAAAAGGCGATGCCTCAGAGAACTTGTTAGAGCGCCTCCCGAAAGACACTGTGTTTCGTGTCCGAAATGACAGGCTCTCCTCATGAGAAATAAAACTCTGTTCTTGTGTTCCTGCTTCCAGCGCCCGTCTCTTTATTTGGTAACTATTCAGAATGGGAACTAAGAGGCGTCTTACGCCAGCAGCCCAGGCATCGATTGTCATATGGGCTAACTTTTCCACAATTGGCGTGGGGCCCATCAGCGACATAAGGTCCGGTAAGAGAGGTCCAGACGATGGGGTGAACATCTAAACGATCGGAGTATACCTGCCTTGAGAGGACCCTCGTCCGGCTGCTGATTGAATGAACTTCAGCGATTCCGAACAGACCTCTCTCGAGTGACCCACTGTCCTGACTGGGACCCCACAGGACTGCTGCGGTAAAATCATGGAGTAAGAGAACGATCGGGCGCTGGAAGGAGGAAGGCGAAGAACTGCCCACACGGTCTTGTCCGGGAAAGGTCGCGTAAATGCGACAAATTGTGAAATGATTGTTTGATTTCGATAATACTAGTATTACTCTTTTGTTGATTCCTCTGGAGATTCACCGTCTGCAAACGGAGAAACAACAGGCTCTCCCTTTGCAAGCAGTGAAGGATAGGTAACGCAGACTTTTGTCCCCGTTGTAATCCGTCGTGCCTATCTTCCTCCCCCACTGTTTCCCGAACTGTTGTTCGTGGATTATTGTCTGGAGATTCTCTGTCTGCAAACAGGGAAGAACAAGGTCTCTCTTTGCAGGTAGCGAAAAGGTAGGTAACGCAAACCTTTAACACGTCGTACCTACTTATTCTCCCCACTGATTGTTTGATTGACCGAACATTGATTGTTCGAGATTGGTTCTTTTGAGGTATTCACCGCCTGCAAACAACGGAGAATAGAAATATTCTGTCTAGTCTTTGCCCGCCGTGATAAGATAGGTAGTGCAGACTTTTGTCCCCGTTGTAATCCGTCATGCCTATCTTCTCCCCACTGATTGGTAGCCTGTTTAGCCCGGACCGCTTATTAGAGATGAACCATCCAGCTCCACTGGAGGGCACACCTAATAAGGGCATGTTCATTAAGTGTGGACTAGTCGCTATAGCTTATAATAGGTTATGGCATAAAAATATAAGAAATAGAGTCGAGCGAAATCAGTAGGCCACTGATGAATTATCAACTTCGCTAAAAATAAAATAAGAAACGTTAGAAATAATCTGCAATAAGAAACATAAAAATGGCGAGGGAAGACAAGCTTGACACCAAGGCAGACACGAGGTAGATTAGGCTTCACCGCCCCTCACTGCTCCAAACATGTCTATCCCACTACCCGCCACGCCCAATAACGGTAACATGGAATAGATACAAATCAGCAGACACCTACCCCCATTCCGGAAGCTCCCGAAGTGCAACAGGTCCGCTGTTACGCCCATCCGGAAGGTGAGGCCTCAACACGTGCAGAGCAGGGCCTGGCTGGCCGCCATCGGAAGGGGAGGCTGTGGGGCGGACGGCCCGAAAGTCGTAATGGTCTCCCCTTTCCCTTCTTCTGCTGCCCTGCAGGCCACGGGGGGGGATGTCTTGCCTCAGCCTCCGACCCCGCCCCCCCTCTATTGCCTGATCCGGCCATCATCAAATACCGGAGCCAAGGCGAAGGGGTCCCTTGTCGGCAGCACTTCTTTCGGCAATAATGGCTGCGACAACACTTCTTCCTTCAATTATGGCTTGGACAACACTGGAGGGTTGCAGGACAGCGCCCTTCTGCGACAACACTGGAGGGTTGCAGGTTACGGCAGCACCTCCAATGATGGCTGCGACGATGGAGGGGGGGGATGTCTTGCCTCTGCCTCCGACCCCCCCCCCTCTTGACAATACTGGAGAGTTGCAGATAGCCTCGCCTGGTCTGACCATTACGAAAAGTCCAGAGAAAACGGTGCCCTGCAGGCCGCACGGGGGGGATGTCTTGCTGCCTCCGACCCCCCCTCTCTTCATTGCCTGGTACGGCCATCCCAAAGTGCTGGAGCCGAAAAGGCGTGGGGTCACTGGAAGGGGGAGGCGGCGCGAACGAGCCTCCCCCACCCCCCCAGGTGGGGGCTTCCAGCGACACCCCAACGCTTCGATCAACAGGGTCCCAATCAAAAAAGCGGCGCTTGGCCCAGGACCGGTGCACGTCCTGTGCTTTTTCTCTCCTCAACCTTGAAGATTCTATGAGAGCCGGGGGGCCCCCGACCCTTCCACACGGGCGCCCCCACCCCCGTTGGGAACCGCGACATCGGCGCACTCCTGCCGTCGCCGACCTCAGTTTTGAAATGACTAAGACCCTGCAAGACCGCCAGCTTGAACAGTTCTGGTGGGATACCAGTATGACCCAGTAGGAAAATTGTTGCCTCCCTCCCCACTTTTTGACTGATGGTTCACATTGCCAGTCTCCTCTGTTGCCCTTTTCGAAAACAAACTTGAACTGCCGAAAGAGGTTCTGGTCCAACCACGAGATGGTGGAGACATTTTTACTATGCTTGGGCCTGCCTGACCTCGCCCAAAATGGTGCCGATACAAAATGAAACTTTCAACTCCTTGTTGCACCCTGATTGCTCAGCCTTGATGTTCCAAGATATGTATGCAGTTTTTGGACAATGAAAATAGATAAAATGGATATTGATTATGTGTTTGAAAAAAAAAGCGATGTAAGATGGGTATTGATTATTTGTTGGGACAATGAACTGATATGGGGTGGGTACTAATTATGTGGATGGATAATGAACAGATGTGAGATGGGTATTGATCATGTATTTCAACAATGAATTCAGCATAAGATGAATACTGGTTACGGGATTTTTCAATGGATTGATGCACGATAGGTATTGAGTGAATAGTTGGACAATGAAATGATGTAAAGTTTGAAACCAATGGTTATTGAAAGTTCGAATTTTCGACATTTATGATGCTTGCTCCCAATGAATTTCGATACGATTTTATTACACTGCTGCACTTTATATTATGAAATAAATGGCCACCGACTTCGTTCCTCTTATGCACAGTTCCAGTCTGCTCCGTAGCCGGCCCACTGGGTTGTAGGCCCGTATTTGTGCGCCAACATTTTTATTAAAGGGTTTCTTGAACAGGCAAATATAATTGTAGCGTTTGGATTGATGAGTTTCGAACTGTATGGCTACTGTCACCGATATAAGTAAAATACATGCAGCATGATTAAGGTTGAAGGTTAAAAAGGCCCGATACTTAGCAGCTACATTATGTGTCACAGGCAGCCGGAAAAGTGTTTTAGACGCCCTTAAGCGATACCGAAGAAATGCCACCTGACCACCACCCTTGCACATGACCTAAAAGGCCACGATCAAGTGATTCATGTAGATACGCAGACCATCGATGATTATCTATCTAACACTACTGGTCCCTCTGGGCTTAAACGCCGAGATGGTGAGAATGCACCCCGTGGAGATAGGTCGAGTATGTGGTAGGTAAAAACATTTTCGGATTTATGCGCGCTGATGTGTTTTGAATGCTGCTCCCACCCCCTTCTTCTCCTCCCTTCTGCAGGTCACGTCGGAACATCGGTTGAAGTATGGAAGAGCGATGATCGAACGACCGACAGAAGGAGAAAAAGGGGATCTGAGCATAGTACTTATGCTAACGAGCTTTGAAAGGCGTAGACTTAGATATGACTGTTCCTCCTTAGAACGTAGCGACTGGGAGGATGGACTGACATAGAAACTTGACGGGTTAGTACTGTATGACAGAATTTGACTCAAACCAGCACGCCAGATAGTGCAACTATGACGTTTTACTAGATAGGGAAAGGACAAGGAAAGTTCCGGGGTAAGGTTTACCTAGGCACCACCCGTCTGGAAAAGTAGGAATGATGTTGATGTTCAAAAACGTACCACCTCCTTCTCGCACTCTTATAGATATAGCCAAGCTGTCCGACTGTTCTCCCGATTAATGCCCTCCGTTGCCTCAGCCTGGAGAACTTCTCGCCAAAAGAAGAAACAAAGAAAAACAAAAAAGTGTGGTTCAAGATCCAACCGTGGGCAATAGCCCGACCAGGTTAATTCCTGACCAACTGACCGAGGTGTAAGTATTAGCGATCGAGAACGCTCGCAAAGATAGCAAACGAGAGGAAAAGGAGGAAAAGGTAAAAAGAGCTCAGCACGTAGATAAATAGGATACTAAAGATACGCAGCATGCAGAAAGAGATCTTTTTGGCCAATAACTGTTTTATGTTTTGTCGTGAATCTTTTTGTATGTAATACATGTATTGTCTTCCTTTGACTGAGTTTGTGTGTATGTAATGTATGGGTTTACGTCTTCCCTCTGTTTGCGTCTCTGTGTTACCTGACCCCTGCTGTTCTGTGTTGTGAGCGCACTAAATGACCTATTACCGTACACGTCTCTCTCTCTCTCTCCCTCTCTCCCTCTCTATCTCCCTATCTCTCTCTCTCTCTCTCTCTACATGTCATACGTGTACCGAATGGCTCGTTTAGGTTGCGGACGACTCTCACTCTCTATGAGAGTCCCCCTATTCCCTCTTCCCTTTCGTGGTAAAATTGTGCCCCGTCGGCACCAGTCTAATTGGGTCCTTTTTTTGAACGCAAATGTGTTCAGCAAAATTGACAAGAACTAAAACGATTGTGACTTGCCATATTACTACCTCTCCTTTCTGCAAAAATGAATGAACTTGAATTGGCTAAGAAAGAAAGGGCAGATAAGATGACTGATATCCCCCAATCTGGCCTTTTATAGGGGGGACTATATGTCAATGGCTTCCTATTCTTCAGTTCGTTAGAAATACAATCCCCAATGCCCAGATTGATCCCCAATGTCCAGGTTGCCCCACCCTTATGTACTCAAGCGGGAATGTTCAAAGCGTCTCCGCTTCTCCCATTGACCCATGCTCCATATCAGCTACCCCCGAAGTATAACTGATGACCTTGATTAACTGTCGCTCCTCGATGAAAGTCTGTTTACCCCCCCTCTCTCGATGATAGCACCCCCGCCCTGTTTGAAAGGGTTAACCAGCTCTGAAGGGAAATGTTAGACTGTTAAGGCTCGGGTTAGAAAGACGAGTCTCCCTGGAGGTTCCGAAATGTTGAATTTGATGAAATGCGCAGTTGATAGGAGTCTGATTTCTCTCCATATGTGTCATGAATAGACGATGAATAAACTTGGCATGAACCCAGTAGGAATGCCGACATATACACTGCATGGTAATAGACTTCTGACTGTGACCGATGAACGTATCTCCCAAGTGCGTAGGATTGAAGGAGGAATTTACATGCATAAATGTCTTCTCCTGCCAGTTCTCTAAAGCTTGTTTTGTACCTATTCAAAGATATACGATCACCGGAGGAGAAGGGTCGGACGTGACGTACAGCCTGGCTGCAGATCTTGAGACACATGTGACCTCGGCCAAAGGTGGAGCTGCAGAGCAACAAGATACGGGACGACACAGCAATCTCAAACGTGGAAAATGAAAAGTTGACGGGCTGCCCTGAAGCCCTCAGTCTGCTAACCCACGTGTGCCTGAAGTCTTCGCCCCCTTTTTGGGCCCGATTGACGGGCCTGCCTGCCCGTTATCCTTTGCTCCCTTGGTCCCTTGGAAGTGTCCGAAAAGATCTGATCCCACTCCGCCCTCTCTTCCCTCGACTATCCAACAACCCCCTCTTTTTCCACATGACTTTTTGACTCAGAAAGAAGAAACATCATTTAGGTGGAAATGAGGTTTGCAAACGGAAGTAAAAAGAAATATAGGTGTCGAGCATAAGGCACAACCAAAAGGATTGGTTGGGGAACAGGACTGTGGTCCAACAGCAGAGGACTGACCGCACCCTGCAACGCGTAAGGATAGATCCGAGCTGGACCTATAGCTCCACCGCCGGTGCTCAACAGCGCCAACGAAAAGATACGGACGAGAGCCTACCAGTGATGGCTCACTGCTAAAAAGACACTGTGACGAAGATATATTGGACTGAATTCCTCCCTCAACCACTTGGTATTGTTTGCAAAATGTTTGTCGGTCACCTTTAGAGCTGTACATTGATGAGAAAGTCGGAAGCATTTATACTGTGTAGTATGCTGCACCCTAGGCTTGTAGTAACCCAACAAATGTAAATTTCTATGTATTGCATTCTGCCAATCACATCGACTGCTCATGGTTATATGCAATCTGCTAGTATTGATAAGTTTTTATCAACCATACATGTTTATATGTACACCCGTTAATTAGGAAATGAACTAGCTTATGGTAAAAGCGGCGACTGTGGAAATTAGCAAAATTAATGTACCTAAGCGGCGTTCATTTGCCTTTTCCCATTCCCCTCCCTGTAAGCACCATGAATACCGTGAACCATTGACCGCATCATTCCGCCAGTAAAAGCCCGTGCCCATATGTACATGACAGCCATTTTAGGCACCACAGCCTTTTTGCCCGCTCATTGGAATCCCCGGCTTCCCTCCTGCGCGTATTTGAACACCCCCCCCTCTCACATGCATAGACCGTAAAACCCTCTCCCTCTGCGCGACCCTGCTCTGAAAGGCAACCCTCCTGCTTGACCCACGCAAACCCCCATTTCCTCTCGAAGAAGCATCCTTCGCCTCCGCTGACATAACCCCCCCCCCCAGCTGTACCTGACTGCCCCCGCTCCCTCATGTACGGGTCATAAGACCTCTCTCCCTCTGTGCGACTCTGTCCCTGGGAATCACACCCCGCGCCTGACCAACACCTCCCTTCCTCCATGAATACCCCTCCCTTGATGACCCCTCCACTGAGCCCGATTGTCCGCACGGACCACTGGTCATCCCCTTCGCCTGAGGATACAGTTTATTGCCCTCTACTGTATGCACTCGCCTCTTCAGAAGAGCTACTATTGATCATGACCTCCCCACTCCTCCGAGAATCGATCAGGCGCACACATTCCAAAGGAATCAGCGGAACATTCAGCTGAGTGATAGCCCCCTCCCATTGTATGGGATGAGGACCTTTACTGTAGCCACGTGTTGGATTGCGCCAGAACGGGGAGGGGTCGGGGATGTCTTTTCCTTGCCTCACAATGTTGTTATTGTAATAAGGAATGTATGTGATGTATAAAAGGCGATGCCTCAGAGAACTTGTTAGAGCACCTCCCGAAAGACACTGTGTTTCGTGTCCGAAATGACAGGCTCTCCTCATGAGAAATAAAACTCTGTTCTTGTGTTCCTGTTCCCAGCGCCCGTCTCTTTATTTGGTAACTATTCAGAATGGGAACTGAGAGGCGTCTTGCGCCAGCAGCCCGGGCATCGATTGTCATATGGGCTAACTTTTCCACAATGGCATGCGTTGTAAAGGAATGCGCTGTAATGGATGTCACGTTGTAAAAAATGCGTTGTAAAGATATGCGTTGTAAAAGTATGCGTTGTAACATCATACATCCGCGAAATAGTATTCCCTGAGTCTTTGCTTTCTGCATGGGAAATATTTCTCCAGGTGGAGAAAGCCCTTCTCCTAGACCCTCACCAAATATGGGGGCAAGCCATTGCTCCCCACACCACGGAAAGGGATTTATGTCTGTCTTTAGCTGGAGTAGAAATCTGACCGTTTCTAAGGAGGAAAGGGGACAGTGGCAGCTCCTCCACTAAGGCGGAGGAGCATTGAACCACTGCTTTGCAGCAGTGAAAAAAGGAAAAATAAAATGATAATAACTTGATGTTATTATCATTTTATTTTCTCCTGCTGCAGCAGCTTTGCGGGCGTGGCTGGGGGCACTAGGGGAAGAGTGGTGTGCACAATCTAAGTGCACGTTACTGTTTGGCCAGCCGTCTCAGGCCGGCCAAACAGTCACGCGCACTTTCGTATTCTCCACCCAGGCTGTTTTGCAGCCTGGGTGGAGAACATGCCCAGACTCTCATTCCCCATCTAAGCACCACACCACGATGCTCAGACCAATCACAACGCTGAATTGCAGCGTTGTGATTGGCTCAGGGGAGCTTGGGTGCTTCCGGTTCCGACCTGAGTCTGAAGTGACAAGAGTCGGAGGAGAGATGCACCGATATGGTAAGTTTTTTATTTTTATATTTTTTAACACCCCTTCCCCCCCCCTATCCCGCCACTCCCGATCCATGCCGGCTGCCACTGAAAAAAGAGTGTCTGCATGTCACAAACAGCCATGGTTGTGGGTATTCCCAAAATTCCAAGACTAACCACACCTTAGAATACTCCCTTTCCCATCACTTTGAGTGGGATTCTTGCATGTGGAGAACTCTGTACTCATGGCTGGCTTTTCTGAACAATTCAATAGGCTTACACCTGTCATGAATCCCAATGCCAACTCATGTCAGGAGTCAGAAAGGCACAATTGTAAACATCAATCAATCCACAGGTAAGAATCTATTATTGAAGTATGAATGTAAAGACAAGGAAGTGATCAGAATATTAAGCAGGTTGAAGATAGGAGAGAAAGGTAAATGTATGCTTTTATGGTTGTATATAGTAAATGAAAGGCAGAAGGAGAGTACACAAAAGCGGCGGTGAGAAGGACAGGGCAGGCATGAGTGTGAGGATGTATGCTCAATGAGACAAGTGCAATTGTAGGTAAACATGGAAAGAAGGGAATCCTTGAGCAACTTTCTACTCCGAATGGCATGCTCTACTCTTCAAATCTCTGCATTATTGGTATGACAGTCTATGTAAGTTAATTTGAAGTATTATGCCAAGCCATCCTTCATAAGGACATATGAAGGTTTTTTCTAACAATATGTAGAATATGCTACTTTTGACATTCAAGAGGAAATCACTTCACTCACACACATAGGGCCATATGTAGGTAAATTCCAAATACCGACTCCGTAATACCGATTCATACCGAATCGGTATTAAGAATGAGGTAAACGTGATGTAGGTAAATATTCGTTAAACATTACCGATTCGTTCCTAATTGGTATTAAATACCGATTGTGACCAGATCGGTAATAAGAATGCATACCGAAAGGCTAATACCGATTCGATGTTACCGAATCCACACCCAAAATCGGAAATACCGAATCGGTAATTCGAAAAACAGCGTTTTGGTGAATCAGCCAATCCTGATACACCCATTTACTTCCCAAACAGGAAGTTGCCACACCCAGCCAGGTGCACAGGGCCTGGAGCTCACTGTGAGGCAGACAGGCAGGCAGGAGAGCTGAGGAGGCAGCAGCAACATAGACTAGAAAAAGAAAAGAGAAGAAAAACAGAACAAGCATTACAATGGCAAGCCAGGACAAGGAGAAGGAGGGAGGTGATAGAAAAAGAAAACTCAAGTTCAGCGACAAGGAGCTTGAGATCCTGATTGAGGAAGTCACCCAAGTGTACCACAAGCTGTTTGGAGCCCAGTCCCACCAAGTGCCAGACGCACAGAAGAGGCAAATATGGAGTGGCATTCGGGACAAGATCAATGCCATAGGTGTGACCCTGCGCACCATAGAGGACATCAGAAAGAGGTGGTACGACCTCAGAAAAACTGCAAAACAGAGGATGGCAGAGAGACATAGGCTGGCAGGGAAAACTGGAGGAGGAAAAAATCGAGCCCCAGTACCAACACCACTGGAACAGATGGTGGAGTCCACCATCCAGCGGGAGAGTGTGAGTGGCATAGGAGACGCAGACAGCTCCGCCAGAGCAGCTAGAAAACAAGGTAAGAAGCATGCCCAGCATGCTGCCCTAACCCCTCCCAAACCCCAACCCCCATAGTGGTAAAAAAGCTCCCACTCCACACCATGTCTTACTGCTTACCTGCAATGCATACTGGGTGATGTAGTCAGTGTGAAATCATGATCAGGACTGTCAGGGCAGCTAACACAATAGCATGGTAACATAATTGGACAGGTCAGGATAACCACTGTGCACTGTTGGCATGTACTTTAATGCAATGGCATTGCAGACAGAGCATTGAGAAAATTTACATTTGTGTCATTTCAGGCGAGTCATCTCGCAGTGCAGCTGAGGGCAGCAGAGGCAGGTCAGCCAGGCCAGAGGGGGGTGAACACGATGAAGACAGCATGGCTGCAGGGAACACCAGCTCTGCGCCATCGCAGCCAGCCAATCATTCACCACAGACATCACCACAGCGCCAGGGAGGGCCGCAATCCCCTCTCACTCAGTCACCATTGCGACGTTCACCTACACCACCACCACCACCATCACCACCACCACCACAACCACAGTCAGGCAGGAGGCATGCCGTGATCACCCTCCAGCAGATGGAGGAGTCGGAGGAGGAGGGCAGCCAGCGCCAACAAAGTCCCATTGTGGAGAGATCCAACAGGGAGCGGGCTGGTTCAGCATCCGAGGGTGCGAACATCTCATCACGACGCCGCAGGGCAAGGCCGGTCAGTCCAGTGGAATATGAGCAGGGTGGCAGTGTGTTTGCTGGACTGGAAGGAAAGATGCTGAAGGTCCAGCGCCTGCAATGGAGGGAGATGAAGTCGTTACACAGGGAGGTGGCAGACATTAACAGACATATGCACAAGATGGAGGAGGGTATCAGTGCCATGGGGGAGAATATGTCTGCAGGGATGGAGAGGGTAGCAACCTCGGTGGACAACCTGTGCAGCCAGCTGGAGCAGGACCGTGTTGGCATGCGCCGACTGAGAGTGAGACTCCAAGACTATACTTTGTCGGTGAACCGGCTGGCCAGTACGACAGCACTGATGTGTCGCCGGTCCATCGCCATGCAGGAGAAGATGTCGCATTGCAGCAGGGATGTGGCCAGGGGGATGGTGTCCATGACCTCAGTGCTAGAGCTCATGCAGAATGCTAATGCCTCAAATATGGAAGGGGGGGGGACAGTGAGGAGGCTTCCAGCCGTGGTAGCGTCACACCCTCACCCACCGAGTGCAGGAGGCGTAGTGGACGTACTGTCCCAGCACAGGAACGGTCCAACTCACAAGTCAGTGTGGATGGGGAACATGCACGTGCAGCACGGGGACGCAAGAAGTGAAGGACTCTGGCTGTCCACATGCATGTGATGGGTGATGTAACCCATGTCCAATTGGACATTGCTCAGAATGCTGTAGGTGTGAAGTAGTGTGATGTTATCTCTGCCCGTCTATGTCTCCCATCATGTTCAATTGCAGCACCAGCCGCGCTGGGCTCTGGCTGAGGGTTGTCCTCGTCTTCGTCCTCTGACTCAGTCAGTTCCACTGCAGTTCCTTTTTTGGTGGCCAGAATGTGTAGCATTGCACACGTAGCAATAATCTTGCAACATTTTAAGGGGCTGTACAGACGCGCACCTCCTGTTTTGTGGAGGCAACGGAATCTGCTTTTGAGCATACCAAAAGTGCGCTCCACCACGTTGCGTGTGCTCCTATGTGCCAAATTGTATCTCCTCTCCCTTCGGGTGGTTGGGTTCAGATATGGTGTGAGGAGATATGGCCGGAGGGCATATGCGCTGTCACCTATGAAGAGAAGTAAGTGGCATTGATTGGTGTGACCAACAGCTTGTGGCAGGGTGTACATCAGGGTGTGTGACATTTACTTACCTAGTATGTGTCCGTCGGCAAATTCACCAGCAAGCAGACGTGTATGTATGCCACTGTTCCTGAAGATGTAAGCATCGTGGGTACTCCCGGGGTATTTGGCCACAATGTCTGTGATAATGTGTTTGGCATTGCAGATCACCTGCACATTGATTGAGTGGTTGGATTTGCGGTTCCTGTAAATGTATTCACTTGCTGCAGGTGGGCAGATGGGAATGTGGGTCCCATCGATGCAGCCGATCACGTGGGGGAAGTGGGCAATTTGATAGAACTCCAGCTGGGTTCTCTGCAGCTCCACCTGCGTACTGGGGAAGGATATGTAATGTTCCATTCTGTCCATCATGGCGTCTAGGAAGGTGTTGAAGATCCGGGAAAGGCAGCTCTGTGATACTCCACCCACTGCTGCTATCACACCCTGGAAACTTCCTGATGCTAGCAGGTGCAGGCAGCAGAGTACTTGGACATGGGGGGGGATTGCGTGGGCCCTTGGTGTCTGATGCTCCAGATAGGGTGTTAGGTCCCGTATTAGCTCCAGGATGGTGTCTGCGTGCAATCTGTATCTCTCGTGTATTTCAGCGTCTGTCAACTGGAACAGAGTGATGCGTACTCTGTACACCTGCTCCTCACGTCTCCAGATCCTCATTCCTGCTGCTCCCAGCCGTAGGCGCCTTGCTATGAGATAGAGGCCTGCCATTGTGGTCATACAGATGCATTTTGGGTGTGTTTATATAGACTCCTCCTGATTACCACATGCTCCAGAAACGTGGTAATTAGTGAATCGTTATCACCGATTTTGGCCAAATTCGGTAATACCGGGGTTTGCTACATAGCATATTTGGGGGTTTTACCGATTCGTTTCTACCGATTCGGATCTCATTGTTTCGGTAATTCCGATTCGGTGACGGAAGGTTTTTACCGATTCGTTATTATCGATCCTATTCGGTATTACCTACATCTCACATGGCTACATATTTGTCGGTAATACCGAAAATGAGCCATTTTCGGTGTTACCGATCGGTATTTGGCCACCTACATATGGCCCATAATTACTACACTAAGGTAAGCACCGTCAAGTGTGACAGCCTGTGTACACTCGAAAAAGCAGGAAAAAAAGCCCTGAGAATAACAGAAGAAATACAAAGGATTAGAGGCCCGATGTAGGAGCCTTAATACCGGTCGGAAATGGCCGATTTCGGCCGTTTCCGACCGGTATTAGGCTTTTGAGATGTAGGGGACCTTTTTTGTAAGAATCAGTAATTTTACTGATTCGGTAAATTTACCGATTCGTTAAATACCGATTCGGTAATGCCCATTGATTCCTATGGGCTTCAATGCCCATAGGAATCAATGGGCATTACCGATTCGGTATTTACCGAATCGGTAAATTCCGATTCCTTCCGATTCGGTAATTATTACAATATAATTACCTACATCTGGCCTCCTCTTTTTTACCACTTCTTAAATACCGATTCGGTATGAATCGGTATTTAAGAAGTGGTAAAAAAGTTTTACCTACATCGGGCCCTAAGTCTCTATTTATATTTAACGCCAGAAAATAAAACCTAGTTTTCTTTTTGAAACAGGAAAGAAAATACACTAGCATGTACGATTGTCAGATGAACTAAACTCAGAGGCTTAACGTTTTTCTTTTACACTTTCTGCAATGAGAAAGTGCAAGTAAATTACGTAAGAGATATACATACACCCATCCTATAATCCACACGAAGCACTGGAATCCAGGCACTAAAACTGTTAAAACACATAGGACTGCATCACAAAAAGACAGCATTGGAGTGCTCATTTAAAACATGGGTTCGAAACACAAAACATTTTTCAATTGTGTTATTACATCTGCACAGTGATAAGTACGACACTACTTGGTGTAAACACTTTTTACCACAATAGCATGAAAACAGAATTTTGCGTACGGCATTTGTAAAGATTGGTTGTTGTTTGTGATGTTGGGCTTTTTTTGCTGCATTATTGCTTTGCATTGTTACTGTGCTGTACCGTGGTTCTGGGCTGAGTGCTGTTCTGTTTTTTGTGGGACTGTGACCTGCATGTTTTAATTGGTTTGTTATATTACTTTGCGTTATGTCATTGTGCTATGTTCTGGTTTTCACAGTAGAGACAGTAACACATGCTGATACATTTTCAGCCCAAAAACAGGACATTGTTAAAACTTCCAGTGATAAATAACCATGTACCCCTAAGGTGGCAAAAGAAACCCCTCAAGCTCTTCAACTATTTATAAAATAACTCTCCTCAAGCTCTTCAACTATATAAGTCATCAGTCAGCCAAAACCTGTGGCATAGACCTTTCTTAAATTGGCTCTCTTATGTTCACTTTATGCAATGCGGTCTCTTGTTCTTGCTACAGTTTTGGGCTGATAGAACAAATGTATTTTAACCAGTCACACAGTGGTAGATTGTTGTTTGTCACTGAAAGTTTAACAGAATGTTCTGATTTAGAAAGCAGTGTCTGATGACACCTCTAAAACAATTGCAGAGCACAGCAGAACACAACCCAATACCAAAAAACACAACAAAAATGCAACATAGCACAACATATTTAAATAGTTGGAAAATAAGTCATTATATAACCACAATACGAAACAATAACAACACTGTGTACTGATGTGGCACAAAAAAACACAAAAATATGAAAAACAACACAAAAAACTGCCACTACAACAAATGGACCTCAGCAATATGCATGTTGGTACTGGAATGTCCTCTGTATGGTTAAATATTTACAAAAAGGGGTGGTGAGGGACAGAGTCTCTGAATTAAGCAGAAAGCTCTCACCCAGTCAAAAGATCAGGGCTAGATCCAACACCGTTTTTTAGCTCACTGCACCATCCCAGTTTCAGAACCTGGCTGTATGCAAATTAGTCTGTTCCTGTCCCAGTGCATGATGGGAACAGGACAAACCAAACTACAGAAGCCAATTCTTACACTGGGAAGGAAACACGCTCCCGGGGACCGGTTTCTGGCATTACAGCCGTCTTCGGCCCGGTTTGCTTGAATCCTGATGGTGCAATGAGCAAGGGTCTCACATCTGAGAATACCCTTCCACGCTTAGGGTGGACAAAAATATTTACAAAAAGGGGTGGTGAGGGACAGAGTCTCTGAATTAAGCAGAAAGCTCTCACCCAGTCAAAAGATCAGGGCTAGATCCAACACCGTTTTTTAGCTCACTGCACCATCCCAGTTTCAGAACCTGGCTGTATGCAAATTAGTCTGTTCCTGTCCCAGTGCATGATGGGAACAGGACAAACCAAACTACAGAAGCCAATTCTTACACTGGGAAGGAAACAAGCTCCCGGGGACCGGTTTCTGGCATAACAGCCGTCTTCGGCCCGGTTTGCTTGAATCCTAATGGTGCAATGAGCAAGGGTCTCACATCTGAGAATACCCTTCCACGCTTAGGGTGGACAAAAATATTTACAAAAAGGGGTGGTGAGGGACAGAGTCTCTGAATTAAGCAGAAAGCTCTCACCCAGTCAAAAGATCAGGGCTAGATCCAACACCGTTTTTTAGCTCACTGCACCATCCCAGTTTCAGAACCTGGCTGTATGCAAATTAGTCTGTTCCTGTCCCAGTGCATGATGGGAACAGGACAAACCAAACTACAGAAGCCAATTCTTACAGTGGGAAGGAAACAAGCTCCCGGGGACCGGTTTCTGGCATTACAGCCGTCTTCGGCCCGGTTTGCTTGAATCCTGATGGTGCAATGAGCAAGGGTCTCACATCTGAGAATACCCTTCCACGCTTAGGGTGGACAAAAATATTTACAAAAAGGGGTGGTGAGGGACAGAGTCTCTGAATTAAGCAGAAAGCTCTCACCCAGTCAAAAGATCAGGGCTAGATCCAACACCGTTTTTTAGCTCACTGCACCATCCCAGTTTCAGAACCTGGCTGTATGCAAATTAGTCTGTTCCTGTCCCAGTGCATGATGGGAACAGGACAAACCAAACTACAGAAGCCAATTCTTACACTGGGAAGGAAACAAGCTCCCGGGGACCGGTTTCTGGCATTACAGCCGTCTTCGGCCCGGTTTGCTTGAATCCTGATGGTGCAATGAGCAAGGGTCTCACATCTGAGAATACCCTTCCACGCTTAGGGTGGACAAAAATATTTACAAAAAGGGGTGGTGAGGGACAGAGTCTCTGAATTAAGCAGAAAGCTCTCACCCAGTCAAAAGATCAGGGCTAGATCCAACACCGTTTTTTAGCTCACTGCACCATCCCAGTTTCAGAACCTGGCTGTATGCAAATTAGTCTGTTCCTGTCCCAGTGCATGATGGGAACAGGACAAACCAAACTACAGAAGCCAATTCTTACACTGGGAAGGAAACAAGCTCCCGGGGACCGGTTTCTGGCATTACAGCCGTCTTCGGCCCGGTTTGCTTGAATCCTGATGGTGCAATGAGCAAGGGTCTCACATCTGAGAATACCCTTCCACGCTTAGGGTGGACAAAAATATTTACAAAAAGGGGTGGTGAGGGACAGAGTCTCTGAATTAAGCAGAAAGCTCTCACCCAGTCAAAAGATCAGGGCTAGATCCAACACCGTTTTTTAGCTCACTGCACCATCCCAGTTTCAGAACCTGGCTGTATGCAAATTAGTCTGTTCCTGTCCCAGTGCATGATGGGAACAGGACAAACCAAACTACAGAAGCCAATTCTTACACTGGGAAGGAAACAAGCTCCCGGGGACCGGTTTCTGGCATTACAGCCGTCTTCGGCCCGGTTTGCTTGAATCCTGATGGTGCAATGAGCAAGGGTCTCACATCTGAGAATACCCTTCCACGCTTAGGGTGGACAAAAATATTTACAAAAAGGGGTGGTGAGGGACAGAGTCTCTGAATTAAGCAGAAAGCTCTCACCCAGTCAAAAGATCAGGGCTAGATCCAACACCGTTTTTTAGCTCACTGCACCATCCCAGTTTCAGAACCTGGCTGTATGCAAATTAGTCTGTTCCTGTCCCAGTGCATGATGGGAACAGGACAAACCAAACTACAGAAGCCAATTCTTACACTGGGAAGGAAACAAGCTCCCGGGGACCGGTTTCTGGCATTACAGCCGTCTTCGGCCCGGTTTGCTTGAATCCTGATGGTGCAATGAGCAAGGGTCTCACATCTGAGAATACCCTTCCACGCTTAGGGTGGACAAAAATATTTACAAAAAGGGGTGGTGAGGGACAGAGTCTCTGAATTAAGCAGAAAGCTCTCACCCAGTCAAAAGATCAGGGCTAGATCCAACACCGTTTTTTAGCTCACTGCACCATCCCAGTTTCAGAACCTGGCTGCATGCAAATTAGTCTGTTCCTGTCCCAATGCATGATGGGAACAGGACAAACCAAACTACAGAAGCCAATTCTTACACTGGGAAGGAAACAAGCTCCCGGGGACCGGTTTCTGGCATTACAGCCGTCTTCGGCCCGGTTTGCTTGAATCCTGATGGTGCAATGAGCAAGGGTCTCACATCTGAGAATACCCTTCCACGCTTAGGGTGGACAAAAATATTTACAAAAAGGGGTAGTGAGGGACAGAGTCTCTGAATTAAGCAGAAAGCTCTCACCCAGTCAAAAGATCAGGGCTAGATCCAACACCGTTTTTTAGCTCACTGCACCATCCCAGTTTCAGAACCTGGCTGTATGCAAATTAGTCTGTTCCTGTCCCAGTGCATGATGGGAACAGGACAAACCAAACTACAGAAGCCAATTCTTACACTGGGAAGGAATCACCACCCCCTTTTGTAAATCGATTTTGGCCACTATAGGTGTGGCAGGGTATACTCAGACATGAGTCCCTTTCTCACTGCTCCATCAGGATTCAAGCAAGCCGGGCCGAAGAGGCTGAAATGCCAGAAACCGGTCCCCGGTAGCTTGTCTCCTTTCTGGTAAAGAATTGGCTTGGTAGTTTAGTCTGCCCTGTTCCCATGATGCACTGGGCCCGGGACAGACTGATTTGCATATAGCCAGTTTCTGAGCTGGGATGGGGCAGTGAGATAAATAACGGTGATGGATCAAGCCCTGATCTTTGGACTGGGTAAGAGTGGTCTGCTCAATTCAGACACTCTGTTCATCACCACCCCCTTTTGTAAATCGATTTTGGCCACTATAGGTGTGGCAGGGTATACTCAGACATGAGTCCCTTTCTCACTGCTCCATCAGGATTCAAGCAAGCCGGGCCGAAGAGGCTGAAATGCCAGAAACCGGTCCCCGGTAGCTTGTCTCCTTTCTGGTAAAGAATTGGCTTGGTAGTTTAGTCTGCCCTGTTCCCATGATGCACTGGGCCAGGGACAGACTGATTTGCATATAGCCAGGTTCTGAGCTGGGATGGGGCAGTGAGATAAATAACGGTGATGGATCAAGCCCTGATCTTTGGACTGGGTAAGAGTGGTCTGCTAAATTCAGACACTCTGTTCATCACCACCCCCTTTTGTAAATCGATCTCTGTATGGTTAAAGGCATATACCCCTGCCCTGAGTGCCAAACTGTACTGTTGGCTGGGTCCATAATGATGCCAATCTAAAACTAGACTATGTCATGCTTCAAAAAACCTACCATCGTAAGATCTGCAGAATAAGGGCGGCATATTATGCCAATGAAATCAACAACAGTTCTAACACCTCGAAAGCTGTATTCAAAATTTTGAAAGATCTTACCGTAAAGAAAATGGTCAACACCACTATCACCTTCCCTGACCTCTGTAATAACATGGCCAACTTCTTCACCAACAAGATCAGGAAAATCTACGACACTTTTCCTAAAGGCCCGCAGCCATTGGCCATTTTTGATCCTACTAGGCCCTCTCTCTCCTCCCTACCCACGCTTGAGCGAGAGAGTTTCCAAAAAATCTGCAAAAAGATTAAATCAGGCTCCCCGGCAGATCCCCTTAAACCGGTCACCTTCTGCGAAGCCCATGAATCTATCACTGAGCACATCCGAGATATCATCAACCGGTCCCTTTCGACCGCTAAAGTTCCCTCCAAGTGGAAGCAGGCCTGGGTTTCTCCCATTCTAAAAAAACCCACTCTAGACCCCTCGCTCCCTGAGAACTTCAGACCTATCTCCCTGCTTCCCTGGCCTGCCAAAATCATCGAGGCACACGTCCATAACATTCTGACAGATTTCCTCCTCACCAATAACATCTTGGACGACTCTCAACATGGGTTTAGAGCTGGTCATAGCACTGAGACCGCCCTGCTCAGTGTTTCAGAGGACCTCCGTACCATCCTTGACACCGGAGGCACGGCAGCACTGGTCCTGTTGGACCTTAGTGCTGCCTTCGATACGGTGTCACACGAGGTCCTCTTGATGAGATTGGAGGAAATTGGTATCACAGGGTCAGCTCTGGGATGGTTTAGAGACTTCCTTTTCAATAGGTCTTTTAGAGTCTCTACCCCTCCACACATCTCTGAGGAACATAACATTGGACAGGGAGTGCCGCAAGGCTCTTCCCTGAGCCCTACCCTGTTCAATGTATATGTCCGCCCCCTGGCAGAGGTGGCTAGAAGAAATGGACTTGCCCTGGTATCTTATGCAGACGACACCCAGTTGGTGGTGTCACTTATGGACAACAGTGGTCTGGAGGCACAACACTTTAAGCAGACACTCACTGACATCACCAACTGGATGACGGCGAATTTTCTTCAATTAAACGCCGGGAAAACGGAGATTCTCCTCCTGGGCAAAAACACTTCGTCCTGGGGCGACAACTGGTGGCCGAATGCGCTAGGCCCATCCCCTACGCCTAAGGAATGTGTCAAAAACCTGGGAGTTTGGGTGGATTCTGCTCTAAAGTTCACGCACCACACAAAAAAGGTTGCCGCCACATGCTTTGGCGTCTTGCGTAACATCAGGCCCATTCTGAAGTTCTTTGACTGCCGCACTCGCCAACTAATCGTCCAGGCAACCATTCTTTCCAGACTGGACTATGCCAGCTCCCTCCTATTGGGGGCTAATCTAGCGGAAATCACTAGATTTCAAAGAGTTCAGAATGCGGCTGCCAGGGCTCTGGTGGGTCTCCCGCGCCATTCCTCGGTATCTCGAACCCTGAAGAAACTACACTGGCTCCCGGTGGGCAAAAGGGTCCAGTTCAAAGCACTGTGCCTCGCTTTCAAAATCCTTAAAACTTCCTCCCCCCCAATGCTTCGCCCACTCCTGTCAGAGTACATCCCTAGGAGATCGCTCCGGTCAGAGGGGCAGCATCTTGCGATCATTCCCCGCATCAGATTGGCCAGAATGGGCGGCCGCTCTTTTCGCTTCCTAGCGGCCAAGTTATGGAACAGTCTTCCCGAAGCTATCCGTGGGATACAAGATCTCCTAGCCTTCAGAAAGGCTGTCAAAACACACCTCTTTCAACAATAGCTTCATCCTTAGCGTCTCCACCTCATTGTAAACTGTATTCTGTCCTTCCGCAGCGCCGGGACGTCCCTTCGCTGGGGCAGCCGCGCGCTATACAAATCACCATAGCATAGCATAATGCTGATTAGTATGTCATAGGTAAGCCTGGATCATGCATGTGTGCCATGACATAGGCCTGCCTCACAAATTGTGGTCTTATTGGACTGGGAGGGGTGCCCAAAGCTCTTCTCTCATAGTGGTAAAAGACTATCTCCTTCACCAGGAGTGACCGATTGTCACTGGAGTGAGTCCTACTGGCTCACTCCCCTTTTTAAATGTTCCATTGCTGTGTTCTTAACTCACCCTTGGCCTACATCAGGTAGATGTGAGTAGTGACTGCACTGATCATATGTATGCCTGTGAAGGGCGCAGTACAGGGACATAGCAGTGTTGTGTAGTAAACATGAGATTAGTGCATGTGCTGAGTGTATGTATGCCTGGGAGAAATACATGACCTGAAAGATGTAATGCAGTCCAGTGCATATGCAATGAAGGCACATTCTGTGTGTGTGTGTGCTTCTAGGAATCACAATACATGAAGAGTGAAGTTTAGTACAGCTTGGACATAGTGAGTTTGTGTGTTGGCCGTGTGTGTGTTTGCATGTAGCACACCCTGGTAGATAAAAAAAATTGAGTATTGAACAGTGCACGCAGTGTGAAGGTGTGTGCTGAATGCATGAGTGTCTGTAGTGGCACAATGAACGTAGGTGAGAGTACTGGACAGTAACTGTACTGTGAATATACACTGAGCAAGTGTGCCTGCATTGGTACATTTAATGGCGGACCCTGGGTTCCATTTTGGGAATCCCAGGGCTGCCTGGTGACGACATGAGTGGTCGAGGAATCCCCCCAGATAGTTGTATGTATTGCTTCATTCCTGGGTGCTGGGTGGGACCCACTGGAGGAAGGGACCCACTGGAGGAAGGGACCCTCCACCTACACTTCAAGTGGGTGCTCTTTAATTCAGTGATAGATCACAAGGAAGGGGGCTAGGCACATCTAATGAAAGGCAATGGTGCTGATAAGGGAATCAAAGAATAGGACTAGGAGCCTTGGATTATCCCTTTGATAGATTTATCACTGTGGCTGACATCCAAGTGTGAACTCTGGCCAGTCCCATGAATTGCGTTGTGGTTCAATCAGCATTGGAGTTTTGCCTGCTGTGATAGACATCTTTTCAAGGGGAAAGAAGAAAAAGAGAAGTGGACAATTCAAAAGAAGCAGAACCCCAACACAAAACTTCAAAGACTCAGACCCTAAATTTCATGTTGATGTCTAGCAATGGACATTAAGAAGGAGAGGATGAGACCTCATACTTGGTCATCTGCCAAACAGTCAGACGGGCTGTGTGAGAGGGGAAAGCTCTGGAAGACTGCCTATGACCAGGACTGGGGGCCAAGGCCTGCTAGTAGGCTTCAGTGGAGCATGCAGATTTAACAATGCTGAATTGCATGGATTTACATAAACACTCTACGAGATTCAGCAGAGTTCCACCAATGGATGTAAAATGCACTTCACGCTACTGGTGCTCTGATTTATCCCAGGTAGTGTGTTCTGCACTGATAAATCAGCACGAATTGCACCACACAGTGTGTAAACACACAGATTTTTTGTTTTATCCTGACTGCTCCTGGTTAGCTTGTCCTCCTGTTTTTTCCGCCCCTAGTCCTAGGCCCCATCCAATTCAATCAAATCCAACTCATTCCATCTCATTCTGATCCCAAAACCACCTTTTCTTTATTTCTTACTTTCTCACCTCCCCTGTGTGTTTATTATTTTATGTTTTTGTGTGTGTTTGTGTGTGTCTTAGTAACATGTTTGAACTTCCTGCTTTTCATATTTCCCTTCCCATCCCATTCCCTCCTTTCTATGTCTGAAGCAGGCAGCAATGCTGCTGCAGCAGCACACACTACAACAGCATCTGCCACACGCACCCCCTGTGGGTGATGGCAATAGCTGGGGGTGCAGGCCCACACTATCTTTGGTGAGGCGGAGGTGGCCACACTGGGTGCAGTGCCACCTCCCCCGCTTGTTGGCAGTAGGCAACAGGCCCACCAAGGGCTATGCCTTGGGGTAGCATCAGGTGCTCTGGGGGCAAGTGCGACACTGTATGCACTGAAACAATGGTGTTCTTCACAACCAGCAGCAGCTGACTACCTGCTGGGTGGACATAGTTGACCGGGGTTAGGACATGCTAGACCTGCTAGGCATTGAGGTGGAGTAGCATGGTAAGTAATGTTTTTGTTGTCTAAAATTTCTAATATTAAGTATTGCTTTTTTCAAACAGCATGATCAAAGGTAAATTAAGTTTACTGACAAAAACTATGATTACAGGGACATTATAGTTAGGTTCAGATTTCATTCGTACAAAAGCATTGAAATTCAGCAGTTGTAGTTACATGAGCTAACTATAACTTATGCCCCCGCAATGCACTGCTTATGATCTCACATATTCCATCACTCATGGCATGCTAAGAGACATCACTCATGCCATCTAGAATTACATCACAGATGACATATTCCAGTTCGTTTAAGTATTTCATAAATGTTTCTGAGATTTAAAGATCTATACTAAGCTATGACATAAGTTAAATTACTATGTTTTCTGTACTACTAATGAGTGATACTATTTCTAACATATGTGACCTTGGTGGTTGTGTGACTGTCTGTATCCATGTGTGAGTGGGTGTGTGACTGTATGGGTGTGTGAGATGGTCTATTCGCGAGTATGTGGGTGTCAGTGGCTGTATGGGTGAGTGATTGGCTGTGTGAGTGGCTGTATGGGTGTGTGAGCAGGGTGTGCCTGTATGGGTGAGTAAGTGGGTATCTGAATGGCTTTGTTTTGTCAGTGAATTTCTAAGGGTTTCTTTCTTTCTATTTCGTAATAAAAGTTTCCATGTAACCTTTGTTTTTTTCAGTGAATTTCTAAGGGGTCATGAATGTTATTTGCTAACTATTAGGTCCCTGTAACCTTTGGTCTTTTAAGTGAATTTCCAAGGTTTTACAGATGTTATTTCTTAAACTTCAACCTGTAACTTTTGAGAGTAAGTGTGTGAGTAAGTGCATGAGTGTCTCAGTGGTTGTGTGAGTGAGTTTGTGAGTGTCTCAATGGGACTGTGAGTGTTTGCAAGAATCTGAGTGGGTTTGTGAGTGAGTGTTTGTGTGGATCTGTGAGTGTGTGTGTGAGTGGGTCTATGAGTTGGTGCATAAGTCTCTGAGTGGGTCTGTGAGTGGGTGTATGAGTTTCTCAGTGGGTGTGTGAGTTGGTGCATGAGTCTAGGAGTGGGTCTGTGAGAGGGTGTGTGAGCATCTGAGTAGATCTGTCAGTGGATATGTAAGTGTCTGAGTGGGTCTTTGAGTGAATATATGAATCTCTGAGTGGGTCTCCGAGCGGCTCAGTGAGTGGGTGCTGAGTCTCTGGGTGGGTTTGTCAATGGGTGCATGAGTACCTGAGTAGGTCTGTGAGTGAGTGCTTGAGTGTCTGAGTAGGTATGTGAGTAGGTGCATGAGTCTCTAAGTGGGTGTGTGAATGAGTGCATAATTGTCTCAATAGGAATGCGAGTGGACGCATGTGTTCCTGCGTGGGTCTATGAGTGGGTGTATAAGTCTCTGAGTGGGTCTGTGAGTGGATGTGTGAGTGTCTCAGTGGGTTTGTGCGTGGGTGCATGCGTCTCTGAGTGGGTCTGTGAGTGGGTGTATGAGTGTCTCACTGGGTCTGTGAGAGGGTATGTGACTCTCTGAGTGGGTCTGTGAGTGGGTGTGTGAGTGTATGAATCCCTTCTGTTTTGCCCTATTGTGCTCAGTTTTCTGCCCTCTGGTTTGCCTTATTTAGTGTAGGTATGGGATTTCAGGTGACAAGGGGGATTTTAGGGGTTTAGGGTGGGTTTGGGTTTTTGGGTAGCAAGGGCAATTTTAGGGTTAGGGTGGGTGCAGGTTTTTGGGAGGCACTCATGGGCCGTGCAGGTAACAGGGGTGGGGCCGTTAAGGGGGGATTTCGAGGGACGATGGAGAGGGAAAAATAATTGTTTATTTAATTTTACTTCAGCATCGTTCCTCAAAATCCCCCTTACCTGGTCCCACCGCCCACCACTGTTACCTGCACAGACAGTGTCATTTGGGTAGCAAAGGGTCATTTTAGGGCTTACGATGGGTATGGCATTTTGGGTGAAAAGGGAATTTTTAGGGTGGGTATGGATTTATGGGTGACAAGGATAATTTTAGGGTGTAGGGTAGGTATGGGTTTTGGGTGGTATGGGATTTTTTTGTGTTTAGGGTGAGTATGGATTTTTGGATGGCAAGGGTAACTTCAGTGTTCAGGGTGGGTATGGGTTTTCGAATGGCAAGGGTCATTTTAGAATTCAAGTCGGGCCTTGGTTTTTGGTTGGCAAGAGTAATTTTTGGGTTTTGGAAGGGTTTAGATTGGGCGTGGCTGACAGCTGCAAGATGGCAGATGTGAGCTGAGAGAGCACTGTGTCCTGACCAATGATCCAGGGCCAGTCATCTTGATTTTGCTACACAATCACCTCCGTTGTGAGTGGAGTGGGGTCCCCCCAGGTGAACTCAGGGAACTTTCAGGTGGCTCCGACCAATGCTGTGGCTTTTTGGGTGCTGCCCGGAAGACTGGGTGACCTTGTGGCAGCCTGGTTTGGGAATGGACTGGAGGACTGAAGGAGCCTGACCAGACTGCTGCTGTGGTACAAGGATTTAGAGGTGACCCCACCTTGCCCTATATAGGCCTCCCCCCATGAAGGTGTGTTGACGGGGGTCAAGGGTTTAGCCTTGCCATGCAGGGATCTGCGGTGACCCCCAGAGATACACTGAGTGGTCTGACCCTATGCAAAGCGCAGGAGCATATTCCTGCCACCTGGAACTGAATGCGGAGGCTGGCAGAGGAGCTGCTGCTTGGACCTTGGGCCTGTGGGCAGCATTGAGTGCAGCTGACTGAAGGGCTTTCCATCAAGGCATTGAGGGTGCTGACAGGACTGCAGTGGCCATGAACTGCCTGAAATTGCTGAAGGATGCTGCTAGTAAAGGCTCAGGCTCGAGCTGAATGGACCTATCCAATGAGGTGGGTGCTAAGAGTTAAGGCGGTGATGGGGAGCTGGTGGGGGGCTGGGACCGCTCGTGCCCTTCTCCCACTCCCTGTTCCCACTGCAACATCACTGTGGGCAGGGAGACGTGAGGGGGGTTCCTCAAAGGTGTGCTCCCCACAGTTGGTGCAGAACTGCAATTCCCTAGTATCATTGATAATGACCTGTGCTCCCCCTGGTGTGGAATTCAGGAGACGCTTTGCCTCTCTTCACTAGTTTTCCCTTCATGCAGCAGTGCAGTGTGAGTGGCTCCTGTGCTAGTGAGCGGCCACAAGCGCAACAGTGCTGAGCCTTTGGGAAATGCTGTTGTTGTGAGGATGCCTGCTCCTTCCCCCCTCCAGTGCTACCTATACCAACACATGAAGACTGATACCACTAGTTTATAACTGGACAGTGGAGGCCGCCTTACAGCAGGGGGCCCCTCCGCTGTTTCACTGAGATAATGGTCTGGGAGCCTGGTGCATTTTGCACCTGTTGAGGGTGGCCTGGCAATTCCCCCTCACCTACTAATACCATCCTAGGTCACCTGACTTGACTGAAGTACCTGCGGTGAGCTATGGTAGGACGTGGGGGTCCTCAGATCCATTTGTTAGGCCGCCAAGGGATGACTTTCCCTGATATGCAGAGGCGTGAGAGCTGGGATCCCTCTTCAGGTGGCAAATTTGATCCAATCTGGCAGCCATTGTGGAAACACACCAAGATCCTCGCAATCGGATGGATGCTGTGGCGATCAACGTAAACCTGCTCTGGGACGACCAGAAGAAGCTGGCCTGCAGAGTCACTCAGATGGTGAACCCTCTGTGAACTGCAGCCCCAAGTAAAAGATCTTGAGGGCCAAGTCTGCACTCTGGTGGCTAAGGTGTGGGAGCTGGAGGATAGGACAGAAGATTACTGCTCTTGTTGTTCCACCCTTCGGTTTGTGTGATTTCCTGAGGGAGCGGACGGCCGGGACCCAGTCTCCTTCTTTGAGCAATGGCTTGCCCAGGTGGAGGCCCCAGTGGCTCTCTCCCCACAGTATTAGGTGGAGTGAGCCCATAAAACCCCTGCAAGATGGCCGAGGTCAGCCCCCAGACCGATGGTGCTTCACCTGGTGGAAAAGGAAACCATTTTGAGGGTGGTCTGGGGCACAGGCCCTTTGCAGTATAAAAATGCGTGCATCTTTATTTTCCCAGACTATACCTTATTGGCGCAGTGTTGGAGAGCATCCTTTCTGGTAGTTAAGAAATGCCTGAGGGAGGCAGGCCTTACATACTCACTGTTTAGGCCTGAGAAGCTTAAAGTAATAGCCAACCAGACTGGGTATTTTTTCACAGAACCCGCAGATGCACAGGACTCGATGGAGCAACAGAGCTACCAATCATCCCCCCCGGCCACGGTGCCTCAACCGCCTTGGATAGAGAAGAAGAAGCGCACAAGGAGGTAGTGAGACTGGGTAAAGGCAAGGTCACGTGAAGAGGGTGCTTCCTCCCTGCCACAGGTGAGAGACCCGCAGCAGCCCACATTGAAAGATGTGTAACTCTTGACAACAGAGCGCCGATCTCCCCCCTCTTTGACTCACCGATGACTCACAGTCAGACTCCAGATTGATTGCCTCGCCAAGCAGCACCACCTAAATTTACTGCTGAATGTTATCCTGCAAACTGCAGACTTACTGATTTGAACCCCGCCCATTCATCTCACTGGTTTCTATGATGTCAAGGTGTCCATGCTTCCCCCAGTGAGAGCCTTATTCTTGCATTTATGTTGGATTGTTCCACAATGACTGCAACATGTTGCTAACAAATTGGTACGGAGAGAGCTAGAGGTGCAGTTGGCTTAGGCTTACCCCGGTTTTTATTTTCCTTGAGCTATAGGAGCTAAAGTACCGGCACCAGACACTGGTCACCTCCCCTTACCTAGTTCTATTCACTTTCCCCTAGCCGAGACACTCATATGAGGTTCTACTAGGAGAGTTCCACAGAATGGGTCTATATGTTCAATGTTTGGGTGACTGCAGGTTTGAGCTTACCCCAGAAGGGGGATTGGGGATTTTGTTCCAATTGTGTATGCACGAGACATGTCATACTTTCATAGGCACAGGGCTGTACGCAGGCCTCTTTTTGTCACTGCTCCATTAGGAACCTACAAGTACTCACTTTGAGTCTACAGGGAATGGGAACAGTGCATAAGTGGCATCTTATTCAGCAAAATGTCTTCAGGATCATGACCCACATCGCATTCCTACAGGAGACACATGTCACAGGAGGGTCGGATGTCCGTCTGTAGAGGGACAGCCTGTGGGGAACTGAGCTTCATGTGGTTTCCCTATGCGCAGATGATGTTCTTATTTACATACGAGTCATTTGCAAGGGCTTTGAAGCATTGAATTGGTACTCAAGCAATTCAAGAGGCCTCAGGTCTGGAAGTGAATTGGTCCAAGACCTGTCTGCTTCTGGTGAGCCCAACATGCCCACAGCAGCTCTACACAGTGGGACCCCACCAGGTGGGAATGGAACCATTTACGTTCCTTTATCGCAGTATTCGACTATACCAAAACACCAGATTTTTAATAGATGGTAATCTTACCAGGGTGATCACCTCCCTGAGGCTGCAGATGACAGTTTGGAGCACAATGCCACTTACATTGCAGAGGTGAGTTTCGCTGTTGAAGATGGTGATGGCCCTCTGACTACTTTATCACTTCCATAATCTACCAGTTCATATACCAAGCTCCGCCTTAAGCAGTATCCTGGGGTCCTTTATCTGAAACAAGGGGTGAATTTGGGTCACATTGCCGAAGCTCCAGATGACAGTTGACAAGGGGGCTTAGCGCCTCCCAATTTTGAACATTATTGCCTGGCAGCACAGCTACAGTGGCCGTCATTCTGGCTGGCAGGCCAAACACCCGGTTGTTTTGGGCATGCCCACATTGGATTCATGAGCTGCTGTTAACTTCGGGTAAACTCCCTCCATACCTTCTTAAGCTACTGGCTGTACCTACCCAGAGGAGCCTCTGTTTAACCCCAACCCCGCTATTGTGCATGCCGGATATCCGGGTCAGATCTTTATGGCCTTTTAGGGAAGTTATTTGGAGGGAGGGAGTGGGGCTCTGGGAATCGGAAGGGGTGGTATGCTGGTGCCCTGTTCCAAAATGATGCCCTTGTGTACTTTGAACAATTATGCGAGGATTTTGGCATTCCTCCAGGCCATATCCTGACACATCGAACACTGCTGGTTGAACTGCAATGGCATTGGCACATAAGAGACAAGGAACCAGCAACTCATCCACTCATACACCCGCTCCATGTATTGGGCAATGGTTGACATCTTATCACGTGGTTCATGCGTGCGATGGCCTCTACCACACAGGACTTGATGCAATCCACAAGACAGCAATGGGAGGGAGACATTATCTGTGTGCTGACACCAAAAGAATGTAATAGGGCACTCTTTTATCCATGTAAACTTTCCTGCAACGCGAAATTCCAATACATCTAACCCAACATTTTACACAGAGAATATCTCACACCTGTGCAGGAGCAAAGAATATATGGGAGTGAGTTAGCATGCCCTAGGTGTGACTTCAGAGCTGCAGACATGGCACACGTATTTTTTGAACTGCCCAGAGGCACAGCTATTGTGGAGGGCAGTAGTAGATGGCTTGACAACAGTCACAGCAAGGAAGGATTTGTGCACCATAGAGGCAGGTCTGTTGTCATGAATCGATTTATGGATTTGGCTCTAATTCGAACTAAGAAGTTCGTTGCCATGAAATGGAAGACTGCACACCTTCCTGGTATGACCTTTTGGTTGGCGGCAACACTGAAGTGGAGCACGGCTGAATTGGTGGCACTACGCAGAGAGGAGGTCAGAAGTTTGCATAGGGTCCCCATTACAGTGGAGTGGGATGTCCTTGTGTGCGACCTGCAGGTGCTTTCTGAGGAGGCCAAGGTGAGGGACAAGGGAGGGAAGCATGATTATGCATCAATAGTTACCTTATACAACTCCTTTCTCAACATTGTGGCCTCAGAGCTGGTGCCCTATCGCTCCTCGAGTCATGATAGGAGTTCCCTCTCTTCCTCCCCCTCCTCTTCATTATGAATGTTGTTTGCACAGGTGCTGTAATATTATGCTGCTGTCTGTTGCTGTCTGTACATGTTGTGTCGCTATAACGTCTTTCCAACCTGTGCCACAAATATCTTTCGTTCTGGATGCATAGATCTTGACAAATAGAAATATTAGTTCCCTGCTAGTGAAGCTTGTTGCTTGTTAATGATGTTAAAAAGAAACCAATGTTTCCTGCCAAAACTCATTACTATCTATGATGCATTGACCAACTGGAAAATGTGTTATCGTTGTTCAGATCACTGTTCTGCAAAGATTGCAATGTGTATACTGTACTCTAAAAATCAATAAAATTTGTAAAAAAAAGTATGGGTTCGGTTTTTTGAGGGACAAGGGGGTTTTAGGGTAAGATGGGCATCACAATTCGCTGTGGGGGTGTTGGACACAGAGTCTGGCCTGGCAATGTGCTGCTTCAGCCCAAGATTGCTGCTCCTGCCCCTCCTTCTCATTGTCATCCATTGTCCAAGTCTATGCCCCTGCACCCTCATTATTGCCCTCTGTGGCCATTGTTCTGCCATTGCCCTTCCCGCCTGCCCTGAACAGTTGGCTTGCTGACCCATCCACCTGTTCTCTACCCCCTGTTGTGAAAGTCCATGCACCAGTCTCCCCTCTCCTCCCCTGCATGGTCTAATGTGCTGCCACTGCCCTCCATTTAGGTTGATATCCCTGCCCACTCTTCCTGCCCGCCATTGCCAAATTCTATTCCCCATTATTGCCCACCTGCTGAGCTTCTCTGCTTAGTTTGCTGCCCTTAATCTCCTTCCCCCTGCTCTCTGATGCGGATCACTGACATAATATAGAATGACAAAATATAGACTTACCAAAATATAGTCACCAAAATATAGAATGCCAAAATATCGAATTCCTATCTACAAACAGGTAAGTGCAAAAATATCGAATCCAAAATATAGTCTGTAAAAAATATAGTCAGTCAAAATATCGAATTTTTTAAAATGTCTTAAAAGTAATTTAAAATCAATGAAATAATAAATATAATTAACTAAAACATACTTTAAAATACTCAAATAACCTTAAAATTAAGATATAATTAATTTCAGTTATAATTAAAAAATGTACAATATTTTACCGTAGGATAGCAGGAGGGTAACATTTAATATTACCACTCCAGTGAGTGCAACAGTAGGGAAAGTGTTGGATAGCGTAGGGGTAAATAATACTATTCCCACTCCAGAGTGCAACAGTAGGGAAAGCGTTGGATAGCGTAGGGGTAAAAATTACTATTCCCACTCCAGAGAGTGCAACAGTAGGGAAAGCGTTGGATAGCGTAGGGGTAAAAAATACTATTCCCACTCCAGTGAGTGCAACAGTAGGGAAAGCGTTGGATAGCGTAAGGGTAAAAATTACTATTCCCACTCCAGAGAGTGCAACAGTGGGAAAGCGTTGGATAGCGGGAGGGTAAAAAATACTATTCCCACTCCTGTGAGTGCAACAGTAGGGAAAGCGTTGGATAGCGTAAGGGGTAAAAAATACTATTCCCACTCCAGAGAGTGCAACAGTAGGGAAAGCGTTGGATAGCGTAGGGGTAAAAATTACTATTCCCACTCCAGAGAGTGCAACAGTAGGGAAAGCGTTGGATAGTATAAGGGTAAAAATTACTATTCCCACTCCAGAGAGTGCAACAGTAGGGAAAGCGTTGGATAGCGGGAGGGTAAAAATTACTATTCCAACTCCAGAGCGTGCAACAGTAGGGAAAGTGTTGGATAGCGTAGGGGTAAGAATTACTATTCCCACTCCAGAGAGTTCAACGGTAGGGAAAGCGTTGGATATTGGAAGGGTAAAAATTACTATTTCCACTCCAGAGAGTACAACAGTAGGGAAAGCATTGGATAGCGTAGGGGTAAAAATTACTATTCCCACTCCAGAGAGGGCAACAGTAGGGAAAGCGTTTGATAGCGTAGGGGTAAAAAATACTATTCCCACTCCAGAGAGTGCAACAGTAGGGAAAGCGTTGGATAGCGGGAGTGTGAAAATTACTATTCCCACTCCAGATAGTGCAGCAGTAGGGAAAGCTTTGGATAGCGTAGGGGTAAAAATTACTATTCCCACTCCAGAGAGTGCAACAGTAGGGAAAGCGTTGGATACCGTAGGCGTAAAAAATACTATTCCCACTCCAAAGAGTGCAACAGTAGGGAAAGCGTTGGATAGCGGGAGGGTGAAAATTACTATTCCCACTCCAGTCAGTTTAACTGTAGGGAAAGTAATGATTTAATATATTATTAAAAATAAATAAAATATCAATACCAATAAAACATTAATTGAAATTAATAACCAATTTAATATTATGTAATAATTAATTAGAAATACAACTACATTTTAGTTATTAAAAATTAATAACCTATTCATAGTTATTTAACAACTAATTAATTTTCAATAACAAAAACTAATTTATAATAAAAATTAATACCAATTAAAAATTAACAGTAAATTAATTATCAATACACAAAAAGTATTTTTAATATGTAATTAATTACAATTACATTACTTCCCACCCTATTCCCCTATAAACCCACATCCCACTACAGAGAATACATTAATACAATTATCATAATTATCAAATATTTAATTAATACAAAATAATTACCAATTAATAAAAATTAATTGCCAATTAATAGAAATTAATTACCAATTAAAAATTAATCAAAATTAAATTTAAAATCAATACCAATAAATGAAAAAAATTATTTACGTAATTACAATTAAATTACTTCCCACCCTATTCCCTTATAAACCCACAACCCGCTACAGAAAATAAATTTAGAAAATTAACATAATTAACAATTAATCAATTAATACAAATTAATTGGCAATTAATAAAAATTAATTACCAATTAAAAAATAACAATTCAAAATGAATACCAATAAACAAATAAAAATATTTAATTAATTACAATTAAATTACTTCCCACCCTATTCCCCTATAAACCCACAACCCGCTACAGAATTAAATTACGCAAAAATTAAATAACATAAAATTCATTACTTAAAATACATTAAACATACATTACAAAAATTAATATATACTTTTCACACATATACTAACATACAAAACACTTTAAAAAAATTAAATTGATATTATTAAAAAATCGATATATTTAATGCCTATATTGTATACTTCGATATTTTGACTTCTATATTTTGAAAATCGATATTACTTACCTTAAATTCAATATTTCTAACCACTATATTGTGTCCATTCAATATTTTGTCCATTCTATAATTTTACCTCGATATTATGTCCATTCTATATTTTGGAATCAATATTATTACTGTTTACCCTCTGATGCCTGTGTGCATGTCCCGTTTCCCTCCTGTTTCCCACCATGTTCCATGGACCTGCTACTGCCTTCTGCCATCCATGTTCTGTTGTGCTGGAACTGCCCCTTCTGTCTGTTTGCCATGGTCTGTTGTGAAGCCCATTCCCCTTCTGTCTTTTATCTGTGTCCAGCCCCTACCCCTCCCTTCCGTCATTCATGGTCCTTTGTGCATATCCCTGCCCCCTCCCTCTTGACCACCATGGCCGTTGTGCTGCCACTAACCCTCCCGTTTGCTATAAATGGTCTTCTGTGCTGCCACAGCCCCTCCCATATGCCCTGTGTGGTCAGCTTGCTGCCCCTGATCCAATCCCACTTTCCCTACATTTTCTGTGTGTATGCCATTATAGTCTTACTTTAACCCTCCATGGTGTGTTGTGCTTACAATTCCCATCCCACTGGTCCTCCATGGTTAGCTTGCTGCTCCTGCCAGACCCCTTTTCCCCCTGCCCTCCGTTTTCCATGTACAGACCTCTAATTCCTCCCTCCTGCCTTGCCTGGTCTGCTGTTGTGCCCCTGCCCCCTCCCTCCTGCTGTTCATGGTCCATTATGCTGCAACTGTCCCTCCTGTCTGTCCTGCATGATCAGCTTGCTGCCCTTGCCTCTATCCCCTCTGCTCTCTGTTTGTCAATCCATGTGCATGTACCCTCCCTATTACGTTATGTTAGAACTGGGATTTCTGGTTGGCTAAGGCTTGTGCCAAAGCCAGGCAGAAACCACCACTCTAGTCAGGGCAAGGGAGTTACACGCCAAAGATAACTCCTGCTCACCCCCTTGGTAGCTTGGCAAGAGCAGATAGGCTTATCCCGGAGGCAATGTTTAAAGCTTTTGCGCACGCACACAGCAACAACATCCCAGGCACATTACAAAAGGAACTCCACATAAGGTTATATAAAAATACCTTTTGTATTCTCAAAACACATCAGATAGTAATCACACAATATACATTGTGCCAACTGGCATGTGCAAAATTCACAAGGGATTATTTACACAGGACAGGGACACGTGGGCCACTGTCAGGATCAACACTTAGCAGAAATTGGTACAAGTAACAAAGATCATAAACCTACAACCAGTAACTACTGGTAATAACTGTACTCCACCTCAACCTGTAACATAAACTACATTATGCACAGTCACCTCAGGCGTGAATTACCTTCTGCGCAAACCTCACCAACATAAACACATTATGCCACCTCTCACTAGTCTAAACACATTAGACCCTACCTCCTAAGTATAACTCACATTTAAGGCTGTAATGAGCACAGAGTGAAATACAATCTCACTAACACAAACCTACATAGGTAAAACAACCTCATAATCATAAACCACAGTTTTAGAGGTATCAAATACAGGGTGCGCAAAACATACTATAAACCACACATTTCCTAGCACCACATTTAGACCACACATCAATCACATTAGGGCAGTGCGCCCAATACCTCTTGCAGTCCCACTGGCCAACTGGCCATCAAGAAGAGGCTCAAATGCCTTGTGTCCAGAATGTCAGGGCGCGCTGCCAACGCAGTGCCAGTCAGGGGTGCGCCACCGGC
Organism: Lissotriton vulgaris; assembly: GCF_964263255.1. Taxonomy (NCBI): domain Eukaryota; kingdom Metazoa; phylum Chordata; class Amphibia; order Caudata; family Salamandridae; genus Lissotriton; species Lissotriton vulgaris. Next base: position 381,855,843 of record NC_141697.1, read on the forward strand.
GCAAACCTAAACGTTGCAGCTGCCCACTACTTGCTAGGCAGCTGAGGACAAGAACAGGGCCGAAACGCTGCAGCTGACGCTAAGTGCTGCGCAGCTGTGGAGGCCAAGGTAAGGGCGAAGGGAGTGCGACTCACTCCTAGGTTCACCAAGAATAGGTCCCCTTAAATAAAAGCCTAAACGGTGCAGCTGCCCACTACTTGCTGGGCAGCTGTAAATCAAAACTGCAACATGGGCTCTCACTAGCCCTGTAACAGGAATGCGCCAAACTTTGAAGCCACCTAGCCTCTAAAAAGCATGTCCCCTGGAAGAATTGTGGGGGAAACATGGGCCCCTCTGGGCCCTCTAGTAAATGCTTGTGCCCATTGTGGGAGCCCGCAGGCTCAGAAACCAAACATGCCCTATGCTGGAGCCATCTAGGCTCTAAGGACATCTGGCCATTTCGTGGGAGCCAAGAACAGGCTCTGAGGAACATCTATGCCCCCTGGAGCACACTGGCTCCTTGAATAACTTGGCGCCACTAGAGAACCTTGCTTCATTGTTGGAGCCATCTGGCTCTTAAAATCAATAGCACTTGCCACGTACTTGGAGCGGCCCGCTGCCTTCTGGGGCCGCTCCACATGCCGCCGCGGCCTCCATTCTGTGCCTCGATCTGACACTGACCCCCAAGAATGTGGAGCGCGCTGGCGCTTTTAAATAAATAGGCACATGATGGGGCCACACAGGGCTCTTACAATACATGTCCCCAAAGTAAATATGCCCCACACTCCTCACTGGGACTCTTAACAAATGGTGGCCAAGTGGGAGCGGCCATGGCCCCTTAAAACAACTATGGCCCCTGTGGGAGAGGCCAGCTACTAGACGGGACCGCTCTTTCCGCACGGAACCTCCACAGACACTCTGCACCTTCGCTGTGGCAGCCCTCTGCCAAACGGGGCCTCCCAGCACTGTCCATGTGCCTGCAATAGGCACCAACCCGACCGTGCCCCAACGGAGTGCCACTCAGCGGCTCTGAGGGGTGCAGGCAGAAGTCCTCTCTCGGCGATGGCAGCGGGCGGGGCTATCGGGCTCCTGAGATCCTCGCTGGGATCCGCTGCATGTACTTCGCCCGGGACCTCCTTCAGATGCCGCGGGGCTCCCTCCGATCATGGGAGCCCTGCAGACCAGCTGCCCTACTCCTTGCCTCCCTGATTGGGGAGGTCCACGTGGCACAGCCACACTTCCGCTTATGGGGTTAGCTCTGCCCCGGGTCAGGCGGACATGCCTGACTTCTCCTTTTTCACCCGGGGACGCAGTGGTGATCTTCTCGGCGGCAAGAGGGTTTGGCTCCCTCGCAAGCAAAAATAAACAGAGGGGTGGGCACCCGGTCGGCTCTCATAAACGGGAAGGGCACCCGTAGCGAATACAAATGATGAATCAGCCATAACGCAGGGTGGGCACCTGCAATACCTGGGCAAAATGGGGGAATCCCTACACCGGGATTCCCCTCGGTGGCGATCGCAGCCCAGTGCTGTCAGGGGGAGACAGAAGCGCTCCTAAAGTAAACAACACACTTTCCTTCAGCTGGGCAAGGGGTACAAGCAAAATAAAGCAGCACTCCTCAGGCGCTGAGGGGGGGCATAGACACAACCAAGGCCCCCAGGGATGCCCCCTCAAGCAAAAAGGGCCCCAAAGAAGTCCATTAGGCAACCATGGGCTGGGCAGGGCCCATGGAGGCAAGCCTTCCCCTGGGCCCCTGCAGCAGCACCCCCTGGTAGATTCAAGTAGGAACAAGCCCCTTTTTATACACACAATCCATTTGTTTAACAGGGTGCAGGCAATGGGAGAACCAGCTACAACTGGTTCAGGGGAACTCCTGAGCACTTTGATTTGCTCAGCTCCTCTCTCCCTTTCACTGGCCAGGCTAGGGACATCAGATGCACCACAGGGGTGGAGCCAGTATTGTGGAGGGAAGGCCCAGCCCTATTCAGGTCCCAGGTGCACTCCTCCCTCCTATCAACATGCAGATCTCTCCATTCACCACCGGGGCAGACCCATCCTGACTCCTGGAGCCAGGCACACCAGCCAGCTCCAGCCAATCATAAGCCACACAGCCAATTCACATTCACTGCACATACATGCCAACTTCTAGAAGTGGCACTTCCACACTAGACACAATAAATCCATGCACATCATCGCTCAGCATTTAATCACACCAGTTCACACATACCAAATTCGACCCTGCACTCCCCACACATCAGTAACTACCATGGACACACATATTCCCCATGCATTCCTATGGGAGGGCATGCCACTCTCACCACAAATACACAGAGAGCGCACGCACTTTACACTGAACCACAGTGAAAAAATGCGCAGAGGCCTAAAATCACCAACACCAGGTTACAGAAACAGGCTAGGTAAATGCAAAAAGTTTCGGGGTGAACCTGCCAAAAGGGCCAAGTAAAAAACTTTCCCTGGTCTATTGTGCTGCACTGCCAACCCACTTGCCTAGTCTGGTGTATTGTGCTGCTGCAACCTCTGACACCTCCCCTTTAAGGTCAGTTTGGTACCCCTGCCCATCTCCCTCCTGCACTCTCTTGTCCATATTGTGACACAATTTCTCCTGGTCCAATGTACCTTACTAGCCATCATATTTTACTTTGGTAAGAGGGAGATTTTGAAAAAAAACGGCGGAATTGATTTTTGCCGTGAACTCACATTGAAAAAATGAGATTTTAGGCAGAAACCAGCTAGAATAAAGCCCCTTTGGGCTTAAAAATATTGGGAGTCTGCTGCGTAAATCTGGTCTGCTCGCATGTATGGTTGTACTGCCACTGACTCTTCCTTCTGCCCTCAATGGTCTTTTATATTGCCAGAGCCACTCTTGCCTGTACTGCATGGTTGGTTTGTTGCCCTTGTACCCCTTTCCCCTCCCCTTCATGGTCCATTATGCTGCCACTACTACACATCCCACCTGCACAGCATGGACAACTTGTTACCTCTGCACCCTCTTCCATGAGAGGGTCTTATTTCCAAAGAAATTATGGTTAGCGCTCTAAGCAATTAAAGTGATGACATAGTTTCTGTGTTCTCAAACAACAACATAATACTTTTAAATAATTTTCTATCTTTATGGGTTTTTTGTATCCAGTTGATCATTTGATTATACATTACACTTAAGGGAGAGGATGTGGTGTTACAGCCAGAGCTGCAACTGGGGAACGAAGTTCATGTTTCGGCATCAGCTCGACATCCTTTCATTCTGGGCACTTAATCTACCCATGCCTAAAACCAAAATCAATGTGCCCCTATCTAATATAACTGATGCTAATGTAAAGCACTCCTATAACTTCGGGTCAAGTCTTTGATGTAAAAAACTGCAAACAAAAACCAAAGAATTAACAGCCTGATTCATCAAGCCGAAATCGGCTCGCAAAGGGTCAGATTCTGAGAATCTGGCCCTTTGCGAGCGCTATTTTTGCATTTGGGATTCATCATCCCAAATGCAAAAATCGGTAATTGCTAATTCGCTAAATTGCGAGGAATTACATTTAAGGAATCTCTATTTGAGATTCCTTAAATGCAATTCATCAACCATTTTTGAATTGCTAATTCGCAAGGTCAGACCTCTCGGTAAATAGCAAAAACTTAGAAAAATGCTTTTAAAAGCATTTTTCTAAGTTGCATGTTGCACACACACATGTCCTTTGGACATGTGTGTGCGCAACACCTGTTTCAATTTGCATTTAAGGGGTGCTACAGGGTGTCCTTTGGACACCCCTGGCACCCTTTAAATCGCTATCTTATTTGCGAGTAGCAAATTGCTAATCGCAAATAAGGAATACTCCCCATTCATTCCTATGGGCCTTTTGGCCCATAGGAATGAATGGGGAGTTATTCCTTATTTGCGATTAGCAATTTGCTACTCGCAAATAAGGATTCTGTAGGAATCGCTATTTATTTGGCAATTCCTACATGAATCCCGTTTTGCAAGTCCTTAATAGCGATTCCTTATGAATCGCTATTAGGGGCTCGCAAAACGGAAGATTGATGAATCAGGCTGTAAGTGTTTTTCACACTTCTATCTTTGGGCTATACTTGGGCTACATTTGGGTGATATCTGTGCTATAATTGGGCTCCCTTTCCTCTGGTGGCCATCTTGGGAGACTTACTTGCATGAAGCGCCCTAATTTCCCCATATACTACAGTATCCTCAGTAGAAAATGCATCCCATTTCTACTCCAATTCCATCAAGATGGCATTCAGATGTGCCACACTTTTGGCATAAATTCAGAATGCTAGCACTCCACCTGCTCATTTTAACCTTGTAGCAAAGCTGCTGATCACCTGGAGATAACTGCCAGTTTGCTGCTGGTGTTGAAAGTGTATGTTTCAGTCTGCATCTCAGAATGTTTTAATGAAACAGAAGAGGAAGATATTTGAGTACTCACTTCAAATGTGTCCTAATTTTACTTTCTACATCTCTAACCATAATTTCTATCACAATCTGAACTCCTCATTGTGTTCCTTTCTAAATTAAATGTTTTACATGTTACCTGTTTGATTCAATCCACATGGCTTCAGGTGTGCCATGCTTTTGTCATAAGTTTGACTGTTAGCTTTCTAGTTGTTCTTTAGAACACTCTGGGAGGCTGCAGTAGAACACAAGGGAATCAACTGACTGCTCCTGTTGGAAGTACATGTTTTTCTGAGAATGTCAGACTTCATTTTCATATGGCTGAGAAAGATACTGTGACTTTACAGAAAATATGCTCTCATTTTAGCTTCTGGAGCACCTTCCATAACCTCTATGGGAAAATCATGAGAAATATGTTTTCCTTCAAACATGATTCATGAAATCCCAGCAGAAGGCTTTTCAATAGGGTAAAATCACCTTAGAACACACCACAATTCCTAAACATATTTTGGTACCATCAACAAATGACTAAATGTAATTAAAATCTGTTACCACCCTTTACACCTTCTCCTTTTCGTGCCCAAGAAACCTGTCATTCACTACAATGCATTTCGATGGTGGTTGAAGTGTTGGCAGTCAATCAAATCCCACTATAAGATCTGTGCTTAAGCTCCGCCTAGCTATGCAAACTTGGTTTTCCTTTAATATCCCCAAAACTACTGAATTGATTTACATCAAACATGTCCCTCTTGGTCAAATTTGGTGTCATTCCATCCAGAATTTCTGGCTGCAGGAGTATCTAACAACCCTATGGGAATTAACATGGGAAACACAATGTTTTGCCCCACCCTTTTTCTCGTCTCTCTCTAGAAGGATCACCCCGAAACTTTCCATGTACAACTTGAATCACTGGGTCCCTTTTTGAGGAAAATGTAGTGAAGATTTGCCTAACGGCACCAAAGATATATATTTATATATATGTATGTATTCACTGAGAAGCCAAAGTTTTCAGGGACATTATAGTTAGGAAATAGAAATAAAAAACCTTAGAAAGTCACTGAAAAAAAACAAAGATCACAGGGACGTTACTGTTAGGTTCAGATTTTACACACACAAAACCATAGGATTTCAGCAGTTATAGTTATCTCAAGTAACTAAAACTCATGTCCTAAGGTAACTGTAATTTATGCACCAGCCAGCACAGTTTTCTCATCAGTAATTTCACTGCAAAGGAGGTCAGTGGTGAACCAGATGGTCCTTCTGTCGGTACGTCTGTTTGAAGGTTATTTGATCAGGGTGAGGGTGTTGGCGCAGTCGTCGATCCACTGCCTGAGGTTCCGGGCAGCTGTGCCGGTGTCGGCGTGGTCGATTGGTGGGTCTCGGGCGAGGGTGGTGATTTTCTGGTTTTCGATGACCTTGTTCCAGCTGCGGTGGGGTATTTGTTGTGTGCAGTGTTTTTCTTGAAGTAGAAGTGGATGCAGGGGTGCTCGGTGCAGTGGAGTTCGGTGGTGTGGCTGAAGGTGACCTGGTTGCTGGTGGAAAAGATGGGGTCAAGCGTATTTCCGGCAGAGTGTGTGGGTGTCGTGACCAGCTGTCTGAGTCTGCGTTTGGCGAGGTTGTCAAGCAGGGTGGTGGTGTTGCTGTTGTTGCCGTTCTCGAGGTGGAAGTTCAGGTCTACGAGGAGGATGTAGTCTGTGGAGGTCAGGTCGTGCGGGCTGACGATGTCGGTGATGGAGTCGCTGAACTGTGGCCGGGGTCCGGGGAGTCAAAGTCAAAGTCAAAAAGTTGCTTTATTCGATTTCATTTGGAAAAAATCACACTTTTTAAAAACAATGCTACCAAATACATAGATATCTCATCTTCCAGCATTTGCAATTTCAATAAGGCAGGTCTGCATTGTCTCAAGCCCCAACTTTTCAAAAACAGTGTTAGATACTTCTTCCTCGGCAACAAATAGAATTTACAAAATAAAATACAATTTATCATTGACTGGAATGATGTACCGTCGCAGGGGCATAGAATTACATTTTCTGACCAGATGTTAACTTCCGGGAATGTGATTAATCTGAAGAAACTACCCCTCCTGAAACGTGTTAGTAGCATCCCGGTATAACTACTCTGTGTACAGGTTAGATATTTCTGAATTCCCTGGCCCTGTGAAATTATTTGATTCTCAATCACCAAAACCTTTTTACCCTCTATCTGCCATCATTTATCCTCTAGCCAAAGGAGGAGAGTTCTTTAAGCTTCCTTCTTGATACAGTTGCTAGAGTATTCGGGGAATCAAAAAATTCCAGGTGCCCTATCTCATTTAGGAAGCCCCTAACATATATGAACCAGTTAATTTTAAGTGCTCCCTGAAGCTTTAAACAGTCGTGGATTATGTTTCTATTAAGTTCAGTTTCGTCAGAGGTCCACACCTTGTGCTACAACAAAACTGAACTCACTTTAATAAGGTCTGTGATATAGACCAAACCTAGCTCGTTGTGGCAGACATATGTTGAGGTTGACTTCGGAACAGCTAATAGATATCGAATAAAGGTATTTTCACAGGACTGAATGTCACGGGTATCAGTGATCCCCCATATACCAGTTCCATATAAAGCGGTTGACACACATTTTACTTTATAAATGTCTATCAAAATGGGGACAGGTCTGCCCCCTAATTTGTTTGCAAACAGACGTACCGCCCTAATTGCTCGGGAGAAAGCTAGTTTCCTTGTATTCGCAGCTGATACCCAGGTGCCTCTCTTATCAAAATTGATTCCCAAATTTGAAAAAGTATTAGTTGGTTTTATCTTTGAATTCACTAAGAAAATGTTACACTGGAACTTACTCTTATTACTACAGCACATGCTATAGGTTTTACCAATGTAAATTTTTAGACCTCTGTCACACATGTATTCTGAAAAGGTGCTGAGAGCTCTTTGAAGGCCTATGTGGGTCCTGGCCATACCTGCTGCGTCATCCGCATAAAGTAAAATGGGGGCAGGGCAGCCATTAATTTGAGGGAAATCCTGTTTGTCTCTCATGAGATGGGTTGCGACGCTAGCTATATAAAGGTTAAATAAAAAGGGCGCCAATTAACAACTCCGCCGGACTGCTTTACCTATAGGAAAGTTTGATGTGCATTCACCCTTGGTACCGAAGCGTACTTTTGCGCCAGCCCCCCGATAAATCTCTTCAATAAAATTTTAAATATTTATTTCAATACCTAATTGTGTCAAGGTGTCCCATAGTATTTCGTGGCTCAGGCAGTCAAAAGCCGAGCTTAAATCGACAAACGTTAAAAATAGGTTGCCCTTTTTTGCTACCACGTGTTTGCCTATAATTATTGCCAGGTTTAACCCTTGTTCCAAAGTACCCAATCCTGTTTTTAAACCGTACTGAAACTTGGAAAGTATTCCATAGTCCTCTGCCCATGTCTGCAGTCTATTTAGTATGACTCTTCCTGCTACTTTCATCAAAGAGTCCAGTAACAAAATTGGCCTGTAGCATTTAGGATCATTTCGGTCCCCTTTCTTAAAGATAGGGACCACAATAGCCGCTTGCCAAGAACGTAAAAACCCTATCTGATTACTGCTATTTAAGACGTTGGTCAGTAGGCGTGCCTATAAATTGATGTTGGTTTTATAAATGTCTACCGGCACCCCATCTGGCCCTGGGGCTTCACGAGCTGCACTTTCTGTTATTGCTGTTTCAATTTCAGGCAAGGTAAAAACAATGTCTAGAGGAAAGAGCTCCTGTGAGTTGTTCTCCAACGTTCCTAAAGTTTCCACATGCCTACTCCCTGCTAAATCATCTTTTTTATATAATTCAGTAAAATGGTTTACCTAGGTGTCTTCATCAATAGCTATATCCATAATATCTGTTTTCCTGTCTGTAAAAAAAGGTGCATTCACCGCCTTCCAAAACCCAGTGTTGTCTTTCAAGATGCATGCTTTATGTACGACTCGCCACGCATCTTGCTTTAGTTCCGTCTTCCGTTTTTTGATTATTGTGTAGTAGGTGGCTCTAGCCTTCCTTATCTCAGAAGGATTTTTTGGTTCTTTTTAAGTGATGTCTTTGGAGCTGTATGTGCTTTACTACACTCTGAGTCAAACCAGCCCTCCACATTAGTTCTTGAGTTATTCTTCGGAGATCTTGTAAGGGCTTTACTTATTTCTACTGAGATATTACGAAAAGCCTGGGTAACTGATGCATAATCATTATTTTCTGCTAGGCAGGTCAAAAAATCTTGATGCTTATTTTTTACTCAACTTTCAAGGAAGGCAGTGGGCTCTACTCTATTCCAATTTATAGAGTAACCATTCAATTTTGACAAAGTTAACCTATGTCTAAATAAATTATCAATTACTTCATTATTCTTGCTATTTTTTGAAGTAAGAAATAAGGACCAAGTGACAGGAAAATGGTTGCTAATTGCAATGTTGCTTATTTCAAAATTAAACACATTGGAAAATTGATTGTTTGACACCAAAGCAAAATCTATCGTTGAATTACACCCCCTTCCGTTAAAAGTAAGAGTAAAAGCTACCTGTGGGTTACATAATTCATTTGGGAACCCCATATCCAATTTAAATAAGAGCATGTTATAAATATTTCCAGTCACAGTATGTACAAAGTGGGTACAGGGGTCCCCTTTAAGATCCTCCAACCCACAAACTCTTGAATGGCTAGGCGGGCATGAATAGCTATTGAAATCCCCCATCCAGATGATACACTTCCCCACCGAACTATCATCATACAGGTGTTGCATACACTCGGTGAGATCATCAAATACATCGACTAACTCTGCCGTTGGAATATTATTGTAAAAATTAACCAAATTTGGTGATTTGATTTCCACCTACTTTTAGTATCAAGAACTGAAAATAGCTCGACCCAGTGTTGCAATTTTTGACCGTGATGTTTGCAGTATTTGATATGTAAGTGCATAGGCCCCCTGAATTTCTACCTCCCGTTGACAACTTGGCGGGAGAATGAAAAGTTAGAAAACCGCTAATATGATTGGCTTCCCATTCCCAGCACTCCTGAAGGTATATGATAGAAAATTTCTCTATAAAGGGTAGGAAAACTGGGTCCTTCGGCTTAGTAGAAAGACCCGCTACATTCCAAGACAGGAAGGTGAGAACATCACAATTATCTGTACGCTTGCTTGAGGCCTTAGGCTTCATTGGCAGAGGTGAACTACTAACACATAATATTTGACCAAGACGGGCTCATGGATCCTGTTCTTGTTCTAGCAATACTTGTTCTTGGTCAGCAGCTAAGTAGGACTCCAACCGATTCCATATGATATCGTCGGTGTGCTCAGCATTATGAAGGGGACACCTCACAACTCCTTCGCTATTTTCAGGGCGTGTGTATTGGGAGTCCTCATCAATAAGACCTGTGTTATTAAAATTTTCAATTGTGTTATATGCCTTTGGGGGATTGTGATATCCTCCGCCCTCTACATTATTTATTTTAATTACTCTGGTCGGTTGTAGTCAGTCCACCAAATCTAGACTGCTAAATCTGTTTTGGGTGGGTATGTCTCTCCAATCGTTAAATAGACCATTCCCTTCATTTTTCCTCCTACCCCAATCATGGTGCGTAATCCGAGTCCAATCGCCGCCATGATCGGGTAGATTAGTTGGTGGATAAAAATAAGAGAGTGGCCGAGGTTCTACGGGCGATCTTGTATTGTGATTTCTCCAGGTACAAAAACATTCCACCGTCCGAGGGTCCCTGAAATTTACAAGGACACAATCGTCTGGGACCGATTTTTTGCTATTTCCCACCCAGGCAGTTCTTCGTACCATGAGTATTTCACTGGTTATGTGGGGGCAAAGGTCGATTTACTTTAAGCTAATGTGTCACCTTGTTTTTCAAAGACATAAAGGATTCTTGGTTAGGGGTACTTGATTCTGGAACTCCAGTCAGTACAACCAGGTATGGGCTAACTTTAGGTGATAGATTAATGCTAAAGGCACCCTGAAAAGTCCAATCAGGTAAAATCCCTAGAGGCTTTATATGGTTCGCTTTAGATGTTAAAGGTCCTTTAGCAAAAGACTTAGAGGGACCAGCAGGTTCTATAGGGAGGTTTAACATTGGAGTATTGAGGTTAATTAAATTGGATTGGTGAGTCAGGGATGGAGGTTTATGATTTGCTTGTACTTCAGGGGCCATATTTAACTGGGGAGTACCTGCATGTGACATCTTCACCTTAATGATGTCAGACAAACCCCTAGTGGTCGATTCCAACTGGGAAAGTTGTTTCTCAATATATAAAAGTCTAGACTCCAATGGTTCTAGGGAGGATTTTAACAAGGCCCCCAGTTTCTCAAGCAAGGGATCAACTGCGCCATTGATTTCGCCCACGATGTTAATATCCCCTTCGGAAACTGAGTCTTGGCTCAGTATAACCGGTGACAAAAGGGCGTGCCTACTCGTGGTGTTCTGAGTGTTGTCCCCTTTTGACTTATGGGATATGTCACTCTTATATGTGCCCCTAGCTACTTTAGATTTTCTACCTCCACTAATTGTTGTATTCACCCGCTTTCTCTTTGATATTGCTCCTTCACGTCTTTTCCTTAGTTGCCTGGTATTAGGTATCCCTTGCGAGCTATTCCTTATCGATTGTGGTACCAGCTCTGATACTTCTGGTATTTGTGGGATAGTCGCTGGCAAAATGTGGGAATTTACCTGTGAACTGGGAGGGCTGCTTATTAGTGCTTCGGTGTCAGTAAGGTTAGCTCTTACATTATGCTCAGGTGTACGGGCTGTTGCAAAATGACCCTCGAAGATATTTTGGCCATCGCCAAATCCTGCGACACCAGGCGTTCCATTTAAATAATCCCTTGCTCAAATACTGAATTAGCTCTTGTTATAAAATTATCCAGAGTTCCAGTTAAAAGTGTCCCTGCATTTGTTGCTTTGGTCTTGTTCTCTTGTGTAGACATAATGAGTAAGTAACTTAAGAGCCTGTAAACAGAATTTACTAATTTTGACAAAATAAACACAAATTTTAACACAAATATGCCTATAAAACAGGCGAAAGATGGTGGGCCCGGTCCGGTCTCTTTCGGTCTCGAACGGGCTACAACGGGCCCGCCCTTGGCCCGGTCTTGGCCCGGTGCCCGCCCGCGCGCGTCCCGCGATACGCGTAAGTAACAGTATTTAAATATAGTCAGGAGTGGGTAGGAAAAGTCCCAGGTGCCAACGATGATCACGCGCTCTGGCTGCTGGTCCTCGCAGTCCTGCAGCACTACTCCCCAAGGTGGCGGCAAGTCTTAAGGTAAAATTCCAGGGTTTCAGGCACGTTTAAAAACCAAAGTCAGACCCACAGTGTAAACTGCTGCGAGCGGCACCGAGGAGCCTATAAGCGAGGGTTCCTCTGAGGGTGGTGTTGGGGTCAATGTGGATCTGGAAGTGCAGGTGTTCGGCGGAGCTGAGGGTTTCTTCAGTGCTGGTCGATATTCTGAGGGTGTTTTAGTGGATGATGGTGATTCCTCCTCCTGGTCTGTTGGTGCGGTCCCTGCGGGTGATCTTGTAGCCATTCGGGATGGCTATGGCAACGTCGGGTCCTGATGAGGTGTTCATCCAGGTCTCTGCCAGGAAGGTGATGTCCGGGGAGGATGAGCCGAGCAGGTCCCAGAGTTCGACGACATGACTGTTCGAGGAGCAGGTGTTGAGTAGTATGCACCTAAGATGGCTTTGGCCTGCTCTGGTGGGAGGGGCAGGTCGTGTTGGTGTGCGCTGGATCGTGAAGTTGCAGTTTCCGCAGGTGAAGGGTCCGTGGGTGCGCTGCGGGGTGGCCTGGACGCAGGTAGATGAACGGCCAGTGTTGAGTGTGTGGCGGAGGTTGGCGTCATAGCGGTGACGTGTGTCGTGGCACATGCAAGGGCAAGGAGGTACGGCGCTGGGCACGGACGGACGTGGACAGGCACAGATGAGCTTGCCTTAGGCACGCCTTTGGCCACGCAGCGGTCGCCATTTAAAGGGGAGGTGGGAGGGAGGAGCAGCAGGGAGGCGGGAGGGCGGTAGGGAGAATGGGCGAATAGCCAAACAGGGGGTGGGCTGCAGGGGACACAGTGGTGGGATAAACCGAGTCTAGCGGGGGAGGGGGAACCAGGGGGGCTTCAGGGAGCACAAAATAAAATCAGCAAAAAGGCAAAAACAGTACTAATACCAAAAGAAGGCAACACAGTAGCCCAGAGCAGCGGACTGAAAAACAGCGAAAGTGGTTAAAACGAGGGCGGCCACAGGAGGCTCAAACTCGCTGCAGCAGCGGGCAGAGGGCACAGGCACAGACAGGTGGAGTTTGCTGTGTGCCGTGGGGAATGAGCTGCCTGAACACAGGGTCAAGGGTCGCTCTCCTCACTGTGCAGCGGCCGCCATTAAGAAGGGGAGGTGGGAGGGAAGAGCAGCTGGGAGGCGGGCGAGTGGAAGAATGGGCGAGCAGGGCTGCAGGGGATGCAGCGGCTGGAAAAACTGATTGCAGCTGGGGGAGAGGGAACCAGGGAGGATTCAGGGAGCACAAAATAAAATCAGCAAAAAGGCTAAAACAGTACCAATACCAAAAGAAGGCAAAACAGTAGTCCTGAGCAGCGGGCTGAAAAACAGCGAAAGGGTTGAAAACGAGGGTGGCCACAGGAGGCTCGAACTCGCGGCAGCAGCATTTGGTGGGCACAGACAGGTGGAGCTAGCTGTGCGGCGTGGGGAGCGACCTGCCTAAACACAGGGTCAAGGGTCACTCTCCTCACCGCGCAGCAGACTCCATTAGGAAGGGGAGCTGGGAGGGATGAGCAGCTGGGAGGCGGGCAAGAGGAAGAATGGGCAAATGGGCGAGCGGGGGAAAGACCGCAGGGGACGCAGTGGCAGGAAAAACTGAGAGCAGCGCGGGAGAGGGAACCAGGGCGCCATCAGGGAGCACAAAATAAAATCAGCAAAAAGGCAAAAACAGTACCAATACCAAAAGAAGACAACACAGTAGCCCAGTGGAGCAGGCTGAAAAACAGCGAAAGTGGTGAAAACGAGGGTGGCCACAGGAGGCTCGAACTCGCGGCAGCAGCGAGCGGAGGGCACAGACAGGTGGAGCTAGCTGTGCGGCATGGGGAGTGACCTGCCTGAACACAGGGTCAAGGGCCCCACACCAATAGACCAATGGGTTTTGATTTAGGTAGACCGCTTTTGGGTGATCCATACAGTCTTGGACTATTCTCTGAATGGTCATTGGTGCTGACACTTACAGGACCGCTTTTGCCTTTGCCTCTGCACTTGACTTAAGCCCTGCCACTTGCAACCAAGTGAATGCAGAGGTTGGGTCAGATTCTTCTGTTGCTGATGTTGCTGGTGTTGCTGGTGATGATGGTGTAGTCAGTGAGAACAGCACTGCCTCTCTGGAAGTTGAAGGCTTCATGCCGGAACTTCTGCCCGGGCCTCTAACTCCAGCTGTTCTTCTTCCATGTCTCTCGCTTGATCGACATTCTGAAAAAGCGAAACAGCCCCTTCTGAAAAAGGAATGAAAGAGGCCAGTTTTTTGTACATATGTACTCTTTGAAGGACTCAATCTCTTTTTGTTACCCTGGATTAACAGCCAGGTAAAGGCTTAAGCTCTGAACCAACTCAGATGGAACAATGGGATTGCTTGGCTCATCCTAATGTTCTCCTTGATGACTTACCATGTGAAAACCTAAAAAAGAAGTAGTATTTGTGTCAGGCCCTTGACTAGTCCCCATTTGCCTATCTCCTATGGCTGAGATACCCGCCACCCCCTCTCAACACAATCCCCAAAGGAGGGAAACCGGAAACAGTTCTTGAAGTTTTTGGAAGTGGGAGGGAGTGACCCTCCCGGCCGTATTTATTAAAACAAAAAATTATAAACATTTAAACATTAATGTACAATTTCATACCACATTGCGATGTTTGGCTAACCTTAACAGATTCTCTAATACATAGGTTCTCCTAGCCGAACTAACATCCTACAAAACATTTACTTGAAATATTGAAATTGTACATCCTAACGTTTAAGGGCCAACGGCAAGGTCGTAACCGGTGTCAAGATCCCTAACCAGACATACCCCCCCCACTTGGAGGGGCGACAGCACTGAGGCGTACTCAAGTGCAACTACTACCAATTTCCCTTGACTTGACGGGGGCACTTATCAACTCGACGCCAGTTAAAGGTCGTTCGAAGACTCGTGTGAGGTATCTAGAAGGTATCGTAGACCTCCCCCCAACCCCACACAACTTACCGCATCTGCCGTCGCAGATGTCACTGGCCCCGGGAAATTCCCCAGGAGGGGGATGTAACCCCTCCTACACAGGAAGGGGCCTTGACCGCCTTTCCTCTTCTTTCGGCGACCCATCCTTAGAAGGGACCGCCTCCCCGTTGAGGGGCCAAAGGCCACCTCCCCCGAGCGCTCCCATCCGTGTTGGGTGACGCCCACTCATAGGGATCTTCCAATTAGTGCTCACCGATCATGACCTTACCGCCCGACCAAAATAAATACGACAAATGCTAACTAAACGAAACTACATTGGCCACTATGACCGAAAAAGCCTGTTTATAAATGGACCTTACATCCGAAGTTCTTTAATCGCAAACTTGTAAAATTAGACCAATCTTTATTACACATTTCAACATCAACACAACACTACGATAACCTGTAAACGAAATAGAATAATTGATCAAATTTATTAAAACCACTGGCTGTCCTCAGGGGCTGGTGGGTGGGTAAAAATTGGCTCTTCGTTCCGTCTCGAGCTCACGTGCAGCGAGGAGGTGCAGCTTCAGAGCACAGGAACAAGAGGATGTCTTCTGGTCTTGCGTCCCTTTTTATCCATCTTCAGGGCGGGCGTAAACACGCCCCTGCCTGCCCGAGGGCGTGGCCAGCCGCGTCAGTGTCTAGGCCAGCCCACTCTAGGGCGGGAAAAAGCGCGCCCCGGCTACGCCGCTTCGGGCATACCAGCCGAGACGCGCCTCCCGCCCAAAATGGCTTCCCGGGGGGATCGAGGCACTCTGCCATACGTTCGGGGGGACCGAGTGGTCGCCCCTTTCCATATGGCTGAGATACCCGCCACCCCCTCTCAACACAATCCCCAAAGGAGGGAAACCGGAAACAGTTCTTGAAGTTTTTGGAAGTGGGAGGGAGTGACCCTCCCGGCCGTATTTATTAAAACAAAAAATTATAAACATTTAAACATTAATGTACAATTTCATACCACATTGCGATGTTTGGCTAACCTTAACAGATTCTCTAATACATAGGTTCTCCTAGCCGAACTAACATCCTACAAAACATTTACTTGAAATATTGAAATTGTACATCCTAACGTTTAAGGGCCAACGGCAAGGTCGTAACCGGTTTCAAGATCCCTAACCAGACATACCCCCCCCACTTGGAGGGGCGACAGCACTGAGGCGTACTCAAGTGCAACTACTACCAATTTCCCTTGACTTGACGGGGGCACTTATCAACTCGACGCCAGTTAAAGGTCGTTCGAAGACTCGTGTGAGGTATCTAGAAGGTATCGTAGACCTCCCCCCAACCCCACACAACTTACCGCATCTGCCGTCGCAGATGTCACTGGCCCCGGGAAATTCCCCAGGAGGGGGCTGTAACCCCTCCTACACAGGAAGGGGCCTTGACCGCCTTTCCTCTTCTTTCGGCGACCCATCCTTAGAAGGGACCGCCTCCCCGTTGAGGGGCCAAAGGCCACCTCCCCCGAGCGCTCCCATCCGTGTTGGGTGACGCCCACTCATAGGGATCTTCCAATTAGTGCTCACCGATCATGACCTTACCGCCACAGGCCGGATAGTTGACCGGCTATCCGGACCCCCCACACAACTCCTACCTAAAGGTCATGTTTCAACGATTTTAACCATGCTAAGAAGTCTCCTAAGAGTAACTCATACCCCACCCAAGACAAATGCACACCATCCCCCGAATACATACTGTCATCATTAATACAGCTATGAGAAATAGAATGCAATGTCCTGGAACGGAACAACCTACTCACTTTATTGTTAAGCTTTCTAACAGAATGGTTCAAAGCAGGAATAGAGATAGCCCCCCGCCACACCTTTCGTGGAATCAAATGGGACCATGCAATCGTGCACCCCGGAACTCTCCTCGCCAACCAACTTACGGTGGAAAGCATTGCCTCCAGGAGTAGTCGTCTACCGATGGTGACCAAATCATTACCCCCAACATGCACTATAACTATAGACGGCGGTGACCTTGTCCGCCCTAACAAACCCTCGAAAAATGTTTGAAACTGGTCAATACAGAGACCGCCCCTTCCGTAGAAGGACATCCTGTACCCGTATTCCCCAGCTACGCGAATCATGTCACCTGCTTTGAATACGTCTGCGGCACGCCTCACGTATGAGTGGGCCACGACCCACACCTCCTTTTTCACAGCCGGTGATGTCTGACCGCTGGCCCGGTGTAGGGTCGACTGCATAGTCCGCCCCGCCTCGTAGGCTTGCGTAACTGAAAACCAAACAAAAACAAGAAGCGTGAGTACATTATTACAGCTTCACAACATGTGCAACCGCACGTATCTTTTGTAACAATTGGAGGACCAACGCCCCACTCGTTTCACTTGCTCAACATTAAGACCCCTGGCTGTAGCTTCCGTAGCAGCCCCTATCCGAAAGGAATGGGTCCCAAATTCGCCCGGGTTCAAGCCCGCAGCGGCAATTGACATCGCAAGCACCCGCTGAAACTGAAATTTCGTCAGTGGGGTGGCGTCAGCGTGTCTTAACAAAGTCCCCCCCCATGATGCCACCCTTCGTGCTAGGTAATCCTCTAAACACTTTACCGGACACATGGAGGACCCAGGAATCCTGCGTATGATGACGCAGTCACCCATCCCATCTTGATCAGTCTTGGTTTTAACAAAGGAGACAGTCATTGTTTCTCCCCTGATCTGAACGTGTTCCTGGCACAAACCCCCTGCCACATCCAGTTTGTTCCTTGCAACTAGTTCGCTTACCCGCATTGCTCCGTGAAATGCTAGCGTAAAAGCGGCTCGGAACAGCACCGCCTCAAACTGAGATGAACATGTGGCCGGGAGTGTGGCCAACAACTGGGACAATCTATCCAAACCTATCGGGCGCCTTTCATCTACTCTGCGACCCTCAAGGCGTTGCCACCCACGCAGCGCTTTCTGTACAATGAAAGACGCTGTTGGGTCCTGGATAGCGTGTGCTCTGGCAACAAAGGAAATGGCAGCACGATGCCTCTGGGCCGTAGCCACCGATTTCCCAGCCCTACGTAAGGACATCAGGAAATTCACTACCCCTTCCTCGTGACCCCAAAGTCGCTCTCTATCACTCCCCAAAAAGGCTAAATAGGCCCGAAACGCCCCTTCGTATGCCTTCCTCGTCCTTGGTGCTAGACTCTCTCCCACGAGGTGACGAAGTTCGGGGCACCGAGAGACCAGAGAGCTTCGGGAAAGGGTGCCGGCTCTGGGTCCGCTGAGGGGAGGAAACCCGAAAAAGCCTGCATTTGAAAACGAGACAGTGCGTCAGCCGCCTGATTCATCACCCCTGGAACATGTTTTGCTCTGAATAGCACGTTCAATTGCATACATAGTAAAACAATTTCCTTAAGCAGTCTTAAAATCAGTTTACAACGTGCTGCCTGACTATTGATGCACTCGACCACGGTCATATTGTCAGACCAAAATATGACAGAGTGATCTTTGAACCCATCGGGCCATGTTCTCAAGGCCACCAAGATGGGAAACAGTTCCAGGAAAGCAATATTACTCATCAGACCATTCTCATGCCACCATGTCGGCCATCTTTGTGCCGACCATTTCGTGCCGAAGATGGCGCCAAAACCTATGCTTCCTGCTGAATCTGTCCACAGCCCCAGCTCTTCAGAAGACACGGCTGGTTCATTCCAGACGATTCTACCACTGAAGTCCGCCAGAAATGCTAACCAAATACGCATGTGCTGGCGGATCTCGGCCGATAGTCTCGTGCGATGATGGCACTCTTTAAGGCCGACCATCGCTTGGGCAATTGAACGGGAAAAGGGGCGGGCCATTGGTATTACCCTAAGGGCAAAATTCAACTGTCCCACCAACTGCTGTAATTGTTGCAGCGTAACTTTTGATGCATTTATACACACTTGCAGCGCAGCCCTGAACTTCAACACTTTCTCAGCTGGCAAACGGAAACACCCTTCAATGGAGTCCAACTCGATCCCCAGAAACTCGAGGCAAGTCGTAGGACCCACTGTTTTACCCGGCGCCAATGGCACACCAAACTGTTTCATTAACACACAAAATTCGGCCAAGGCCCGGCTGCCCCAAGAAACAGAAAATCATCAAGGTAGTGCATCACATCTTGGAAACCTGTTTTCTTTGTGAAGACCCATTGTAGAAAACTACTGAATTTCTCGAAATAAGCACAGGATATAGAGCACCCCATTGGCATACACCTATCCATGTAATAACAACCCTGAAACATGAATCCTAGGAGACGCTGGTCGTCTGGGTGTACCGGGAGCAATCGGAACGCTGACTCGATATCTGACTTCGCCATCAGCGCCCCGGGCCCCAGGCGATTTAAAATGGCTACGGCCTCATCGAAGGATGCGTACCGCACCGAACACACTTCTGGATCGATTGCATCATTTACGGAAAGACCTCGTGGAGCTGATAAATTATGAATCAGTCGGAACTCACCGGGGTCTTTCTTGGGGACTACCCCTAAGGGAGAACAAACAAAATTCTGGACCGGGGGTACACTAAACGGGCCGGCGACCCGACCTCGAGTCACCTCTTTCCGGATCTTATCCTGTACTACGGTCGTATGCTGCAGGACGGAAAGTTGGTTTTTACACTTTTCCACACCCTGAAAGTCCCCTACCGGGATGCGGAAACCATACGAAAAACCGTTCCGCAGCACCCCAGCAGAAGTACGATCCGGGTATTCACTGAGCCAGGGAATCATCGCCAGGGTATCAATTGGGGTAGGTAAAGGCGCCCCTCGGACTATATTAGACCTGTTTGGCACCTCCTCTCCCCCCATTATCACCCGTTCTGGCTCTGCACGAGGACTCAGGATGGGACGACCCACAACCACTACATTCATGTTTGAATTTACACGATCCCTGGGGTCTAGTACATTTACCTCTGTTGTAATTAAAGCAGAAACCCCTTTTCCCGGTATTGCCGGCAGGTTTCGAGTAATCGTCGGCACCCGTACCTGATCGAAAGGGCGTCCCCGCATATTGCCGGGAGGATTCGCCAACATTACTTCCCACCAACGGCATTTTCAACATTCCTGACTCCTTCATTTTATCCCAAGTCAAGGAATCATAACAATCCCAGGTTAAACTTTTATTATGCTCTTTTTCCTTTCTGAACAGATTATCGTAACAGAACCAATGATTACCCTGGTGCGATGTCGAGTACCCCATGATTCGTGATTGATAGATTGGGAACTCGGGAAGCAACTCAGGTCTACGTTCCCCCAAGATTGATGTAAAGATTCCCCAAGCATTGCCCCAATTGCCGATATTCTCATTCACTTTAAAGGCGGCCATTTTTGCGCGCCAAACACTCGGATGCATGAGATCCTTCTGACTCTTTACATGCTCTACCTCATAATGATCAACAAGCAGTGAGAAAATGTTCACATACTCCCCCGCCCAAATCTTTTCCTTAATTGCCAAAGGAACATGTTGCCCCAACTTTTCTCTCCGAGAGGGTGTTGACTCATCCCTCGCGATCGGCAATGGCCGCTTACCTGCACCTGACGCTGCCTCTGTGGTCGCAATCGTCCCTGGTGTCTTGTCCCCTACTGCAGCCGGCACGGGCACCTTGGCTGCTTCCCGTTTCTCACGCAATTGCTTTATCAGCGCCTGCGCATCGACAGCCGTGGCGCCCTCGTTACCTTTTCCCAACCACGCTGCCAATTGTGCTGCCAGCTCGGGCGGCATATCATCCTCGGACACGGGGGTGACCACAACGGGAATTGGATTCCCCTCCTCCGGCACGGGAGTTGGAGCCTCGAGCGGGGCACTGGGACCCGGGATGTCTTCACCCGCTGCCCCCCTCCTGGGCCTCTTGTTTTTCCCTCCCGGGGCTGCTCCCGCCAAAGGACGTTTTGGACCCCCTTCCTCATTCTTGTCCACCCGCTTCTTTAGCTCGGACATCTCCTTCATGAGAACACGCAGCATCTGGTCAGTAGTCATGCGCTTTCCCATCTTCTTCGGCATTCTCCAACAAATTAACTGTAAAACAAACAAGAACGATTAAAACGCTCAAAATTGGCTCTTCGTTCCGTCTCGAGCTCACGTGCAGCGAGGAGGTGCAGCTTCAGAGCACAGGAACAAGAGGATGTCTTCTGGTCTTGCGTCCCTTTTTATCCATCTTCAGGGCGGGCGTAAACCCGCCCCTGCCTGCCCCGAGGGCGTGGCCAGCCGCGTCAGTGTCTAGGCCAGCCCACTCTAGGGCGGGAAAAAGCGCGCCCCGGCTACGCCGCTTCGGGCATACCAGCCGAGACGCGCCTCCCGCCCAAAATGGCTTCCCGGGGGGATCGAGGCACTCTGCCATACGTTCGGGGGGACCGAGTGGTCGCCCCTTTCCAATTGTCATGCTTTTCCCAATAGCATTTCTTCTTCTTTAAAGGACATAGTCGGTGATCGGTCTACCCTGCTTAAACAGAGGCTGCAGCATGTAGTAGGTTGATTCCCAGTGTGTTGCCACCTCCTGCATGGGGGCTTTACCTGTTATCTATTATCACACTGAATGATCCTTAACTGCTTCTGGACTTAAAAGAATGACTGAAATGAGTGCAGTTTCTTCGGCTGGTAGGTAGTATGTTGCTGACTATGTCTTCTTTTTTGAGATAGTCCTACAAAGTCAGGTTCACGCAATGCACCAAACGCAGGACCCTGAAATATCTTCCATCTGCCATGGCCTTGAATATATTACTGCCATTGCCATGGCACCAAACCAAATTCAGAGACCTCTGGGTCAAAGCTATTCAAACGCTTTGCACTTAAACACTTCCAATATGTTTACATTCATATGGGATTTCTCCATGGTGAACTCGACTAAAGTTGCATGCCGCTGAATGCCCTTAAAACTTTCTTCAGTGCTATACACACGTCAATTGTCAGGTGGATAGTCTTGAAAAGCACTCTAATGCATTGCTTGGCCAAACCATTTCTGGACAGCAAAGTTTCCCAAAGCCTTTTGTAATAAATAATTGAAGACCTTGTGAATGAGTAATGATCATCTACTGGAAGTGAAAAGTGTATATGCAAGTGGTGACTAAGGGGCTGATTGGTGAGAGAGTAAGTTTGCACATTTGGAAGCCATTCAATAGGATTATTTTGTAGTTAAGCAGTAAACTGAGCCCATTTATGTAAGCTTGATTTTCTGACGATATGTTTAAAAATGGTCCTCTATTTTTTAGATGAACATTTATTTTATAATATTATGCCCTGAAGAATGTGGGGTGAACCAACTCAATACCACCGAAACGCTGCATTGACAACTTTAGATGGAACTTGTTTTTCTTTGTATATTATGGTTATTGACAGTTCTTTGATCATGTAGATCAGAGAAAAATGTTATACCAAAAAACTTGCTTAATGTAAGAGTGAGTTATTCTGGATATGATATTTTATACATAGTATGAATAATGGTTTCAAATTTTTAGAATAGATGTAATATCGATTTATATCAATGAAATATTGCATACAATATGTTTTAACTACTATAGTAAATTTAGATATGTAACGTTTTGATTAAATTGAATAAACTAGACATTTTTACATTAAACAGTGTTCAGTTTTAATACAGCCTAGTGCATGAAAGTGAATGGTGGATTTCCCTTTATTAATGCAAGGTATATATTGATATATGGTATTCATCGTGTAGATCAGAGAAAACTTTTAAATAACAAACAACTTGCTTAATGTAACAGTGAGGTATTCTGGCGATTATATTTTGTACATAGTATGAATAATGGTTTAAAATTTTTATAATAGATATAATATCGATTGAAATCAATATAATATTGCATGCCATATGTTTGAATCATGAAAGACATTTTTGGTATGTAACGGTTTGATTATGTTGAATAAAGTAGACATTTTTACAATAAACAGTGTTCAGTGTTAAGACAGTGTAGTGCATGAAAGTGAATGGTGGATTTCCCTTTATTAATACAAGGTATATAATAATATATGGTGTCGATAGTGAGAATGTGTGATACAAAAGAGATCCCTTCCTCAATTATTCTTACTGGGAAGCTTCCATTTTAGGCAGAAAAAAATAGAAGAATCCAAATCCTTCCTCAAAAGACAAACAGATGAGGTCCAGTGCTACCATGTTAATGAGCTTTTAGTACTAATATTTCAGTGAGCTTTCGTTTGTATAAATGTGCTATTGGGAGCTGGCATTCGTGGGGCCTCTCCTGCTTAAACATGCCCATAAGAGTAGCTTGGATTTTTGCCTTTTGTAGTGTCATTGACACAGGAGACTTCCAGAGAAACCAGGAGGTGGTAGACTTAATGTGCATTTTACAAGAACCTCTGTATTCAGGTTTCTCTGCATCTGAGTCTTGTGCCATTTGGAGGTTGCTGATGCAGGTTATGCTGGCACTCTGCAGGAGACACTTGTTGCATCAGTGATGCTTCGTGTAATGCTGTTATCCTCTTTTTTACTCATTACCATCATATTCTTCAATCACTGTGAACTGAACTGATTTCCCTCTCTCGTCACCACCACCAGAAGCCAACTTTTTAAGGTGGCTCTCCCACCAAATTCCATGATGCATTTTAAGATAGGACATGTGGCCTCCAGTACTACAGTGTGAACTAGGCCTAACTCGACGAACAGTCATTGGAGCACATTGCAATGTTATCCTCCTTCTTACTAGTTAAAAAGAGGTCCCAAACTGAGGAGGATAACCTTTTTAGTGCGCCACTGCCCATGCCTGAAGCGTTGGAGGCATGCTGGTGCATCATTTGCCTCTTAAAATGTGGATATAGGCCTTGGTGGGGGTCTTACAAATATGAAAACCGGCGGAGGTGTTGAAACCACATCCCTCTGAACAGGTTTGATAGGAGGGGTCATCTCAGAGGCTTCTGAGCAGTCCTCCACACTGAGAATCACTGGCTTGTCATCACTGTAACTTTCCATAATTCTAAGGTTGTCAGGAGCTTTTCTTTTCCTTTCTCTCTCATGGTGGGTCTCTGACTCAGCCAGAGTTCAATCCATGTCCAGATCATCAGAAGAGGGGTTTGTAGAAGATACTGGAGTACTCTTTCGTTTTCTTGCTGGAGATGGTGAAGCCAACGGTTTAAGAGCAACATCTTGCTCAGCAGGGAGCTTAACTTCCTGTTCTGCTCCAACTTTAGGAAAAACTGTTGCTAGCTGTGGCTCCTGTTGTCCACGTTCCTGTGACAATTGAGTTATTTACGGCTGAGACAAATCCAATTCAGACTCTGTGTTGGTTGCCATGGCTGTGGTGGCTGCATTGCTGAGAGGCATGGGATTGGGCTTAGGTTGAAGTGGTGCCATTGACACAGGAGTGCAGCTGCCATTCTGCTGCCCAGAGGAGAGTGCACCAGGTACACCACGTTTCGTGAAAAAGGTGGATGGTGGCACACCAGTGGTGGCAATCTCTTTATTTTCCTCCTCACCCGCCACCTTCTAAGCAGGAGCACCCTTCTTCTGGCCATCTCTAAGTTCTTAGCACTGGCCGTTGCCACTTAGCTGCACAAGTGGAAGCAGAAGAGGACTCAGGTGGTGTTATTGCCAGCCTTATTTATGGCAATACTGTTTGTGATATCTCTTATGCACCCAAAGGCAAACAAACAAGAACAACATCTAGTTAAATATGATATTTGCAATTTGAATTTACAGACAATAAAATTGTTTGAGGTCTTCATAAATAATTAACAACAGTGTATCCATGTCAAACCATGCATAAACCTAATATTCTAATAACGTACAGATTGAAAAGGTTACTTTCAGTGCCACTACAGCCTATGAAACACCTGTGGCAGGCAGGTGGTTAATTCTTAACAAAATTATTGCTGTTGTGCGGTGTGCCTATGGCCAATGAGACTTCTATAGCAGGCAGGGAGTGCAGGGTAAAACAAAATAATTAAAAAAATATTGCTGGTGTCCCTCTAGGGGCTATGAGAAATCTTATGGGAGGAAAAGAGGTGCAAGGGATAACAGACAAAAAATGATTACAAAAAGCACTGCACAGCAATCATCCTCCAACTCACATCAGGGAAAAAAGAAAAATTAACAAAAAGGCATAGACCTCATCTATCAATGTCTTGAGAGAATGGCTTTGAAAAGTGGGAGAAAAAGATTTAACACACTGGCTATGCAAAATGACCACCGGCCAAATGTTCAGAACAACAAGCAAAAAGGCATAGACAACAAAGAACACATAGAGGCATATGGCAAAATGACACTGGCTAAAAAAATACCTACTGCCACATGACAGGTAGAATAAAAACAAAATGGTGAACTATGGCAAACACACACACAGACTGGCCAAACAAAAATTTCCACTTGACGAGCAAAGAAGGAGACATGATAAACAAAGAAGATAACACTACCATTAATTCAGCAGTGCCAAAACAAACATTAATGATGCCGCAATGTTAAAAAAAACATGTTTACCTTTGCATGCACGAAGCTGCAGGCACCGCTCCATGCCTGCCGCTTTGTGCACGCAAAGGCAGGGGGTACCATAGGTACCCCCCATGTGCACCCCCCAGCCCCCCTTCACCCCTGGGGGCCCGCAACGGGCCCCCGAAGACAACACCGTATGCCTTTCCACAGCGGAAATGCCGCAGTGGAAAGGCATATGACCGCATCTATCCTAATATGGCTGGCGGTGTCTGATAGACACCGCCAGCCATGTTAGAGCTTTTCCGCCGCGGTCACCTTCCGAAAAGTGGCAGACGGAAAATAGATCCCCCAGCCATCCTAATCTGGTGGTGGTCTTTTTCCAGTCCGCAGCGGATTATCCGCATCCTCCGGGCCGGCGGTGGCTTTCGCCGGCCCGGAGGATGCGGATTATCCGCAATCCTAATGAGCCCCTTAGTCAGGTTTAACCATTCCCCAAGCACAAACATCCCACAGCATCACAAATGACCCCACCAAAGTACATTTTAGCATTTAGCACAAAAATGTAAAAAAAAATAACCTAATTTTGCATTTAATCCAAGGCCATCTATAAATCTAAAAAATATATACAAGTAAAATAACAAAAAAATGTGTTTTACACTAAAAGAATTACTTAAACCACCATTTGGGGTACAATACCTACTTCAAAAACTATTTTTGAGCTGATTTTGCTGCCACTCGAGTACAAAATCTATTTGGGAAGCAGCCTTGTGGCCCTGACTGCTCACCATCGCCCACGTTCATAAAATCTTGCAGGAAGTCCTTCTAGCAACCGAAAACTATACTAGGGGATGCCAAATCCCACTCGCACTTGCCAGCTAGCTTCTGAGGCCTCTCATTTTTCCTATTGTCATTGCATTGCTCGAACTGAGAAAACATAGGCGTATCTTGGCTGGAATTTCGCCTTACAAGAGTAACACAGAGTCACCACACGGAGTCATTAAAATTCTCCAATTTTGCTCACGGAATCGAAATTGCACCCAGGCCTACTTGCTACTCTAAATGCTGGGTGAGGGGACATCGGCATGGAAAACCAAGATCACCAGTCGTGGAGCCTTGAGTGCTTGGCCAAGACCAGTGTGCCCTGTGAGGAAGAGGAGAGTGTTGGGGGAATAAGGTCCAGTGGGAACCACTATTGAGAAGAATCCCTGAGCAAGGTGTAAGGAGAACATCAGCACACTGATTTGGTCATGCCCCTTGTGCAGGGATGATCCGGTGATACTCTTATGCCAGGAGAGGGCTGCCATGATCTAAGCCGTGTAAGGAGTACTGTGCGTGAAGTGCCAGGCCTTCACCGCCTTTGGCGTTGACCCTGTATGCCAGAGGGGGCTACTGTTGAACTTTTTTTGGCCAGGAGCTTGAGACTTGTTGAGATCGGAAACCCCATATTCCAGGGGGGGCTACCGTAATTAGAGTGATTTTATGGAAGGAGTCTGTGCCCAAGTTGTGAGTAAACAGACAGTGGTCCTGAACCTATAGATTGTAGCAGTTGACTTAATCAATAATGAATCAATACTTATAGTAGAGCAACAATATCCAGTCTGCTCTATAGTACTCCAATACTTATTAAACTGAGAAAAACCCAACACCACGGTTAAAGAAAAATATTTATTCTATTTCATTTTTAAATTTTCATTTTTATGCTCATATTGTTACAATATATTTTTCTAAAGTAGGTAATGCACGAACGTTGATGGCGGCATCCTGAAGCACAGTGAGGCTCGGATGTTAAAACGGTCTAACTATTGGCTATCGGGTAGGTTTAATTTCCTTTTAACTCGCGATTGAGTGGGACATATTGTCCCTCTAGATATACAACCACGTTACGAGTTTGATATTTGTGGAAATATCGAGTGAGGCCCTAATTTTGTGTCTCTCTTACAGAAAAAAACGATTAGGATTTCGTTTTAACCACTGGCTTGCCTGCGAAGTAGTAGATTGAAATTAGGTAAGCGTTTTGGATTAAATAACATAAATATTGTAACTCTAATTCACTAGAATAATTGGCATAAAATGAATGACAGTCCAATTATTCATGTCCTCCTTTAGAGTTATTTGGACCCTCTCATTTGGGTGCATTGTATCACATGCAACCTGAAATCATCAACGAGAATCGCTTGATCTCCTTTCCCCCCCCCTGTTTGTTCATTTTACAGACAGGGAGTTATTTTAAACCACTTTGAAATCCATCGCTCCTTGAGCACAAGTAAAAAGGTAACTATCAGTCCTTCTTCTTTAAGAGACAGTAAGTCTATGAAGTCGCCATGCATTGACTGTTCTCCAAAAATTGATGCCAGAATTCTTTCCATCCATTCTATAGGCAATCTCGCCATTTGTTATCTCCACATCAGGAGGACTATATCTTTTGGGATCCACAAAAATATTCATTATCGTGGCCATAAATTTTAACTCCGGCAGGCGGGTCTAACTGAAATCCCACTCCTCACTTAAGGTACCTTCATCCTCGAAAATGAAAATGTTTTCAAAAAACTACTAATGTATCCTCACTAACTGTCTAGTTAATATAAAATATCAAAAATAGAAAAGATTCAATAAACTAAAAGAACTCATAATTTCTTCTAGGAAATATAGAAATTCAAAAATCAACAATCAAGACAAACAAATTACATCGTGTGACTATGGAATATCTATCTGCAAACCTTAACTAAAATAGG
Organism: Lissotriton vulgaris; assembly: GCF_964263255.1. NCBI lineage: Eukaryota > Metazoa > Chordata > Amphibia > Caudata > Salamandridae > Lissotriton > Lissotriton vulgaris. Next base: position 381,883,596 of record NC_141697.1, read on the forward strand.
TAAAACACTAGCTTGGTCCTTTCATTAAATATGGGCTGGTTAGAAAATCATAGACTACACTAAGACAACAATCAATGTTCATGAAATGTCTATGTTTTTTAGGGTCTAGAATATCTTCGTCACCTAACCAAAGAAAAGAAAGTCATTATACAGATAATCCAGATTGAGAACATCAAATAGCATTAATATACTCCGTGTTTTTTAAGTAAGTGACCTTATCTATGATATGAATGTATTGTATACCATTGTTTAAGTCCCGCGTTGATAGCACGCTGCGAATTGCCACCATTTAGAATATTTCGTATTTTCCATCACTAATATCAATCATTTGATTCCTCGCATTTGCCATCCTATGTAAGAACCCTGCTTCCTCACCACCAAAACTTGGGAATAATCTATTTAGTATAAAGGTATCCACTCCTTCTCCCTTTTTTGGCCATTATCTCATATAAGAATATATGAGTTAAAAGGATTCACTCCATTTTTCTATTTTTCTTGATGATCATTAAGGCAAGGAAAAGAAATCCGTCAAAGTATTATTGTAATATTAATAAGCTTGGTCACAATATAATGGAAAGTCTGAGACTATTAGCCTAACATGGGTTTGTTTTAATTTTCTCTGTGTAACATAATATAAATTGATGCATTATTGTACATAATATTTTTTGTTTTATGGAATTTTCCCATTTCAGATACTATCGTGGCTGCTCCAGAAGAAGGCGCTGGTTCGCCGAAACGCGCGTAGAGATTATTTTAGCCACACCTTTCTCTCTTAAAAACTGTGTTCATTTTATATAACCTTCATTTGTTGGATTATTTGTCCTTCTCTCTTAAAGTGTTGCTGTGTATTGTTGATTTATTATGTCGCATACAATTTGTGAATATGTATTATTATTTTAATGTGTTTTTTAAAAAGAATTTATGAATAAAATTGAACTACCCCTTTTTTACAAACAACCTATGTTTTAGCTCAGTTCATTTCGACCACTTATTACGTTCTGTTGCCTAGATTGATACATATCAAATTATTTGCTTTTCCCTGGTCTAGGAACTTCATTTCCATGTACTCAGGGGGTCCTTGATAAATATTTACACAATCGCTTGATCTTGTCCATAAGACACTTACATTAAGGTAAACAACCCCTATTGTGAATGATTTGGAAGTATTCATACCGCCTATGGTTAAGGTATATTGATGCTACCAAAATTAATTGTAGGTACCATTTTGCCAGTTAATACTAATGAAGTATCGCCTTCTCTACATGGATGAGGACATGGGCTCAAGGTAAATAGATCTCCCGCCCCCCCCCCTTTTTTGATAATGTCAAGTGAATTGTCTAGCATCTGATCTAGATGTATTCTAGATTTCAATTTGTTCTTACAGGATATCTGTTGGGAAGTGTTGATTCGGATCTCCTCCCATCGCTTGCTCTATTCTGAAGGGTAAGAAATAACATCTTAGCCCTGTGTGGGTTATAGGTTTTTAATCTCCACCACGGTTCAGTAACTCCCTAATTCTTCTCTTTTAGGGTTAATAAAAAATCCCTTGGTTGCCCCAGTTTGTTCCTACAGTCCTGATGAAGACTTGCAATCCCCAGGTTTAAATCACCGTTGGGTTAAGACGAGTCAAAACGTCGACACCTCCTTTACATAACCATGGACCAATTGTTCAACACCATTGTTGATAGTGCAAAATATAGGATATATAGGTTTATGTATTACAATGTTGTGATTGTAATAATATAAACAAAATCTTGGCCAGGTATTCAATACGGCGAATTATATGTCCGATATTGGTTGTAAAATAATGTGAATAATTTCTAGTCCACCACTGTGTATTTCTTTTTCCTCTCACTTGTTTCAACTTTCTGATCACATCTTTTTCTTTGCACGCTCCCTTTGGGGCAACCTATCTGTTTTTACCTACTTTAGAAAAATATATTGTAACAATATGAGCCTAAAAATGAAAATTTAAAAATGAAATAGAATAAATATTTTTCTTTAACCGTGGTGTTAGGTTTTTCTCAGTTTAATAAGTATTGGAGTACTATAGAGCAGACTGGATATTGTTGCTCTACTATAAGTATTGATTCATTATTGATTAAGTCAACTGCTACAATCTATAGGTTCAGGACCACTGTCTGTTTATATCAATGTATACCCAGGTCCATGCCTTATGGGCTACCCCATTTTCTTAATGGTCAAGTTGTGAGTAAAGCAGAAACCCCATATGCCAAGAGGGGCTAACAGTACCACTGTGGCCAAGTGTTTGAGTCATGGCCCGGACAAGAGGATTACTACCATGATTGACAGATCAAGTCTACAAATGTGATCTGCACCTGACTGATTCTCTGCAAAGTGCAAGGGTCCTGCTGTAGTGTCACACCCTTGCTAGGGTGCCAGTTGGGAGCCAGAGAATCCCCTACACCCCTATTAAGAGAAGAGTGACTTACCCTGTGTTTGCCAAGAGGGAGTAGCTCTGATCACTGGAACAAACAACAAGCAGTGCTGTTTCAAGAACAGAGCCTGCACCTGCTGGGTTTTTCAAGGTGAACCACGTACACCCCGTCTTTGACTAACAGGATCTGGACTCTGGAGCACCCGCAGAGCAGGGCACTCATTGCCATACAGCTGGAGAAAATAAGACTGGACCTGGTGAGCCACGGGGGGACTCACTGCTAATGGTGCTGAGGTACCATAGACACTTTAGACTAATAACTAAGGAGTCAAATGGGATATCTTGAGTAGGACCTACTGCAAGCATTCCCTGGATGTAGCCACCAGTTAAAGGGGAACAATCCCAAGCATATTATGAAAAGGAGGGTGGGACAGAGATTTGTCTGACAACTACTGGAGACCTGGCCTCAAGGAGAGTGTGATGTTCCTTCTGAATGATGTTATTCCTTTATGTTGAGTGTAGAGTTACATATAAAATACTTATTTTTCTCCTAAAAGTAAGTATTGGAGTGGACATTGATTTCTTGTTCGCACTGTGTGCACTTTCATTTATGAGTAGTATTCACTTACCTGTTTCTACACTCCACCCCCCCCCCCCCCCAGGGAGCCTTTGACTGCTCATCCACAGCTACCACTGAGAATCCAGTGCAGAAGGGAAACTTGTCCCAGTTGCTCAGGATCCATAGTAGAGCAGGCCCTGGCACATCAGGCGTAAAAGGCATCAAACAACACGATTGGGCCATGTAGCCCATGCGTGCCCTGTGGCTCTCTGAAAGGGGTTCTGACAATGCACAAATAGTTTTGTCACAAATTACCACCTCAACAAATTTACTATCATATTAAAATGGCAAAAAGCTCATTTCCCAAGAACTGCCTTACTTACCTCTAAGGATATATAATAATGTCAGTGAGAAATATTTTGTGATCTAGCACATATTGCAGTAGTTTGCGCTTCTCTCTGACATTTGGAAGCACATAAACAAGACAGAATAAATCATTAAAGTCAAAATCTATAAGAACAAGTATAAACCAGCAATGTAAAGGTTACTCATATAGGGGTCTATTCACAAAGATAAACTTAAATGTGAGTAAATGTATACATGTAGATTTACACTTTTGAGTGATTTTACTACTAGTCACCATTTCTGAGTGTAAAATTACTAAAAAAGTGTGGACAACATGTCTCCACCCCCTGAACCAAACAAGGAGTGAGGACTAATTTGTGAGTGTAAAGTTACTGGAGCCAAAGAGGAGCAGTAGTAAGTCCAGCATCACACGCAGCCTACTACTGATAATGCTGCACCCTTTTATGGAAAATAATGGAGGCAGGGAGTTTAAATAGAACCCCATTGGAAATAATATTATATTTAAATAATGTATTCTAAAGTAACTGGAAATAAATTCTGAAAGTCATAGAGACATCCAAACAGCCATAAAAAATATTATAGACTTAGCACTGAAAGGGTTAACCACATTATTTTATTATTTCCATCTTTCTCATTGTTGAAAACAAGGAAACAACATGAAACTATGTGCATAGCTCTGAGAAGCAATCTATTGTGTCTCATCACTAAAATATGATTTTCTTGGATATATGCCAGTTTGCCATCTTGTACTCGGCTGCAGGCTACAACTGTTTCTAAGAAAAGGAGAGGAGAGATGTCTGCAATTCTTTCATTTAAAAAAAAATTGTATGAAATAATACAACATAGAAGTCACTTGCAGTTTGTTGTACACCACCCGTAAGTGCCTAAATGAAATCTTATAGTTTGTAAGGTACTAAATGGAGTAGACTATTCTGCTGTAAATCTGGCACAGCAACACGCTTTGTCAGACTGGAATGTGAATGTTCTGTAAATATGTGTGGCTGACACATGAAGCAGTGTCTGGACATGTCTATTGGCTTTTAAATTAGCAGATGCAAAGTGAATGTCTACATAGTATTAATAATATGTTTTAAGGACTTTATATGACCTTACTTTAACAATATGCAGATAGTACAAGACATTTGTCATAGGCTAAGGAGCAGATAAGGTCAGCAGTGGTCAGGCCTTTTGACATTGCAAAGTAGGATGTCCAGGCAATATTGATGGTAATGCTATTTATTTATTTATTTTATGTTCCTGCTATGATGCATCAAAATGCTGGATATGGTGGCAGAGCACTTCACAGCTAAGCAAAGTGATGCAAGTTAAAGGTGGAAACAAGCGTTTGCAATGCCAATAGGTCTGGCTTTAATGTGCTGAACCTGCACTCTCAGTGGCACACTGCTCACTCGGAACTCACATGGACAGAGTCTTTACCCTTTGAAATAGTGGAAAAAGTATGCTATAACCAAGCAAGACCGCCTGCCTTCCCTGGTCCAATGGAACATGGACACAACTAACAGTGTCTGAGAAAAGGAACAAAGCATGTGAGAGGGCCGTAGAACTGAAACCGAGAGCTGAGATACTCTGGGAAAGTGCCTTGTGCAAGACCAGAGCGCACTGGACAACCAGTTAGTAAAAAGCCAACCAGATTTCGATTTAGAAGTAGAGGCCACAGCCACAAACTATGCAGAGTAGCTGGAGTCCAACTTTGCTATAGTAGCTCCTAGTACAATGATCAATAAAAATAGAAAGATCTCGTCGCCCCCTGGTATCGGAGGCCTTACGTCTAGATAAATAAACCTGTAGAAGGCAAGACAGAAAGTGGAGGAAAAACTACAAAGCACCTGGCAGATTACAAGTAAAAGCTAATTGTGGAAAAAAAGCCAGTATCTAATGGGCCAAATTGAAAAAGCCAGTATTTCCAGCAAGGAACTTTTCAAGACGATAAAACATTTGACCACAGTCCCTAATGACGACATTGCCAATACTAGTCAATCTTTTTGCAACATTCTTGCCGAATCTTTTAAATCTAAGGTGGACCAAATATGTGACCTATTTGCACACTAGAAACCAAATACTAATGGATCAGAGCAAGAAAGTATAGGCAAAGTTTATTTTCTTAACTTCTCCCCCGTCTCCTCAGTTCAAACAGCTACACTCCTTTCAACAATCAAATCAGGATCCCCTGACGATCTCTACCACCCCAAGATCCTTCAGAGCATTAGTCATACTGTTAGCCCACTTCTAACTAACTTGTTTAACCTGATGCTACTACAAGAGCATTTTCAATTTCTGTCGAAACAGGCCTGTATACTCCCCGACTTTAAAAAAAAACTTGGATATAACTAATCCTGTGAATCACCGCCCCATCTCAGGGCTTCCTCTTCCTGCAAGAATCATAGACAAACGGTTAAATACTGAACTCTCTACTTTTATCGCAGAGAACAACATCTTAGACCAAAGTCAATTTGGTTTTAGAACGGGTCATAGTACAGAGACGGCTCTAATAAAAACTACACAGGAAATCCGTAAGGCATTAGATGGTGAAGGAATGGCTGCCCTCATTCTGCTCGACCTGTCCGCCGCATTTAATGGACCATACTCTTTTGGTCTAACGCCTAAAAACAACAGGGATAGGAGTAAAAGCGCTTTCCCTCCTGACCTCATTCCTTTCGGATAGAATTCAAACAGTGCATGTGGGCAATTTTAAGTCAGTGCCTTTTACTCTGCCTTGCGGAGTACCACAGGGGTCCTCGCTAAGCCCAACGCTTTTTAATATTTATGTCTCCGAATTGGCCCCCCTGATCAGCAGTTTTTATTTAGTACCTACATCCTACACTGATGATACCCAGTTGGTTATCTCAGCAGTTGACAAGGATATCAATTATTCGACCAAAGGTCATGACTGTATGGTCACCCTGAGCAACTGGATGGGCAGGCATTGCCTGAAGGTGAATTCTAACAAAACTGAGGTGGTGCTGTTAGGTAACCTCTCACCTCAGTGGTCGTCAGTTTGGTGGCCAGACACCCTAGGCCCCCCTCCCACACCAGTCTCCAAGGCAAAAAATGTGGGGGTTATTATAGATGAAAAATTAAATCTTAAGTCCCAAGTCTCCAAGGAGTGTCCTCTTCTTTTCTTACCATTAGAATCTTACGCAAGATACTACCTTTTATCCCTTTAAATACCAGAAAAACTGTACTGACCTCCCTGGTTTTATCCAAATTGGGCTATTGTAACAGGTTGTATCTGAATTTACAATCCAATTTACTCAGAAGGTTGCAGGCAGTACAAAATGCTGTGGTTAGACTTGCTTTGGATATCCCCAAACACCAGTCTATCAGAGCAGGGATTCAGGAATTACATTGGCTACCAGTAGGTCAGCGTATCAAATTCAAGGCTCTTTGTATTGGTCATAAGGCCTTGCACGAAGAAGGACAACAATTTCTTTGGGACCTTGTTAGTTGGTACTCTCCAAATAGATTAATTTGCTCTGCTAATGCCCACCTGATGTCCACCTCCAGAGTTAAAAGGGAAATTGGGGAGGGGGGGGGGTTCAGTTACAATGCAATAAAGGAATGGCACTCCCTTCCGCTCTCCCTTAGGAAGACTTCCTCCCTACTTGAGTTCAGGAAACTGCTCAAGACATGGCTTTTTAGAAATTAGCGTTGCCTGACTCAGCATGGTAGTCCGTGAGCGCCTATACACCATGCGGGTTTTAGTGCGCACTACAAATTGTTATAACATAACATAACAACATTGTTTTAAACAAGATTTTTGTATTCACAAATAGCCTGTGTTGAAATTCCAACTGGGATTTAAAAGAAGTGTGGTGAGGTAAATTATGTACCAGAAGTGGCTGGTGCATTTTACACAATTTGAAGGCTACAAATGATATAGTTAGGTAAGCCAAGCAAGACTGCATTCCTATACACCAAACTGAATGTGAACGCTGCCTAAATCATCAACATACCACCCTCAACTCAGAAGTAAAAAATAATGTACGTTAGCCCTTCAAAAAGGATTAACATGGACCAGCAATATTTCTGACATATAGGCAGAAGGTAAGTAACACCAATATTTCTGGTCATAGTACCAGGGGCTCAGGTTAGATCTAGGTCCAGGTTTAACAATGATTCCCTGGAACCAACACCTCCATTGTATCTGCATTCAACTCTAAAACGTTTACTAGTCATCAAGCACCCCACTTAAGCAAGACATTTCTGATAGTTAAGAGGAAAATTACATTTACCACAGCCTTGAGTTACAATAGCATAGCCAGAAAAGCCAAAAGAGTGAATAAAAGCAATTAAAGGTTTAAATAAAGCTTACAGTACTTAAAAAAGTGAGCATAAAATCTAAATAATCCAATGCTTAATGTATTTTTTTTAAAGGTATTTTAATTCACACAAAACTAAATGCTGAACATATAATTACAAATGCACACTTTGAAAAGAAGGCGTCTCTAGCACTGTCTGAACTAGACACCTGTGTCACAAGGTTTCCTATTATTAAACAATGTTTAGCCTATCCATATGGTGTTCATGAAGGAGTGCAAAATGGGAAGGTATTCCTATTGTAGTTGTCACAGAGTTCTCAAAGTAAAACTGTTTCCCCTTTCCTTAGACAGACAGTTCACAATGAAAACCACATTTCTAGTGCATTTAACAATGAGTTCACAATGTAAAACCTGACTCAGAGTGTACTGAGGCACAGCAGCCCAGGGCTGACTCAAGGAGTTTTTGTGGGGGGAAAAGTCAGAAATGAGCAACACAGAATATTGTACACAATAAGACAATGTCCAACTAATACTATTTTCTTTAAAAGGGAAGAGTATTTCCATGAATTAAAAACTAAATGCCATATTCAAAATTACATATATTGCCAAGATTTCAGGTGGAATTACAAATTCAAGCTTCTCTAATAGGGGCCTTGAGAATTAACTAGGGTTCAATTCACAGCTCCTATGGAAATATTGCGGATGGCATCTAACCCTGTAAATGTAGTCAACTCCCAGTATATGTGAGGTACCAGGTGGCTTTTTGTGCACCATCAAACTAATCATAAAACCACAACTGGTTGATTATGGGCCTTTTGGAAAACACGAGGCTTTTCACAATTAAACATTTCATATGCAATAAAAATGGGAGTGCCACCACCTTTGTCACCAAATTTAATTACCAATTAAGCAAACCTTCTGGCTTTAGTGTGAAAGTACATAAACATTACCAACAAACATTTCAGGCAGACTCAAAACATATCTTGACATATTGACATGAACTGTCCTCCTTGACACACAAGCATGTGCTGTGGCCAGATCTAACAATGAACCTATGTACTAACCCCTTCCTGCTGCATTTGTCACAGTGTTCCCAATGCAACTAGCACACACTAGAAACTCAGGGGCATATTTATAAAGAGTTCATACAGTGCAGGGCAGCAAGCAAAGTTGCTTTGCTGCGTTGCATCAACTGGAGAGAGCAGAACTGCATCATATCTGCAAAGACGCGGTGCATTTGTGCTCTCTCCCTGCACTGGTGCACTTAATGTAGCTATGTGCCAATGCACACACACATGCCATGGAGGAAGAGTGCCTATGTTGTGGTCAGCATAGCTTTTGTGCAGTAAGGGGTCCTTTTTCTGCACACAAACTGTTATAAAAGACAATTTCCTTTTTGTATGTGAGATGCAGAATCAAATCAGTAGGGAGGAAGATCAACATGTGGACTGAGCCAAAACCCCTCCCTCTGTAGTGCAGCTTAAAGCTCTTTTTCTGTTGAACATAAAAGGTCATGCAGCAACAGCAATGTCAAGTCAGCCTTAAAAGGGACATTTTCGGCAAGATGGAATGTAGCATTAGGGACAAAGATTTTTTCAAATATTTTTTAGTCAGCACTCAGAAGATTGATACAGTTTCAAGGTACCTGCATGAAGTTCCCTAACAAGCTTCATATATTGCTTCCTGAGAAGATATTGGTAAATGAGTTTAATACACTGCTTCAAATAATTCATATGGCAGTTTTATTTTATGTTAGTGCTTTAAATAACAGGTGCTGCAATTACCCGATGTAAAGATACTCAATGTTTTCACATTTGGGGACTTATTTATCAAATGTTCACGCATTGCATGGCAGCAAGCAAAGTAGGTGCACTGTGTTGCATGAACAGGAGAGAGCTAAAAAAGCACCATATGTAGTAAGATATTGTGCATATAAGCTCTTTCCGTGTGCTGCTGCACTTGTGGCTTCCTCGGGCCAATGCAGGCTCTCTTGCACCATGGTGCAAGAGAGCCTGCATTACAGGCATGATTGCTTCTATGCAGAAAGGGATACCTTCCTGCACAAACACAATTTAAAGAGGCATATTCTTCTTTCTATGCATGATGCAGAAAGCATCACACGTAGAAAGAGGAAGTTACAAGGAAAAATAAACATATTTCTCCTAATTATGGCTCTCTGTGGTAGGTGTACTGACTTCACGCTATTCCAGCTTTGCAAACCTTGCTAATTCTGGAACTGAATGAAATCCATGGGTCGATGCACGGGAACACCTATGCAACTACCATTAATATATGTAACATAACGCCATGCAAACTGCTGCTTTGTGTTGCCTTATATTTCTTATAAAGCGACGCAGGGCCACGTAAATCGACCTGTTGTGGCTTTGTAAATCCGAAATAAGTCTTTCCATTGCCCTTCATTGTCTTATGCGAAGCAAGGGGTGACGCAAATGCTTAGTAAATTTGGGTCAAGATGTTATGGAAGTCTGAGTTGGATTTGCAGGCATTAAAACATACAGATAATGGTTAATTAGTTGAGGGAGAGCTGTCTTTAGCCCAACGATTGCTGGTGTTGTTGTATGGAATGCAAGAAACTGCTGGTCATCAGGTGCTATCAAAAGAGAAGGTCTGGGTTACCTGAAACTAACAATAGTTGCAGCTGTGGATAAAGAGTGAGGCAGAGGTTTTGGGCTGAATGACTGCAAAAGCACAGCCCCTACTCCAGAAATAGTGGCACACCTTAAATGCCAGAATGGCCGTTAAAACGTATTCTCACTGCATACCTTCTTCATTAGCCTGAAATGGCTCTATTAAGATAGAGAGATGGCTAGAGATGAGCAGTTTTTGTTTCTAAACAACAGGACTAACTCCACATCCCTCCTCTAAGGATAACAGTCTGGATACCCAGTTAAATGCAGTCTGTAGTGCTACTGTCTTTGTTCTGTACATGCTATGGTTAACGCTCCTTTTTTTCTCCAAGAGAGCCCTATGCCTCAGCAGTCACTTTTGAGTACTTTCAGAATTATACTCCTGGACCAGCTTATATTTACCTCTGTTTGGTTGAGATTCGAAAGACTTCAGAACTCAGAGGTTCTATTGTTTGCCAATAACAAAGGTTCTGTCGTCTCCCAAGCCTAGGATCTTTTGCAATGATTAGGATTTGACCATAGAATTCAGATTGTGTTTTTGCTTAATGTATTAGGATTTTTCTGACCTGCTAAATCGGGCCTGCCCAACCTCTTCTAAACCCTACTTTCCAGTGGTTGGAGGCCCAGGTGCTGCTTTAGGTCCTTATGGGAAACAGGCTTATATTTGAGGACTCACTTTAGGGCCTTAGGTCTAAGCCTTTGAAATACACTACTCTTACATTTTTTTTCTTTCTTTGACTTTAGAAAGGACTTGAAGATGTTTTCATTTTGTTAGTTCCGAGCCTTCTAGCCACGATACCTAGCTGATGTTCTGCTTACAATTCCAAGAAACCGATGCTGCTGAACATTTAGCTTTAGATGTATCAAAATGTTATCAATTTAAAAAAAAAAGGAAATGGGCATCTTGAACCTGATTGGATTGTAAAGAACAGCCATCAGTGGGGTGCAGTGGGGAAATGTCATCCCAGACCATGGTGCCATTACGCTTGTTACACTAATGATAGCTACACCACTGTGCTTCTAGGTTTACTTCACACTAGTTCCTCCTGCTTCCATTTCAAGGGACATCTGTAGCCATATGGTTGGATGGTTTCACTTTTATCAAAAGGCTGCTATAGTTCAATTAAAAATATGGGAATGGGGCATTAAGTCCTCTGGTGAAAGCATGTATGTCAAGTTTTGATCCCATCCCCTCTAAATCTAATGATCTGTCAGACCCGGTACCATCTCCTTGGTCTTAATCAATAGAATTTGGAAGATTAAAATTGAAATGTATTCAAATTTGGACAAAGATGATGCACATCATTGCTAAATAGTATTTCACAATCTACTTCTCTCCTGATAATAGTAGCGTAGGATGGATACATATGAAACGTATTCCTGATGTGACAAGACTGACATGGAGCAAGGGAAGATATGGATTATCCGATAATCAGCAGGTTCAATATTAAAGTCGATTTTTGTAAAGCTGGTTAGAGCATGATAAGGTAACTTTACTTAAGTATCTACCAACCCTTCAGATTAACTTAATTTAAAACACTTTTTATGAACTTGACCATTAAATGATTATATATGATGATAAGGCCCTAGAGTTCAGTCACTTTAATCGTACTTGAGATTCGATCACATACACACATTAGAGGAGATTGGAAGATCGTTGCACACCTCAAAGGATAAACAAGTTTGCATTTTTGTTGGAAATACATTGGAATCATATTTAGTTTTACCGTTAAAGGTTTGAAGGTATTCTCACTTGACGTGCTCTGATGGCTTGTAGAACCTTGATGAAAAATAATACCTAAAAGTTGTTTAAGAATTACAAAAATCAAAACATAGACAGCTTTGCAGCTCCAATGATAATCGATGTTAAAACAATGTTTACCTAAATATTGCTTTTCCACAGTAAATATGGTTTAATTTAAATATTAATGTCAGCGATATAAAAATATAACTGCTGGTACCACTAGTCATGCAGGTACGTGCAGTGCAAAATAACATACGATCACGTGGAATTAAAATTTGCTAGCATCAGAAGTGAGTGATGCTTCAAGAGTAGAAGACATTTTGCAACCATTACTTCTAATTCTCAAAAAAGGTTTGGAATATGCCTTTCTGATGCATATAAACGTTCATTTTCAAATGAAATGTACTGGTAGTTAATCAGACTTTACATAAAAAGGTAAAAAAAGAATCCTCTCTCCGTCTCTTCGCATATTTCCAGTGGTGCTCTGCGCTCATTGTATAGTGTGAGATCACATACTGAAATTTTCTCACTTGCCCATCTGCCACAGTCTCAGTCTAAAGAACTGGCGTATCAAACACTTAAAAGTGTGGCATTCCAAAGGTGTCATTTTAAGTACAAGGAGGAAATGGTGGGGACATGTCAGCGCATCTCACTCCAACACACATTTACACTCGCACAGCTGTAGCAAATTGCAGTACTCGCTTCCTGGCAGCTCGAGAAACAAGAAAAGTTTTGGAGAAGCGCCTTGGGAGCAAAGTAGTTCTTTAGGTTGGGCGAATGTCGTTTGTTTTCTTCCAAATACTGGAGATTTGCCACTGTCATTGTTTTGTCAAGAAAAACATTGTTCATGTTGTTTCCTCAAAGGTATTGCAGTCTTCACACTTACAAAAAAAGTGTCTCACTACAAATTACTTGATAATGATTTTGAAAAGATTCTCTGCAAAGCACAGCACTGATGATCCTGCATACAGGGGCGGCTTTAGGCTCATGGTGGCCCTGGGCAGGGAGCATATGTAGGAGACCCCGGAAGAGGGGGTCCGGGCGGGGCAGAGCGCGGAGTCCATTGAAGAGGGGGGGGGGGTCAGGGTGTTTGGAAGTGGAACAGAGGTGGACGTCACCAAATCCCTGCCAGGGGCCACCACGCAAATGTGTATCCATCCTCAGAGGATTATTATATTAAGGATATATATTGGCGTGGCGGCCCCTGGGGTTTGGTGGCCCTGTGCAGGTGCACAGCTTGCACATGCCTAAGGCCGCCCCTGCTGCACAGATCAATGAGCTACGACCCAACCTAATTGTTAAAGTTTGGTTAACTAATGTTTCTGGGCTTGTTTATGTATACATGATCTGGCTTCGCCTCCCAACCTGTCTTCAGACTTTGGTATCTTTATTGAAAGTGAATTTACAAATAACCAAAATACATGGGGCACATTTACTAATATTTCACACAATGTGGAGCAACAATGGAACTTGTGTTAAAGGGAGAAAATAGAAATGCTCCATAATTAAAATGTAAAAAGATGTGGATAATTTCTGCTACCTTCCTGTGCTGGTGTAATGTTTACTGCATAGCGCCAACACAGGCACACTAGCAACATAGGGCAATATTTCCAGCGTTATTGGCAGGATTATTTTTTTTGCACAAAAACAATCCTTAGAGCAGGGCTTTCCACATTTTTTAGAACCATGACCCAATGTGTATAATGTCAAAGTTTCACGGCCCACTTATCTTCAAGGGTCAAGGCAGGTGATTTTTTTAATGTAACTAAACCATTGTGTAGTAGCGTACTGCCATGATTTTTCAATGAAGCAAAATCATTGTGTAGTAGTGCACTGTACTTTACAGGCAGCACATATTGCATTGAAATGGCCACTAAGGGAATGATCCCAAGACAGGCCATACTCGCATTAGCAGTCCAACAGCCGCAACCAGGTGGTCTGTCCACTTAATTACCAGCCCGACACAAGCCTGCCACCACCACCACCACCAGGATCCTGGATCCCACAAGAGTCAGGAATCTGACCGCAATTGTGGCAGTGCAGATACTGGCACCAAAGTGCATATTACCAGTTAGCTTTCCGGCAGCCTTTTCATGGCGGGGATCCTGCCATGAAAAGGTTGCCAGGGGATCCTGCCATGAAAAGGTTGCCAGAAAGGCCTCATGCGTTTTCACCAATTGGGAATTGTGCATGGGGCCACATGTTGTGCCCCCATGCTTGCACTGTTGGGCGCTCACTGGGTGCCAGGCACAGCATTGTGCAAGATAACAGTGCATGCACAACAGTGCAGGCCCTTCAGTGAGGTGGTACTGCCATCAGGCTTACTCTGTGAGTCGAAACATGCCGCCACAGCAAGACCACCGCCGGGTGGCAGCCAACTTGGAATATGGCAGTTCACAAAATCGCAGGCTTGGCAGCGTTCTGCTGACCACCGCTACATCAGTGAGACTGCCAATTTCGTGATCGGCCCCTAAATGTTCACATACATACAGTTTTTATTGTAATAAAATGATATACCACACAACAATATTGTGCAGAGTTTGGGATTTTGTGAATTTTTGTCATTTGAGCATCACAAAGTAAAGTGTCTTGATTTGTTTTGATCCTATTACAATCTTTGTTTCTATCACAACTCAGAATTGCTAAAAAGCTATTTATCAGAAGACATAGCTTGACATTTGACCTCTGTCTTTGAAGCACTACAAATGTGGAAAGATAAATACAGAATTTAAGGGAACTTTCTGTATTGACATTGACATTCAAGACCCATCAAAAATTCGATTGTGTTTGGAAAACACTGCCTTGGATGTACGGAAAGAGGACGAGTAACAAGAAATAATGATCTTTCTCCTTGTTATGCCTCTGTCGAGTGGCCAGGTTTACAAGTTTTATAAATCTGGGTTTGGGTCAAAATACATAGGTGGATGCATGGGAACACTCATGCTCCACCCATGTAACGCCTACCAGATGCAAAGTAATATCTGCTGTGTTGCGTTACTTTCTATTTAATAAACAAGGCAAAGCCACACAAAGTGGCTTTGCGTGATATGGTTCATGTCAAAAATGATTTTGTATTTGGGCTGTGCAAAAAAAAGTGATTCAACTACAATACAAAAACATAGTAAATCTATTCCCTGATACCTGATCATGTCCGCTGTAAGACAGGTCATTCTCTTTACTCTATAATTTGCAGATCAGTTAAACACTATTATGTCTTTAGTTGCCTGGCCACTTTGTAAAATTGACTCGAAATAGTGCAATTTACTTGATTCTGACCATAGGCTAAAAACAAATAATTGGACTGAGCAAAACATTTAGTTTGAAATAATTTGTTTGGAAACCCATCCTGGATTTAACAGTCAGATCTTTCTGAAGGAAGGGTTGATCAAGGGTATTGTGGATAGGATCTTTAAGTAGAGCATTGCCCTCCGGAAACTACTAGTAAAATATTAGTTTATATTCAGATACATTGTTTACCAGCAAATCGTTGGGATCTAAAACAGATTGTGTCGTCTGTAATGCAAGTCCTGCAGAAAATGAGTAGAGATGGGCTCCAGAGAGCTCTCTTTGCACTCACGGCTGATTTTCCTGCACAGCAAGGGATCATTGAGTAGAAACGACAGGGTAGTTGTTAGAATTGTATTCTTGGCTAGCTTCCTGCCCTAAAAGGGGGATAGAATATTTATGTATCATGCTGTAACATTCTGGATGGTTTTTGTCAATAACCATTTGAAACTATTAGAAATTCTAATTGGATGTTACTGGGAGGATCACACAAAAGGGTCTTTGGCATGAACTTGTGAGACATGCGGCTTGTTACAAGTTAAATTTGCTTCATTTACTGACTAGATTGAATCCTATTGAAGACCTATTCCTTTTTTATCTTTTTCATGTGTTTAGTAGTTCAAACTTCATTTGAATTTTTTTTAATTCAACCCGCAGCCTTTTCTTTTGTGTAGCAGGAAATGTTTACTGTTCAGAGAGAGTATGCTAGACTTTCAGAAAACAATTATCCATCTAAATTAACAATGACAATAATTTGATTTTAAACTGAACCTTGTTAGCATTATAACAAAAAAATGCAAATTTCGTTTAAATGTGGGTATATTTAAACAAATACGTGGAGTCCTACAGATTGTATATTCTACTTATACGAGACGTCACAGAAGAAAGACTACCTATTTAAAAGAGAAGGAGTTTTAATTAATTGGAGCTCAACACTTCAACAGTGTGTTTTTCATGAGCCTGATCTGATCTAGTCTGAAATCATTGTCAATTTTAGAGACTAAAGTATGCACAGATGTTTGATCCTGAAGCGCACAAATTTACAGCACATGCAATAATTAGTGAACATGAAGAGGTGCCTGGAGGTTGTGGTAGATTCTCAGTGTAGAGTGCAGATTTTATTTTACATTGATATATCCAAGGAATATTGAAAATTGTGGGATTTTACTTCTTCTATAAATTGTGTGAAAAGCTGCAACTTTCATGACATTAATAATTGTTATTGATTTCAGATGAGCATGCTGAAAATGTATTTATTTCATATTTTTAGAAAAATAAATTCGGCATTTTAAGACCTCTTGTTCTCCTTCTTTATTCATCTTATTTTCCCCAAAAATTAAATTGTTTTTTATGGGATAATTTGTCTGCAACAATGTTTTTGTGGAGAATATTATATTTCAATATCATGACGTAAAAAATTGAAACAGTCACCAAATTTAAACTTCAACCATCTTGAGTATGTATTTTGGATACCTCTAAGATGTATTTGAGATATGCTCCCTGAATGAAAAAGAATGTATTTAAATGTAGGTAGATGATCTCTTGAAAAATATATTTGGGCTGCTGTCTCCATGATGACAACCTCTATAATGTGTTAGTGGAGTTGGGGACAGAGAATACCACCAGCAGTACAAATATCCATTTAGCAATGCCTTTGTGCTTACTGTAATGAGTATTAACCCCTTTGCAGCGGGGCAAATTCCGCCTCGGTGCGAGGAGGGTGGGGTTGGGCGTGGCGCTCCCATACTCATGACGTCTCCCGGACATCTTAAATCACAGTGGGCGTGTGCTCATGACTGCCGGGGGCCTTCCGAACTCCATTCTCTGATTAATTCTCTCACACAGGCGGGGAATTAACAATACGTGGGCAGAGCAGCAACGTTCGGACGACTCCCGGCCATCATGAGCACATGCCTACTGTGACTCAAGATGGTCGGGAGCCGTCATGAGAACGGAAGGAGTTAAGCTCATAGACTTTTTAATTACACAGAGCTCTTAAAGTACAGTGCAAAATGCAAAGGTCAAAAAAGTATCTAAACCTATGTAACTTACCCAAGAGGGCTTTGCAGACCACTTTCATCAGTAGCAGCTCCTGGAGGGAGTGCTGCGGGGCGATAGGTCAGGGCGGGGGAGGGGTAGGTTGGGGGGTAGTAAACTCCGGATTAAGGCCAAATGGAGTTCAGTAATTAAATAAATAATAAGAATTACATTGTGCGCGCTGCAACGCCAAACCAGTGAAGCAGCGCGCAATTCAATTCATTTTATTTATTTATTTAGTTACTGAACTCTGTTTGGCCTTAATCCAGAGTTTACAATCCCCCACCCTGCCCCTCCCCTGCCCCGCCTCACCGCTCTGCAGTACTCCCTCCAGGAGCCGCTACTGACTTTCATAAATCTTTCCTTCCTGGGGAATCAAAGGACATTTGAGAGCAACAATTTGAAGAGTAAATTTGCTCTAGAATGACCTTGTTTTTCCATTTTTAGGTCTTGCCTACGCAGCTCGCAAGCGCTGCATAGGAGGGACCTCTTGGCATCGCTCTGTACTTTCTTGGAAACTCGTGCATGTTTTGCACTGTTTCCATTCAGTACTCGTGCATACGGAGTGTCTTCCTTGCGGGAGAGAGCAGTGGCGCCATCTCTTTGCAATTATCGCGCCTGCTGCTGCTCGATCGCTCCCGCAAGGCAAACACTCTGCATGCAAATGCTGCTCGTCACTTTAACATTCACGGACGCTGGTTTTGCAGCTGCGGGCCGCGCTCGTTTAAATGGACACTGATGGGGACAATGGCGCTTGTTATTCATGTTGCACAAAGAATATACCGGAACCTTATAATGCACTCGAGCTTTGCTGCAACTTTTACTCCGTTCACAGGCAGCGTGACGAGTAAAAAATCAGAGGTGATTCCTTTCTACAGAGCAATATACCGGAACATTATAATGCACCCCAGCTTATCCAGTTTCTCGCCTACCGAGAAAGTGGTGGGGTAGGCGGGGCAATTAATAATATAACATTAACTAGAGGGTGCTTCAACAGCTGCCCATCCAGCACTCTCTGTGATTTGTGGAGACCAAGTGTTTGTGTAAGATAAGAGAGACCGATAAAAGAGACTATGTGACGTCATGCCAGGGTGCACTCTGCGGGATGAGCTAAACCGCATGAAAGACACTGCCTGTACTGTCACACCATGGTACAGTTTGGGGGAATAAAAAATCGCATGAAAGAAACTGTCTCAACTGTGACGTCATGCACAAATAGAGTCTGTGGGATGAGGGAGATGGCATGAAAGTCAAGTCAAGTCAAGTCAAGTCAGAGAATTTATATAGCGCACTACATACCCGGAGGGTCTCAAGGCGCTTAGAAAGGGGAGGAGGATTACTTGTCAAATATCCACGTTTTAAGTTGCTTTCTGAATGCTAGGTGGTTCTGGGTAAGGCGAAGGTAAGCGGGGAGTGAGTTCCATGTTTTAGCAGCCAGGTATGAGAAGGATCTGCCTCCCATGGTGGTCTTATTGATGCGAGGTACAGTGGCGAGGGCATGGCTGGAGGAACGTAGTTGGCGGGAGGGGGTGTAGAAGGACAGTCGTGAGTTGAGGCATTCGGGTCCGATGTCGTAGAGTGATTTGTGTGCGTGGGTTAGCAGTCGGAAAGTGATTCTCCTATTGACGGGTAGCCAGTGGAGGTCTTTCAGGTGACCAGAGATGTGTTCGTTGCGCGGGATGTCTAATATGATCCTGGCTGAGGCGTTTTGGATTCGTTGGAGTTTCTTCGGGAGTTTAGCGGTAGTACCTGCGTAGAGGGTGTTTCCGTAGTCCAGTCGGCTCGTGACCAGAGCATGGGTGACTGTTTTCCTTGTTTTGGTGGGGATCCAGCGGAATGTTTTCTTGAGCATGCGAAGAATGTTGAAGCAGGATGAGGATACGGCGCTGACTTGTCTGTTCATTGAGAGTGAAGAATCCAGGATGACGCCTAGGTTCCGTGCGTGGTCTGTCGGGATGGGTGCTTTTCCAAGGGCTTCCGGCCACCAAGAGTCGTCCCATGCAGAGGGGGATGTACCTAAGATGAGGACTTCTGTTTTGTCTGAGTTCAGTTTCAGACGGCTTTGTTTCATCCATTCGGCAACTTCTTTCATTCCTTCGTGTAGGTTGGTTTTGGCGGTGCTGGGGTCATTGGTGAGAGAAAGGATTAGTTGAGTGTCATCCGCGTAAGAGATGATGTTGAGGTTGTGTTGGCGGGCTATGGCCGCGAGGGGGCTCATGTATACGTTAAAGAGGGTGGGGCTGAGTGAGGATCCTTGTGGTACGCCACAGATGACTTCAGTGGCCTCGGACTTGAATGGTGGGAGGCGGACTCTCTGGGTTCTTCCGGTGAGGAACGAGGTGATCCATTAAAGTGCTTTTCCATGTATTCCGATGTTATTGAGGCGTTGTAAAAGGGTGTTGTGGCAGACTGTGTCGAATGCTGCAGAGAGGTCGAGGAGGATGAGGGCGACTGTGTCTCCATTGTCCAGTAGAGTTCGAATGTCGTCTGTTGCTGCGATGAGGGCGGTCTCAATGCTGTGTTTTGCTCGGAAGCCAGATTGTGAGGAGTCGAGGGATTTGTTGGCTTCGAGGAAAGCGGCGAGCTGGTTGTTGACAGCTTTCTCGATGACTTTGGCCGGGAATGGAAGGAGCGAAATGGGGCGGTAATTTTTGAGTTCGGTGGGGTCCGCTGTGGGTTTTTTCAGAAGGGCGGTGAGTTCAGCGTGTTTCCAGTCTTCCGGGAAGGTGGCGGAGTTGAAAGAGCAGTTGATGACGTCTCGGAGGTGCGGTGCTATGACGGAGTCTGCTTTGTTGAAGATGTGATGAGGACATGGGTCTGTGGGGGATCCTGAGTGGATGGAGTTCATCAGGCGGATGGTGTCCTCAGTGGAGATTGGGTTCCAGTCGTTAAGGGTGTTCACGGGGGGAGAATGTTCAGCAAATGGTTGGGTGGGTTGGTCTCCGGGATGGTTGTTGAAGCTGTTGTGGATGTCTGCAATCTTGTTGTGGAAGAATGAGGCTAGGGAGTCGCAGAGGGCTTGAGAGGGGGTGATGTCGTTGGAGTTGGCCGAGGGATTGGAAAATTCCTTGACGATGTTGAAGAGTTCCTTGCTGTTGTGGGCGTTGTTGTCTAGTCGATCCTTGAATGCTGTTTTCTTGGCCTTTCGGATTAGTTGGTGGTGAGTGCGGGTGGCGTTTTTGAAGGCGTCCTTGGTGCTAGTGGTTGGGTCTTTTTTCCAGGCCTTTTCAAGGGAGCGGCAGAGTTTCTTGGACTTCTTAAGATCATCGTTGAACCATGAGGCATTCTTGCTGCCAGGTTTGCTTTGACGTTTTTTCAGTGGTGCTAAGGTGTCGGCGGTGTTGGATAACCATAGGGTGAGGTTGGCGGCGGCTTGGTTTGGGTTAGAAGAGTGGGCTGGGGTGTTTAGAAGGAGCGATGCGGAGATCTGGTCGGTGGTGATTTTGTTCCAGTTTCTTTGCAGAGTTGGTTGGAGGTGGTTGGTGGGTTTTGGCTTGTTGTAGGTGAAGTGAACACAGCTGTGGTCAGTCCAGAGGAGCTCCGTAGTGTGGCTGAAGGAGACATGATTGCTGGAGGTGAAGATGGGGTCGAGTGTGTGACCTGCGATGTGGGTGGGGGAAGTGACTAGTTGTTTAAGTCCGAGGTTGGCGAGGTTGTCCAAGAGGGTGGTGGTGTTGTGGTCGTTGATCTTTTCAAGGTGAAAGTTGAGGTCTCCCAGAAGGATGTAGTCTTTGGAGGGGAGCGCGTGTGGAGTGATGAAGTCCGTGATGTCTTCACTGAATTTTGCGCGGGGTCCTGGTGGTCTGTAGAGGAGGGTGCCTCTGAGTGTGGTTTTGGGGTCGATGTGGATCTGGAAGTGGAGGTGTTCGGAGTTGGCGAGATTGACGTCTGAGCTGGTTGAGATGCGGATTGATTTCTTATGGACGATAGCGATTCCTGCCTGCACTATGACGTCATGCTAGGACGCTATTACTTATACTTTACTGTGTGACATCAAAGCTGTTCGTTTCTGCTGCTATAGTCATGTTAGGTGATTAATGGCAGTGTATGTGAACAGTATAGGCAGGGTCACTGGAATTATAGGGCATGAATATTTAAAGACACATCTTGATGTCGGTCACCATTCTGCTGGGTTGTGTTTCTTAGAACACTGCTGCTGGAAATATTTCAGGGCGTATTTCTTCTTGAGAACTTAACATGATCCAAATGCCACTGGTTGTGGACTACCTGTGAAAATCATTCTGCTTTCAATGTATTTCCTGTTGAAATACACCAGGGGTCGCTTCAAGGGTATGCCAGAAATTAGGTTAGAATGTTGGGCAGTTCCTCTGTAAAAAGGGGTGTCAAGAACCACACCCTAGGTACCCAAGGGTAGTAGCTGCTACCTCCCAGGCACTGCTTTTGCACCCCATGATCTCAGGGGGTATGGGAACAGTAGCAGGAACACAAGATACAGGTGACCAGACTCTTAAAGGCATGCTTCATTTCTGTACTTCCAGTTCTTTGCCCCTGAGCAGCAAGAGGCTGCAGAACAGTCAAGTTGGTACACTGGGTCATTCTTGTGATTTTATTGGGGTCAAAGGTTGGGTGATGTCACATTCTCTCTCTGGAATTTTGGGGAATCTAAGTCCACAGGAATACATTTTTATGGTCTGGCTTCACAGTACAGCTGATGGACGGAATGATGAACAATGGAAACATTCACACCCAGTCATAGATCTGAGTTTAATCCATCATTTTGCGATGCAATAGGTCTTGCATTTAGGCAAGTTTAAGCTATTGGCATTGTAAATGATCATGCCTTTTATTTAAGTTTAAAAAAACTAAAACAAAAATAAAAGGCATTGTTATTTGTAGTGTGAATAGCTCAAACTCGCGCAAATGCGAGGCCCTTTGCATTGCAAATGCTTGTTTTCTATGCCCTCATGTTTTTTTCATTGAAAAATACCCCTTCAGCTCTATTTACTAGGCGACTAACGTATGCCTCATTGCTGTGCTCCTTCCATTCTCAAACCTGGTTCTGCCTAGTTCCTCAATACTTAAAACTTGTATGAAATTACCATCTTTTGTGTAGTGTACCCCCAGATCTAATGTCAAGATAGGAGCTGTCCTATTATGCTTACCTTTCTTATTTTAATACTGATAGCAGCCAGTTATAAAACAAGTTGGAAATACATGAAAACAGAAAATTATCATTTGAGCCGCATATGCCATGAGGCACTGGGTATTTCGTCTTTTGCTGGACCCTATATGTGTGCTAGCTGTGCCCGCGCTTTTCTTGAGAGAAATGCGCATGAGCACGCATGCGCAGTTTTCACAATGATCACTCAAGTTTAGAGAGAGAGACGGTGAGGAAAAGGAGGAGGGCAGCCTGGGGATGCCGCAGTTTAGGCAAGTGTTTTTTGTTTGTTTAAATGAATGTCAAATTCAATTTTAATAGGGGGGTAGAGGCGGGGCTGGCTAACTCCGCTCTGCTGCGGAGTGTGCAGAGATTTGCCTACCCAGCTTTACGCAGAGAACGTGGAGTAGGCAAATCTCTGCACACTCCACTGGCAGGGCGGAGTTCTCAGTTCTTTAGCCAGCGTTTAGTGAGCACTCAGGATCTTCGTAGTGGAAACTATGGGATTATTTGCTGTAGGGCACACAGGAACAGCTGCAAAAGTTAGGGAATGACCAGGAGTCAATCACACCCGTAGCTGGTGGCAGACATAAACATGGGCAATGGCACCCACACACCCTCCTCAGTACACTACTGAACCTGACGAAGATCCGAAGCGGACTGTTGTCTGAGGCCTGAGAAGAGCCTAGAAAACTGGATTTTATCTCCCTCTTGTACCTAGGATAAGGAAGAGAACTCCATGGTTCATAAGGATGACTCCCTGCTTCAAGCCACAGTGACACAGAAAGCTACAAGAGGCCTTTCCTACAACTGTCCAGCTGATCAGTTCCAACTGGACCTGCCCTGGACCCTGCAGATGGGTTCTACTGGAGTGAGCCTTGACCCTCAAATGATGTTCTTGAGGTCCTGGAATCCTGGGCTTTGTCAAAGTGTACTCCTCTTAAAATCCTGAGAAAGCTGGGACTTAGAACCTTTTTCACTGCAAAGACCTCCGGAGGATTGGGGTAAACCTGCTAAACTGATTGGATGAAGGTGCATTGCCATTGGGAAGAAGACTCAGGTTTCCACTGCTCAGCAGAGCTGCAAATCCATTTGAGTAGGGCCTCGCAGAGACTGTATCTTGAGTCATGGAGGCCTGTTCACCTCCAGCCTGTAGACGCCCCAAATGGAAGAATCTGAGCTTCAAAAAAGTGACTAATGTCCTGATTTACATCATCGCGGCTGAGTTACTCAATCATAATGATGACACATATCCCGTCCACCAAAATATAAATACCATAGGATATAATGAGATTTAATTTTTGTCAGATGGGATATCAGCTACTATTGTAGTGGATCTAAATGAAGCCCTAAGTAGAATTAGAGAAGTTTACTGAGACGAAGGTGCCAAAAGTATCCGGCCGGCGAGAAACCTTCCTTAGGTGCAAAATTTGTTTGAATATCTCCCACTCAGAGCTTTCCTGCCAAACGTCAACAGATTCATCTGCACCTTGTCTGAAAAGTATATGAGCTCGTAGACCCCTTTTCAGCTACAGCTTCCTGCCTTGCCCCTCTAAAGACAAAACATACAATGGGGTTGAAAATGGTTGCTGTAGCCAACCAATGCTCCATTGCAGTAGGCCTCAAATTACACCTAGGTCCCAGTCTATTGTGAACAGAGTTGGTGCTTTATGCTTTCTTGCATTATTGTTAACCTTAAACTTAAATATTCATACCTCCAGTTTCCCTTGTTGGATTTTTGGCTTTTTTGCTGTCATTTATTTATTGAAATGAACCTATTTTTTTCATCGGGTTGGGGTTTTTCCTGTGTTGTGTTTTGACTTTATTACTGTTTTGGTACTGCACAAATACTTAAAACCTTGCTTTTTTTTATATATATTTTTATTGAAATGTTGCATGACAAACAACACATTCGTTTCTTATACAATACATTTGAAAGTTACATCTAGCACCGTACTTTGGACCGAGGCCACAATAACATATATCTTTAAACAGTGTTTTCCCCGTCCCTTCACCTCCGTATTTCCAATAACACCACAGGCGACACACATATCTTCCCCCTGTATGAATTGCACTAGGACCATTTCCTGTCCCACTTCTTCGGGCATCCCTAGCTACAAACACTTCTTTCTCAGCTACCATGCATCTGTCAAGCTCTTTCTGCCAGATCGCCACTGCCGGCGATGTCACTCCACCCCAGCCCCTTGCTATTTCCCTCTTAAGTAATGTGAAGCCCAATGTCACAAACTGCTGCTCCATCTCAGTAAGGGCTGTAGCTTCCCATATATTAAGCAAGCCCAAGCAGGGCATCAAAGTGAGCGTCTTCCCCAGTGCAGATTGCATATGGGCCACGGCTCTGTCCCACAGTCTCTGCACCAGCAGGTAATCCCATACCATATGATAAAAGCTGGCCGACTGTCGGCAATCCTTCAGACACAAGTCATCTGGCCAAGACCCAATTTTTGCTAGCGTTATCCCCGTCAGATATGAGCGATGTAAGATACGAAGTTGGATTAGTCGAAATCTGAGTGTGATGGCAGCCTCTCTAGATGACATCAGCGCCTGTCTCCATTCCTCCTTATCAATCAGTCCAAGGTCCCCTTCCCAACGCTCCTTGAGCTTCCCGAAGGAATCAGGCATATTATTACTGAGTTTTTTATAGGTATGGGAGATCGCCTTGGAGTGCAACTGCCCGTCCAGCAGTCGATCTTCAAGAGGGGACGATTCAGGTATGTCCTCACAGCTAGGGATCGCCGCCTACAAAGCATGACGAACTTGTAAATATCGAAAGTCCTCATCCGGCGGCAGTCGGTAGGTATTTTGTAACTTCTCAAACCTGAGGATCTTACCCTTTTTAACCAGGTCTTGGACTGTTGAACTACCAATCATATCCCACCTGTCGAACCCCAGGTGATAGCAGAGCATACCGAGTTTCTGTAAAGACCACAATGGCCTGATATAGGAAGGAAGATTTATAACAAACGGTTTCAGAAATAAATCAACAAACTCAGAGAGGTGCTCAGTCAGACTCCCAATGCCTGAAATAATTGAGCGTCCGGGCAGATTATTTTTAGATTCAGGCACTTTGGGTAAGATGTATATAAACGGATAAGTGGGATTAGTTACATTCAGATATCTGAATTCTACCTCATCAAGTAAACCTTCTTCTTTCCAACTATACAATCTCTCTGATATAACCTTTTATGCTTTATTAATAGGATTACCTGCAACCTTGGAGTAACATGTGTCATCTTGTATTTGTCTAGAAATTTCACTGCAATAGTCTTGTCTATTTAAGATAACAATATTACCACCTTTGTCGGCCTCTCGAATCACTATTCTGTGATCTGATTTTAAGTCCTTCACTGCCAATAGTTCATCTTTAGTAAGGCTGCCAATGAATCTGTTACAATTAATTGATCCTCGATCCTCTAACTTATAGAATTCTGCTAGAGTTTTAGAGAAGTATAGATCAATAGATGCAAATTGGGGGCCCTGTGGAATACATTTTCATTTAGGTCTAAGACCACTAGAACATCTGTAATCAGTGGGGATATCCAGAAGACTAGCAACATCATCCACATCAAAGCCCTCCCCTTCCGTTACTGACATTAATAAATGTACATTTCATAATTCAGAAGTTGTCATTTCAGAACTTTTTATTCCAGTGCTAACATGCGTTTTTTTCAGGCAAAGTTGAAAAGAAACGTTTTAACTTCATTCTTCTTGAAAATTTAAATAATTGTTTTTCCAATTCAGTGAAACAGAACTTTTTATTCCAGTGCTAACATTCGCTTTTTCAGGCATAGTTGAAAAGAAACTTTTTAACTTCATTCTTCTTGAAAATTTAAATAAATCTATTTCCAATTCAGTGAAATCACAACTATACATGGGACAAAAAGAAAGGCCTTTTTTCAAAACACTCAGTTCATTATCTTTTCGAACTCTGTCTGAGAGGTTAATTACTTCTAATGTATCAGAAGCCCTCCCATCTACCTCCTGTTCTTGTCCTGACTTCTTGTTCCAATCCTTGTATTTCCTGTGTTTCCTGCCCCTTCTTCTACTATGGGACCTTTTTTCTTTCCCTTCTTTATTCTGGATATTTCGTCTAAAAAAGATTATGTTTTTGGAAGAACCCCTCCTTCTGCTTCTATTAAAGGAGCCTCATCAGTAGATGATAGACTTGAACTGCTGTAATTTACTGAGCTTAGTTCCTCCTGAATTTTAGTGCTACCTGCAGTTTTAGGTTTGATTAAATCATCGTATTCCTATCGAGACGAATACATCACCCCTAGGATAATTGGCGAGGTTGTTAGATCGTACAGCCTTTTTTTTTGAGGATGGGTTTAATAGCTGATATGCAAATATTTTCCTTGTTTTGTTTAGACTTTGAGCGATTTGCTGGTCCAATAGAAAAACAAAACCTTTACAGACCTTCCTTCCATACATCAAGGAATTGAAGGCGATTTAAACTGCTTTATTAGTAAAGGTGAAATCCTAATAGATTTTTAGAATGTTGAGTCATGATGATATGGGGACAGTTTCTTAACTAATGGCAGGTTATACATTTTCTCAAATTTGTAGATTGACACTAAGGCTTTATTATATTGTATAATTCTCGGGAACAATGAGAAATAGTACTCTTATTGCTGTCTCGAAACACATAGGAATAAAAGAAGACTCAAATTACTTTAAAGGCAAAGGTGAGATTCGAAATTAATTATGGTATGTCTGGTTAGGATCGTCCGACATTAATCTCAGGGAATACTAATGGTAGGGCATTTTATTGAATTCGCAGATTGGGACCGACCGAGTCCTTTTGATTGCCTTTCTTTAATTTTCTCAATTACACACAAGAAATCATTCCCCAATACTCAGGTGAGATCTTGGTCTTACTGAATATAGACATATGACGACTTAATAAGATCAGACTTAGGTTTGTGCACACTAGCTAATAAATTTAGAAATTTAAAAAGGAGATTGTATTAAACATGTCAAACTACAGAGGGGTGATATAAAATAGTGATATACATTGATAGGGTTGCGCCAAGATTCAACTGAGGCAATATTGTCTTACATAATGCTGGAATAAATTGCTTGTTCTGAATGATTTAGAGCATTGTAATATTTATTTTGTAATGTAACGTTTCATTCAATTTGTGTGTTGGTGGTGTCCTCAAGTAGTATAGATTAGAGGAATTAGTAATTTATTATTTGTCTATTGGGATGTAATAGGAATGAACAATGGATGAGATGACCATTATGTAATATTTAGTGTTGAGTATCATATTTATAATAATGTTGATTCTGATACATTGTTTTGTCATCTTTACAGCCCTGAAACGCCTAGGCTGTTGAGGCTGTTTATTTTGTTTTGATCAAGTATATTGAGACAACATACATTCAAAATTGGACAATGAATATGCGACAGAATTCTTTGTTTCCAATACAATAAAACGCTTCTGTTGAAACTGAACTATTGTCACTGAATGATTGAATACGGACTACAATTTGGATAGTTAATCATTCAACTTTGGTGCTCCTTTCATCAATACTTCTTCTGCAGTATTATGTCCCTATTTCGGTAGTTGAACACCCTGGCAATCAGGGGCCTCGGGGGCGCACGCGGCTTCGGTCTACCACCCGGCACCCTTTGAGCTCTTTCAATGGAAAAGTAGTTGGACAACGTCTTGGGTTTCAGGTGTTTCATAATTAACTCTTCCACATACAAGTCTGCAGCTGGCCCATCCGTCTGTTCCGGAACCCCTAAAATTCGGTTGTTGTTACGGCGTGCCCGCCCTTCATAACCGTCCAGCTGTTGCAACATCCTTGCCTGCTTTTGCTGCATGTCGAGCATCTGACTCTGGAGTTCCCATGTGTCCGCCTGCAGGGCGTTTGTTGCTAATTTCAGTTCCTTAACCTTCTCATCCATTTTCTTAAAGTCCGCTCTCAGTAGCGAGACCTCAACAGTGACTGAGTCCACTGAGGTACGTACCCTACCTATCGCCGCCATAAAATCATGTCGGCTCCGGTCCCGGTGCATGGCCTACCGCCGATCCCTCCTTCTCCGATTGCGGTGAGTCTCCTTTTTCTCCTACTTTGGCCCATGCAAATTTCGCCAGTTGTTTCTGGGCGTTAGCATTGTAGCCTTCCCCCCCTGCCACCATGGCTGTAGAATCCAAGACCCACAGACCAATGTAAGAGGCACCCAGCCAACACAACTGCAGCTAGACGGTTATACCAATCCAAACAGACCTGTAGTACTGAGAGGCGCTGCGTTCCGGGGTCCGATCCACCGAGAAGGCCCCCACCAGCAGCGGCCGACCGCAAGAGTCAGAGGCCAGCCGCCTCCTCAACCGGGGATGTGCCCCTACGCCTGCTTGTCACAGGTCCGAGACAGGGCCCATTGCAGCATGCACCACTATCGGTGAGTCCGTCCAGCAGGGCTCAGCAGGGAGGGCCGACACTCACTGTGGTATTCTAGGCTTCCGGAGAAGGGTCGTCAAGGGCCATGTCACAATCCAGGCGTCTGTACTTCGGGCACCCCCACAGTCCCCCACAACACGACAGTGAGGTAGAGCAATGCCCACACGCCAGTCCCATCAGATGTCTAGCCACAGCGGCCCACACACCCATCAAATTCCAGGTAGAACACAACCAGGCTCTCCTCCTACCGTATGGTGCAGCCGCCGTCACACTGCTTCTCACACTTTAGCCACCCCCGTGGCACTACATACAGTGTAGTGGAAGGCTGTATCTCCACCAAGTGGCCATCGGCACTCTTTGAGCCCCCAAACATCAACCCAACACAGTTCTCTCCGGGGAGCCCAGTCATCACCGTCTCCGGGCAGCCGCTAAGGAAAAACCATGCGTTCCAGGCAGAGCGCCTGTTGAGCAGCCGAGCATCCGATTCCCAGAGTGCCAGCGCGCCCCACTCTTCTAGTTGTCTCATCGCTCGGCACAAAAAGCGATCAATCTAAGGCATCCGCCATTGTCCCCCGTCGGCAGGATTCACACTCCTTGTGACACCTCTCAGAACTCAGCAGGGCCTCCGCCACGCTCCACGACCACCGCTGGCTCCCCCACCGCATAGGCCGGAAAGCCGGGGCCTCGATTGTTGGGGTAGCCGAAAGCGCCTTTCTCTCACCCTCACCGCTGTGCAGAGGGCATCATGGCTCCAATGTCTCGGGTCCCTCGCAGTAGCCGCCGAGCCCCCCGCTTCACCTCAGGGCGCAGATCTTGCATGGAGGGAGCGCAGGCAAACCCCAGGTCCGACGTCCTCTACCGGGTGCAACTCAAGTCCGCCATCTTACACCCAGGGCGCCTCTGACTCCTGGGTGGCCACAGCAGGTGGGCACCTCACCAGGGGGTCCAGGAGGCCACACGGGGGGCCAGATGTCAAGCCCCCAGCTTCTCAGCTCAGCACTTGGTTTCGGATGGCATTGAAAAAGCCACGGAAGGGAAGGAGCACGTTTAGGCTACGTCCATCTCTCCCAGCTGCAAGCCACGGCCCAACACCTTGCTTGTAATTAGGCTCGGTGAAGGAGTCAGAGCTCTACTTTAAAGCATTGCGCTGGTGCAGATCTAGTTGTGCTTCAGCCCGCGGCTCCAGACGCGGCTAGAGACTCACTGAGGAAAAAGATAAATAGGATTCCACACCCCACAAGTCACCTTGATGGAAGAGGCAGAATTCTACATCACAGCTCCATGTAGGTACATATTTAGTAGCGCATCTGCCCGCAAAACAGGATGCCATTATGGACTCACAAGCGAAAAGGACCTTGCCCCCCACATGACCTGGCTGGAGGAGGTGAAACTCTACTCCAAAGCGCATTGTGCATGTATATGTACTGGCGCTATTATGTTCATCAAGAACTGATCGATTTTAGAACAAGTGATTATCAAACCCCGTACTGTGTTGGAAACTGCTCACCTCCTTATCTCTACAGTGGATCCTCCACAGACTCGCTCCTCTCCTCTACCTGTCAAGGGCTTGAGCTTTGTTTCCAGGAATATTGCAGGCACTCGTCTTAAATTAAGCCTGTCTGCTCTATGTCATAGCTGCCAGAGTTTTGAGCTCTGGTTAATTTTGTGACTTTAGTGATTCACCATAAAACGGATTCTGGCTATAGCTTAAGGTGAGTCATCAGCCACTTTAACTAATACCCTAATTTCTTATATTACTTCTGGTTCCAAGTCCACCAACACATCCGTCTTTGCTGTGCTCCTTCCTCCATTCTCCCGCCTGTAATACTTAACACCTTAATAATTAGTGCCTTCATACTTTTATTACTCTACCAATCTCAGACATTCATATTCAAAAAGCAGCCACTATTTGAAACTGTTCGGTTTGACAGTTCCTGCAGGTACCTATCTGATTTCTTTGTCATGTGGCCAGGGCATTGGTGCTTCACTTAGAGCTCCCACAGGTTTTCCCCTATTTTACCTGCCATTCACTCTTGTAGGTCTCACCTACAGGCAGCTTTATCTGTCAGCTGTGGGCTCTGTGTTAGCCGTTATTCACGATTGGGCAACTTTCATACATTCTGCTCCTTGTTTGATGGTGTTCCTCCCTAGTCTTGTGTTTGATCCATCTAGGAGGCATTTTGTACTCACTGTGTTTTCCTTGGATGGCATCTATCCTTCAACTGCTGATGTTAGACCTTGCTTTGCAGTATGTATAAGGGACCACTTCCTGTCTCCTTTTGCTGGCCCACCACTCCTCACTCCCTCACTTTATTGAAACCTCCCTTGCTCCACAATGCCTCTTGTTCCCCAGCAGGTTGTCGCCATAAACTCATATTGACTATTCCAAAATGTGCGGCAGGCATTCTTTAGTATATTTACATATGCAATAAGATAATCAATTCAATTGTGCACTGTGAATACCCACACCTCTACGGCAGCTATATTTCTTTATGCTTTCAGAAAATACATTAAAAGATGGGCACTGTGGAGGCACACACATCTGCAGAGATCTAGGAAAAAACAAGCAATGACCGAAACAATAGGCTAAACGGGTGAGAAACTATTGAATTTGCTAACACCTAATTTTCTCTTTTTAAACTGATTCATGTGTTTGCTGCTGCTGCAACATACTACATACTACATGTGATCCTCGTGGTGCCTCATACTTATAGCTACGTTTCCTGTCTCACCTTTTAATTTTTATTTTTGTTAACTGACCACGGTTGAAAGCTTGTAATTTCAAAAATAATAACTAATAAGCTTTCCAAAGCCCTACGTTCAATGATTTTTAAAGAGAAACATCCAATAAAAAATAAAAGAAACAAGTTACCTTTTGTGTTGCATTTGAGATGTGTTTGCCTCGAAACTGCTGGGAAAGTTCATGTCGGCATTACGCACCATTAGGCAGGTGATATGAAAGTAAACATACTGCAGAAAATGACATTAACATCATTACAGGACTGATTTAAATTTGTGATAATGAACAGTTTGACTGTGTCAATTCCGATAATTACAGCAGATGACAAGTCTGGGAAAGGTAGCAATCTGAATTAATTGTACTATTCTTGCTTGCGTTTCCCATACTGCTTGTTATCGTAGTTTTGCACTGGTGGTAAATGATTGATCTTACCATATCCTACATTAAGGTAATGAACATATAGACCTAGGGCCATATTTATCAATCTTTCCGCAGCATAAGCAGGAAGCCAACTTGCTGTGCTGATTGAAAGGGAAAGGTCAGGAATGCGCCATATTTAACATTATACAGCGCATGTGTGTCCTTTCCTAGGGCTGGGTCACTTTTGGCTGCCTAGAACTAATGCAGACACCCTTGCTTCATGGTGCAAGGGTGCCTACATTGTAGGCAGAAATATTTTAGTGCAGGAAGTGACACCTTCCTGCATAAAACAATCCTCAGAGGCATTTTACTTTTTCTATGTGTGCCGCAGAATGCAGCACAAATAAAGATATTTCTCCTTGTTACACCTCACCTGGGGAGGTGTTACATTTTGATGCATTCTCAGGTCTACCACTAGTGGTAAATCTGGGAATGCGCCCAAATCCGTGGGTGGATGCGTGAGAGCACTCACGCTCCACCCATGGAATGCCCCACTGGGGCAGAGTAACGCAAGGCAGCTATTTGCGTTGCATTACACTAGATTTATCAAGCCGTGTAGGTCCTCTAAGGTAGCCTTTCCTGGCTTGATAAATCTCACTTAGGTTTTGCGTGGCCTTGCGTGTTGCAAAGGCAACAAAAAACGTTGATAAATTTGAGCCCTAGGATCTATGACAGGCTAAATGGTCCCTGGCACATTCAAAACAGAAGCCACGGTTTGTGCACTGAATGAAAATACCAGCCTTACAATTTATGTTTTAAAAAAAAAAAGGTGCCCTCGTTTTTCAGATAACCTCAAACTTTAGCACAATACCTGAGAAACAAATGTATCTGTCATTCATTGTCAATTATGAGGATAGGGTGACTAAGATGCAGTAAAAGTACTTCCCACCTCATGCACAAGCACAGGCATACCTACACACACACACACCCATGTGCACATATGCACACATACTCACACATACACCAAATTGAGTCATCATACAAACATCAAGTAATTTGTTCATAACAGGTTTATATAACACCAAACATGTCCTATGTGGTAAGCTAAAACTCTTCGTGAAATTTAAACAGGAAAAGAAGCAAACATATGCAGTTTGTGACTACATGTTTTAAATTGTATTTATTTAGGATGTATTTCTCATGTATCACACTTTTGCAGCCTTATAGTGCTAGGCAGGACAAGGTATTAGTACAAGCACATCATTTTTGATAGTGTAAAAATGTGCTACTGTTGCACATGGTGCTTAAATGTATATCACATTTACTTTTTCATAATATGCAGCCTACCTGTTGGTAGAAAAGGTTAGTTTGGAGATAGCTTGTAGCAATATAAGTCTCAAGCATCTGTCCATCTGACGGTAAGGGCTTGGAATGCTCAAGGCCATGACTGTGCCCTCTGTGCCTAGACCAATCCTCCCTGACACCCAAACGTTTGTAAGCAGAGAAGGTGAGCTTTTGGATATCAATCTTTTTTTTTTGCAATTACTAATTTATTGAATAAAATGCATATAAAAAATGCAGCATATGGGAGAAAAAACCCAATGCGTTTTGATAGTTATGAGAAATTGGGTTTTTAATTTGGGAGTGGTGATGCCTAAAATCTTAATAAAGACTATCTGGTTGGGTCAAAACACAGTTCTGAGAGATTCCCTGCTCAACCTTTGGAACTTACGGCAAAGAAGCAGGCAATGCCTAGAGAAATGTGTTTTAAGGTCAAGCAGTACCAACATTTTTAAAGTCAACCAAAAAAAACAATGAACACAAAACAATTTAGTAAATCAGGAAACACATTAAGGAGCAAAAAGGAACCATGATTATTAAAATATATGAAGGTGAACCAGTAATATAAATTTTTAAAATTTGAAGTAACAAAACTCCTAGAAAATGTAAAAGGCCATTGAAAACAATAGTTTGCAGGTGACTATGACCTAAGCACAATTTCAAGCTAAATATCACTGAGTGACGGTTGAATATACTAAGGGGCAGATTTACAAGCCCATCAGCTTTCATATGGGCGTACCGGCGCAGGGTGGGCGTTCGGCGCAGGAACGCCTCGGAAAAGTGCCTGAGTGAAATCTACAAGATTTCACTCAGTCACTTTTCCGACGCTACTGCGTCAAAACATTGCGCCTACTTGAAGCAAGCGCAAGGCGTGACGCACCACGTTATGTACGAGCAGGCCACGACGCATTGTTGGAGTTACGTCGCACTTGCAACACGACTCCAGCAATGCGCCACCCTTCCGACGGGAGATGCATCACGCATCTGTTTATTCTTGTGCCAAGATGCGCTGCATATTAAATGCGGCGCATCTGTGGTAGCGCAAGGGAAAACTTGTGTGACGCATCTTACCTGGCTCATCCCTTCTGATTTGCAAAGATGCGCCAGTCGTCATAAATCTGCTCCTAAGTGTTTGACCCCGTTCAAAGTTTTTATCTTTGGTCTTAGTGTCTGAAATAGAAGTCACAGTCATCCAAAGGAGTAAGGTCAAAGGCAGTGGCAAGTAAGGGTCCTTCAAAGTCAGATACATTGTCGTTGAGCTCTTGCTGAAGCCATTGCTTGACACTAAAAAGCTCTGAGTGTGGCAAAGTCAGATTTTTGGGCATTGAAGGGTGTTTTCTTAGTTGGATATATTTGCCACCGTACCCTGATATAAGATATTACCTTCAGACTTAGTACATTTTGGAAAACATCTCCAGCTGGACAAGGCTGGAAGCTATAGTGTGTCAGGGTTCCATAAGCCCAGATACCTTTGCAATGAGGACACACCAAACCTTTTCCCAGTGCAAAGAAGAAAAGCTGCTTTACCCTTCATTGCCAGAATCAACATGAATTTGGGAGTCCTCTCCCTCAGCAGTGTCCCCTGGTGCCCTTGATTGTGCTGTGGATGTAAAGGGGGAATATGAGTTAGTGTATTGTCATGCATCTTAGAATAAATAACGTTTTTAATTTTGAAGTTCTATCAATCCTGACACTCTCATTTTGCCTACAATGCAATCCACAATCTAATCATTGCTCTCATATACAAAGTACCCTTGAACAAACTACAACTCCCATGATGCATTTGTATGTGTGCAGTAAGTAGTATACTTGGAGTCAAACATGTTTACTTAATGTCCCTCTAACTACACTGTGTGCATGCAACACCTAGATGATTCTACCTTTTTGCCATGCATCTTACCTTGAGAACTGGAAGCAGGGTCAGCTGTCAATCTCAGCCCCTCCACTAACACTCTCAGACAGGAAAGTGGCCTCCAGAAGCTCCTCATGTGGTGTTGGTTGTTCAGCAGTTGAAGTCCCCCCTCCAGTCTTCTGTGCCTCCTTCAACCTGGCTGCCACCCTCTCTTTGGACCTCTGGTGCATGTCGTACCATCTTTTTCTTAATTCCTCTATGGTGCATGTGGTGACTCCAACAGCAGTAACCTTTTGTTGAATTTCAAGCCAGATCTTCCTCTTCCTTGACTCTGGAACCTTCAATGCGTTCTTCCCAAAAAGCAGTTCACAGCTGCAAACCATTTGCTCAATTAAAACCTCCTGCTCCTTTTCTGAAAACGTGTGCTTCCTTTTCCTTTTTTCTGCCTCCATGCCCTCCTGTGGCCTCTGTGACTCCATTGTAGAGCAAGGAGTTCTGTGCAGCCTCCAAAGACACTCCTAACTGCCACTGGGTGTGGCTCAGGCAAGCAGGTGCAGGTAATCACTCCCTCTTCCAGGTTGTGATGTCATCAAGATGCACCTGCTGTGCAGATTCCCGGATTTGCGATTTCTTAAATTGCAAATTTTGCAAATAAGAAATCGCAAACCATGATTCTGCAATTTTTTTCCGACATTTAAGAAATCGCAATCATTTTGTGAATAATTACATACATTCCGGTTTGCGAATCGCAAATTTTTGCCATTTTAGAATTGCAAAACGGAATCTTGATACATCTGCCCCCTATCTCTTTCCAACTAGGTCTCCAACAGGGTCCAGTCCTTTGGTGTCCTCTGGGCCCTCTTGGAGTACCAGGAGTCTGCAAGACCTGACTGGCCATAGTGGTACTGGGCGTTTCCCCGGTGGGCTGATAGGGTGGGGGTCAGTTTTGGACCCCGGGGGGCAGTTTTGTTACCGTGGGCCGATTGTGCAGCATAGCTGCAATATCGGCCTCCTGTAACAAAAGTGGCAGCAGTGAGATGGGAGTGGTGCTTCCAAATAACACCCCCCCTCACCCGGGAGCTGGCCAAGCTGTTTTCCAGGGCAAGTTTTGGTTCCCAGTCCAGCAGTGGTTGTCTTTATATCTCTGAAGTAAGAAAACAGGAGGCAGAGAGAAGGACAACCTCTTGGGGTTTTTTTCTAAGCCCCTTGCGCTGCCATTGAACTGCCATTGCATCACTTTTTTTATGCAATGGCAGCACTTCATTTGCTTCATATACATGGATGCTGATGCGTCACTTATTTTAAGTGTTCAGACTGAATCTGGGGTGAGTGAAAAAGAGGCACGGGGTGCTAGCAGCTGGCAGCAACCGTACTACCTGCCAGGATCCAGATTCCCACTAAGCCCACAGCCTTTTCATACCGGGCCATGGCCAGGCAAAAGGAAGACAAAAAAAGGCAGAACACAAGTGTACAGTGGGATGATGAAGCTCCGTTTGCAATGGGAATGAGGAGCAGGGGGAAAGGGAATGGCCCATCGACAGGCAGAGAGTAACGAACATTGTCAAACTCAGTGACTACCCACTCTCTGAAGATGAAGAAAAAGTCCTGTCCAAAGATCGAGGCTTTGTCCCAACACCGATGAATGACCCCTTTTTGCTTAATACCAAACTGGCACAATTCTTCAGGAAGATCAAGCTCCGTAACCAATTCGGTGAATCAAGTGATGATCAACAGAAGAAGGCCGTCAAAGGGCTTAGGAAAAAGTCCCCATTCGTGCCTCCAACGCAAACAATCCCCTGCCATATATTAGCTTTTCAGCAGGGGGTACTAAAGGAAGTAGCAAAAATCAACTTTAGGAATGGCAAGCCCTGGAGAAACTTAAGAACAATACAGAATTTACAGTCAAACCAGCCAATAAGGGAGGTGCAATCGTTCTGATGAACAGGTCAATGTACCGGGAGGAGTGCAAACACCTTCTCTCAGACATCGTAAGCTATGAACAATATTCAGACGACCCAACACGACGTCTCAACACTAAGATTAAAGGGATGGTAGATGAAGCATTGTGCAATGACTGGATCAGAAAACAAGAGGCCGACTTCCTGGAGAATGACAACCCCAGACCACCAAGGTTTTACACCCTCCCTAAAATTCACAGAAAGAAGATACCACCGCCCAGTCGACCAATTGTATCCAGCATCGGATCCATCCTTGAGCCTCTTTCACAATTTTGTTACTGGTTCCCCCGACCAATAGTCCAAAAATCTCAGTCCTACTTATGAGATACAAAAGATGTACTATGCCTCTTGATGGACCTGGAAACCAACGACACAGAAGACCTGTTCATTACCATGGACATTGAGGCTCTGTACATGAGCAACCCTCAAAGAAATACCCTAGAAGTCGTGGAAAATATTTTATTAAACACAGATTGGAACTTCCTCACACCCCAGCACTTCATCATGGAATGTGCATAGGTAGCTTTGACGGAAAACTTCTTTGAATTTGAGGACATGCTGTACCATCAAATCACTGGTGCATCTATGGGCAGCACGTTCGCTCCAAGCCTGGTATGTCTGTATGTGCACCAGTTTGAAGAAGATTACATCTTCTTTGAAAGCAATCCATTCTCTGAAAATCTTAGGACATGGAAACATTATATTGATGATGTTGTCATTGTCTGGCGAGGGGACCAAGAAACAGCGAGCAATTTGGTGGAATGGATTAACACCAAGGATCGACATTTGAGATTCACACACTCCATTAGTAAGAACCATGGTGTCTTTCTAGATCTCAACGTCACGATGAATGCAGACAGTATCAGCACAAAGGTTCACAACAAACCAACAGACAAGAACAGCCTACTGCTAGATGAAAGCTATCACCCAAAGGCCCTGAGGGACAACTTACCAGTTAGTCAATTCCTCAGGCTATACAGAAACTGCTACGAGACCGAAAACTTTCATGAACAAGCAGAGGAACTTGAGAAAAAACTACAACACCGCCACTACCCCAGGAAATTGATCAGGAAAGCAAAGAAGAGGGCAAGGAATCAAAACCGCAACACCCTACTGGAAAACAACGAGAAAGAGAAGTCAAACAGAGTTGTGTGTGTAACAAAATATACACCAGTCTCCAACGCTGTACAAAAAATCATAAGAAAGAACGGGCACATCCTTCAGGGTGCAGGAAAACATTGGGAACCCCGATTGTTTGCTTTCAAAAGAAGTAAGAACCTACGAGATGAGTTGGTCCGGGCCAAAAAACCCCCTGCAAAAGGAGATGAACAAGTGACTCTATGGAACACCCAAAGACCAACAGGACATTATGGTTGTGGCAGATGTGTCACTTGTCCTCTAACCCTGGCCACTAAGGAAGTAGACATTGGCACCACACGCCCGTGGAGATTGAACCACTTTAGTAATTGTAACACCGAAAATGTGGTATATCTTCTTACATGCCCCTTCAACCTAAGGTACGTGGGTATGACCACCAGGAGAATTAAGACCCACTTTAATGAACATCGCAGCACCATTCACTGCAAAAAAAGCAACACAAAACTCACTAGACATTTCCTGGAACACAACCATACAGACACAGACCTAAACTGGGTGGCCCTGGAGGCCATGAAGAAACCGAAGACAGATCTAACGAGGCCACTGCATGTCAGGGAGCAGAGATGGGTATACCGCCTTCGAGCATGGAAAGAAGGTCTGAATAACGACATCCCTTGGCTACAATTAGCTCTTTAAGTAATATGTGCCCAGGCACTACACACATGAACATCCTGTCTGCATTATGTCCTTTAACCAGCACCATACACCATCCATAATGACTGACACCTCCCTTAAACAGTGAAAGCCCTTGCTTCCACTTATGGGTCTTTATTTCCCATCAGCCCTAGGAAATGTCCTTTTCTCAGCTATTGGAGGAAGTTTGTATCACCCTGGTTGTCTGTTTCTGTACTTGGCACGCTAAACGCCACACTGCATAGAATCATCCCGGTAGCGTATTATTCAAGCATGTCATGTTTTGCTGCTGGCATTTAACTTTTGGTTCAAACATAGCACCATGGGCACCCGGGACACATTCATAATTGTGAATGGTCTGTCAACTCTGTGGCATGTCGTACTAAACTTAAAATGAATGTGCCTATCCTCCGGTGAATGTAACCTCATCACCGCGGCTCCATTTGTGTGATTTAACATTTCCAGGGGCACCTTGGGCCCATTCATATGTCTACATGGTTTGCCAAGTGTGTGGCATGTCAGGCCAAACTTAAACTTAAAATTAATGTTCCAACCCTTCGTGTATTGTTTTTTACTTTTACCTCTACACCGCAGTTCCATACGCATGGCACTTCTTTGTGCATGCGCGTCATTGTCTGGCGAGGGGACCAAGAAACAGCGAGCAATTTGGTGGAATGTATTAACACCAAGGATCGACATTTGAGATTCACACACTCCATTAGTAAGAACCATGGTGTCTTTCTAGATCTCAACGTCACGATGAATGCAGACAGTATCAGCACAAAGGTTCACAACAAACCAACAGACAAGAACAGCCTACTGCTAGATGAAAGCTATCACCCAAAGGCCCTGAGGGACAACTTACCAGTTAGTCAATTCCTCAGGCTATACAGAAACTGCTACGAGACCGAAAACTTTCATGAACAAGCAGAGGAACTTGAGAAAAAACTACAACACCGCCACTACCCCAGGAAATTGATCAGGAAAGCAAAGAAGAGGGCAAGGAATCAAAACCGCAACACCCTACTGGAAAACAACGAGAAAGAGAAGTCAAACAGAGTTGTGTGTGTAACAAAATATACACCAGTCTCCAACGCTGTACAAAAAATCATAAGAAAGAACGGGCACATCCTTCAGGGTGCAGGAAAACATTGGGAACCCCGATTGTTTGCTTTCAAAAGAAGTAAGAACCTACGAGATGAGTTGGTCCGGGCCAAAAACCCCCCTGCAAAAGGAGATGAACAAGTGACTCTATGGAACACCCAAAGACCAACTGGACATTATGGGTGTGGCAGATGTGTCACTTGTCCTCTAACTCTGGCCACTAAGGAAGTAGACATTGGCACCACACGCCCGTGGAGATTGAACCACTTTAGTAATTGTAACACCGAAAATGTGGTATATCTTCTTACATGCCCCTTCAACCTAAGGTACGTGGGTATGGCCACCAGGAGAATTAAGACCCACTTTAATGAACATCGCAGCACCATTCACTGCAAAAAAAGCAACACAAAACTCACTAGACATTTCCTGGAACACAACCATACAGACACAGACCTAAACTGGGTGGGCCTGGAGGCCATGAAGAAACAGAAGACAGATCTAACGAGGCCACTGCATGTCAGGGAGCAGAGATGGGTATACCGCCTTCGAACATGGAAAGAAGTCTGAATAACGACATCCCTTGGCTACAATTAGCTCTTTAAGTAATATGTGCCCAGGCACTACACACATGAACATCCTGTCTGCATTATGTCCTTTAACCAGCACCATACACCATCCATAATGACTGACACCTCCCTTAAACAGTGAAAGCCCTTGCTTCCACGTATGGGTCTTTATTTCCCATCAGCCATAGGAAATGTCCTTCTCTCAGCTATTGGAGGAAGTTTGTATCACCCAGGATGTCTGTTTCTGTACTTGGCACGCTAAACGCCACACTGCATAGAATCATCCCGGTAGCGTATTATTCAAGCATGTCATGTTTTGCTGCTGGCATTTAACTTTTGGTTCAAACATGGCACCATGGGCACCCGGGGCACATTCATAATTGTGAATGGTCTGCCAACTCTGTGGCATGTCGTACTAAACTTAAAATGAATGTGCCTATCCTCCGGTGAATGTAACCTCATCACCGCGGCTCCATATGTGTGATTTAACATTGCCAGGGGCACCTTGGGCCCATTCATATGTCTACATGGTTTGCCAAGTGTGTGGCATGTCAGGCCAAACTTAAACTTACAATTAATGTGCCAACCCTTCGTGTATTGTTTTTTACTTTTACCTATACATCGCAGTTCCATACGCATGGCACTTCTTTGTGCATGCGCGTTAGATTGTACATTTTCGCACATATGCGGTCTAACATTTCTAGCGCACATGTGCAGTGCGTAGACGCCTCTCAACGGCCACATGCTCTATCTATCCATGGAGGGGAGCCAGCTCCACCCCGTCCACTACATGCCCGCCTGCATGGATGGAATGCCATTATGGAACACATCCAGAAGCCCATATTTGGCATGTCAGGCTATGCTCCGGACCTCCATCTTAGCACGGCGCACTCCAACACCTAATTAAACCTTGATTGGCATTTAACTACCTGACGCCAAAACTATTAAAAAACGGACGCCGCCTCACTCATTTAACATCGAGGAGCACAGATGTAGGCGCAGAGGTGGAGATCACGTCACGTATCAGTAAGAGTATGATTGTGTGGATGAATGGATTACTTCCTTTTCAGGTATTTTATATCTGATACACCACAGAACCTCATGTGTGTTCTTGGTAGTATTTACCTTCGTTTAAACATCTAGGGGCATATTGTCAAGGGGGTTTATCTCCGCTTTTTTGGCTTTAAAAGCCAAGAAAGCGGAGATAAAATTATCTCCCTATTACCTAGCTGTCGCTAACACCAGTTAGAGACAGCTAGTAGGAGATAGCGACCATCTTGGGCCCCACTTTGCATGTCAGTGATATTTATCACTAATGACATGCAAAGTGGGCGTGCCAAGATGTTAGCGACTGAAAACAGTCGCTAACATCGCTATCTCCTATTACCAACTTTTGGAGATATTCGCGCTAAGCGCGAATATCTCCAAAAGCTAACACCTGCCCTGAGCAGTTCTTAGCCATGTTATCCAATGGTAGGTGGATAACATGGCTAAGAGCATTAGCTCGGTAATGCATGAATATCACTGACTTTTCAGCGATATTCATGCATTGCGGCGATTTTTATCGCATTTGCGATAAACCTTGGTAATAGCAAGGTTTATTTGCGTGAAAAATCGCCGCGGCTCAGCGTTAAATTTTTGTCTCTAACCAAGCAATAGCGATAATTATCGCTATTGCTTGGTAATATGCCCCCTAGTGTTTTGTGTTTTCTCCTCATTACTTTTTTGGCACTTGACCTAAGGGGTCTCCTGCCCTCACCCTCCTATGGGGCGCTGTGTCCCAACTATAGGGTAAGCTGATTGTCACAACTGCTGCACTTATAGCCACTCATGATAGATTCTAGGTGAGTGTGGCTGAATATGTAATGTTTTGTGTGTCTAGTGCTCTACCATGGTTTTTAATCGTTTGTTTTTCTGTCAGGCTTTAGATATAGGCCATTTCACGGTGGAGTGTGATCTATATCACCCCACTGAGTGGAAATCCTCCCACCACAGTCTGGTAAGAGTGGAGCCCACAGTTTATTTGTTTGTTTTGTTTTAGTAATGATGAATGCCACGGTCCCATTTGGGCCATTTGGCAAAAGCATGTCGACCCCATTGACATCAGTGGGGGGACAATAATATCCCCATTACACTGATCACTTTGTTTTAACTACCATATAGATTCCAGCAATATTAAAATTTAATTTGGCATCTGTAATTGCTTTTTAACCTCACTATCTTTTCTATGGGCCCCCACTTAGTTTAGAAGTGCATCCCTGTTGACAGGTGTATACCCATCCTTCATCAAACCAAGTTTTTAGAGGGCGAGGATTGGTCAATGATGAAGCATGACAGCAGGTGGTGTGCGAGACCAGTCCTTCACTTTTGGTGAGATGCCTGCACTCACAGATTGATCTGCACTAGCGACACCCTACTGGGAGCAGCTCATTGTGCTTCCTTCAGAAATGCCTACCGTAAAACTGCTGCAGTGGTATTTACCACTTTTCTTCCTGTTTTGGGCTGCTGAACGGCTAATGTATCTCAGTCCCTATGCCTGTTAAACCCAGGAGTAGGGATGATGCATTGGCTGTGCCCAAGGGACAACACCAGCTGTAGTGACTTGATTACAATATTCAATCAAGTCATGAGGTAAGTGGGCCACAGAAGTTATGTATGTGCACGTAATGTCACAATTTGTGTGTCATGTTTCTTTAGGGTAGCGTTTCCTGCATGAATGCGGAAGGGATGCTGCTCCATACCTTTGACGAAGCAGGCATCACTCACTTCCGGTCCCAAGGAAGTTAGCAATCTAGCTGCAATCCGGAGGCTGTCGGCGACTTCAAGCGCTTCCGGGGAAAACCACTTAAGACCCGTGGTTTCCACCCGCTCGGTGCTTCGGATTCCGGATTACAAGGCGGTCCTCAGCTCAGAAGCAAGTTCCCAGTTTTCCATCTACTGTTCCTTGTCAGAACATACCTTGTGGTTCTTTCGCTGTTGCACGTTGCTGTGTGTGTGTGTGACGATCTGACTCCCTGGACACCAACACGCACTGGAGGGCATTTCCTTGTTTGGGCCACGTTGAGGACGCTCTGTTCCTACTCTGCTTTCCTACACACCAACAACGTGCCGGAGCGCATTGTTTTGTTTTCCTTTCTGCGCCAAAGGCGCTTTGCTGATTTTGTTGGGCCACGTTGGGGATGCCCTGTTCTTTATTTACTACAACGCGCTGGAGCACATTTGTTTTGTTTTCCTTTTCCCGCCAAAGGCGCCTTGCTGATTTTGTTGTGACTCACCATATTGCGCTGGAGCGCATCTGTTTAGTTCTGCTGACCTTACTGCGCTGAAGGCGCACTTGCTGATTTTTCCTCGCCGCGCTGGGAGCTGCCATGCTGATTTCTTTCCAACTCACGCAGGAGCACTGATACCCTATTTACACCTGATGACTCCTTCTACAGGCACTAGAACATTCCTTGCATGTGCATAAAGGGAGGAGTAAGGAAGGGGCTAGGTTGTGTGTTTTTGTTATATATTAATAAGTGATCTTATTTTTCCTATATAGTGGTCAGTACACATGGCGGTCCCCAAACAGAGGGAGGATCTTTACCAAGCTACCAAGTACATCCCAGCGTTCTTTTGGTTTCCTTCCCCGTGTCCATCAACATCCTAACCTGTGTATAGCCAGCTTGGGGGTAAGGTGGGTCCGGTGGTGGTGGCTCATGTCGTCTCTGCAAGATTACTTCGCAAGTCACAGGTAAGACTTGTGGGGTCCCTGACATTGTGACATTGCATGCTGATGTCACACATACAAGTGGGCACTATGCCCACTTGTATGCT
Source organism: Lissotriton vulgaris (assembly GCF_964263255.1). NCBI lineage: Eukaryota > Metazoa > Chordata > Amphibia > Caudata > Salamandridae > Lissotriton > Lissotriton vulgaris. The sequence goes on from NC_141697.1 coordinate 381,927,986, forward strand.
CACATCCAGAACCCATATGTTTCAGAGCAAGGTGACTTTGCTGCAGGCACAAGTAAATTGGTGCATCACTGCTTTAACGAAGCGATGAGTCAGTTACTCATAAATGAGGCCCCTTGACCCTTAGTCAGCATTTCCACTCCCTGTATACCAGCACCAGTGAGTAGACCTTAGGTCTTTGAAGTAGTTTTCTTGTTCCAGCAGGAGGTTTTTTCAATCAGTAACTTCTTTTTAATGTAAAGTCTTATTAGATCTAGGATTATACTGCGGAGCGGGTGGATGAGGTGCCAGATTTAACCTCTGCACTAGTCAGTGATTGGAGAAATGAAACCACCCAATCCTATCTATTGTCTCAAAGTCCTCGCCTCTTTTGCAGTATTTCTCTTTTTTAACTGTATTTTTTACCAAACATCCTCTTTTTCTATATAGCAGAACCCTTCTGCCTCCAGGCAGTCCTGTCTACAGCTCCTAAACCCAACCCCTCTTTACATAGGTTCTTGTGTCACCTGAGAGGTTCCAAACTGTTTTTCCCACACTGTGACTAGACGCTAGCTGTTTAGGGGCATCCTAGAAATGAATAGGAGAATCCGTCCAACACATCTGAAAATGAAAAAAGGTGAGGCTATCCTGTGTTCAGCCAGCTTTTTTATTCCACTTCCAGATTCCTGCCACGTTGTTTACAGTTAACACCCCACATTCTTCCTGGGCACAGATGCAGGAAATCACCTTCTGAGCCAGGGTTGTTTACTCTCCCAACCAAGGTTGTTTTGTCCATCCCTGGAGGTATGAAGAGAGGCAGTACTGGTTTTCAGCCAGTTCTGGCTCAGGCAGAATATGTATTTTTTTGTAAAATGTATTTTCTACTTAACCTATCATAAATATACTTTCACTATGGAATCGGAGTTTGAAAACCAAGAAATTATTTGAAAGAGTTTGCGATCATTTTCCCAGGTGACATATGAGATTAAATATTTTAGTCATACCTAGGCTTGTCCCACTGGAAATGTAGCTGGACCTACACAGCAAAATAAAGTTTAGGCCTTCATCCAGCATGAGGGCACACTTTTTAAATATATAGAGTTCCACTTATTGTAAATTAGGCATCCTGCCTTGTGAACACACAATATTCACTTTAGGGGTGATTAATTAGTATTTTAACATATGTGTTCCTACATGATAAAGGCACTTTTTTTCTGTGTTACAGTTGTGCCTTTAAACTACAGTGCAGGCAGGGAACAGTGGTGCTCCTTGCAGCCATATATTTAGTCATATACGTCAGTGGTGTAAACACACACTGCAGCCCACATATGATATTTACCATCCATGCCATTTGTTTATTTTTTGCGCAATCTACTTCATCATTGCAGGAAATCTAAATATAGCAATTGAGTAAAACCAGTTTTGTCAGTATTATTTTTAGGTACAAATCAGACGCACTGTGACACTGATCAGCAGTGCCACAGGTCATAGTCAAATTACCATCAAAAATAGAACCCTTTCCTACCTTGCTTGCAATCGGGCAGTATTTAGGGGAGATGTAAAAAGGGGAGGAAACCTTGTGATAGGTATGGTGCTGGAATGTATTCATAGTGAGTGCATTGTCTTACTAGTTGAAGGAAGAGTCCTCCATTTAAGATGTTTCTGAATATCCCAAATAGACATTTGCGCTCTGTCTTGGGATTTGCATCACTTTCTGATGCATGATACAATGTACTAATATATAGGTACGTTGGGTAGGTTTATCTCATTTGATATCATCACAAACATATCATACACATACAATTAGGTAAAGAAGTTGGGGGTACAGCAAGTTCTGGCAGTGATGTTGGCAGTTGTTATTCAGTACAAATCAGTTGCGTCATAAATATATTAGCATACTGTTCACCTTTGCTATTTTAACTGCCTGATGATTCCCCCATTGAGAATTGAGCCCTGTTTACACTTAACTTTCTTTCTTCTAGTATAAGATTGGATTATCTTTGTTTTCATGTTCTTTGTTCCGTATCTCTCTCTCTCTCTCTCGTTCTCTCTCTCTCTCACACTTTTCTCTCTCACATTGCTCTTTTCCCCTCTCTCTGTCTCTCTCCGACTTTCTTTGGCAGTCTCACTTTGTCTCTCATTCTCTTTGAAATACACTTTTTCTTTCCCTCTTCTATCTCCCTATGTATATTCTTGTATGTTCTTTATTAGTGAGAAGTATTATTTTTTTCTATTGTTATTTAGCAATTCCACTTTGACCACTGTGCTGTCAGATGTGAAGGACTGTGACTCCTGTAGAATATTTACCCTACTTTACTCAGTATCAGTTCCATAATTTACTACAAAGTAAAGCTGAGTGACTTCAGTCCTTGAGACATCAAGGCATCATATCAGTTCTACCTTATTTCCCATCACCAAAGAGTACAGGATGAAATTTCTAAGGTACATATTGAATAAACTGTGATAAACGTTTTATTGAAAAGCACCACATTTCAGCATTTAAAGAGGATAGGAGAGTTGTTTCATGTAAATGTGAGGGTGTAAGGGAAATGAGAATCTGCATTAGAAAACCATTACAAAACAAAGACAACTTGTTTTCGAGGTAAGTAGAAATGTCTATTCAAAGACTCTCCATCTACTGAAAATCTCTCTTTGAAAATAAAGTGTAGAATAAACAGATGAACAAGCAGCTGACTTCTACAGTGCCAACCAGTCACAAATATTAACACTTTCAGCATTGACATGCATGGGCAATGACACGTTGGGTTAAAGAGTGAATGGAAGTCATTAACGCCACATGCCACATATTAAAAAATACACACCTCTCTACCTGACAGAAGGGACAGCTTTTCTTCTGGTAGAATGTACCCAGATGCCTTTTAGGGAATGCTTCTGAGTTATCCCATAGAAAAGTCTTTTGCAGAGCATACTGTATCTTGATCATTTGTATCCAAACTACCATGCCTTTTCGACTAGTTAAACCGATGAATGGCTGGTCACTTAATGAAATTTTGCAACTTAGACAGGTTATCTTTTGGAGACCAAATTGTATAAATTCCATTTTTTGCTTTGAAGGTTGAAAATGTGAGTTAAAAGGTGGCAGTGCTAACTGTTGTGACAAAATAAACATTGCTACAATGTTCGGAATAGACAAAGGCATTTGTTACTCGAACCTCTAAGAACAAGATGAAGGAGAGTAGAGAGAATGTGTACACACTGCTCAATCTGCAAACTGAAGTGAAGGTTACCAAAAACACAGTCGCTAATGTGAGGAATTTCAAATTGCAAACAATCTTGTGATCAAACCGATCCCCCATCAGGAATGAAAAAGTCAAATTAAGCACCAAGCAGAAATAACACCTTAGGAAATATGTGTTTTGAAATCACTTCAGTAAATACAACAGTAAGAGAACCTTCAAAAGAAAATCCCACCTCAGGATGTGGTGAAAGGCTAAGATTTCAGCAGTGTAGCTTTTACATTATCCAAATGAAGGTCCCCTTAGACATAGAAAGAGTGAGATCAAAGATCCAGAACCTAATATAAGATGAGGCTAGCAATGTGGTAAGAAAAACAAGAAGAAACCATCTTCTAATGGTTGATAAAGATAGATTTGGTAGCATGGTGCCGTGCTGCAGCACTTACACCTCCACCTCATCCGAAAGAGAAAAACTGTCAGAAAGGACATACATTTTGTCATCTTCTCCCTCTTTTTCCTTTCTACTTTTCCTGGATTTAGGACTGTGTACACCATGCTACTTCTAAACAGTAGTCTAAATGGGTCTGGTTTCTCCCTGAAGTGATTGCACTTAATTGGCTTATTAAACATTCAGAGAAAGCTGTGATAGATGGTGGAGGAAATGTACCAGTGGCATGTAGTTACATTTCATATGTGGACTGCAGGGTATTTAAAAAAAGCCCACATACATGTCAAAAATATAGATCCAAGATCACCCTTGAGGTTTGTATGAGCTGGAATTTGAAGGCACTGCAATGCTGCACTAAAATGATAAGTGCCTTTGCCATTTAGTAAATGCTACTTTATGTATAAGCTAAGCCACCCTTAAAGGCTGCCTTGTAAGCCCACAGGGTTGGGTACTGAATAAATACAAATGAGGAATCGTAGACATTGGTGAAAGATTGCTATTGAAATTAAACTAAACTAATGTGTTAGAATTTTATGAGCAGACCTAGCTATTAATAACATCTCTTTTTCCTATCTGGATGTGGCAACGGTTTAGACATTTCATTAAAAGACATTTTATAATTGAATTTGCAGACCTAATCAACTAGATTTTGAATAGCGTTAGTGGAAAAGTAACATTAGTAAAGTGTACTTTGTGCTACAGGAGAAAAAAACTACCTCGGAACAGGTGTGCCTCTCAGCCCCGATCCAGAAACTGAATACATAACCTTGGTTTACTTGTTAAAGACCCGTCTTCTGAAAAACAATGTATTGGCCTCTGACAGCAGGAAAAAAAGAGTGGCATTAACAGTGGCAAGTTGGCAAGGGTTAGCATCTGTAATAGGGACACAAACAAATGCCAGACAAAGGGCAGGAGTCAATCCTCCCCCTTTGAAGTGGAAATGTCAAATGGGGCTGTCAGGAACTGTAACTATTTACTTCCAAAGTCACTCTAGACTTTTATTCTGGGTCCACAGCTGTAGGGAAAGCCAGTAATAGCACTGACAGAGGGGAGGAAAATCTCAGGGAAGTGACTAGAAGAGGACCAAATCTCCTGCACCTGTGACAAGGCTGAGGCCATTTTGCTTGAGGGACTCTGGGAAGTCTTCAAGTAAATTGAAAGGGTAAGTGCTGTAAAAGGAGGAGGCAACTATATGAGAAAGTAGCAAGGGGTATTGGGAATTCCTCAAGCACTGGTTTGTGCACAAGATAAGATTGGCACACTGCCACCACGAAGAGACACAAACTCAGAAGGAAACATGATCATAGCCTTATAGCCCGCCATAGAGGGCTATACCGGCTATTAAAACCCTCTCCAGCGTTAAAGGCCCCGAGCCGAAGGCGAGGGCCTTTAACAAGGGATAGGGACTTTAATAGCGTTATAGCCCATCTACGAAGGGCTATAAGGCTATTAGAACATTCTGTCACTAGAGGACAGGATGTTCTAACAAAAAAAAACAAAGCCTTTTGGAAGCGTGAGGCGTTTGGAATCCCCTCAGGCTCCCTGAAGCCTTTGTTCACAGCCAGAGCTGTGAACAAAGAAACATTGAAATGTTGGAGCTCCAGGCTTATACCAGCCATTATAAGCCCGGAGCACTCCATTGTTTTCAATGGAGCTCCCAACATTCCAATGTTCTAATATAAGTTGGCTTAGCTGACCACTGAGAAATGGACCCAGTAAGATCCTGGCTGGAGAGAGAGTTGCTGTTGATAGGTCTGCTCTGAAGGCATAAATCCAGCAGAAATTACCAAAATGAACTTTACAGGCTTTTGGGGAAAAGTGACACTTCGTCATTTTTAAAACCTCCATTAGACTGGGATGAGATGCCGGTGCTTCGCCAGGGGCAGTGGACTTTTGGGGGGCAAGAAAACCAAGTTCATCTTGCTGTGAGATTTTTGTCATGCTCAAAAACATTTCTGCAAGATCTTGCAGTGACCGTACCCAGCTTCGAGCTTTCAGTCTCACCACGCTGGTGGCTTTTAAGAAGCAACACATTTTTACTATTTCAAAGATAAAACCTAGTACCAAGGCAAGGTAGCAAAACTACTGCAGCTGTAAAGAAACCTTAGTGCATTTATTGCCAAAGCCAATGGCTTCATCTGGTGATCAACAGCAGCATATCAGAATTTGAGGGACCCTTGCAAACTAAAGTCATGCCATGGTTGAGCCCTTGGATTTCCTAAAAATAAACTATGTCCCATTGTAAAATCTTTTACCATGAGACCCACTTAGCCTACCCAGCCCTCTCCATTACAGTTGGCCTGTTATCACAACAAGGTCCCAATAAAACTGAGAATTGAAATTCTAATTGGAGCGTTCCACTGAGGTAATGTAAATAATGTTGGTGTAGTTTAGCTAACTACTATTTTTTCTTTATTTTGCTGAATTAATTTGTGGATTTTATTGTGCTGTTTTCTTGACTATAAAATTGTAGTGCTTGAACGTAACACACATTTATCTTGGGAATGTGCTGCTACTTTTGCTACAGCTACCAATGGTTTAGCAGAGATTCTCATACAACTGTGTTGATTCCTCACCTGGGTGCATTTAGTAAATTGGTAAAGGCATGTCCTTCCAAACTTAATAATCGACATTCAGAATCCAGCCAGCGAGGAAATACCCTCCTCTACATATGTTCCATGTTAGGTTGTTGATGTTAAGGGAGTGGGACTTTGTTGCAGGTGAAACAGTAGATCCAGCTTCAAATGAGCAACATCACAGGGAACTGGCTCTGACTGAGAGATCTTAGTAACAATATCTCCTTTCCAATTTGGTCCAACCAGGATCATGTTCACACCGTGGAATTTTCATTTTTTTCAGAACCATTGGAATAATGTAATTCATGGAAAATGGGAATGGAAAGCTACATTTCCTGTCCAGTAGAAACATTTCTTGATCTCGAGCAGAAATTCCCTGAAGTGAAACCAAGAGTTGTTTTTACATGTGATAGAGCGCGTTAGGTCACCCAACTAGAATTTGTACAAATACTCACCTGGGCCCATAATTCCAAATCGTATACCTTAACATTTATTTAGGTAACTCACGCTCTACTACCAGTATTTTGTGATTTTATCTCTAATTCCTATACCAGTAACCTACTAATCTTTGCCACTAGGTACCTAAACACATTTGGATCAGGGAGTTGAGTTAAGGAAAAAGGCACTCAAAACATTATAACATTTGTAATTATATAATAACCACAGACTCAGGGTAGGTTCAAACTCTTTATCTAATCATCATCATCATCATCATCATCATAAGTCATGAGCCATAAGTTAAACGCAATCAGACTATCAATAACCAAAATCAGAAACAGTGTATAGCTATGAATAAGAAAGATTATGCCAACCATTTAGAAACTTTGCAATAAACAGAAGGTAGAAACAGGGAACATGCTAATTTTAGAAAACAGTCTTTCGCAACTTGATTAAAGGAGGGTAAAGAAAGGGAACATACTAAACCAAAAGACTTTCATAATTCACTGGCAGTTTGAAAAGGAAAATACAACTTATGCAATTTGATTATTCAGATTTTAGCTTAGTGACTATATGGAAGGTAAGATTTGGAACATACTATTAAATTCAGCTTATCTCCTTAAAAGGAGGGTGAGAAAAAGAACATATACTCTTAGAGAAACATATCGCATTAGCAAAAGGTGGGTTGAAAATTGGAACACACTAATAGTCAATAATACATAAAAGTTCTCATTTACCACTGGACGGGAAAGAAAAGGAACATATGCAATCAAGCTTTGCAAATTCGGAAAGGTGAGAAAAGGAATGCAAGTTAATTTACAATCACCCACACAGACTTATATTTACCTAGGATAGAGTGAAGACCAACCCTGGCTACGGGTCAGTTGGAAAAGACAGGAGGAGCCCCAAAGACTTCAATGCCAGTAGGCGAGCAGGTGCAGCTCATGGACAATCAGGACAGGATAACCCCAGAATTTGGATCAGGACCGGTTCACCAAAGGTTAAGACCAGCACCCGCAGTTTCGGTTGCAACGCCTGCGCTACTCCCTCTCTGCAAGGAATCCGCCAAAACCCCGATTGGGTTATAACTTTTATCAGCAAAGTGCTTCGCCAGCACTTTCACTTCCCAAAACCCCAATTGGGTTCTAGAACCTGTCAACAGAGTGCTCCACAGCTCTCTGCTTTCAGTCACCTATTGAGTGCGTTGGGTCAGTGACAGGTTAGCTATTCGGACAAGTCGGACAATTTCTAAACCTACGCTAATTATACTGTTTTTCAGTACCACCCCCCAATGTTGCAAGTGTAAGGATCCCCAATTTTGATTGGACATTGGAGGAGGACAGGTCATCACACCACCTAAATTCTGGAGTTTCTCAGTCTCCTTATTCAAGTTCCGTCTACGCCCCTTAATTTCCAGGTTCTCATGACTCCGCCCTCTTTTGCCAATAGTGTGTCAAGAGCAGGTTGATTTTGTAAAACCATAGATCTGATCGCAACCAATTCGGTATTGACCATCAGGAAACCTCCAGCAGTGTCAGTTGATAACCGATCGGTTATCCTGATGGTCAATACCGAATTGGTTGCAATCAGATCTATGGTTTTACTGTTGACAATTTGCAGATTCTGTGTGTATTCAGAGCCACTCACACTGTAGGTATCAATGCACTAAATATATCACCTACTATTTCTCCAACACTTTCTCTTTTGCTACGTACTAATCCGTTAGTTCCTTCATTGCTTCCAGTAATCTTATCCACATGGTATATCTTTGGAAAGACAATACCAAAATAACAGCTTCCATACCAGTGATCTGGTAATTTGAAATAAGCCTTGTTCCCACATATATAATAAATTCCGGGAAACACAGGTTCTGTTCCATCTTTGAAACCCAACCCCAGATTACCTTATAATTGTGCTTACATTTACTGGAACCAATGAATATGTTGTTATAATAACTAGTCATTTCTCTGTGAAGACAAAGTTTCCCCTTCTTTTCGAAATCCAGCAACATAGCAGCGTTAGCTCCACCACTTGAGGTGCTCCCTATACTTTCAGCCCATTTAGGGGTTTTCTGCTTCTTGTCATTTGCTTTTCTTTGGAAACTCTCTCTTCTCTTTTCTACCATATTTAGAAATATCTTTTCCTTTTCGTGTAATAGACATGTTAAGTTATTTCGGTGTGCATCACCTATATCTATTTTTTCTACTGTTAGAAAATATTCACCCATATAGCGAGCTAAATCTCTAGTAGTGTGAACAGGGTTTAGGTTTCTACGTGCAGGAAGTTTGGAAAATATCATATCTGAGTTAGAATAATAATACTGTAAAGGTCCTTTCTTGTAAAATAAGCTAGCTAAGATACTACAGGAAATTCCATATGTTAGTGGCAAATGATGGTATGTCACACCCTCAGCTACCGAAGTGGGCAGCTTCATGCAGACATAACAGTCTTCTATCACCATCGCTTCTACATAGTGTACTAAAAGGTTTGCAAATACATTTAAATGAGTTCTGTTTTTGATTCTATTATAATGCAGTCCTTCCTCATCTGGTGCATCTAAGTCTATTTTAGTTTGTCTAAGGCTAAGTGCTTTCTCTTGTGTATCTACTCTTTGTGGTGTATCTTTCGTTTGCAGCTCTTCTGTGTCCATTGTCACTGGCTTAGTAGGGTACAAATTAGTATCGTTACTCATCATGTAAGGAATAGTTATGGTTAGTCCTATCCAAAGTATAAGTACTAGTATTACACTACATAAACATACTTTGCAGCATGTTCTTACACAACTTCTTTTCGATCTTCCGTTAACAGTTGAATCCGCCATCTGGTCTAAAGGAGTTTCAACCCTCTTTGTAACTTTTACACAGTCTTTGCCCTGAGTAATACTCAGGTTGGTCTTACTTCTTCGGTAGTTGGATCAGCAATCAATTCTTCATCAGTTTCGTCACTTATTTCCAGGTTTTCAAAATCTTCCAAACCAATGTAGGTCCACTCGGGCCCTTGTATTTGTTATTAAGTCTGTTTAGTTGTGGACTTCTTCTTCTGGGTTGTATCACAGGTGGATCGGTTTGGCTTGTTACCTCATCCACTTGTTCAGGCTCTTCATTAATCTTCTTTAAACGCAGTCTCAGTCTCTTGACATATCTAGGCCATTTGTCTCCTTTTCTGAATCGTTTAACTGGCACTGTGCTCTGGCCTTCTTCGAATGTTCTTTTATTCTCGCTCAGTTGTGGCGCATTGACTTTAGTGTCTTCTTCTTCCCTTCCTGTCTGACTAGTTCCAGGTCTTATTCCTGTTTCTTCTGCCTGGTTACTAAACTGGCCTTGTTCAGGAATCTGTTGGATTTGTCTTTTATCTGTTTCACTTTCTTTGTCCTGAACACAATTGTCTATTCCTACCTGGTCCTGCTCAAGCTCTTCGAACTCTTGATCTTCTTCTGCTTGAGTTTCTGCCCTAATTTCTATCTGTCCCTTTTCATATTCAGGAGTGCTGGGTGGAGTATCGATTACCTGATCTTTCCCTATCTGATCCTGCTCAGAGTCACTTTTGACATGAATTTCAATGACCTGAGTATCTTGCTCTACTCCTGTCTCATCCTCGCTATCACTCGGTTTGTCTAAGTAAGTTTGACTTCTTGTTCGAACATATTCTGCTGGTATGTCGATTATTGGGATCCAATCATCTTGACTGGTGCTCGGCTGTTCTTCGTCAGCTACTTCAGGATCGATCTCTTGAGACCCTTCAGCTGCGCAACCTTCAGCCTCAGTTTCATCAGTTTCCGTCACCTTTTTCGGATGACTGACATGGATCCAGTGTGGAACTCCTGCACACTTTACTGCTGTGGTGGTGATCAGAATCACTTGTCGTGGTTTACTCCACCTGGGTTTGAGACAGGATTTATGAGTATGTTTCTTAAGGACAACCCAATCTCCTGGGTTCAAGTCATGAGCTGGATTTGCTGGTCTGGCGACTGCGTCTTCCTCAACCTGGCGAGAGATAGAACACACTTGGTCAGCCAGTTCTTTGCAGTATTCCAGTACTAAATCATCAGATATGTTTAGCAGTCTGTGTCCTGGCACCCATGTTTGCCGCATTGCTCTTCCCATCAGTATTTCATGGGGACTTAAGCCTGTTTTCCGGTCTGGAATACTTCTAAGTCTCATCAGAACAAGTGGCTGAGCATCTGGCCACTCAAATCGGGTTGACTCATACATTTTTCCTAATCTTGGATTTATAGTGCCAATCGAATAAATGACCTTCTCCCTTTCTAATCTTTCCTGGCAATACTACTGTTCTCTTCCCTGGGTTCATTTGCTGGCAAATCAGACACCTCTGGCAGAGTGCTTCTGCTATGTTCCTGAATTTCGCATTAAACCATGTTCGTCTGAACAGACGTATCATAGCATCTCTTCCCAAATGTGAATCTCCATGAATCAACCTAGCCATGGGAGCAAGCAGACAGTTGGGTAACACCACTGTGTCGTCAAGGTAAATAATTACACCATCTTCAGCCCTTCTCTTATACCCTCATTTTCTCCACTCCTCCTTTTCTTTTGGTTCTGCTGCATTCTGTAATTCTCTCACTTCTTCCCATGTATCCACACCATCCAGTAACATAAGTTGGCAGCTGTTTCCGCCCACCTCAACCTTTTTGTTTACAGCCATTTTGTATTTTGCTCAATGTTGGGCTAACTGGTCAGCATATCGGTTACCAGCTGTCACTTTGTCATTGCCAGATTTGTGAGCAGCACACTTGACCACAGCCACTTCTTTTGACAACTGGATTGCTTCCAGCAAATCTTTCACATATTGACCATTTCTGATGGGGGTGCCTGAAGAAGTCAGGAACTCCCTTTGCATCCATAATTGGCCATAGTCATGCACCACCCCGTAACCATACTGGCTGTCAGTGAATATGGTCACTTTCCAATTTTTCCCAAATTTACAGGCCTTTGTCAGGGCAACCAATTCGGTAATTTGTGCAGACTTGACTCCAGGTAAATAGGATGCTTCCACTGGGCCTCCCAAGGTACACACTCATTAAGCAGCGCTTAACCCTCCTTCCTCTTGTCTCATGCATGAGCCATCAACAAACAGCTCATAGTCTGACTCAATCAAGGGCTCCTCTCTTATGTCTGGCCTTGGCTTTGTACTGTATACAGTCAGGTCAATGCAGTCATGCTCAGCTTCCTCCTTGAGTTCTGCACTGTATGAATTTGGCAGTAAGGTTGCTGGGTTCAAAATGTTGCACCTAGCAATGGTTACATTTCCTGCACCTACAAGAATTCTCTCGTACTTAGTCAGCCGACTAGGTGTGAGGTACTGAGTCTCAGTCCTGGTTAGCAAGATTATAACTGCATGTGGAACATATACGGTTACAGGATGTCCCATAATGATGGATTCTCTCTGCTCAAGACTCATGCAAGTTGCAGCTACTGCTTTCAGACAACCAGGTAATGCGGCGGCCACTGGGTCTAAAGTGGACGAAAAGTATGCCACAGGTCGTCACACCAATCCATGAATCTGAATCAAAATTGAAAGTGCACAGTTATCTCGTGTGTCACAAAATAGTGCAAAATCTTTCAAATAGTCAGGCATTCCCAATGCTGGAGCTGTACACAGGCAGTTTCTCAAATTCACAAAAGCAGTCATGCTTTCGTCATCCCATTCTACTGGGTCTTTGGCTCTCTTCTTTGTCATTTGTATCAGAGGCTTTGCAAGGACTGCGAATTCCACAATCCATTGCCTGCCATATCCTCCGACTCCAAGAAACATTCTGACCTCTTTTTGTGTCTTTGGCAAATCCATGTTTTTAATTATTCTGATTCTCTCTGTGGTAACTCTCCTGACACCTCTCTCTATCTGATGTCCCAGATATTTCACGGAGGTAGCCCAAAATTGCAATTTCTCTGGGGACACTTCATGTCCTCCTTCACCCAGATGATTCAGTAGAGCGATGGTATTGACAATACAGTCTTTTCGTGATTTTGAGGCCACCAAAAGGTCGTCTATGTACTGAACTAAGACTGACCGTCCAGGTAGCACTAACGACTCCAGACACTTTTTCAAAATCTGATTAAAGATTGAGGGGCTCTCTGTGTACCCCTGAGGGACACAATTCCAAACATAGACATGACTGTTGAATTCAAATGAGAAAATAAATTTTCTATATGGGTGCAATGGGATCGAGAAAAATGCATTGCATAGGTCTATGACAGTAAACCATCCAGCTTTCCACTGTATCTGATACAGAATCACTGCAGGATTTGGCACAACTGGACAGCAAGGGACAACAATCTTATTAACATTTCTCAGGTCCTGTACTACTCTGTACTTACCGCTGGGCTTCTTTATCCCAATTATGGGGGAGTTATATGGACTGCTCATTACTTCTTCCAAGATTCCTGCTTCCAACAACCGCTTTATTTCTACTGCAACTCCTGCCTTTATTTCTATATTCATTCTGTACGGTCGTGTGTTTGGGTAAACTGCGTCTTCTTTTATGGTTATTTTTATTGGGTCAACATTTGCCATTAATCCTACATCCTTTCCTGTAAAGTCCCATACTTATGGTTTTACCGTCTGTTGTAATTCTTCTGGTAAGTCTTTCATGGTCATCTTGGCAATGTCAGTCTCTGGTTTTGATAACATTAGTTTGTAAATTCCATCTTCATCTGGGGTCTGAATTTCAACACCATTTGGAGTGCAAAAGATGGTGCAATTCATTTTGCACAACAAATCTCGTCCTAGCAGATTTACGGGACTTGAGTCACAGACTACGAATCTATGCATTTCTTTAAAGTTCCCTATTTTTACTTCCATTGGTTCTGTGACTGGGGTACTAATTTGTTTATTAGAAATGCCCACTACTTGGATCGCTTCTCCCGGGAGGGGGAGGTTTGGAACATCTGCTGTTCTTACAGTAGAATGGGTAGCACCAGTGTCCAACAGAAAGGTGACATCATTTCCCTCAACCTTTCCTTCAATGTATGGCCCTGGCTGGTCTACCGGCAAGGAGGCGTCAAGCACACACTCCTCGTCCTCCCCCCTCAGGCACCGTCAGTAAGGTTCTTCACAAAAGAATGTGTCATTCAAAAGAAATTGTGAGGTTGATGCATCTCTTTTTTCCCTTCCTTCCCAATTCTGAGTCTCTATATTCTGTTGTGCTTTGCTCCTATAATTTACTGGGAAAAATATCAAGTACCAACTACACACTTTTTTAGATCCTCGCATTAGAGGAAAAGCAAACCGGTGTTACTCCTAGGTTTGTTGGGTATATCTTATTCGTACCCTTTTATTCTATTTTTTCATTTTCTTCAAAATTTTAATGTATGAAAAAAAACACAACACATTTTTACCATTTACACATAAATACAAAACATTATTCCACAACATATATATATATATACACAATATACAGTTTTTCACTTTATATACACAAATCCTTTTCCTATCTATGCTTGACAAAGTAACGCTCAGTTCAAATTAAATAGACCGCATATAAATGCTGACAACAAAACTATTTTCAAAATTAACCACACATGAATTCATTGGTCTATAAATCAGTTAATGTCTATTTTATATGCCGACGCGTTTCGAACCAGCTGGCTTCAGTTCACAGGTTCTCTACAGGGCTCTATCTTTTGTAATTATCTAAAAGATGTGTATAAAGCAAAAGTTCGTTTTAATTCACTATTTTTAATCACTTGTCTTCTCTGTCTACTCCAACTATCGCTATTTTTACCTGTTTATCCAGCAGCCGCCGGTCTACAGGTATAACTTCACTCAACCCAGTTCTCGTGGTCTTGTTCCTGCACCCAAAGTGAGAAAATTCATCACTATTTCTGCAGAATATTACAGCTTTGCAGTGTCAAACCTGATCTCTCCCAGAACATACCTTGGTGTGTCTTTGTTAGTAACTCAGAACTCTTGTTTTAATCTCTTTATGCGGGGGCGCTCGTTCTTTGGCTTTAAAGCCAATCTTGACCTGAAATTCATAAAGGCGCCCTGTCATATCTCAAAAAGTGTTTCTCTATTTCACCTTTTCTTCGCGTTCATGATCGGGAAAGCCTCCGTGTTTCTTAATTTCTTTGTGTGGGGGCGCTCATCAAGTGGCCTTTGTATCAGTCCTCACCTGAAATTCATAAACACGCCCCTGTTATATCTACAAGTGTTTCTCCGTTCCTCTTTTGGCTCACTTTCTTTGTATTATCATTCGTGTCCGATAGCAGTAGACACGAAGTGTTTACCTTTTGTGAAAGATGGCCGCCACGAAAAAATTGTTTTGTCGTCAGCATTTATATGCGGTCTATTTAATTTGGAACTGAGCGTTACTTTGTCAAGCATAGATAGGAAAAGGATTTGTGTATATAAAGTGAAAAACTGTATATTGTGTATATATATGTGTTGTGGAATAATGTTTTGTATTTATGAATAAATGGCAAAAATGTGTTGTGTTCTTTTTCATACATGAAAATTTTGAAGAAAATGAAAAAATAGAATAAAAGGGTACGAATAAGATATACCCAACAAACCTGGGAGTAACACTGGTTTGCTTTTCCTCAAATGCGAGGATCTAAAAAAGTGTGTAGTTGGTACTTGATGTTTTTCCCAGTATATTTATGGTCCAACCAACTACATGTCCCAGGACCTAACTCCTTTAATTTACAAATTCCTCCTATAATTTGGCATAGGCGCCGGGGGAATCTGGTTCTGTGTTACTTGTTGCTGGGTCGTCCGCGGCACTTCAGGCTGTGTCTGTGGATTTAAATAATTATTTTGCACATTATCATTCTGCACAGCCTTACACTCGTCTTTCCAGTGTCCCAATTTGCCACATCCGTGATAGGGGAACTTCTTTTTCGCATCTTCCCTATTGATTTTTCCCCTGGGCCTACCCCCACTTCCATCGCCCTTACTCTGATTGGTAGTCATCCGATTCAGCTGTTGTTCTTGGTGCTCTGCTAATTTTACTTGTGCCCACATAACCTTTTCTTTCAATTCTTTCCGTTTCTTTTCTAGCTCATCTTCACAATATTTTGCATATTTCAGGACCTCATCTATGGGCTTAGCTTGCCAACAAATGTTATTGTCTTTAATCCATTGGGAAATTTCCGGTCTCAATCCTAGCACAAATCGATAAATAAAATGTGTCATGTCCTTCATGTCAATGTTGTCTAATCCACTGTGTTCTTTAAAGGTCTGTAATAGACGTTCATAATATGAATGCACCGTTTCGTCTTTATTCTGAGTGGTTCTATCTATTTTCATCCAATCTGTCTATTTTGCAGGCACCTTTCCTTTTAGGTAAAGTATTACCTGATTATATTTCTTCATTACATCCTCAGAAGGTGCTCCTGTCTTCGGGTCTCTGGGATACTCCTCACTAGGCCAATCAACAGCTACTTTGCATTCTGTCCACAAATCTACGGGAACTACAATGTCAAATAAGCCATCTAAGTCTTTCAAAAGACACTTTGACACCTTTACAAATCTCTCGACCTGTCTGTACCATTCTACAGGCTTTTCTCGCAGTTTTGGGAAATCATTCGTAAAAGACAAAATATCCTGTCGGGACCATGGAACAGGCACATAGCCTCCACCTGGTACTTCTCGCATGGGACATAATTTTTCTACTTTATCTGCTTCTTTTAAAACATATTCTGAAGCCATTTGCCTTGATCGAATCTCTTCCTTTTTCTTTGCTCATCCTGCTTTCCTTTTCTCTAATTCTCCCCATTTTTGCATTAAATTCATCAGCTCTCTGATCTGTACTTTTTTTCCTGACACATTCATGTTTTCCAAGTCTTTGTTGGAGAACTCTACTCAGTAAGGTTTCTGCAATACTTTAGATTTACCAATGTCGATTCCCATGCTAGCTGCAGTGTCTATAAATTTTTCGTGAAACACCTTTGTATTTCTAGTGATGCTTTTACAGACAAACAATAATTCATCTTCACTAAGGGTATTTAATCTCTCCAATCCCACATTCCCAGCCATCATTTCTTCTATTTCAATCCTCAATTTATATATGTCTAATGGCTTGGGCTGTGTCTTTGGTCTCTCTATTTCTCTGGTCCATCTGTCTATCTCTTCAGGAGTTACTACAGTGGCACTTCTCGTACCTGAGGAAGTCTTTATCTGAACTTCCCTTGAGGTTAAAGGACTGTTTCTCCTTATTGAACCACCTTCAGGTTCCCTTATTGGCAAATCCATTAAGGATGTCACTGATTCACATTCACTTGCCTGATCATCTACTATCAGTGGCTCTTTTCTTGGCTGTATTACTGATGCAGTTATAACGGGAGCCTTTGGACTAGCTTGTTTATCTCCGTACAAAGGAACAACTGGGACAATAGTCACTGGAATTGTCAAAGCCTCAGGACTTGTATTTAATTGGGAAATTTTCTGAATTAACTCACTTCTCTGTTTATTTAAAGCTTCTCTTTCTCTTTCTCGTAACACCCTTTCGATGGAGGTCTCATGTATCACTTGCGGAATTAAAGGTGGCTTTAAAGACGGGGCAGTCAGGTTTGATGTGCTTGACCCCTCATTACAAGGTGGTCTAAAGAACGGGTTGTTCGGATTTACTATTCTCGTTTCTTCGTTATAAGGTGGTGGATTTTTCATTAATAAATCCTCCATGTAATCATCATCGGAATCACCACTGGTCATTAAGGGCCAGATGTAGGAAGGCAAATACCGGTCGGTAACGGCCGATTTCGTCCGTTACCGACCGGTATTTTAAGATGGAGATGTAGGGGCATGTTAAAATACAGATTCGGTAATTTTACTGAATCGGTAATTTTACCGATTCTGTAAAATACCGAATCTGTAAAATTACCGATTCTGTATTTTGACATGTAGGTAGCACTGCAATCTGTGCTACAGGGGTTTAAGAATTTGTTATTTACCACCAACTAGAAGTTGGTGGCAAATAATGAAAACCCTTTAAAAAGCATTTTTTTTTGCTTTTTAAACAGTTCCATGTTGCAGACATACATGCCCTAAGGGCATGTATGTCTGCAACATGTGCACCCATGCACAATTGAGGGGTGCAACAGGGTGTCAAAGTGACACCCTGTCAACCTTCAATGTTTCCCCCAATTACCGAATCGGTATTTACCGATTTGGTAATTGACATTCATTCCTAAGGGCCTCCAAGCCCATAGGAATGAATGGCAATTACCGAATCGGTAAATACTGATTCGGTAATTGCCGATTCATACCGATTCGGTGATGAAATCGGTAAAATTACCTAAATCCCGATTACCAGTTCTTAAATACCGAATCGGTATGATTCGGTATTTAAGAATCGGTAATCTGGGATTACCTACATCTGACATTAAATGTCTAGTTTTCACAGTCCTTTTTCCTCCCACAGGCTCCTCTACCTTTAGTACTGGGTAAAGCCTTTACACTAACATATTCTGTCTCCATCGTTTCATTTGTTTTTCTTTAGAATCTCGTGGAACTTTTGGGTAAAATTTCCTCAGTCCTTTGTCCATTCTAGGTCTGTCTCGCTCAAAAGCCTCCATCTCCCATTCTCCTAATGCCTCATATTGCGTTAACCTAGGTCTGGGATGTAAGTCATTCATTCGGGTCCTTAAATTAAACAAAATTCTTCCATTAAAGGTGCCTTCTAAGGGAAATGCCAGAAGCCCATCGTCTTTTGTGTATTCCACCCAGTTCTCTAACCATACACAGGAATGGTATCCCCTGTCAAACATCATGAATGATGCAGGAGTATTCGGTGGTGGAATAATGACTCCTTCTCTAGTCTTAATAGGCTTGTCTTTTTTAAAGTAATTCTTAACTTTGTCTACAAGTGACAGTTTTCTCTTACTTCCGTACATTTTGTTAGGTCTGCCTCTTAACATCTGATCCCTAGCAAACCCTTAGTATCTCGGATCAGGTCGATTTTCTGTATGACTTGGATACCACATATATTTCACAAAAATTCAAATTGTGCAAAAATACTTCTTTCTGTTTACTAAATGCATCCAATACTAGCTCGTCTTTTATTTCTCGACAACCAATCAACACTGTGGTTGCAAATAATTTCAACCAATGGGTGCGTGGCTTTTTCGTGAGATGAGTTCCCACGCTCCTGCCCTCACCCCTCCTTTACAATGCTATCTCAGCTAC
The DNA here is from genome assembly GCF_964263255.1 of Lissotriton vulgaris. Taxonomy (NCBI): domain Eukaryota; kingdom Metazoa; phylum Chordata; class Amphibia; order Caudata; family Salamandridae; genus Lissotriton; species Lissotriton vulgaris. Next base: position 381,946,765 of record NC_141697.1, read on the forward strand.
ACGCCCGCTGTCTTGACCAATACCAGCGCGGCTCTGAGTGATGTCAGTGCAGCTCCGCAACTAACTCTTTTAGTTTTAAAGTGCAGATTTCATTATTTAACAACTGAAACACATTTGCCACTATACCTGAGTGACTAGATAGGAAAGAAATGTTTTTCTGCAAGTAAATCCCTTCTGTTTACTTTTCATACACTACAAGTGAACCCTTCCGCCTACCATTCACACAAGCATTAGAGAACCTGCTACTCCTCCAGACTCATCCACTCCGGGATATATACTGAGGCCCAAGTTTCACCAGCGAACCCCTTTGCTATCAATCAAGCTTAGACGAACCTGCTACTTCTTCCGTGTGACCCTTACTAGGTTATATCACAACAAAAGTTTTGCTAGCAAACTCCTTGCTATCATTTAATCATACATTCATACAGAAGACCCTAAATAGTGCTTACGGTTCTGCCCAACCATGCACTAACTTCCTACGAGTAAGTGACCTCGCTAAGATATGGCTTCTATCTACCACCCGCTATTCTGCCCCCGGGGGATTCCAGACAAAACATATAACAGGTACAAACAATTTTGGTTAATACATTCAATATAGCAGCATCAAATAAACATTTCAATAATACCACACTTGATCGATCAATAAAATATGAACCTAACCTACTAACTAATTGACTACCTAACTTTAACTAATCCCTAACCGTAGCTCTGCTACCAAGAAAGAATACTGATAGAGCGCGTTAGGTCACCCAACTGGAATTTGTACAAATACTCACCTGGGCCCATAATTCCAAATCGTATACCTTAACATTTATTTAGGTAACTCATGCTCTACTACCAGTATTTTGTGATTTTATCTCTAATTCCTATACAAGTAACCTACTAATCTTTGACACTAGGTACCTAAACACATATGGATCACGGAGTTGAGTTAAGGAAAAAGGCACTCAAAACATTATAACATTTGTAATTATATAATAACCACAGACTCAGGGTAGGTTCAAACTCTTTATCTAATCATCATCATCATCATAAGTCATGAGCCATAAGTTAAACGCAATCAGACTATCAATAACCAAAATCAGAAACAGCGTATAGCTATGAATAAGATAGATTATTCCAACCATTTAGAAACTTTGAAATAAAGGGAAGGTAGAAACAGGGAACATGCTAATTTTAGAAAACAGTCTTTCGCAACTTGATTAAAGGAGGGTAAAGAAAGGGAACATACTAAACCCAAAGACTTTCATAATTCACTGGCAGTTTGAAAAGGAAAACACAACTTATGCAATTTGATTATTCAGATTTTAGCTTAGTAACTATAGGGAAGGTAAGATTTGGAACATACTAATAAATTCAGCTTATCTCCTTAAAAGATGGGTGAGAGAAGGAACATAAACTCTTATAGAAACATATCGCATTAGCTAAAGGTGGGTTGAAAATTGGAACACACTAATAGTCAATAATACCTAAAAGTTCTCATTTACCATGGGACGGGAAAGAAAAGGAACATATGCAATCAAGCTTTGCAAATTCGGGAAGGTGAGAAAAGGAATACAAGTTAATTTACAATCACCAACACAGACTTATATTTACCTAGGATAGAGTGAAGATCAACTCTGGCCACGGGTCAGTTGGAAAAGACAGGAGGAACCTGAGCTGCCAGTAGGCGAGCAGGTGCAGCTCATGGACAACCAGGACAGGATAACCCCAGAATTTGGATCAGGACCCGTTCACCAAAGGTTAAGACCAGCACCCGCAGTTTCCGTTGCAACGCCTGTGCTACTCCCTCTCTGTAAGGAATCTGCCAAAACCCCGATTGGGTTATAACTTTTATCAGCAAAGTGCTTCGCCAGCACTTTCATTTCCCAAAACCCTGATTGGGTTCTCGAACCTCTCAACAGAGTGCCCCGCAGCTCTCTGCTTTCAGTCATCTATTGAGTGCGTTGGGTCAGTGACAGGTCAGCTATTCGGACAAGTCGGACAATTTCCCTAGCTAAACCTACGCTAATTATACTGTTTTTCAGGTCAGAGTACCACCCCCCAATGTTGCAAGTGTAAGGATCCCCAATTTTGTTTGGACAAAGGAGGAGGACGGGTCATCATACCACCTAAATTTTGGACTTTCTCAGTCTCCTTATTCAAGTTCCGTCTACGCCCCTTAATTTCCAGGTTCTCATGACATATGCCTTTTGGTTAACAATGGTGAATTTAACATTGAATACAATTGTGACAATTTTCAGTACAGGTCAGCTCCTTCTAGCTGGGTCAGAGGTCGGGTTCCCAAGCACATCTTGGCTGTTGCTGCCATCTGGCTGGGTTCTAATGCTGCAGAGTTCATCTTTCCTCAGCAGGGTGACATGAGCAGAAAGGACTTCCAAAATGGAGTAGTAAGCACCTCCCAGGCCCATAGAATACGATACATGAAAAGTAAAAGGAAACAATTTAGAACTCAGTAATAAATGATTACACTGTATACCATGAATCTCTATACTATACCCATTTAATATAAATTATAGCATTAGGATTAAGCAGAACGAACAGCTTAGCGAAAGCAGCAATGCAAGCTTCTCGCATGTGAGAACACAGAACAGCCATTTTAGCACTAGTGCGCAGATGCGACAAAGTTCCCTCCAAAGCTGCGAGTACATCATGTCACGTGAGTATGACAGACGCATGCACAGTAGAAATTCCTGCGTAGCAGCAGCCATTTTAGATGCAAGCGTATTAGGATTAGAAAACACATAAGCAAGCTTCTCTAGGATACCCCATGTAAATGTAAGATGTGCAAAATTAGTAAAACAAACAGGTTCATTACATAGTTAGGGTTATTTGAGGCTCATGATACAAGCAAGTCGCTTTACGTGCGAATCCTTGCTCCGTCACATGTAAGGCAAAAACATTTAATGTATGATGTTTTCTAAAATAGAAGATACTCAATAACACTCTCTATTTAAGTACCGATTTCAGGAAAGAGTGAAGCAGCCTATCGAAGGAATCTGTGCAAACTTTGTCAGAGCCAGCTAGGAGACTCGCTGTTAATGAGTGTTAGAACTGGGAGTCCTGGTGGGCTGAGTTATGCACCCAGGCCAGGTAGGAACCAACACGAGAGTCTGGGTAAGTTAAGTACACACTAATCCTCTGATAGCTTGGCACAGAACAGTCAGACTTATCTAAATAGGCAATGTGTAAAGTATTTGCGAAACACAACCACACACAGTAACACAATGAATACACCACAAAGACTCCACACATGTTTATAAACATAGATTATTATATTCTGAACAAAACAAGACCAAAATGGCAAAGATTCAATGTGTAGAAGTTGAGATATAGAATTTTTAAAGAATAAGCGAAAAATAGCACTTATAAGAAGATAGCCCTTAAGGGGTTACTTGAGGTCCTGCTGGACTGGGGGAAAGTAAAAGTTTGGGGTAACCACGAGGGAGTGCCGGCTGGCTATTGGACCCACGCAAGCCTGAGGCAATGAAGCAACTTTTCTGGTTGCAGCAGTGAGCTGCATTGTAAGATGTGTTGATACGGGTCTCGCAAATCAAAGATGCGCCGATTTTCTACACGTGCTGATAGGCGATGCGTCGGTTCCATAGATGGGTGACAGAGTTGAGAGGCATTGAGCAAGGCATCAGGTTTCTCTATGCGGTTGTGGTGATGTGTCAATCTCTCCAATCTGTAGACGCAGTGACAAGCTGTTTGACAAGTCGATCTCAGGTGGCAAAGTGCATGTTCTGATGTGATGTGCCAATTTTACTCCCACAACCGGGTGAATGCACCGGTTCTTTTACACGCAGATAGGAGATGCCTCGAAATCTATGTTATAAGTATCTCGGCCACTTCCAGTGAGCCAGGCACAGGAGATGAGGTAGAGACTTTGATAACCTTGAGTCTCAAACAACAGGAGGAAAGCCAACAAACATTGGAGCACACTTGGAGTGAAGGCAGCGTCCGGCCCTCCTTCAGCAAATTCAGAGAGCAGCAGGCAGCAGGGCTACAAGCAGGAAAAGCAGGCCTTCAAGAACAGTAATACAGTTGAGTCCTTTTACCAGCACAGCAGTTCTTCTGGCAGAGCTTCATTTACAAGTCAAGTACTATCTGATTCTAGGGTGTCAGGGACCCAGTTCTCATACCAAAAAGTGACTTTGAAGTGGGGGTGAATTCAAAGCAGCTCCTTCAAGTGCAGAGGTCATCCTTTCAATCTAGCCCTGTCTTCTGCCAGGCTAATTTTGGTGGGTAAATCAGCCCTTGTTTGGGGACAAGACACTACCTATTAAGTGAAGTGTTAACCCCTCCCTTCCATCCTGCACAGCAGGTTCACCAGAATGCAGATGTATGTAGATGGGTACTCAGATACACCTATCTTTATGGTGTTTGTGGCAGTCTAGAGGGAATGCACAAAGTGTAGCTGTCACCCACCCTAGACATGTACTGGGGAATGGCTGGAAGCCACACAGATCAGCACTTTTCAAAAAGTGGCCTTTCTCAAACAGTAATGTCAAATCCAACTTCACCAGTAAGTAGGATTTATAATTAGCATTCCAAAGGTATAAAATATGATATCGCTACCTCTTTCTGATCAGTAATTGCCACTTAAAGAGTGTAAAGGAATTCCCAATGCTCACCTATAGGAGGAAAAGACCTCACAGTAGTGAAAAGTAAATGTATCTGTTTGCCACTACCAGGACATGCAAAACATAGAAGTAAATGTCCTGCCTTTAACTGAAGTGGTGCCATGCCCTTAGGACTACCAAGGGCCTACCTTATGGGTGACTACCAGGACATGCAAAAAAATAAAAGTTCATGTTCTATCTTTTACTTACATAGCACCCTGCTTTAAGCTACCAAGGGCCTACCTTAGGAGTGATTATATGTAGTAATGTGGATTTTAAGGCTTTGCAAGTAGTTTTTAATGCCAAGTTGAAGTGCAGTAAGCAGCATGAACAGACTCTACAACGATGGGCTTGAGACAGGTTTGAAGGCTTACTTGTGTGGTAGGCACAATCAGTGCTGCAGTCCATTAGTAGCATTTAATTTACAGGCTCTGGGTATATGGTACAGCACTTTAAAAGGGAATTACAAGTACATTAAAGTAGCCAATAATGTATCCACCACATACACACATGTTTATGGGAGAAGACATGACGTTTAGCACTGGACAGCAGTGGTAAAGTGCTCAGAGTCCTAAGGCCAACAAAAAAATTCAGCAAAACGTGGAGGTCAAAAGCAAAAAATTGGGGGGAAGACCTTCCTAAGGATGACGGGTTGAACAATAAAACATTGTGAGTCATCACAAAATTCCACAGAATGGGATTATAGAGGCAGAGCCAAAAGGTTTCTATATGTAATGTCTGATGGGCTGCAAGCCTATGGTGTTATCGATGGAGAACTGATCCACTTACTTATGCACTGAGGGAAGTAAGTCTGCTTTGGCTGAGTAACTCCTCCAAACCTCCAATGATACTTCAGTTGTTCACTTCATTCACCTCATGTTCCTATGCAACTCTAAGGAACAAGGAAAATGCATGAAACCACAACGTCCAAAAGTCAGAAATAGCAGACAGAAAATGTGCACTTCAGTGGATAAAGCATCTTCCTCGAGACCTTGGGCAGTACTACTCTGAGGAACTAGATCTACTGAAAATGTATCAAGGGAGACTTAATGATCATACCGAGCTTATCAAAATGGCTGACAACCATGGATAGAGAGGTCACCTTAAACAATAAGTCATCCCGGGCAGGCAAAAGCAGACCCTCAACAGTTGAAGATGGACCACCACAATGACTCTGGTGAAGGCTCATGGTACAAAGGTCACAATAAAAAGTAGGGTGATGACCTGCAGCTGCTACTAGAGGGGCCTGGGTGCCACCCTCCTCAATTCTCAAGTTATGTAGATGGCAATTGACAATTCTTTTTTTATTGATGGGCTTTAAGCCTGTGCTTGGTGCTGCCTCAGTGTAAGGCTGCCTCCCACACTTGCTCTGATGAGAGTCAGACAGCCAGGCACTTTTGAGAGGGAAACATGCTGTAGTCAGCATGTGTCCCACAACATTTTTCTTTAAAAAAAATTAAAGCCTTAAGCAGGCTAAGGGCTGACCTAGTGCCAGCCCTGTCCTGCAGTTTTAATGGTCTTTTTTTGAAGCAGTCTTGGGTGTTTAGGGCATAAGCTCTGTACTATATGTCAATCACATTCACAAGCTGCAAGCTACCCCCCCTTTCCCACCTCGTCACCTGTGACATGTTGGGAAACGGTGTTGCTTGCAACCTGTGAAGGATTGTGGACTTGATTCGAGGTCACAGAGTCCTGGGACTCTGTGAGCTTGAGTTGCATGCATGCTGTAAACAGATATTCTGTGCATGCTTTAGCATGTGATGAGAATCTGTTTATAGCATGTATTTGCATGGGAGGTTGGCACTCTTAAGCCTTCTCTCCTGGACTGGAACAGCTGCACCACACCCTGTTGAGGGCCTGTGTGCGTGTTTCAGAGCAGGATTTGCCGGATAAGTGGAACTGGGTGACAGAGGCCTTCAATCATACCTGCCAGTCTGTGGTTCGTATTTACTGTTACAGCAGAGCACACATCCTGAAATCACCTATTTAAAACTGCTCTTGTGGTATTCTTTTAGCGTGCAGAGTGTTTCACTTTATTACATCAATTTATATCACCATATTGAGAGGCATTTATTTTCAGTTTTAATAAACGCCACTCTATATTGTATTGTATTGTAATGTAATTGCATTTATATAGCGCCTACTACCCCTGATGAGGTGGTGAAGCGCTTTTTTGGTGAGTAGCACGCTACTCTGGAACCCAAGAAGGTTAGTGTTGAATTAGTATAGTGAAATATGAAAGTAATTTGAGTGGTGGATAGCTTAGTCTGTTATTTGGATTCAGAAGGATAGCGGAGGGATAGAAGAGGGAAAAAGGTTTTCATTTACATAGCACTTGTTACCCTTGATGGGGGGGTTGAATCGCTTTTTTGGCGAGTAGCATACTACTCCAGAACCCATTAAAGATTAGTGGTGAGATAGTATAGTAAAATATGAAAATAATTTGAGTGTTGGATATTAGTCAGTTATTTGGATCGAGAAGTGTAGGGGAGGGATGGTATACACCCGTTACAACGCATCTTTTACTCCGCACTACCATTACAACGCGACTTTTACTCCGCATACCATTACAACGCATTGCGCTGGGGGGCGCTCTAGGATAGGGAATAAGTATAATTTACTATCCAACACCTTCCCTAGGGTCCACGGGGACTGGAGTTAGAATAGTAAATTATACTTACCACTATCCAGCACCCCAAAGCGCTATCCGTTGTAATGGTATGCGTTGTAAAAGTCGCGTTGTAACGGTATGCGGAGTAAAAGTATGCGGAGTAACATGGTACATCCGGGAGGGATAGACGAGGGAAAAAAGGTGTGTATTCATATAGCGCTTGTTACCCCTAATAGGGTGTTGAATCGCTTTCTTGGTGAGTAGCACCCTACTCCGGAACCCATAAGTATTAGTGGTAAGTAATTTGAGTGGTGGATATAGTGATGTAAACATCATAAAAGCATACAAGAGGTTCCCACCCCTTTCAAATTCTACGAGCTGCCACTGATGACCTGGTTATGCCCCTCAACTAAAGCAGCTTTGAGGAATCTCCAGTGTTAGGCATGAACCAGAGTGTTGAAATATTCATTTTGGAGGTCCAACGATGCTGACTGTTACTTGGGTTTCAAAGTGTGAATTAGTTGATCAGAAAGGCTGAAGGAAGGACGTCTTCACATAAAACAAGTTGATGATGGGGCCTGTGGGTAGCATTAACTTAGAAAGCAGCTATAGAAAGCTGCAACCGTATTCTTTGTCGAATTATCTCAATCAGACATGAAGTGGAAAGATGTTTCCAATAAGAATGAATACAGTCTACCATAAGCCTGTTCGTTTCTTCCACCCATTGCAAAACATGAAGATTTGAAACAGTAAACATCCTAAGGGACTTGAAATACAACAGTTCCTACAGCCATACTTTCTTTCTCATTCACACCAGTATATCAAAAATACTTTCAGCTCAGGGGAGAAAGCGTGGTAACAAACAAGATCCAATTACACTAAATTATGCATTGATAGAGCACCGTCAGGCTGTCACAGCTAGCAAGTAGCAAAGTTGGAATTGTGTCATTTTAATAGTACTTCAGAGCAAGAGGTGTTTGTAAAACAACATCTGGTTCAACTATCTTTAAAAACCCATGACCTTATGCTTCTACAGCGATATTGGCCACTGTTTTACACAAAAGACGTCATGTTGTAAATGTCAACAATAACAACTCACATTGCCTTAGAAGCTTAGGAATGCTGCACAGTGCAGTACAGCAGTTAGTGACTGTTTAGACTTTGTTTAAATCGAGGCTGCTCATTTTTTAGCTCGCTATGAAAATGAGCATCACATTTGCATTCAAACACACAATGATAGAATCCCAATCTACCGTTAAATCAGTTTTTAAATGAAAGTTAGGCTAAAGTTGTAAAGTCGGAAGTACACATTGGGCTGTTCAGTGCATATGTGTTCACCCCAGACACATCATGCAATGCATGGTGGACCATGGGAGAGAAAACAGGCATAGTCCCCATTGCAAATGGAGAAACCCCTTCACTTCTGGGTCAATGCTATTTTGTTTTCCAGAAACAAACCCCACTGTTGGTGGTTTATTGCTATGTTGCTGCACCAGTATGGTAGTCTCCTGAACAGTTTGTCTGTGTGCTGCTGATTTGCACTGATACATTCTAAGCTGATTAATGGTAGCCTACCTCAAAACACGGGCTGACACCCAATTAGGGTGCATTTAAACTCCCTAATGTGGACAATGCTGATCAATTAATGGATCACTACAGACACAACATTACGCATGCAGACTCCTCGAGCCAACTCTCATGCAGGGAGTTATTAGAATCTCAAAGTAAAGATGTAATAAGGATGTTCTTATCATGAAACATCAATAATTGGCCAGAGAGTTCCACATAGAAAATGTTGAACGCCTCCTGAATCTATCCCCAACCCATGTCTTGTTGAATTCTCTGGGAATGTTTTGGGAGTCTTTCTCAACCCAGCTACGTCTTTCTCTAGTCAAAGCACTACAGACTTATGTTCGACGTAGAACACAATTTTGGGAAATTTCTATAGATATTAAGCTAAAAGGTCAGGGCAGTTCAGTCTTTTTTATTGGCCGTACCTTCATTTGCATTCCCAAGGAAACTTTCTCATCCTTGTGGCTATTTTTTATCAAATAGGATTAAGATATTGTATGCAAAATGGTATTCACCTGTTACAACGCATTTTTTACTCCGCACTACCACTACAACGCAGGCATTACAACGCATACCGTTACAACGCATTGCGCTGGGGGGCGCTCTAGGATAAGAGGTAAGTTTAATTTACTATCCAACACCTTCCCTAGGGTCCACGGGGACTGGAGTTAGAATAGTAAATTATACTTACCACTATCCAGCACCCCAAAGCGCTATGCGTTGTAGCAGTATGCGCTGTAAATACCGCGTTGTAATGGTACGGGGAGTAAAAGTATGCGTTGTAACGACATACATCCATGGAAAATATACCTTACAGTTTCAACTGATTCAACCTCACCCACAGTCATAGAGGAAATGCTGTACATGTCTTCTGTCTGGCCTTAAAAGGAAAGAATTAATGAATGAACGAGTCTATATTTGTTAAACGCACAGACACCTCAAAAGGAAGTGTCCTGGCGCTGCTGGGCCAATAGGTGGGACTGTTCTAACCAGAGACTATTAAACTGTGATGTTGAACTGGAAATTCTTCAATTGTTTCCTGAAAGCAACTGGGGTTGGGTATGAGAAGTTTTCTATGTTTAGACATCAGAACAGACAGAGCTTCGGTCCTGTTTTTTGTCTTTAGGGCTCCCTATCAGATCATGTGGCAGTTCAGGCTGGACATTTCCCATGAGGATCCGGGTCAAGAGCGATTGCATATGACTGGGTGTATACCGGGGTGGCATGGTGAGTAGAAGAACAAAGGATTTAACCCAAGTCTCTTGACTGGGGGTGAATGTTGTTATTTGTTCCGCATTCCATTCATCATTTGTGTGTCTTTTGAGATCATGTGAGCTAGAAAGCAGAATGTAGAAGTAGAAGACCAAGAGAACAGAGAGGACATATAAGTATAATTTCCAATCTTATAAATAGATTGGGACCATGCAACAGTGCTTTAAAAATACTTCTGTAAGCTATAGGCAAAGAATTAAGTTGACAATTGTGTATAGAAATGAGTGAACTTCTTTTAAGGCCCAAAACTAGATGCTGCTGCATTTTTCACCCTTGTAGTCTAGCTAATAAATATTTTGGGAGACCAATCAGCAGAGAATTACAATAGTCAAACCTTGAGGCTATCAGAGCTTGAATCAGACTGTTCTTAGAAGAAGAAGGAAGGAAGAATGTTCCTTATAATACTTAATAGATGGAAACAGGTAATAGTAAAAGTAAGAGTCTTAATATGCTCAGCAAATGAAAATTTCGAGTAACAAAATTATCCCCAGATTTCTGGCATGCTGAGAGGGAGCTGGGAGAGTTGAAAAAGATGGCATACACCATTAATTAGTCCATTGAGCAGAATTGCAGAAAATGAGGGCCTCTGCTTTGTCTCCTCTTAATTCCACAGAGTTGAATTTCATTCACTCAGCCACTTTCTTAAGGCATAGAGAGAATTGTCAAGATAATTTCTCTGTATTCCCATTTAGCCTTAGGTCGACTTGGGTATAACTGCGTAGGCATGGAACTTGGGGCCATATTATCAAGAAAGGTCGATACATTATCGCCAAATTTTATCGGCAGGAAACTGCAGCTAAAGCGGCGATAATGGGCTTGATAATATGCCCTTGTGAATTCCCATAGAAGCCCAGGTTCTGGTGTTAACCTGGGCTTCTATGGGAATTCACAAGGGCATATTATCAAGCCCATTATCGCCGCTTTAGCTGCAGTTTCCTGCAGATAAAAGTGGTGATAATGTATCGCCCTTTTTTGATAATATGGCCCTTAGAGTTAAAAGAATCTCTGATTCTAGTCATATGCACCACATATAGATTGCATAATGTGGCACTTAATCGTCAATTCCTGGGGTGCATTTCGTGAATTTCAATATGAAATAATTGTGTAGTTATTAGTGTTTTAAATGCATAGCTTTCATCTTGTGCCTGTCCATATTTCATATTTCTTAGAAAACGGGTTCAAGTTAGCTCTGCTTTAGCACAGAGACAACGCAAAAACTCGCCCTTTACCATTATCTACTACAACAACATATCCAAGCGGATTTACATTCCTCTATCTCAGCTGCTTAATGCCCTTAGACAATCATCATGTCACAGTGCCTCAGTGACATCTCAAGGTTTGTGTTAAGTTTGTGAGCACTCACATAAGCATCCCCGTGTGTTTTGGGGGCACACTTAGAAGTAGACGAAAACAGGTATAGTGTGCCTTTCCGTCCACAAAAATGAAACATGAACGTTTTTGAAAGACATGATTTAATTAGCTGCTTGAAATAGCCACAAAAACAATTTGGGCTATGTTGAGCTGGACTCGTGCCAGTCCTTGATATGTGACAGATTGTCAAACCCCCGAGGAAAAAGGCAAATGACGAAAGGCAAGCATTTTTCGTGCAGGTGAAGGGGCTCCTCCACCTTGGCAGCTCTTTCATCCAGGTAAGGTCAAATAAAATGACAGGGCAAGGATCTACTAGAGAAACTTTAAACGTTGACTTTCATAACTTCTAGACGGAGTTGCTCGTGGCGTGCTACTGGGGCGGAGTCTTGTCCTGCAGTAGAACTCGGTCACTGACGGATCTATGGAGAATAAAATGTGTTCACACTTTATTTTTCTCTCGACATCGGCACTGAAGAGGTTTCTCTTTCTCATAAATAATTATTTGGTCATGGAAATTCAAAGTTATTTTTTCACACTGGAAACCGAAAATACGGGCCTAGGTTGATTCTAACATAACCTGCGCTTTGTACAGCGCTCTTTCAATTGTGGGCATCTTGTCCATGAACAACTGGGGCCGTATTCAGCCGCGGTCGGCAGTAAGTGTACCTGCAGGCGGTGACGTGGGGAGAGGGGGGGGGCAGGTTGGGGGTAGTAATCTATGGATTACGGAGCTTTACAGATAAATAAACATATAAATAAATAAAACGAGTTTCGTCGTGTGCACTGCATCCCCAAATGCGATGCAGTGCGCTCAACGAAATTCGTTTCATTTATTCATATGTTTAGTTACCTGCAAAGCTCCGTAATCCATAGATTACTACCCCCAACCTGCCCCTCCCTCTCCCCACGTCACCGATCTGCAGGTACACCTACTACCGGCCTCGGCTGGCCGTATTATGGAGCAGGGGCCTCATTTATGAAAAGTGACGCATCGCTGCGTGAAAACAGCGATGCGTCACTTTTCACTGCGCACTCCTTGCGACATCAATGATGCGTCATATTTAATGTATGACGCATCATGTCGCAAGGACTTACAGATACGTCAGTATTTCTGACGCATCTGTAAGCGCAAAAGTGACGCATTGCTGGAGTGTGTCACAAAAGTGACGCAACTCCAGCAATGCGTCCTTTCACATGGGGAAAGCCCCATGTGAAAGGGCTTGCGTCAGTCTTACGCCTGCTGTGAGGCAGGCGCAAGATTTTGACGCAACAGCATCCTAAAAGTGACGCAGTGAATTCTCATAGATTTCACTGCGTCACTATTACGAGGCTTTTTGCGGGAGAACGCCCCCTCTGCATACATTATACCTGGTGCAGGTATAATGTGGCGCAGGGGTTTAAAAAGTGACGCATCTACCTAGATGCGTCACTTTTTAAATATGGCACAACAAGGCGCATATTTTACGCTGCTGGTGCGTCACAAAAAGTGACGCACCGGCGGCGCAAAACTGACGCAAGGTCTCATAAATAAGGGCCCAGATTTACAAGCCCCTTGCCCCACTTTTGCGTCATTTTTAACATGGCAAAAGTGACGCAAAAGTGGCGCAAAGGGCTTGTAAATCTGCCCCTATGTATTTTCATTGCTTGCGCAGGGCAAAGGTGTGCCCGGTGCAAACAGTGAAAGTGCGCCCTATTACGTTAACCACTCCCAGTCCGTGCCAGTGCAGCCCCCCCCCCCCCCTTCTCCACCTACGGCTTTGCTCAGGCACCAATAACTACTCCACTTTGGGTAACAAAGTTTTAGCTGGTGCATATCAGCCGCAGTTTATTCTTAAACATGAAACATAAACAACGCATTTCTGTTTACCACCTGTATGCTCCATGTTTTCACACATCACATCTATAAAAACATCACTTTCTGATGCCATGGTTCCTAGCTTCTTCCAGCACTTCCAGCACAACCAGCCCCCCTTTTGCGACGGCCCCCCTTTTGGTGTCTAGCCCTTGCGGCCTCCAGGTTTCCCTTGCAAACGATATCTGAGTCGCTCGCCGTAAGGCCTGACCTGGGGTGCAAGTGCGGTGACCGTCTGCCGCAGACCCCAAGCTGGCCATTCGCCTGCTCCCCCGGTACCCATGCCGAAAGGCATGCCAAGGACACTGTATGCATTGCTCATCATTTCTAGTCGTTCCACATTGTGGCCAACGATGAGAGGTCAAGGTATGCCCCCTTTTTTATCCTGCCTTCCTCCCAGGTGCTTCACTCTCATTGGGCGGGAGGGGGGAGGGGGTGGGAGGTTTCAAACCCCGCCAACCAATAGTGTGCCTGCTTTTTCATTGGCTCTAGGCTCACTTTCGCGGGCTTTGCCTCCGTGCTCCGGCAGGCCCCACCCTAGGGAGGCATTCTTGGCAGACCCTCCATGATAAGACCTTGCCTTCCCGGTTCTCACCATGAAAACGCTGCCACCAGGGCAGCCAAGAACTCGTGCTGCCCTGGGGACAGCGCATTCATGTGAAAACACAGAGCCATTGGTGTTTTCACAGTGCAAGTGACACCTGCCTGAACTTTTACAGAGGATTAGAGATTCCCTTGCAGGTAGGTGCAGACTGCACCTGCCTGTAAGGGGATGTCTTGGGGGGCTCCATAGGACCCTCTTTCCCTCCTCCAGAGGGCAGCTCTAAAGGGATTCTTTGTCTCTGTCTCCGCGTTGGTAATATGGCATGAGCACAGAGGCAAAGGAATTCCGTAATTTGCATAGGGCACACCCCCATGCAAATGACGGAATGCCCCCTGAAGGTAGCGCTGGCACTTTAAGTGTGGCAGTGCTATGAGCATTTCTGAAGGGGATGCACAAGCGCCTGCTCCCCCTTCTGCAATACCAAAGCGCCCCAGGGTGTGCAAAGCGGGCCCAATGCCCATTGTGCCCGCAGGGCACTTACTGTAATACAGCCCCAGATGTGTATTGTTTCCCAACCTAATGGTACTCATTTTATCGACCTCAGAAGGATAAAAGTGGACCTGCCAGGATGTGAACCTGTGATTATACGTTCAAACACAGGCCCCTACAATGGGCGCACTAGTCCACTAAGCCACCAGTCCCAGACTCTGTATAAAGAACCTTTCAAAAACAGGTGCACAATGGATTTTTAGGAGAGAGAAGGTCTTTATAAATGTTTCTTTCCGTTTCATGACATTACCTTTTTAGAAAAAATGGCTTTTGGAAGCACTGACGAACTGCTTCCAGAAATGGGCAGAAATGACATATGGCTGTGTTTACAGCTTCCTTCTAGAAGTGAGGCCAGTATTCAGTAGCGGCTCTTCTACTAAGGCAGCAGAGGGGCATCGTCCCACTGCTCTCTGAGCACTTAAAAAAGGAAAATAAAATTATAATACCCTAAGGTTATGTTCATTTGGATTTTCAGTACTGGCTCAGTTCTAGGTGCGCGGCGGAGCGGAGCTGTGCAGATTAGGGGGAGATTTGGTGGGCTCTTTCTAAGTGCACATGGCTTTTAATGCACAGCCTTGGTGGAAAACATGCACAGGTTCTCAGCCCCTGCCTAAGCACCAAACCACGGCGTTCAGACCCACCACGACACTGCTGTCATGGTGAGAGTAGCATTGTGATTTGCTGAGGGGAGCCTGCGTGCTTCCTGCTTCGGACCAGGAGTCAGAAGAGAAGAGGACGAGGAGAGGCAGCGACAGTACGCAGGTAAGTGATTTACATCTTTTTTATTCCTTCTCCCAAATCCACCCACTTGCCCTCCCCACATCCGCCGTTCGATAGCAGCCGCCACTATCAGTACCCCATACACATATCAGGCTATGAGTAAAGAATCATTATGTTCGTTTTGTATTTAGAGCATCCTTCAAAGACAGCTGACTTTAAAAATCTTGTGCAGTATCAGAACACATGTTGAATAAGTGCAGACAGGTAACTAGTCCCGCGTGGGAAGAGGGGTTCCTTGACTTAAACGTTTTCCTCTGTGATGCAGCCACAGGCACATGCTCTTTAATTGGGTGAAATAATACAGAGTTTGAGCCCCTGCTGCACCCTGTGTGTTTGGGACTGACAGATGTATGGACCCATCAAGGGGAAGAAGAGATATTCACAATAAACCAGTCCACATTCTACCCTGTCCTGCTGACGTACATAGATACCCACGGTGATTGCCATTGATTGCAACACAGATGTGCACGTCTAGTGAAGTAGTGTGGCTCACTGGTTAGAGGCGGCAGACCCGAGAGCAGAGGACGGCCCGGGACCAGGGTTCGATTCCCGGCGCGGCAGGTTTCTGGACCAGGGTCAGCGGACTCGATAATTTTCTCGCCTCGGTGCCCACTCTGATCAGCGATCACACTCGGCAACTCTGGGCATTAGCTTGCCTCATCTTCACTAACGGCCCCACCAGACCGCCGGGGATGCCTGGTCTCACCCTGGAGATACCCCTTAAGGGACCATCTCTCAGGGAAGCCAGGAAGGGTTTCGCAGCGGTCGAAGCACCTTGGGACCCTCCGGGTAAGTAGGGGGCTATATAAATGCCTATACATACATACATAAGTAAACTGTGGTGTCTCACTGGCCCTTGGCATTGTCTGCTTTCTCAACACTAGAATGCACAGCTGTGCATGTAACAAAAGGTACATTTGACACGTGCTAGATGTAGGCAGTGAGCGCATTGACTTATTTTGTGTCTATCTTGTTGTTGCGCATTTTCTTGTATTTTTCTTGCATTTGTTTTACGAAGCCTTGGAATTGTCACTGGTGTACTGTGCACGATGTTAAATGATATCATTTTTGTTTCTATTTTACTGTTGGTTACATTTACTTTTGTGTAATTAATGCTTTTAAGCGAAGGAGGCAAAATACCATGCAGAATATTGTACCTCTACCTTTAAAAAAAAAAATGTCTCATGCAGCCTGGTGAAGAGATACAGTGGAAGATATGGAAGAATGTATTTGTGCACTATACGCCTGTGTGTGGCACTGCTCTTTCTGTTGAACAGAAGAATTGCCTTCTTTTACATTGGCTAGGCCCAGAAGGGCAAGAGGTCTTTTAATACTTGCCTACCCTGACAGCGGATCAAGCAGGGGAGTTGAATGATTTTGAGATATGTTTTAAAAAACCTGATCTGCATTCTTTGCCCAAGAATTCAACGTTTCTCGAAAGATTTCATTTTGGCGGGAGCATGCAGAGAAAAGGGGAGAATGTTGAAGAGTAGATAACTGTTTTGAGAAAACTGGCTTCTATGTGTAATTTGGAGTGGAATTGATATGAACATTTGAGGGACCAATTTATGTTGGGATGCAGGATTGGAAAAGCAAAAGTGGTTTTCTGGCAGAAGGGCAATCCTTCTGTGTCAGAGGCTTTAACAATTGCTAAAACATGCAAATATAGTCGGAGGAACTTAAAAAGGGAGATGTTTGAAGTAGCAAAGAAGAGGAGGTGCATGTTGGGCAAACCTATAAGAAAGGGAAGGAAAGTGACTTACAACAGAGCAAAGGCCAATAAGCTTAAGGGTGATTAGAAATTCTAGGGAACATATAGATGCAGCGAGTATGGTCATGTGGCCAATAACAAAGATTGTATTGGGTGGAAGACCAAGTGCAAAAAGTGTGGACAGAAGGGTCATGTATCGAAATATTGTAGCAGTGGCAATATTAAAAAATAGGTCCAGGAATCTCTGTACAATGCAGAGAGTGATGATGGCAAAGAGGACAACATTGTTTTACAAGGTATGGATGTTGAGGATGATGGTCCTTTCGAATCAGTTTGTATAGATTGAGCACTCATTTGCAGTCTCTGTGACGCAGGAGACAAGATTACCCTTATCCCCACTGAAGTATTTCTTAGGAGTTTGAAAGATCAGGTGGTGCTACACAAACGTAACATTTGCCAAATAGGTTATGGGGGAGTGCCAAAAAATGTGACTGGTTAGTTTGAGGTTTGTATCAGGTTCAAGGATAAGCATGGTAATGGTAAAATCTATGTCTATGAAAGATTTGACTCCTTGATAAGCTGGGTGCATCAGAACGACCTTGGAGTTTATTTGCATCCTAATGAGACACCAGCCGTGCGATTGAAACCTGTTGAAGTGAAAGAAACTGGTTAGCATTTGTGCCAAGTAGTCACACAGAGACCCAGTTATAAGTCTGAATTCCCGGAAGTTTTTAGTGAGCAATCATGATGCCTTAAAGGGTATGTGCACAGGATTGTTTTTTTTTTAAATGCACTTCCGGTCATTAGCAAGGTTAGAGGTGTTCCCTTTAAGATAAAGGGAAAATGCAGGAAGTCTTGGAAAAATAAAGGTTGATGGCATCATTGAGGAGGTAGAGACCACAGAGTCGCTAGCTCCAGTGGTTATGGCACACAAGGCCAATGGGGAGGCCAGGCTATGCACTGACTTGAGGGAATTAAACAAGTTTGTTGTGGTGGAGCACTACCCATTACCAAATATTACAGAAATTGTATAATTGTTGGGTTGGGCAAAGCATTTCTCTTCCATTGATCTCACTTCTGCCTATCATCAGGTGAAATTGCACCCAGAATCACAGGACTTGACAGTCTTTGTCATCTCGTTCTGCACATTTAAGTTTCTCAGAATGTCATTTGGGCTTATTTCTGCGGCAACAGTCTTTCAGAGGATGATGGAGGGAATGCTCAGAGGAACGGATCAAGTGAGAATTTACCAAGATGACGTATTGGTTTTTGGAAAAGATGTGGAGAAACACAATTTGAGGGTTCGGAAGCTACTGGTGAAGACATTGAGGACAAAGAAATGTAGATTTAACTTGGCAGAAAGTAACTACCTGGGACACAAAATTACATAATCTGTCATTGAACATAGAAAGGAATTGGTCGACACTATTGTCAATATGTCCAACCAGAAAGCAAGGCGGAGGTTGGTAAATTTCTGGGCATGTCAGAATATTATGGCAAATATTTTTCTCAATTTGTGGGCAATACACAACATGAGGTTGTTATTGAAGAAGGGAACATGCTTTCTGTGAAATGACGAAAGTGATAAGAAATTTTTGGTGCTAAAAATCTCTTGTCTAATGCAACTTCCTTGAACAGTCGTGAACCTGGCCAAGAAGCTCTCATTATGGTTGATGCAAGTTTGACAGGGATGGGAGCAGTCCTATTACAGTTACAGGATGGTGAGCAAAGAAACTTTTTATTTATTTCAAGGTATTTGAGAGGTCCAGGACTTAACTATTAACTTGTAGAAAAGAGGCGCTGGCCATCTTTTTGGAGGTAAGGAAGCTAAGGAAGATTGTGTTGGGTGGTGAGTTTCAGTTTAAGATTGGTCACAAACCATTAGAGAGATTTTGGAGAAAAGGGATCTTGATAACATCTCCTCAAGAATAAGAAAGGGTGTGTTTGCCTGCAGGAGTTCAATTTTCATGTGGAGTATGTCCCTGGTGCGAAAAATGATCTAGCTGATTGTTGCTCACACCAAGTACGGAAAGACTTAGCAACCATACAAAATAATAAGGCTGAGAAGCCACTTGAGGAGGATGATTATGCTGTGTGTCTCAATGAGGATGGGGTAATCAAAGAGGATAAGTGGATTAGAGAAGTGGGTGATGATGAAATCCTACAGGTAGTGATCAAATACATCAAAGACAGTTAGGTAAAATATGGTTAGATTGAGGAGCCATTGAAAGACTTTAGTAAAATAAGAAATGATCTTGCCTTTCAAAGAGGGTTGCTGTTACAGGGGACAAGACGAATTCCTCCCAGCCATTTGACAGAATGCTTAGTGGATTTTTCCCTTGACCAAGACGAAATACATTTTTAGGTTGGTGTATTGGTGGCCAGGCATGAACATCCACATCAAAAGAACTGTGAGTAAGTGTGTGGAACATAGCAGGAGTGGCAAAGTGTTGAAGCCCAGGGTATAACCCATGAATCTAAGGAGGATTCCCAAAGAGGCCTGGGAGGGGGTTGCTATAGAAATCCTGGATCCCTTCAAACTATCTAGTGTGGACAAATAGGTGATTGTGCTGTTGGACATGTACTCAAGGTATCCAGAGATTGGGTTGACAAATTCTATTGAAACTAAAGATGTTGTGGCTCTCTTGAAGCATATATTTGAGAAAGAGGGTTATCAGACAATGGGGACCAGTTTGTCTCAAAAGAGCTGGAGACTTATTTAAATAACAGGGGTATTATACACAGGAAAACAGCTCTTTATCACCCAGAAGCCAATAGCATGGTTGAGAGGTTCAACCGGGGGTTGAAGGAAACTATCCAGATGGCTTTGTCCAATCAAAAATGTTGGAAAATAGAAGTTTTCAATAGGGTCTAAAACTACAGTTTCACGCCCCACACTATGACAGGGAAGAACCCATTTGAACTTGTTCAGAAGAGAAAAGCAGGTACTTTTCTGTATATGTTCTGGGGTTTGGATAAACCCCAGGGTTTGGAGTGGTCAATGGATGAGAAAGAGAAGATTAAAGTGGAGATGAAGAAATTGATTAAGAACAAGGAAAAGTTTGATGCTTGTAAGGCTGTTAAAAGAACGGTGGTGGAGGTCGGTGATTTTGTTAGGATAAAATCAATTTTTATGAAACAACAAGAGAGTAAGGGTATATCTAAGACCACTCTTTTACCCCTCCTGAAATGTATAATAATCAACAAAAGAGTGTCAAAGTAAGTTATATATAACAAAGAACAAAACTCAAAAACCATTGATATCAAATAGACAGGAAGGAAATTACCACCTTCTAGAAGAACAGAAATTGAGTAAAGAAAAAAGGTGCATGTGCTCAGTGAAGAAAAAGAACCCTCAGGCACCGCCTGTAAAGGTCAGTAGCCAATTGTCTTCATTGGGTCCAAAAAAGTAGGAAAAACGAAATAGTGATAAGGAAGTGCTTTAAAAAGAGCATGGGCTACTCATCACACAATAAACTTTATTAAGAGGGTAGCTCTAACTCTAATAAAAACAGTGCAAATTAAAGGACTGGTGATTGGTTGGGTTAGTTTGAACCAACAAGTCCTTACTAAAGTGACGGAAAAACAAAGATAGTCAACATGTTTCTGCTTAAGAGCCAAGGATCGGCTCAGCATTCGTCAGGACCAAAGAACTCTATCATATACCTTGATGGGCACACACTGGGGTGTCCAAAGCTAAGGTGTAGAGACAAAATATATAAAAAAACTAATACAACCTGATTAGTCTAGACTTCCTGTATTGGGTAAGTCTTCCAGTGGTCTCACCCCTAAGGGGGAGACAAAAAATCTGAAAATAAAAATGAAAACAAAGACTATTTTGTTTTAAAACCTGACTAATATGACGTTTTTTCAAAAGTCATGTATTTACATCAAACATGCACCAATATTCTAACTGGGAGTAATTATTCCTGAAGAATATATTCATAAAGGACTTGAGATACTAGGTCCAGAGAAAGGCCATTACAATGCATGAATGTTTCAACAGAGCTCCTAATTTTGGAAGCCTGATTTAAATAACATGCAGATATTGTTAGTCTGCGTTCACGGGGTAGATATATAATTTTTAAAGTGCTCGTCATGGTTGTGAAACCAACCAAGGTTGGGAATGAGGCGACCTAAGAAAGGGGCATATGAGGCTGGCCGGTCGAATTACCACAAAGAAAAGGAAAAACTCACATTTAAAAGCCCTCAATAGGACCTCATGGCCCCCCCCCCCCCCCACGCCAGCCCATGAGGTCCTATTGAGGGCTTTTAAATGTGAGTTTTTCCTTTTCTTTGTGGTAATTGTATTAGTTTTTTTTATATATTTTGTCTCTACACCTTAGCTTTGGACACCCCAGTGTGTGCCCATCAAGGTATATGATAGAGTTCTTTGGTCCTGACGAATGCTGATCCGATCCTTGGCTCTTAAGCAGAAACATGTTGACCATCTTTGTTTTTCCGTCACTTTAGTAAGGACTTGTTGGTTCAAACTAACCAGTCCTTTAATTTGCACTGTTTTTATTAGAGTTAGAGCTACCCTCTTAATAAAGTTTATTGTGTGATGAGTAGCCCATGCTCTTTTTAAAGCACTTCCTTATCACTATTTCGTTTTTCCTACTTTTTTGGACCCAATGAAGACAATTGGCTACTGACCTTTACAGGCGGTGCCTGAGCGTTCTTTTTCTTCACTGAGCACATGCACCTTTTTTCTTTACTCAATTTCTGTTCTTCTAGACGGTGGTAATTTCCTTCCTGTCTATTTGATATCAATGGTTTTTGAGTTTTGTTCTTTGTTATATATAGGATAAAATCAACCCACAAGGTTTGTGTCCATGCAGGGTTTCAAATTTCTTCAACCTATGAGAATGATCAGAGTTTCAGAAATGTCATTTAAACAGAAGACCATAGGGTGTGGAACCTTAATATGGTATCCAAGCTGAAGGGTGGTTTGACGATGGAAAATGAAATCAAACGAATCTCTAATGAGGACAGTGTAAATCAAAGTGGGACAAGCATGAGGAGAAGCCTCAGGTTTGTGGTTAAGTCCACTTATTTGAACGACAATGTGAAGTCCTTTTCATTATTTTCCTTTTCATAACTTTTGTAATTTGTGCCATTTTACCTTCAATTACATGCATGTTTGTAGCCAGTCTTGTTTTTAGATATATAGTCTTCAGTTTGTTTTGTTATGTCTATATGGCTGAGATACCCGCCACCCCCTCTCAACACAATCCCCAAAAGGAAGTGAAACCGGAAACAGTTCTTAAAGTTTTTGGATGTGGGATGGAGTGACCATCCCGGCCGTATTTATTAAAACAAAAAATTAAAACATTAAACGTTTTCATGTTATGTACAATTTCATTATCACATTACGATGTTTGGCTAACCTTAACATAATCTCTAATACAGAGGTTCTCCTAGCCGAACTAGCATCCTACAAAAAACATTCTCTAAGAACACTGAAATTGTACATCCTAACGTTTAAGGGCCAACGGCAAGGTCATAACCGGTGTCAAGATCCCTAACCAGACTTACCCCTCCCACTTAGGAGGGGCGATGGCACAGGGGCTTACCCAAGTGCAACTACTAACAATTTCCCTTGACTTGACGGGGGCCCTTAAGACTCGACGCCATTTAAAGGTCGTTCGAACACTTGTGTGTGGTATCTAGAAGGTATCGTTGACCTCTCCCCACCCCACACAACTTACCGCATCTGCCGTCGCAGATGACACTGGCCCCGGGAAATTCCCCAGGAGGGGGCTGTAACCCCTCCTACAAAGGAAGGGGCCTTGACCGCCTTTCCTTTACTTCCGGCGACCCGCCCTTAGACGGGACCGCCTCCCCACTGAGGGGCCAATGGCCACCTCTCCCGAGCGCTCCCATCCGTGTTGGGTGACGCCCACTCATAGGGATCTACCAATTAGTGCTCACCGATCATGACCTTACCGCCTACCAAAAAATAAATACGACAATTCTTAAACCTATGAAAACATTGGTCGCTACGACCGAAAGAACATGCTAGAAATGCAACACTACATCAAATCATTTTAATCGTAACAACCTAAACGATATACCATCCTTTATTATGATTAACCACAAACTGATACTGTTATAGCCTGTAAACGAAATGGAAAAACAAACTCCTCAATTCACTTTATTGCACAACAACTTTGCTGTCCTCAGGGGCTGGTGGGTGGGTCAAAATTGGCTCTTCGTTCCGTCCCGAGCTCACGTGTAGCGAGGAGGTGCAGCTTCGGAGCACAAGAACAAGAGGACGTCTTCTGGTCTTGCGCCTTCTTTTATCCGTCTTCAGGGCGGGCGAAAACCCGCCCCTGCCCGCCCCGTGGGCGTGGCTGGCTGCGTTGGTGTCTAGGCCAGCCCACTCTAGGGCGGGAAAAAGCGCGCCCCGGCTACGCCGCTTCGGGCATACCAGCCGTGACGCGCCTCCCGCCCAAAAATGGCTTCCCGGGGGGATCGAGGCACTCATCCATACGTTCGGGGGGACCGAGTGGTCGCCCCTTTCCATATGGCTGAGATACCCGCCACCCCCTCTCAACACAATCCCCAAAAGGAAGTGAAACCGGAAACAGTTCTTAAAGTTTTTGGATGTGGGATGGAGTGACCATCCCGGCCGTATTTATTAAAACAAAAAATTAAAACATTAAACGTTTTCATGTTATGTACAATTTCATTATCACATTACGATGTTTGGCTAACCTTAACATAATCTCTAATACAGAGGTTCTCCTAGCCGAACTAGCATCCTACAAAAAACATTCTCTAAGAACACTGAAATTGTACATCCTAACGTTTAAGGGCCAACGGCAAGGTCATAACCGGTGTCAAGATCCCTAACCAGACTTACCCCTCCCACTTAGGAGGGGCGATGGCACAGGGGCTTACCCAAGTGCAACTACTAACAATTTCCCTTGACTTGACGGGGGCCCTTAAGACTCGACGCCATTTAAAGGTCGTTCGAACACTTGTGTGTGGTATCTAGAAGGTATCGTTGACCTCTCCCCACCCCACACAACTTACCGCATCTGCCGTCGCAGATGACACTGGCCCCGGGAAATTCCCCAGGAGGGGGCTGTAACCCCTCCTACAAAGGAAGGGGCCTTGACCGCCTTTCCTTTACTTCCGGCGACCCGCCCTTAGACGGGACCGCCTCCCCACTGAGGGGCCAATGGCCACCTCTCCCGAGCGCTCCCATCCGTGTTGGGTGACGCCCACTCATACGGATCTACCAATTAGTGCTCACCGATCATGACCTTACCGCCACAGGTCCGGATAGTTGACCGGCTATCCGGACCCCCCACAAAACTCCTACCTAAAGGTCATGCTTTAAAGATTTTAACCAGGCTAGGAAGTCTCCTATGAGTAACTCATTCCCTGCCCTTGACAAATGCACACCATCCCCCAGATACATGCTGTCATCATTAATACAATTATGCGAGATTGAATGCAATGTCTTGGAACGGAACAACCTACTCACTTTGTTATTCAATTTTCTAACGGAGTGATTCAAAGCAGGGATCGAGATAGCCCCCCGCCATACCTTTCGTGGGATCACATGAGACCACGCAATTAGGCACCCCGGAACTCTCCTCGCTAACCAACTTACCGTGGAAAGCATAGACTCCAGGAGCAGTCGTCTACCGGTGGTGACCAAATCATTGCCCCCCAAATGAACTATGACTATGGACGGCGGTGACCTCATCCGCTCTAACAGGCCCTCAAAAAATTCCTGAAACTGGTCAATACAGAGACCGCCCCTCCCGTAGAAGGACACTCTGTACCCGTATTCCCCAGCTACGTGAATCATGTCACCTGCTTTGAATACGTCTGCGGCCCGTCTCACGTATGAGTGGCCCACGACCCACACCTCCTTCTTCACAGCCGGTGACGTGCGACCGCTGGCCTGGTGTTGGGTCGACTGCTCAGTCTGCCCTGCCGCGTAGGCTTGCGCAACTGAAAACAAACAAAAGACAAGAGGCGTGAGTACATGAATACAGCTTCACAACATGTGCAATCGCACGTACCTCTTATAACAATTGGAGGACCAGCGCCCCACACGTTTCACTTGTTCTACATTAAGACCCCTGGCTGTTGCTTCAGTGGCAGCCCCTATACGAAAGGAGTGGGTCCCAAATTCGCCCGGGTCCAAGCCCGCTGCGGCAATGGCCATTGCAAGCACCCGTTGAAACTGAAACCTCGTCAGCGGGGTGGCGTCTGCATGCCTCAACAATGTCCCCCCCCATGATGCCACTCTTCGTGCTAGGTAATCTTCTAAGCACTGTACCGGACACATGGATGACTCGGGGTTCCTGCGAATGATCGTGCAGTCCCCTCTCCCATCTTGGTCAGTCTTAGACCTGAGAAAGGAGACAATCATCGCATCACCCCTGATCTGAACATGTTCCCTGCACAAGCCCCCCGTCACATCCTGTTTGTTCCTTGCAACCAGCTCACTAACTCTCATAGCCCCGTGAAACGCCAGCGTAAATGCAGTCCGGAACAAACAGGTCTCAAAAGGGGACGAGCATGTGTTAGGGAGTGTGGCCAGTAACTGGGACAACCTGTCTAGACCTATCGGTCGTCTTACGTCTACTCTGTGACCCTCTAGGCGTTGCCACCCACGCAGCGCTTTCTGTACAGTGAAAGACGCTGTTGGGTCCAGGATGCCATGGGCCCTGGCAACAAAGGAAATGGCGGCACGATGCCTTTGGGCCGTAGCCACCGATTTCCCAGCCCTGTGTAAAGACATAAGAAAGAGTACTACCCACTCTTCCTGACCCCAAAGACCCCCTCTCTCTGCCCCCAAAAAGGCTAAATAGGCCCGGAACGCCCCTTCATATGCCTTCCTTGTCCTGGGTGCTAGACTCTCTCCCACGAGGTGACGAAGTTCGGGGCACCGAGAGACCAGAGAGCTTCGGGGAAGGGTGCCGGCTCCGGGTCCGCTGAAGGGAGGAAACCCGAGAAAGCCTGCATGTGAAAACGAGACAGTGCGTCAGCGGCCTGATTCATTACTCCTGGGACATGTTTTGCTCTGAAAACCACGTTCAGTTGCATACACAGTAGGACAATTTCTTTGAGCAGCCTCAAAATCAATTTACAATGGGCTGACTGACTGTTGATGCATTCTACTACGGTCATATTGTCGGACCAAAAAACGACAGAATGATCTCTGAAACCTTCTGGCCAGGTTCTCAGGGCCACGAGAATGGGAAATAATTCAAGGAAAGCGATATTACTCGTTAGCCCCTTCTCGTGCCACCATAGGGGCCATCTTTGAGCAGACCAGTTCGTGCCGAAGATGGCGCCGAAACCTATGCTTCCTGCTGAATCCGTCCATAGCCCAAGCTCTTCCGAGGACACGGCTGGCTTGTTCCAGACGACTCGGCCATTGAAGTCCGCCAGGAATGCTAACCATATCCGCATGTCCTGGCGGACCTCAGCCGATAACCTCGTGCGATGATGACCCTCCTTCAGGCCAATCATCGCTTGGGCAATGGAGCGGGAAAAAGGGCGAGCCATTGGGATTACTCTTAAGGCAAAATTCAACTTCCCCACTAATTGTTGCAACTGATGCAGTGTAACCTTGGGCGTATTTAAACATACTTGGAGGGCTGACCTGAATTTCAACACTTTGCTGGCTGGTAAACGGAAACACCCCTCCCTTGAGTCCAACTCGATCCCCAAAAACTCGAGGCAAGTCGTGGGACCCATAGTTTTTCCCGGTGCCAACGGCACGCCAAAATGACCCATCAACACACAGAATTCATCTAAGGCCTGGGCACACTCGGGGTCTCCGGCGGGGCCAAGGAACAAAAAGTCGTCAAGGTAGTGCATTACATTTCGAAAACCCGTTTTCTTAGTGAACACCCATTGCAGGAAAGTACTGAATTGCTCAAAATAAGCACATGATATAGAGCATCCCATTGGCATACATCTATCCATGTAAAATGATCCCTGAAACCCGAATCCCAAAAGACGCTGATCGTCTGGGTGTACCGGGAGCAACCGGAACGCTGACTCGATATCCGATTTCGCCATCAACGTCCCGGGCCCCAGGCGATTCAAGATGGCTACTGCCTCATCAAACGATGCGTATCGCACCGAACAAACTTCAGGATCAATTGCGTCGTTTACCGAAAGGCCGTGTGGAGCAGACAGATTATGGATCAGACGAAACTCTCCTGGGTCCTTCTTGGGGACCACCCCTAACGGAGAACAAACAAAATCCGGTACCGGGGGTACACTAAACGGGCCGGCAACCCGTCCCCGGTTAACCTCTTTCTGAATTTTTTCCTGCACCACAGATGAATGTTGTAAGACGGAAAGCTGATTCTTGCAAATCCCTACACCCTGAAAGTCCCCCACCGGGATGCGGAAACCATGTGTAAAACCGTTCCGCAGCACCCCGGCAGAAGCACGATCCGGGTAATCGCTGAGCCAGGGGATCATTGCCAAGGTATCAATCGGGGTTGGTAAAGGCGCCCCTCGGACTATATTAGACCTGTTTGGCGCCTCCCTTACCCCCATTCTCACCCGTTCTGGCTCTGCACGATGACTCAGGATGGGATGACCCACACGTACCACATTCGTGTCTAAATTTACAGGACCCCGGAGGCCTGGTACATTTCCCCCTGTTGAAGTTATAACAGATACCCTTTCTCCCGGTATTACCTGCGGGCCTCGACTGGTCGTCGGTGCTCGTACTTGGTCGAAAGGGCGACCCCACATTTTGGCGGGAGTGATCAACAACATTGCTCCCGACCAATGGCATTCTTAACATTCCCGATTCCTTCATTTTATCCCACGTTAAAGAATCGTAACAATCCCAGGTCAAACTCTTGTTATGTTCCTTTTCTTTCCTGAACAGATTATCATAACAAAACCAATGGTTACCTTGATACGCCGTCGAGTAACCCATAATTCGTGATTGATAAACGGGAAACTCAGGAAGCAACTCGGGCCTACGTTCCCCCAAAATCGATGTAAAAATACCCCAGGCATTGCCCCAATTGCCAATGTTCTCATTTACCTTAAAGGCGGCCATTTTTGCGCGCCAAACACTCGGATGCATTAGGTCCTTCTGACTTTTTACATGCTCCACATCATAATGATCAACAAGCAAGGAAAAAATATTCACGTATTCCCCTGCCCAGATCTTTTCCTTTATGGCTAAAGGCACATGTTGTCCCAATCTCTCTCTACGAGAGGGTGCTGACTCGTCCCGTGCAATCGGCAATGGCCGCTTACCTGAACCGGACGCAGTTTCTGCCGCTTGCGGCCTGTCTGTCCCTGCCAACGGTGCAGCCACTCTAGCTGCCTCTTTCTTCTCACGAAGCCCCTTGATTAGCGCCTGTGCCTCGGCAGCTGTGGCGCCATCACTGCTATCCCCCAACCAAGCTGCTAGCTGTGCTGCCAGCTCGGGGGGCATATCTTCCTTAGGTGTCGGGGTGACGACAACGGGGATTGGATTCCCTTCGATCGGTACTGGGGTCGGCGCCTCGAGCGGGGCAGAGGGAGCCGGGACATCTCCCCCGGCTGGAACCCTTCTCGGCCTCTTAGGTCTCCCTCCAGCCGGTGGTTGGCCCGATCCTTCCTCCCCGTCTCGCTCCGCCAGCCGCTTCTTTATGTCGGACATATCCTTAAAGAGGGCCCGAACCATCTGCTCAGTCGTCATTCTCTTTGCGCCTTTCTTGGGCATCTCTACGACGAAGTATCTAGAAGACAAAGAAAAAGATCAAAACGCTCAAAATTGGCTCTTCGTTCCGTCCCGAGCTCACGTGTAGCGAGGAGGTGCAGCTTCGGAGCACAAGAACAAGAGGACGTCTTCTGGTCTTGCGCCTTCTTTTATCCGTCTTCAGGGCGGGCGAAAACCCGCCCCTGCCCGCCCCGTGGGCGTGGCTGGCTGCGTTGGTGTCTAGGCCAGCCCACTCTAGGGCGGGAAAAAGCGCGCCCCGGCTACGCCGCTTCGGGCATACCAGCCGTGACGCGCCTCCCGCCCAAAAATGGCTTCCCGGGGGGATCGAGGCACTCATCCATACGTTCGGGGGGACCGAGTGGTCGCCCCTTTCCATTAGACCACATGCTGTACATAGTTTCTTTGGGGCAATGTTGTGGGAAGGGACATGTGTGGTACCCTGGTGTAATGCTGATACATTGAGTGGGTCATTGGAATCCTCTCTCCTATGTTTTCCATAGAAGTAGAATGCATTCTCTGTGACTCTCTGTGTGGAATATTATATAGTTCAAAAGGAGAAGAGTGTTGGAAAAAGAGGAGCTGTACTAAGGAAGCTGAGGAGAAAGATGTATCCTGAATAAAGGGCTTTATCTGAAACCTGTGTGTGCCCCTCATCTTTAGAGACTTTCATTAGGACTCCCTTCCTGCGGATGTCACCCTTTGCTGTTAGGACAGTCTCTAGCATTGTAATAGGTGCTTACCCCTGCCCTGAGTTTCTCAGCTGCCTTGATATGTAGATCCTGGGTAACAATGTTTGGCCATGGTCGAACACCAATAATGAATATGCGCCATGACCGAATCCTGGCTATGGATCGCGGTATTGCTGAGACCAGTACGGGTGCACAAGGCACTACCCTCATAGTCTGAATGGCTACTGCCCAGACCCAATTAGCACAAGCAAGGAAGTGGTAGTATACCGTTTTGTGATAAGTAATCAGTAGTATGACCAGACCTTGCTACCTGTGACATGGAAGTGAGGCCTACTGGCCCACACATTTATAGTTCCATTGCTGTGCACTTTGTGCCCCCTTGATGTGTATCAGGTTGAATGTAGTGTTGGGGATGTGTGCGTGTTTTCATGTGTGCACTTTGAATGTATGGACACCTGTGAGTTGTGCCATCCATGCAAGGGAGCTGGGTGCCTGCATGAGCATGCTGGGATGTATGTTTGCCTGTGAAGGGTGCAAAATATTGAGGTCAACACACATCTCTGCATGAGTGCGCTGGGTTTATGTGTACCTGTGGAATGGTATAATACATGAGAGCCTGTGATGGTGTGGTGTGCATGCACACAGGAATGTATGTGTGTTTGTGCAGGGCACAATGCAATGAAGTTTCTGGGTTCCATTTTGGGAGACTCTGGGCTTCCTGGAGGAGCATGTAGAGGTATAGGAGCTGATAAGTGAATCATAAAGTGTAGGGCTTGGGACTTTTTAGGGAAAACAGCTGTTATAACTTGTCTGTTATCACGTAAAGCCTTTATCACGCATGCCTTACATGCATGCACTGTTACCACGCATCGCCTTTACCAGGCATTTTTTACATTGCATATGATTTTACCACACATGCCTTTACAATGAATTAACATTGTAAAGGTATGACTAGTAAGAACAAAGGCATGGTACTAGTGGTAGGTGAATATGTATGGTGGTAAAAGGACATGCATGATAAAGGCTATCAGCGTCATTAGGGGAAACGGAGAGACCCTTCCGCTTCCTTTTTATGACCTGTGCTGTGCCTGAGAAGAGCTGATTCATTGCCATGCAGCCATTAATACAGTGCCGGTTGTGACCCACAGAAGAAGAGTAACAATTCAACTGTTTGAATCCATGACCTGGTGCTACAACAGTGGCATCCACACTTCTGCTCCAGACTCTGCTGTCCATTGGGATGTAGAGGCCTGGGCTGCGCATTTGGGAACCGCCACTCTAGCGAGAGGGGGTAAGAGTGAATACCGGGCCACCAGGTCTCTGGAGTAGCCGCAGTCACTGCAGGTAAGAGCGGTGGGGTTGTGTGGCCGACTGGGGGGTTTCAAGAGATGACCACAATACAGAATTAAATAAATAATACATTTTTCCTCAGGGTCGTCTCTTGAAATCCCGCTCAGCTTGTCCGACCGCTCTTACCTGCTGCGGCCACAGCTGCTCTGGAGGAGCTTGCTGCGACTGACGTACTGTGGCACAGAGGCACTTTGATTTTCGCAAAGCCTTCATGGAAATTTTAAGACTTGAACTCACTAGCAGGACTAGCTTGGATGCCACTTCATGTAACTGCAGAATAACAACGGTGCTTAGATGAAGAGATGGGGCTGGGAAGGCGGACCTGTGTAATGCCAGTGGGCCTCCCTTAAGATGACTATATATATTATCGTGGTTTGTCATATTATACTTTATGTTTGCATATAAATGCTACTTTTACACAAAGCAAGTATTTGACTGGACACTCATTTACGTGGGTTGCTGAATGTATTTTAAGTTGAGAGCCTGTATTCACCCTACACCTACCTCCTCAACGAGACCTGGTCTGCTCAAACCATACTACTACTGAGAGTCAAGTGCTGAATAGGTTCTTGCCCTAGTTGCTAAGAAACCATAGTGGGTGGACATTAGGAATTAAAGGCCTCAACCACCATGGGTTGTCCTGGGAGGTCCTGCTTAATAAACATGGTTCTGACATTTGTACTGCAGTGAAAACAGACACATTAAAGTAGATGGTCATAAAAAGATGTGATGTCCCAATGCAGATTCATAGAAAGTAAGGAAAGACTGTCTCTGAGCACTGGCCACTTCCACATCTTGGTTATTCACTACTGTCACTACTAGAATCTACGTTAGTCTGCCTTTAGGCACAAATGTATTAGCATTTCGCAGCATTAAACATATTGCACAATAAATGCACAAAAAATGGCAGTCATTCAGATTATAGGCACATTCATTTTATTATAATATATTTGCTACATCATAATTGAGTTTTTTTATAGTGTGACGAATTAACATTTTTATTTCAATTCAGTTTGTAATTCAATTTGCTTTTGTTGTTATTTTCTTCTGTATAAACCAGCTTCATTTCGTTTGAGTTTCTGACACTGCAATGTGTTTCTGTTGAAAGGATTGCAAAGTGCTAATCAAGCATGCCATGTTAACAACCCGTCTTGGCAAAAGCCTTAAGATGAAAAAAATTAGACAAGTTATTTTGAAAGCAAAATAAATGAATAGTCAAACTTTCTTTGCTGTTCCCAGATATAATTAATACAGTATTTACTAAATATATATTACAATTCTCGTTAAACAGGAAGTGCGTTTTCTGGGCAAGATGGCGGTCGCTTAGGTGGACGCTAGCGGAGCTAGAAGGTAGCACTCGGTTCGTATCGATGTGGCTGGTGTAAAGAGGAGAGTGCCTCTCCACGTGTCGACCCTTGCTCTCCCCTCCCACACTCTGAATGCTGCTTTGTAGTAAGCGCCCCCGGTCTAAATATCTCGGAACTGCCTCCCTTGTGAGACGCTGTGTGGAAACGTACCTGAGACGCCAGGTGTTCCGCTTTGCGAGTAAGGATCTTGCTATGGCGCCGAAGGTAGTGCTGAACGGCACGGCCGCAAAAGCGGCAGCAGGGGTAGCTGCTCGCAGAGCGCGGAGCGAGGCTAATCTGCCCCTTGGTGAGAGCGTTCCGACCCCCAGCTAAAGCTTTCCCGGTCAGCCCTAAAACCCACGCTCGACGGAGGCAAGGAGAGGGAAGGGCAGATCATCGAACGCAGGTGCCACGAGAAAGAAGCCGGTTGGACCGTCGGTGGTAGACCTGCTGCAAAGAGGGAGAGAAACGACACCCGGAGTGAGTATTGTTGTTGGGAGTATGTTGGAGGAAAACATTGGTGATGGTGATGGTGCTGGAGGTGGAGCGGGAGCTCAAGTGGACAAGGTGGGGACCCCTGAAGCTACAATTAAATCAGCTCAAGCAACTCAAGATAAAGAGAACTTGACGGGTACGTGTTTGGCCGATGCAATGGTGGGGACTAGGGAGCGTGCAGCACCTCAGGAACAAAGTCATGCAAACAGCCAGCCTGTTAAAAACGTACCTGTGAACACCCCACTCAGTGTTAGGGGCAGCAGTGACAAGAGCGGCAAGGCAGAGGTGACCAGTGTTGATCTGGTGCTGGAAACCACCGGGACGCTAGTGGCTCGGGAAGACTTGAACCATGTAGACAGTTAAAAAAGAACTGACGCACAGGAAGACAAGAGGTCGCTGGAGGATAAAAACAGCTTGGAAAAGGAGAAGAAACCAAGCGACTGTTTTTTTTCCTTGACAGAGGAAGCCGATTGGTCTGATTATGTGCCAAGTACATCGCAGGGGGCCAGTAGCCCGGAATCAGATCTGGAGGAGAGCAAGGAGGAACTACTTTCAACAACTAAAAAAGTGTCAGGGCAATTGGGAAGGAAAAAAAAGGGAAAAAAGAAGTCTCATGGGACTATTCTGCGACTACTCCACTCTCAGGCTCCTGTGGTAAATCAACCTCCGTGGTAAGACCCTGAAGATCCCCCTACGCTCAAGACCATCCATCAGGCTATACTTGCCCATAGGGATGAGGCGCACCAAGATAGCAGAAAAACTCAGGCCGGGATGAGGAAAATGCAGGGAGTAGTAAGAACATTATCAAAGGCATTTTCCAACATGGGGGAAAGAGGGGCAAACTTGGAGGAAAAAGTGGTGGGTGCCGAAAGTGACGCGGCTAAAGCAGTTATGATGATGGAGGCCCATGATGCCCAGATCAAGGACATACAATGGAAGTTGGAAGAGTCAGAAAATAGGCAAAGAAGAAACAATTTAAGAGTTCTGGGGGTACAGGAAGGTTTGGAGGGGTCTGATACCAGGAACTACGTAATCAGTCTTTTTTCAGCAGCTTTTCCAGAACTGTCGGAGTGGAACAGGTCATCTGAGATGCAAAGGGCACACCGTATCCCTTGCAAACAGGGAACACCGGTGATGGAGGGTGATAAACCTCGGGCCATTCTGGTCTTTTTCGGAAACTTCCTCTTGAGGCAGTCTATATCAGACAAAGCAAGACCCGACGCTAGGAGATCCAGCGGCAAGGTTTCCTTCTTCGTGAGGCCGGACTTCTGCCATATAACGGTAGAGAGACGCTGGAGTTTAAGACAGATGCTGAAGCCGTTTCAGGATAAAAAGATCCAGGCATATCTGGTTAATCCTGCACAATTAAAAATCAATAACCAGGGGATCACTCGGTACTTCTCCTCTGAGATCAAGGCAAAGGAGTATCTGGACTCTTTGGACGAGTAGCATGTCGAGGTTATAATTATGAATCAAGCTGTGAGGGATGTTGGGGGGTGGGGGAGTAAGGTGGTAAATGGCTGGACGTTAGATCGAATCTGAGCCATGACGCGAGGGGGGGTTCCCTTGGGCTGTCGAAATAGGGGGAAGGGAAGTGGTTAATAGTTCTGCACATTAGTTGACTGTTTTCTTTTCTTGGAATGAGTTGCTTCTTTTCCCTTAGCCAAAGTGTCTAGAAGTATGTGTTGTTTTTTAGGACCTAATACCTTCTAGGATCGCGCACATCACATGCACAGACTCAGGTCTGAGCGCTCTCAGGGAGGGGTAGGTAGCTCTCAGGAGGGGGTGGGCGGTCGGATGGGGGTCACTGGGTAGGAGGGGGTTCGGAGGTGGTGGTGGGCA
This sequence comes from Lissotriton vulgaris, assembly GCF_964263255.1. Classification (NCBI taxonomy): domain Eukaryota; kingdom Metazoa; phylum Chordata; class Amphibia; order Caudata; family Salamandridae; genus Lissotriton; species Lissotriton vulgaris. The sequence continues at coordinate 381,981,090 of NC_141697.1, forward strand.
CTTCTTGGGGTGGGATGGGTGGGCAGGTGGGGGTAAAAAGAGAACAATTGAATAGATTCAGGTGTATCCCTGTCACTGTTCTAATGTATGAAGGGTCAGTTATTGAACAAAGGAATGATGAGAAAGCTTAGGATCTGCACTTTGAATATAGGGGGGTTGAATGACAGGCTCAAAAGGCAGAAACTAGGCTGCTTTGCAGGTATGAACTGTTTGGACGTCATATGCATTCAGGAAACACACTTGCCCTAGTCCAAGAATCATGTGTTAAATATTAAGGGTTTTGAGCTAGTGGGGTTTACTACGCAAACATCCATGGTCAGGGGGTGGCCATATTGGTAAAAATAACCTGGGAGGTTGTAAACGTTCTCTATCTGATGCCTGGGGCAGGTGGGTTATAGTTGAACTAAAGATAGCGATCACACTGTGTACATTTTATGGATCCAACCAGGACGAACCCGATCTATTTGACAAATTGGAGCTAGAACTACTGAATTGGCCATACCCTCATATAGTCTGCGGGGATTTTAATATATCCGTGGATTTTACCAGTGGAGATAATAATGCAAGTTATACCGGATGTAACCCTAAGGTTTTCAGAGCCTTATCAGCTTTAATTAACACGCATAATTTGCTGGATGTATGGGGCTATAAGGAACCATTGAATCCAGGTTTTACTTATTTTTCGAGCCTCTATAAAAAATAAACCAAGCTGGATTATTTTTTCATCTCACGAACTGAGGCAAGAAGGATAGGGATTCGTAAAATGCCAAAGGTAATATCTGATCATAGTCCACTGATCCTAGTGTACGAGAAGGTTAATGTTGTTAACTCCCCCTATAGGTGGACGTTTGAGAGGAGATTATTAGCAGACCCTAAATTTGTGAACCATCTTAAGAACTGGGCACAGTGTTATTTTGATATGAACAGGTATTGTGCCCCTTGTAACTGTGTCTGGGATGCGTTTAAGGCAACGTTAAGAGGGGAGACAATTAGCTTCTCTGCTAGTCAAAGGAAAAAAGCTTGTGAGGTACATGAGTCGCTAGAGGCTCAGCTAGTACAGGTAGAGGAACAACATGTGAGAGGTATCGTAGAGGGGAAAGATACAAATGAAAGTTTAGGTAAGATCCTAGCTCTTAAGGCAGAAATATATACGGTAGATGCTCAGAAAATTGCTGATGACTACCAGGTACATTAGGGAAGAATGTACGAGACTGCGGAACAGGCTGGTAAGGTATTAGCATTGAGGATTAGGCAGGCGTTCAGTAAAAACCTGATAGGTAAAATACAGGTGGATAATCAAGAGTACACAGAACCAGAAGACATCAGAATGGTATTTAAAGAGTTCTACCAAAGGCTGTATCAATAGGAGGCTAGGGCAGATCTCCTCAGTTTAGCGTTTGAGGATTTTGGACATACTCTGACTCTTCAAGAGAGGAATATATTAGATAGGGACATTGAACTGAACGAAGTGATAATGGCTCTCCAGAACTCACCAGCCGGTAAGGCCGCTGGGCCAGATAACATCCCAGCTGAAGTGTATAAGTACCTACAGGAAGCTCTGGCCCCAATATTACTGGACCTATTTAGCGGTATAACATGTTCAGGAGTAATTCCGGACTCATGGAAAGAGACGAATATCATAGTCTTTCATAAAAATGGAAAAGCTAAGGAGGACCCCGGGTCGTACCGTCCAATATCCCTCATAAATGCAGACACTAAAATCTACGCAACGGTCTTGGCTAATAGGCTGGGAGGGGTCATTGGCGGTCTGGTCTCCCCTTGGCAGCATGGGTTTATCCCGGGCCGGGGAACAACGGACCAAATAAGATGTGCCATCACGCTGTTTGACTCGCTTGCTGCCTCGGGGGTCGGATCGCCATGATCCTTCTTGATGCCGAAAAAGCCTTTGACACCGTCACCTGGATGTATTTATGGGGGATATTGGAACAGAGGGGCTTAGGCCCTAAAATAATTAGGGCCATAAAGGCAATTTATGTCGCCCCGTATGCTAGAATCCAGTCAATGGGTCGAGGTTCGGATAGAATATTTATCTCCCGGGGGACCCGTCGAGGGTGCCCTTGCTCCCCAATTTTATTTGCCCTCTATATAGATCCATTAATAAGAAGAATTTTGGGGTGTAGGGATATTAAATCAGTGGTACATAATAGATTTGAAACCAAGGTGTTAGCGCATGCGGACGATGTGGCAGTCATAACTTCAGATCCCGATACTGCTATGTCCGCCTTGAAGACAATTACCTCAGAGTTTAGTTGCTGCTCTGGGTATCTACTTAATGAAAGAAAGACTCAGATAGTCTGTTAAAATAACATCATAAAGCGAAATGGCAGATACACAGATTTCGTAATCTATTTGGGGGTCAGAATCAGCCCCTCAATGGAATCTATAATTAAAGAAAATTATGAGCCACTGGTAGACTCAATTATATTGGAGCTAAAGCGGATTGACGCCATCCATCTATCATCAATAGGGAGAATTAATGTTTTTAAAATGACTATGCTTCCGAAACTGTTATATCTTTTTCGATCGATTCCGCTGATGGTGGGGGAAAATCTGCTAAAATCTATTGAATCAGCATTTAGTAATTTTTTATGACAGTATGGAAAGATAAGAAGATCCCTAAAATATCTGTTGTTACCGCAAGAAAGAGGAGGATTGGGGGCCCCTAATATTAGGTTTTATTTAACGGTTTCGTTGTTTAGTCAAATGGCGATACTTGTGGATAGTACCCCTAGTTACCCTAATAGTCAACCTGGGAGCATCTATCCCCCCTCTATTTATGAAGTGTTGTTGGGGAAAGAAGCAGTGGGGCTTTTGCTGCATAATACTGACCGCCGATATTATAACAAAAAAAGATACAAGGTGTTGGATAGTGTATGAGGGGTGTGGAAAGTGGTCAAAAAGGCACCAAGTATCCCGAAATACAATTATTACACCCCCCTTTGGAATTCAAATCTCTTTCCACATTTGAGTAGTGATGGAGGGTGGCTATTTTGGGAACTGCAAGGAATTAGTAGGGATCTATGGGAAGGTGCTGCCCCGATGAGTTTTGTGGAGCTCCAACTGAAATTTGGGATTGAGGCTAAACATAGTTTTAATTTCATGCAAATATTCCAAACCCTAATGTCCATTAGACCCCGGATCAGCCCGGGAGGAAGAATCAAGATCCTCGATTATGTTTTGGGGTGGGGGTACCAGGATTGGTATGATATATGGGGCTCTACCGGATACATTGCAAGATGATATGGAAAAGGTGGAGGCCTTCTGGGCGCTGAAGTTAGGGGACCGAGATGTGGATCTGGATAGAGCGCTGCAGATGGCAAGCAATCTATTTCGCTCCGCGAACCTCAGGGCACAACATTATAAGACACTATATAAGCTATATTTTACCCCAGCTAAGCTTTTTGAGTAGGGGAAAAGAGACGACGATAGGTGTCCAAGGTGCTCCCTGAGGCCTGCAAACTTAGTACACATGTTTTACGAATGCAGTGCACTGAATAAAATTGGTTCGGAGATTGAAAAATGTTGGGAGGGGTTGCTAGGGATTAAAATTACCCTATCCCCGGTCTTGATGATATTTGGGATGGATTTTAAGTTAAGATTGAAAAAGGAGGAGGAAGCTTTTGTATTCATTTGTATATCAGTTTTAAAAATACTTTTGGCTGCACGGTGGAATGATTTCACAGCACCCTCATTCCATATGTGGTTATCAATATTGTTAGGCATCCATAACATTGAAGCTTCCCTATACTCCCGAAGGGGTAGAAGGATGAGGGAGTTGCGGCAGAAGAACTGGGCCCCCCTTAAAAGCTGGAGGGATGCTAGAATGTAGTAAATTATAGCTTTTTTAACCCCAAGGAAAATGCTAGATTTATTTCCAATCATGTGGTATTGATGTATTAATGGATAGTTATGATGAATTGTGAAAACCTTTTTAAGACTTGTCGGTGCTGCTTTGGCACTGTGTTTTAATTGGAAAGTTATTTTTGTATACACCTGATATCTAATAAAAAAATATTTTAAAAAAAGGAAGTGTGTTTTCTGTGCTTAGTAAAATTAACCCCGTACACAAAGGTCTACACTTGAAGTAACAAACTTCAACATGTATTGCTTACTCTAATACAAGTTCATCATTCCTTATGGAGAAACTGCTCCTCAACACTTATCATATCCACTTTGCCTTACTTAAGCATTAGGGTTGTGCATTTTTTTAATAGGAGTTACCCATGCGTAGTTAGTTGGGTTTAGAAAATCTCAACCTATGTGTAGAAGCCAGCGTATAGGATTATTTCTGACTATGCGAGATGTGGCTAAAAACATATGTCCAATCTCCCAATTTCACCTTTTCCTTATACAGGATGTTTTTAGGCAAAACACCCTAGAACAGGAAATTATTTTTGGTCATGCTTCATGCTCCCAGAAGCAGCAGAACATCATACACTGCATTAAGTATACGTAAGTGACTCAGAAGAGCATGACGTTTGCATAAATGTCATGTTTCCCACATCATGTGTGTGCAAACTCCATATGACATAGATTCAAAAGGAGAATGTTCAGCAAATTAGATCAATTAAAAAAATATATTTAATATTCAGCTCACTGGAAAGATTTTCCATGAAATATCTGCAGTTACTACTTGCACCCTTTAAATAAATGGGAGTACTAATGCATTTCCCACACTTTCTGCCACACGCATTTCCGGTTTGTTTCGGTGTCACTTAAGTGTGGACTTAAGTGAGAGAAATACTTTGCCAAATGTATGTGGTTACTTAAAACATGGCTGTCCAGCTGTTCACATTGCTTGAAATGTATTTTCGTCACTACTGCTCCGGAAGTGACCTGGCAATGCCTATATTAAAAAATCAATGTGAAATTTAGGATTGTAGATGCAAAGCAAATTGTGTGTACCTTCCAGAGGCATAATTGACACTTCTACAGGAGCAGCTTGGCCATTTTTAGTTTTGTGAATCTTGTATCACCGTTGTATGTAGAAGTTAAACCTTTTCGCAGACCGGATACTCCGTCATAAATGTGACCGATGTCCTACCAGTTGTATTACAAGGGCAATATTGCGTATGGGATGTGTATTACAGTGTACTGGAAAATCGTCTAGTTGTGAGAGTATCCATCTGCCAAACTCTATAAAAAGCCCTACATTACTTATGCACATACACAGAAAACTGAATCTAGCTCCAAATATGTTATGAAACTAAAATTTTGCTTAACAGCCCTGTCTGTATTTTCTAATGCTTGCATATTTCTGGGATGTGCAAAGTTTAAACTATGCCAGCAAGGTCGGGCAACTACATCTTTCCTGAACCTGGGCAATGTTTCAATGATTCGCCCAACTACACCACAGGGAAAGTTGTCCTTAATGTGGCTGTGGAGTACTTCCAGCCAAACCCCAAATCAGCCCTGAGTTCTTCCCGACAATAGCATCTCCCCACACGGTCAATTATCCGGCACTGTGAAGTTGTTCACCACACCCACTTATCACAAATCCCACACTTCTCCAGAAAACACTAGATCCCGCCATGACAACACTCTCTCCCTCAACTCACTTCCATTAATACTCAAATCCTCCTTACATCCAATTCGCAAACCATGCAACATCTCACAGTCCTTGACCAACAACCCATCCTCATACCCTGGGGCCACCCTGAATGACCAATATCCCCACTATCCGCCATAACCCTTCACACATCTCCTCCAAACCAGTCCCTTAGCATTTCCACTGTCTGGTTAACACTCAACAAACTAAAAACAAATTACATTTGATGAGGGCAGACATCCTGAACCTAATACATACAACCTCTAATCTGACAATTGTTTAAATCTGAAAAAGCATTACAGGCCCCAAAAAACGAATCCACCATCCATCTTACTACAATTATCCCTGCCACTAACAGAATCCCATTACCTAAATGGAGCTGCAAACCGAAACTTGACCTCTCCTCCCGACCCAATAGATCAGTCAGAAACTTACTGAACAATGATATCCTCTCCCTTCTTGCCTTCTATAACCAGGCACTCATCAACTACTCCATGCCCCTGGGTAAAATTCAGAAAACCCAGACAATTGACACTCATCCACTTATAGACCCCATCCCACATTAAGGTCCATGACTATATCCACCCTCAGACCAGTCCCATTACCCGTTCGCCTAAAACTGTCACCAAATCTAACCTAAAATGTGAGTTACTCAATTGCCGATCTGCGATGAAGCATACTGCTGATCTTGCTGGCCTTATCCTTACTCAAGATTTGGACCTCCTACTACTCACTGAAACATGGCTTTCTGACTTCTCATCGCCCATTAGTTAGTTCCTCCCAGTTAGTTCCCCTGCTAGTTCCTCCCAGCCATGACATTATTTGTTTGTATCACCCTGGCCGTCTGGTTGGGGGCAATGCCTGTATTTAATGGAACAATCTCTTAATAAATCTAACTCGTACTCAATCTCTGTCCACATACGAATATCTGGGGATGAACATCTCAACTAATGACAACACAGTGTGTACCCTGCATGTGATCAACCACCCTTCTGGTGACAATCAATCATTCATAGGACAAATCATAGAAGTCATCTCTACCAACAACAGATCATACAGTAATCAGATTTTTCTTGGTGACTTCAATATCCACCGTAATGTCATAAATGACCCTTTGGTGAATAGCTTCAAATCCTTCCTCCTTGACCTCAACCTGGTTCAAGCCTGCAACAGCCAACGCTCAACAAAAGGGCAACCGTAGACCAAATAATAGCTAAGGAGCATACCATCCAAATTGAATCTATTCTACCATGTGAGTGGACAGACCACCACTGCATCATATTCTCCATAGCAAAAAAGGGTAGCTATGTCTAAAAGCCAACCAGTGAAAGCCAAATGCTGCACCAGAGACACCAGAATCGTCTTCCCAATCATGCTAGTTACCCTCAGTAACAGCATTCTACCTTCTCTCACTGAGATCTGCGAAACATAAGTCCTCATCGATCACTACACCGAAACCATGTCTGACATCATGGATGCCATCACGCCCAAACATGTCAAAAGATTGCAGCTAAATAATTCCAACCCTTGGTTCAACTATAGCCTTAATGATGAACACTGCTTACCGAGAACAGTGGAAATAACGAAGGGAGACTCCCTTCATCCCCAACTAATCTCAATTTACTGAAACTAAGAACGAAGGCCTGCAACAGGCATGTCAGAATATCCAAAGCATGTTTCTTCAAACTGCAACTTGACAAAGCCAAAAACCATCCCAAAAAACAGTTTGATCTTATAAAAAAATCAAATCAATAGGAAGCCCAATCCCCTCTCTTCGTCTGTGAACTTAACTCTGCCCAGTTGTGATGTATTTGACTCCTTCAATGAGAAAACTAAGCAAATTGGCACCAAATTCTAAACCATTTTAGAGCTCTTATCCATCATGTCTCCTCACCCCCCATCTCCCGAGAAGTCCACCCTAAAAACCCCTCCCGTCAATCAAAAAACAACACCTCTTGGTTCATCTTTAAGACTTTTAACAAATTTAACATCTTAAATATACTATCCTCTCTAAAATACTGTAAGCACTACAACGACCCCTTACCCTCCAAACGTCTCAACGAGATCAAACAGTCCCTGCTTCCTTTATGGACCAGGATTAATAAAGTTCCCCTAACACAAGGCTCTTTACCAGACTGTCTAAAAAGTGTCCAGGTCACACCTATATAAAAAAAACAATGCTGATCAATCAGAGCCCAACTATCACCCTATTACCAACATCCCAACTCTGGTCAAGCTCCTGGAAACATGGGTACATCAACAGCTATGTAACCACATAGATCAATTCTAACTTCTTGAACAAAACCAGTCAGGATTCAGGCTGGATCACAACACCAAAACTGGCCTGGTCTAAATTGTTGATGATGCCCTGAGACTTCTAGACCAGAATTAATTCTGCCGATTAATCCGGCTTGATCTGTCACCTGCGTTTGACATGAAAACCTCTTAAACCGCTTAGAAAGTAAGATGAGCCCATTGGGCAACATGTTCAAATGGTTCTCTTCACTCTTACGCAACAGGACTCAAAGAGTTATGCTCAGCCACGTGCTAGCCCTTAAGACGCCAGTCACAAGTGACATCGCTCAAGGCACCTCACTCTCCCTCACACCTTTCAACCAACTCATGAAACCAGAGACTGAAAACCTCCAACTATCCAACATTTCATACCATAGTTACGCTGATGATATGCAATTCTACCTTAAAATTGCCTCTTCAGAAGATATCAGCATGATCAACAACATGCTGATAAAGACTCAGCACTGGCTCACACAACACCTGAAACTTACCACCCTCAAAACTGAAATCCTCTTAATCTCTCCTCTCAACCCAACTTTGAACAATAAAGAATGGCTTGCAAATCTAACAGCCCTGATCTGTAACCAAAACATCATCACCTCAGCAAACCATTGGATTTATCCTGGACAATCACCTCTCTATGAAGGATCATGCCAGCGCTGCCACCAGAGGCACCAACTACCAACAGCAGATAGCAGATCTCAGGACAGCAGTACAGGCACTAGTGAGCTCCAAACTATATTTAGGTAGTTGTACCCTTGTGTGTCTATCAAAAGCAAAACTGATACCTCTGAAGGCAGCTTTTAATACGGCAGCTCAATTCATTACCTCCTCAAAAAAAAGTGATCACATCACCCCAGATCTCAAGACACTGAACTGGCTACCCTACGAGGCAAAGATCCACTTAAAATCTGCCTGCTTGACTCACAAAGCTCTTTACTACAACACTACAACTTACCTGGCCAAGAAACCCATACTTTTAGGTGAGAACAGAACTTTAAGAAGCAAAGGCTCCCTTCTACGGAAGCCCCACAAATTCAATGAAAAAGAAGACCTACCATTGCTCGTACTCCAGCATTGCCCCCAAAATGTGGAGCTCACTTTCTACTGAGACCAGATCTGACCCCTTAAATGCCCTATTCAAGAGAAAAGTAAAACAAATACTAATGATTGGATTCCTTCCCCAATGAAGATATAACCTTTCCAATGACAGTCTACATACCTTTTAATGACCATACCGAAACAAGAATTTGTACGTCAACCATCGTCCATATTTCTACTCACCTTTGTTGCTCCCCTGAATTTGTATACTCATACATGTTTATTTTTCCTGATGTACAGCGCTCTTATTCCCGAAAAGGTCACCTGTATATGCTTATCTGTTTGCCTCCATGTTGTACAGCACTCTGATACGTGAAAGGGTCATGTTTGAGCTTCATAAAACTCAATAAATAAATTAAATAAATACAGCACACCCTATAACTCGCACCATCCTTCGTAGTCAAAAAGCCAATTTGCCAACAGTACAGAAACAAAGAAAAAAGCTGTCAAGAAAAGAATATGAGGAGCGCTGCATGTTGTGTACCGTTTTTGTTCGGTAACTATGACTGGTGAATTTCTGTGGTTTTGGACGTTTGAGCCAATACCATAAAACAGTTTTAAGCTGTTTTTCGTCCCAATTCATACATTTAACATAAGTCTGTGTGTGAGTATATGTGTTTTTTTGTATTTATGTATGTGTGTGTTTTTGAAATAGTAAATATTATTGTGGAGTTCAATATAAACCCTAGATTTTAAATACCATTATTAGCATGCTTATTAGATATACGCTGATAATTTATTTTAAAACTAATATCAAATAGAACTGGAAAGTGCCTGCAATGCATAGGGAGTCAATGTTAAAATAAATAATTATTAGCACACTTTATGAAATGATGAGAGCATTGCCAGCCAATCAGAATGATCTCTTTAAGACTGAATATACTGTTTAAGGCCCCTAAATGGAGCATACTGCGGTTGCTGGTTCACTATCCCTCTGACCTGCTCTACTTCCTCACTCAACCCCCTCCCTAGCTGTTTATTCCCATTCCCTTTATGGGGAATTAGCGAGGGCAAGAATAAACGGCAGCACTGACAAAGATTTCTTAACGTGCATGGAAGACATGAAAAAACGATTCATAGCGAGGGCATTTGATCAAAACACTATAAAGAGTGCAGAACGCAAAATACAGAAAATTAAGTGATTTGATACTCTAAGTGATATATGTCCCAGAGCTACAGACAGAGAGATAATAAGATCTATTACCAACTACAATGATTTATCCAAGGTACTCAGCAAGAGTATGAACAAACATTGGCACATATTAGGCTCAGACAAGGAGTTGGAAGGATGCACTAAAGAAAAATGTAGTATTACATACAGAAGGGGCAAATTGTTAAGGTTACAACTGAGCCCTAGTTACCCCAGAAAAAAAGTGAGAATTGGCTAAGCAGACTAATAATTGCATTTCACAAATGTGGTAACTGTGGGGCATGTAGATGGGCTGCTGATAAACAAAAACACTTTCTGGGAGCAGGTGGTAAAACATATGATATAAGATATAGCATCAATTGCAATACAAAATATGTAATTCATATCTTGGCATGTATGCCCAAACAAATTTATGTGGGCAGCACCATCAGGCCACTTAAAGAGATTCTCAAGAAAGATATAAGGGCAGTTGTACATCAAGGTCTGAGATACCCAATGACGACATATATGCTGGAATGCCGGATGCAGGGCACCCATATGAGATTTGCATATTTTGGCATGGATCACATTCAACCTGACCCTAGAGGAGGTAACAGAGAGCTCATTCTAAGACGTAAGGAGGCATTTTGGTTAATGCGTCTTAGTGCAGTGGAAAATGGCCTAAATGCAGACCATGAACTGCAATATTTTCTAGGGGAATACATTAATGTTAGTATCAACTTGGTATGTCCGTTAATCTCTCATTATCAGGACTTTAAAATGAAGGGATAAGACTTTATGCATAACCAGATTAGATTTCAATCCCTCCTTTGTTAATAGTCATCAGATATGTACATGTTTCAATCTAGGATGTAATGTAAAATTGTAATACATTATAAGAAGTTGATTTGCAAGTAATCTGCATTATTATGTTTGGGATGTTATGCAATTCAAAAAGACATAATAAGAATGGTAGTATTGTACTTAGTCCTAGACAAAGTATAAGGGTCAACATAGTCTGAGGACCAATACAAATGATATCACAAAATGGCACAAGAATCATATTTGGCATCATATTGTTTTAGATTTTGGGACCCAATATGGAGTCCTGAAGGGGCTATTATATAGTCATAATCATGCGTGAGGCGCATAGACAGTAGAAGAAGGGCTGATAAGATAAAGGGAGGCAAATGTCAACGGATTACTTTTGATATGGCGCCCTTAAGACAGACACACGTTAGGTGTACATATTAGCGGAAGAACAACTAATTGGTTAAGATGAGGAGAATGGAACCGAACAGTTTCAAAACGGTTGCCACTTAATAACACTATTTACCATGAAAGTACGTGGGAATTTGCATGGAATACCCCCAATATAGCGTCCACACGGGGCCTTATGACTATACGTCATATCATTGCAGCTCCCTTTCCTTCCAGATACTTAAAAAACAGTTCCCGTTTCGGCACACAAAGCACATCCGGAGATGCAACGGTGTGGAGAAGCGGACGGAACAATACCATGCCAGGTAGGAACAAATAGAATTTAGAGGGACACATTTAGAATATGTGCAGTAAGGGAGATGAAACCAATAAGGGAACATGGAAAGACACATAAAGATGTTCCCTTTTTTTCGTAGATATTGGGAAGGTGTAAAACGCCATATTAATTTTGGAAACTGGAAATGTGAATGGAAGAAAATAAACAGAGATAAGACCTATTAAAATATATTCACTAAAACTGCGGGGAAGGAAGTAAAATCAGAGTTAAGGTAGAACTTCCTGAAAGAAATAATTTCTATTATACAATTTGAGGCTTTTATAATATACAAGCAAAAACACTGATCCCATGGATAATTAATTGTCGTACAGGTGTTTGACACATATTACAAGAAGAAGACAGGTATGAGCCAAACCAGATATCTGGGTTATAACAGGGCAGATTCTGTATGACCACAGCCCCAGTTTAGAAATATCATTTAGATTCACGAATAGGTGTTTTGCTTTCACAAATGATATTTTTCATTAAATGTGGGTTAGGAATTGCACCACGTCCTGCATAATTTTATGCATGTACTCTGAGTTGTATGAGCCAATCAAAGTGGACATATTGATGCACATTCTATTTAGGTTGATTGAGAAATTCCAATGTATAAAGGGTGCTAAGACAATGACATTATATATTTCTTTAGCAATGTGGCACTACACCCAGGTAAACCTTCCTTGGTTTCCACCAATAGTATAAATATTGATATGAGGTATGCTTACACACCACAACCTGAAATATCTTGTTGTATTCCAGCCCTGAAGAGTCGTGGGAAATACCCGATACGACGAAACATGTGTTGGCTGGGCACTTAAGAAAAAAGGAAATAAAGTCAAAAGACAGAGAATTCTAAAATTGTTGTGTATTCATATGTAATAGTGTGTGCTCTAGAATTGGATTATATTGTATAGTTAGACCTACCTTGGTCCTAACACTAGGAGGCTGGGTGATTCCTCCTTCCTTTGCAGCACTACTAACACAGATAATAGAAGATATTGACTCACCGAGAAATAGTGAGCGCCAACTAGTAACTCGGAAAGTCATCACCTGGAGTTTTCATCAAAATAGTATTGTCACTGCACGGAAAATTCATAAAGTGATGAAAATTATTTAGATCGTTAGTTATTAAGGGCTCTATTTGAGATATTAAAACTCTCAAGTAGATGTTGAACAACACAGGAGGTACAATCACACCCCAAGTTACACAGCAGAGGGGGAAGGGCATATTGTGACCATCCAAGCATGAACAATATATATTAATCAATACAGGCCCTCAATGAAGGAGGCCTTCTCAATAGAGTTTAGTTGTGTCTAATGATCAAATAAATCAAGTAACGCAGAAAGATATAAGAGTACTATTGACTTTGAGTGATAATAATCCAGAATTCTTAAAGCTTCATCTAATGTAAAAACTGTTAGTCTCAGTTACACACTAGTTGACTGAAACCTAACTGATTGGGGATGGAGAATGATGTTTCTGTAAGTGTGTGTTAGCCTTCTCTATAATGTTCCCCATAAACCTTGAGGGAGATTTTTCAAGTCACTGTAATCCAGACCAGTGGAGTGGTGTGGCTCACTGGTTAGAGGCGGCAGACCCGGAAGCAGAGAACTGCCCGGGACCAGGGTTCAATTCCTGAGGCGTCAGGGTCGTGGACCAGGGTCAGTGGACTCGATAATTCTCGCCTCGGTGCCTACTCTAACCAGGGATCACACTCGGCAACTCTGGGCATTAGCTTGCCTCATCTCTACAACGCCCCCCCACATTCGCTGGGGATGCCTGTTTTCACCTTGGAGATACCCAGTAGGGACTATTTCACAGGGATAGCCAGGACGGGTTCCCCAGCGGTCTACAGCGCCATGACGCCTCAGGGCAGCTGTGCGCTCTACAAGACACATACATTTACATTTACATTTACATGTATCATTAACCAGATAGGTAATATGGCCAACTTTGATGGCAACCTGTAAAGAGATCCATTATTCTATATGCCTGTCCTTAGGATGGGGGGATGGAAAGAACATAACCATTTCTTTTCATAGTTTTGCGTGTAAAACACTGTGCATAAACCTACATGCCTTGGGGCTTGTAATTATGTTCAGAAGTCTGAAATGACCAGGGGGTCAAATTAACCTCTCATGTTAAGTTGTGAATATGGAGGTTTTAAATATACTGATCCTTTTCATAAGAGGATAGTTCTAGTAACATCTTATCCTATCTTGTTTGATAGAGCATGTAGCTACCCTAATGCTTCCCAGCACTAAGAAAGACAAACATTGACCTTTGATTCTTACAGCTATAACCAGACAGACTACCAAGGGTAGAGCCAAGTTTTAAAAGCTTTTTAAATTTAGTCTCATTGGGTTTAATTCTTACTTCCGTTGGCATAGAGTTCCATAATTTGAGATACCTATGGGATAGAGATCTACCTCACCATCTAGTCCTTTTATCATACAGAACTCTCAGGATGCCTGAATTGGAAGATCGTAATGACCAATTTGGGGTGTAGGGCGAAAAAAGAGCATTGATTGGGTGTCCTGTACGATTGATTTTCTTGTAGGTTTTATTCTATCCTCCACTGGTAGCCAATGCAGGGACCCCAACATCTTTTTTGCTGAGGAATATTTAGGTAGCTTAAAGATAGTCCTTGTAGCAACATTTTGGACTACCTGGAGTCTCTGAATTACTGATTTAGGTGAGCCCATACAGAAGTTCCTGTGGTCCAGACAAGAAGGAATGAGTGCCTGGACTACAATTCTATTGGATGGTTGTTCTGACCGACTTTTTGCCCCTTTTTCTTGAGTGAAGGTGATTGAAGGTGACTTTAGTCTGCTATCATACTAATAGGAGGACTAGAACCTTAGACCGGGCCTATTTACAAGGCGTTTGATGCAATCCTCTACCCTTCCTTTTGTTTTAGGGCTTAGAAATCTATGTTAAGGGATAGATTCCTTAGTATTAGTATTAATCCGTCCTTTTGTAAGAGTGCTAGTATATTTCTGATGGAGTTATGCTTATTTCGGGCCTTCTAGGCCTCAAACGGGAGAGACTCCATCTTTCTTTCTGCCTCGGCAGCTTGAGATGCTTCTAGGTCAAATGTAATGTTTTAGTTACGAGGTGTTGTTCGCTTGGAGAGAACCGGCTCAGGCTGGCCCTTATTGAAAGACATAACATCAGGCCGGCGGGCTGAGAACGTGTCCTTGGTACGGGGAAGTACAAGAATTTGGTGGGAGGCAGGTTACTGGCCGTAACTTTCCATGCATGAACTAGGTTCCATATTAGTGAAAGCATGAGGTAGTCAGAGAGTCAGTTCGTAGGCGGCAGCTAGCCGTTAGAATCATTGCAATTAATCATTTTAAGGCAGACTGTCCCCATTTTGAAGTCCGAGAAAGACCGAGAAGCTAATACTCTCTTAGAAAGATTGAAGTTATTTTAGTTGGAGCAGCTGGCGAGCTTTGACATTAAAATCAGAGCATACAAAGTGAAGCAGTTAGCAGAGAGAACGAATACCAGAGTGGTAGAAACTGATTTATAAGATCGAAGCTGAAAAGTGAAGACAGTCCGTGATTGAGAAGAGAGAGGAGTAGTGCAGAACAGCAAGAGAGCAGCTGAGACAGAGAATAAGAGGAAGGTTCCAGTGACTTGGAGGGAAACGGAGGAGACAAAGCATAGCGGTGCAGACGTGTATCCGTGACTGCAGAGGTGATCCTAAGACGAGCCAAGGCACAGACGAGAAGGGAACCCAGATGACTACTGAGTCCAGACTTCATATTCATAAGGTGACGTCGACCCTTTCTCATTAGTGTGCACACACACATTCTAACCTTTCCTTTTGCTTTTCAGGCTATGTGTTATATTGCAGTATTATATTGTTGATATTATTAATGAATAAAGATACCCCAGTTCTTAGTGAACTAGTGTGTACTTGTTACTTTCTTATGATAGAGTTAACCTTTCTTCTATTCAGATGCTGTTATGTGAACGGATGCGTCTCCCGTCCAGGTAAATGGTAACTGAGCAAGGAGGGGGAGAGGAGCACTTGAAATAGGGAATAACCTTTACACAGTGTAATTTGGCCATTCTTGTGTGTGGGAGGATTGACCTGTCTATCTGTCACATAACCTATAATATTGTAGTATTGTAATCCTAGTAGATGGAGAGAGATTTCCCAACATGGAGAGCTGAAGGTATTTATAGGAAAGTGATCGTCGTTGTGTAGCGGCGTTAATGAGAGCATTGACCGTAGTCGATGTTTATACCCACAAGATTGTGGCTTGAGAGAGCACCGGGGGGATACGGTGCGTAGTGAGATCGCCTCTAGGGAAAGCGGCGTTAATGAGAGCATTGACTGTCGTCAATGTGTATACCCACAGGATTGTGGCTTGTGTCTGTATGAAATAGTGAGAGCACTGGGAGGACACAGTGCGTATACCCACAGGATTGTGGCTTGAGAGAGCACTGATTGTAGTCAGTGTGTAATGGTAAGTAATCGGAACTGCCTCAGGGTAGTCTAGTCTGGGCCCATGTTGCCGCGAGACTATACAGCATGAGTGTGGTGTTCTAGAAGATCTAAGCTTGTATATTGCTAATTCCTCATCCTTAGGTAGGTACACAGATACCTGTTGTAAATAGGTCCTAAGGAGGGAGGTGGTTAAGTTTCGGCTGGGTAAGTGGTGTCTTGGTGAGCTGATTCTATCTGGTCCGAAAATCCGGTCTTTACATCTGGCGTCACGAACCGTTTACGAAGCCTGTTTGTGCGGTATTGTTTCTATCTTGTTGGTTTGCACTCGGCGCGTGCCGAGTTCATTTTGTATAATATTTCTTTAAAATTGTATATATCTTTTTCTTTTTATTACAATGTTTTTGAGAAAGTCGAAGTCTACTTTTAAATTGCCTATTGAAATTCCCGGCTGGGAATCAACGCCTTACGAGGCTTTGGCCCGTGAGTGGGCCGATTCTACTGGTTTAAGTGAAAATTGGAATTCTTGTTTGGGACTGGCGGAGCCGACTAATCTGATTGCTTGTTTGCAGAAAGCGCCAGTTGTGAAGGGTGAGGAGCTTCCTATCTTAGGACGCAGAGGTTAGATTGTTTTATCTGTGTACAGGATTGTACATGAGAAATTTTTGAAATTACAGAGACAATATGTGGATATGGAAGAAAAGTTTGTTGAAGTGCAAAATGCTCACACTCTTTTGCGATGTCAAAATAAATCGATTGCCGACAAACTTGAGACTTATCAGATAATAGCCAAAATGGCTGCTGTTCGAATTGCAAAATACAAATATAAGAATCGTCGCGGTCGTGTTTGTAAACGGAAAGTAAGTCTGGTCGTGGCGAAAGCCGGACTGGATTGGAATCCTGATGAATGGGATGGTAATATCTGGGACTCAAATGATTCTGGCTCCTCGGCTGAGGAGCCTGATAAGCGCGAGTCTTCTCGCACCGGACGTGATTGTAGATCTAATTCTTGTGACAAATATGATGATTCCGGCGACCGTGGTCGCTCTTTCCATTCTGATGACATTTCTCGTTCTGACTGTCCCTCTAAATCTGTTGATCGGGCTTCTGCTGATGCTCGTCCTGAGGTTTCTGCGCATCTGGTTTTTCGACGAAAATTACAGCAAGCTCCTGGTAATCCGAATGGTGTTCCTTTGGATAGTTTAGAAGATTTTACGCAACAGGAAGTTGGTGACATTTTGCAACGATTTCGGCAATGGCCCGGTGAGGCCTTGCTTACGTGGATGGTACGCCTGTATGAGTTAGGTGCTGCGGGCATCATGTTAGATGCGGGAGATGCCTTGAAATTTTGTTCTTTGAGTTCTGATTCTACTGTACAAGATCATTTCCGAAATTATAATGGTGCTGGTCAAATTAGTCTGCTTCAGTTCGCGACTGATGGTTGTAATCACAAATACCCTACTGAATCTGATTGGCCTCTGAATGACAAGCCATGGTACACATTGCGCGATGCGGCACAAAGGCTGAAGGAGGAGGTGATGAAAACAGCGATGTTTCTGAGTACATCTGACAGATTGTTGGATGGTTTATTAACATCTTCTGTGCGGAATCGCATTATCCGTTCTTCCCCTGTTGCTTATAAACAGGTTATGATGACTTTGTTGATTAATCAGACTGGCAATGCATTGTCTATGGTGCTTGAATCTGTGCGTCAGCTTGGTGAGCTGGGTGAATGGCTTAAACCTGAGAGACAGTCCAGACCCAAGGGTTGCACTGCTGGGAATTATAAGTTCTCTAGACGTGATATGTTTCTTGATTTACTGGCTGATGGTGTAAAGAGTGAAGACATTGATGGTGAACCTAATAATCGCTTGTGGGACATGTTTCGCAAGTGTGGTTTGGATCGGAAGGAGAGTGCTCGACGTGTGCGAAAGAATGAATGTGATCGTGAATATTCTGATGACAGTAGGGATGATAGACACCGTGATGATTCAAATCGGCGTGATGGCCGACGGAATGAACGTGATGTGTCCCCTCGGCGTGAAAGAGAGAGAGGGCGAGAGGGGGAAAGAGAAAAGGGGAGAGATGACCGTGTTAACAGCAGATATAGAGATGAAAGGGATCAGTCCCCCGAGATGAGGAGAAGGGAGGATTGACACAGATTTTCTGAACGAAATTCACAATATCATGCAGATGACAAGAATCCATTTCGTAATGGGGATGGATATGAACATGACATTATATCGTCCCAAAAATTTGAGAGCATTTACCCTGATTTGTCTTGGTTATCAGAACGCAATAAAAATGACTAGGAAATAGGTCAAGCTCCAGTACGCAGGTGGGCTCACAGAGACAATAGACCCAATGTAGATATTGACATTTTTTGGAAACATCGTAATATCCAAAGGGCCCGAGCATTGGTAGATACAGGAGCGGAGGCCACTCTTATTCATGGAAAATCAAAGAAATTTAAAGGTCAGTTTTTCACAATTACTGGTTTACGTGGAAAATAAACCCCTGCAGTGCAAACCACACTTAAAATGAAAATAGGTAGGATTCCCCGAAAAGAATATTCTGTTTTAGTTGTGCCACTCTTGGAATACATAATTGGAATTGATATTTTGAAAGGTATGACATTGCATTTAGATGACGGCTGTTATCAATTTGAAAGTAAAAGTTATATATCATCCAGACCTGTACGGGTTGGTCGTTTGAGAATGCCCCCTATAAAAATTCCTCAGGCTACAAAAGTTGTTTCCCAAAAGCAGTATCGTATCCCAGGTGGTCATGAAGAAATTAGCTCTACAATTCAAGAGTTAGTGGATGCAGGAGTTATAACTCCAGTTACTTCTGCTTGGAATAATCCCGTTTGGCCTGTACGTAAAAGTAATAATTCTTGGCGCATGACTGTTGATTACCGCAAATTGAACAAACATACACCCCCTTTGACTGTTGCAGTACCAGACATGATTACTTTAATTGAGAGAATTCAGAAGCATCCAGGAATATGGTATGCGTCTATTGATATCGCTAATGCTTTCTTTTAATCCTAATTGCCCCTGAGTGTCAGGAACAGTTCAGTTTTACATGGAATGGACGTCAAATGACGTTTAGAAGTCTTCCCCAAGGTTATGTACACAGTCCTACGATCTGTCACCGGCTGGTGGCGGAACATTTATCTGAAATACCCATAAACCCACAAATTCAGATGTGTCATTATATTGACAACATTTTGATTCAAGGTGAGACACAAGATCAAGTTCAAACTCAGTTAGATCAGGTTATTGATCATTTACGTGAAAAAGGTTGGGAAATCAATCCCGACAAATTGCAAGGTCCATCACAAAGTGTGAAATTTTTAGGCATCCATTGGCATAAAGGTAATAGAGAAGTGATTCCACAAGTAAAACAGAAGATTCTTGATTTTGCGGTTTCGAGAAACCGAAAAGAAGCCCAAAGCTTTATTGGATTATTTGGTTTTTGGCGTCAACACATCCCACATTTGAGTCAGATAATGGCCCCTTTATACAAAGTTACTCGTAAAAAGAATGTGTTTGAATGGAGTAAACCGCAGCAGGATGCGTTTGATTTGGCGAAAGAAGCAATTCAGTATGCTTTGGATTTGTGGCCCGTGCGTGACGGTGATGTGGATCTGAATATGTCCGTGCAAGGTCTTTATGCAAATTGGAGTCTGTGGCAAAAACAAGGCAGAAATAAAGTACCATTAGGTTTTTGGACTAAAAAGTTACCTGATGCTGGTGAGCGTCATACACCTTTTGAGAAACAATTACTTGCATGTTATTGGGCTCTGGTGGATACCAAGCAATTGACTTTGGGGCATGATGTGGTTTTGAGACCTGAGATACCTATTATGCAATGGGTTTTGAGTTCGCCGAAAACTCATCGATTCGGACATGCCCAAGAGGCGAGTGTGATTAAGTGGAAATGGTACATACAAGACAGGGCACGCGTGGGACCGAAAGATGTGGCATCATTACATGAGCAAGTGGCGCAGGCGCCATCGAATGAGACTGGGAGTGATTGCTCCACACCTGTAGTACAGGAATCCCCTGTTAAGTGGGGTAAGCCATTTGATGATCTGTCTGCGGAGTACAGAAACCATGTGTGGTTTACGGATGGTTCAGCGAGGTACATAGGAGAGAAGAGGCATTGGAAGGCAGTGTCCTATAATCCCATCACACAAAAATTGCTGCGTACAACTGGTGAAGGAAAGAGTAGTCAATTTGCTGAATTATATGATGTTTACCAAGTTTTAAAACAAGAGTTACCTGGTACATGTCATCTTTTTACTGATTCCTGGTCCACTGCTAATGGACTGGCGGTTTGGTTACCAACCTGGCATTCTAATAATTGGGAATTGCATTCTAAAGAACTTTGGGGTAAAGAGTTATGGCAAGAAATTTGGGAGCTACTCCCACAAAGTACTGTTACAATCTTTCATGTGGATGCTCATACATCAATAGACTCCCTTGACAAATTTTTTCACAACATTGCAGATGAGAAATCTAAAATTGCTGAGGCAGTGGTGGACATGCAAGATTCTGATTTGGCGGGTTTGGTGAAATGGGCCCACCAGAAAGCAGGACATTTTGGAGAGAGAGCCACTAGCAGGTGGGCTGCTGACCGAGGAATTTATATTCCTTTAAATTTGATTAAAGATACAATATTGCATTGTCCTATCTGTCAACATTCTAGACAGCGAAAAGTGCCCCAAATTGTGAAAGGACATTTACTCCGAGGAAAATTACCTGCTCAAATTTGGCAGATTGATTATATTGGTCCACTCCCTATGAGTAAAAATTGCCAATATATTTGCACCATCGTTGACACATACAGTGGTCTTTTGGTGGCCTTTCCCTGTAAACGAGCAACCCAAGTAAACACCATTAAAACATTGGAATTGATTATGCTCTATTATGGTGTTCCATTTCAAATTCAATCTGATAATGCATCCCATTTCAAGGGAAGATTGGTGCAGGAATTTTGTGTGGAGAACAACATTGAATGGGTGTTTCATATACCATATTATCCACAGGCAGCGGGCATAATTGAAAGAATGAATGGTTTGCTAAAAGATCAATTACGTAAATTAACTGACAATAAATATAAGAATTGGAGAGAATATTTGTTTCAGGCACTGTTGATTTTGAATAATCGTCCCTTTTTGAATGCTGAATCTCCATTAATGACTTTATTTCCTCCAGCTGTTGATGCAAAACCGAACACAGTTAAAAATACTGTAATGTATTGGGAAATTTCCCCTGGAGCACTGGCTCCATGCAGAGCAACCCCAGGTTCTGCAGGCTTAGACCTGCATGCCATGAACGATATTACTGTAAAAAGCAGAGATCAAGTTATCATTGAAACTGGCATTGGTGTCTGTATACCAACTGGAAATTTTGGATTGATTGCCCCTAGATCGGGCCTGGCCTTAAAAGGCATTCAAGTGCTTGGAGGAGTCATTGACAGTTATTATCAGGGAGAGATTAAGGTACTCCTGCTGAATAGCAGTGATGTTGATTTACCGATTCATAAGACGGACCGAATTGCTCAGTTGCTTATCATGCCTGTTTTCAGTGGTGAGATTCAGAAAGGCACTGCCCCAACTTTGTTAACTGTTCAAGGACAAAAAGGTTTTGGCTCCACAGATAATCCAGGAGCGAGAGTGTGGGCGCAATCGCCTAAAAATCCCCTTGAACAAGCTGAAGTTATTGCAACCGGTCATGATGACACAGTACTCGTCATGAGACCAGGGAAAGATAGCTGGGAAGCTGTCCCGGCTGACAAATGTTACTTATGAGAATGAATAATGCCTGTATTTGATTTTTCTTTCAGATCACTCTTTGGACTGCTGTTGCAGGATGTGCCGGCATTGGACTCCTTTTGGCCTGCTACGTCGGGAAAGGAGGGAACCCACAGACTTTGGTTGATTTGATAACCCGAGTACCGCGTTCCTTTTCTGCGTGGGATTCATCATCTAACTTTTGGACTACCCTGGCACGAAGGGTGACAAATTCCCCACATTTCTGTTTAACACCGATGCGTTCGGTGACTGACATATTAGCGACCTGTTTGGTTGCTGTCCCTGCTTCGTTGGAGACTTTGGCCCATATTTTCAATATATCAAATGCCCGTCATAATATTATTCTTGGTGATTTCGCAACACATGAATATTGCCCTTTATGTACTGTGCTTTCAGATCCAGCACCCCCGAATTATTCCCAAATAATTACATATAATATCACGCAGGGTGATTTATGTTTTTTCCTTACCTGTGACCCAAATGCCATAACTGAATGTGTGCGTCTAAAATTGAAAGGTGCCACTTCATTTACAGCTCATGAACGAACTTTATGTTCCCGAAGATCAACGAAATCATGTACTTCCGTTAACAACAATATGACCTGTAAAAGTCTTGTAGTTACCCCTAGCCATTATCGTACTATGCTTTTACCTTCTGGATGGCTTTTCTCTTGTGGCAATACATCTTGTCCTTACATCCCTGCAAATATCTCCGGAGGGCCTTGTGCCATTACCAGATTGAGTTTATTAATGTTTTCTTCACATCCTAATATGCATTCCTGTGTTGTTCGTGATGCAGTAATGTAACATGACAAGTGTGACTATACACTACATATATTTTCTGAATCTGAATATCTTAGTTTAGCCTTTTCGATTGTAGGTGTCCCTGCCTTAGCAGTCTATAATGCCAAATCCATCGGGAAGATGGCCTGTTGGATGGTTAAATCTATCAATCATACTTCTACAATTTTATCTGACATGCTACTGGATGCCCAGGGTGAACGCAGAGCTATTTTGCAGAACCGGGCTGCAATCGACTATCTTTTGCTCAAACATGGACATGACTGTTCTGACTTTGAGGGTCTTTGTTGTTTCAATTTATCAGATCATACTAGATCCATTCAGGCTCATATTGACAAACTTCATGACTTGACCAAAGAAGTTAGAAAACACATTGACCAGGGCTGGTTTGACTGGCTCTTTAATTGGTTACCTGATTTACATTCTATACGTCAGATATTAGGGGGTATCCTGATTACTATTTGCATTTTAGTAGCTATTGGCTGTTTTATTCAGTGCATTCCTTCCTTACTCCAGACTTGTAGATGTGGTACTAGAAATAGATCAGTTAGTTGTGTTTCATAGTATTCCTCTACGTATGTTAGTTACATTTAGCAAATGATTAGTAGCCTAAAGTCAAGGGTGAAGTGTTCTGACCGTCTTTTTTCCCCTTTTTCTTGAGTGAAGGTGATTGAAGGTGACTTTAGTCTGCTATCATTCTAATAGGAGGACTAGAAGCTTAGACCGGGCCTATTTACAAGGCGTTTGATGCAATCCCCTACCCTTCCTTTTATTTTAGGGCTTATAAATCTATGTTAAGGGATAGATTCCTTAGTATTAGCATTAATCCGTCCTTTTGTAAGAGTGCTAGTATATTTCTGATGGAGTTATGCTTATTTCGGGCCTTGTAGGCCTCAAACGGGAGAGACTCCATCTTTCTTTCTGCCTCGGCAGCTTGAGATGCTTCTAGGTCAAATGTAATGTTTTAGTTACGAGGTGTTGTTCGTTTGGAGAGAACCGGCTCAGGCTGGCCCTTATCGAAAGACTGTATTTGTCTTTGTGTCGAAGACATAACATCAGGCCGGCCGGCTGAGAACGTGTCCTTGGTACGGGGAGGTACAAGAATTTGGTGAGCGGCAGGTTACTGGCCAGAACTTTCCATGCATGAACAAGGTTCCATATTAGTGAAAGCATGAGGTAGTCAGAGAGTCAGTTCGTAGGCGGCAGCTAGCCGTTAGCATCATTGCAATTAATCATTTTAAGGCAGACTGTCGCCATTTTGAAGTCCGAGAAAGACTGAGAAGCTAATACTCTCTTAGAAAGATTGAAGTTATTTTAGTTGGAGCAGCTGGCGAGCTTTGACATTAAGATCAGAGCATACAGAGTGAAGCAGTTAGCAGAGAGAACAAATACCAGAGTGGTAGAAACTGATTCATAAGATCGAAGCTGAAAAGTGAAGACAGTCCGTGATTGAGAGGAGAGAAGAGTAGTGCAGAACGGCAAGAGAGCAGCTGATGAGACAGAGAATAAGAGGAAGGTTCCAGTGACTTGGAGGGAAACGGAGGAGACAGAGCATAGCGGTGCAGACGTGTATCCGTGACTGCAGAGGTGATCCTAAGACGAGCCAAGGCACAGACGATAAGGGAACCCAGATGACTACTGAGTCCAGACTTCATATTCATAAGGTGACGTTGACCCTTTCTTATTAGTGTGCACACACACATTCTAACCTTTCCTTTTGCTTTTCAGGCTATGTGTTATATTGCAGTATTATATTGTTGATATTATTAATGAATAAAGATACCCCAGTTCTTAGTGAACTAGTGTGTACTTGTTACTTTCTTATGATAGAGTTAACCTTTCTTCTAGTCAGATGCTGTTATGTGAACGGATGCGTCTCCCGTCCAGGTAAATGGTAACTGAGCAAGGAGGGGGAGAGGAGCACTTGAAATAGGGAATAACCTTTACACAGTGTAATTTGGCCATTCTTGTGTGTGGGAGGATTGACCTGTCTATCTGTCACATAATCTATAATATTGTAGTATTGTAATCCTAGTAGATGGAGAGAGATTTCCCAACATGGAGAGCTGAAGGTATTCATAGGAAAGTGATCGTCATTGTGTAGCAGCGATAATGAGAGCATTGACCGTAGTCGATGTGTATACCCACAAGATTGTGGCTTGAGAGAGCACCGGGGGGATACGGTGCGTAGTGAGATCGCCTCTAGGGAAAGCGGCGTTAATGAGAGCATTGACTGTCGTCAATGTGTATACCCACAGGATTGTGGCTTGTGTCTGTATGAAATAGTGAGAGCACTGGGAGGACACAGTGTGTATACCCACAGGATTGTGGCTTGAGAGAGCACTGATTGTAGTCAGTGTGTAATGGTAAGTAATCGGAACTGCCTCAGGGTAGTCTAGTCTGGGCCCATGTTGCCGCGAGACTATACAGTATGAGTGTGGTGTTCTAGAAGATCTAAGCTTGTATATTGCTAATTCCCCATCCTTAGGTAGGTACACAGATACCTGTTGTAAATAGGTCCTGAGGAGGGAGGTGGTTACGTTTCGGCTGGGTTAGTGGTGTCTTGGTGAGCTGATTCTATCTGGTCCGAAAATCCGGTTGTTACATCGGTAAAGGTAATAAGTCAAAACATGTCTGTAATATCCTCAACTTGGTGAAGCAGGATGCAGATACTCTTTTAACTTGGACTTCCATGGATAAAGAACAATCAAGCCACATACCTAGACTTTTTATAGGTGTTGTGGACTTTGGTGGGGATCCTAAGCAGCCAGGCTAACGTAGCAAAGTTTTCAGGGTTAAATTGTTTCTCACAAACAGCAGCTTATTTTGTCTCCATTCAATGAACAGTTTGCCATCCACGTGCCACTTTCTTGAGGCAGGGGACTAGCTGGTACTGAGAACCTGTCTTTGTGAAGACGCGGGCAACCGTATCATCAGCGTAGGAAACAATTGACGTGCCAAATTCCCTGACGATAGAGGCCAGCGGTTATACATTAATATTAAAGATCCCTGTGGGGCCCACACATCAGTGAAACTACTTTTGAGAAGCAAGGGGGTTCATAGACCTGAAAATATTTATTCTTTATAAACATCCCAGTTATTGTTTTTTGAATAAACATAGAAACATTATCCACTATTAATGTAAAAGTGAGCTAGCAATATACTGAGTTGGCTGTTTCTCTTGGTAGTGACAATGGATCTTCAGATGGAGAAACATGGCCATTTTGTCCTTGGAGAAGGATGTTTTTGCAATAAATATAATGTTACCAGTTGCCATACACCATTCCTGAGGAAGATGGGGGCCCAATGCAGTGATGTTGATCTACTGCATCACACTTTAGAATCAGTTTGGAGTAGTTCTTTTGCAAGTGTGGTCCTAGGTTTCTCCCTAGGCACAGCCTTTGTGTAAAGTGATGCTCCTCACAGCAGATAGCACTGGGGCTTCCCAAACAGGAGAGCCCACAACATGGAACCAATGGAGTACTCGTTGTGTGCACCTGATTTTCATCAGCCTTTTTGAAGTGATATCCAGGGGTAGATAGATGGGAAGGCCTGCTTAGAAACATCATCATCTTGAACAGAAGATACTGCAATCCTCCTTCACCCCTCAACTATAAAATGGCAGTGTTTAGAAAAACTAATCAACAGCTTTTTGCTATCAAAGTCTTGCTCCACACTTCCGTGTCTGTGTTTCACCTTACAGCCAGAGTAATGTAGACAACACACATCTATTGTCTGGGGAAGCTATTGGCACCCTCCATCTTGTGCTATGCTAAACCAGAGGCATCCAAAATATATCCCACTGGCTTCAGTACTCAGACTCACACCTATACCCCCCCCCCCCACACACACACACCCATACATACACCCACCCACCCACACACACATACACACTCTTCTATTATGATGGTGAAATCTGGGTGAGTGATTGTTTCATAGGTTCTGGATAAAAAGTGGTGAGGGAAAGTTTTAGAAAATACCTTTCTAAAAAAAGCCCACGCACAGCTACAAAATAACAGTGGTGTGTTTTAGAGTATTAACTATGTGTGAGAAAGTTACTCTTCAGGTGGAAATGTTACACAACTTTCAAAGAGGGGAATGAACTCAGCGATGTGTTGAGATCTTTCTAATCCTTCAAGTGCACTTTGTAGACCAACAGAAAGGTTAATGTAGGGAAAAACATGCATTACGGCCACTTCTCGATTAGCAGATTTTTTTCTGCCAATGCTATAAAGGTCTTCAAGTGCTGCCTTGTCTTTCTCCAGAGGTCTCCACGGTTTAAAGTGCTGCCGTATGTGCATCGTTGGATTAATATAGGGAGTTGTGAATGTGTGAACATATCCACGCGTTATACGATGTGAGAAATGTTGTGCTAATTATGGCAGCAGGCTCACTACACTGCCCAGATATTTTTTACAGCAGAACTTGATAGTGTTATAGCCGGAAGAATGCTGCAATAAACATTTGCTGTTGGACAACATTTATTTTCTTCCTTTGCATGCCTCATATGGGTTTTATTAATTTCTCATCAAAACATTTTTATTCAATGGACTCTGCCCACCGGAAATAAAAGTCACGTGAAATGTTAACCGGGTATTTTCTTTAATAGTATTTGAAATCTAAAAGAGAAACGACCACAATTTTGTTCAGAAATGAAGTATTCTTTTGTGTGTCTCACAGCATCCTGTAAAGGTGTTTGTGCTTTTTGGAAATTGTTATTTAAACTGGGACATTGAAAGAGGCACTGAACTAGAGGCAACTTGCACATTGTGCTGCACCTTCAAGAGTTTGGTTAATACGCCAGATCTACCCCCAGGGTAGTCCAGATCTACCCCCTTTCTTTTATGGAGAGACTTTTCCAGTTTTTACATTTTCCATGCAGCCTTATGGGTCTTCGTCTTTGTTGGTCTCATTGTGATGACTACTGACATTACCCGTGAGCACAATTGTATCTTTTAGATTCCAATAAGAGTAAGTCTATTTTTTTAATAATAATATATAAAATATTGAGGGCCTTATTGTGACTGTAGGTCCTGCTGCGGTGCTGCCAATGCACCATCCGCTGTAGGACCAACAAAGCTGTTGTGCACCCACCCCCCAATCCTGGTCTTGGGGGGCGGTGCTGCGGCGGTCTAACGGAGACTGCGCAATGGTGCCTTTATCTTTAGCTGTGCTTGGGGCCCACCTATAAACTTTGTTTTAACACTTGTTTTTCCTAATGCATCAAGGTTCAGGTGTCCAAGTGCCAGTGAACAAAGGGGCAGAAAAGTACCACTCAAAGTGATGATCTCTGTAAACTATTTATTAACTATTTATCAGTTAATTAACCAACTTCAGACATGGAGTGGTGTAAGCTGCACCAATCATCATCCTCTACACCCATGTAACTCACTAGCCACTACAGCACACTTGGCTTGCTGTACTCGCTGCACACACTTGCTTGTTTTCTCTCTGCAACTCCTCTATTCCTTTTCTGCTAGAAAAAATTTACTTACCCAAAGAAAGACGTGGAAAGGTAAATGGTTAAAGAGACGAATGTTGTGATGAGGTGGTAGACAAACAAATACCAAGGGAAGAAATTGTATGTAACAATCATATGTACTTCAACTACACACAATACATCTTCATCTAAAAAGTCAACTTGGGTGAAGTCTTGGGTGACACAATCTAGCACAAACTAGAATCATCAGTATTTTTCAGTGATTTGAATCAATTAGGAATTCATTTCAGGATAGGCCTCATGTGTTTATATTTTCAAAGATTGCCAGGGATGCATACATTTGATTGACCTTTCAAGTGCTTGAATAAATCAAGGCATTTAGGGAAGAAAAGGTCATTTTCAGGTTGATAGGGCTTTGAGAAATTCTTTATGGCCATGATGCTACTCCAGTCCATTTGCTTTTTGGACCACTGGATTTTGGATCCTCATTGCTCTTTCATACTTGATAACCAGCATTGAGTCACTAGGTGTTCTGTGTGGAATCTTACGGATCACTTTACTACATCTGGGACCTGCAAGACTGATTATAAAGTAACAGTATCTAGATCGATATATAGATAGATAGATAGTAAGTTAGATAAACAGACAGACAGACAGGCAGGCAGGCAGGCAGGCAGATAGATAGATAGATAGATAGATAGATAGATAGATAGATAGATAGATAGATAGATAGACAGACAGAGAGACAGACAGACAGACAGTCAGACAGACAGACAGAGACAGACAGACAGACAGACAGACAGATAGACAGATAGATATCGATATGCAAAAAAAGTAGCAGGGAACTCTGGGTAGTCCTCAATTTTAGGTGGAAAGCAGCCCCTGTATAGAGCACTTTCAACACCAGCGGCACTCTCAATTTGCTCACCTCATATGTCTGCTTTTTTATCAAATACTTTAAGCATAGGATTAGCACTGTGCCATCCTCGCCGAGATAGAAAGGGACAAACTATGCTGCCATTTCTACAGCAAAGTCTTTAAGCATAGGATAAGCACAGTGCTAACCTTGCCAAGCGGTAACAACTCTGTCTCATTTTCCTGCTTCCACACCCTCCGCCTCCTTCGTAAGACCTTCAAATGGATCCCCCTCGAACACCGAAAGACAGTCACTCACGCCCTGGTCACCAGCAGACTCGACTACGGCAACACACTCTACGCCGGAATAAACAAAAACCTCAGCCGCAAGCTACAGAACATCCAGAACGCCGCCGCAAGACTGGTCCTCAACCTGCCAAAACACTGCCACATCTCCCAGAACCTGCGCACACTCCACTGGCTCCCCGTCGAGGCGAGAATCACCTTTAAGATGCTCACCCACGCACACAAGGCCCTCCACGGCACCGGACCAGCATACCTGAACAGCCGGCTCAAATTCCACGCACCCCAAAGGACCCTACGATCAGCCCAGCTCTCCTATGCCAAGGTCCCCCGCACCAGAAAGACCAGATCGGGAGGCCGCTCCTTCTCCTTCCTCGCGGCCAAAGCATGGAACACCCTTCCGCTCCACCTCAGACAGACAACATCGCTCCTCATCTTCGCAAGAAACCTCAAAACCTGGCTCTTCGACAGACCCCGTCCTTGATGGAATGGAACCTGCACCCCCCCCCCCTTCCCCTCACCCCTAGCGCCTTGAGACCCTTACGGGTGAGTAGTTGCGCTTTAACAAACTCCTGATTGATTGATTGATTAACATGACCAAAACCTTTTACCACTCCAAGGACAGTATTGCTGCTTTGGATTGGTAAAATACAATCCAAGCCAACCTGAAATAAATAAAGGAAACCCCTGACACGTGTTTCCCTCTCATCAGAGCTCTTCAGAGAGGTATAGCTTTGTCCAAATACAAGAGAGCAACCAGTATAAGTCAAAACAAAAGCCTTTCAAGCATAGTACCAGCAGCACTCTAAATTTGATCACCTCAAATGTCTGCTTTTCTATCAAAGACTTTAAGCATAGGATTAGCACTGTCCCATCCACACCTAGATGGAAAGGGACAAAGTATTTTGCCATTTCTACAGCAAAGTATTTAAGCATAGGATTGGCACAGTGCTAAAGGACTTTACTGTAGAAATGGCAAAAGACTTTGGGCTAGATGTAGGTAATTTAGATTTACCGATTTTAAAATACCGAATTTTACCGATTCGGTATTTTAGAATCGGTAAATCTGATGTGGGTCATAATTTAGTATTTTTTACCAAATCGGCAAGATTCGGTATTTACCGATTTGGTAAATACCGAATCGGTATTTGCTATTGAATCCTATGGGCCTTGAAGCCCATAGGATTCAATAACAAATACCGACTCGGTATTTACCGAATCGGTAAAAATACCGAATTGCAAAGAGGGACAGGGTGTCACTTTGACACCCTGTGTTACCCCTGTAACTGGCTTGTGCGCCATGTGGCAGACATACATGCCCTTAGGGCATGTCTGTGTGCCACATGGCACAGGTGTACATGCACAGATGTGCATGTACCCAAGAATTCGTTATTTACCATGCAATTGTATTACATGGTAAATAACAAATTCTAAAGGCCCTGTAGCACTGTTAGAAGTGCTACCTACATAGGAAAATACAGATTCGGTAATTTTACCATCAGTAATTTTACTGAATCGGTAAAATTGATCGATTCTGGTAAAATTACCAATTCGGTAAAATTACCGAATCTGTATGTTTTCAGTGCCCCTACATACCAATGTCAAAATACCGGTCGGAAACGGGCGAAAATCGGTATTTTCGTCCGATTCCGACCGGTATTTTGACACCTACATCTGGCCCATAGTACCTTTTTATCTCTGCGTGGATGGCACAATGTTAATCCTATGCTTAAAGTCTAGCAGTAGCTAGAGGGTCCTGCCCCCTGTTAAAACCGAACCGAAGGTCTTTTCCTGCCAGACCACTTTTGAAAAATCATTTTATCTTGTTGCATAACTGCCTTGAACTACCTATTTGCACTTAGGGGAATTGTGCTGTAGGTCAGAGGAGGGGCGCTAGTGCGCATGCACCAGGTCAGCTGTCTAGTTGCCTGACCTCACCGTACCACGGATGCATATAAAAGCACCTGACGACGTTACCGCTTTGCATTAGCTAGAGGGGTCCTGCCCCCTGTTAAAACCGAACCAAAGATCACTTTCCTGCCAGACCGCTTTTTAAAATAATTTTATCTTGTTGCATAATTGTTTACTGTGTTGTAGCGCTTTTAAAATTGATTTTTGAACTGCCTATTTGCACTGAGGGGAATTGTGTTGGAGCACGGGGGAGGGGCGCTAGTGTGCATGCGCCTGGTCAGTGGTCTAGTTGCCTGATCTCGCTGTACTACGGACGCATATAAAAGCGCCAGATGCGCAACAGCATTGCAGTCGCTAGAGGAGCCCTGCCCCCTGTTAAAACCAAACCGAAGGTCTTTTCCTGCCAGACCACTTTTTTAAATCATTTTGTCTTGTTGCATAATTGTTTACTGTGTTGTTGTGCTATCAAAATTGATTTTTGAACTGCCTAGTTGCACGGAAGGGAATTGTGTTGTATCACAGGGGAGGGGCTCCAGTGTGCATGCGCCGGGTTAGCAGTCTAGTTACCTGACCTCGATGTACCACGGATGCACATAAAAGCACCTGATGATGCAGCAGCGCATTCGACGCGCCGCCGGTGCACTGAATTCGCACCAAAGGCAAGCCTGTCTGCGCCCATCCGTGCCCAGGGGCCAAAACCCCTGCTCTTTCACCTCGAGCTCATATTCGCTATACAAGAGCAGAGCTAAATCAATTGAATAAAGCCCCAGATCCCACATGCGCCCATTCTATCTTTCTTGAGAAATCGCAGGACAGATGTATACACTGCCCATACGAATTACTTCCATTGGCGTCCCATCCTCCCCTGGCAGGGAATCATTTCAAACGGCTCATGCTTAACTGTAGATCCCTGCCCAAACACTACACAGAAATTTCAATGTTATTAACAGACTTAGATCCTGAAGTACTGTTTCTCACGGAGACTTGGCTAACCCCAAGCTCTGAACCTGACATTGTACAAGCCCTCCCCCCAGGCTACATGATCCAGCATCTAGACAGAACCAATGGGAAAGGTGGTAGGATTGTAATTATTCATAAAACCCATATGACCTGCCGCATTTTGGGCAGCCCTCTATTAGACTCTGAAAATGTCAATTTTTCTATTGCATTTACCCCCTCACTCACACTCGTAGGTATTCTCATGTACCGCCCCCCTGGAGCACTGGGACAATTTTTATAGTTCCTTGCTTGAAACAGTCATAAATCTTGCTAGTATCTCGACCAATTTCACCCTTCTCGGAGATCTTAACCTACACTACGATTATCACCTGAACAGGCAGGCCTCTGACATAGCCCATGACCTTGCGTCATGCCAACTGCATCAAAAGGTACCGCAAGTAACGCATGCTAAGGGACATCTCCTCGACCCTATTTTCTCGAGCTTAGGTGATCTAAAAGGGAAAGTCCCCATCCCCCTCTCTTGTTCGGACCATTTTTTAGTCCCTTCTCTTGACACCCACCAATCACAGGTTCACATTCGCTAGTGACACATATTCATATTCGTCCCTGGCCCAAATTGTCCATAGAGGACTGGACCCGTGAATTGGAATTAACCAAACCTAATCAAGACGCCGATCCATCTGTAGCTAACAAAAAATTCTCCTCTTGGATTGAAAACTCACTCATCACAGTGCTACCCAGAAAAACAATATTAAAGAAAGATGGACCTAATAAATCCCCATGGTTCACCTCTAAACGACGTCTTTTTAAAAAACAGTGAAAAAAATTTGAAAGATCATGGAGGAAAGACTACTCAATAGACACGAAATCAGAATACAGGTCAGCCATTGCAACGTACAAAGCAGAAATAAAAGCAGTCCAGGCCTCTTATTATTTCCCCGTGATTGGAAAAAAGAGATGGTGAAAACCTTATTAAAAAAAAACACACTTGGATCCGGCAGAACTGAGTAATTACCGCCCCATTTTGATACTCCCCGGAATCAGCAAATTCGCGGAAAAATAGGTCAACCACATACTTTCGGCTCACCGAGAAGCTAATAAAAAGCTCCAGCCCTCACAAACAGGCTTTCGCCCCTGTAAAGGCACCAAAACCGCCTTGATAGTGGTAGTGGAAAAGTCAAAAAAGATTCTTGATTCTGGAGGATCCTCTGCCATAATCCTTTGACATGGTGAACCACCGCACGTTGGTCCACCGTCTCCAAAAATTGGGAGTGACAGGCACTGCCCTATCATGGTTACATCCTTCCTGGAAGAAAGTGACTTCCAGGTATTTGAAGGCAACATCCTATCCAATCCCCTCCCCCTGTAATGTGGAGTTTCTCAGGGCTCGTCCCTGAGCCCACTCTTTTTAATGCATATATGGCCCATCTAGCGGACATCGTATCCCCCTTTGGAATACACATAGTCACGTATGCTGATGACACCCAGCTAATCATGGCACTGAACCAGACTGAACAGTCGCCCACGGATCTGTGCTCCTGTCTAAAGGAAGTTGCCAGCTGGATGAGCTCATTTCACCTAAAGCTTAATGGTGACAAAACAGAGCTCATGTTGTTGGGCAATAAGGCAAGTTTCAACTCGAACACTAGGTGGCCAACTTTTATGGGCCCGGCTCCTACGCCAAAGAGGGAAATAAAAAGCTTGGGCATCTGGCTGGACCAAGATCTCACTTTTAGAGCCCAAGCGAGGAATACCGCCACCATGGACAAAGGTCTGCTCAGAACTACCCGTAAAATACTTCCCCTACTACCCTGCCACTCGAGAAAGGTGTTGATTCAGACCCTAATCCTCTCTAGGTTGGACTATGGTAACACTCTCTACCTAGGTGCTCCTAACTGAGTTATCACTAAACTGCAAACTGTGCAAAATGCTGCAGGAAGATTGCTTACGGGCACTAAAAACCGCTGCTCAGCAAAGCCTGCCCTCCGGTCCCTTCACTAGCTTCCGGTGCAGGAGAGGATACATTTTAAAGCTCTCTGCACCGCACACAAGTCTCTGCAAGGAAAAGGCCCACCTATCATTGAAACCCTGGTAAGACCTTACAAGGCCACTAGACAACTTCGTTTGGAGGAGCTCCACCTGGCTGAAGTACCCAGCATCAAAAGGGTCAGAACAGGTGGACGTCTTTTCTCTTACAATGCTGCCAAGCTCAGGAACTCCCTACTGCTCCCTATCCATAAGGAATCTAACCACCTTGAGTTCCGGAAACTTCTTAAAACCTGGCTATTCCCATACAGTTTCCCCCCTCTAGCTTCCGCTGCAGTGCTGCGATGCCTCCGGGTAGCCATGTGCTATATAAAAGCATCTTTCATTTCATTCATTTCAAAGTCTTTGATACAAAAGCACTTATACTGGGTGCTCCCTTGTGTCTGACAAAAAATGATGAGTTTTGACCAACAAGGTGGTCTTGCTCACATGTATGGCTAGAAGTAACATCACAGTATATATACAGAAAAAGAGTGAAAATGAACAACAGAATCACAAGTGCTATATATTTTTTTTTTTATTATTTTTTTTTTTATTTCTTTTTTGGTCCTCATCTCACCTTACAAGCCTCTGCGGATCTTATGAAGCCGCCTTCGTTACTGGTCGCCCCTACGGCTTACCGCACTCGCTTGGGTCATCCGACCAGTCCCATTGTTTTGTATGGGACCCTGGTGTAATCATAAGACCAATGATGTTACAATAATCTTAAGTCCTTGCCCCAGCTCACCAAGGGGTGCCAAATATTCGAGATTTTATCTTCCGCTCCATCATACTCTAGTCGCGCCATAGCGAATGCAGCTTTAAGCCATTCCTCCCTTTGCGGGGGTAGGGCATCCTTCCACCTCTTACACACTTCCCTTCTTGCCAGCAGTATCAAGTTCAATAATAGGCCCCTATCTTTCTGCGAGAGGTTCTGGCAGAGTTGACCATCATCTCCAAAAAATACCAGTTGTATATTGATCTCAATGTTGGTATTAAATATGCCCAGTAAGTTGTCCCCCACCTCAGCCCAGTATCTTGTGAGTGCTGGGCACTCATAGAAAATATGTAAGTCATTTGCTAAGGGTTCTGCGCATCTAGGGCATTTAGGGACGGGAGAAGGAGCAAACTTTGCAATTTTTGCCGGGGTGTAATAGAGTCTATTAATAACAAAAAAATGATTTTTCTTTAGGCAGGCAGGTTTAACTGATCTGTACAGGGTCTTCAGTGAGGGTTCATACAAAAAGTCTGCTGGTGGTCCGAGTGGGGATCCTGTCCACACTGCTGCAGAAGCGGGAGTCTTATGGTCTTCGGCATCCAGCAGACTGTTATACCAAATAGATATTTCCTTATTCAGTGGGCTTGTCTCTTGCAGCAAGTCTTCAATCTCCCAGTTTCCGCTTATCTCCCGCTTTTCCGCCACATACCATGATGTTAACTGTAAGTATTTAAATCTTGAGAAACCGGTGCCAATCTTAACCCTCAGGTAATCCCAGGGCAGTATCCCCCCACTGTCCAACAGTTCAGACCAGATTTTGACGCCGGCCCTCTTTATCGGCAGTGCCAAGCCATCCTGCAAGCAACCCGGGGTCCCTGGGCCGTCCCATATAGGGGCATAATCAGAATAGTATCCAATGCCCCATCTATGCCTGAGCCTACACCAAGTCTCCAAAGCTGTCCTTAGAACCTTCAGACGTACCCTCTTGAAGAACCTAGGGGATCCAAATTTATACAGAAATGCTTCTCCATTGCCTCCCCCTTCTACCCGTACCATTTCACCTAATAGCCTCCCCCAAGCTGATTCCCCTGGCTTAACTAACAGCATCCGTATGCTTTTAAACTGGAACGCATCTGCATATAGTCTTACGTCTGGAAGCGCCAGCCCTCCTTTTTTTAATCTACGTCTAAGTTTTTTCCACGCTAGTCGAACCCCTTTATTGCCCCAAATGAAACTGTTGATCTTACTCTGTACTTTACTCAGGCTTTTACTTGAAAATGTCAAAGGAATTGAAGAAAAGAGGTATGACAGTTTAGGAAGGATGACCATCTTTACTAAGTTGGTTTTTCCATATATAGTCAGAGGTAGATTTTTCCATCTACTGAATAAGCTGTCAATTTCCTTTACCACCCTCTTTAGATTTAACTCAGGGATCTTTTCAATTTCCTTCACTACATAGATCCAAGATACAAGTGCTATATTGTGTCAGCAACACCATGGGTGACATTATGGAAATACTTTCCCGCAATGCACTTTGTTAGCACTCGCGGGCCTCTTCTACTAACTACAACCATTCAGCAGTGTGCAAGGCTTTTACCCGAGGCAATTTGCACATCTGCTTTTAGCTACTGTTTTTGCACATCAGATGTGCTGTTTCATGGACTGTGTGGTCATTCATTACTCCTTCACCTTTCGTCAGTGTAGCGGTACACATGCAAATCCTGTGTGTCAGGAATCACTTTGCTGAGACACTTTTGTCCACTTGCAATTTTTTTTATTACTAACTTTAACCGCATGGCATGGATTACTGTTTCTAACTGGTGTAATGTGCAACACGGTTCATTGTAACTTGTTCTTACTGTGTTTGGTTTGCTGATTCATAACGATCATGATTTATCAATTTTCTTTAGCATCAGTACCCATCTACATTGATGCTGTTCTTATCATTCCATGAGGGCACTCATAGTGTCGCTGGGACATTTTTCCACTTGTGAGTCTGTTGTTCATTTTCACTCTTTTTCTGTATATACACTATGATGTTACGTCTAGCTGTACGTGTGAGCAAGGCCACATTGTTGGCCAAAATGCATCATGTTGGAGTAAAGCTTTTCCGCATCTACTTGAGTAAGCATCCATTCTTTGCATTCTCATTTCATATATATATATATATATATATATATATATATATATATATATATATATATATATATATATATATATATATATATATGTATATGTATATATATATATATATCCAAAAGTGGTCCTCAGCAAGGCACTCAGAGCAACGTTTAGCCACGCTACCTTGAAGAAAAACAGCAGGACCAGGTATTCCGTGAGTTGATATTTTATTTGGCAACAAAAGGCAGCATAACGTTTCGGCCTCTCACAGGCCTTGATCACATGGTGTTATGCAGCCGAAAGGCAGAATTTAAAGTGCTAGTGCTAAAAAAACGGTAACCAACCAGAATGGAGTAAAGTGCATAGTGCAATAAACATAGTCAAAATACTACGTAATTTCATTATTGCCATAAATCACGCACTAAACAGTTTAACCAATGTTGAAAATTGAGAGTTTAACAGTGTTGGGATAAATCCCCCTAACAGATCACATAATAAGTGTTAGTCTGCATATCTTAAGGTGTGTATATACACATGTTGATTACATAATAACCGGATAAATCCGTTAGTAAAATCAAGCACATTCAGGTGAGATTAACATAGCCAGACAAATACTGTGTATATTTGTGCAGAGAATGTAAAATAGGCAGCGAGAATATCAAAGCTGTTGTCTGTGTGTGGATAAATCCATATACAATCTATTAAAAACTATGTCAATTTAACAGATGCACATATTTGTCTGAACCAATGGTGAAGTACATACACCCTTAAACCAGGAAACCTGATCATGAGATACACTTGGATCTGATTAGAAACAATTGGCTATTTGTAAACCCACAATGGTTGGATAACCGAAATTATTAAACAAAGTGCAAGTAAATGTGATTAAAATCAACGAACAGATTCCAAATCGATTATAAACATGATCATGATGTTAAGTATATTATAATCTAATCTGTCGACAAAAACAGTAGGATCACCAAGTGAAATAATTATTGCATATGGGCACATGTGTCCCTAGACAAACCACTGGCCAAGCTGGAAGTACTGAACAAAAACCATGTTGTGGAATATCTAAAAGAGATACATGTTATAATGCCCCAAGGAACAAACCACTGG
Source organism: Lissotriton vulgaris (assembly GCF_964263255.1). Classification (NCBI taxonomy): domain Eukaryota; kingdom Metazoa; phylum Chordata; class Amphibia; order Caudata; family Salamandridae; genus Lissotriton; species Lissotriton vulgaris. The sequence continues at coordinate 382,019,260 of NC_141697.1, forward strand.
AGATAATCTGTACAGAAAGCAAAACTATAGACAGGTGTAAAAATCTTCTGATGCATTTAACCCGTTGGGAAATTTGCTGTCTAGCATGAGAATATAGCGTGTTTCCAATCTTCTCAACGCTGCTTCCCTGTTACCACCCCTTCTCATAGGTGCAATAGTGTCTATGGCATAATATTTTAAGAGAGAGCTGTTGCCGTTGTGCTTCTTTCTGAAATGCCTAGCAACCGGGTATGCTGGGTCGCTAGACTTTATGGCCCGTAGGTGCTGAAGGACCCTTTTATGCACCTGTAATTTGGAACTGCCCACGTAACGAAGGCCACATGGGCATTCCAAAACATAAACACAGAATTCACTTTTGCACGTGATTTTTTTCTTGATTTTACATGGGGTGTCCGAAAATTGAATGCAATATTCGGTCTTATTCACTCCCTGAGTACAAGCTTTGCACGAAGCACATTTTCTGAAGCCTCTGCTCCCTGCCAACCAATCTTGTTTATTCACTAACTCAGGGCTTGATTTTACTAGTGCGTCCTGTAAGGAAAAGGCTTTTCTGTACGTTATCGCTGGTTTTGTGGGCATATATTTGCCTATAATGGGATCGCATTTGACCAGACCCCAATGCCTATTTACAATTTTCCTTAACGCACCATGCTGATTGTTAAAGGCCCAAATGAGTCTAGTAGGTTGTTGTGTTGGGGTGATGGTGGAATTACGTGTCCCCCTATGTTCCAGGGCTACAGAACGGGGTATGGCATTGGCTTTCCTGATGGCAGCCAGGATCACCTTTTTGTCATATCCTCGGGCCAGAAATCGTTGTTTGCACTCTTCCTGGGCTTTCTGATTCTGTGCTTCAGTGCTGCATGCTCTTCTGATCCGCAGCATTTCCCCGTAGGGGATGCTGCGGATCAAATGGGGAGGATGGTGGCTCTGTGCATGCAGCACTGTATTGCCAGCCGTGGGCTTTCTGAACAGAGATGTTTGAATTTCTCCATTGATGATATTTATGGCAACATCCAAAAAGATGGCATGTGTGCTGCTGATATCAGAAGTAAATGACAAGTTGTAATTGTTCTCGTTTAACTTGTCGATAAATTCTGTGGCCTGCTCGGTGGTTCCTTTCCAGATCATGCATACATCATCGATGTATCTGAACCACCGAACAATGTGATTCCTGCAAATCTCAGAGTGTTCGCCACTGAGGACCTGCCTCTCCCAGTACCCCATGTGAAGACAGGCGTAACTGGGAGAAAAACAGGCCCCCATGGCTACACCCCTGATTTGCTGGAAATGTTGTTTATTAAACATAAAGTAATTGTTGTTCAAACAGAACTTTATCATTGATAACAGCATTTTGTTGTGTTCTGCCAAACCAATCGGACGGAACCCCAAGTAATAGGCCACTGCCCTGAGACCATCCGCATGGATGATGCTGGTATATAGGGCAGAGACATCAAGTGTTACAAGCAGGTATGATGGATCCCACTGAACAGTGCTTAGCTTTCTTAAAAAGTCACTGGAGTCCTGGACATCAGAGGGTAATCCCAACACATGTTCCTGCAAGTATGAGTCCACGTAGATTGTAGTATTCTCTAGCAACCCCCCACATGCAGAGATAATCGGTCTTCCGGGGGGTTTCTGCGAGTTCTTGTGGATCTTGGGGATCAGGTAGAGGACGGGCATAATGGGGAAATCATTTTTTAGATATTTAAGTTCATCCATGCTTATGAGACCTGGTGACCGCCATCCCATGAGCAATGGATAAAATGTACTTTGGGCATCCTTAATGACCGCCAGATCACAGTGTCTGTAACAGGAGATATCATTCAACTGGACAGTCGTCTTTTCTAAGTACAAGTCCCTTGCCCACAAAACAATGTTGCCCCGCTTGTCTGATTGACGGACAATCACATTGCCAGCCTTTTGGATCTTTGCCACTAAATCAGTGTATTTTTTGTTACAGTTATTTCTGTAATTGTTGTTCCTCAATGTCTGTGAGTACAGTGTTTTGATATCTTTTACTGTGGCCTCCTGGAAGATATCTAAATTGTCGTGCAGCATCTGTGGAGTATATGTAGATTTTGGCTTGAATTTTGTGAGGTTACTCATGGGGTTGCCAGATTGGGAAGCACTATCAACATCCGTTTCTTGTGACACAAACTGTTCTTGTCTTAGGCTCTCCATATCTTGAACGAGTGGCAAATCATGAACAATTAATGTTGAGCTATCATTAGTGTAACTGTCTGATCTATATATATATATATATGTATATCTATGTATCTATATATATATTCGGGCGAATGGAATTTGAAACAGCTAGGGTATGCGGAAGACTTTTCTGAAGCACGGCATACTCGACGCTTTAAAACACTGGCTACATCAATGGTCGCGAAACTATACATGCACAATGTGGCCGAGACATGGAAATTTCCTTTTTACTGCGTGATTCGCACTCGGCGCACAGAGTGTTCAGTGGAGTTTTGCCATTACCTACACTGAAATCGGGTAAAGAGAATGGAGGACAGGTGAAGAGGATTCTGGGAATTGCAGTATCAAACAACTGAACGATATACCAATGAGACTGGGCAGCAAAGGTAACCTCAAATTAATGAACATTCTGTAAAGCGTTACTAAAAACAATCGAATAAGAATGGTACTAACCTCTGCAGCAGAAATGAACTGTGAAAATCTAAAACCTTCACGAACAATGATGCCTGTCCCCTTAAATCCGGAACATTATAGACTGTGGTCCCTCTTCAGTGTTTTAAAGCTACGTTCCTTTAAAATCAGCAACGAACCCATTGATGTAGTAGCTGTTGGCATTTGATAAAGAGTCAAGGGACTCGAAACGCGTTATGCCTGAACTTTTAACTTTAATAAAAACCATCTGGAAGAGTATTGCTGGTGTGGCCTGGATTGCGTCGCAGAAGCAGCGCGTGATGTTGTATGCATTGCACAGGAGTGTCTGACACACTTCAGGACCAGGCCCACGATCCGTGAGGGGGAGGCGCTCGTTTGTGAGGAAAATGGACAGAAGCGAGGAGCTTTTCTTAAGGGTGCCCCCCGGCTGTAACAAGCGACAGGAGACGAACCTGATGGATGAGGCCACTATGTGAGGCCCGACTTGGTCGGGCGAATGGAATTTGAAACAGCTAGGGTATGCGGAAGACTTTTCTGAAGCACGGCACACTCGACGCTTTAAAAGACTGGCTACATCAATGGTCGCGAAACTATACATGCACAACGTGGCCGAGACATGGAAATTTCCTTTTTACTGCGTGATTCGCACTCGGCGCACAGAGTGTTCAGTGGAGTTTTGCCATTACCTACACTGAAATCCGGTAAAGAGAACGGAGGACAGGCGAAGAGGATTCTGGGAATTGCAGTCTCAAACAACTGAACGATATACCAATGAGACTGGGCAGCAAAGGTAACCTCAAATTAATGAACATTCTGTAAAGCGTTACAAAAAACAATCGAATAAGAATGGTACTAACCTCTGCAGCAGAAATGAACTGTGAAAATCTAAAACCTTCACGAACAATGATGCCTGTCCCCTTAAATCCGGAACATTATAGACTGTGGTCCCTCTTCAGTGTTTTAAAGCTACGTTCCTTTAAAATCAGCAACAAACCCATTGATGTAGTAGCTGTTGGCATTTGATAAAGAGTCAAGGGACTCGAAACGCGTTATGCCTGAATTTTTAACTTTAATAAAAACCATCTGGAAGAGTATTGCTGGTGTGGCCTGGATTGCGTCGCAGAAGCAGCGCGTGATGTTGTATGCATTGCACAGGAGTGTCTGACACACTTCAGGACCAGGCCCACGATCCGTGAGGGGGAGGCGCTCGTTTGTCAGGAAAATGGACAGAAGCGAGGAGCTTTTCTTAAGGGTGCCCCCCGGCTGTAACAAGCGACAGGAGACAAACTTGATGGATGAGGCCACTATGTGAGGCCCGCCTTGGTCGGGCGAATGGAATTTGAAACAGCTAGGGTATGCGGAAGACTTTTCTGAAGCACGGCACACTCGACGCTTTAAAAGACTGGCTACATCAATGGTCGCGAAACTACACATGCACAACGTGCCCGAGACATGGAAATTTCCTTTTTACTGCGTGATTCGCACTCGGCGCACAGAGTGTTTAGTGGAGTTTTGCCATTACCTACACTGAAATCCGGTAAAGAGAACGGAGGACAGGCGAAGAGGATTCTGGGAATTGCAGTCTCAAACAACTGAACGATATACCGGTGAGACTGGGCAGCAAAGGTAACCTCAAATTAATGAACATTCTGTAAAGCGTTACTAAAAACAATCGAATAAGAATGGTACTAACCTCTGCAGCAGAAATGAACTGTGAAAATCTAAAACCTTCACGAACAATGATGCCTGTCCCCTTAAATCAGGAACATTATAGACTGTGGTCCCTCTTCAGTGTTTTAAAGCTACGTTCCTTTAAAATCAGCAACGAACCCATTGATGTAGTAGCTGTGGGCATTTGATAAAGAGTCAAGGGACTCGAAACGCGTTATGCCTGAACTTTTAACTTTAATAAAAACCATCTGGAAGAGTATTGCTGGTGTGGCCTGGATTGCGTCGCAGAAGCAGCGCGTGATGTTGTATGCATTGCACAGGAGTGTCTGACACACTTCAGGACCAGGCCCACGATCCGTGAGGGGGAGGCGCTCGTTTGTCAGGAAAATGGACAGAAGCGAGGAGCTTTTCTTAAGGGTGCCCCCCGGCTGTAACAAGCGACAGGAGACGAACCTGATGGATGAGGCCACTATGTGAGGCCCGCCTTGGTCGGGCGAATGGAATTTGAAACAGCTAGGGTATGCGGAAGACTTTTCTGAAGCACGGCATACTCGACGCTTTAAAAGACTGGCTACATCAATGGTCGCGAAACTATACATGCACAACGTGGCCGAGACATGGAAATTTCCTTTTTACTGCGTGATTCGCACTTGGCGCACAGAGTGTTCAGTGGAGTTTTGCCATTACCTACACTGAAATCCGGTAAAGAGAACGGAGGACAGGCGAAGAGGATTCTGGGAATTGCAGTCTCAAACAACTGAACGATATACCAATGAGACTGGGCAGCAAAGGTAACCTCAAATTAATGAACATTCTGTAAAGCGTTACTAAAAACAATCGAATAAGAATGGTACTAACCTCTGCAGCAGAAATGAACTGTGAAAATCTAAAACCTTCACGAACAATGATGCCTGTCCCCTTAAATCCGGAACATTATAGACTGTGGTCCCTCTTCAGTGTTTTAAAGCTACGTTCCTTTAAAATCAGCAACAAACCCATTGATGTAGTAGCTGTTGGCATTTGATAAAGAGTCAAGGGACTCGAAACGCGTTATGCCTGAACTTTTAACTTTAATAAAAACCATCTGGAAGAGTATTGCTGGTGTGGCCTGGATTGCGTCGCAGAAGCAGCGCGTGATGTTGTATGCATTGCACAGGAGTGTCTGACACACTTCAGGACCAGGCCCACAATCCGTGAGGGGGAGGCGCTCGTTTGTCAGGAAAATGGACAGAAGCGAGGAGCTTTTCTTAAGGGTGCCCCCCGGCTGTAACAAGCGACAGGAGACGAACCTGATGGATGAGGCCACTATGTGAGGCCCGCCTTGGTCGGGCGAATGGAATTTGAAACAGCTAGGGTATGCGGAAGACTTTTCTGAAGCACGGCATACTCGACGCTTTAAAAGACTGGCTACATCAATGGTCGCGAAACTATACATGCACAACGTGGCCGAGACATGGAAATTTCCTTTTTACTGCGTGATTCGCACTCGGCGCACAGAGTGTTCAGTGGAGTTTTGCCATTACCTACACTGAAATCCGGTAAAGAGAACGGAGGACAGGTGAAGAGGATTCTGGGAATTGCAGTCTCAAACAACTGAACGATATACCAATGAGACTGGGCAGCAAAGGTAACCTCAAATTAATGAACATTCTGTAAAGCGTTACTAAAAACAATCGAATAAGAATGGTACTAACCTCTGCAGCAGAAATGAACTGTGAAAATCTAAAACCTTCACGAACAATGATGCCTGTCCCCTTAAATACGGAACATTATAGACTGTGGTCCCTCTTCAGTGTTTTAAAGCTACGTTCCTTTAAAATCAGCAACGGACCCATTGATGTAGTAGCTGTTGGCATTTGATAAAGAGTCAAGGGACTCGAAACGCGTTATGCCTGAACTTTTAACTTTAATAAAAACCATCTGGAAGAGTATTGCTGGTGTGGCCTGGATTGCATCGCAGAAGCAGCGCGTGATGTTGTATGCATTGCAAAGGAGTGTCTGACACACTTCAGGACCAGGCCCACTATCCGTGAGGGGGAGGCGCTCGTTTGTGAGGAAAATGGACAGAAGCGAGGAGCTTTTCTTAAGGGTGCCCCCCGGCTGTAACAAGCAACAGGAGACGAACCTGATGGATGAGGCCACTATGTGAGGCCCGCCTTGGTCGGGCGAATGGAATTTGAAACAGCTAGGGTATACGGAAGACTTTTCTGAAGCACGGCACACTCGACGCTTTAAAAGACTGGCTACATCAATGGTCGCGAAACTATACATGCACAACGTGGCCGAGACATGGAAATTTCCTTTTTACTGCGTGATTCGCACTCGGCGCACAGAGTGTTCAGTGGAGTTTTGCCATTACCTACACTGAAATCCGGTAACGAGAACGGAGGACAGGCGAAGAGGATTCTGGGAATTGCAGTCTCAAACAACTGAACGATATACCAATGAGACTGGGCAGCAAAGGTAACCTCAAATTAATGAACATTCTGTAAAGCGTTACTAAAAACAATCGAATAAGAATGGTACTAACCTCTGCAGCAGAAATGAACTGTGAAAATCTAAAACCTTCACGAACAATGATGCCTGTCCCCTTAAATCCGGAACATTATAGACTGTGGTCCCTCTTCAGTGTTTTAAAGCTACGTTCCTTTAAAATCAGCAACAAACCCATTGATGTAGTAGCTGTTGGCATTTGATAAAGAGTCAAGGGACTCGAAACGCGTTATGCCTGAATTTTTAACTTTAATAAAAACCATCTGGAAGAGTATTGCTGGTGTGGCCTGGATTGCGTCGCAGAAGCAGCGCGTGATGTTGTATGCATTGCACAGGAGTGTCTGAAAAACTTCAGGACCAGGCCCACGATCCGTGAGGGGGAGGCGCTCGTTTGTCAGGAAAATGGACAGAAGCGAGGACCTTTTCTTAAGGGTGCCCCCCGGCTGTAACAAGCGACAGGAGACGAACCTGATGGATGAGGCCACTATGTGAGGCCCGCCTTGGTCGGGCGAATGGAATTTGAAACAGCTAGGGTATGCGGAAGACTTTTCTGAAGCACGGCACACTCGACGCTTTAAAAGACTGGCTACATCAATGGTCGCGAAACTATACATGCACAACGTGCCCGAGACATGGAAATTTCCTTTTTACTGCGTGATTCGCACTCGGCGCACAGAGTGTTCAGTGGAGTTTTGCCATTACCTACACTGAAATCCGGTAAAGAGAACGGAGGACAGGCGAAGAGGATTCTGGAAATTGCAGTCTCAAACAACTGAACGATATACCAATGAGACTGGGCAGCAAAGGTAACCTCAAATTAATGAACATTCTGTAAAGCGTTACTAAAAACAATCGAATAAGAATGGTACTAACCTCTGCAGCAGAAATGAACTGTGAAAATCTAAAACCTTCACGAACAATGATGCCTGTCCCCTTAAATCCGGAACATTATAGACTGTGGTCCCTCTTCAGTGTTTTAAAGCTATGTTCCTTTAAAATCAGCAACGAACCCATTGATGTAGTAGCTGTGGGCATTTGATAAAGAGTCAAGGGACTCGAAACGCGTTATGCCTGAACTTTTAACTTTAATAAAAACCATCTGGAAGAGAATTGCTGGTGTGGCCTGGATTGCGTCGCAGAAGCAGCGCGTGATGTTGTATGCATTGCACAGGAGTGTCTGACACACTTCAGGACCAGGCCCACGATCCGTGAGGGGGAGGCGCTCGTTTGTCAGGAAAATGGACAGAAGCGAGGAGCTTTTCTTAAGGGTGCCCCCCCGCTGTAACAAGCGACAGGAGACGAACCTGATGGATGAGGCCACTATGTGAGGCCCGCTTGGTCGGGCGAATGGAATTTGAAACAGCTAGGGTATGCGGAAGACTCTTCTGAAGCACGGCATACTCGACGCTTTAAAAGACTGGCTACATCAATGGTCGCGAAACTATACATGCACAACGTGGCTGAGACATGGAAATTTCCTTTTTACTGCGTGATACGTCACTCGGCGCACAGAGTGTTCAGTGGAGTTTTGCCATTACCTACACTGAAATCCGGTAAAGAGAACGGAGGACAGGCGAAGAGGATTCTGGGAATTGCAGTCTCAAACAACTGAACGATATACCAATGAGACTGGGCAGCAAAGGTAACCTCAAATTAATGAACATTCTGTAAAGCGTTACTAAAAACAATCGAATAAGAATGGTACTAACCTCTGCAGCAGAAATGAACTGTGAAAATCTAAAACCTTCACGAACAATGATGCCTGTCCCCTTAAATCCGGAACATTATAGACTGTGGTCCCTCTTCAGTGTTTTAAAGCTACGTTCCTTTAAAATCAGCAACGAACCCATTGATGTAGTAGCTGTGGGCATTTGATAAAGAGTCAAGGGACTCGAAACGCGTTATGCCTGAACTTTTAACTTTAATAAAAACCATCTGGAAGAGTATTGCTGGTGTGGCCTGGAATGCGTCGCAGAAGCAGCGCGTGATGTTGTATGCATTGCACAGGAGTGTCTGACACACTTCAGGACCAGGCCCACGATCCGTGAGGGGGAGGCGCTCGTTTGTCAGGAAAATGGACAGAAGCGAGGAGCTTTTCTTAAGGGTGCCCCCCGGCTGTAACAAGCGACAGGAGATGAACCTGATGGATGAGGCCACTATGTGAGGCCCGCCTTGGTCGGGCGAATGGAATTTGAAACAGCTAGGGTATGCGGAAGACTTTTCTGAAGCACGGCATACTCGACGCTTTAAAAGACTGGCTACATCAATGGTCGCGAAACTATACATGCACAACGTGGCCGAGACATGGAAATTTCCTTTTTACTGCGTGATTCGCACTCGGCGCACAGAGTGTTCAGTGGAGTTTTGCCATTACCTACACTGAAATCCGGTAAAGAGAACGGAGGACAGGTGAAGAGGATTCTGGGAATTGCAGTCTCAAACAACTGAACGATATACCAATGAGACTGGGCAGCAAAGGTAACCTCAAATTAATGAACATTCTGTAAAGCGTTACTAAAAACAATCGAATAATAATGGTACTAACCTCTGCAGCAGAAATGAACTGTGAAAATGTAAAACCTTCACGAACAATGATGCCTGTCCCCTTAAATCCGGAACATCATAGACTGTGGTCCCTCTTCAGTGTTTTAAAGCTACGTTCCTTTAAAATCAGCAACGAACCCATTGATGTAGTAGCTGTTGGCATTTGATAAAGAGTCAAGGGACTCGAAACGCGTTATGCCTGAACTTTTAACTTTAATAAAAACCATCTGGAAGAGTATTGCTGGTGTGGCCTGGATTGCGTCGCAGAAGCAGCGCGTGATGTTGTATGCATATATATATATATATATACAAATACACATATATGTATATAAATATATATTTATGTGTTTGTGTCTGCTATGTGTATTCCTTGTATAGAAATATGAAGTGTAATGTGTATTTGATTATCTGTACAGGAGAAGGTGTTTTATTTGGATATATATGTATTTATTTAGCTATTTCTGTGTTTATGTATATGTATGTATGTATAAAAGATTTTATTACGCGCTCTGCTACTACAGAGTATCCTGGCGCGAAATATCAGTTTATATGTACATATTACTTTTTAATAATTAAACAACATTACAAAATAAAACCCACCTACCTTTTTGACTACTACGGGCTCCAAACATGCTTTCCAAATGATTCCCTCTTTTCTGTCCAGTTCATCCTACTAACAAGCACCCATGTCCACTACTCACAATAACTTCTCACATCTCCTCTTTTCTGGTGCACTTCAATTAATCTATCCCTATTCAAACCATTCAAGTAAGTGCATGAGAACTCAAGAGTACAAACTTAACACATTTAACAACGAATCCTACAGGGAAAAGGAAGCACATGTTACCACGACCTACTACCCATTTACTATTTCAGCGCCACATCAGTGGTAGTAAGTGCTTTATAAATACAATTTACAATTTCAATTACAATTACAGGCAAGCATACTATTCGCTAAAGAATCCCTGTTTGTTTCGTACTCTCGTCAATAAACAATGAGATGAAGATAAAAGTAATACAAATATTTTGCAGGTTAAGAATAAGCACACCTATTAAATTTAAAGCTCAGTTAATTCAAACTTAATGAATCAGAAAATTGTGCACAGTACAATTTGGAATGATTTGGACATTCTAAGACAGTAATGGACAGAAAAACCAAAAACCATGGAATCAATCACTGAAGTCATCTCATGTCAAAGTAAGTTATATGATTTTAGAAGTGTGCACTGATTACTTGATGATATTTCACTCAAGAATGTGGATCCGGAGGGATCTCTACCTAGTAATGCACTTTAATGTGAGCTAACCTTAGGCCATTAAGGATTCCAACTGGATATGTTGGCTTATGAAATGTGGGTTTACTTCATTATTGCAATTAATCAACGTCGCCTTATTTCTATGCCTGCTTCTGTGTTCCAGCATGAGGGTTCAAAGACGGTTGATATAGAGGTAGCATGCACTAGAATGAAGAATGAGAATGTAAAGGTCAAATAGCATTATTCTCTTTAGTTAATTCAAAAGAAAAGGACACTGTATTTTATTTAGAGCAATTGTTATTTTTTGGCAGACAGCACATTTAAAGAATGTGCAATAGCAAAGGAGATGCAACAGCCTGACTAGCACTCTGTAATTACGTGAGCATTTCTCGTTGGGGTACTTTCTTCATTTCATCTTTACATTTTTTTCTAATTACAAGGACTTGCTGTGACGTTGAGTGAGTTCGTAAACTGCTTACGTCCCTATAGGGCTTGTTACTAGTCATTTTGTAATAGTGATTTGTTAATTCTCAGAATTGTCAGTGCCTCTTGGTAAAATACCGCAGCAGGAGAGACTGGAGCTCACAATGTCCTCTCCCACATGCGCTTCGCTATATTTTCTATGTAGAATCTTGAACATGCTACTTATGTATTTTCTTTCAACTCTCGGGTCGATCAATCGATTGATCATCTGAAAATCAGTGCTTTAATATAATTGTCTAACTTCAAAATTCTCTCTACCACCTCAAACCCTAAGTCACACATCGCACACAGAAAAAATGTTTTAGAGATGATGGTGTAGCCACGAACATCCTTGCCCATCTGTGCAGCTGTTTTAACCCTTCCATGTTCAGTTTGCTGAACTCTTAATGCATAGGAATGCCCCTGCTTCAAGTTCCAAACTACACATACAGTGTTTATTTGGGACAACCTCTATTTACCTATGATTCGGGAGACCCTGAATAGATCTTGCTGCTCTGTAGATTCCAGCGAGTAAGACCTCGAATCAGGCTGACTAACGCCCTTACTCTTAGTTTTTGAGGTTCAGTAGCTACTCCCTCCATTGCTGCTACTGCCAGCAATAATGTTTCCAAACATATTTTTAGCATTGCACAGTGACTGCAAGATGAAGAACGACTGCTGCTCATATAGCATCAGCAGAACCCGATGTAGAATCTTTGAGTGATGCTTGGTTGTTCTAGTTTGATTGGAATGTTTTATGATGTGTTAACTTGGTACAATTCCGAGTCACTGTTAAGATGTGCTTACTGTCCTGTTCAATTGATTTGGATGGTATCTTTGGGAACTCTCAAATATTGATTCTATAAGTAATTTACTGCATGCTCATGCTGTTTCTATGCACCTGCAATCACACTTAATTGTGTCATATAGGCTCAGGCTCCCACATTGCATCCCAGGAGGTGGACAAGGACTGTCCATCCTAGAAACCTAAGTAAAGATGGAAATCTTGCTTTAACCTGGCATGTTTATATTTTTAGCCATAAGAATGCACTGGTGTGGACTGGCCGTTGGCTGTTTTCCAACTACTCCTTACTGGAACTATATAAGCTATGGAACACCTAAATATTAAGGGTGATCTAAACGAACTCAAGCCTTTTTAGGAAGTTCTCTGGTGCTTCTTGAACTAAAACAACAAGCATTTGTAATGCAATAGGTCTCGCATTTACGCGAGTTAGAGCTATTGGCATTGTAAATGACAAAGTCTTTTATTTATGCTTTAGCTTTTAAAACAAATAAAAAGCATTGTCATTTGCAATGCTAATAGCTTAAACTCTCATAAACGCGAGACCGATTGCATTGCAAATGCTTGTTTTAATCTACTAATGCATTCTCTAAAATGTTCGCATGTGTGTCTTTATGCAGCTGATAAACACAACACCGCTTACCTAACACTGGTAGAGCGCTCCTTGGCTCTGGCTGATGACGGGGGCTCCCATGCTACTGCGAGAGCAAACTACTCCTCGGCATATGACGGGCACCTACCGAAAATATTATTCCTCTGGTTTGCGTTAACTTAGGAACTCTACCCTACTGTTTGCACTTTGAAGAGGCAAAACTTGGCTTTGTCGGGAGAAGAACAGACAGAAGCAGCGGAGCCATGAGCACCGTCCCTATAACCAGGGTCCCTGGAAAGCGCCGAAAGGGGTCACTTATGTTCTAGGTAAAGGAGCATAGCATTCAAGTTAAAAAATTTAAAAAAATCTAATCTCAGCGTTCATGACATGCGGTAGACTCTGAAACCGAGTCAAAATTACAGTCACCATTTCGATATTATAGATTCTAAATGGTTATACATTAAAATCTACTGCACAATTTTGCCCAAAACCACTGAAGAATGATAAGAGGAACAGGCACGAATTTTATGCAGAGCTTGGTATAAATCTATTGAGTAATTTTTGCTAACAGGCATCTGGAAATATTTTTATGCACCAGAACATACCATACACTTCCATCACCCACCACTCTGACCTGGCCTGAGCTTGCTGCTTGAAATCTGACAAAAAGGTTTTGAGGCGTGTTGAGCAAAATTTCCTGTTGACTGGTCAAAAGTGGACATATTAGCGATTAACGCTTTGCCTGTATAATGCCATTTGAGCATCAAGTACAGTGGATCAAGCCCTCATCTGTGTTATTGCGTGCATACAAGCGTAAAATGCAGGAACCGAACATGTTGAATAATGTTCCTCTGCTGCAGACCGAGCTCTAAACTTGAAGTTTGGGCCTCTCAAAAGGCAGATGAGAACTGGTTTGCTGCCGACGTTGCTCCTGCCTGCCTCTGGTAACAAGCACACAGGAACTCTAGCCCATAACAACTATTCAGCAGGGGAAAAATGCCACTGCGCCTCTGCGTTGAGCCTTGTCGTCGCCTCGTGACCTGCCATTACAAAAATAATACCAACATTTACAATGCAATAAGTCGTGCAATTGCTTGATTATGCAAAAGTGATACCTATTGCTGAGCGTGGTGTACGTTAAGCGGGCGCTGCGTTCACTATAAAAGTTAAAAAAAATTAGGCAGAGCTCATTGTCCCTAAAGCAGGCACTATGCTCAGTATGAAAGTTAAAAAAGAAAAAAATTAAAAGGAGCACGGTGTCCCTGAAGCGGGTGCAGCACTCCGTAATAAAGAAAAACCAGAGCTTGCGCCGCCGGCCTGCGACCAGGAAGTCAGGCAGGCCGGGCGGGACAACCGGAAACAGGAAGTAGGAGGGCGGGAGCCTACCCCGCCTCCCACGGAAGAGCCGAGGCTGTTTGGAGCACCGGAGCAGGCAGGAGCCTACCCTGCGCCCCGGTGCCGAAGGAGGAAGGAAGAGTCCTGCTGCCGGGCCCTGCAGCTGCCGATGAGAGGAGCCGCCGCCGCCGCACCAAGGAAGCCGGTGAGTGTGGCTTCGCCTTGTTGATGATCTGCGAGGGCGGGGGGGCATGTGTGTGTGCCCGTGCGGCGGTGGGGGGCTGTGTATGTGTGTGAGCGTGCGTGCGTGTATGTGTCTTGGAGTCTGTGTGTGTGACTGTGGGGGGGAGAGGGGGTGTGTGTGAGCGAGTGCCTGCCTGCTGTTTGTGTATATGCGCGCGCATGTGCACGGCGCGGGACGGAACGTGCCTGTTCGCGCACCCAAATCTGCCTTCAAAAGCTCGTAACACTTTCTTGTCCTCATTCCCCGAGTCAGATAACTATAAGTCTCCAACCTGGACGCATCCTTCGGATGCGAATTCCAGGGCGAGACCTAAAAAGGAGGGCCATTTCCTCAAACCTAGTACTGCGCCTAATGCCACGCTCAAGCTCATGTAGAATGCCTTTTGTGAGTATCAAAAGAATAACAAACCAGGTTATGGAAGCGGAGAGCCATGACTAGCTCCCAGATGCCGATATCACAGTAAAGGAAGCAAACACAAAGATCTGACTCCAATAGTAGACATGCTAGGAGCCAAGACAACTTGGAGTGTTTGAAGCTGGAGCATGAATTGTGGAATAGCAGTAAGCCAAGCTCAGAATTTGTGGATGCAAGGGTTTACCTGAAATGCCCTAACCACCTGAGGAAATTGAAGGAGAGCTAAAACATAAAAGATGCAGGGAATACAAACGATACAAATTACGTGACCGTAATAGAGAACTCTTCCACCTCTGTTGTTTGGTAAAGCATGATACTGTATCTGATGCTTAAATCTTCCCAGTTCTCACTGAAATAGATGTATCCAGAATTTTCCAGCTTCTTTCAAAATATTCCGACTTTTCCAGAATGTTCAATTTCTTCAAAATGTTGGACATTTTTTCCACATTACTGCATAAGTGCTGATCTGTGCTACCTTGTGACTACACCTTCTTTCACCTCCCCAGCTACCATCGAGTTTTCTGCCACATTCTCCAAGGTCTGTCCATCGCAATCTTGTATTGTGGAGTCTATGAAATGCAACCAGGTATGGTGCAGCACTAGCTATGACCCCTGGAGAGCATGAACTCCAAGACTGCTGATGCACTCCCTGTGCAAAGTTTCAATTTTCTTATATCATTAACTTATTGACCTCTGACTTGTCATTATTTGGTGCCCATTTACTACTACCTGACATGATGTTAGCATGGGTCCATGAGCACAATAATGTGACCTAGAGCTAAAAGAATTAGCTGCCTTTCCATGGCGATGTACAATATCTGTACGACCTATGTGCTAGTAAGAGCCAATTAATCCAAAGTGGATTCGATTGGAACTAGTATTAACACTTTTTTCTGTTGGCTCACAAGATTATTAACCTTGTGGGTCAGACAGACAACTGCCTTCTTTAGTATTGAGAAGTGTCTGCACTGACTGTGGAACCATTGACCTGTAGTTGGTAGAAACCCCTGATGAAAAGATTTCCAGTTCTGATTAAGCTGGCAATCCCTAATCCTAAACTGTGACTCAAGGATATGTTCCCAGTTCCATACCTCTGAATGCTGTATTCTGAGACCTTGGGGCCTAGATTTACAAAGGTTTTGTGTAGGGTTCATGGTATTTTTTTAACACAAACCAGCACAAAATCCTGTTTAGGATTTACAGACCAATACAAATGGAATTTATCATTGGTCTGCAACAGAAAGGAATGCAGAGACATATGCTGTCTTGCGTTACTTTGCATCTAGAAGGTGTTCCATGGGTGGCACATGGACTATTGGATTTTAAGGCTAATCCATATCTGCAAATGGAGACATGGATATACGCTAACTTATGCGCCAACCTGAGCTTGGTGCAACAAGGAGTAATATCTTTAACTTCCTTTTCTGGTGTGCAGCCTTCTGCAAACACATAAATAAAGGAAATAGCCCAGGAACATAGTGTTTGTACAAAAAGGAACCCCTTTTTGCACAAAACAAAGCAGAACACATTGTAGACATACTTTTACTATGGCACAAGAGTGCCTTCTTTGCCACTTGGCTATACAATGTGCCCATGTGGAGGGGCCAGAGCTGTGCCACATCTTTGTAAATATGGCACCGTTTAGTCACTCCAGTTCACACAGTGCAGCACAGCAACTTTGCTTACTGCCTTGGAAATAAGTTATAATGTTGGCAATGTGCGGACCTAAATGTCATTCTTTTTCAGTTGCTTTGCTTGCTTGATGCATATCCAGACAGATGCGTACAGCTCCTTCACTGTCCTTTTTGGATACTACCACTATAGGAGAAACCCATGGTGTTTCACCAGTGGAACGCGCAATATTATGTTTGAGCAAAGGATTTAAGTTCTTTTTCAACAGCTTCCTGCAAGTGAATGGCAATTCATCTGTGTCTATGAGCAATAGGATTCATGAATTGAATGTATAATTGGACTTTCATAATCTTGATTTTTCCTAACCCATGAGACAATTAAGGGAATTGACTTACTTTTTTGTGATGAATATTTTTGTTATAGCTCACAAATATCAGTCCCCAGCTAAAGTTACCAAGCCGTCTTCCTACCCACTCACTGGGACACTTGCTGGATCCGATATTTACCAACATTAACGATCTCACCGTCCTTGACCCTATTCCGGTACCTTGGACGGACCACTTCCTAGTCCCAATAAATTGGCAGCTAACTCGCACTCCGCGTCCTACTGCCCCACCTAACAAGCCTACGCGCTCCTGGTCCAAATTAGATGTAGAAAATTGGAAACATCATCTAGAGAGTTCCCCTCCTGAACTCGACACTAACCCCACTCGCGCGGACGCAGAATTCTCAACCTGGATAGGAGATACACTGGACAAAACACTTCCAAAAAAAATCTCCAGTAATCCACGGGGTAAAGCCACCTCCCCTTGGTTCACGTGTGAAATGCAGCTTCTAAAGAAAGCCTGCAAGAGATCAGAAAGAGACTGGAGGAAAAGCTTCGACCCCACAAAAAAAACTGAGTATAAAAAACCCTCCTCAACTACAAAAAAGCACTTAAAACTGCTCAAATCAATTACTTCGAGGAGAAAATAAGATCATCTACCAACTCATCACGGGAAACGTTTCAAATAGCAAAGAAACTTCTTAAAGTGCCGGAGCCCCCTCCCCTGGTAGAACCTTCAGCTACCCGTTGCAATGAACTCGCAGAATTCTTTAACCTGAAAATCATTAACATCATCAAATCCCTTCCTCCAACTACTTTGGACGCTTACTCCGCCTCCTCCGCTACCGATCAGCCCTCTCACCCACACATAGCAACAGCTGGTTAGTTGTCAGATTTCACTCCCCTGACAACTGACACTATTCTTCCCATACTCAACTCTATCAAAAGTGGTTGCCCTACTGACCCCGCTCCACTCAACATCCTGAAACTAGTCGCGCCCACCATTCTCCCTTATCTGACCAAACTAATCAACAGCTCACTCACCCTTGGCATCGTCCCCCCTAGCTGGAAAAAAGCAATGGTGAAAGCACTGATCTAAAAACCACATCTAGACCCACTAGAACTAGGCAACTACAGGCCAATCTCCCTGCTCCCAGGCATTAGCAAAATAGCTGAAAAGCACGTTAACTACAGCCTATCCCATCATCTTGAAACCAATGGACTGCTGGAACCTTCTCAAACGGGATTCAGGCCAGGCCAGAGCACAGAAACCGCAATACTGGCGGTGGTCGAAGAGGCAAGGAAAATCATGGACTCAGGAGGATCAGTGGCAGTGATCCTCCTGGACCTAAGCGCTGCCTTCAACACCGTCAACCACTCAATACTAATCCACAGGCTCAGTGACCTTGGTATTGCAGGAACGGCCCTGGCCTGGCTTAAATCCTTCCTTGAGAATAGATCTTTCCAGGTGGCAGATGGAAACTTCACGTCCAGGCCCACGACCATCAGCTACAGGGTCCCTCAGGGCTCATCCCTGAGCCCGACCCTTTTTAATGTTTATATGTACCCCCTTGAGAAAGTCGTCACCCCTTTTGGGATCAAGCTTCTAACCTACGCCGACGACACTCAACTGGTGGTATCCTTAAGCCAGCAAGACCACTCCCTCCCTAACCTCCAAACCTGTCTCATCACAATAACTAAGTGGATGAACCTTTCCCACCTCAAGCTGAACAACGACAAAACAGAGATAATGATCCTAGGCAATAAATCTCTCTACCATTCTACATCCCTATGGCTACCCGCCATGGGTCCTCCCCCCGCTCCGAAACTAGAAATTAAGAGCCTGGGTATATGGCTAGACGAAGGCCTCAATTTCTCGGCCCAGGCAAGGAAAACGGCAGGAACATGCCACGGCCTCCTATGATCAGCAAGGAAAATCCTACCCCTACTCCCGGCACAATCTCGCAAACTCCTAGTTCATGGCCTGGTGCTGTCCCGCCTGGACTACGGGAATGCCCTGTATCTGGAGGCCCCCAAAAAAGTACTGTCAAAACTCCAGACAGTACAAAACGCCGCAGCCCGCATTCTCACAGGAACCCACCGCCGCCGTTCAGCCAAGCCCGCTCTGAACGCCCTACACTGGCTCCCCATCCAGGAAAGAATAAAATTCAAGGCTCTCTGCACTACCTACAAAATTCTGCACGGCAAGGCCCCCCCAATACTACAAAACCTCATCTCACCTCACACCACTACAAGAACGCTTCGATCCTCCAATTGCAACCTAGCCTCTATACCCAGAATTAGGAAAGCCCGATCTGGTGGTCGACTGTTCTCATACAATGCTTCCAAACTATGGAACACTCTACCCCCAAACCTCAGAGCCCAACCCAACCTTCTCTCATTCCGCAGAGCACTTAAAACATGGTTATACCCTTGAGATCCACCCTCAGCCGGTCTCTTGTTACTTAGCGCTGGGACGCTCACGGGCAGCCATGCGCTCTACAAATCAGTAAAATAAAATAAAATAATCAGCAGCTGTGCTAAAGCTGAGTAAACAGACAGTTGACACCATACCTTGAAGTATATGAATGGGTGTTTGTACTTTTATTTTTTTATACCTCATTGTTGCTAAAAATGAGCCCTGACTCTTTGTGTATAAATAGAAACAATTCCCAACAGGTATCATGTAAGATCAATTTAAGTAATGTATGCAGTCTGCATTACAAATTAATAAACAAGGATTTAGACAGAGACACCGAGCGGGTCCGGTTAACTCCTGCATTTATTGCTGGCATTTCGACTTCGGCAGAGCCTCAATTGCCGCCCGCCGCCCTGAGTAATACAGGTGCTGCACGCCCCCTGATCGGACTTATCTCCACGATCAGTTCATGAGTCATCTTTGACCGTCTGGACCGCAGACGCCCACGCCCACCTGCCTGGGTGTACTCACTGTATCCATCTACAACCCTGTCCTGATGACGATCCCGACTAACTGGGATCGAAACGCCGTCGACTCTACAGCATAAACAATACGACGCATGTCACTCTTTGTGCTCCTGTTTAAATTTATGTAAACATGTATTAAGTGATTACAACTTGTTTCACGGGGCCTTTATTGATGTACCAACTTAGTTCTATGCGCCGATCATGCTGTTCACTTGAGCACTTGCACCTTCACTACTATCACTGTATATAGCACCACGCACCAAGTGCCACAAGGGTTGTCACATGATCTGTTCTGTACAGTGCTGTTTAAACTGTATTACCATGTGAAAGACCTCTCCCTGTGCCTATTTGGTGAATAATACCACCTTTTGTCTAAAAATCCAGTGACTCCTTGTTTATTAATTTGTAATGCAGACTGCATACATTACTTAAATTGATCTTACATGATACCTGTTGGGAATTGTTTCTATTTATACTACACACCCATCCCAACGTGGTCTATGGGTCTTCTCCTGTTACTCTTATACTGACTCTTTGTGGGCATCAATTCAGCCCACATGTACGTACACTTTAGTTTTTAATTGTGTAATTTGAGGCAATGGAAACAGTTCATTATATTTCTTCTCAGGCATAATATTTATTGATGCACTGCTATTGATAATGAAAGGCATTAAACCACCATTGACTTTTAGTGTGATTTTCGGACAATGTTTGAATGACTTTGGTGCCTTGTCATGTCGATTTTTCTTGGCTCATCAACATAGCACAACCATCTTCTTCACTTTCACTTGATATTGATATAAAATTACTGTTTGACGAAGATTTAGATGTCGATCGACTTTGTTTGATGTCGATTTGCTTCAGCTAATATGGTTGCTTGGCCTTATGGGCATGCATCGGATGTCTATTCTGGAACGTTTGGGCGGACATTTTGTCTTTGCATAATGACACACTCACTTTTTTCTTCGCCTTGCACACCCTCATAAAATGGTTCTCCTTTCCACAGCCTTTGTAGATATGCCCAATGGCAGAACACGTATCTTCGCATGGAAAGGAAAATCCACACCTTAAACACAACTTATTTTTCTATAGATAATTCCCTCTGAGTCTCTTGGCCTTGTACTTTGACTTATTTCTCACATTCATGACTGACTCACTGTTGGGCACCTCCGGCCTCCATGTCAGCAGCTTGTCGATCAGTACGGCCTTCAGCTCTGGCAGCCATGAGAATTCACTCCAGACTTGGAGTGTTTCTCAGCAACTGTTGTTTTAACGAATCTGAACGAATCTGACAAACAACCATCAATCACTGCAGCGTATAGTTTCGTCATCATTAAATTCATTGAAGTTACAGAGTTTGATTCGCGTATCCAGTCACTCAACAAATTTGTTGATGGTCTCACCAGCTTTCTGTTGTTCTTGACTGAATATGTACCTTCATAATCTACATTTTATATTGAATTGAATTTGCCAGTCAAGGCTGATTTGATTTGACAATAAGTAATTTTGGCAGATGACTGCATTTTCTTGCAGATATCTTTTACACCTTCACAAGCAAGATTCTTAAGGTACTTGATAATCTTCTTATCTACTTTCTCAATCACATCAATGAAATCATCAAATATCTCTATCCAGGAAGTCAATCTGTCCCCAATACCCAACTTTTTGTCAGTATCAAATGGTGGTGGTAGTTTCAAGAAGGGGGCACCATTTTAACCATTGGCGGAGCTTACTGACATGGTGAGTATACATCTCTCCAATGCTGCTTGGTGATCTTGTTCATGCAAACCATCTCTGAGGCTTTGTGACATGCTGGCCTCTGGATCATCTTTGATAATGACAGGAAATGGGACCCCTTTCACAGTCTCCACTGGAGAAGCAAACTGTCACGATTCTGATCGCTGCTCTCTTCGGAAGCCTTTGGAGTTGATCTGAATCCTACTTTGCAGCTTTGAAGGGCTGCTGCTTTGGATATGGAAGGCTCTGCAAGCACAACCCTGGGTGCTTTTTATTGGGTCACTTCCTCCAGCGCTTTGGCATCTCTTCACTCAGTGCTGGTAAGCAAATGACCTTTTCTTGTATCACTGTGCCTTTCAATATCTCTTTTTGCTTTCTGACACCTGGTTGATCTATGCCTCACAGCCCTCCTGTTCGCAGTGTTATTTATTTTGCGCTGTGCTGCTCTTTCGGAACTGGGCTGCATCCATCTATTGCGTTATCATTCAGTATGAATGTATGGCTTTGAGTTGCGTAGTAGCACAGAACCTCTTTGTGCAGCATCCTAGCAGGTTCTCTGCCACCAATGTGTAGACGCCCACGGGTATTCGCCGCGCTCTACAAATGTAAAGTTGTCAATCAAGCTTTCATTAACATCAAATGCTTTTCACTGCACTGGGGCTGTGCTTTGACTCCACATACACCAAACGTCGATTCTACACTTAGACTGAGGCACAGCTAGCATGCAAGAGCAATTTGCTAGACCATGGCAAACTTTCTGGAAGAGCACTGTCGATCTTCGGGATAATTATCCCATATCTCCTCACCAGTTGTAGGGTCCTCCCCACTTGCTAATGACTAGGCCACACATGGAGCTTAGTTTAAAACGTCTTTATTCTTCTGTGTGTAACCGCAAACTCAACATTCTAAACCTGTATTCTCTTCACTCGAATGCTTAAGTCACAGTTCTATGGAGTCCAAGTGGAGCCACGGTTCTGTCATTATAAACTCACAGCACTACACTTGGGTGCCCAGTGTTGCAATTCTATTTCATTGCATCATTTTGTTGCTCTTTGGATTGATGTGTTTTTCTAGTTTGCAGTTGCAGTTGTACATACATTTATGTTATGTATTTGTTGGTATTATTAAAGTGTTGTTTTTTTCTGTACAATAACAACTCTGACAGGTTATTCCCTTCTCTTCTACATCTGTTATAGTGAATTGTGGAGTATCTTGAACCAACCTTAGTCATGACTAGTCAACAGAGCTGACTGGAGAGTCAGTGAGGCATGGAAGGACAATTTTGCATTGGAGACTGGGTACCCAGAGTCCTGGTTTACATTCAGCTATTGCAATCTAAATGTTGATATTGCTTGTGTGTGCTTTTCACTGCAAGTATCAGGTAAAATGTTAAAGAGGTTAAATACTAAGAAGAGTCTAGCCTAGTTGTACACCCTGGTGAATTCAGATATGATCACATGTGAGATGACAGAAATGAATTTAGCTTAAATATAAGTATAAAACACTTAGAAATGGAGGTGGAGAAGCAGGCAAAGGAAGTAGAAGGCCTCCAGGGTTTCCTGACTTTTTTTGATCCATCTTAGAAGAAAGAAAAGAAATACTAGAACCTATGCTGTTCAAACAACGAAAGAGATAAAGCAGAGAAGAGCCTTAAGAAAGTAGGGTGGCGACATCTCCACAATTAAGGGTGCAGCAACACACAACACAGCAACAACTAGAGAAAAATATGAAGAGAAGCTGTAACCAAAAGGTTTTGGTGGAGTCTACTGATGGTCATGGAGCTATACTTGTTTTCTCTCTCTGCCTTGAATGGATGTGCTAGAAACAAACAGAAGAACTGCAAACACTGTTCCGAATGCTTCAGCTATCAGATGTCAGTAATGATGGTAGCCATGTAGTGCCTCAAAAAGGAAATTCGAAAGTCCCAAAGATAGCTTTACTGGAAGGATACTTTGTAAAGTAACCAAAAAAGGAAAAACTGACAACAAGTTGCTCTGGCGGGTTAGTCCTAATCTAACCTATAGCAAAAACAGAGCAGTTGCTGTATTTGATTCCTGATTCCAGGTCCTTAGCAAGAGCAAGAGCAAAAGATAAAGGTGCGTAGAAAAGCATTAGGTTTCATTTGGTGAGGTCCCACACCGGGTCAACCTCAGAAAACACTGGTGTGGCATTAATTTCGCATGACTCGGAATGGGCTCCTACCTACAAACATCCACAAATAAAATGCCTTCATCTTCAACTCACTTGCATGGATCAATGCACTCTGTGTACCACCACCTGGTTTAAGTAACAGAAAAAAATAGGAATAATTTTAAGAAGTGACAAAGAAAAAAGATGATAACACATGCCAACCATATTAACAACCGACGGTATCCACAAAATACCTTTTAAGGAATTTGAAAATATGGTCGATTTGAATATGTATTCGGCAGCAGTAAAAGGTATGACAACGACACAGCTATTAACAGATTTCCGTTTAAATAAAATGTGAGAGAAAAAACATGATTGGATTCTGGTCAGTTTGTGCCTGATAACTAATCGAGAGTTTTTTTTTTTTTTTTTTTTTTGCTAACCACAATCCCCGGGGAACTGTTTCATCTTCAAAGCTTGAGCCAAGAAAATTCACGTCTTCCAGTTGTCTGCAGGCTGTTTTTCTTTTCTCCAGTTCTCCATCCAGGCTCATTTGAACAATCCTATTAATCCGCAGTCAAGTACATACATGCAGCATCCTGATGAAAGAGAAAAACTGTGAAATAAAGGAATCAGGGCTCGCCATGCAAACACCAGCATTGCTAAATTTAATCCGAAGCTGTACAAAGTCTCTCTTCGTACCGCCTTTCATGTTTGAATCAGAAGGAACAGACTACTTTGTTTGTTTACCTTTTTTTTCTTTATAGATCTCCCTCGGAAAGACATAGCTTGCTGATTACCTACTGCTTAGTAAATGACTATTAATTCAGATAGACAAAGAATTAAACTGTTATGAAGAGATTCTATTTCTAGTTTTCTCTCTAGGTGCCAGATGTACAAAGCAAATGTTCGGTCACAAACGGCCCAAATGACAGAATCGGGCAGTTTGCGAACGAAAAAATGTTATTTTTTTCACATGTACCAAGCCATATTTGCAATTTAATTCAGAAACCTATTACTGAATCACAAATAGGGTTTGCGATTTGGTATTAGAAAGGGGTGTGTTTACTGTGTCCCTTTCTAATATAGACTTGCAGTGGTATGTGTGAATGTTTTGCGACCGAAATGCGGTTGCAAAACATTCACATTTTACCACCAAGATGGTGGTAACCCATTCTCAACTGGGAAGGGGTCCCCATGGGACCCCGTCTCCTTTGTGAATGTTGGTGAAAACATGATTTAAGCGCAGGCAGTAGTCCAATGGACAACTGCCTACTCATGAAAAATGTAAAAAGAAAAAAAAAATCATTATTATTTTTTAAATGCATCCTGTTTTTCTTTAATGATAACGGGCTGCATTAAAAAAATTTGCTTTATTGAAAACCAATCACTGACATGGTGGTCAGCTGACCCCAGCACACCACCATCCCTGTGAGTTGAGCGACTCCCAATCAGTCACAAACCAAGAAATTACCTCATGAATATTAATGAGGTAGATCTATTTGCAGCCCACTAGGAGTTGCAAATTGTGTCAAAAACACATTAGTTCATGGGTGTTTGTGATTCCCAAATAGCGAATCACAAAAATGTGCTATTTGGTAATCGCAAAGCCAAACCTATATACATCTGGCCCAAGAAGTGGATGTTTTACAAAATGATTGCACTGCATATGGCAAGATTATCTAAAGTGACCAAACTGACTATGATACATTAATAAACATTTAAGAAGAAAAAAGAAAATAGGGTTGCAATCACCTAAAGCCAACTGGAGATCTATTTTTTTTTTATAGTTTTAACAACAAAATGTGCCAAAAAAAGACATAGCTGCAATCCGAGTGCATTACACACCAGGTCCTAGGTGTGATACCAGGCCAACCACAACGGAGCAGGGGTTATGGAAGTTTAAATCCTGAGTCAGATATTCCATCTTTCAACACCCGCCGAAGCCTTCAGTTTTGATATCAGCCCATCTCAGTGGGTTGAAACTGAATATGGTAGCTGCTGAAAGCTTTGCCAATGGTTTAAACCTGCTACGTTGCCCCAAGCCCATGTGTTAGCTCTCTGACTTAATAATTTATAACCAGCAAAATCCTCCTGTGGGAAAAAGCTGAGTGATGTAGCCATGAATAGCCCCACAAGGGCAGATGCCTTTACTACAATTTTATGCTTGTCTTTTATTTTGTATTTTTTGCAGCAAAAGTCCAGAATGGGACAACAAAATCTTGCAAACCTAGACAGTACCCTTCCTGGGATATGCTCTGAACCTTATTGCAGGTCTCCAGAGGATGAAAAATTACTAACTATACAAGAAACAAAAAACAAATAGGTACATAAATAACCACATATTGAGGAAAAAATAATATTTCAAGGTATCTAAATACCTTAAAGCCATCATCCCTGAAGGCTAACAAAAAACATTGAAAATCTAGTTGTCAATGCAAACTTAAAGCCAATCATTAAAACCGAAAATCTACAGCAATATATTTTTTAGCTGAATATTTTTGTTTTTTCGGAATATGATGCACAAACATTTTCATAATCGCCTGGTGTCCTAAAAATCACACTTCCAAATTCCAAGGTAGCCAGTTGAACATTAATTGTTCTGACCCGATGTGGGCAGATATGTATGGGTAAGCTAATGGCAACAAGAGGCATACTCCTCTGCTGATTCTGTGGAACAGCATCACTTGCTGTGAAGCCAAGAATAACTGCAGCAGAGACTCCTGTTGTCCTCCACGTTACATTTGTTCCTCAAACTTTCCCAGTGCTAAGCAGAGCCAGTTAGGACCATGATACTTTTATAGCCAAAATATAACTGTTTAAATGTGCAATTTTTGTGAAACAGTTACACTTCATGCTACGCAAACAACTGATGGACGGACTGCTGAATAAATCATACATTCAAGCCAGTCAAAAGATCTGGGTTAAATCCATTGTTATTTTACTCACCATGCCACTCCAGTTTAGACCCAGCCATATGCAAATCAGTCTTGACCCTGTGGTCATGGGAACAGTCCAGACTTAACTGCCAAGCAAGGTCCTCCCTGGACTGGAAACATGCATCCTGGGACCGGTTTCTGGGTATTACCCTTCATCAGCCAGGCTAGCTTGAATCCAGTGCCATGGTGAGCAAGGGACCCACGTCTGGGCATACCCATCCCACTTAGGCTGAAACGTGCTACGCAAACAACTGCTGGACAGAATGTTGAATAAATAATACATTCACCCCAGTCAAGAGATTTGGGTTAAATCCTTCGTTCTTTTGCTCACCATGCCACCCCAGTTTAGACCCAGCCATATGCAAACCAGTCTGGACCCTGAGCCTCAAGGGAACAGTCCAGAACGATCTGCCAAGCTAGGTCCTCCCTGGACCAGAAACAAGCTTCCTGGGACCAGTTTCTGGGTATTACCCTTCATCAGCCAGGCTAGCTTGAATCCAGTGGCACAGTGAGCAAGGGACCCACGTCTGGGCATACCATCCCACTTAGGGTGAAAAGTGCTATGCTTGGTTCCAGTCCAGGGAGGACCTGGCCTGGCAGTTAAGGCTGGACTGGTCAGATTGGGTGCAGGGTCAAGACTGATTTGCATATGGCAGGGTCCAAACTGGATTTGCATGGTGGGCCAAAAAACAATGGATTTAGGCCCAGATCTCTGTACTGGGGTGAGTGTATGACATTGTACTGCATTCTGTCTAGGGGTGGGCGGAATTTGGGAAATTGACTTTCGCAAATTATCGTGAAAATGTCGAAAATCTCCGCAAACACGCGGAAATATCGAGAAGACGCAGACATTTTTTTCCCGCGTGTTCGCAGAATTTTCTGCGTGATCGCTTTGGAAATGACGTGTTCGCATCCTTACACTCTCGCTCGCGGTGGAGAATGACGTGTTCGTGTTCTCTTCTCTCGCTCATTGTCGCGCTCGATGTGACGTGTTTGCGTCCTCGCACTCTCGCTCGCGGTGGAGAATAACGTGTTCAAGATCTCATACTCTCGCGGTGCATGATCACGAGACGAATGACGTGATCGTGGGCGCGATCTCTCGCGAGATAGCACAAAATGGCTACCAACAATCCAACATCTCATGGAGCACGTGACCGGATCGAGAAAACTTGTCGGCGAACGCGGGGATCCAGGTAAGGCGATCGAACTTATTTTTACAGCGCGAGCATGAAAAAAAATTCCGGTTCGCTGCGTATCGTGGAAATTTGGGCATATTCGCGCTCTCCGCGGAGCGCGAAAATTTCAAATTATCGCAATTTCCACGAGCGGAACGGAATTTGACGCCCAGGCCTAATTCTGTCCCTCAATTGTTCTTTTTGCATTTGTCACTCTGAGTGGGACAGGTATGCCCAGACGTGGGTCCTGTGCTCTCCATTCCACTGGAGTCAATCTATCCTGGCTGATTAGGGCTGAAAGCTCGAAACTGGTCCTAGGATGCTTGGTTCCAGTCCACGGAGGACCTGGCCTGGCAGTTCGGGCTGGACTGTTCCCATTGGGCGCAGGGTCAAGACTGATTTGCATATGACTGGGTCTAAACTGGAATGCCATGGTGAGCAAAACAATGATGGATTTAGGCCCAGATCTCTGTACTGGGGTGAATGTATGACATTGTACTGCATTCTGTCCATCAATTGTTCTTTTTGCAGGTGCACTTCAGCAGATATATTTTTCATTTACTATTTGTTTTTTGTTGTTAAATTTGTAGATAGACTCAGAATTTGGAATCATGTTCCACCTTTTCACTTCAATCTCTTACAGTACAAGAGTTTTGTGATTGTCCATGGTCAAACCAGAGGAATCTTTCCCTTGTAATTGCCAGAACTTTCAACCTGCCTTGGGATGAGAATATGGTCTCTAATCCACTAAAGGTGGTTAGGTAATGGTGGATTGAAGCTGGACGTGGGTTTAAGTTGTGTCTGAAAGATTTTTATTAACTCACCATTGAAATATATATATATATATATATATATATATATAGTTGAGGCACAACAGAACATATAATTGACTCAATTTTTAGAAAGGTTGTTGGTAACAAATTCAGCTGCTTACTTATTTTTTACATTTTACCATGTCGTTCAAAATTTTTATATCAGTATGAGGGGGGCATCCTCCTTCATGGTATCACTCCAATGTGGAATGTGTCACGAACTGTAATTGGGGAGTTAGAAATGCCAACTGTATAAAAAATCGTTCCATACAGTGAAGCTCTGCTTATGTATGCTGATAGATTTTATCTTGGAATTATCAAAATCCGACATCACAATTCAAATGTGTAGGGTCAGCAGTGGGAGTCGTTATTGGCCCGAGATCTTTATAACCAGGGACTGCATGGCTGGGACCCAGTGAATGTCAAAAATCAGATCCCTGTAGGTGTGAACAAAATGCGCTGCATACGCCAATAAGTGTCACTTGAACCTTTTGACTAATCTGCTGGTGGAGTGTCTGCTACCTGGAGGTTTGACACCATGACCACAGAAGTGCTTGTGCTACCTGGTGACTTCTCAAAAAGCCACAACCCAGAAGTGGACTCCAAACATTTTCAAAATCAGAGCACTCTCCTGGTGAGGCGTCAGAGGAAACAGGGCAGTGAAGCATGCTGACAGGAGCAAGCCAAAGTGCAGTGGACCAGACGGGTGGACCTGCCATCTTGAATTGAGGAGTTTGTGCTGTGATGATGCCCCTCTTGTAACCAGTAAGAACTAAGATCCTAATTGTTGGATGTGAATATTGCACTCTATACATTTCGCATTACAACAAACTTTTTCTTTTCTTTTTTGCCCTTTTGCTACCTCCTTCATGGGCCTGCTTGAAAGCCATTTGCAAGAGTCTTCATTGCCACATACTCTCTTTGGCCATCCTCTACAATACATGAAACTCGCCCGTCTTTCATACAAGCCTGCTCCACAAAATACTTCTTGGGAATAATCAAGAATAGTGTTGAAAGGGTGCAACCTGGGACATGACTTGGATGTAAGAGAATAATGTCACCTAGCAATTGCTTTTCTCCGAAGCAGTTACCAACAAGAAACTATCTGCAGGTTCTGAAGACTCCAACATGACTACTGTGATGCTGGAGGTTATATCAGGTGAACTTAAGATCATCCAATTATTTATATTGGTGGTAGAGGGATCCAGGACTGAAAAAAAACAATGAATTAAAATCACTCAGATACAACATTGTTATGCTAAGAGTACATAAATAACTGCAGAAAAAAGGTTGCCTGACAGAGACACAAAAGCCATGAAATCTGCAGTCCAGAAATTTAGTATTTACGGAACAAGCTGATGATTTCAGAGAACAGACCCCTAGTAGATCACAATTTAAGGATTGCTGGAGTCAGATGAGGGCCAAAACATGAATCACTTCTTGCCCATATTTATACTCAAGCTACTTGAATCAAACTTCGGACCTCTGTTAGACCTGTCAGCCTCAGAATGGTTTTCATGCCAAACCTTTTGCCTTCCTCCTCCATTTTTGATTACTTCATTTTCACTGGCCTTAGGACTCTGCACACTTTATCACTGCTAACCAGTGCTAAAGTGCACATGCTTTCTCTTTAACCCCTCCCATGCTCATGACGAGCTGAACTCATCATGAGCCACGGCGCTCCGGTGCTCATGCGAGCTCAGCTCGTCATGGCCCGTGGATCGCTCATGTGCGGGGAGAATTCCCCTGCTGTGCTGAACGTTCCACGGGAGCCAATGCACCTGTGACGAGCTCAGCTCGTCATGAGCACAGGAGCGCCGTGCCTCATGACGAGTTGAGCTCGTCATGAGCATGCGAGCGCTGTGTGCGCCCCCCAGCACAGCGGGGGAATAACCCCCGCAGCGAAGGGATTAAAACATGGTAAGATTGGCTTATTACCAGTTGGCATATTTCATTTGGTAATAAGTCCATAGGAAAGTGGTACTATGTGAACTCACAACCTGTAAATTAAATTCTACTAGTGGGCCTGCACCACTGATTGTGCCATGCACTTGAGTAGCTCTTTAAGCCTGTTAGGCCTGCCACTGCAGCCTTTATGAACAGTTTCAGAACGCCCTTTTAACTAGGGCTGGGTGGTAAACTGTGCTTTAACTGTGGAGTTCATGGTGTCTTGCAACTCCACGCTCTACTTAGAGTAGGGAGTTCAGCAGAAACACTGCCATCTACCACGTGGTGGAGTTTACCGGCACCCACTCCTCCCCTAAGCAAACTGAGCAGCAAGCGTGCGCTCGTGGCCTTTGGCCAATCAGCGAGCTGGATTTTTTGGTGCTGCATGATGCAGGAGGTGGGTCAGGGTCATGGAGCCGCAGGTTTAATTACATTGATTCCTTCCGGTCAAGGAAGAGCTGACCGCCCATCTATAACCCCAATAATGAGCCACAGACAAGGTACTGTCTTTGGGGCAGTGTGCTGGAGTCCACTGGGATGGGGCAAGCCTAGCACCCATGTTCTGGAGATTATTCACAGCATTTCTGTAGCACCGATGTAGAGATTAGTGATGCGCTGGCGGAGAGTACTTTTCACGTACCCCCGATTACAAAGACAGTTTTGGATTGACTATTCAATATTGAGAGTGAGCACTCCTCTTGCACAGCATCTGAGTTTATGCTGCTGACCACTGGCAGCCTGCGCTCCTGCCCCCCACCCCGCGATCTGCCCCTGATCTCCACAGTGACCTTCAGGTAAGCAGGTATGTGGTCTCTAAGGATCCTGGTATGGCTGTCTCACAGGCAGTACAACCAGAAAGATCTGCAGGGACTGTGTAATAGAGGGAGGGATTCTTCTCCGCACAAGCACTGTGTGACACTGTTGTGTATCGATTTAGATTCAGTATGAATTTCCCGATTCATGCCCTTATATAGGTACAATTCCCATTCCCCTTATATAGGCATAGGATCCAGTCCTTATTTAGGCATAGCCCATGCTACCCAGATACAGGCATGGCTACTTACATCCGTTCATCTATGTC
This sequence comes from Lissotriton vulgaris, assembly GCF_964263255.1. Classification (NCBI taxonomy): domain Eukaryota; kingdom Metazoa; phylum Chordata; class Amphibia; order Caudata; family Salamandridae; genus Lissotriton; species Lissotriton vulgaris. The sequence continues at coordinate 382,050,434 of NC_141697.1, forward strand.
ACAACAATTTCTTGGTAAACCACACTCTTAAGCCATTAGGGACATCCCCTTGCTTGAATATTGATTTCTCCAAGAACTCATTTATTATGCATGAACATCTATTCCTTAGAGATTCATTCATGACATTCATATGCCCGACTCTTATGTCAATACTGGCATTCCTAAACACCTTCAAGGTATAAATATACCTTCACTTGCTATGGCAAAGCACGGTGTGCTTCGATGCAGTTCACCTACCCACTTGCACAACGCAGCACTCCACAGCAAGTACCAAAGGAAACCAACTCCCCAGCTGACGCACTGACCAGAAGCTGTCATCCTCCTGCCGAGAATCCAGCTCCAGTGTTCCTGACTCCCCTTGCGGGGTGTTGGAAAATTGAGTCCTGAGAAAGAGATACCAACCTCTCTCATTCTAAGGTATGGAGCTAATTAGAACCTAGAGAAACCTTGGCAATTCTTGGCAAAACTAAAACCTATGCCAAACCAGCACCTACTTCTTCCCTCATACTAGACCTAGGTTAGATACACTGGGGTAGGCGTATTTTAGAAGCACCAGTTGAGTATTTTAGCCTGTGTTATTCATGTTTGTATTTTTATATATGTCATAGCAACAGACCATGCTATTACAGTATTATTTTATATTACTGTTTACGCTGTACGCATTATACTTCGCATTCTGTCTTACGATTGTAGCAGTTCATATCTCTTGTATGAGAAAGAAGAATGTTCAATAAACCCTTTTTATTGAAACACCTGTCTCTCTATTTCTCTGCAACTCTGTAGAAACAAAGCATGCACAATTGACTGAGTGAAATAGTTATCTATTGTTTCCACGAGTCTGAAGATATTGTTCCGGCTCTAAGGGAAACAAAGTTGTCATGTTTATGCGGTTGTCAGAGACTAATCCCTTCTTGTTCATTCGAGAAAGTTTGTAGTGACCTCTGAGTTATCTGGCACACACAATTAAGTTTAATGTACTCGATAGAGACATACTGACCTCAGTCCTATGTCAAATCTATAGTGTATATTATTCCAATGCGCAGAGCCTATTAGGGATATAGGAACTACACAACAACACTGACGCCTCCTCTGTGCCCCACCAGGTCCTTCAGCTTTGTCACCCGTTCACAAAGCAACTTGTACTTCAATGTGCAGCCTTTTGAATCCCTGAATCAATTCCAATTATAAAGATACTCATTATATGACTGCACACAGTAATATAAATCCTACACAAGTAATATGGGGAATCAGCATCTGTATTCTGTAGTGCCAGTATTAGAGCCTTACTTTTCCTTAGCTGTGCCGTACAATCACCTAGTGACTGCTTGGAGATTTTTTCAGGATGGAATTTTCCATTGTGCATACGGGCTTTCATGACTGCATGCAGCTGAATATTGATATTTTGCTCCTGCAGCAGGTTGTGCAGAATCACCAGTGTTGATGTTGCAGTCATAGCAATTTAGAGGCATTAGTTCATTAGGTAGAGGATATTCTTGCTAATAATGGAGAAATGCTTGTGTTTGTAATTTAGAGTCAAATCAGTAGATTACTTCTGTCGTAGTGAGGGAGTTTGCCATTTGTATCCATCTTGGATATACAGCTTTTGCATTTGGAACACTAACTCTACGGACCACCTCTAAAGTCGTTACCGGGGTCGCAACAATAATTTGTTTCCCTTGATTCAGGGCACGCGCTCTCAATAAAGCAGCCTGAACTGCTATAAGAATTTCTCCTGTCAGTGCAAAACGCATTTCAGAATTTCTATATTGATGCGATGTATATGCAATCAGTACCATCACCCTCATTGAACAGGACATATCTGTAGCCTGATGTCCCCGCAATTACACAGATCACCAGCTTTGTTGTATTCACATGTGTGTGCAAATGTTTGGATGCTATCATATCAGCCTGGACGGAATGTAAAATGTCCATATGTTCTTCTGTCCAATGGGTGCTTGAAAAATTTGGACGAATTAAGTCATAGAAAGGTTTTACCCATTCTATGAAATCAGGAATGTACGTTCAGCCAACATTTTGGAATCCTAATATGGATTGTAACCTTTTTAAATGTGTTTGTTGTTGGATCAAACACATTTTTCTAGAAACTGGGTTGCCAGGCCCTTGCCTTCCCTTTATAGCTAGTATCCCAAAATAATATGACACTGAGATGGGTGATTTATGATTTTTTTTATTTGAATCTATAGCCCATGTGAGCAAACTTCAAAATGATGTGGTCCAATCTGGTCAAGTGCTCCATCAGATAATCATCTGTTAAGTATGTTTCATCAATAAACGACAATGCCTGATCATCAAAGTTCTTAATTAATTCTGTGACTCTGGCTATAAACAGCCCTGGGCTATTCTTATACCTCTGAGGTAAACAGCACAATTGTTTCTGAGAGCCCAGCTCTGTGAAACCGGTCAAATATCTGCTGCCAGTTGCTATGTTTTGGTAGAAAAATCCATTTGAGATATCTAATACTGTTTAGTATTTCTTCTGCCCCATGTTATTTATTAGTACTGCAGAATGTGCATTTTGTACTGTGAATGTTCAAGTAGCTATGTTCAAATGTCTGTAATCTGATACTTGATGGTAGGATTGATCTGGCCTCATTACTGGAATATTGGAAATAGACAATTATTCAAGTGCAACTTTCAATCACTCCTTGATCTTCATTATTCTTGGATTTCCCTAACTTGCAGTTTTGCTTGGTTCTTATTGGGGATTGTCTTTGAGGTTATAGGGTTGTCCTCAATGGTATATCATAGTAAGGTGAACCTTCATGGTTACAGTATAATGCGAGAGCTAGCACTAAAGCCCACTCCCTGGTGTATGAATGTTTGATTGACTCTGAAATGAGGCTGGAGAATGCCTGTAAAATTACAGTTTTTCCTTTTGGGCAATACATTATGAAGTCAGGTAGGCAATTGTTTTCAGCCAGCGAGGTGGCATAACCCTCAGTGAGTTTCTCCCAAAAGAGGACATTAATAAACCCAGAAACGTCCCCCTCCAAATGTAGCTGGACTTCGTACAACCCATGCGGGATACTTACTCTGGTATCAGGTGTTTCCACCATAATATACTCACTCAGCGCTACTCCCATCAGACAATCCATTAGGTGCTGGTGAGCTATTGCGACTTCTGCCACTCTGTCCAGCATTGTCAATGCCCATTCCCCGATCAGAAGCAGAGTCCTCAAAATCCAAGGTTACCATCTTCTTTTTAAATTGATGTTTCAATAGTTTAGGCATGTCTTCCTGTTTAATTATGTATTCAGATGAGCGTTGTGGGTCCTTCCTTGGGTTCACATGTTCTTCTGAGCTTTGCTCTGATCGTGCTCCTCTCTCTGAACCTCTATCGGATGCATCCTGAAAGGAACAAGAGAAATGTGTATCACTGTCCTGATACCTACAAGTGGTTTAACATTATCACGGGTACGTAAATTGTAACATTTTTAGTAGATTCCTGAGTAGGAGTCCCACTGAGTGACATTTTGTTTTTCCTTGTTTTTCTTACCGTCCCACTTTTTCTTCGTGGAAAAGCTGGGTGCTTGCTTAGGGTTATACTTTTCCGAATTACTCTTAACCTGTGGTTTTCCTGATCTGGCTCCCAAATTATTTCTACCCACTGTAGCATAGGTTTCTTTGAAACTTTTAGGCAATTCACTTTCCTCTTCTGCAGGAGGCAAATCCCTTTAGCGTTGGTGCATAGCTAATGCGGCTGCTTCCCCCATTTATGTTACTCAAGATTATGGCAGTTACTGCTGCAGTATTGCCCATAAGTTTCATCCCTAAGTCCAGGGCCAGTGCTGCCCTGTGCTCATTCCGAACCTGTTTCAAAACTTCAGGTAAAACTGCCAGAGAGGGGGAACCACATGTTTTGGTCTATACTCCAGCGAAGACTGAACCCGAAGTTGCACAATCTTCCACTGGGGAAGCCATCCTCATTTGCAAGCAAATTGTTAATATCTTATGCTTTTTATGCGCTTCTGTATTAGGAAATACTGCTTCAAGCTGGTTTGTTTTTTGTGCAATCCAAAATGGAAATTCTTCCCTTTTGGTGGGTATTTTTTCTATTACTGCGTTCAATGTTTGATAGCTAATGCCTGGTGTAGCTAACTGTAGTGCTACGGCTTGAACAGTCCATGCAGGAGCAAGTGTTAAAGTATGCATTATGAATTGTGTAAGACTTCTGTATATTGTTACTTAATTATTGTATAATCCCCGCAGTTGGGCTGTGGACAGATGATCAGCATCAGAGTGTGGTATGTAACTGGCTAGGACTGGCCATGTCACCCCCTCATTATAGAGTGGGCCCAGTCTCACGTTTTGTATGCTATGAGGGAGGCCGATTTTAAACCAATTGGTATGTCAGAGGAATCTCTATTCCCACATATGAAGTATATGCTTCAGGTATTTCAGCTGCTTCTTATTCATGAAATAGCTGTGTAGCATCATGGACAGCAGGGAATTTAACCCAAGAGTAAAATACCTACGCCATAAATGCTTTGTGTGCCTCTATCACAAAGGTAACCTCCCAACCCTCTAGGGTGAGCGCTTGTTGCAGTAGTTTTTGAGTGATTGCATCTCTGCAGTTCTCAGAAATATTTTGTGCCATGTTATTTAAAAAATGGATTACAATATTTGGCTAACACAGTGGAAATAATAGCTTTTCAAGCTCTAATTTACCAACAGCCAATACATAGGGTATACCTACTCAGCCAATGGTGATACCCCCTACCACCACCAACATTTTATTTCTGATTTAAAAGGTGTATAGGGATTTTTTGAGGAAGCACAATTGAACTACTTAGTTAATCCAAACAAACTATGAAATCAACCAGCGTTGGAGGTGCCATGTCGTATAGCTTCCACTAATCAGAAGCATTTGCACATTTGCAGAGGACATCAACGTATGATGGTGCAAGACTGATTCCATGCACCCCGTAGAATATGTTGGGCCTTGGACCAGCTAGCTCACAGTGCCACTGTTAGCCCCCCTAACCTGGACAGGGAGCAAACAGTTCGGGCAACCACTAAACATGACAACCCTGTTGGCTCAGGAACCATGGTGATGGACTGAGAACTTGTTGCTCAGTCACTCATGCTCTCTTTTGCTCAGAGAAACATATAAAGAATACAGAATAGGGTATTTTCAATATTTATTGGACTGTAGTGATTCAACCATGGTGATGGACTGAGAACTTTTTGCTAAGTCACTCATGCTCTCTTTTGCTCAGAGAAATATACAGAGAATACAGAATAGGGTATTTTCCATATTTATTGAACTGTAGTGATTCCTGCATAAAAATATGAGCTGGTTTCTTTTATCTGTACTTACAACTTAAACCTTCACTATCAGTTAACATGAGGTCTCATTGTTTGCAGCAATTTGCGGTACCTACTGCTAATCGATTTCTATCCTCAGCAGACTTAGATCATAATGACTCACTTGAGCTCACTGTTTCTTACCCGAGTAGTCTTTGGGTCTGCAACCCAGTTCGCTGTTTATACGCTGGCCTGCAAAATGAGAGACTCTGCCCATAAATTATACAGGAACAGTTCTTAGGGTTCTTAGTTCGAATGTTGCAGGAATTAGGGACAAGATTTGGGATCCGGAATGTCTTAATTATGCCTCCCAGTTTGATGTGCTTATGCTGCAGAAACCCTCGGCTCATAAGCCAGTTGTTTGGGATCGTTTTGAAAGCTATATTGTGGCAGCGTTTCCTTCTTCTGATCACCGACTGCATGGCACCCTAGTCACTCTGGTCCACATCTCAAAACAGCTGAAGATTTACCTGTCCCCCATAGGCATACTGGATACAGATTTAATGGGTGGTTTCTTCCTGTGAGTCTCACTTTTATGGGGGTACATTTTCATAATTCATTTAGGGATCCTGGGTGTGAAATTAAGGCCCTATTCTAAGTGATATTAATCCTTGAGGCTAAGTCACTATTATTTTGGGCGAGGATTTCAACACTAAGCTGGGCGCACCTCAAATTAAAAGTAACCCCTTTTTGGTTGAAGACTCTCTTTTTTGTACATCTAACTCTGACCAAAGGTGGCGTAAGTTATTTGAAGCACTTGGGCATGTAGGCATATGTAATGTGATGACTACGGGGGCTAACTCACCTGCAGAACTACCTACATTCATGGGGTGGAATAAAGGGTCCATTATTGATTATGTGTTTATATTTAGGACACTAGTGAATTCTGTGAGCTCAGGGGTTGTGAATGAAATTTGTTTTAGTGATCATAAACCCATAAAAATACAGGTGGCAGCAATAACAGGCACCAGCCTGGATTATGAGCTGGGCCTCATTGGCCTGTCTCTTAATGACAAGGGGTTAAGGGTGCAGTGGTGTAATCTTCCAATTTCTTCTCTGTTTGCAAAGGTAGTTAGAATACATTTAGATCTTATCATGGTGTCTTTATTATCTTTTGATTCCTCCCCTATAGCAGTCCTAGATTGCCCAATTGAATCGTTCTAATAATGACATTATCAGGCAAATTTCTGGTCGGGCCCAGCTGTACAAATTGGCTGTTTTGAGAAAGCCTGTAGGTTGGCCAAAAAGGAACTTCATGAGGCCCTTAATTATAAACCTCCCAATCAGCATAATATTAGAGAGGGGAGGATGGTATATAAATTAGCGATCCAGAAGCAGAAATGTGATCTTAAAGAGGCTTCTTGGGAGTGTTTGATGTCTACTCGTGACTAGGGTTTTTTAGGCTATTGTCAATGTAAGACAGCCCGTTGTGGCTGCTTCCGATTACATAGGCTCCCCTATTAGACCCGAGCCCTAGGTGTCCCATTTTAAAAGGGACCCATGTTCACTTTGCCACTGGATTCAAGCTAACCTGGCTGATGAGGGGTTTTACCATGAAACCAGTCCCAGGATGCCTGTTTCCAGTCCAGGGAGAACCTGGATTGGAAGTTCGGGCTGGACTGCTGCCATGAGGGACAGGGTCAAGACTGATTTGCATATAGCTGGGTCTGAATTGGGGAGGTGAAATGAGCTAAAGAACGATGATGGATTCAACCGAGATCTGTGACTATGGGTGAGTGTCTGAAAAGTTTCAGCACTCCGTCCATCATCTCCTTGTGTTTGCTTTGTTTGCCCGAAGTTGGCAGGGTATGCCCAGATGTGGGTCCCTTGCTCGCTTTGCCACTAGTTCAAGCTAGCCTGGCTGATGAGGGGTGTTACCCCGAAACCGGTCCCAGGTTGCTTGTTTCCAGTCCAGGGAGGACCTGGCTTTGCAGTTCGGGCTGGACTGTTCCCATTAGGCACAGGGTCAAGACTTATTTGCAGATAGCTGGGTCTGAACTGGGGTGGTGATGATGGATTCAACCCAGATCTGTGACAGGGAGTAAGTGTCTGAAAAGTTTCAGTGCTTTGTCCATCATCTCCTTGTGTTTGATTGTTAATGTGAACCATGCTACCTGTAAAGTGAATTCTATAGGGTCAACGTTTAACATAATGCTTGTTTTCAAAACCTAAAGGAATTGTTCCTGTGTTGGTAGTACTGATGCCTGATCTTCTCCTGAGGTATTTTGTACTTACTGTCAGACCTCTGTCACAGTAATTTATACTGTAATATGCATGAAAATGAAGCTTGGGAAATGCCATCAATTATGCCATTTGAGATGTCATCAGTGATGTCATGGAACATGTCATTACTGATGTCATATGTAAGGACATAATTAGTGAATGGGGTTGCCTGGTTATAGTTAGCACTGCTAAGCATAATGGGTGAATTAATGTGCTTTTTTTAGTTTAAAGGGTTAATGAGGTCATTGACAAATTCACCGAACATAACGTTACTTTAACCTTTGTTTTTTTCAGTGAATTTCTATAGTGTTTTTTAAAAAAATTGATCCTTTTATCATAACTCATACCTAAATATAATGTTACTTTAACCTTTGTTTTTTTTGTGAATTTCTAGGGCTTCTTTAATGTAAAGTAATTTAATTACCACAGGTCAATTCCACCATCTGCTGAGCTTGGCATCATGGCCCCCATCCCCGAGCTGTTATCAGCCACAGGGACCACATCCCCGAGGCCACTTTTTTAAATAAAAAAGAAGGGGGTCAAGTGCCCCTCTCTCCAAACCTTGTAAGGCCCTGGAGGTCCCATCCCCCAGGGCCACTCTTTTTCCCCATACCCATGGGTCTGGTGTGCTTGTTAGGGTAAGGGGGCATGCAGAACCCCTTCATGGGTTTATTTCACCCAGGGGACCCATCTTCTATAGCCTAGCATGCTTATTTGGGGAGGGGGGGCATGCTGGCCTTCCTGGGATGATTGTGGCCCTGGGCACCCCATCCCTGGGCATCAGCCTCAATTTGTTATATGGAGGTGGCATAGGGTCCCCCTCCATTGGCCGATTTCATCCCAAGGGCCCTCATTCCCAGGGGCCTGGTGCAATTTTGAAGGGAGCATGCGACCCCTCCATGGACATATATTTACACCTGGGAGCCCATCTCCAAAGGCACAGCAACATAAATACATACACGGGGCACATAAAAGATTATCTTTTTACACCGGCAATTGTATGTTATAGGGATATCTAATTTATGTGCACATTAAGTTAGAATTTTGAAAATGTGTAAATAGAAAAATGTAAAAAGAATCAATAGGAAAAAAGAATGATATTGAAATATATTAAGGCAATAAAAAATTAGGAAAGAATATCAATAAAATTAAAATGAAAATAGAAACAAAAACAGAAAAGATAGAAACATTCTAAAAAGATAAATTAAGCAAATATGAGATGAGTTCTACAAGCTATTGTAACCAATATGAATTGTTGTGTGTGCCTTTTGAAGTATGTTATCTATGTCTATGTTCACATGTGACCATTTTTTGCAAAGATAAAAACAATTGTAGTATTTTGGCTCACTGTGTGAAAAAGGCAGGGATCCTGCTGAAACATGTTACAGCCCTTTATACGAATATTAAAAACAGACTGGAAGACTGGAACTGCTGTGTCGGGTATCTGGCATCAGGATTGTGTGTGCCGTGGATGGTCATCTGTCAAGTGGGTCCAAGAAAAAGTGGGGTCCCAAAAATAATTTTTCCCATTCATTTTTCTTTAGGAACTTTAGACACTGGTACAGCCCAAACCGTTGAACAGATTTCCACCAACTTTGACATAAAACTAGATCTGCGTCCAAAAAGAGTGCATTTTGTGTCTTGGTGTGAATCTTTTCAGTAGTTTCGGAGAAATTTAGGTTAAAGAAATTTTATATTTCACAGTAGGAAGGTTCCGCAGAGCTTGATGATCTCAATGTGAGATCTGATTGACTGCCACCACCTCAACCAGGAGGTGATGGCAGCCATCTTAGGACTTAGGACTCAGTCCTGAATACTAAAAAAAGGTAAAAGACAAGATGCAAGCAGGCAGGGTAGGAATCTCCTGACCTTATGCCTGATATTGGGACCTGCAATGGACCCCACCTGGGGCCCAAATTAAAAAGAAAGTTACTGCAAATTTGTGGAGGAATCGCGAATCTGAGGCAAATATGTTTTAAAAAGTAAGCACAGTCTCTCACACTTCTTTTTTAAACCTCCCAGGGCGGGGCAGGGACTTGGAGGATGACAGTTTCAAATGTTTTCAGGATGGTGATGCATGTGGCCCCACTTCTCATGCCGATTCCAGCCCTGGGGACCCCATCCCACAGGGCCCAAAGTATTTATCAAGGGGGTACAGGCCCCTCTCCCCGGGCTTTTTGGCCCCAGGGACCCTATCGCTGTGGACCTCAAGTAATTTCCCCTCCTCAGGCCATATTCAGCCCTGAGCACCCCATTCTCCAGGGGTCACTGTTTTTTTTAAGAGGAGGGGGTCCATGCAGCTCGCACCCTGAGCCTCTAAATGTCCTAGGAGTCCCCATTCCCAAGGGCTGCAAAACTAATTAAAAGGAAGAGTGATCATGCAGATTCCTCCCTGTGCAATTCTGGCCCCGGGAACCTCATCCCCAGGCTCAGCTCACATACTATGACCCGGCGAGCCCATCCCAGGACACAGCAGTTTCCATGCCCACACCGGAGTCGTCAGAGCAACCTGTGTATGCTCCTGCCTAGCGGAAGCATTTTCAAAACTCCTACCATGTGGAAGCAAACACAAAAGGGCCCATTAGGATGGCGGGCGGATTGCCCCCGCCGGGCCCGCAGTAGTTACCGCCGGCCCGGCGTAGGCAATCCGCCCGCCATCCTCAACAAAATGACCCCCCCGCCACATTAGGATGGGTGGGATGTCCGCTGCAGACAGATAGTCCGTCCACCGCATTTCCGCCAGTCGACTTCGCGACCGGCAGAAAAAGTGCTTTTCTATGGTGGCGGTGTCTGCAAGAAACTGCCAACCATATTACGATGAGGGCGGTCTGATGCTTTTCCACGGCGGCGTGGAAAAGCGGCGTCCAAAAGGTGTAAATCACCAGCTGCGCATATCTTGTCATGTCGGACCTTTGACAAAGTCAAACATTCAGGCTGACCGTGATGGAGTGTGGGACGACTACAGGGACCCGGTTAGGCCGGCTGACCAAATTAGCTTAAATCCTGGTTTGTGGAGCATTGTAAGTATCCATGTCAAAGATGTGTTGTATAGCCAAAGTGATGCGTTGGTACCAAGATGCAAAGAGGCTTCAGTGTGAGGTTCTGGGACATCATTGTCATCGAGGATGTAGTTGATGAGGGCTTGCGAATCGAAACCCGGAGTCGATGATGCATCCCGTAGTCATGGTGGTGCATTTGTTCTGAGGAGCTGAAAGGCTGCAATGCAAAGTCGGTCATCATCTTCGAGGCTGCAGCCAACAAGGGATGTGAGGGCCTGCTCAGAGGATGCATCGAGCAGCGGAGGTTCTGATGATGTGGTGGTTGCAGTGCGATGCAAGTCTTTGCGATTGCTCCGATCCATGCAGCAGCAGCGATGTGTCAGATCTGCGTGGAGTTGAGTCACACAGCAGAGGAAATGCATCAGATCCGCTGGATCTACAGAAGATGACGAAGCAGTTTAGGCCCAATTCAAAGGGTCCAGAACTGGGGTGGCACCACTTTGCAGGGTAGTCCCCAGATGGCAGAGTCCAAGTGCTGGTTCAAAGTTGTTGGAGCCTCCTGTCCCTGAGGCTCTAGTCAGGAGGCCAGCAAACTAGCCCTTGGAGTCACCTGGGGCCCAACACATGCAGGTCCAGTCCTTCTCATCCTGGCAAAAGGGCAGCAAGCAGCAGGTCAGCACAACAGCGCAGAAGTCCTTTAGACCAGCAGTCCAAGAGAGTGACAGTCTTTTCTATGGCATAGCAGTCCTTCTTCCTGGAAGAGTCTCCCTCAGGTCTAGAAGTATATTGAAGAGTTAAAGTAACATTGTAGTTATTTCAATGTCTCAGTCACAACAATAATGTTTTGAACTCAAAGAACCACAAACACCCTTCAGCTGTAGTTAGCAGAGCTAACTATAACTTGCGCCCCCGCCATGCCCTGCTGACAACCTCACATATGACTTCACATATGACACTTTCTATGACACCATTTATGACATCACTGATGACATCTTAAATGACATCACTAATAACATCACTAATTATATCATCCATGTTTCTTTTTCATGCATTGCTCTATAAATGAGTATGGCATTAGAGGTCTGAAGGTAAGTGCAAAATAGATCATAATAATATGAAGCATCATTGATGCCACCATATATACAGCCCCCTTAGGTCAACCAAGCTGAGTTATGTGCAACATTGTCTGTAAACAATACACTTTTTGGTTGACAAGTTAATGTTGACTATCAATCAAAGGTACAAGGATGACTCCTACTGCACACGGGGTTAAATATGTATTCAACTGTTCAGACAAAAGTAAGTCTGGGCAGTGAATTCTGCTCTGCTCACAGAGTTATCTGAGTTTTCCACATTCTGTGTTACGCGGAACTCGCAGACTTCTGAAAACCTATGCTCTGCGGAGCGGAGTTTTTTCCCTCACTCGCATTCATCAATGTTAAGTTGGCGAGTGAGGAAAATCCACCCCGGCTAGATTTTTCCTCATTCGGGATCGTCAATATCAAATTTGTGAGCATGGAAAATTAACCTCCCGGCGAGATTTCTTAATGCGGGCGGTCAGATTTACTCATACCGAGCGGTCACAACCGCTCGCGTTGAGAAACCATCTGTTCGAAAATGCCGCTCCAGTAAAAACCTACCAGAGCATCAGAAAGGAAGCAGCAACCGCTTGCCCTGTGCATGGTGTCGTTTGCGATGATTGCAAAGTGCGGACCAGCACCTAGCACTTAAAATATCTGCATTTATCTAAAGAAGCCTCACTGCTTGCGAAGATCCGCGTAGTGCAGCAGAGGTTTTTTTGCACTTCATGTAGTTCTGCTTAGCGGAACTCCGCGAACTCCGCCAGGCTTAGACAAAACCAAGTTCTTCCAGGTACCCAATTTTTGTTACCTAACCAATACAGTCAATGGATAGCCTTTATCTTTATCAATCTCTCACAGTCGCCAAACCTTCATTGGGAATTAAGTTAATATGACTAGAAAGGTGGTCAGTGTAAACAGCGTTTACTCTATGGAGAGAGCTTACTCTGTACCACACTGTTTACAGATAGTAAAACTCTTGTGAGTGAAAACACCAAAGACTATTAAACAGTATCCACTAAGAACAGTCTAGACTCAATGCAAAACCTGCCCAAAGAGAGACTATTCACTTTAAATAACCAAGTTCTAAAAGAGTCTAAAGATCATTCTACCTTCAGCCTTCATACTGTGGGAAAGCCCATCTTCTGAAGCAAATCAAGCAAATGCACATAGCTTAGTGCCTGGTGCACACAGTCTTCTACGGTATGCACATATTTTCCTACTGGGATAATTCTGCCTAATACCTCACAGCTGTTTACAATACCTAGTATGTAGCATGTAGAATCTTTCCCCTGTTTTAAACCTTTTCTGCAGAACCAAAAAGCATGTGTGCAGCATACTATACACAAATTGTCAACTATCACCTGCACACAGGGTTACTGTTTAATACAAAGATTACTAATGTGTTCAATAACAGTTCAAGCGCTTTGTAAACACTTACATCAATTAGCTGGCTATCCAAAATTTGGTAGAGAAGTAATATGGTACTTACCCACCACTATCTAAACTATAAAACAAGCTCCTTGGATAATGTCATCAGTGATGTCATCAATGATGTATTTTGAGATGTTATCAGTGATGTTATAAATTATGTCATAGAATATGTCATGAGTTATGCATTATTATATTTTTTTCAACAGCTTGTAATGTGCGCAAATACCCTGAGGGGTTTCCCGGCTCCTGACGTGAGGTCATAAGCAGTGCATGGTGGGGGTGCAAGTTATAATTAGCTCTACTAACTAAAGCTGGTAAAATTCAGTGGATTTTTTGTTTTCAGTTCACAACTGTATTGTCACTGAAATTTTCAACTAACTATAACATCACTAAATCTTAGTTTTTCAGGGAATTTCTAAGATGTTTTGTAAACAAAAACAGAACTTTTGATCCCACCTAACTATAATGTTATGTTAACCTTTGCTTTTTCAGTGAATGTGCATATATATATATATATATATGAGTGGTCGTATGGGTGAGTGAGTAGCTCTCTTGAGATGCGATATAGGTAAGTGAGTGGGCGTGTGCGTGGCTGTATGTGTGAGTAGCTGTATTGGTGAGTTGCTGTGTGAGTGACTGTATGGGTGGCTATGGTAATAGGTATATAGGTAAGTGAGTGGCTTATGGGTAAGTGAGTAGGTGTGTGAGTAGTTCTATGGATGAGAAGGTAGTGTATGAGCTGTTGTATGGGTATGTGAATGAATGTATGAGTGGTTATTTGTAGGTGTGTGAGTGGTTGTGTGTGTGTGGATGTGTCTGTGGTCCTGTGGATAATATCATCAGTGATGTCATTTGAGAAGTCATGAGTGATGTCACCGACCATGTCAAGAGTGAGGTCAAAAGCAGTGCATTGCGGGCGTAAATTATAGTTAGCTCAGGTAAGTGTACTTGCTGAATTTCAATAATGTTGAATCAGTGAAATCTGAGCCTAACTATAATGTCTTTGTAACCTTTAGTTTTTTTCAGTGAATTTCCAAGGTTTTAAAAAATCTGTTTCCTAACTGTAATGACCTTGTAACCTTTTCTTTTTTCAGTGAATTTCTAAGGTTTTTTACATTTTATTTCCTACCTGGAACCTATATGGGTGTATAAGGGGCTGTGTGGGTCAGTGAGTGGGTGTGAGAGTAGCAGAATGGATGTGTGAGTAGGTAAGTAACAGTCTGTGTGTGTGTGTGTTAGTAGCTGTATGAGTGACTGGGCCACAATGGAAACTCACCTGCCCCTTTATCCAAAAAGAGTCCACAGTTTTGCATGGGATGTGGAATACTTTCTACTGGTTAATTACTCAGTGCTACCTCATTGGGTAAATGTCCAGTGCATATTCTACACTACATATGTGTAATGGACAATGAGGAAACGTCTTCAGTGACCTTGTGCACATTTCAGCAATGTGATTGTTCTGTGTGCGTCTTTATTCTCGAAATCTGTGATAACATGAATCATCCTTTAGAGAAGACAATGAAACTACAAAGAGATAATGTAAATGTAAATGTAAATGTAAATGTGTGTGTCTTGTAAAGCGCACTGTTGCCCGGAGGCGTCCTGGCGCTATAGACCGCTGGGGAACCCGTCCTGGCTTTCCCTGTGAGATGGTCCCTCCTGGGTATCTCCAAGGTGAAACCAGCCATCCCCGGCGTCGGTGGGGGGCCGTTGTGAAGATGAGGCAAGCTAATGCCCAGAGTTACCGAGTGTGATCCCTGGTTAAAGTAGGCACAGAGGTGAGAATTATCGAGTCTGCTGACCATGGTCCACAACCCTGCCGCGTCGGGAATTGAACCCTGGTCCCTGGCCGTCCTCTGCTTCCTGGTCCGCCTCCTCTAACCAGTGAGAGCCACACACAGAAATCTCCACCATATAAGGGTATTTCCTAATAACTATATGAAGTAAGTGCTTCATTGATTGGTGGAGATGTCCTCATGTTCCTCTGCATAAAGAATTCCTCACCCAAAACATGCTGAGGGGTCTTTTGGTAAGCTGTTCATCAACGTGGGAAAAGGTGGGAAGACCTTTGCTTACTACTAAGGAAAACAGGGCAGGGCTAACGGGTCAGAGCTTTCAGATAATGTTGGACATTTGGATACTCAGAGTAATTAAAAGGGAGAACCATTGACTCTGATCTTGCCAGGAGACGACAAGAAATAAATAGTCACTATAGTTCAGATTGCACTCCAATAGATCAACAATGCTTTCACCTCCATTAAGGAATTCAAAATGCAATTTGAGAGGAAACACACTTGCTTTGCCCTCCCTAAGTCCAAGAAGTTAGGCACCTTTGTGGTTTAAAGAAGGGTAGGGGGCTGCAAGGACCCCCTCTCTGAGCTGACTTTGGCCTGGGGACGCCCTCCCCAGGCCGATTTTGTCCACAGGGACCCAATCCACTGGAGCCTGTCCTCTAGAACGTGGGCTCCCTAGAGTCCACCCAGGGCACTCAGTCTGAAGTGTTTGGCACCACAGGGGGAATTTCTATACCCCGCTGTCCTTGCCAGCTTCTCATCTCCAGCCAAAGCTGGCATTGCTTCCGCACGAAGGGAGCAGCCAAGCATGTTCCTGCCTGCATGTGGGAGCAACCCTTTTATCTGTTTTCCTGCCCACTTGACAGCGGGCAGGAAAACAGATTAAAACTCTGATTAGGCTTCAGTCACAGTTTTCAAGTGTGCACACATATATATAGATGAAAACTTTGCTCCTAGCGGGCGAGAGCAATTTTCCTGCTTCTGCCCAATGGGAGCAGACTTTCAGTTTGCTCTCACTTAGCGGGAATTGTCAAAGCTCCAAACAAGCAAAATCAAACAGCTATCTCCCAAGGGTGGGCACCTTGAGAGATAGGGAGCCGGCCCTGGGAAGTGGTGGTCCCAAGAGACATTGACGACTTCAGGAGGGGGGCTGCCAAAAATGCTTTTTGCCCTGGTGGTGTCCCTGGGGGACCCTAGCACCATGGATAGGGGGTCATGATATTCCTATCTTGCCTCCTTCTGTTTTTTTTAGCTTTTGTTTGGGACTTAGCTGAGACCAAGTCCCAAAATGCGGTCAACACTTCCTGAATAAAGTATTGACAGCCAGTCAGATCTCTGAACGAGATCATTAGGATTTGCAGAGGGTTTGCACCTCTAGATATACAAATCTGATTTTCTTTTAGTATCTCAAAAACTACTGGACAGATTTACATAAAATCACAAAACTCATGCTTTCTGCACCAAGATCTAGCTTTCTGCAAAATGTAGTGAACTTCCTTTTACCGGTTCAGACTGTAGTCGTGTCTAAAATCTCTATGGGAATTAACACGGGGAAAACACATTTAAGGATTCCCCCCATTCTCTAGGTTCCACATTGTCACTAACCCTGAAACCTTCAGGAGAGCAGCTCAACTCAGATGTGCGCTAGTTTGGAAAATGTTGTGAAGATTTGTGAATGGACAACCAAAGTCATTGGTAAAACAAAAAAAGCTTTTGCTATGGAAACTAGGGGCCAGATGTATGACCATAGCATTTTGCCGACTGGCAAATTACATCAAATTGAGAGTTGCAATTTGCAAGTGGCAAAATGCTATATATAACTGTTTCTGAGACACTGTTTGTGATTCCCAATGGTGTTGCCAATTGTATACCTCATGAATATTAATGAGGCTGTCTCAATTTGCGACCCCATTGGGAATGGCTAACACTCCCTGGGATGGTGGCTTGCTGGGGTCAGCAGACCACATCTGGGACTGCTTTGCCAATAAAGCGTTTTTTTTTTTAAATGCAGCTAATTTTCCTTAAAGGAAAACGGGATGCATTTAAAAAATAAAAACAAATCTTTTCAGTTTCATCTTTTAAGGGCAGGCAGTGGTCCCTGGGACCCCTGCCTGCCCTTAAAAATATTTGTGCATGCATTCCCAAAGGTAAAGGGGTCCCCTGGGGAACCCTTCCCGTTTGTGAGTGCCTTGCCACCCTTTTGAGAAGGGTGGCAAACTGCGAGTGATTTGGGACCGCAATTGCAGTCGCAAAACATTCATAAATAGGTTTTGGAGTCGCTATTAGGAAGGGACGCCCTTGGAAGGCCCCTTCCTAATAGCAAGTCGCAAACCCTATTTTGGGAGTCGCTAATTGATTAGTGACTCATTGATGAGAGTGGCTCAATGGTTAGAGCAGCAGACCCTGATGCAGAGGTTTAGCCCGGGACCAGGGCTCAATTCCCTGCCTCGGCGGGTCTTGGGCTCAAAAATTCCACGGACCTGATAATTCTCGCCTCGGTGCCTATTCCAATCATGGAGTCCCACTCTGCAACTCTGGGCAATAGCTTGCTTAATCTCCACAACGGCCCCCACAACACTAAGGATGCCTGGCCTCCACCTTGGGGGTGCCCAGGAGTGGACGCCTCACAGGGAAAGCCAGGATGGGTTCCACAGCGGTATTCGCACAAGCGCCTTGAGACCCTTGCGGGTGAGTAGTGCGCTATACAAGTATCAATTTACATTTTTTTTACATTTACTCGCAAAATAGGGTTGGTACATTGGCCACACATTTTTTGCAGTCACAAATGGGTCTAAAACCCATTTGCGACCACAAAAAATGGTCATAAATCTGGCCTCAAGTCCTAACTGTAACTAGCTACCGGCGATCACCATGCAGTATGCTGACATACTGCCAAATCACTGGTGGTGCTCTGAGATCAGCTCCATTGCAAGCGTTTAATAGTTAAAAAAAATATCTCCCAAAACTCCAACATGAGAGAGAGCAGCCACTCGAAGTCAGGGGAATAAAACCTTTTAATGAATCATATTCCCCGAAAACAGGAACACATGAGAGATGTGTTTTGGCAGTGGCACTGCCTTTATCAATCTAAACATACATCATATTGTTGCTCCATTTAAGCTAAAAGCCAAAATGAATATGAACAACACTCCATTTTAAGCAGCATTAATAGTAAACTGTGTGGGAAAGCTTAAAACATTAATGTATACACAAAAAATGCCTTACTGCAACTTCTCAGCAGCAATTTCTCAGCATTATACATGGATTCTACACCATGCAAAGGTGTGGTGCATTGGCCAGGGCAGCTGACTTTGGCGCATAGGGTTCTCTGTTCGATCACTGGCTCTGGCGGCAGCTCAGCTCAGCACCATGTGACTCTGGGCAATAGATCAGTTAATTTCCACGATGGCCCCCAGCGCCTTGAGACCCGTAATGGTGAGTAGTTTGGGCTTTATAAATACGGATTTACATTTACACTAAAATAAGTTAATGAAAGAATTACATCACCATGTGCAATCAAAACGCATCTGGGCGGACACTGGTCCGTTAAACTCTGCGGTGTATATATATATATGAATGTAATCCGCCAACCGACTCGAGGCAGCCGCCCGAGCCCAATCCCAAATGACGAAAGAGCAGACCCGTAAGTTGGTGCTTAGTCAAGGTGCTTTATTTCATCCAGCAAGCCAGCAGCCTATATATATATATATACTACCAGTAGGTAGTTATATGGACTTATTATGACTAAGGAGGTCGATAGCACTGCTGTAGACTTGGTGGCGGGCCTACCACCGCCACACTGTTGGACCACCCGCAGAATTATAAGTGTTGTCGTCAGACCTCCACTGAACCACTGCTACTGCCACAGATCAAGTATCCTGCGGCAGTCTGTCAGCGGTTTGAGGCCAGAATATGCTGGCGAGCTGCAGCAGCACCACCTAGCATATTTTGAATTGCCTCACTGCCACCCTTTTCATGGCAGTCATACTCATATGAAAAGGGAGGCTTTGAGGAAACCACCCTTGTGCCTCTGTGCATGCAGAGGGTCACCTGTTGTGCCGCCCTGTTGTAAAAAAGCACTCACAGTTCCTGCCTGAGAAAGAATGCACAACATAGTGCATGCCTTCTCAGGAAGGAACATGAACTAGTGGTCCGTGGCAGTGTTGTTTAAGGCTCACAATGAGCCTTTAAACAGCACCGCAGTGGAACCGCCATGCCACCCACCCACCAGACCACAAAGTTACTTTCAATCTGTTGGGCAGGCGGTAGTGAGTACCGGCGGTCCTGGAGTACAGTGGTGGCATGCCACTAACTCCAGGACCACAGAAACTCATATTAAGGTTCATAGTTAGAACCTAATATCCATGGCAAAATTGTTTTTGTTTTGCCTTCAACTGGGGTGCCATTCCATAAGTCTTAAAAAAAATTAAAAACTATTATGCATCTGAGTTCAGCTGCTGTCTTGAAGGCTTTGGGTGCTGTGTAAACCGGGAACCGAGAGAAAGGGGGATCCTAAAACACTTTTTCCACATGGATTTTCCCATAGAGATTTTAGACACAACTATAGCCCGAACAGCTGAATGGAATGACACCAAATTTGTCAGAAATCTAGATCTTGGCCCAGAAAGTATTTGTTTTGTATCTTGATGAAAATCCGTTCTGTAGTTTATGAGGTTTTGAAAGAAAACCAAAATGTGTATACCTAGAGGCACAAATCCTCTGCAAATCCTAACGATCTCGTGCAGAAATCTGATTGGCTGCCAACACTTCAACCAGGAAGTGTTAGCAGCCATTTGGGACTTGGTCTCAGCCAAGTCCCAAACAAAATTTTAAAAAAGAGATGGGGGCAGGGTAGGAATACCTGAACCCCCTAGCCATGGCGTGTGGGTCCCCGTTAGGGCAAAAAAGCGTATTTGGAGGCCCCCCTTCTAAAGCCATTAATGCATTTGGGGACAACACACCCCCTAGGGCTGACTCCCTATCTCCTGAGCTGCCCACCCTTAGGAGATAGCTGTTTGCTATTTTTGGGTGGGAACTTTGACAACTTGAACCAAGCAAGAGCAAACGTACAGTTTGCTACCAGCGGGCAATAGCAGGAAAACTGCTCCCACCCCACATATATATCACTCCAAAAGTCTTTGTCAAACCCAAGATTGCAGGCTTTTTTTATTTGTGTTTTTATACATCGATAAAGTTTCAGCAGTATTAAAGTGACAGTGCAATTTAACAAATTTAAAGTGACATTGTGCAATTCCACTGTGAAGGTAACGTGACTTGTGCATTTGTACAAAAACAGCTTCACTTTAAAGTGTAAAGTACCACTCGAAAAATACAGTAGAGGTTATAAGCAATAATGCTAAAAAGTAGCACCTTGTCAATTTCAAGCACTCTAAATATTACTAAACTAGGGCCTGTGCCCAAAGCTACTGTATGCCATATTGACCCTTTCTTGGATCAAATACTCAAACTTCAAAGTGACATATGCATTATTGTCCTTCACAGACTAAAGTGACTTGTACTATTGTGCAAAGAGCGCAATTAGGGTGCATGTGTCTACATGCCTTCCCTGTCACATACTTTGGAAGGAATATGATAATAACCAAGCGAATGCCTTAACTTCATATCCTTCTTCCTTGGGCTCAAATGATCAGACCAGTGTCCATTGTCCCGCTCCCTGTATTCACAAAGATAAGTCACTTACCTAAAAAATGTATTTGTTACTTGTCACGCAACCAACTTAACTAATGTGCTACGTGAAAAGTACAGAAATTGTTAAAAAATGTGAATTGGTGATTTTATAATTGTCTAATAGAGTGGTTAAAACCATTACATTACATTCATTGGCTTACTATATTTTACAATTTGAACGCCTTCATTAAAAACAAAGGTACTTCTGATATCTCCAGCCTCGCAATTCAGCTAGGGTTCTATTAACTACCTCATCTATAAATGCAAAAATAGATCTTCTTCAGTGTTATGCCCATTTGGGATCTTGCTATTGAAATGGATAATGTATCTTGATTCCAATTGCCTCAAGCACCTCTCACGATTACCCCCTCTCAGTCTTTGTGGCACCTGGTCTACTGCAAAATACACTAGATCCTCCAGCTTGTTATTATGGCATTTCCCGAGTGCCGAGCTACTGAGTATGATTGGTCCCTGTTGTTAACATCTCGGATGTGTTGCAAGATGCGTTGGTGTACTGGTAGGATTGTACTGTCAATAAACAATTTTAAAGAAGTGCATCTAAGGGCATATACCACATATTGGCTCCAACAGCTTGATGCTTTCATAATCCTATTTATGAGATTGGACAACTAAATAAGCCCTGAAGAATTCTCTTTATAGAGACGAAGTGCATTGGCGACTGAGAATCCTTTTTTTGCCTTACAAAGAATTGAATAAAGGCATTTTCTAAAGAAACAAGCACTCTTTTGGATGAATGGCTGAACACCTACGCTGAAAAAAAGCCAAGAACTATTTAAATACTGATAAATAAGTGTGTGTGTTGATCACGCTTGTTTAACTCTATTAAGGGAAATATCCTTACAAGTAAAGATAGGGGACTTTCAATCCTGATTAGACCACCACATCAAGGGAATTACATTCACTATAAGTGATAGGTTCGAGTGTCTTTTGCCTCAGTATCTTTCTTTGTAAATCACAAGACAAAGGTGGCTATGTTGATTGAAAGCATAGGATGCCTCATTGCCCCACCTCTCCTCCAAGAACAGGTACATAGCAATCACAAGTCTTCACAAGCAACAAGATCAATAAGACTGAGGGATCAGTATCTAAATATCGAGGGACAGAATATCGACTTACCAAAATATCAACGCCAAAATATCGAGGGTCAGAATATAGAATGCCTATCTACAAACAGGTAAGTACTAAAATTTCGATTCCAAAATATAGAAAGTTAAAATATAGTTAACTAAAATATAGAATTTTTTAAATGTATTAAAAATACTATTAAAGTAATTAAACAATAAACACAATTAAATAAAACATAGCTAAAGTGATGTAAAAAAGCTTAAAATGTCAAAATAATAAATGAAATTACTTCTTTTTTAATATACATAAATATATTGTAAAATAATAATTAATCTTAATTATTAAATATGTATAACATTATTAAAAATATTTTTACATATGTATAAATAAACATATTATTTAAATATAAAAATGAATAATCTGGTTGGAAGAATGGTGGCCATCATCTCTAGGCCCTTGCCCAGCTCCAAAAAACTCAGCAAGGAATTTGGGTATCATCATCGATCACAAGCTGACCCTGTCCCAACACATAAATAAAGTGGTTCACACCTGCATTGGGCAAATGAGAAGCCTTAGAAAAATCTTCAAGTGGATTCCACTCGCCTCCCGGAAACCCCTCATCCAGGGCCTCATAATCAGTCACCTTGATTATGGGAATGCACTATTGGCTGATGTGAACGAAGGTCTTTTAACTAAACTTCAGACCCTGCAAAACTCTGCCGCAAGGCTGATTCTCGACCTACCTCCTCGCACCCCTTCAGCTCCGTGCCTAAGGACTCTTCATTGGCTCCCAATAAGAAAGCGCATCAAATTTAAGATCTGCTGCTTAGTGCACATGTCCATCAATGGACAGGGACCTAACAGCCTGATTCATCATACTCCCGTTTTGCGAGCCACTAATAGCGATTCATAGTGAATCACTATTAAGGACTCGCAAAACGGGATTCATGTAGGAATATGCAAAAAAAATGCGATTCCTACTAATTCCTTATTTGCGATTAGCAAATTGCTAATCGCAAATAAGGAATAACTCCCCATTCATTCCTATGGGCCAAAAGGCCCATAGGAATGAATGGGGAGTATTCCTTATTTGCGATTAGCAATTAGCTAATCGCAAATAAGATAGCGATTGAAAGGGTGCCAGGGGTGTCCAAAGGACACCCTGTAGCACCCCTTAAATGCTAATATGAACAGGGGTTGCGCACACACATGTCCAAAGGACATGTGTGTGTGCAACATGCACCTCAGAAAAATGCTTTTAAAAGCATTTTTCTGAGTTATCGCTATTTACCACGAGGTTTGACCTCGCGGTAAATAGCGGCCCGAAATTGCCATTTCGCAATTTTTCAATGGATGATGAATTGAATTTAAGGAATCTCAAATAGAGATTCCTTAAATGTAAACCATCGCAAATTTGCGAAAACGCAATTACCGATTTTTGCATTTGGGATGATGAATCCCAAATGCGAAAATCTCACTCGCAAAGGGCCAGATTCTCAGAATCTGGCCCTTTGCGAGACAAATTCAGCTTCATGAATTAGGCTGAAAGTACCTTCAGAGAAAGCTCCAGGGATACTGTCCGGGAAGGACTTAAAGTTCATCAAATAAACACCTCTTAAAAGTCCCAAAGGTCAGGACTGTCAGAAATGGGGACAGAAGTTTCTCCAAAATAGGCCCCACCACTTGGAATTCCTTACCATTATCCATTAGAACTGACCCTAACCACAAAACGTTCCGCAAGAATCTTAAAACCTGGCTATTTGAAATCTGTCCATTGCCCCCGTCTCTCAAACTCTTAGATTTAGCAAGCGCTCTGAGACCGAACGGTGACATATGCTCTATACAAAAATAAATACATAAACATAATAATTAAAATAATTAAAGTAATCATTTTTATGTTAATTAATAATGAGTGCAACAGTAGTGAAAGCATTGGATAGCGTAGGGGTAAATATTACTATTCCCACTCCAGTGAGTGCATCAGTAGGGAAAGCTTTGGATAGCGTAGGGGTAAAAATTACTGTTCTCACTGCAGTGAGTGCAACATTAGGGAAAGCGTTGGATAGCACAGGGGTAAACATTTCTATTCCCACTCCAGTGAGTGCAACAATAGGGAAAGCGTTGGATAGCGTTGGGGTGAAAATTACTATTCTCACTCCAGAAAGTGAAACAGTAGGGAAAGCATTGGATAGCGGCAGGGTAAATATTACTATTCCCACTCCATAGAGTGCAACAGTAGGGAAATCGTTGGATAGCGGGAGGGTAAAAATTACTATTCTCACTCCAGAGAGTGCAACAGTAGGGAAAGCGTTGGATAGCGGGAGGGTAAAATTAAATATTCCCACTCCAAAGAGTGCAACAGTAGGGAAAGAAATGATATAATATTTAAATAATAATAAATTAATTATCAATACCAATTTAAAATTAATTAAAATTAATTACCAATTACAAAATAGTTCGTGATTAATTATAAATACCAATACATTTTATTTATTAAAAATGAAACACCTATTAATAATTAACAACTAATTACTTTTCAATACTTTTCAATAACAACTAATTACCTTTCAAAAAATGTAATAATACAAAAAAATACCAATTAATGATAATTAATTATCAATTAAAAATCAATTAGGTATCAATACATATAAATATAAATACATATTTACTTAAATACAATTAAATTACTTCCCACCCTATTCCCTTGTAACTCCCAACCCACTCCAAATAATAAATTAAAGCAATTAACATAATTACCAATTAATCAAATAATTAAAATGCAAATACCAATTAATAAAAAATAATTACCAAATAATAAATAATTAACAATTAATTATTTGTCAATATACCCCTATACCCCTATGAACCCACAACCCGCTACAGAACTAAAACGCAAAATTAAATTAAAAACAATTATTAATTCATAAAAACTAATATTTCTTCCCACCCTATTCCCATATAAACCCACAACCCACTATGGAATTAAATGATGCAAAAATTAAATAAAAAAACATTTATTATTTAAAAAAAAATTAAACATAAATTACAAATATAATATATATTTTTAACACATATACTAGCATACATAACACTAAAAAAATTAGATATTAGGTAAAACAATATTTTAAATTCGGTATTATAGGAATCGATATTTCTTACCTTAATTTTGATATTCTAACCAGCTATATTTTGGTCATTCGATATTCTGTCCATTCTATAGTTTTCACTCGATATTCTGGGCAGTCGATATTTTGGAATCGATATTTAGGGTGTTCACCAAGACGGAGTTGTGCGCCAGGGAAATGGAACATGAATTCTTGAGACTTGATGCTCAAAGTACACTAATGGCAGGAATGAGCACCTGAATTTCGCTTCTGAGCACCATTGTGGTAACAGTGATATGATCTATACACATGCCTAATTCATGATTCTACCACCAGATACTGGAGTTACCTATATAGGGGAAAGGAGCCGAATGGTCTAGCAGCTTCAAAAGAACAACACCAGGATTACAACCCTTTATTTACTTACCACTTGTGCAAAGTTGTATTCGGTAGTGTGATTAAAGTACTTAGTTTTACCAAAAGAGAAGTTCTGGGCTGGACATTGAGCATTTTATCTGATGATTGATTGTTGAGTTCAGAGCTCTTGTCTCTGACTCTTCTTCCCTGAGAAGCTTGTGACTGCTTGTCCCAGCTACCCAGAGAGTGAAGTGCAAAAAGAGTTATACTTGGCACAGTTTGCACTGCCGCAGTAGGAAGGAACCCAGAAAACCATTAGCAAACAACCTCAACTAGCATGTCTAAATTAACAGTGAGAAGACATTGTTGATTGTCTTTTCTTTTCTCCTGTGTAGCTTTTTGAAAATATTTTTTATAATTGTATTTTGTCTTTTTAAATCTTGAGTTTTATATTTATTGCACATTCAATAGAATGTTTTTTAATATGAAAATAAACAGTCTGTTTTGATATAAACGATGTATCAGATTTTTCATTGTGAGTATTTCACATGATGTATAACGTGCACTCAACTTTTTGAGGGGAGTGATTCTGGTGAAGTGGTTGGACTGTATGTGTCTAACGTTGATGATATAGGGTTTACCCAAAGGGAAAATCGTTTTTTACTTTCCAAAAAGGTTTACCATAATGACAACTTATACAATATCATTACGCAAGAGTCATATACCCATGCCAGGTTAAATCCTAGGTGTAGACAGTTCCCATTATATTTAATACTGATTCATGAATAATATATTAGACCAGAATGGAGATGGTAAGTTTGGGCTATTCGGGATTTGCCAAACAGTGCAAAAGCAGCAAAATCTAAATATAAATGTGCAAAAAATGTGCCAAAAAATTCCCACATTGGTAAATAAAGTGCCAAAGTGCGCAAAAGTATGTACCATTGAATCTAGATGTAATTCTTTAGAAAAACCAAGTTTTCATACTACATGACATCCTATTCATGGCATACATGCTAATTCATAAGTGCATTTTGTGATTTAAAATCAGGCATTGATTTGCTCGATCAAACATACGAGGTAATGTTGGTACTGCATTGTCTTCGTTAGTTGGTGTTGCCATATCCATACAAAAATTTCCATTTTGACACTCTTCAGTTAGACAAAGGTAGAACCAGACCTTATTGAAATTAATATTCATAGATGTCTTAAAATTAGACCACAAAAAGGTACCACTAATACAATGATGCAAAAAAACAACTAGATATGATTGTATCTTCTTGATGGTATTTCTGTTCCGAAATTTTGGTGTCAATGTTTAAAGAAAGTTGCACATACCTTCCGCATTGTTCAGCCCATTAGGGCTTTTGCTATCAAACTCTAATATTAGTTTGGTTTCTAACTGTCTAAGCAAAAGCTCTCTGTTGCCTCCTCTACGTTGTTTTGATACTGATGCCACCACAAAATATTGCAAGCAGTTTACATCATTGTTGTGTCCCCTTTTGAAGTTGCGTGCCACCGGGTATGTGGGGTTGCTGTGTGGAATAGCTCTGAGATGTTGCAAGATCCTCACGTGCACCTGTAATTTTGTACTGCCGATGTAATTCAGGCCGCAGGTGCACGTGAGGACATATACAGTGAATTCAGTGCTGCAATTGAAACTGCCAGCTATGGCTATTTCATTGGTGCTGAAAGGCGTTTGATAGTGCGTTTTATTAACGCCGAATTTGCACGCTCTACATGATGAGCATTTCCGAAACCCTGGAACTGGTTTCAACCAGGTGGAATTCTGTCTAATTTCTGGACTACTCTTGTCAAGTACTGAACCCATGTTTCTAGCTCTGCTGAATGTTATGGTGGGAGTAGAAGGTAATCGTGAGCATAGTACTGGATCAGTGAGCACTATACCCCAGTTTCTCTTAACTGTAGATCTGATTTGACGTTCTTCATCACTGAAAGTAGTGATGAGTCTGGGCCCTTGATTTTCTGTTTGTTCTTTTCCCTGAACTTTCTGTGCTACAGACTCCCCATCATTCACTGTGATGCTGGGTAGCAGGCTTTCCCTTGTTCTTAGACTAGCTTTGGTCATGGCAGCCTCTAATATTTTGTTTGAGTACCCACGTGCCTTGAGTCTTGTCATTATGGCACATTTATCGAAGTCTGTACCCACATTACAAATTCTTTTTAACCATAAAATTTCTCCATAAGGGATACTGGCAATGAGATGCTTCTGATGTGAGCTAGAGGCGTGTAATGTCATGTTTCCAGCGGTAGGCTTCCTGAATAAAGTTGTTTCTATTTTACTGTCTCTAATGTTCAATTTGACATATAAGAATTCCATAGTGTTGTTATCTATGTGTGCTGTAAAATGGAGGTTTAGTTGGTTATTATTAATATTGTTAACAAAATCTAATGCTTCTAGTTGGCTTCTTTTCCCTACCAAGAGAGAGAAGTGCAAAAATAGTTTTACTTGGCACAGTTTGCACTGCCGCAGTAGGAAGGAACCCAGAAAACCATTAGCAAACAACCTCAACCAGCAGGGTTCTGACCCAGCAAACCCTGTGCGCCCAGTGTCCTGTTTGAACAGGCTCTGATCATGGAGGAAAGCAGTGTGAGATTTGCAAATTCCAAATCTAATTTTCTTGAGCAGAACAATAAGTTCAGCTTAAGCCAAGCTTTACCTGAAGAGTAAAGTGGCAGATAAACGTTTGGTGGAAGCAGGAATAAAGACCCTGTCTTGAAATCACTTAAGGGGTTTGTGTTTGTAGAGAGAATGGAGGAATCCCAGAAACAGAAATAGGGAGATCCATATTAGTTCTGTTGAGGACCAGTTAGGAGACTGACTGGTAGAGAAGAAATGATGATGGAGTTTAAGGATGGTACCATGAGAATAAGCCAGGAAGAGAAGAGATAGTGTCAGGTTTTTTAAGAATCTTAGCACAGGCTTCCCTCAGACACACCCTGAATATATCCCTAAGCTTGCTTTCCAGTTTTTCCCTGATACATTCAATCTCTCTCCTGCTCCCCCCGTCTCCCAACCGGTAATTGGACAAATTATCAGATCCAAAATATCTCGTCAGACAAATATTGAGATTTACATTTTGTGCTACAATTTTATTGTTATGCAGAAATATTGTTGACCAAATATAGATTTTTCAAGATAAGTAATATAATTTTCTAACCCCTTATCTCCCACCCAACGATGTAGTTTGTAGCACGTTAGTGCTAGGAAGCAGCATTGCAAGTACGCATCGGCATGAAATTTTACAATTTTACCGGCTGTTGGCGTTTGACGTTTGCTTCCTGAATGTGCCTCAGGGTCGCGTCTGGTCCCCACAGCCCTCCTTCCTGCCGCTCTGGGAGCGAGCAGTCCTGGAGCTCAGGCGTGGCCGCAGAGCGGCGGCTTGCGGTCTCCTCCGGTGGAATGCTGGCGGAGGCAGAACAAGCGGCTGCCCAGTAATCAGCGCTTTCTTTCCAGCGGCTGGTTCTGCAGTAGAGGGGAAGCTCGAGGTTCCGGCAGTTTCAGCGCTGATACAGGACGACCTTGGCCCAGGCAGAGTAGACGGTGAGAGTGAGGTTGCGGTTTTGTCGGGGGGAGATGTGAGTACCCCCACCAATGATAATAAGCGTATGGGCTAGAAGCAGACTGCCAAAGGCAAAAGTAAATGAGGTAGGGGCACTCAACACTCACAGGTTTTTGAGGCTCTACCAGGTGTGGTTGTGAGGGTTGATACCTGCTTAGAAGGGGCTGAAGGTGTTTGAGCCAGGCATCCCAGAGTAAAGAGGGAGTTGTACGAGCCAAAGTCCGTAGTAACTCTCAGAGAGGGGCAAAAAAGAACTGCGCAATAAACAAAAAAAGTATGCATTACTCCCTCCCTGCGTTCTTTTTTTAGGGTATTGCCCCAGGTCCTCAATATCCACCCCACAAATTCCATTGAATATATTATGTCCTCTTACAAAAACCTTTCGATGTCTGAGGCCCCCCCAGCCCCCCTGGGCACCCATACAATTGCGACTAAGCTCTCAGTACAGATCGAGGGTTCGGCTAGCTCCCAGACTATAGAAGTGGATCCTGGTAGCTATGAGGATGTTACCTCCCGAATTGGGGGGCCTTCTGTTTCAACTTTTGTCTCCCCTGCAAGGCCTGGGTTAGAGGTTGGTGGTTCTGGTGGGGCAAAGAAGTCAGTCGAAGGTTTGATTGAGGCCCTTCTTACATCTATGAAGGAGGATATAAGAAATGGCTTTTTGGTCTCTGCAGAGAATAAAACTGAGATCAGGGCTGCCTGTGAAGTACTCTAGAAGAAAGCGGATGGTCTTTATGAAAGGACGGAATCCCTGGAGGGCTCTTGGGGGGCCCTTAAAGCTACATCAAAAAGATGGGGGACCCCACATCAATATAGGGCAGGTCGACGGGGAAAAACAAGAACCAAACAAGGAAGGGAACCTGCCCTGTAATTTTAGAGCTAACCTGGAGTCAGCTGAAGTAAAAATTCAAAATCTGCGAAGAGAGGGTGATGCTATGCGGGAGAGAGTGAAATCCTTGGAAAATTACTCGCTGAGGAATAATCTCAGGCTGCTGAAGGTTCCGGAGGGGAAAGAAGGGAGCGATATAAAGTCCTTTGTGGTGGCCCTACTAAAAGAATCATTAAATCTTGAGGAGCCGTCTGATATTTTGGAGAAAGACATCCAAAGGGTGCATAGAGACCCCTTTCGATTAAACCCTGGTAGGGTTAAACCCAGGAAGATATTGGTTAATTTCCTCATGTACACGCTAAAAGAAAAAATTCTAAACCTGGCACTGAAATCCAAATCATTGAAGGGTCCAGAATTTTCTTTTGTAGTCCGCTCGGATCTTTCTAAGATCACCTTGGATCGGCAATGGACAAATTTAGATCCCTGGGCGCAACGGTACAAATGAGGTTTCCCGCATACTTGCCGGTTTATGTTTAACAACAAAATGTAGAATATCAAGTCCCCCCTCAGGCTGATGAGCTGCTGGAATCCTTAAGGGATGTTTCACGGGGGGAAGTTCGATGGGAGTATAAGCTGGAATATAGAGTACATTTCATCATCAATGTAAATGTAAGCCTCGGTACTAATTAACAAGGTAATAATTCCCAACAGTGTTCTGACGTAGGTTTCTATACAGCAATTATGTCTGTATATTAGGGAATTAGATTGTAACAGCACAACGTAAAACTTTGTTATATAGGGAAATATAAATAAAAGCACGGGTAGGGTAAGGGGGCCTGCAGAGGCACAAAAATCTGGCAATACATCAGGCCAGTGTAAGTAGGGATGGGTTTTCCAGGGGGTGGGTGGATGGTAGGGACACTTGGGGTGGTGGGGGTGAAAGGTTAAAAAGTCCTAATAGGTCTGCTCTCTTACAGGTTTTTTAAAGGTTTAGTATTGGCTATCACCAGGTTTCATGCTATCAAGTTCAGAAGTCGTTTTCAACAGGGTTCGGGATGGAGCTAGGAATGTCTGAGAAGGGGTGGGAGGGGCTAGAGGAGAGGGATGGGTTGCTATGACCTCGCTTCAGTATCTATACTGGAATGTCAATGGCCAGGCGTGAGGGGTAAAAGAGATCGAATCCTTCAATATCTGAGGGATTCCCCCGCGCAGGTCATTGTCATACAGGAGACACATCTCCTCAAATCAGAGACTACCAATCTATTAAATAAACAGAAATGGATTGATACATTTGTGTGTACAGATCAAACCGCAAATATAAGAGGGATCCTCTTTATTTTCAAAAAACAAGCAAAGGCCCAAATAGTGGAGGACAAGGAGGATCACAGTGGGAGATGGCTCCTACTTAGAGTATGGCTAGGCGTCTGCTGTGTTCTCTGGTGGGCTACTATGGGCCAAATCAGGATGACCCTTCCTACTTAGACATTATTCGAAGCCGCCTGGTAGCCTTCCAGGACCGTGTAATATGGGTTGGGGACTTTAATATTGTGTTAAACCCTAACCTTGATAAGTCGCCCAACTCCAGAGCCTGTGTATCCTCTAAATCCAGGCAACTTCTTGTGTCAATAATGGCACAGTTAGGGCTGGCAGATTTATGGAGGGAAAGGGCAGGGGATAAACTGGGGGTCTCATTCCGAAATCTCAAATACAAGCACAAGTCAAGAATAGACTATGCATTGTTTAGCTATGGTCTTAAAGATTCGTTGGAGGATATAATATAGTATATCTTCCATCCCATCTCTCCGACCACTCAGCTATCCTTTTCAGCCTAAAATCTGGCCAGCAATCTAGACATGCCTCATGGTCTTTTGACCGTACTATCTTATTAGAGGAGGCCAAAACTATTTTCTTTCTATCTGAGACTAAATTTTTTCTCGTGGCCAATCTTGACTCTGCAAATATTTCTATCGTTTGTGATGCTTTGAAAGCCTTCTGGAGAGGCTGTATTACTAATAGAGCCTCTCATAGACGGAGGGTATATAGGGAGAAGATTAACAGTCTCGAGGTGGAAATGAATCTTATTGAACGAAAGCTCGGCACCCATATAGGCTCAAAGGAAGAACAAGAGAAGCTAGCTTCATTAAAAAATCAACTCGAAAGCATTCCACAGGAAAAGGTCACCAAGAGATGGGAGGCAAGTAAAATCTCTCATTTTGAATTCGGAGAGGCAGCAGGCAAGATCCTTGCTTGGAAAATAATATCATATAAAGCGCAAAACTATATCAGAGAGATAAGGGTGGAGGGTGAATCATCTCCCCGGATCTCAAATTCTGATATTGGGAGCGCATTTCAGGATTTTTTCCAGGCTATTTATAAGGAAGATATCTATGATGACTATATTGCAAGGAACTCTTGGCTTGATAAAATTTCCTTGCTCAGTCTTTCATATGAGCAAAGAAGGCGTTTTGAGATAGAGATTTCGGAAGAAGAAGTGAGTAAGGCCATCGGACAAGTTAAGCGAGGAAAGGCGATAGTCTTGATTCCTAAACCAGGGAAGGATCCGACTGAGTGCGGGTCTTATCGCCCGATTTCACTCCTCAACACTGACTATAAAATCTTTGCCGCCATAATGTCTAACAGGTTGGGGATGTAATAGATTCAATTATACATCAAGGCCAAAAAGGCTTTATAAAAGGGCGTCAATTAGCTGACCTTATGCATGATTTAGTCGGGCCATAGACATCGCCTCTACCTTCTCTCTTCCTTTGGCCACCCTCACTTTAGACGCAACCAAGGCCTTTGATAGGGTGAACTGGCCCTATCTGGCTGCGGTTATGAAAAAATTCAATCTAGGAGACAATTTCTGCCGAGTTATAGCACTCATGTATAAGGCCCCAGCAGCTAGACTGCTTGTTAATAATGTTCTGACGGAGACCTTTAAAATCACGAGGGGTACAAGGCAGGGCTGCCCGCTTTTCCCCCTCGTCTTCAACCTTTTCA
Source organism: Lissotriton vulgaris (assembly GCF_964263255.1). Classification (NCBI taxonomy): domain Eukaryota; kingdom Metazoa; phylum Chordata; class Amphibia; order Caudata; family Salamandridae; genus Lissotriton; species Lissotriton vulgaris. Next base: position 382,082,938 of record NC_141697.1, read on the forward strand.
TCGAGCCCTTTGCTCAGGTTCTTAGAGAGGAGTCTAATATTCCTTCTTTCAGATTTGGAGGGTGGGAAAGGCGGGTAGCCCTCTACGCAGACGACATTCTTATTTTTACATCTGACCCTGACCTAGCGTTTCCTACAGTTATTAGGAGGGTGGAGGAGTTCGGCAGGGTCTCGGGGTCTGAGATAAAAAATAATAACTGAAATAATGGCCTGGAACATCACTAATACACAACTTGATGTGGCCTCCTCCATGCGATATCTCAGAATTAGAATTATTCAAGAGGTTAGCAAAATCGCACAAAACAATATAGATCGGGTCTCTAAAGAATGTCAGAAAAAATTAAAATCTTGGGCCTACCTCCCATTATCCATCTTGGGGAGGACAAACTTAGTGAAGATGTCTATTCTCCCTAAATATACATTCCTTTTTAATACCATTCCCATGGCCTTTGATACTAAACAACTAGATAAATGTCAACGGGAGATAAATTCCTTCATTTGGAAATATAGAGCCACTAGATTGGCATGGAAGAAGTTAAGGCGGAGGAGGGAAAAGGGAGGGCTGGCACTACCTAACCTGCAATATTATGCATGGGTCTTTCAGTTCTCGCATTCTAGAATGCTTTTGAAAACACCCTCTAGTACATCGAGAGGAAGAATGTTTCAGGCCATGCTAGAAGGTGCTGATCTACCAACTGAGGGTTTCCTGTTTAAGTTCGGGGACCAACATTTTTTTTAAAAAGTAACATTAAAAATTCTTCAATCCATGGCTAGAGTCTGGTTATAAATCAGAAAGAAAATAGGGCTTTGCTACTTTTCAAATTTTGCACCTTTGTGGGACTCTCCAGGTATACCATCTTGTCTTCAGGACAGTCTGGCTATTCCTTTGAAGGACACCGGGATTGTGAGGTGGGGAGAATTGCTGGCAGGGGGTTTAATGTTGTCTTGGGAAGAGTTACGGGATAGGGTAGGTCCCGGCCTATCTAGGTTTAAACATATGCAGCTTGATAGTTGGGCTCGGGCTTTGTGTAGAAAAAGTGTCCCCCTGGGGAAAGTCAGTAATTTGAAAAACCAGCTGGTGGTAAGGCCAGGGGGCGGTAAAGAGGTTGCATTTTGTTATTGGAATATTTTGGAGGAGATAGATGGGGATTTCAATCTCCCCGATGAGTTGTGGGGTGGTGAGTTGGGCTTTCAATGCGAGCAGTTGTGGATGGATTCATTCACCCTTCTGCATAAAATAGTTAAACCAGCATGGCTGAGGCGCAATCACCTCTTCACGGCACACCGTGCTTATCTCTCTCCCTTAAATCTATCAAAATTCCAGGCAGGGAAAACATGTAACAAATTCAATCTGCCAGAAGCATCTGACGTGCATATGTTTAAAGACTGTCTTCCCATTTGTCTATTTTGGGAGGAAGTGAAGGCGTCGCTGGACTCTATTCTTAACACTTCACTGAATATTACCTTCCCATTAATTATTTTCGGCATTGATGAAAATATTTTCGGTCATGCAAGATCCTCTCATTTTTAAGCAATCCTTTTGGCAAGAAGACAAATCTGCAAGTTTTGGGTAGACACTGCCGCACCAACATACTCAGGCTGGCTGACGTCCCTATATGAACTATCTAAGGTGGACTTGGCCAGATCTGGCAGCAAAAAAAAACTAGCATTTTGGGACTTATTGGTACAGTGGAGATAGGATTCCCGTTTGTTTTTTATTTTTTCTCCCGGGTCCTCGGATTATGCCTTCTTCACTCCATGGACCTTTGTAATGGGTTTCCCAGGTCATTGTTATGGTCCAACAGGTTGTAAGAAACCTTGATGGAGTAATCTTGATAGCCCTCCATCTTCCCAACTTCCTTTCTTTTTGGATGCTTCCTCCGCCATTCTTTCACTCGAGTCCCAGTATGAGGAACAACTTATATTCTTGGGTTTCTCTATTTAAGACACGTAAGGTGGTCGGTGCTTCCTTAAAGAGGGTAAAGGCAAATGAGGACAAAAAATAGTTTGCAATTTTAAGTTATGCGAAGTATCGACATACATTCACTATACTCTATTCACATTTCAAAAATAGAACTGTGAAGCATTTAGTTCTCTAGTTGTCTGATTAAATGACTTGTGTTTGCCAAAATATGAGCACTGGGGTTGACGTTAATTTATAGTTTCTGTTGCTTGAATTTTGAAATATGAACTCATGTATCCCCCCACCACTATAACTATAACCTTGAAAAACCTATGACTGCTCTCCCTTGCTACCTTCAGAGCCAACTGCAGAAAGAGTTGTACTTGGCACAGTTTGAACAATATTTAAAGAGGACCCCAGTGGCAAACAACGTGAACTACCACAGCTAGTGCCCTGTAGGCACTGCTGCCTTCAGGCCCCACATTGAGTCTGACAAGTAGTTATTGCAAGTTATGATTAGTTTCTACCTATGATTCTCAGAACCAGGGGTATTCACCACAACCAGTAAATACAGATGAAAAAACCATAGGTTTCAAGCCTTATATAGTTAGGAATTAGCATTTAAAAAACCTTTCAAATTCACTGAAAAAACTATAGGTTTCAGGCCTTATTTACTTATTTTAGCATTTAAAAAACCTTTAAAATTCACTCAAAAAACTGTACATTTTAGGTGTGTTATAGTTAGCTGGACATTTCACTCATACAAAACCATTGAAATTGCTCCTATATAGTTAGTTGTACTAACTATATTTCGCGCACCCGCAATCCACTGCTGATGATGTCACATATTACATCATTCATGTTTGAAGAGGGGGAACTAATTCCCCTTGCATACTGGGGGTCCCTGGGGGCCAACTAACCCACCAGGAGCCTCCAGTATACGCCGGGGGCTGTGTTGCTTTGCCCCGGAGGGTAGCGGTCCCCGGGGCAGTGTGGGGGGGATTGGGCACCCCCCACTCTTCTTTATCACTATGCCCCCGCGATTTGATCCTACTGGTGGGTAATTAAAAACATACCGGGTTTAAAAAAAAAGAAATTGGCCTTGGGGGTCCTTGTGGGACCACTTTAACAGGCCTAGGGGGTCAGGGTGTTTCTACCCTGCTCCCTTCTTGTGTTCTACACGTTTGTTTTACTGCTTTCTTGTGCCTCAGTCTAATGAGCACAAGATGGCTGCCAACACTTCCTGGTTTGGAGTGTTGACAGCCAATAAGCATGCAGCTTTCTCGGAAAGGTACGCGCACCATCCGTGTACCGTACGCATACGTACGCGGACCCGTGAGGCACAAGACGACCGCCAACAATTTCTGTTTTGGAGTGTTGACAGACATTGGCAGCCAATCAGCATGCAGCTGGCACACGCGAAGGTCCGCGCACGTCCCTCACGTATATATAAATATATATATATTATAGTTAGCTGGACATTTTACTCATACAAATCCATTGAACTTCCCCCATTAAAGTTAATTGTACTCACTATAACTTGCGCGCCCGCAATCCACTAATGATGATGTCACATATTACATCATTCATGACATGGTCAGTGACATCACTGATGACATCACTGATGACATCATCCAGTGAATGTGGTTTGCTTTGATATTTAAATATGTATTATAAATACACTACTTTGCATTGAAGAATGAGTGGATATATAAATATAAATGTGTGGATGGTGGATTTAGTAACAGTGTCATTGATTGTTTCCTTGACTAATTTGTAGAGTCTCACTATATATAATGTGTAGTTACTAAACTGTGTGAAAGTCTTTATTGCTTTGTCTTAATTGCTATGTTAAAGACTATATTTGTTATTGGTTTCTTAACTGAGTATTTGTATGGGTAAATGATTGTCTATATGGTTTGGTGGGGGGTGTGTGATTGCCAAAAAATGTGTGAATAGTTCATTCAGTAGGTATATGAGGTTAAGGCTACATGCTATAACAGTTGTTTCCGTGAGAGTATATGTTTATGGGTGTGGTGGTGATGAAATATTTCTCTCAATGGTACATATCCATTAAACTTGAAAAAAAGGCAGTGTATGTGACAGTTATATCTAATTAAGTGTGCCTAAGACTTAGTTATTGTACGAGTCACTATATGGATAACTGTATACTTGTAATAGTGATTTTATAACACACTAAGTGTGAGTTACTATTGATATAAATAGATGAAGTGGTGTTTGTATAAGTGTGTAGGTGAGTCAGAAGGATGTCTTTATAAGTGAATACAATGTGTGCTGGTGTGTAATGTTGAAATAGGTGTATAAGTATATTTGATAGTGTTCTGTTGATTATTCACTGCATATAACACTGAATCTATAGGTAAGTGATTAGATGTGTGTATAGTTCTATGAATAACTGAGTGGGTGTTTAGAAATTTCTATTGGTGTGTCAATGGTTTCAAATATGGCACTTTCTATTTTACAGTGAGTGATGAAAGATTATACTAGTGTGTGATGAGGTGTATTTGATTGTCACATGGATGATGTCATCAGTGATGCCATCAGTGATGTCATTTGAGATGTCATCAGTGATGTCATCAGTGATGTCACTGACCATGTCATGAATGATGCACTTTTTGTGACGTTCTGGTGGCGCAGAAGACTGAGTGATATTTATCAGGTAGGACTAAGCCACTTTTTGTGATGTAATCCTGCCTGAAAGCATTTGAATATACACCAAGATTCCGCGCTTCAATAAGGACTCTAAGTGATATGATTTGATTGGGCTTGTTTTGCAAGTGGTGCTGTGCCAAACTTTGGAATATTCCCCACTACTCTCTACTACTCACTCTCTACTACTCCACTACTCTCTAATACTCACACTCTACTACTCATTCTCTACTACTCTACTACTCTCTCTCTACTACTCTCTACTCTCTACTACTAACTCTCTACTACTCTCTCTATACTACTCACTCTTTACTACTCAATCTCTACTACTCACTCTCTACTACTCACTCTCTACTTCTCACTCTCTACTACTCTCTACTACTCACTCTCTACTACTCTCTCTCTACTACTCACTCTACTACTCACTCTCTACTACTCTCTACTACTCACTCTCTACTACTCACTCTCTACTATTCTCTACTATTCTCTCTCTCTGCTACACACTCTCTACTACTCATTCTCTACTACTCACTCTCTACTACTCACTCTCTACTACTCTCTACTACTCACTCGCCCCCTCCCTGCACCTCTCTGCAAACGCAACCCCTGGCACGTTTGTAGAGGTGGAACTAATTCCACTTGCATACTGGGGGTTCCTGGGGGCCAACTAGCCCACCAGGAGCCTCCAGTATGGGCCAGGGGGCTCCCTTGCAGAGAGGTGTAGTGAGGCCACACCCCTTTTTACACCTCTCTGCAACGCAGCCCCCTGACGCATACTGGAGGTTGCTGGTGGGCTAGTTGGCCCGCAGGGACCCCCAGTAGGCAAGAGGAATTAGTTATCTACTGAAAAAGTGCCAGGGGGCTGCGTTGCAGAGAGGTGTAAAAAGGGGCGTGGCCTCATTACACCTCTCTGCAACACATCCCCCTGATGCATACTGGAGGTTCCTGGTGGGCTAGTTGGCCCACAGGGACCCCCAGTATGCAAGGGGAATTAGTTCCCCCTCTGCAAACGCGCCGGGGGCTGTGTTGCAGAGAGGAGTTCTGAGGCCACGCCCCTTTTTACACCTCTCTGCAACGCAGCCCCCTGGCGCATACTGGAGGTTCCTGGTGGGCTAGTTGGCCCCCAGGGACCCCCAGTATGCAAGGGGACTTAATCCCCCAACTTATAACGTGTTACAGGGCATTTTTGAACAGTGGTGAAGGTAGGGGGCGGGGCTTGAGGTGACATGTGTGCAAACAGGCTTGACCCAAACAGGGTTGACCCAACCATGTGCACCCCCCACCCCGACGCCCTGGGGGCCCGCAACGGGCCACCAAAGACCACATGCTTTTCCTCGGCGGAAAAGCCGCCGTGGAAAAGCATGTTGCAATGCACATCGTAATTTGGCTGACTGTGTTTCGCAGACACCGCCACCAAATAGCCCTCCACACCCCGCGGATCAGCGGCGGATGGACCTGCCATCCACCGCTGGTTCCACGCCAATCCCACCGCCATCTTAATCTGGCGGTGGGTGTTTCTGTGGCTGCGGCGGTGAATCTGCATCCTCCTGGCCGGCGGTGGCTTCCGCTGGCCCAGAGGATGCAGATTCACCGCCATCCTAATCGGCCCCATAGTTAGTTGCACTAACTATATCTCGCGCACCTGCAACCCACTGCTGATGATGTCACATATTACATCATTCAGGACATGGTCAGGGACATCACTGATGGCATCTCAAATGACATCACTGATGACATCACTGATGACATCATCCACGTGACAATCACATATACCTCATCATACACTATTAAAATTTTTCATCACTCATTGTAAAATACAGAGTATCATATTTGAATCCATTGACACAGCAATACAAGTATCTAAAAACCCACTCAGTGATTCCTAGATGTACACACATCTAATCACTTACCTGTAGATTCACTCATACATGCTGTCAATTAACAATAGAACACTATCAAAAAAACTTATACACCTATATTGACATTACACACCAGCACACATCCTATTCACTTATGAAGTCATTCTACTCACTTATGCAAGCAATGGATCATACTTACATACTTACTTAGCTACACACTTATACAAACGCCACTTCATCTATTCATTTAGATAGTGACTCATACTTAGGGGCCCATTAGGATGGCGGGCGGATTGCCCCCGCCAGGCTGGCGGTAGCCACCGCCGGCCTGGCGGGGGCAATCCACCCGCCATCCTCACCTAAATGACCCCGGCCATATTAGGATGGCGGGGGTGACCGCGGCGGACGGAAAGATTGTCCGCCGCTTTTCCGCCCTGGTCGCCTTGCGACCGGGGCGGAAAAGATCCAATATGGTGGCGGTGTCTAATAGACACCGCCAGCCATATTAACATGCGCTTTGTCAATCAATCAATCAATCATATAATTTGTAAAGTGCACTACTCACCCGTGAGGGTCTCAAGGCGCTGGGGTGGGGAATGCTGCTACTGCTCGAAAAGTCAGGTCTTGAGGAGTTTTCTGAAGGTCAGCAGGTCTTGGGTCTGCCGTATGTGGATGGGGAGGGTGTTTAAGGTCTTTGCGGTGAGGTGGGAGAACGATCTGGGGACTGTAGCGAGGGCGAGGTCGGCAGAGCAGAGCTGGCGGTTGGGGGTGTAGAAGCTGAGTACGTTGGTCCGGTGTTGTGGAGTGCCTTGTGTGCGTGGGTGAGGAGCTTGAAGGTTATCCTCTTGTTGACCGGGAGCCAGTGCAGGTCTCTCAGGTGGGGTGTGATGTGGCTGCGGCGAGGGATGTCGAGGATCAGGCGTGCAGAGGCGTTCTGGATGCGTTGGAGCCGTCTCATGAGTTTGGCCGCGGCTCCTGCGTAGAGGGCGTTTCCATAGTCCAACCTACTGCTGACAAGGGCCTGGGTGACTGTTCTTCCAGTTTCAGTGGGGATCCACTTGTAGATCTTACAGAGCAGGCAGAGGGTGTTGAAGCAGGAGGAGGAGACGGCGTTGACATGTTTAGTCATGGAGAGGGTGGAGTCGAGGATGACCCCTAGGTTGCGTGTGTGGTAGGCAGGTGTTGGAGCGGTTCCCAATGCAGTCGGCCACCAGGAGTCGTCCCAGACCGAAGGGTTGGATCCGAGGATGAGGACCTCCGTCTTGTCCGAGTTCAGCTTCAGTCGACTGTTCCTCATCCATTCAGCAATGGCCTTCATTCCTTCGTGAAGGTTGGTTTTGGGGTGTCGGGGTCCTTGGTGAGGGAGAGTATCAGCTGGGTGTCATCGGCGTAGGAGAGGATGTTGAGGTCATTCCGATGGGCGACAAGGGCGAGTGGTGCCATGTAGATGTTAAACAAAGTTGGGCTGAGGGATGAGCCCTGGGAACGCCGCAGATGATATCGGTGGCTTTGGAGCGGAAGGGGGGAAGGCGGACGCTCTGTGTTCTGCCGGAGAGGAAGGAGGTGGTCCAGTCCAGGGCCTTCTCTTGGATCCCAGCGTTGTGGAGGCGTGTTTGTAGTGTGTGGTGACAGACCGTGTCGAAGGCGGCTGACAGGTCCAAGAGGATGAGGGCCGCCGTTTCTCTGTTGTCCAGCAGGGACTTGATGTCATTGGTGGCGGCGATGAGGGCAATCTCAAAGCTGTGGTTGCTGCGGAACCCGGACTGGGAAGCGTCCAGGATATTGTTCTCCTCGAGGTAGTGGGTTAGTTGTTCGTTGACGGTCTTCTCGATGACCTTTGCCAGGAACGGGAGCAGGGAGATGAGCCAGAAGTTCTTGAGGTCCTTGGGCTCCGCCTTGGGTTTCTTGAGTAAGGCGTTGATCTCTGCGTGCTTCCAGCTCTCCGGGAAGGTTGCTGTCTCGAAGGAGGTGTTGATGACTTTCCGGAGATGGTGTGCGATAGATGTGCTGGCTCTGTTGAAGATGTGGTGTGGGCATGGATCTGACGGAGATTTGGAGTGGATGGTGTTCATGATTTTGATGGTGTCATCGTCGTTGATGTTGGTCCAGTAGAGCAGGCGGTTGGTGCGGTTGGTGGTCGTGGGGGCGGAGGTCTCAGTGGTTGTCGGGCGGTCATGGCGTTGAAACTATCGTGGATGACTGTGATCTTACGGTGGAAGAAGGTGGCCAGCGAGTCACACAGGTCTTGCGAGGGTGGGACGTTGTTGGTGTTGGAGCTGGGGTTGGAGAGTTACTGCACAATGTTGAAGAGCTTTTTGCTGTTGTGCCTGTTGTTGTCTAGGCGGTCTTTGTGATAAAATCTAGTTTGCGACATCAACATTATCAGCGCCATCTTGTCCCTTTCAGGCTCATATGTGCGCGTAAGTAGCAGCCATTTTGAATGCCATGGCCTCTCTGCCCACTGCCGATAGCCAGCGTGTCTCTCTCTCTCTCTCCCTCTGACGTCGCAAGCATCCCCCGCGCACTGACAGCCCACGCTCTCACATGCATGGGCCATAAACCTCCCCTTCAGCACTACCCTGCCTCGGAGCCACATCCCGTACCCAGCTAACACCTCCCTCCATCTCTTTCATAACCACACATCCTTTGATGAACCCCCTTCCTCTGTGCCCGATTGTCCGGCTCAATCCCAAGCCACCACCTGGTCCTGCGGATGCAGTTTATTGCCCCCTACAGTAGGAAGCTGCCCTCTTCAAAGGATCTGCGACTGATCAAAGCCCCCACCCCATGAGATCCGACCAGCCACACACATTCCGGGAACCAGCGGAATGTCCAGGTGCGCGACAGTCATCACCTACTGAGATCAGGGCGGGGACTTATACTGTAAATGTGTGTGGGAACGGGCTTGAAGCGGGGATTCCGAGGATGTCTTTCCGTACATCAAAGTGTTGACAAAGATGTGTTTCATGTAATAAAGCCATAAACCTGTGTATAAGAGGCCAGGCCTCAGAGATGCGAATAGAGCACCTCGAGAAGATACCCTGTTGTCTGATTTGATGTGTTCTGCTCCGTCGGAATAAACTTCTGTTTCCTGCCTTCCAGTCTCCAGTGCCTGCCTCTTTGTTTGATAATTTCAAGTGGTATGAGAGGCGGCTAACGCCGGGCAATACTTAAAGGTTATCAGTTGAAATCGGCCTTACCTTTTACAATTGGCGTCCCAAACGTGGGGCCCATCAGCGACACGTGGATCCAGTGGGAGAGGTCCTGACGACAGAGTGAATGACTTCAACGATCGGGAGTGCACCTGCCCGATAGACCCTCGTCTGGCAGCCGATCATCCGAACTTCACCGGTTCCGAGCAGACCTCTCTCGAGTGATCTACGGTCCTGACTGGGAACCATCAGGAGTGCCGTGGCAATTATGGAGAATAGAGGACGATCGGGCGCTGGAAGCGGAAGACGAGAAACTGTCCATGCGGTCCGGGTAAGGTCGTGTTACACTACAAATTGCGAAACGATTGTTTGATTGTTTGGAAAATACTAGTATTGCTCTTCGATTGTTTTTCTTTTGAGATATTCTCTGCCTGCAAACGGGGAAGAATAGGAATATTCTCTCTTCCCTTGCAGATAGTGAAGGGTAGGTAACGCAGACTTTTGTCCCCCGTTGTAATCTGTTGTGCCTATTTTTCTCCCCACTGATTGATTGATTGTCCGAACATTGATTGTTCGAAGTTGGTTCTTTTGAGATATTCTCTGTTTGCAAATAACGTAGAATAGAAATATTCTGTCTAGTCTTTGCAAGCAGTGAAGGATAGGTAGTGCGGACCTTTGTCCCCCTTTGTAATCTGTCATGCCTATCTTCTCCCCACTGATTGGTAGTTGGTTCAGCCCAGACCGCTTATTAGAGATGAACCATCCAGCTCCACTGGAAGGCACCCCTAATAAGGACATGTTCACCAAGTATGGATTAGTCGCTGTAGCCTATAGCAAGCTATGGCACAAATATACAAGAAAGGATCAGGAAAGTCAGTGGCCACTGATAGGATCCTTCGATGATGATAAAATAAACAGGCTGGAAACAGCCCTTCGTAACAATAAGACAACGCCCACTATGCTTGATAGTCTCGGCATGTGGCGCAAAGCACCAGAACAACAGAAAAAGAGAAACAAAGTCAGATTAGAGAAAGAGCTATGAAAAGCAGCTCACCTAGCTGCCAAAAAGTTAGAGGAAGAGATAAAGGAGAGAGAGGAAGCCAAGCAGAAGCAAGAGTCCGAAACATCGGGCCAGTGTCCCCTTAGAACACCCTCTACGCTCTACCCTGAGTTACCCTCGAAAGAACGAGCGAATGATGATTTATTACTGGGTCCTCCAATCATCTACATGCCCCCTCCATACGCCCCTTCTTAACCCTTAGTACAGCACCCGCAGCCCCCAAGCACAGTTGAGAATAGTGCCAGGGCCTCGGTCCTCACGGCCTCCGCGCCGGCCGAACCCCTCGTACTCAACGCAGCGCAAGCAGCAACATTAGACAACCCAATTCCACTAGAATGAACCGGTTGAGCAAGGATGAACGAGCAGGGATCGATAAGATAGTAAGGACACTGGTGGAACGGAAGGAGAGCGAGGAATACGTAACGGATATGTACAATTCATATGCCGATAGCCACAGACGACACTTTGTTGTGCGATTTTGTTATCACACCCTCAATGCCTATGAGGACCGATACCAAGACAAAGGTCCTGAGAGCCTAATGACTTTGTATAGGAAAGTTGACATTGGGGATGAAGGCGAGTGTGACGTGACGGACCTCTTCACGCGTACGCTTGAAGTTTTCCGCCACCTCACTGAACAGAGGTTAGAAGCTAAAACTATGACTCCTGTAGCGACCGAACCCCGAACAGAAAAAACTTACAAAATGATGCCTATAAAGGAGGCCGCTCCCTACTGGGTTCCCCCACGAGGTCAGGGAACGCACAATGACATTAACCATCAAGATGCGAGAGGGAGGGTAGTTTATAACTGGGTCTACCAACCATGGGATCGACAAGATATCCTGACTTTCCGAAAATCCCTGCCCGATTTACGGAAGAACCCCACTGCCTTTTACACTGAATTAGGTACAGCCTTAGGTTCAACGATTATGACCCTAGCTGACATTGATTTGTTTTTTGGGTTATGTCTGCCAGCTGATGTGTGGAAGCAAATCCGGAAAGTCGACTACCTTGAGCTGTTCGGACATACCTGGTCACAACTCGATGGCATAGACAGACAACGAGAGCCTGGACAGAAACCTTTGAAATCCATTTTAGAACTCCCAGACAAGATTGTCCAGAAATTGAAGACCCTGATCCCAGAAAAGAAGGTGGACTGGTCGATAGTAATGGCCTGCCGTCAGAAACCCCAGGAAGACGTATCAGAATACGTCTCCCGGTTTGAGACGGTGTTTTCCGATTACAGAGGCCAGGACATGACCACTGCAACCGGACATCATCTGTTTGTCCAGAATTATGTCAAAGGTTTGTCGCAGGACGTCTCACAGAAACTACAGACTAGCGAGAGTAGTTGGGCGGCCTCCAAACCTGCGGCTATCCTTCAGATAGCCCAGTATTATGAGCATCAGAAGAACGAGAATGATAGGGCGACTGAGAAAAAGAAAAAGGACCTGACGGAAAGGGTGATGATCGCACAGTTGCAGGGGGTGACTATAGGAAGGGAGCAGTACAAAGGAAATTACCAGTCGAATGCTCCTAGAAATCCACCCCCTAAAGACCGTACACCCGCACCCTACGCTGGACGTAAAGACATCAACGAGAATCAGTGTGCATTTTGCAAGGGATTTGGTCATTGGAAGTCCCAGTGTCCGGTCCTGTTAGAAATGAACAAAAATAGAGACACAAGAGATGTAGCGGGTGGGCCAAGAAATAGAGGACAGGGACGAGGATACACGAACGACACCAACAACGACAGGCCAGGCAGACCGAACACGTTTGACCATCCCCGACAGAACCAGTACCAACAGTCTGACTGTGACGGCACCCACGACTTCGCATAAAACTGCCAAGAGCAAGGGAGGGATCCAGTCGAGCTCTATGTTGACCAGCAAGGTCCTTATGTCACCGCTAAGGTCCTAGGTACGAAGTCTCCATTTTTGGTAGACACTGGCGCAACACGTAGTGCGTTATCTAAACGACTGATTCCAAGGGCACCCTTGTCTGGCTCACATGTAACATCGATAGGTTTTGATGGAACGCCCTCCACTAACCCCTTGTCCACACCGATCTCCTTTGACTTGGAGAATAACACCACTGACACAACGTTTTTGCTCTCATCCAACACCCCCGATGCCATTATGGGACTTGAATTATTGAAGCATTTCCGAGCTACTATTAGGTGTTCGCAAGACAGAGTTTGAGTCTTTTTGTACAGCAACCCAACCCTGCTCAGACTTTGTCCCACCCGACGCATGTTTTCCATCACTGATGCCGACCTGTCCCTGCTTGACACTCTACCTCTATATCTGTGGGCCAAGACTGACTCGGACGTAGGGCGCATGATGATCGACCCAGTGCACATAGCTGTTCGACAGGGTGCAATACTCCCAAAACTTCCACAATATCGGATATCGCCCGAGGGCGAGAAGGCATTGGTGAAGATTATCCAGTCCCTGATAGATGCAGGAGTGGTAGAGGAAGTAGTTAGCAATGTTTGCAACAGCCCTATCCTACCCATTGTAAAGAAGCAGGGTGAGGGAGATGAGAAAGCGTACCGCTTCATCATCGACCTACGAGAGGTCAACAAAGTAGTTGTACCTCAGTACCCCGTAGTCTTAGACATCACCACCATTCTGACCATGATTCCTTCCACCCCCACCACCTTCACTGTAATCGACCTCAAGAACGCATTCTTCTCTATCCCCATCCACCCAGACAGCCGATATCTCTTTGGCTTCACCTTAAAAGCCCGCTCATATAGATTCTGTAGAGCACCCCAAGGCTACACTGAAAGTCCCAGCATCTATAGCCAGGCCCTCAAGAGACAACTGGACGCAGTCCAGTTACCCGATGGAGTGGTGTTGATACAGTACGTCGATGATATCCTTTTGGCGGCCGACACCACTCCACTTGCAGTCACAGCCAACATCCAACTCCTGCACTTCCTCGCGGAAAATGGCCACAATGTCTCCAAGAAGAAGTTGCAATTCTGCCAACCCTAAGTCACTTATCTAGGCCACCTCTTGTCCAAAGACGGGAGAAAGCTTACACCCGATCGAATTCAGGCCATTCTAGAAACCCCTGTCCCTAAGACTCAGAAACAAGTCCGCTCCCTGGTAGGCCTCACCTCCTTCTGTCGACAGTGGTTGCCAAATTTCGGCCTCATTGTGAAACCACTACTTTCCCAGCTGGCTAAAGATGTCCCCTTACCGCTCCCCTGGACCCCTGAATGCCAATCCTCCTTCAAAGAACTACGAGATGCCCTCTGTTCAGCCCCCGTCCTAGGAACCCCCAATTACACAAAGCCCTTCTCCCTCTACACTCACAAAAGGGAGGGGTGCGCTTTGTCTGTCCTGACTTAGTCCATTGGCCCCAAGCAACGCCCATATGCTTACTTCTCTGCCACTCTTGACCCCGTAGCCAGAGCTTTGCCTGCCTGCCTTTGAGCCGTAGCTGCCGCTGCAGCCTCTATCCGACAAAGTGAGGGGATCATGCTCTCGAACCCCCTCACAGTGTTAGTACCCATGCGGTCGACACTCTCCTGAACCAGACTAAGACGCAACATCTGACTAGTGCACGACTGACTGGGTACGAACTGACTCTGCTTGCACCCCACATCTCCCTGAAAAGATGCACCACGCTGAATCCAGCCACTCTGTTGCCCCTACCTGAGAACGACCCCAATGTGTCCCCTATACAGGACTGCGTGACCCTCACGGACGAACAGACTAGGAGTAGGGTCGACCTCCGAGACACTGCCTTCCCAGACCCTGACGGAGAGCTGTGGGTGGACGGCTCTTGCATCAAACTCCCCGACGGCACCACCTCAGCTGCTTATGTAGTTACCAAAGCCCGAACTGTAGTAGAGACAGCCCGCATCACACAACGATCTGCACAGGCAGCAGAACTGATTGCCCTCACACGAGCGTGTATCCTAGCAGCAGGAACAACAGCAAATATTTACACCGACAGCCAGTATGCCTTCGGGGTGGTTCATCATTTCGGGCTCTTGTGGAAGGAGAGGGGATTCCTGACCTCACACTGCACACCCATCCTACACGGAGACCTAGTCTCCGCCTTGACTGAAGCGGTCCTCCTTCCCAAACAACTTGCTGTAATCAAATGCCAGGCACACAAAAAGGTGACGGACATCATTGGGCAGGGGAATGCACTGGCCGACATCGCTGCCCGGAACACGGCCGAGAATAGGACAACGACACGCATGTATGTGACCAGGTCACAAGCATAAAAATTGCCGGGCGCTAGGGAAACTATTAGGGACATCCCGATGGCCAGCTCACCACACGAATTGACTGAATGGGCACGGGTGGGACTAAAAGACGATGAAGGCTGCTGGCGGACAAAAGACACGAACAAATGGTTGCTACCCAATTCATACCTGATCCCCATACTGACCATGGCACACTCCCCTGCACACATAGGATCTGCCCCTATGGCCGAACTTGTCTCCAAAGTTTGGCACAATGACAAGATTACAGACTCAGCTAAACGTCTGGTCCAACAATGTCTGATATGCCTGCAACACAACCCTGGGAAAGGAACTGTAGTACCCCGGGGTTGGTTTGGGGTCCCCAATCATCCATTTGAAGTCCTACAGATGGACTACATCCAGCTAGAAAGATGCCAAGGTCTGAAGTATGTACTTGTTGTCGTGTGCGCATTCAGCAAGTGGGTGGAAGCCTATCCAACTCGCGACAACACTGCCATTGCCACGGCAAAGGTATTACTGAAAGAATTCTTCCCTCGCTACGGCCTTTGTCGAATTTTGTGGAGCGACAATGGCCCCCACTTGGTAGCCGAGGTTATCTAACTCATCTTGAAGGGGTTGGGTGTAAAACAGAAATTCCACGCAGTCTTCCACCCCCAATCTGCTGGACTAGTTGAGCGACATAATGCCACGCTGAAGCTCAAACTAGCTAAGATAGTGGCTACCACAGGACTGAAATGGCATGACGCTCTCCCACTGGCATTGCTATCAATGTGTTCCACCCCCACCAAACACCATTTGACCCTTTACGAGGTTGTTTTCGGCTGACCTATGAGCATTTGGTCTGCACCAAAACCGACATCCATTCACGACGTCCCGGACGTCCTAATGTCTGACTATTTGTACAATCTGACTAAGACACTGTCTGTTATCCATCAACAGGTGCTGCAGGCCATTCCTGATGCTTCCAGGGATCCCAGACATGACATCCAACCCGGGGACTACGTGCTGATCCGGAACTTCCAGCATGCAAAGAGTCTGGAACACCGGTGAACGGGCCCCTGGCAAGTCTTGATCACCACCCGAACAGCTCTTCGAGTGGAAGGGAAGAAAAATTGGCTGCATGCACAGCACTGCAAGAAGATCTCCTCCACCCTGACGGCGACCGAAGACGTGGCCACCCAAGAAGAGCTCCTGAACAAAGATCGACCTTCCCTGAGCTGTTACCCTGATACAGGGACACTTGAACTGGCAGAATTCCCCGATCCCACTGTGCCATCCAGAGAAGGTTATAACCTGCGACGAAAGGAGGGAGCTTCAGCTAAGCAGACCACTGACTAAGTTACAATTCTCAGAGCGGTGGCCCAATACTACTAAGGCTGCCAGGAGAGAAGTCAAACGAAGTTTGTGGTTCTGCCCGCTACCGAGCCCCTTGAAGATGATGGAAGTGACCGATATGAAGATGATGGAAGCGCCCGATACAAAGATGATGGAAGCACCCGACGCGAAGATGATGGAAGCAACCGGACACCCGAAGACCCACTACAGAAACCCAAAGACTGACAAAATACCCAGCTCAAAGACTATTGCTCTCTTTATCGCCCTTCTCTATTGCCTCCTCCTCATGACCACCCTCTGGATTGTGGAAGAGAGCGCACCAGCTCATAAGACATTTCTAACTACTGCGCAACCTACCACCACCAGAGAACACTACCTGGTCTCTCTTTCACCACAACTCCGAGAAAGACGTAAGGAGTTCTGGAACAACTCCTTCATGCAGTTGCTGCACCAACACAACCTTGCCGCCAATGCCACAAATTGCTGGATCTGTGGGTTGTTACCACATGCCACTGGACATTCCATCCCCTTCATCCCTTCACCTTTCTCCGTTCATGGTTCCTGCCTTGCTTGGCTAATCCTCCTGCAAGAAAGTTACAGGGACAGTGCCACTCCCAGCAGAACTGTGGCGCACTTTTATCATGGGGTCTAGCAGAACAAAACAGGAGGAACTGCTGCTCCCTTTTGCCCTCTGACATCCAACGCCTCTATTCATATGGACACCCCTGCCAAAGAACGGATTGAAATGCAGGTGTTCAACAACCCAGCCAGACCCACTTTTTCCTACCTCCGGAAGCGAACAGCTGCCACCCTGACTGTGGCCCTATCTGTCGTCAATGTCTCAGGCCTTGTATGCATCGAAGGCCTTGGGACACAGCTGGTAGGCCACAGTGCTTGTCGCATCACCAGAACTTTGGACTCAACTGATCCACCCTCCTTTGTCACTTCTCCGAACATGTACTTTGTTTGTGGTACGAAAGCCTACACCTGGCTCCCCAAAGGCTGGGGGGGTACCTGTTACATTGCCTTCATCCTTCCTCCGACCTATGTGGCTCCAGCAAACCATCACCGACAAAAACGAGCAAAAGACATTGAGCTAGCCGACTCCACCGGAGCACAGTTCCTGGACGCAATGAAGGGACTTGTTCCACTCTGGGGCCCGATGGCGAACAGCCGTGCCATCCGACATTTGACCCAGGCAGTTGAAACGACAATGAACATTACAGCTGGCATCCTCACAAACAATACAGCCGAGCTTCAGGTGGTCCGCCTGGTGACTCTTCGGAACCGCCTTGTTCTAGATGTGGTTCTAGCGGATCGTGGAGGAGCATGCAGTATCATTGGGTCCAGCTGTTGCACCTACATACCGGACAATTCACCCTCAGTTTACAAAGCTATTGAACACCTCCACAGACTTTCCTCAGAATTTAATCAGGTACAAGAAGAATGGTCGCTTGGGAGTTGGTTCTGGAGTGCTGTAAAGGACTGGGGTGGAGGTTGTTTATGATCATATTAATACCGATTGTCATAATATGTGGATTCTGCCTGGGTGTTCAATGCTTGCCACCCCTGTGCTCACTTTTTGCTAACTGTATCTGCCCTAAGACTCTGAATTTGAAGCTGAAAGCATGAAAGCTTTATATGAAGTAGAAATCCGAAATATAATGGGGATAGACATAGATTGACAAACTGTCTAGATATGTTAAAAAGGGAGGACTGTTAAAATCTAGTTTGCGACATCAACATTATCGGCGCCATCTTGTCCCTTTCAGGCTCATATGTGCGCGTAATTAGCAGCCATTTTGAATGCCATGGCCTCTCTGCCCACTGCCAATAGCCAGCGCGTCTCTCTCTCTCTCTCCCTCTCACCTCGCAAGCAACCCCCCGCGCACTGAAAGCCCCCGCTCTCACATGCTTGGGCCATAAACCTCCCTTTCAGCACGACCCTGCCTCTGAGCCACATCCCGTACTCGGCTAACACCTCCCTCCATCTCTTTCATAACCACACATCCTTTGATGAACCCCCTTCCTCTGTGCCCGATTGTCCGGCTCGATCCCAGGCCACCACCTGGCCCTGCGGACGCAGTTTATTGCCCCCTACAGTAGGAAGCTGCCCTCTTCAAAGGATCTGCAACTGATCAAAGCCCCCACCCCATGAGATCCGACCAGCCACACACATTCCGGGAACCAGCGGAATGTCTACTGCGCGACAGTCATCACCTACTGAGATCAGGGTGGGGACTTATACTGTAAATGTGTGTGGGAACGGGCTTGAAGCGGGGATTCCGAGAATGTCTTTCCATACATCAAAGTGTTGACAAAGATGTGTTTCATGTAATAAAGCCATACACCTGTGTATAAGAGACCAGGCCTCAGAGATGCGGTTAGAGCACCTCGAGAAGATTCCCTGTTGTCTGATTTGATGTGTTCTGCTCCTTCGGAATAAACTTCTGTTTCCTGCCTTCCAGTCTCCAGCGCCTGCCTCTTTATTTGTTAATTTCGAGTGGTATGAGAGGCGGCTAACGCCGGGCAATACTTAAAGGTTATCGGTTGAAATCAGCCTTGCCTTTTACATTTGAAGGAGGCCCTTTTGGCGGATCTGATGAGGTGATGGTGTCTGCGGGTGGCATTCTTGTGGGTGGCGTGGCTGTCTGGTGTTCGTTCACGGTGCCAGATCTTCTCCAGCTTTCGGCAGGTTTGCTTGGAGGCCCGGAGGTCTTCAGTGAACCAGCTGGCTTTCTTGTTGGTATGATTGTTGGAGGGTTTCTTGATCGGGGCGAGGGTGTTGGTGCAGTCATTGATCCACTGTCTGAGGTTGCGGGCGGCCGTGTCGGGGTCGGTATGGTCGGCGGGTGAGCTCTGGGCGAGGGTGGTGGTTAGCTGGTCTTTGGTGACTTTGCTCCAGCATCTGTTGGGTGCGGTAGTGCGTTGTGGGTTTCTTGAAGGTGAAGTGGATGCAGCGGTGGTCGGTCCAGTGGAGTTCGGTGGAATGGTTGCAGGAGACGTGGGGGCTTGCGGAGAAGATGGGGTCAAGCGTGTGACCGGCGGAGTGGGTGGGTGTTGTGACGAGTTGTCTGAGTCCAAGGTTGGCTAGGTTGTCAATCAGGGTGGTGGAGTTGTTGTCGTCATTGTTCTAGAGGTGGAAGTTCAGGTTCCCGAGGAGGATGCAGTCCGTGGAGGCGAGGCGTGTGTGCTGGCGAAGTCAGCGATGTAGTCGCTGAACTGTGGTTGGGGTCTGGACAGTTTGTAGATGAGGGTCCCTCTGAGAGTGGTGTTGGGGTCAGTGTGGATCTGGAAGTGCAGGTGTTCGGCGGTGCTGAGGGTATCGTCGGTGTTGGTCGAGACTCTGAGAGTGTTCCTGTGGACAATGGCGATTCCTCCTCCCGCTCTGTTGGTGCGGTCCTTGCGGTTGATCTTGTAGCCTTCCGGGGCGGCTATGGTTATGTCGGGTGCCGAGGAAGGGTTCAGCCAGGTCTCTGTCAGGAAGGCGACGTCTGGGGAGGTTGAGTCTAGTAGGTCCCAGATTTCAACTGCATGTTTTCAGGGGCGGAGCGGATGTTGAGAACGAT
Organism: Lissotriton vulgaris; assembly: GCF_964263255.1. Taxonomy (NCBI): domain Eukaryota; kingdom Metazoa; phylum Chordata; class Amphibia; order Caudata; family Salamandridae; genus Lissotriton; species Lissotriton vulgaris. The sequence continues at coordinate 382,102,716 of NC_141697.1, forward strand.
ACATCTGAGGTGGTTGGGTTCTTTCCTGGTCGGAAGCGTGGTGGGGCGGATGCTTGTGAAGCTGCAGTTCCGGCTGATGAAAGCTCCGGGGGTGCGCTTCGGGGCGGCCAGAAAGCAGGTGTGTGATCGTCCGGTGTTGAGTGTGTGGAGGGTTCTGGCATCGTAGCGGGCTCGGGTGTCATGGCATTCGTGGTGTCCAGGGGTCCTGGCGCTGGGAGCGGTCATGGCACGGATGGGCACAGACGGGCTTGCCTTATGTGCGCCAGCGGCGCGCCCACTGAGCGTGGTCACTGTGCGGCCGTGTAGCGGCTTCCATATGAGGGGATGTGGAAGGGAGGAGCAGCTGGGAGGCAGGAGCGGGCGGCGGATGGGATTGCAGGTGGGCGGGCCACAGGGACCCAGCGGCGGGAAAAATGGTCAGGCCGCGGGAGAACTGGGCACAGGAAGGAAAAACAAGTTTAGGCAAGAAAACAAGTACAGGCACAGAGGAATAAAAACAAGTCTGGGCAAGAAAGAAAGTTAGGCACAGGGGAAAAATACAAGATTAGGCAAAAACAAGGCAGGCAGAGCTGTGTAGATGCGTGAGGAGCGACCTGCCTGCGAGCAGGGTCATAGGTCGCTCATTTCACCGCTGCGCGGCACCCATATGAGGGGATGTGGGAGGGAGGAGCAGCTGGGATGCGGGAGCGGGCGACGAATGGGATTGCAGGTGGGCGGGGCCACAGGGATGCAGCGGTGGGAAAAATGGGGGGGCCACGGGAGAATTGGGCACAGGAAGGAAAAACAAGTTTAGGCAAGAAAACAAGTACAGGCACAGAGGAATAAAAACAAGTCTGGGCAAGAAAGCAAGTTAGGCGCAGGGGAATAAAAACAAGTCTGGGCAAGAAAGCAAGTACAGGCACAGGGGAATAAAAACAAGTCTGGGCAAGAAAGAAAGTTAGGCACAGGGGAAAAAATACAAGATTAGGCAAAAACAATGCAGGCAGAGCCGTGCAGCAGCGTGGGGAGCGACCTGCCTGCCTTTCCGTGGCGGCATCCCCCTGTGGGCCCCCAGAGTGAAGGAAAGGTGGTGGGTGCACACGTGGGGTATCTGTGGTACCCCCTGCATTGGCATAAACAAAGCGGCAGGCACCGTGCGGTGCCTGCTGCTTTGTTTATGCAAATGCATATGTGCATTTTTAGGATTGTGGCGGGCGGTACAATGATAAAAATGCAGGATGCGCCCGCCACAGTGGCGGGCGCATCCTAATACCCCCCACGGACCCCCGCCCTTATGGCTGGCGGTCCCAATAAACAATAGGATGGCGGGCGGACTAAGTCCGCCCGTCATCCTAATGAGCCCCTTAGTGTATTATAAAATCACTATTACAAGTATACAGTTATCCATACAGTCAGTCATACAATCATTGAGTCTTATGTATACTTATTTATATACAACTAAGCATGGGCGGAAAATCTGTTCCGCTCGCGGATTTTGCGGATTTTCGGTAAATTCGCAATCCGCGAACTCGCACGAATTTACCAAAAATCTGCAAATTCGCACGCAGGGGATATTTTTTCTTGGTGATACAATATTGCGGCGTGCGGCATTCACTTACCGTCATTCAGCGTTTGCTGAGTTGTTTTTCTCGATATTTTGTGAGTGCTGCGCCATTTTGGATCTTGCTGCAGGATCCAGCGGGAGTTTGGCGACCGCGATTACGTAATTTCTTTTAGTATGCGAATAATGGTGGACCTTGAAAAATATGTCTAAAATCAGGTTTGGTGTCTATTATTGGCCAATGTTTAAGAATGGATGCCTTGTATGCTCTGGAGTTGACTGAGTATCTAAATATTTTAGACATATTTTTCAAGGTCCACTATTATTCGCATACCAAAGAGGTCACAACCTAAAAGAAATCATCACTAAACCCAAACAAGTAACTTCAACCTCTTACAAAGGCAACCAACCTTGTTTTAATTGCAAAAACTGCAACAATCTTATCAAAGGGTCAGTCATGAAACATCCGATGAAAGGCAACGACATCAACCTCAAACTCAATGCCACATGTGATACTGAGAATGTGGTGTACATTATCAAATGTCCCTGTGGATTGATCTACATGGGGAAAACCTCATGAAAACTGAAAACAAGAATCAATGAGCACAAAAGTAACTTCAGGACTGCAAATCTTAAATCATCTGTAGCAGCTCATTTCAAAGAACTCAGACACAATATCAGTCAACTACGGTTTGCTGCTGTTGAAGTAGTTGCTAAGCGCGATGACAGGGACAATAACAACTTTCTCTTGCAAAGAGAAAATCATTGGATAAAATTTTTGAAATCCTCCAAACCATGGGGTTTGAATGATCGGATGGAATTTCTGTGTTATCAATGAAACAATGTATTTACTTATATCACTTATATCTGTTACATGTATCTTACCCAACAGATTTCATTATAATTGTTTCTATTCTCAATGTTTGCTGTTCCCTCACACACTCCTTTACTTTTATTCGTTTGTAACCTTTGGTTCTTTACTACAAACCATTACAAGATGGCCGCTACTAACTTTGTCCTCTTTCTATGTTGACATTTTGTCACCATGCTTTGAATCTTTTCTATTTCTTCAACACTAACAAACACATTGGTGCAACAATGGCTGAACGGCGTTGATATGCTGTTTACCTTGGTCCTAAAAGTAAGTTCTGTTCGTTATCCGTCAGCACTTTCATCTAACTAATCACATCTTGTTGTACGGTGTATTCCGTTCGTGATTCACGATACTTTTTTCTTGAACTTCGTTTTGCTACTTTCTGCACCACGTTGTACTTAGGCATATTTGTCAGTTTGTTTCACTACTCGTTTAGAAACTTTCTCCCAGCGGCTGCCACATTTGTTTCAATTCACTCCCACCTCTTGTATTAGCATGCCGTTTTTCACTTGGTAACACTTGTTTTGAAACACCCCGGGCTAATATGGTATACTTATGGCACACTCTGCTTGGCGGTTTATGTCAATTGTTTTTTTAACTACCTTCATACCACTTTGTGGCGTTTCTTGATTCTGCTTTACACTGCCCACTTTGGGTCTTTATGTATTTTTCATTCCATTTGACACGTTATATTGGCTGAATTTGTTATTACTATACAGTGTGCTAGTTATTATCAGATATTTAACTTTATTGTGTTTGTGCAACCTGACACTTGCAATGATCCTACATATATTTTTTGTTTACATTATTTTCAGACTACTCCTGACGAAGGACTATTAGTCCGAAATGCATTGGGTGAATCCTCAATGATTCCTGTGTACATTTGGGAAGTTTAAGGATGTCAAACTAGCAATTTGCTAAATATTTGAACTATTTCCTGTGGATATAACATGGAATAAACGATGATGGAAACTACCATTCCTTGAAGTTTGATTACAATTCTTCAGAACGTTTCTACGTCCAATTGGTTGTGCCCAGAGAGACGGCACTTATCTCAAGTGTCGCAGACTGTGTCTTGAATTTAAACATCATGGAGGGCATGGATGGCATGGGATTGTGCTGATTTTTCAGTGTTTTTCGATTTTTGGGCTGTTGTTGGGGCCTTTTGACCAGGGGTAGTGAGTGGTGCATGGGCCTAGTCTTTCTGTGGGGTGTCTTGAATTTAAACATCATGGAGGGCATGGATGGCATGGGATTGTGCTGATTTTTCAGTGTTTTTCGATTTTTGGGCTGTTGTTGGGGCCTTTTGACCAGGGGTAGTGAGTGGTGCATGGGCCTAGTCTTTCTGTGGGGTGTCTTGAATTTAAACATCATGGAGGACATGGATGGCATGGGATTGTGCTGATTTTTCTGTGTTTTTCGATTTTTTGGGCTGTTGTTGGGGCCTTTTGACCAGGGGTAGTGAGTGGTGCATGGGCCTAGTCTTTCTGTGGGGTGTCTTGAATTTAAACATCATGGAGGGCATGGATGGCATGGGATTGTGCTGGTTTTTCAGTGTTTTTCGATTTTTGGGCTGTTGTTGGGGCCTTTTGACCAGGGGTAGTGAGTGGTGCATGGGCCTAGTATTTCTGTGGGGTGTCTTGAATTTAAACATCATGGAGGGCATGGATGGCATGGGATTGTGCTGATTTTTCTGTGTTTTTTGATTTTTTGGGGTGTTCATGTGGACTGGCCATGTGGGTGGGGGCCATTTTGAGTGCTGGTACAGGCAGGCCCTGGGCATGTGCTGGGAGGCAAGGGGCCATTTTAAATGCAGGCAGTGTTATCAGGCCTGCACCCATTTTGCCTAGCTTTCATAAATTAGGCCCAGGGGTAGTGAGTGGTGCATGGGCCTAGTCTTTCTGTGGGGTGTCTTGAATTTAAACATCATGGAGGGCTTGGATGGCATGGGATTGTGTTGATTTTTATGTGGTTTTCGAGTTTTAGGGGTGTATAACTGAACTGATGTTCCTCTGTCTTCCATTGCTTTTAGGTGCACAAGACTCAAGAGAACCACCAGTGCCAGGAAGAAGTCCTGCAGCGGTGTGTGTGTGCAGCATAACGTCACGCGACGTCAGGTCTGGCCACAGACAACTCTGCAACTCGTGCAACTGCGGCCTGCTGTTCTGACCTCTGAAGAAGATGGCCCCAAAAAAAGTTCCCCGTAGCTCCTCTAGCAAGAAAGTTGCCAGTAAGGACCAGAAGAAGCAAGTTACCAAGGAGACTGGTGTGCCGCCCGCCACATTTTTTGGGAGTAAAAAAAAAAGTACGCCTGCAGCAGCAGCGGGATCTGCTGGGGTGCAAGCTGGGAGCAGCACCCCCGCACCATTGGGCTCAGTGCCACCACCACCACGCCAACTTAAGTCCAAGCCCTTGAGTGCTGCAGAGGCACTTAGTCTAGTTGCTCAATTACCATCGACCAGTGATGTTGGCTCATCGCAAGAAAGTAGCAGCAATGTCCCTCAATAAACACAGGTTGTTGTAACTCATCTGACGAGTGTTGAACAACCACAGCCGCAACAACAACCACATGTGCAAGTACAAGCCCAAGTACACGTGGAAGGAGAGGCAGCGCAAGGAGATGCGCAAGCAGAGGTGCATGGAGGGTCACAAGTGCCCACAATAGTTGTTCCTCCTGAAGTAGGGGCACATCAGGAAATCGACAATCAAGCCGAGGTATCATTTGAGGAAGCCACTCCTCCTGATGATCATTCATTGTCTTCCACATCCCTAGCAAGGAAAAGATCAAGGGTGGTGTCTACATCTTCTTCAAGCCCAACTCCTTCTGATGATACGGATCTAAATTGGGAACCATCACTGCCGTCTGAGAGTGAGGCACACCATGATCTGACAAAGGTAGTTAAGTGTAAAAGGAAGGTCGTCGAAAGTCTCATAGTTATGGAGTGTGATGAGGCTCAACAAGAAGTGGCGGATACTCCTGCTGATGAAGACTCTCACGACGACGACGCAGTCATCATAAAGGTCACTGCAGCCCCAGCGGGCATGCAGCAAACAGACATTTTGACCCTAGCCCAAGAAGCTGCTGAGCGTGATGATGTTGTCGACGAGGAGGCAATGGAAACACCACAATCATTGGAGTTAACTAGTATACCAACACCTACCGCTTCCATATTTCTTCCTCGCCAGAAGGGAACTCCATCCACCTCAACCTCAATTAGTGGTGGTGAAAGTGCACAACGTAGTAAAGTTCGGCAATACACATCCTCCACTTCATCAGGCATTAGCAGCATGACCACCACCAGTATCGCCGCCCCCTCCGCCCCCCACAGACATTTCAAGTCCGCAGTTTGGGACTTCTTTAGTGTTTGCCCAGAAAAGGAAAACTTCGCCATTTGTAGCATTTGTAAGGTTGTAGTTAGTCGTGGTAAGTTTGGTACCAACTATGGTACCGGAGGCCAGAGAGGTCATCTTAGGAGACAGCACACTGTCCAATGGTTTGCGCACCTAAAGGAGATCAAGGAAGCCCGAATTGCAAGTCAAGAAAACGTTGATGTTTCATCTGATGATGACGAGGAGGAAGAAGTGTCAAACCCTTCACTTACACCCAGTACCCCTGTCAGCAGCACACCCCCTGTGAGCCACACTAAGAAGAGTGTGGGAGAGAGTGAGACACCAATGCGAAAAAGTTCATCAGCGAGCGTAACTGGGTCGAAGAAGTCATCATCATCATCATACCGTAAAATCATGGTCCAGGCCAACATTAGAACCATGTTGTTTTCAGAAGCGCCATATGATAGCAACCACCCACTGATGCGTCTGTATAACACTAAGCTGGCTAAAATGCTAGCTCTGGACCTTCTCCCTTTTTCTTTTGCAGAAGGGGTTGGTTTTCTAGAATTAGTGGCAGCGCTCAGCCCTAAATGGAAGGTTCCTAGCCGGTTCTATTTTGCCAGAGTTGCGGTTCCATCACTACATGAAGATGTGCTGGAGGTGATTGGGGCAGCTTTGCAGAAGAGTGCTGTTCACACTATACATCTGACAACAGACATGTGGACCAGTGCCGCAGGCGCTGATTACATGTGCATCACTGCACACTGGGTCTCTTTTTCAGGGGTTAAAGCAAAGCTAAACGCAAGTGTTGACCCGGACCAAGTTTTTAAAGCTGCTCGGAAACATGCAACACTAGCCATGTTTGGCTTGGAGAAACGTCATACAGCAGAAAACATTTTGAATGAGTTTAACACAAAGGTCTTTCACTGGCTGTCCCCAAAAAAACGCCAGATTGGTTATGTTTTCACGGATAATGGCGCCAATGTAGTTAAGGCCATGGATCTGGGTCACTATTTCAGAGTGCCGTGTTTGGCGCACTGTATAAACCTGGTTGTTAAAAAATTCTTGAGTGAAGACAGTCCAGCGTGCGAGTTAGTGGCCACCTGCCGAAGAATGTGCAACCATTTCAGCCATTCTTTTAAGGCCCGGGAGCATCTGAGGAGCCTGCTACATGAACGTCGAATGCCAGTGAAAGCACTCATCCAGGAGGTGCCAACACGTTGGAACTCAACCTTCTACATGCTTGAGCGTCTGTATGAGCAGTATACGGTACTCGATCACTATTTCTTAACACTGGGTACAGCTCAGAAGGACCTGAGGCTAGATGCGGCGGAATGGAAGCTAGTTAAAAGCCTGACAGACATGCTTCGTCCTTTTGAGGTCTTCATGCGTGCAGTCAGCAGGGAGGACTGTTATTTGGGAAAAGCTATCCCATTGTTGCGCATGCTGGAGCACCAACTGAAGGCGTTGTCTTCTATGTTTCAAAAAGATAAAGAAAAGAAAGACGCTTTTGTTTTGGCTGAGAAATTATTAGAGCGCCTACTTGGCGATGAACGTCTTAAAATGATCCACTCAGAACAGCATTACATTTGTGCTACTATTCTGGATCCACGCTACAAAAAGGCGCTGGCAGGCAGAGCATTCTTTCCTTTTGATGATGAAGATGTTACAAAGTCCAAAGTTGGCTAGCTGTGTCAGCCATGAGGTTTGAAAGAGAACGGCAGAAAATTGAAGGAAAAGGCAGTACATCAGCATCAGCATCAGCAGGCCATCCCCAGTCAAAAGAATCCACTTCTGCACCTGTGGCTGTGGCAGAAGTGACCTCTCAGCCATTAAAGACACCGGCAACCGGATCATCTGCACCAGACACAACAGTAACATTGGGTGAAGAAGAGGATTGGCTAACTCAGCTTGGGTTTGGTTCTCAAAAGGTCCCAGCAAAAAGTAAGCAAAGTGGAGGAACCTTGAAGAACCTTGAGTCGATGGTGCAGGACTATCTGAATGACTCAACAGAGGTCTATGTTAATGCTGACCCATTGGCGTATTGGCATGGGAAAAAAGAATTGTGGGCACAGATCACCAACCTCGCTATAAACTACTTGTCTTGCCCACTCGCAAGTGTGTCTTCTGAACATGTTTTCAGTGCTGCTGGTGGCATTGTAACTTGCAAACGGACCCGCCTCTCGCCCAAAAATGTGGAGAGATTAACAATGATCAAGATGAATCAGCACCTCATGCCACCAGATTACAAAGTACGAGAACACACGCCGGATGAAGACGAGGAGGACAGCAACTTAGATGAGGGAATTTCTTCTCTGTTAGGTGACACTGACCTACTCCTGCCTGAATTCGCAGAGTATGAGGACGAACTCTTATTCTTATTCCCTGACACCGAGCCCTGAAAATGAGCCAATGAATCAATAACTTTCTTTTTCGTCCTTATTCACTTTTATTCCTGTGTGTCTGTCTTTCTTTGTTTTGCACAGTTAATATAATTAAAGCTTTAATCACCTAATCACAAAAAGAAGCCCATCAGCAGAACTGTCTTAACTTATTTGCTTATTGATTTGAAGGTGCCGCAGTCTGCATTCCTCAGGTTCACAAGTTCACAAGAACATACTCTTCTATCCTCCTCCTCCAGACTCCTATTTCCCTCAAAGCAGAGGGCTGGATTACGCCCAATGAAGAAAGACTCTGCACTTGTGGAGGTGTTCTACTTCTTTGCGGGTGAGTTGGCGGGTCTTGGGGCATTGCTGGGAAGGTCTAATACCGAATAAAACTGGTTTTGACCAAATCAGACTTGAAAACGTTTTTGACTTTTTGCTCACTATCATGTTTTCAGGGGCCTGTTTGGGGGGCTTCCTGGTGTTTGTGGGTGGGTTTCGGGGTCTGGGAGCACTGCTGGGACAGTCTAATTTTGATTGCATTTGCTTTTCAGGAAATCCGTGGTGGAAAACGGGAGTTATGACTTAGCTGCACAGCATGTTTGGACCGAAGGCCGATAAATATTGTAAGTATGAGATTTTCCTTTTTGGCTCTTTGGGGGTGTTGTGCTTTTTTGTGGGTGGGTTGGCGGGTCTTGGGGCATTGCTGGGAAGGTCTAATACCGGATAGAAGTGGTTTGGACAAAATCCATGAGGAAAAAGTTTTAGCTATTTCTGACATTTTGCTCAATGTAGCGTTTTCGGTGGCCTGTTTGGGGGGCTTCCTGGTATTTGTGGGTGGGTTTCGGGGTCTGGGAGCACTGCTGGCTATTGATACTTTTGATTGCAAGAGGTTTGAAGCAAATCCATGATGGCAGAGGGGAGTTAGGGCCTAGCTGCAGAGCGCGCACGGAGTGATTTTGGAAATTGCCATGAAAATGACTAGCTCCCCATTTTTGTACTTTTGTTTTTTGGCTGTTTGGGGGTCTTCTACTAGTTCTCTCCTGGGTTGACGGCTCTGGGGCCATTGCTGGGAAGCTCTAATACCGGATAAAAGAGGTTTGGACCAAATCGGAGGCTAATTTTTTTTTGCGTTTTTGCTGACTTGCTTGTCTTTGAGGTGCTCTTTGGGGGGGGTTCCGGGTGTTTGTGGGTGGGTTTCGGGGTCTGTAAGCACTGCTGGGACAGTCTAATTTTGATTGCATTTGCTTTTCAGGAAATCCGTGGTGGAAAACGGGAGTTATGACCTAGCTGCACATCGCGTTTGGACCGAAGGCCGATAAATATTGTAAGTATGAGATTTTCCTTTTTGGCTGTTTGGGGGTGTTGTGCTTTTTTGCGGGTGGGTTGGCGGGTCTTGGGGCATTGCTGGGAAGGTCTAATACCAGATAGAAGTGGTTTGGACAAAATCCATGAGGAAAAAGTTTTTGCTATTTCTGACATTTCTTTCAATGTAGCGTTTTCGGGGGCCTGTTTGGGGGGCTTCCTGGTGTTTGTGGGTGGGTTTTGGGGTCTGGGAGCACTGCTGGCTATTGATACATTTTTTATTGCAAGAGGTTTAAAGCAAATCCATGGTGGCATAGGGGAATCAGGGCCTAGCTGCAGAGCGCGCGCTGAGTGATTTTGGAAATGGCCATGAAAATGACTAAGTCCCCATTTTTGTACTTTTGATTTTTGGCTGTTTGGGGGTCTTCTACTTGTTTTCGCCTGGGTTGACGGCTCTGGGGCCATTGCTGGGAAGCTCTAATACCGGATAAAAGTGGTTTGGACCAAATCGGAGGCAAAATTATTTTAGCGTTTTTGCTGACTTGCTTGTCTTTGAGGTGCTCTTTGGGGGGGTTCCGGGTGTTTGTGGGTGGGTTTCGGGGTCTGGGAGCACTGCTGGGACAGTCTAATTTTGATTGCATTTGCTTTTCTGGAAATCCGTGGTGGAAAACGGGAGTTATGACCTGGCTGCACAGCGCGTTTGGACCGAAGGCCGATAAATATTGTAAGTATGAGATTTTCCTTTTTGGCTGTTTGGGGATGTTGTGCTTTTTTGCGGGTGGGTTGGCGGGTCTTGGGGCATTGCTGGGAACGTCTAATACCGGATAAAACTGGTTTGAAGAAAATCCATGCGGAAAAGCCTTTTGGCACTTTTTGTAACTTAGCGCTCGTTAGGGTTAGCCCTAGCAGCAGGATTGCATGTGTTTCGGGGTGTTCTAGATTTTTGCAACTGAGTTCTGGGGTCCTAGAGCACTCGTGGGAATGTGCAATTTTGGTTGCAAGTGATTTGAAGAAAATCCATGGTGGGAAAGGGGGGATTTGGCATAGTTAAAGAAAGCGTTTGCCACTATTCTTAACTTAGGGCTCGTTAGGGTTAGCAGTATTTGTATTGCATGTGTTTGGATGGGGGGCTGTTTGTGGGGGGGTTTGCACGTCTTGGAGCGATGCTGGGTATGGATACTTTTGCTTGCTTGCAAGTGGTTTGAATACAATCCACGGTGGGTAAGGGGGTATTTGGGCCTACTTTTACATTAAAAGCACGTTTTGTCACCAGTTTTCTACTAGGCATTGTTTTTTGAGATCTGATTGGGGGTCTTCTACATTTTTGCGACTGGCTTTAGTAAGGGTCTGGGTGGGAGCACTGCTGGGAAGGTCTAATTTTGTTCTTAAACACAGTTTACAGTACACCTAGCTTGAGGGGAAAGATCCGCTAAATTAATTTGCCCATACTTATTTATCCTTCAAAAGGAGACTCAGACAGAGTACGCACTTTCAAAAATATTGTACTGTCTATTAGGAAACTCAAAGTGTGACTTTTTGCACTACACAGCGTACATACCTTATATTTATTTATCAGTGGTGTTCTAATATCACTTCCTGTTTTTCCATCAATAATTACAGGCCGGGTTTCAGTCTGTGCAATGGGAAAAAAAGGATGAAGTCAGGCTTCACATTAGCGAGCCGCAATTCAGCATCCGCCAGGCAGGCAGTGGACAGGGTGTCTTCTGGTCACCAACATTGATGGACGAAGCGTCAGCTGGAATGGAGGAGTGCCACTAATAAGAGGAATGGTTTGATGCTTGCAACTTACTTACCAAATTCAACAGGACAACTACAACAACATACAGATACAGTATCCATTCTTTTCAAATGATTTTTTAAGTAATGTTATTGCTGTGAACTTCTATGAGTGTGACTCTGCATTTCTTGGATCTCTCTCTGCTTCTAAATTGATCCCTACAGCCATTCTATAGGTTTTACTTCGGCTATTTTTTAAACATAATTTAATGTAAGAAGTGTTTCTCTGAGTGCAGAGATAGGCAAGTGAAAACGCTGCAGCCCTGTACTGTCGCATTCTGTCATTCACTGTTGTCGAAAGTACTACTTACTTTTCAGTAACAATGCATGCAGTAGTGCATGCACTTCCTTTATGTCACTAAAGATTTCTTTATCTTCAATTATTGTTTGTCCATGCTGTGCTTTTTTTTTCTTCTCTCAACAAAACTTACCCAAAAAGAAACCCCCATTCTCATCCATTTTCCGAACCCTAACCCTCTTCCCCTGGGCTGTGTGGTTTTGATTGATGTGTGACTAAATGACAGCAATAATTCCACACACTTGCTGAGGAGGATAAGGTCATAGCAACAGGCTGGTGAAGGAATCCGAGGATATATTCTAGACTTACTCAGCTTCAGTACTATTTCTTGTAGTAGTAGCCAATGTCAAAGAAATTCAACGCAAGTACTAGTTATACTTTCAATACTTTAACATTTGTTAGGCTACATTGTGGCACTGTTCTAGTGTACTGTCACCTGCTATATTCTCTATCGTACCGTTCTAATGCTACGGTAAGGACAAACAAGGTTTCATTTTCTTTTTTTTCAGATGCTGCAACTGCCACTGTGTAACTCCACTAGTACCAATGCAATGATGACATTTCATCCGCCCAGGATTGCCATATCGCCATTTGACGTGCAGCCAGCCCTGTGCCTAGCCCTATTTCCATACACAAATTACAGGTAAGATAAGCGTTTGGGGGAGGAAGTATAATGGAGTATTAGGAGAGACGAGAGACTGACGCTAGTACCAGTAAAGTCCTAGGACTATTGAATTCACTTACTCTGTGAGAGGCACTTAGTTTTGAAAACATTTAGGCAATTAATTACACAACTTGAATCAAGATGCCACTTAAGTGTCACCAAAACAAAGTTACTGTTAAACCCCCACCCACCAGCCTCAAAAGCAGTAAAAAAAACACGTATGCTAAGATAAAGTTTAAAGTATATTTATATCCCTGACAAAAATATTCTCCCACAAGACCCAACCCACCCCCACTCCCTAACCCCAACGAATGTCTGTGAAAAGTCCAAAAAAGTGAAAAAACCCAACTCCCAATTCCCACCCCGCAGAAGTCTTTAAAAAAGGGGCAAGGGACAGTCTCCTCCTACTGCTGGCTGCTGCTGTTGAATTTCCGGGCCAGGTCGGAATGCTTCTTGCGGAGGGTCTCGAGCAGGGTTTTGGTGTTGAGCAGCTCCTGCTCGAGGTAGGAAACCCTTAGGGAAAGGCGGTGCATACGTTTCTTGCAACTGCTGTGGGGGGCAGCTGATTTTCTGGCTGCTTGGCGGTGGTGGGTGGCTGCGGTACCACGGCTCCGTACCGCTGGAGACCTGCGCCGTCTGGGTGACCCAGGGAGCGCGGAGGAGGATGCAGCTGTCCCGGTAGATGTTGTGGTAGACTGTGTGTCCCCCTCCTCCTGGGCCACCAGCCGCCGATATTCAGCGACAGTGGCCTCCAGCCTCCGTTGCCGGGCCTGTCTACCAGGTCCTTCCGGTTTGGTTTGGAAGGAGCATCTATATGAAGAAAGAAAGACATAGCCTGTAACCAATGCTCTTTAAGATTAACAAAAAATGATTCAGCAGAAAGTTGTGTCACAGTAGACCTAGCAACTTGCAAGTGCAGTACATAACTATTGTGGACAGTATCTATCTAACCTCCCACTTCTTCACCCTTGCTCTAACATTAGTGGGAGTTTAAGGAATCAATTCTACGAGCACTATGGACTCACTCCATTAGAGTCGAATATGACAGTACACCAGTCTTATTCTTATTCTTCTCTCTTGTTTAGCAAAATTGGTACGTTAACTTCTGCAAGCCGGCATAATGCCAGCGCAGTCAACTTGCACCCGAGGAAAACAGACGCCCGCCATGATGAGTGAGACAGACTTGCGTTACTGTACCAGTCCAGTACATACAGGTGGTGATGCTCTTACTTTTCTATTACGGGTGGCACTGAGAATACACTGTTACAAGGGCTACTGCTTAATTTCACCCTACAGTGCCAATGAATACTAGAAAAGGAAAACGAAGACGATAAATAATCTGATTATCTATCACTGCACATGGTATGTATTTACTTACATATGGGATGACTTTAGGTGCTTTGCGTTTTATTGAGTGAACAGTGATACATCCACACATGAATGACCGAGTTCTACTAAACTTATTAACAGAGGCAGTGACTGGCCATTGTAATAGCCAGATATATGCTGTGCTTGCAATACAAACTCCTGCTACTATGCATGGTAGTATTCGGACAAAATTACAACTTCTTTTCCTTGCCTTTCCTACACTGGGACGGACGTGCGGGTGCGGTGTTACATGCTCTTCAAAGTAACACTTAGTTCATCCAGTGACCGTCTACTCTCTCTAGATACACATATGCTATCTAAGAGTCAGATAGTACCATGATCCAGGCATCCATCCATTCAAACTATGGGGCAGATTAGGATTGTGGATTTCCCGCATCCTCCGGGCCGGCGGAATCCACCGCCGGCCCGGAGGATGCGGGAAATCCGCAGCGGACTGAAAAAGACCCCCCGCCAGATTAAGATGGCTGGGGGATCGTTTTTCAGTCCGCAGCTTTTCCGCCGCGGTCGCCTCCCGTCCGCAGTGGAAAAGCATTAACATGGCTGGCGGTGTCTATCAGACACCGCCAGCCCTATTAGGATGTCTGGAGGAACACATGCCTTTACACAGCGGCATTTCCGACGTGCAAAGGCATACGGATTTTTGTTTGGGGGCCCGTTGCGGGCCCCCAGAGGTGAAGGGGGGGTGGGGGGTACCTATGGTACCCCCCTGCATTTGCCTGCACAAAGCGGCAGGCACCACGCGGTGTCTGCCGCTTTGTGCATGCAAATGCACTACTTAAATTTGTATCATTGCGGCGGGTGCTGCTTCAAGCAGCACCCGCCGCAATGATAAAAATACAGGCTGTGACCGCCAGGTTGGCGGCCACATCCTAATTACCACGGAGGGACCACCAATGCCCCTGCGGACGGTCCCTCCTACTCTATGGTGGGGGACGGACTCAGGTCCGTCTGCCATCATAATAGGCCCCTAAATGTCAATCATTCTTCTTCATGTCTCTCATCTGGACAAACCTTACGTTTTCTCACGGGGAGCAGCACACTATGCAGTCTGCAATCTCAATAAGTAAGGAATATAAGAGCTTACCACTGCCCGCCACTACCGTGGCAACCCGCACAGCAGTTTGGTCCGGCACTCCCACCGCCTCCTCCCCAGAGCATTCCTCCTCCACCTCCATGCTGGGCCCAGCACCAGATGTTCCACCTACAAAGTACATTTAAGAATGTTAGATTTCATAGACATACACCACTCACTAGAATTTTGTCTAGGAATGAAGAAATGTGAATACAGAAACCAATCTAATAATTTGTGACTGTCTACTCTAAAGTAAAATTTTCCAGTGAAGGGTCTTGTCTTGCTGCACTTATTGGCACAACTGATGAATGCTTGCTTTTTAACACGCACCATTTTTCTCATAACAGACAGAAGCTTCACTTCTAAGAAAAAATCATCATCATCACCACTAGGACAGAGGGACCAACGATTCATCACCAAAAAGAAAAATTAAAGTTCAAACCAGGTGAGGGCTCGGCTCGCCCACAATAAATGTGTGAAATAAATCACTATTAGCACTTTTCCATTTTTAATCAACTGTTTCTGTTTTATGACAAGCTTGATTTTAATAAATATTTTTACTTTTAATAAAGCTTTAAAACTTAAATAGACTCTGTGGTTTTTGGTCATGAGTGAATGAGCAAAAGGTTTTGCAATTTGCAAGCATGAGCCCGTGCCTCTGACACTTCTGGACTCTGACTCCGTACTCTTGCCCTGCGTTGGATAATCATCATTGGGGGATCAATCATCGATGAATTCGGGAGCTAAATGACTCTGCCACACTATCTAGTCAGTAAGGAGATTGGGGGTTCTTCAAAGTCTGATATCACTGAGGTATGTGGAAAGTCTACCTGCGCCTATTATAATTGATAAACAATGCACTATTTAGTGTCCATAGTTCTGTTTGTGCAGATTTGTCCCTGCAACAGTAGTAGAATGGATTGTCCTCCTATACAAACCAAAAGTAAAGTAGTATCTTATTCTTTCTTGGTGCTCATTCACCTTTTTATTGTTGGCAATTGTCAAAGCATAAACATTTAGAAGACTTGAAAAGACATTATGGACAATCCCAGAGGACTGCACTCAGTGCATAGAGCTATTGCTGACTAGAATGGGAGTCCAATGGAATTGCCAAATGTGCAATATTACTTAGCTACACAGACAGACTAATAAGAATAATCTAGTAATACCACAGGGAGTCATAGTCGAGGCAGGATAAGAATTTAGATACAGTCTACAAGAAGATCAAAGACGATTTAGAAAAAATCGAATGAGGAACGCTAGGAAAAAGTAGGTACTCTATATTAAAATTAAAACTTACCGGGCCCAGCAAAGGAGCCCTCGCCTGACTGATCCTGTTCAGTAGCAGCAGCAGCAGCAGCCTCCTCCAATGCCCTCTTGCCCCTGGGGGGAGCTGATGTACAACATGAAAGAAAGAAAGACCAGAAAACATGGATGATATTTGTCAACCAAATCAAACATTTCAAAAGAACAATAACAAAATATTTTGGCGAAATAGCAAATAGACAACTATTCCACGGGATATATTGACCGATCTCATGTGGTCTACTACGTTATTAGTATTGCTTGATTTGCGGACCGTCGACTTGGAAAGTTCTTATGTAACTCACTAAACAAACTACTAAAAAGGTTCGCCTAGGACTGGCAGGCAGCAGTCCGCAGCACGCGAAGTGACAGACAGATCAGCGACAACACTAAAAAGTTTCCTACTACATTAACCAGTCATTAAAATACTCAAACTATCAATCCACCACCACTATTTCTTCTTATCGCCATGTGTACAAAGGAAGGACTGGACTTGAGTCTGTAGGGGCTGATTTAGAAGCCCCTTGCGGCTCTTTTGCGCCATTGTTGCGTGACTTTTGGGACGCAGCTGCAGAACAAAAGAGGCGCCATGGTGCGGCGTATATTAACAACGTGACGCATATGGGAGATGCATCACGTTGTAAAGCCCTGCGCCATCAGTGGGCGTTCCGGCGCAAGGGAGGCCGTTCCTGCGCAGGAACGCATCCTAAAAGTGGCTGAGTGAAATCTACAAGATTTCAATCAGTCACTTTGAGGACAATGATGCGTGACTCAAACCCTGCGCCTGCTTGAAGCAGACGTACGGCTTGACGCAGCATTGGGGAGATAGGGCACCCCAGAGCATTGCTGGAGCTGCGCCATCGTTGCGACGCAACTCCAGCAATACGCCGCCTTTACGGCACAGATGCGTAACGCTTTGATGACGTTTTGGGCCCATGGTGCGCCGCATTGTAAATACGGCACACCATGGGTGGTGGTGGCGTGGCGCACAATTACTGGCGCATCCCTGCTACTTTGCAGGGATGCGCCAGTAATTAAAAATCTGACCCTTAGTGTCTAGCATTACGCAGTTCTTTAAACTACACTCATACATAATTTCACAGGCCAATGAAATGAACACAAAATCGAAAACAAATAAGCATAGTAGCAACGCTACTGAGAAGGAGAGCAGTGCACCTGAAATGCACAGAAGATTTTGAAATATAATTTACCTACAATGTAATCAGCAGCATTAATTCTCTTGGTAAAAAACAAAAAATTGCAATATAATAACACACAGAGCAGGAGAAAACAGAGTAGTAAAGAAATAGCTACTACTACTCACCAAGCCCGGGGATCTCAAGGCCGAGCAGGTCGAGCAGATCGCGTTCCGAGTTCAGGAGATCCGTCCAATGGTGGGTGGCCTGGTTGTAGGTGCGCCGGACCCGAGAGTGGTGGTACATGGCCCTGCACACCTTCTCCCACCGCTTCCGGCGCTCCTGGATCCAGTACCAGCTAGCGATCTTGCTGCCTGCCATGATGGTCGTGGGGAGGCGGCGCTGAACATAAAAAATTAGTGCGGCCACCTCCTCCGCGCTCAAGATCTCCCGAGGTGCGACCTGCTCCCCCCTCAAACGCCCGCACGGGAGCCGGGCACGGGGTGTGGGACCCTTCCCCTTCTCAGGATGCTTCCCGGCTCCCTTTACCATGGTCTGGGCAGAAAGGAAGCTAAATAATAAAGAAGAAATAGAATAGGGAAGAAGAAAAGAAAAGAGTTTAAAAAAGTAGTTTAAAATTAACCAAAAGTAGCATAAAACACAAAAATATAGAGCTAGAGAAATAGAGGGATAGATAATAAGTAAAATAGATCAAAAAAACTTCAAACAAGCAAAGGATGGCAGAGATTCAGAGAGGATACAAAAAGCATGCCCAGAACCATAGCAATGAATGAGAAACAAGATGGCGGCGCCCGTTCACGACCGCGTGGGTAAGTTTGCGCGAGATTTTCCTCGCGATCACACACGAAATTGTACTAGCGAGCCGCACACTTTGCGAGATTACACATCGCGCCCGGAAACGGAAATACGTCATGCAAACAAGATGGCCGTGCCTGTGAACGACCGTGAGGGTAACTTCGCCCCGTTGCGCTACAAGCAGCTCGTTAAAACGCACAAAACCTTGTGAACTAACACGCCGCAAAAAAACAAATCGCATATTCGCACGAATTCGCGGCTTCCGAATTTGATCTCGCGCAAGTTCGCGCCCCACGAATCCCGCTAAATTGCAGAAAAACGAGTTTTGCAAAAATGAAAGCACTCAGCAGGTGCAAAAGTTCAAACTCATCATTAGTAACCATTCCCTGCAGTGCTTCCTGACTGGGGCCCCTCCAGAGTTCAGTTGCTAGTTGCAACTATTCTATGACCCTGCTCTGACCCTCACAGCAGGCTCATAGAATAGCTGCAAGTAGGCCACAAAGGTCCTGGAAAAAAAATTGCACTGCAACAGAAAGCAAATTACAGATAAGGAAGCACGTGCCAGACTGGAATTTTAAAACAGTGACACATTAATAAATCAACCCCAAATTAATTCATGTCAGTTGAAGCAGGGCAGGTGTGCTTGCTTTTCCCCCCCATAATCTACAGTGATGAACCAGAGGGTGGCACTGATGTACCAGAGGGTGGCATGGGTGAAACAGAGGGTGGCAGTGGTGAAACAGAGGGTGCTGTGAACCTGTGATGATGAACCAGACGTAGAAACAACATAGTCGCGACCGTTGCGAGCCAACAAGTAAGTTCGCAATTGCGAACTGGTACAAAACCCTCGCGAACTGGCAGAAACCCTTGCGAACACAAAAAAAATCCGCAAATTTGCGAGAATTCGCGGATTTTGCGGATTGCGAGTTCGCAAATACGCAAATTCGAGAACGCCAGATTCGCAAAATTCGCCCATGCTTAACTGAAACATACACTGCCTTTTATTTTTCTAGTTTGGTGGACATGTACCATTGAGTAATATATTTGCTCATCACCACACCCATAAAGATATTCACTCACCCAAACAACTGTTAGAACATGTAGTTTTAACTTCATATACCTACTTTATCAACTATTCACACATCTTTGGGCAGTCACACACCCCCAGCGAACCACACACACATTCACTCTCCCATATAAATACTCAGTTAACTAATCAATAACTAATACAGACTTTCACATAGCTAGTAACCAACTGGAGAAGCAATTTACACAACAACTGACAAAGTGATACAGATATTCACACAGTTTAGTCACTATCCACTATATTTAGTAAGACACTATAAATCTGTCAAGTAAACAGTCAATTACACTGCTACTAAATCCTCCATCCAAATATGTATATTTATATATCCACTCATTCTTCAATGCACATTGCTATATATATATGTATATAATACATATTTAAATAATGAAGCAAACCACATTCACTGGATGATGTCATCAATTATGTCATTTGAGATGTCATCAGTGATGTCACTGACCATGTCATGAATGATGTAATATGTGACATCATCAGCAGTGGATTGCGGGTGCGCAAGATATAGTTAGTACAACTAACTATATCGGAGGAATTTCAATGGTTTTGTATGAGTGAAATGTCCAGCTAACTATAACACCCCTAAAACCTATAGTTTTTTCTGTGAATTTCTAAGGTTTTTTAAATGCTAATTCCTAACTATATCAGGCCTGAAACGTATGGTTTTTTCAGTGAATATATGTATATATATATATATATATATATATATATATATATATATATATATATATATATATATATATATATATATATATATATATAATACTGAGTGCGTAAGTGGCACTCCCTATACCTACCTAACCTACTCAGAATCGTGGTCTTAGGTCCTGATTTAGAGTAAAGAGTTAAATGCCAGACTAGTTCCTATGCAAATATCTCTTTTTTTGCAAGATCAGAATTTACACGATGTTCACATCCCTGCTGATTTATCTTTACTGCTGCTCTCCTGCTGAAGTTCAACAGCGGAAATGCCCAAAAAACACCCTGTAAAATCGGTTGTGTTATATTTGGATTATGCATGCTATGCATCATTTCCTAGTGAAAAGCTCTGAGTAGGAAGTACTTACCTCCTCCAGTACATAGCTCAAACGAGGGCAGGCAATGGTGTTTAGCGGGTGGCCTTTTCTGATATATTTGGAAGCAGGTATTACCCTGAGAAATAATAACTGTACAGTTCTCGTTCGTTATTCCAAATTTCGGACAAGCAAAGAAATATGCAAACTGGGTCCTCGGTGTTGATGTCTTTGTATGATAAAATGAAATCCTACAAAAAGAAATGTAATTCAACATTTACTTGAAATGATTTAGTAACAGTGTCATTCTGCCAATGCAAGACTGCCCCGCATGGGAAAAATTAAGTTCTGATAGAAAGTCTGATGTAGTCAGTCTAAATTTCTCATTGTGGTCTACTTTCTATTTTTAGGCTTTTGGGTGGCATGGCTTATGTTTCTCTGTCTTGCCCAGATGCTGCAAAACTGTTAGTTCCTAAGTCCAGATCTGTTAATTCGAGCCAAAATAGAGAAACCTCAGGAAGCTCCATGGCTGAAGCCGTGGAAAATAGATTTTGGTCTGAATAGGGAATTTTCAGATCAAACGTTTGCGCAGACTAAACATTTTTGACAATAGGTTTAAAGTTTCATGACAAAATAATTTCATCAGC
The DNA here is from genome assembly GCF_964263255.1 of Lissotriton vulgaris. NCBI lineage: Eukaryota > Metazoa > Chordata > Amphibia > Caudata > Salamandridae > Lissotriton > Lissotriton vulgaris. The sequence continues at coordinate 382,123,385 of NC_141697.1, forward strand.
AGTTCTTAGCTCTAATTTCCCAGGGGGCTAGAGTGATGTTTTTGGCAATCATGTGTGCAATTATCTAAGACAGACATTGCAGAATAAAAAAATTGCTGCACACTGCAGTTGCTTTGCTAGTGTCCAGTTCAGAAGCTTTTTCATTTACTATGTATGGACTTAAAAGTATGTCATGATCAATGCATTTGACTCAGGGTCGTAGCGATCAATAATGCAGCGAGTGTCTGTGCGCCGAGGCACAGAGCTCCGAGGGTGGCACTATACCCCATTCATAAATGTATTTTTCCACCAAAGCGGGAAATGAAAGGGGCATCACCATTGATATGCCACTGATTCGACAGCTTAGAAAGCTTAAATCTTTTAGATTTTAAGATTGGGTCAATGAGACAGATCAGTTAATGAAACACAAAGTCTGAATCATGAGGGACACACATGCTGGAACCGTGATTTCACTCTTGTGCACTAACAAGTTATCTATCATCTGTTGATAAAGGCAATTTATTTCAGTTGAGTTAAAAATGTGTAGCTGGGACATCGCATTATTGGTCCGCGCACTGTTGCACATGTATTTGATCACATTATAAACTTCTGAAAATCGTCCCCTTATGTCTCTTTTCTTCTTTCCCACCCTACACTTATTCACAAGGCCTAATAGAAATATTGTCTTCGAAGATTGCCACCCATTACATTATGAAAACAACGATGGTGACTGGTGCAATGCTTGCAAAAGTTTCCGCATGTGCCAATCACTCAACCTGCCATAACTATGTATGTATGTATATGGTATTTCTATAGCTCAAACCTAGCCAAAAGGTAATGGAGCTCTGTACATGATCAAAGGCAAGGTTAAAGGCTGCAGGTAGTAGAATACGAAGCTGAGGTGTGGCCAGATAATGCATTGTGATGTAATGTTCTTTAAAGAAGTGCGTCTTCAACTCTTTCATAAATTGAAGTAGCATTAGCACATAGGAATGTTGGGAGCTCCATTGCAGTCAATGGAGCGCTCCCTGCTTCTACGGGCTGGTAAAGGCCCGCAGAGCAACATTCCAATGTTCTACAAAGGTAGGGTGACCAGAATTTCAAAATTAAAAACCGGGACGGGCACAAACATAGAAAAAGGACTAAATGTTCTGTCAGGTTTCAGATATATATATACACATATGTATATATACACATTTTTTAAGAACACAAACATATATATTTGTGCTCTTTTAAAGAAATGTATTTTTACATTACCTCTCGTTCTGTAAAGAGCACTAGGGCCCAGCTACTGCTGGGCCTGGCCTTGCCCTGTGGCCTCTGCAGCCCTGATTCACACCTTATTAAATCCTGCTGTGCTGCTCAAGTGAGGCGAAGTAGCACAGCAGGAGAGGTAAAGAACTGAACTTCTGCCGCCGTTTCCTGGAGGGCGGGCCGCAATGTGAGCCTGCATAACACTAATTAACTTGCAGGTTCACCCGACCCTTGCTTAAAAACCGGGACATTTCTTTTAATAACCCAGGCACTACCCAAAAACCCGGACATTTCTCCAAGTTGGAGAAAAGTGTCGGGACACCGGGACACTTCTCCAAAACCCCGGACCGTCCGGGGAAAACCGGGACGTCTGGTCACCCTATACAAAGGCTTCTCGAAACTCGAGGGGATTTATATCCCCTCGAGCTTCGAGAACCCTTTGTTTAATTTGTTAGAACATTCTGCCCTCTAGTGGCAGAATGTTCTAATAGCCTTATAGCCCTTCGTAGCAGGGCTATACCGGCAATTAAAGTCTCGCTGTCTTGTTAACGATTCAGCGGGCCTTTAATAGCTGGTATAGCCCGCTAAGGCGGGCTATAAGGCTATATTGTGACGGTCCTGATGGATATAGGAATGCTGTTCCAGATCCTAGTGATTACATGGAAAAGGCATGTTGTCTTGTTCTTTTAATTTTTACAGTTCTTAGCCTTCAGACTATTGGTGTTTGAGCTGTGGGTGTGCCGAGAAACACCAAGATTGTGAGCTTGTCTGCAAGATAAAGGGGAATGCTGGTTGTGATGGCTTTGTAAATGATGCAACTGGAGAGACCTGGTACCAGGCTTTCTTCGTTTTTTGGGGATATTTTGCCACTGTGTTCCTTGAGGTAGAGGTTCCTGCCCAGGGTGAATCCAAGTGATTTGGCATTCAGTGAGAGTCAGGGTTCACATTTTTCATTATTCCTGTCATTCAGTCAGGTTTGTACTGCACCTGTATAAGTAAAATGGGTAAACCCAGACATGGGTCACTGTGCCATGGTACACAGCTGTATTTCACTGATGAGGCCAAACAAGACTGAACTGGTCGGGGCTTGTTTGTGTTCCAATCCTGATAGACATTTCCTGGCAATTTGGACTGCACTGTTGCTTTTGGGCCCTGACCAAGACTTACATGTATATGGTTGCTACCCTTCTGGAGTAGGGTACTGTGCAAAAAATAATGAAAACATGGCCTGAGCTGCTGCAAGTGGCTGAGAATTTTTCAAGCATTCTAAACATCACCTTTTGTTGATTTAATGTGATGTCCTGTGAGATATGTAGGACATTGAACCTGTGTTGTCTGTACCACTGGATTGAACCTGCATAAAGCTGATGAAGCCCAATAAGTCTGAGAAGGGGATGGGGTTGCTTGTGTTCTTTATGTGAGGAATGGAATTTAAATGTTCAGTCAAAGATGAGAATTTGGTGAAGTTTCAGCACCTTTATTTACTTTAAAGGATTAGTATTGTTTTTGTCGTCTTTATTCAATTAGCCAGTTTACAAAAACATCAATAAAAGATTGATTAATGACAGCATAAATCAAGTCATCAATAAGCTTTATTCGGTTGAAACAAAGCAACCATAAAAGCACAGTACAGTTATTGAAATACATTCATATCTATACATTAAAAGGGAAATACCATGCCAAAGAGTAAATATGTACATACATACAATAAGTTTACAAAAATATAACAAACAGTTTTTAGATTATACGAAAAAGTGCAAAGTGCGTTAACAAGGAATTTCATTCATATAAAAAAGGGGGATACAACCCTCACTCAATCAGCATGTAACCGGTCTAGACGTAACATCTTTCCCCACTTAGTGGCGCCTCCTCTGCAATTCTAAGCAGCCCCAGGCATCAGAGTTTTGTTATCAGATCTTTCAAGGATCGATTTATCAGATCAATACGAAAAGTGATTCCTAGTGGGTAGCTTATAGTTGCTGAGTGTATTGTTGCCCCTACAGCGATTATTTCCTGTCTTAAATCTTACATGGGGCATATATGCGGCTCTGGGGTAAAAATCTCTCAGTTCCCTTACAACTATTGGGCCGTCCCCCCTTTGGGGCTGCCAGCCCAGAAGATAATGGACAACCCGAGGATCCCTAAAGTTTACAAGAATCAGATCTCCCGCTATATCTTTGGTTAGAGGACCCAACCATTTCACCCTTCTGACATTCAGTATTTTCCCGTCTATGTTTGGTGGAAGGGGCCTATTCTTTGATAACCAGAAAGATACCTTGTTTGCCAGCTCGGTTTGTCCCTCGATTTTTTCATTGCTTAATTCAGGCACGCCTGATAGAATGCATACAAATGGAGCTGCCTCCGGCGGTAGGTCAATTTGATTAGTTTTTCTTTGCCTATAACCATTTTTTGAGAGAGTCCCCACTAAGGGCGTTGGATCTTTGGATGACCCTACTCCTTTATCAGAGTTCAATGGTATTACCATTTTTGGTGTAGTCTGCCGGGTATTAGATGGTAATGACTTTTTAGATTTATTAGGTGCAGATGGCTGGGTTGGAGGAGTACTGCTTTGTGTCATAGTTATTGGTAGATCGGCAGTGGCTGTGAGTTCAGCTTTGTTAGCTCTTACCAGACTTTTTAAAAGGATAGCGTTCGCCTTCGTTGTTTCTTCTATAAAGGTAACTTTTTCCCCGATAACCATGATTTTATTAACCAAAGGGGATATTAAAGATTTAATGATGTGTTCAATCAGGGTCAAAGGGTCAGTTGGTGTGGAAGGTAGGGGAGAATCAGAGGTAGAGCATGCCCTGGATGATTGCGGGGAAATAGTACAGACCGAAGGGGGACTTGCATGCCGCTTTCTTTTGGTGGGGGGTGTCTGAGGGTTTGTTATAAGAGTGCTATCTTTATCTGTAATTGAGGAGTGGTTTCCCTGGTGGGTTACTTGGGGGTTAGGTAGTTTGTTAAGACTAGGACTTATATTTGGTGGGGCACCAGTTGATTCGTTACCCTCTTGAAACAGGATGTAATTAGTTTTACAAAGCGCATTAAGTTCTTCCAATAGGGATAGTGATTGACAGTAGTTAGTTGTTACTAAAGGGGATTGACGGCAGAAATTTACGTTATCCAAACTCCCGTTTCCAAGCCCCCCGCGGGAGTTAGTATTATTTATGACCCCTTTGTCAGCCATAATGTTGGTAGTTTTCGTATATAGCAGCAATATAGTAACAACGACAAACACCAGTACTGGACCAGTGTACAATGTCATAAATCCAATTCTGTTAGGCGGAAAGGGTATCAAGGCAGTCACGGTTATGAGTCAATATGATTTACCTCCTTTATCTAGTGGAAGGTAGGACAATATAACAACTAGGTACCTACTCCTTCGTAGTAGCCAAGAGGGGTGGCCCGTCCCGGCCTCCTTGGGCCTCTGAGGGCCACAGAGGGCCCGCCCTTTGCCCGGGCTTAGCCCCGGGCGCTGACCCGCGCGCGTTCCCGCGACGCGGGGATTCGCGCTGTCCTTTAGCGCACCTCCGGGGGCGGGACAGGAAGCGCGCCTTCCCAAGCGCAAGAGGTGTTGGGGGATGTAGTCCCCGGTCTGCCACCTCGCCGCGTCCGTCCAAAGGGGCAGGCTGCAGGCAGCAGGGAGCCCAGAAAATGGTGCAGCAGGGCAGCGCTGGGGCTGCGAGGGTCCGGTGCCCTGCTGTGTTGGCCCTTCCAGGTAGGTGTGTTGTCTGGCCGAAGTCCCCCGCTCCCCCGGGGCTCGCGCTGTCCTTTAGCGCACCTCCGGGGGCGGGACAGGAAGCGCGCCTTCCCAAGCACAAGAGGTGTTGGGGGATGTAGTCCCCGGTCTGCCGCCTCGCCGCGTCCGTCCAAAGCGGCAGGCTGCAGGCAGCAGGGAGCCCAGAAAATGGTGCAGCAGGGCAGCGCTGGGGCTGCGAGGGTCCGGTGCCCTGCTGTGTTGGCCCTTCCAGGTAGGTGTGTTGTCTGGCCGAAGTCCCCCGCTCCCCCGGGGCTCGCGCTGTCCTTTAGCGCACCTCCGGGGGCGGGACAGGAAGCGCGCCTTCCCAAGCGCAAGAGGTGTTGGGGGATGTAGTCCTCGGTCTGCCGCCTCGCCGCGTCCGTCCAAAGCGGCAGGCTGCAGGCAGCAGGGAGCCCAGAAAATGGTACAGCAGGGCAGCGCTGGGGCTGCGAGGGTCCGGTGCCCTGCTGTGTTGGCCCTTCCAGGTAGGTGTGTTGTCTGGCCGAAGTCCCCCGCTCCCCCTACGGCTCGCGCTGTCCTTTAGCGCACCTCCGGGGACGGGACAGGAAGCGCGCCTTCCCAAGCGCAAGAGGTGTTGGGGGATGTAGTCCCCAGTCTGCCGCCTCGCCGCGTCCGTCCAAAGCGGCAGGCTGCAGGCAGCAGGGAGCCCAGAAAATGGTGCAGCAGGGCAGCGCTGGGGCTGCGAGGGTCCGGTGCCCTGCTGTGTTGGCCCTTCCAGGTAGGTGTGTTGTCTGGCCGAAGTCCCCCGCTCCCCCGGGGCTCGCGCTGTCCTTTAGCGCACCTCCGGGGGCGGAACAGGAAGCGCGCCTTCCCAAGCGCAAGAGGTGTTGGGGGTGTAGTCCCGGTCTGCCGCCTCGCCGCGTCCGTCCAAAGCGGCAGGCTGCAGGCAGCAGGGAGCCCAGAAAATGGTGCAGCAGGGCAGCGCTGGGGCTGCGAGGGTCCGGTGCCCTGCTGTGATGGCCCTTCCAGGTAGGTGTGTTGTCTGGCCGAAGTCCCCCGCTCCCCCGGGGCTCGCGCTGTCCTTTAGCGCACCTCCGGGGGCGGGACAGGAAGCGCGCCTTCCCAAGCGCAAGAGGTGTTGGGGGATGTAGTCCCCGGTCTGCCGCCTCGCCGCGTCCGTCCAAAGCGGCAGGCTGCAGGCAGCAGGGAGCCCAGAAAATGGTGCAGCAGGGCAGCGCTGGGGCTGCGAGGGTCCGGTGCCCTGCTGTGTTGGCCCTTCCAGGTAGGTGTGTTGTCTGGCCGAAGTCCCCCGCTCCCCCGGGGCTCGCGCTGTCCTTTAGCGCACCTCTGGGGGCGGGACAGGAAGCGCGCCTTCCCAAGCGCAAGAGGTGTTGGGGGATGTAGTCCCCGGTCTGCCGGCTCGCAGCGTCCATCCAAAGCGTCAGGCTGCAGGCAGCAGGGAGCCCAGAAAATGGTGCAGCAGGGCAGCGCTGGGGCTGCGAGGGTCCGGTGCCCTGCTGTGTTGGCCCTTCCAGGTAGGTGTGTTGTCTGGCCGAAGTCCCCCGCTCCCCCGGGGCTCGCGCTGTCCTTTAGCGCACCTCCGGGGGCGGGACAGGAAGCGCGCCTTCCCAAGCGCAAGAGGTGTTGGGGGATGTAGTCCCCGGTCTGCCGCCTCGCCGCGTCCGTCCAAAGCGGCAGGCTGCAGGCAGCAGGGAGCCCAGAAAATGGTGCAGCAGGGCAGCGCTGGGGCTGCGAGGGTCCGGTGCCCTGCTGTGTTGGCCCTTCCAGGTAGGTGTGTTGTCTGGCCGAAGTCCAACATCAATAAAAGATTGATTAATGACAGCATAAATCAATACACAGTGTTTTGTGTCTTACCAGATGTAGCCAAGCTGTCTTTCAAGTATTTCTTTATTAACTTCTTAGTTGCAGGATAATAGATATGTACATCTGTGCAATTGTATGATGTTCCTTAATCACCAGTCTCTTCAGCAACCACATCAGCCCCACCACGAGCAGCCTGCCTGCTGCTGATCCCATCTCTAACAGTCACCACTAATCCACACAGGCACCCAAGCATTTTAACACATCACAGTCACACCAACATTCTAATACCAACTCTCACTCTGGCTGAGCAGCTTGGAGACAGCTAGGCTGGGAAGCATACATAAATACAATCAGGATATAACACAGTGTTCCATAAAGGAAAGTGTCACTAATCTAGCTAACAGACCTATTCTAAGTATAACGAGCCTTCCATAATGAGTCATTCTGGGAACTCAGCTGAGTTACCCAAAGCTGCAGTAGAAGCCATCAACGATAGAATGATCTCTACAGTAACATCGCTCAGTGTAAAATCCTTAGATAACAAGAATACATTTCCTTTAGCATTAACTATTGGTAACTAAGCAAAAAGATCAGCTCTCCAGGAGAATAGCATTAAGCAGGGAATAATGTGCCTGGGTCCGGAGTCTCCCTCTCGGTCGAACTCCAAGTGCAATTCCTACAGTCTCTCAAGGAACACTCATTATTATAAATTCATTAGAATAATATATCAATACTCTGTTAAGGGACAGCTTATCCAGCCAATAGGATCTGCTCATCAGATGGTGTCATCAACTTTCGATGTCTCTTCACTCGATTCCCAGAGTAAACAATCACACGGTACATTAGTATAAAACTTTTAAGTGTTATTACATTGAGGAAAGTTCCCATGAGAACCTCCCTACTTAAGCTAGAAGATGTGCTTGGAGTTTCAATATGAAGACAAAGAGTTTTCAGAGATGTGTCGGCAATCTAGCAACACTATTCTGATGATGCATTCATAAATGTCTAAATCATTATTTGTTATAACAAACACAGCAATGTCTCATTGTATTATAGTGAATGACCTAACTTGCGATTAGGGAACTAAAAGGAACATAGGTCTGAAGTCAGCATATTCTAAGCAGGTTGCTATTGCTAGGGAAAATATTCTAATACACATCTAAATAATAAGCAAGAGTCCATAGAAAAAGGTTTTGTGGCCTAAAGTAAAAGTGCACATTTAGGAATGATAGCTTAGTACAAAGATGTTTAAGTATACTACTTCATGAACATTTCACATACATGCTTTCAAATATATATGTACATTTGTAGGATTTTTTTAAATTTCTTTTTATTAGAAAAAAAAACAAGCAAGGCAGCAACAAAGTACATGAAGTGCATAGACTGCGCACAGGCGGAACATCATTATATCGACAATGGAATGATCGACACATTGGCGGGGGAGGGGGGGGAGGAGAAGAGGGAGCATCAAAGACCTTAAAGCAATCAAGAAGTAATGCGGGGTCAGGGGGAAAGCGGTACATCAAGGACAGGCGTCACTAGCGGTACACATATGTCACCTCTATACCGGTTCCAAGAACCTCATACTTTGTGCCACTCCCGGAACGACCCCGAGCCAGGTATACAGTTTTTTCCCTGAACATGCACCAATCCATGTTTTCCATCCACACCTCAAGGGTAGGGGGCCTCTGGGATCCCCATAGCTGTGCAATATTACGTTTGGCAATCATAGCCCCTAGGGTCACCCATTGAGTTTGAGCCACGTTATGGTCGGTGGGCTCCCAAACATATAGCAAGCAGCTCGTGGACCTTCCTCCAATAAACAGTGACTTCCCTACACTCCCAGATGATGTGGAGAAACGTACCCAGCTGCCCGCAACCCCGTTGGCACAGACCCTCTTCAGAAAAGCCCATGCGAACCAGACGGGGACCCGTGACATATACTCTGTATAACATTTTGAGTTGAACTAATCTGAGTCGTGCCGGAATCGCGACCTCCTTGGGGGAGGAGATCGCCAACTGCCAGTCCTCATCGTCAAGCTCAAGGCTGTCACGGGTCCACTGATCTCGCAATTTCGACAGTAGGTCTGCCCTATGGTTGATCAATTTTTTATACACCAGGGAGATGGCACTGTGCGGTATATGACCATCCAACACTCGGTCCTCCAGTGGGGTGGATTCCGGTATCTCCTCCCTAACCGGGGAGACCGAAGTCAATGCATGACGAACCTGAGCATAACGGAAATATTCAGACCCACCCAGTTCAAACTCAACCTGCAGGGCCGCAAAAGACTTTACCTGGCCCTTGGCCCAGAGGTCTCCCACCTTGTTAATGCCAATAAGATCCCACTTGTCAAACCCCTTAGTGTTCCACAATTTACCAAACTTATCAGATCCGAAAAGCGGGGTCGCCAAGGTCAATCGATCTTTCCAGCCTAGCGCACTAGTGGCATCCTGCCAGACCCGTACGGCTGCCCTCGTCGGACCCGACAGAGACCTCACCACCAACTTGGAATATAGCGCCCTTTAATATTTGCCCCGGGAAGTAACCACGATCCATGGCGAAACCAGGTTTTAACTCGGGCCATACATACCATGGTTGATGGCCCCTAACTGCGATGCCCAATAGTACCTTTTGATGTCGGGAAGGGCAATACCCCGTCGTACCACGGGCGTGTCAATTTGGCAATCGCAAAACAGGGCCTGCCATCCCACAACAGTTTCCTCCGTAGACCCTCAACTATCCGAAAGTAACTAGCAGGAACTATGTCAAGCGTGTTCTGAAGGGCATACAAGAAACGAGGAAGAGACATCATCTTAAAAAGGGCTGCTTGCCCAAGCAATGAAAGCGGAAGCTTCAGCCAGCCCGCAACATCTCGCTTCAACCGATTCAAGGGAGGGAGAAGGTTTTGCTTATACCGAACCCGGGGGTCCATTGAAACATAAATACGAAGATATTTAAACCCCTCTTGCGCTATCTGAATGGGACAGTTACGCGGCAAAACAGGAGTATCACCACAGAGGACGTAAAGATAGGATTTAGCCCAGTTGATAATCAGGCCCGAGTTTTACCGAAGGAAGTCAAATACATTTGTAGGATTAATATATATATATTTGCAGCATTATTAAGGATTCCTTCACATTATGGGGTGTGCACATTTGTGTGTCATTTTCAAAGTGAAAACATTTCTGCAGCAGTGTACACATATTTCTAATAGACAATTCTAACATAGGCTGCAAGTCGAATTTTTATTTTAGAACTAACTTCCCCTCCAAGGGTATAGGCCATCAACAAGGACACTCCCGCCATCTCTGTCCTGGACTTTTCATTCAATCTGACTCTGTGTGTAACCCATCTCCTTCCAATCAGCCTCAAGGCCTCGATGCCAGGTGTTTATTGGCCTTCCTCTTTTCCATTTCCCATTTGAGATCCAGTTGAGAGCTTGCCTGGTGGTGTTTGATGCAGGCTTGCAGAGGATGTGACCTATCCAGCCCCAGCATCTTTTTATGAATTCTTCATGAGCAGGGAGTTGGAAAGTCTGCTGCCATAGGTCATTGTTGCTGATGATGTTTGGCCAGTGGATTATGAGGATTTTCCTCAGACAGATGTTGATGACGGTCCGGACATTGTAGGTGGTGGTGAATGTTGTCCTCCAAGTTTCTGCTCAATACAGAAGTACTGATTTTACTTTGGTGTTTAAAAGCCTGATCTTGCTTTGCAGGGTTAGGTCCTTGGAGCAACAGATCTTCTTTAGCTAAATGAAGGCAGCCCTTGCTTTGCCGATTTTTGCCTTGACGTCAGCATCTGTGTCATCCTGCTTGTCTATGACACTGCCCAGGTAGGTGAAGCTGTCAACCTTATCCAGTACATCGCTAGAGAGACTGCAGTTGTGTGGGCTATGTAAGCATTCAGGATCTTGATTTTCCCCCGTGGATGTTGAGGTAAATTTGTGCTGATGTGGCTACTATTTTGTTTGTCTTCTCTTCCATCTGAAGATGGGTATAGGAGATTAGGGCCAGGTGGTCTACAGAGTCCAGCTCGTCGAGCTGCAGACAATTGGGTCTACTATTTGAAATGTTGATGGCTAGTTAATGTTGCAAATTTGCTGCAATTGGAAATAATATCACTTAACCCCAAAAATCAAGCAGTGCAATTCAGCCTCATATGAAAACCACTCTTTATCTCGCACTTTTTATCAGTTTGACGCTCATCATGTGACACTATTTTTATGATACTAAAACAATTACTGAAACATAGTATATTAACATATGTTTGGATGATGTAGGGCTTATCATAATTACAATCCATAACCTGTGTTAAGACTTTTATTGATGTTGCAGCTGGAATGTGCACTATGATACGTAGAAGTATCATGCTTTTTCTAACTGAAACATAATTTGAAATTAGGTCATTAGATATAACACAGCAATCTCATAAAATTTGCTGATGTAAATATCAACTTGCCTTCTAGTAGCAGTAGTCAATAAGATTGTAAATGCATTTTAAAAAAATATTTAGTATTAAATCATTTTTATTGGAAAATTTTACAGCACACACAACAAAATAAATGCAGATATGGCCATCGCATTGTGTAACAAAGCTTGAAAAGACAGGCTAAGTCTATCAGCATCGGAACAGACTCATGCTATTGCAAGAAAGCATTGCGTGCGCAGAAGAACTAAAGAAAACCAAACTCCAAGAGAAACCCCCCAACCACAAAGTAGGTTGGTATTGTTCAAAGTCTGAAGAGAGTTAGTGCACAAAGTCTCAGAACATTTGTATTTGGTTATTGTACACTTTCAATACTATGCTGCAGTCATTGTATTTCTCTTTAGACATGGTTCTATCTGGCAAAATGAAAGAAACAATGTAAGTATCATTTTGTTTAAAGTGAACATGGGTCAGTCTTCTAAGAGCTCAAATTATATTTATAATTTGCATTTGTTTATCACGATTTGCTTTTGTTATCGTAAATGGAAGAGATCAAAATTTAAAAAAATGCTAAATGACCCAAACGTTTATGCTTTAGTATGCATTGTCACAAATAAATAGTTAGAGATATGAACCTGAGTTTCATATCAGAAATAATGCAGTAGTTCACTATATTATAACCTCATGCACCCATTTTGCAGTTTTAGAGGTCACACAAGAAAAGTCATAAATGTGAATTGTCTTTAACACTGTGAGAGCATCCTGAAACAGTTGCCCATTTGTATTATTTATACATTCAATTATTTATATTGTCCTCTGCAATGAAGAAACCAGCAGCTGTTGACGTGTTTGGAATTAGGATTGTATTTTTTTTGACTGTGCAAGAAAGGGCGACATATTTTGCTCTCTCTACGCATGATTCTCATAAAACTTCAGACATTTACTCCCATGGGTGTACTTATACAGCTGAGGTACATTTAGAGCTCGAATAATCACAGGTCCCCATTAGTAGTCTTGAAATTATTTTGTGAATACCAAGTTTATTTCTTTGAAGGCATTTTTGCATCTATACCAGTAACAAATGTGCATTTATAAATGTGTATTTAAATTACTATAATGCAATTGATTTACAAAGCTATTTTAATTTCTCCAAGAAGAAAATATCGTTATGCAAGGAGAAAATATGTTTTCCCTGGGAGTAACACCTTTCCTATGATCCCACTAATTTTGTAAGTATGAATTCTCCATTCCATAGCTGAGTACAGAATAAAAACGACCCTTTACCCCTCCTCAGTATCATTGCACACTAGTCTGCTAGTTAATCAATTTGTATTTACAAATTCACAAATTGTGAATACAAAATGTGAATTTAGACTTGTAAATCAAGTCACCTGCTGACTTAGGTCGTACTGCTGTACCCAAATGGCTTTGTGAATCTGGGCCTCGATATTTAGCAATTTTGCATTTACCAATGAGAAGATTGCCATGTGTGAATATTTGAATGGCCTGAGTTCATACATGCGTCCTGATGTTTTATTGATACTCCTTAATCATTGGCTATTCTAGTATTGCAAGTTTGTTGCATATTATGCCTATGACAAAAGTTTATTTTAAGGCTTGTCCTGACCATTTCAATGGTGTGTATATTCGGTTATTTCCGGTCATTCCTTTGAGCTTCTCCGCTGTGCATGTACAATGTTATATGGCAAATGCTGCTGCTTCTATTTTGCATCTCATCATTGGAACACGTGTCATGCTGATATTCGTTCTTACTAAATGTTGCCACTTTTAAAAAGCGGCTTAAAATTTGGCTATGTTAGCCAGCGGCCTGCTACATCATCCACTTATTTTGGGTCAGTATTGGTCCTTTGACTATAGTGCTGAGATGCATCATTTGGAGTGAGTTGTTTGCTCTCAATACTTTTCCATAACATAACATAACATAACAAAGCTCATTTTCATCAGTGAATTGTTTTCTTGATGGTGATACTGAGACCAGACTTACTAACATTTTGCATCGTGTTTGTGTCACTTTTTTTTGGCATAGACACAACGCAAAATGCTACCCAAGATTTACATAGCGAAGCAAGGGCCAAATTGTGTCACCTTGCATGGTTTTGTAAAAAGCAAATCAATGCAACTCAGTGTCTTGTGCTGCATTGCATTACACAGTCTTGGGTGAGTGCTACATGAGTGGAGCCCATGTAATTCGATGCAAACCAAGTTTTACTAAAGGAAGTAAACCTGGGTTTGCTTCAAAACGGTGGGCCTACCCGACAGAAGCATAGCAACAAGACATATCTTAATTTATTCTTGTTACTTCCTCTTTTTATGTGTGCTGCATTCAGCAGAAGAATTAGAAAGAGGAATATGTCTGTAAGGATTGTTTTTGTGCAGAAAGGTAACAAAAAATCAATCTTGCCAAAATCAATCTTGCCAGCAATGCAGGCACCCTTGTACCATGGCAAAATCAATCTTGCCAGCAATGCAGGCACCCTTGTACCATGGCATCAGAGTGCCGTCTTTGGGGCTAGGCTGCCTGAAGTGCACCACTGCCAAGAGACAACAGAAGTGTGCCATATCTTAGTAATGGTGCATTTCTGCCCTTTCCTTTTCATGCAACGCAGCACAGTGCAGCAAGTTGCCTTGCTGTGTTGCATGAATGGTTAGTAAATCGGGGACCAGATGTTTAAGGATACTGAACGAGATGGTCAGTATTGTATTAACCTAGTAAGATTGAAAGGGTTAGTGAACACTCAGGTCCCTACAGTAGAGACATGAGTTCAATAAGACCCCACACAAAATTGACGTAATAAAAAAAAAGTCATAATTGTGACTAAACCTTTTTCTTTTAATTGTTGTTCTGAGGATTTAATGTGAAATACAGAAAAAAAGTTAATAGTGAAATTACACTATAATGAGACATACATGTATTGAAGAAATACACAAATAACACTACATGTAATAATTTCAAAGGGTAAATAATAGTGCACACCATTATAAACATTAGCATTTTCCTTATGCATAAAAAAGCTTTTAAAAGGGAAAGAATGAAGCCAAAAATAGAAAGGTAAAAGAATGAAGAATAAAAATAAAATATAAAAAAACAGTGCTTCCTACATTGCCAAAGTACTTTCTGAAAAAAGTGGTACTGGTGATGTATAATCATTATATGCTACAGAATGCGCAACTCATGATTTTGCATATATCACAGGATAACCAGAGCTTATGCTAACAAACATAAACATACGAATTTACATTGTCTACATGTATTTATTGCAATTACAACAAACTGGTTTTGCCAGAGCAGAGATCAGAACAGTATAGCACACTAAGGATAATTAGAATGTACAATAAAAACAGTCTTATATAGAATTGTAAGTAATAAAATTCATCAGCCTTTACGTGTGCCACAATTGATTACTTTTATTTTCAATTAATATACAGCGTACATCAATTAAACCAACAACATCTTTTTTACAGAATCCTAGCTTTGAATTCACACCACTAAAAATGTAAGTCAAAAGACAAATCCTATCAGATATAAAAGAATCAGAAAGGTAATTATTTAAAACATTTGAGAACAAAAACACGAAATATACACCAGACATAGTTGAAAACACAGTTATTGAGTTATTGGTTATTTACGGTCCAGTTTGGTTCAAAGACTTCATTTGGCAAGTTAAAAACAGCCATAAAAGTACATAATTTATACAGCATAAAAACAAATGTAATAATACACATAATAAGAGAATCATCAATACCTTCCAGTTGTTAATACATTATGCCCCATAGTAATATGTAATACGTAATGCTTTTTCTCACAAATATAGCCTTCATAATAAAAAGTGCAACATTAAAACACACAAGGTGATCATTTAGTGCAAGCAAATTTTTCAGAGCATTCTTATAGGTTCTAATGTTCTGTGCAATGCAGATAGGTTTACGATAATAGCACTGGAGATTCTTATATAAGTTGCAGAGCAACATAAAGTGCAACATGAATGATACTACAGTGGGGGGTGTTGGTGCTCTAGGAAGTGATTGCTCCTTGCTGCCTATATATGTAGGAAATGGATCACTAAGGGGCCAATTAGGATGACGGGCGGACTTTGTCCGCCCGTCATCCTTCCGGTGATTGGGACCGCCCGCCATAAGGGCGGGGGTCCCGTGGGGGCTATTAGGATGTGCCCGCCACAGTGGCGGGCACATCCTGTAGTTGTAGCATTGTGGCGGGTGGTGCACTCTGCACCGCCCGCCACAATGCAAAAAATGCATTTTCACATTTGCATATGCAAAGCGGCAGGCACCGAGGGGTGCCTGCCGCTTTGTATATGCAAATGAAGGGGGGTACCATAGGTACCCCCCCTGTGCACCCCCACCTCGGCCTTCAACATGGGGGCCCGCAGGTGCCCCCAATGGCAACGACCGCCTGCCATTCCGTGACAGGATCGCCGCCGCGGAAAGGCACCTATGGCCACACATGCAAATATGGCTGGCGGTGTCTGATAGACACCGCCACCATATGAAACTTTTTCCGCCCCGGCCGCAAGGCGACCGCAAGGCGACCGGGGTGGGAAAGTGGCAGGCGGTGTTTGCCACCGCTGCGGTCCCCCCCGCCATTGTAATGTGGCGGGGGGGAAAGGGTGGCGGGCAGGCATTTCTGTCGGGCGGATCGCCACCACCACCATGGCGGTGGCGATCCGCCCGACATCATAATGGAGCCCTAAGTGTTTAAGATGCAAAAGGTAGGGGAAACACCCTGTAACCCCTAAAATCGGGAAAGAGAAAACTCTACCACTAGTCAGTAAAACAAGGTCCGATGCACACGATTAAAAGTAATTCATGAAAGTTAGTGTGGTCGTGTAAATGACCAAATCAACAAAAAGTTAAATCGGATTAGTTCTTTGTCTTTTATTCATAGAAACCAGCCAACACGTGTTTCGTCACATGGGAAAGTACCCTGCGACTTCTTCAGGGCTGTACTTCTAGTGTGATGGTACTTCCAATTTCGCTCCGGCTGGTCTAAAGGAGTACGTCTAAATTGTGCGTTCTTTAGGAGATCAGTTTGTAGAAATAAAGGAGGGTACGTAAAATCTGGTATATTCATGAGCCAGTACATGCAGTAAAATCCCTGCAGCACCTAATATCTGTGGTAATGAGTAGACCGTTGTCGTTCCAAATCCTATACGTAGTTGGATATCTTATATATAACAATTCTGACCAGCAGCGAGTATGCTGATGTCTGTGGCAACAACGGGGGTGTTCCCTGCTCCGGAAGTGGACGATAAAATGCAACGTGCTTTGTTTGCTCAGACTCACATGGGCAGGGGATCATGTCTGAGGGGCAGGATTTCATGTTGGAAAAAGTGACCAGTACTGAATCTAAATTGCGTCAGAACCTAACCATTTTGGATGTTATTAACACAGGATAAATAGTTTTGACAACCCTCCCTGAAAGACAAGGATGTATAAAAATCAACCGTTGACTTCTTCATCTCAGTGCACATTCTGCGTTCAGATCTATGTTGTAAGAAAATATCTTTAATATGTTTCTTGGTAAATGATAGCACCTTGGGTGGATTTAGCCAAACTGACAAGTTAAATAAAGTGCTGAAGGTTGAAATTATATAGGCTACCTAATCGATGCAAGAAACATTATCCAAAGTTAGACAATCTAAAATAATTGATTTTGAGAAACTAGTTTCCTCTTTTGACCATATAGAGAACTACAGTAACAAAGGTCCTACTAAAGGCAGGTTTTCAAAGTACTGTAAACCAACCTCACTGTGGGTGATTTAGGATTTCACTTGATCCAGGATTCAGAGGGGGGACATTGACCAAAACCGTCATGTAAGGGCTGCAAGCTGATGCTAAATTAATCATCACTGGGCCAAAAGAAAACTCTCTGTCATTGTTGACATGGTGACTCACTGCTGGAATCTGCATCTGAGTAACTTACGAAGGTAATTGGTTCTGGTAAAGATTAACCATTGGTAATGGTAGCATTGAAGGTGACCTTGGGTCAGTCCCTTATGCACAACCTATCATGGCTCTCTGCAAGCCCTGGAAGAAGCACAAGCAGTTGATCGAGCGGGACCCAGATTAAGAGTAGACCTATTAGCCTGCAGAGTCAAAAAGGGAGGGGGGTTCCACTACATTAGAGTGCAGCATGTTCTGGCAAAGAGAAGCTATTTTCTCAGTATTTCCTGCCAGCATGTCCAATTTCGCTCTAAGTGGCAACAATGCATCATTATTAATAGAATCTACTAAACTAAGCAAGACAGGAGCACAAAAGGTGTCACCTAGAAGAGAAATGTTGGAATTGGCCCCAGTGTCGTCCGGACCAGAAGAAGCAGGGGGACTTAAGCTAGCAGCTGCAGCCCTTCCTTTTACGCTTTGCAGTTAGTGAATGTACCTGAGAGCGGGGGACCATAATAGAAGAAGCTGCAGCTGGCATAGATGGAGAGTGTCTACAGGAGAGCTCGTCATGAGCCTCACTAGTGCTTTGACTCTCCAGTACTTCCTGCTCCCTAACCTGATTCGCAGCTGAATTATTCATATCCCCAGTGACAGCCTCCATGAGCCCAATTGGCACAGCCTATGCCCAAGGAAATAAGGCTTTCTGCCAAATCTATTTCTTTCGAGATGGCTTCAACAGCTCTTGCAAAGAATGAGTCAGTAGTAGTGCGATTCGCTTCCATTGCTGACTTTGCACTCCCAATCTTTTGCTTGCCCAAAATGTCCAATAATCTAATAAAGCCCTTAGGTTAAAAGGAATTTTAGGCCCAATAATTATAGGATTCCAATCTAGGTAGCAGAAAAACCTCAAGGAGCAAAAGGGGTAAGTCTGGATATTGCGTTCTTAATGGACAGTGGCCACTTACTTCTTAGGTGAAAGTCCCAACTAGATGCTGGACTGGTCTTGAAATATGGAGCGGCCCAAACACGACAGTTGGAAACAGACTCAAGAAAAAAACAGGACTTAGACGGGAGGCCCAGCATTGTCTGGCCATGGACGGGACTGTCCTTGGCCCAGGCTTCACCCTGGCGTGGCTCGCGTGCAGCCTGCTACACAAGGGGGAGAGACCGAGCTATGAGTGCGTTGTTAGCACCTACCCCTTGGAGCAGATGTGTCTGACAGCGAGGTACTCTGGGACAGCAAGTCCCACCAAGATATGTTGCAGGGCAGAGTTTGGCATACATTTTCCCAACTATTAATAATCACTCATATTATACCCCCAGCATAGGTGAGTGCCGCATAACCACTAAACATGGAGGAATCTAATCCGTGTGAAAAACGCATGCAATTCTTTAGCATTTGACATTACCCAAACAACAGTTCTTGAATAATTGGCTATGGGTATTTGTTGTACATATTTTGTTGTGTGCAACTCATTGCTTAAATCAGATAGAAAATGTTAATTCTTAGGAAAATGTTGCAAAATCCTGTTGTCCTCCCAGGAAACTAGCCTTAAAAAACGTTATTTCTCCTTGAAACAATGTCTGAGGAAATGTATCATGGCCTTTGATTATTAGTTCTTGTGAACAATTGGAATCTTTCCCAAGATCAGCCTAATTCCATGAAAAATAAACATTGGCAAAGCCAATAGATCTGGCTTAATCTACTAATGCATACAAAAACAGCTTTGCATAAATACTGTTTGCATGCATTAGAAAATTAATGCCAGACTAGTTGGATTTGCCAATACTGTTTGATTTGAATTGTCAAAGTGTGCTATGTAAGGGGATACATAAATATATTGGGATTTGATATCATTCTTCAGTTGCTGCAGTATTATAGCACAGGCCCCTGACCTCTGAAGCGTCACGGCAAATCACTGATAAATTTGTGTGCCTAGCATTCACAGTGCAGACTGCTAGCATGGTGATGAGACTCTCTCTGCATTTCCATGATCTGCCTTGTCAGGGATTCTAGGTGCATGATGTGAGTGACACTTCTTAAAGAACCCACCAGAGCAGAACAAGGGATGTCAAATGGAATTCGATTGCCCCATACCTTTGCCTTTGAGGAAGGAGGAGTAGCCTCTGCCTGAGAGTGGCCAGATGGGACCCTCAAACTTTGTCCTCATTCCTGCTCTAACTATATATATATATATATATATATATATATACAGAGAGAAAGAGAGTTAGAGCGGGAATATATATATATCATAGATTCCGTTGTCTAACTGGAATCTTCCTGCACACGGACCCGGACCACCAGATAATTGCATAAATGTGTTGCAGCCATTACGCGCTTCGGCTCAGGCCGAGGCTTGATTACCTGACAAACTCCGCAGCTTAAACCTTTTCTTTTTAAAGTGACAACTGCTCGGTGCTCTGTGCAACGTGCAAACAGTATGCAGTCATAGACATAAAGGAAACCAGAACACATTACAGAAACAATACATTATAAACACATTTGACAAATTTGAACATCGTTAATAAATATTTTGAATAAATATTTTAAAACCATGAATTTTGTTGTTAAATTGTATGTATCTCATAATTATTCACAATTTAATTTATGGAAATCAATTTGCAGGTAAAGATTTCCTTACAATATTGTATGTAAATGTCACTGTATATTACAATCTTATCCACAGTCTTTAATACTACGTTCTTCAAAATATTCTTTGGATATTGTTTTATCGGTTTATTTATGTGTGCAAAATGACCGCCTTAAAGTGCTAAGGTGTTTAATCTAATCTAAAAGTGTTTGAAGTGCCTAGTGCCTCTGTGTTAAATAAAACCAATTTGTTTCTTTTTCCATTGTTGCTAATATTCCAACAATAATGACTGATACTGTTCCTTTTATAGTCACTATTTTGTAGATTGCTTTTTATTAATGTATTTGATCTATTTACAATTCTGATTTTGCAGCTGTTGATTCCGTTCACCTTACCAGATATTAGGTTTGAAAACCTTTTGACCCATCTCAAACATGTGTTACTGCATTACACTATACCATGGATTTAAACAAGCTAGTATTGGGTATTAAATATTAAATATAAAAGGCATGTGTACAAATCTTTTGATGTATTGAGTCCCCCTGGGTGTTTGTAGTCCATCTCTAAGATATACTGTGTCTCCAACCTTCTTAGTTTAATCTCTCTGTTTCCACCTCTTCTACTGGGGAGTACTGCATCAATGAGGTAATACCTGAGATCTTGACTGTTGGAATTGTGGTGCTCTTTGAAATGGCGTGCCACCAGGTATGTGTTATCTTGATTTACTACTGCTTGCATGTGTTGGAGTACCCTTTTATGAGCTTGAAGTTTGGTACTCCCTATATATTGTAGGCCACATGGGCACTGTAACACAAATATCACATGGTCTGTTTTGCAAGTTAAAAGTTTTGTGATTTTTTTGTTCTCTTGTACTGAACGGAGTTTGGTACGTAGTTTTGTTGAGACCCTGCTGGCAAGCCTTGCAGGTTTTACATATAAATCTAAATATACCTACTTATATACATACATACGTGTGTATATATATATATATATATATTACCTACTGGGGGTCGTCAGCAGGTAGTTATAGTTAGGATTATTTTGTATAGGGAATCCGCAACATTCTATTGGGAATAACTTTGGCGTCGGTTGAGGTATCTGCCTGAAATTTTCCTCAAATTTGCCTCGCAGCGCTCCACTCCTTTCCTGAAAGTTTGAGGGGGATTCATCAAGCGGGGGCCGAGATAAAAGGGGGTCCCAAAACGTGTTTTCCCCATGTTAATTTCCATAGGGCGGTTGAACTCACTTTTAGCCCGAACGGCTGAATGGATTTCCACCAAACTTGGCAAAATTGTAGGGACTGGTAGCCCGATGTGCCTTTGCTATGTCTCAAGATATGTGCTCCAGTGGATTTTGAGTAATTTAGGTAAAATAAATATATATATCTATAAGCGCGCCACAGTATGCGCACCGGGGCGCGTACCAGCGCGCTACGCGAGTTCGCGCGTGGAAAGCTGATTGGCTCTTGGGTGTCTGTCAACATTCCAAACAGTCCGGAGCGGCCGCCATCTTGTCTCTCGGTAGGATCGAGACAAAAGAGGGGGCAAAAACAAAGGGGGAAATGACCAAAAGGGGGCAGAGTAGACCCCCCTGACCCCCTAGGTTTGATGTGGGGGCCATAAAAGGGCCCAGTGATGTCATGAGTGATGTCACTGACCATGTCATGAGTGATGTAATATGTGACGTCATCAGCAGTGCATTGCAGGCGCGCAAGTTATAGTGAGTCCAACTAACTATAACATGGGAATTTCAATGGTTTTATGTCAGTAAAATTTCCAGCTAACTATAACTGGTGTCAAACCTATGGTTTTTTCAGTACATTTAATAGGTTTTATAAAAATGCTAATTCCTAACTATAACTGGTGTGAAACCTATGGCTTTTTCAGTGAATATAGATATATATATATTTATATATATATATATATATATATTTATATATATCTATATACATTCTTACGTGAAAGTGGGGAGGAGATTGTGTGTTAAGGAAAAGATGGAAATTAAATGAGACAAGAAAATAAGGAAACAGTAGTTAATAAATACTGCAGGATTGTGTGTGAATGAAATATGGGGTAATTAAAGGATATTGTGCAAACGAGATCGACATTCAAGGAGAAATATTGAACAAATGAAAGAAAAAGGGGGTATATGACGACAAATTCACCTCCTATTACATGACATGCATAATTTTCTGAAATTTTATA
The DNA here is from genome assembly GCF_964263255.1 of Lissotriton vulgaris. Classification (NCBI taxonomy): domain Eukaryota; kingdom Metazoa; phylum Chordata; class Amphibia; order Caudata; family Salamandridae; genus Lissotriton; species Lissotriton vulgaris. Next base: position 382,145,294 of record NC_141697.1, read on the forward strand.
AAACTGGATTAAAGTTGTATGTAATTACATAAACTGCGAAATCGTATGTCCATTTTGGAGGCAAGGACTAATTTCACAAACAAAAAAAAGCACAAGAAACAGAAGTGCTGCAAATAGCAGCAATGCTTGGGCTGGTAGTTTCCGTTATTCCCATGTACTTGCACTAAATGTTTATTGCAAATGCTGTGTAATTGCATAATGTAGTGAAAACAAATAATACTGGAAATTGTGTGCACCAAGTCTAACACAAAAAGTACAAAAGATCACACTTGCATAATGGAAATTCTTCCTGGGCTAAACTTCTCTAGATGCTTTGAAATAACAGAAAGACAATTTCACCCATTGCAAATGTTCAGCACATCCATAGCTACTTTCTTTCAAGATCTGTATTGGTTTTGCTCGTGTTATGTGTGCAAAAATTAGAAGGAAATAAGGAAAATGATAATTGATGGTAGGACCAGGAAAAATACTCCCCTTCCAACCGTGGGTATTTACTGCTATTCCTCTATTTGTTTTTCTGCACTTTTAAAATCCCCATTTCTCTAAATATTTTCAGGATTAAAAAGAGCCCCAAAGGAGCATACTTTACTTTTCCTTAAAACCAGTGGAAGGGAAGAGGCTCTTGCAGGATGTAAACATTTTGCTTTAAATTGTGTATAAGAAAGTGAATTATATGGTGAGGTATTGCCTAGTACCTGCCCCATACCTGGTAAAGGACCACCCCAGGGACTTCCCCCACTACCCTCTTTAGGCACAGTCAACATGCAACACTTTCTTTATGAAAACCTTTGGGTTGGGGTCGTATTTATTACACAGCAAAACAACAAATATAAAAAACTTTCAATATAATTTTTATAATTTAATATGCAGAAACCCCCTTAACATCCATACAGTATTATTTACAATTTGTTGGGTGGCTAACCTTAACATGGACTATAATCCATAGCCATTCCTAACTGTAAGTGTTCTGCATTGAGCCTACAAGTGAGATCATGACTGGTCCACCTGTGAGGTCCCTCCAAAGGGATCTTGTGCAGGAGGCCCATCTGCCCACAAGGTTACCAACCTCGGGCACCCCCTACACCCTCAATATCCCCCCCAAGGGGCTGTGCTGCTAGCTTTGGCACCCCCGTGTCCATGTGGGGATTGGCCGTAACACAAAATCAAAGATTAGGGAGTATAGAGGTAGTGCTCCTTAGAGTACTGTGGTGGATGCATCCTCCAAACAAAATTTAAAGAAACAAAAGGAACCACCTTGAAAGGGGATTTATTGTTTGCCTAGAGATGTAAGGCATACACAATGTTTGTTAAAATACCCCTCACACACCAAAAGGGCCCTTGGTGTCATGCTTCATCATCGGGGTCTTCCCGCCCCGCTGCGGGACGGGGCGTGCTGCGACTGGCGACTACGCTGGAGCACAGATATTTGTAAGTGCTATGTGAGGTGTATTTGTTGTGAGTGAAAAAAGGGTCAGGGGTGGATGGAAAAGTTATGCTAAAATATACCTGGCCTTATGGATTCAAAAAAACTTTATTTGGTCATAGGCTGGTATTATTAAAAATGTGTGGTTAGAGACATCACGCTAGTAATGTGCGTATTCTCCTTTGGGTGTCAACATGTTTCGAAGCCGGGAATGCTTCTTCGTCAGGACAGAGTATGATCCCTCAGTCACTCACTATGTTGCTGTCAATATGTGAAAAAAATATATGCAAGTGATGTTAAAAATACAATACCCAATTGGTACAGGTATAACTTTTCTAGAGCTTTATCAGTATTTATAAGCTAGAAACATAGGGAGTCAGTGCTCCATTAACCTCCGGGTCGGGAGATGAAATGAAATGGAAGTCTCATATACTGTTGTTGTGAAGTCACTGCTTGCTCTCTCGCCAACCTGAAGTTCCCCCGATGATGAAGCATGACACCAAGGGCCCATTTGGTGTGTGAGGGGTATTTTAACAAACATTGTGTATGCCTTACATCTCTAGGCAAACACTAAATCCCCTTTTAAGGTGGTTCCTTTTGTTTATTTATAGATTGGCTGTAACAGCCTTTTGGTAGTGTGGACTCCCACAACTCTTGCACCCTCTAGCTGACTTGCTGGAAGGACCCCCTGGAGGGCCCTCAAAGACCGCAGACCCCACTTTTCCCAAGTTAAAGGATGGCTTCTATGGACCGTAAATGCCCCACCAATCATGACTTCACCCACCACAGGCCAGAATTATTCACCTACTATCTCCCCCCCCCCCCCCCCCCCCAGGAAGGTCATGCACAGCTTTGCCTATGGGCCAACAATTGCAGAATATTCTCCAGAAAAATCTTGTTACCCATTTTTGATAGGGGGGCCCCATCCTGCGCAAAAGAAAGGGCTCCTGTGTAGGCATCCATGCGGGATAATCTGCAGCCTAGATGACCTAAATAACTTGTCATCTATCCTATTAATCCATTGTGCAGAGTGATGGAGCGCCCAGACCGACTCCCCAGCTCGCCATTGTGATTGTAGAATGATTTGGGACCATGCAATGACTGACCGCGGGAATCCCTTTGCCAGCCATTTCTTTTTGGTAATCAATTCCTCAAATAAAACCCTTCTGCCAAGATGTACCAAATCATTGCCCGCCAGATGTACCACCACTACCCCCGAAGGCGTACCCCCTTTGTGGAGCCAAGACCCTAGAGTGTTCCTCAACTGTCCCAAACAGAGCCCACCTTGCCTGTGCATTACCCGTTGCGCATACAAATGTGCTTATTACCCACACTTGCATGAACTCTGGCACTGCAGCCTGTGAGGGGGTTCCCCAGGAATCCAGTATTTGACTAAACTTCCTTCCTGAATCACAGGACAGGAAAACCAAACTTCCACCAACTGTCACCTCAGGGTGCACCATAGTTAAGCAGGAATCCGGTAAAACGCCTTGGCACTTCGGGCTTCCCACCTGCATCACAGTGCAGGAAAACTGAGAGAAGAAAGAAGACACTGCATTTAGCAGCAAACCTACAACATGTGCAACCTCAGATAACATTTGTAACACTCAGAGGACCAACTGCCAATCCTCTGCACCGCCTGACCCAAGAGTCCATTTGCAGTAGTCGCTGTGGCTGCCCCAAATCCTAACAGAGTGTGAAGGGAACTCCATGGGGTCAGACTCAAGCTGCCCTGAGTGCCAATATAGGCACCCTGGAGAACTGGAACCTGATCAGTGGGGTACCCATTGGCATGTATTAGGAGCCCCCGCCCGCCCTCAAACGCTTATATGGTTGCCCACAGGACAGAAGGAATTGCCTGGTGCCCTGTGCAAGATAATGTGCTTGCCCCTACCATCCTTCTCTGTCTTGGAGTGCGCAGCCTGGTAATCAAAGCACCCCTCACAAACTGCACGTGGGGCAGCTGAAGCTGTTTTTTGTCAGAGAGTGTTCTTGTAGCAGAATGCTGCAGATACTTGAAGCATGCTGACATCCCTCATAGAAAATGCCCCCCAACGAGCTATTGTAACTCCCACTTTTTTAGCACGCATAAGTGACTTAGGGAACAATTTTGCATTGGCAATAGAAGATAGTAAACCTCTCCTCAGAAGTCTGAATTTGGCCATCACATTGAATGTGAAGTAAAAGCAATGTCAAGCGCACACAACCTGCATCAGTTTATAAATTGAGTTTTGTAATCATTCAATGAAAAGGATAAGATCCAACTCCAATGTTTATAACCTATTAGGTGTTTATTCATCCAATGTGAGTATTTGTTTCACAAGAAAACCAGCCGACACGTGTTTCGTCAAAACCGGGGTAAACCCGTGACTCTTCAGGGCTGTGGAGTTATAGGATGAGAGCTGTGTCGTCGGACCGGTGGTAATTCCAACCCGGTCCTGATCGGGTGTAAACAAGGGAAGACGCGAGAAGGAGGTGCTTCTAGTGCATTTATACTGCTGACCGGTTGGAAGCGGAGCAGGATTCTCTTTCACTGCACAGCTGTCGAGCTTCACCCCAGTTCTTCCCAAAGAAATGCACTATATACACAATCAAGGGCATTGATGACTGAAAACTGCTTCTCTTTTGCAGATGCGTAACTTTATAGAGGCACTCTCTATCACAAGCATGTAGGATACATCGGGGCAGATTTACGTTAACTGGCGCATCCCCAGGGATGCGCCAGTTAATGTGCGCCACAGTGCGCCACAGCTCCGCCACCCATGGTGCGCCGCATTGCGTAAGGAATTGACGTAGAAAGTGACTCAGTGAAATCTTGTAGATTTCACTGAGTCACTTTCCAGGGGCGTTCCTGCGACGGAACGCCCCCCCCCTGCACCGGAACGCCCACATGAAACCTGACGCAGGTTTCATCTAGCGCAGGGCCTTACACCGTGACGCATCTCCATAGATGCGTCACGTTGTAAATGCCTCGTAGGGATGCACCACATTTACGCCGCCTTGCATGACGCAAAAGCGGCGTAAACGTGGCGCAAGGGCCTCATAAATCTGCCCCTTTATATTCTCTCTAGTTTCTTACCCCAGGCAATCACCTGAATAGGTTTTCTTTCTCTCTAAGGTGTCTGGTGTTAACTAGTCTTTCGGCACGTCTTTTGTGTGTTTTGTAAAATTGTGACCTCTTGCTGAGAATAATGTGTAATATGCGCACTGCACAGAAATGTAACTAATCTGGGAAGATTAAATACTAGCTTCAGAGTGCAAGCCCACCGACTAACACAAATAAATGTACATTCCCTTTAAAAATGTTACAGTGTACTAAGTACACATTCATAGTCCTGCAGTGTTTGCAATTTCTTTGGACTAAAGTAAAGGCAATGCAATGTGAACATCATCCTAATTCCCAGATATTTATACAGTACTCTAAAATTGTGCCTCTGATTACTTCAAACCCTGAAGTAGACACACGTGTGCCCAGATATGCTGTTTGGAATGGCGGGGCTTGTCAAGCAGAGGCAAATTTGCGGCAGAGGTGTGTGCTGCAGATTCTCCCCGCACCCAGACCAACACGCCAGCTTCAAAACACTTCCCAGGCTTCACACATCCTCACAGTCTCCGCTGAATCTGAGCCTCAGTGGAATTCGGTCAGACGTATAAACCACTCTCAAACACCTTAACAATCGGGTAGATCACAAATGCCTGACTATATGCTGTTGAGCGGTGCAGCTATGTGTTCAGGCAAGCAAAAAACTGTGGAAATGAAAACGTGTAACGCAGTGAACATTATTCCTGTGCTAAGGCTAAAAGCAATGTGATATTAAGAGAGATGTCCTCTTTTCATTTAATGCGCGATTCAATTGAAAAAACAGTTCACGATGATCCCGAAATCAACTCTCCTAGGCCCATGTACAGATTCCCAATTAGTATCCCAACCAACAATGAAGCCAAATACCAAGTACCGAACAAAGAAGCGACACCACACTGACAAAACACCTCTCACCTGGGCTTCTGTGTCGGGGATGCCACCATGTGTTGGACAACATGGGTCAGGCGAGTCAAACTAGAGCCCGTGTGGCTCCTTGCTGGCGCGAAATCAGCTGATGGAGATGGAGAATTGCTTTGAGAGCAGAATGCAGAGTGCTGTTAAGGAGAGAAGAACAACGGTAATTCTGCTCTGTGGAGGCAGCAAGCAGCATCTGTGGTCCGGAGCAGCGAGCCTCTTCGCGGCTTCTTTTAAAAGGGAAGGGGTCCAGTGCTAACATGTTGCCAGTCAACCCGGAAGCATTTAACTCCTTCTGGGTCACTGTGCGTCTGGCAACCAATACCTGCGTGTCTTATAGGCTGGTGTAGGGGCGCCGTACGCCGCCACCCCCAGCCCGCACAGACAGGCGCCGGCATCCCACCATAGGCGCGGTGCCCCCTAGTTAGGGTTGCCATGGCATTAGTTGGGGTGGATGGTAGTCCATCACAAGTCATAATGTCGCTATTCTAGTCCGATGCAGGAAAGGTTTCAGTAAATTGAAACTGAACTCAACCCTTGGTAGCTATGGTACAGAACAGACATGCTTGACTTAAGAAAATATATTTAGAATTTGGAGGTACCTAAACAGTTAAAAGGAGAAAAAAACACAATGAAAATCGGACTCTAATTTATAAAAATAGAGAGTAATTTAATTAGGGATATGACACCAAAAGACAAAATCCAAAAAAGAGAACCAGCGACATGCTTTTTTAAAGTTTTAAATAAAAATAGCATAAAAAAGCTTTAAGCACCAACCACGGTCATCTGGCTGTCCTTCACTGGCATCCAGGTGTGAGCTAGGGCCAACATCGATGGGGTGTGGGTCATCACAGAGTCCAGGTTTGTCCCGGTCTGAAATGTTATTTTCTGACTTTATTCTCTGAAAATGGAAGTCAAAAATCCTCAGAGGGGTAAAGCAGCAGGCTGTAACCGAAAGGGCTCCATAAGGCAGTTTAGCCTTCTGGTGAAGCTCAGAGCAGGAGAAAATCAAAATTTGCTCCCACGGAAGGTCCTTCAATGGGCAGATTCTTGTGGAATCTTCGCCCGGTCAAGATTTCTTCGTTCTGGCTTAGTTACTATTTTGGAGCTTTGATTCATTCAGCAGGCTGCATGCTGTACCTGAAAAGGCTCCACGGGCCAGATACTTTGTCCGTGGCGTCCAATTTGCTGCTGTGGAAAACCTTGGAGCCCACCAACCTGAAACTTTGGTCCAGTTTGACTGCACCTCCATCTGAATGACATTCTGGTTTGTCCTGGTCCTCCAGAGGTATTTGGACGCAAAAGTTTATAAGTCCGAGGTTTTTCAGAATGTTAGGAAGAGTACACAATGGCTCTGTCAAGGGTCCGAGGACCTCAGGAACAGCACATCGGGGACAAGACCTCCTCCAGCAGAAGCCATCCACAAGTTCCAGAGCAGGTCCAGATGGAACTTGTCAGCTGGGTTTTCAGAAAAAGGTCTTCTAGCAGCTTGTTTTGTCTTGGTGTGAGCAAAACGTGCAAAATAAGCTATCACATAACTATGCAAAATTACGTGCAATTATGCAAAATGCATGCCAAAGAAAATTAACTAAAAATACACTTTTGAATTGATTTCCACTTTCCAATGAGCAGAACACAGCAGCTTGAGTTTGGGGTTTATTGTTTTACTCTAAAAAGATTACTTGAACAGTTGGTTTGGGTAAAAAACATCTTTCTGAAATGTTTGTTGACCACCACCGTTAACAGAACTGCTGCTCACATTCAAAACACTGCCACTTGAATTTGAATTTGTAGTTTTGCACTCATAAGTTGCCTAAATTGTCCACACGGGTTAAAAATCTACCTGAAATACTGCTTGAGGTCAAACATTACCCACACAGTACTGTCCCCAAATTTACACTATGCAGTGCATCCTCAAAATCTCTGCAGTTTTGTGTAAAATACTGAAATTATGCGGGCATAATTGCAATTTCACCAAGAGGAGGTCAGCCCTTGAGTCAACTTCTTTCTCCTGGGTACAAGTGGAAGCAAGTCTATTCTTTCAAAGGCCTGCTCAAAAGTCTCACGTGCAGTCATTCTTTTGTCTTCTATAGATGCAGTAGTGTTCCGAAGAGGATGCTCAGGGGGCCACATTTATGCTTGGAACTAGCCTATGGGTGGGAATGCCTCTTGGCCCTTCACTAACCAACAGTGAAAAATTTCCGGAAAGTAACCTTATTAACTTTTACAATCCCACACCATCCCTCTCTACCTAAATCCAACATGGCAGAACCTGTCTTGCCCTGTTGGGAGTTCCTGTGATCACCCTAGAGGTGTGGCCAGGAAAATGTGCTCTATGGTCACTCAAAACCAATTCTGGGGGCTGCTTCTCTCCCACTGGGATTGGTACCTGTCTAAAGAGAGGGTCAAAGGAGGGGGCAGGACCAGGTGTTAGCTGCATCTGCATCTGCATGTGACAGGGTAGGACTATAAGTTAATTAAGTTCTTGGGCATAGCCCAGTGGTCATCCTATCAGCGGAAAAGAGCACATTCCCACAACCAAATGCCTCTTTATCTTGTGTGTGTGTGTGTGTAGCTAGTTGTGTGAGTTGTTGCACTGATGTGTGCCTAGATGTGTTAGTAACTGTAGCAATCTATCTTTAGTTTGCATCCTCAAAATGTAACATTATAAACAACACTGCAAGAATGAATTAGTATAGTACATTACCCCAATATATAGTGCCATTGATCTGCATAAAAAGATAAAACTGAAATATGTGTTAGTTTCACAATAGATTTGGCGAAAGTAACTTACAGTTTCAACAATGCATAAAGAAGTAATTCTAACAAATAATTAAACATTTCTCACACTGTAAAGTATTATATTAATATGAATAAGCATTTCAATTTCCCTTTTTTACTGTTCTCAGCTGCTTTACTCAAACACCGCAAACAATGTATGTTTTAAGAAGACATCATAGAACAGTGGGGGAAAACAGTTTTAAAGATTGTACAAATAAAACAAATCTGCAAACTATCTGTTTGCAATTAAGGAACACTGTGGATTGTATTCACTACAAATAAGTAAACATAACATAGCTTATTTAACTATTATTAACCATTATTAACTATTTACAAATATGGTTTTCTGCACAATCTTTTCAAACATGTGCATATATCTCTCTCTACAATACCACAAAAGAAAGTGATGTTTGGACCTACTGTACTATACCTTTTGGGGAAAAGAAGGTATGAGCTAAATATGTGCAGTGTAATATTTGTGTCATAAAATTACCCAGCAGTGCTGAAAAGATGTATTCAGATGGAACAAGTTCCAATTCTAAGCACTTAAAACTGACTCATGAAAGGGTATACAACTGAATCATGCACATGAAGCCAGGTGCAGCAGAAAATTTCACCACTAGAGCACCATTGAGAGAAAATCCATCAGCTGCAGTCATCAGAATACCAGCAACCTGTGAATATTTAAGAGAGATGATTACTCACTGCACGAAGTGCCAATGTTTGTGCCTGTAAAAATGTCTTATGTGGCTTAATTTTCCCAACTACTGTACCTGTGTGAATGACTGTATAGGTGTGTGAGTACATGTATGAGTACCTGTATGGATGTGTTTGCGGCCATTACATTCACTTAATAATAAATATATTTATAACTTTACAAGTGTATTTTTTAACATATAACATATGTGTTCCGAGCGGGACATAGTACGGGGTCAGCGTTGATCAAAGCCATGGAGGAAGTTCGTGAGGCGGTGGACCAGGGAGGCTCAGCCATTTTGATAATGCTGGATCTGTCATCACCTTTGATATGGTCCATCACGATGTACTGATGGGTCGTTTATCAAAGGCTGGGGTCCAGGTTGTGGCCTGGAATCTACTGAAAGCTTTCCTGGCCGATAGAGTACAAACATTAGATCTAGGGGGGACAGATCAAAACCGTTCTACCTCCCCTGTGGAGACCCACGTGGTCCTCCCTTAGCCCGACGCTTTTTAATATATATGTGAGACCACTGGCTGCCCTTGTAAGATCTTTTGGGCTATTTTTAACCTCCTACGCAGATGATACTCAAATCGTGCTATCCCTGCAGAGAGCCAAAGAAGCGGAAATGGCCCCCAGCTGCCATGACTGCATATTAGCAATAAGTGTCTTGATGTCTGCCAACTGCCTGATGTTGAATGCAGGCAAAACAGAGGTGATTATTTTTGGGAATAACCCCAACCTCTGTGTCTAGCTTGGTGGCCTTGTGAGATGTGCCTCCCCCACCCCCTACGCGTAAAGTTAAGAATTTGGGGATGATCGTAGATAACACCCTCACATTTGGAAACCAGGTCAGCGGAGTGGTGTCAACAAGTTTTTTTATCCTGAGAACCCTGAGCAAAATAAAGTTTCAAAACAGTTGTCTTAGCCCTCATTCTCTCCTGTCTGGCCTACTGTAACAGCCTGTATCTGACCATTAATAATAAACATCTTAACAGATTACAGATGGTGCAGAATGCGGCAGCCAGGCTGCTTACGTGCACTCAGAGGTTTGTGTCGGTCAGAAATGGCCTACAGTGCCTTCACTGGCTCCCAATCAAACAACAAGCCCAATTCAAGGCTCTCTGTACGGTCTTCAAGTCCCCGATGGGGACTGGCCTTAAGACCTAAAAAATCACATTCAATGGTATGTCCCCGGGAGAACGCTGCACTCAATGGAAGCAAAGCGTGTGGCCGTTCCTAGGGCAAAAAAGGCTAACTGGGGTGGAAAGAGCTTTGTCCTTAGAGCCACCAAAGCCTGGAATGACCTTCCGTTTTATCTAAGGTCTGCTACGGAATTTCTTTAATTTAGGAAAGGTCTGAAGACCTAGTTGTTTTCAGCTTAGTCTCAGTCTTGGCTCAGGGGTGGAGGGTACCAGGTAGCACCAGGACACCCTTGGGTAACCGTGCTCTTTATAAACCTATATACCAGAACATAACATAACAAAGTTAACATAACTTATTTAACTATTTACAAATAGAGAAACACACTAAAACGTGAACTTTTACAACAAAAAGTAGCACAATAGAAATAGAAGAGATGATTCCTAGAAAGGTAGTAGAAGAAATAGATGAAGAGGCACAAAGGAGGTATAGACATGCTCCTTTGTATATATGGGAGTCTAGTAGTGTTTGTAGGATTTTCCAGGGTTAAATTGATACAGTAGGTCCCCACCCATGTACTTGTAGTGCTGTTGTCTATTTACTTTAGCTCTGCAAATATTGAAAAGAATTGGCACTGGTATTGTCTACATGTTGAGCTTAACTACATGTTGTGAAATTTAGGAACATTAGCTTGGTTTCTAACCCTGAGTTGTGCAGAATATCCATGGAATCACTTGCATTACTTTCTCAGAGAAGCAGTCTCTAACATTTCACATATCATCCACTGAGCTTCTGAAAGGACTCAAAAGTACAGTTGTGCTTTTTTCCTTTACATGTGAAAATCTATATTGGAACTTTGGATGTAAAGAGATATTTGGAAGAACGGCTTGTTACTCTAGTGAATGGTGTGCCCACAAAAAATAAAATCAATCGGATAGGATGTAAATAAGGTGGAGAAAGCTACATTATATCTTAAAGACAATAATGTATACTTTAAAGATGTAGATGTTCTCTACCATGAAAGTAACATGATGGAGGAAATGTTGCCTACAAGTGGACAGTTTAAAAAAGTGGATAGAAGTAGATCTAAAGAGATATATGAGCATTAAACTATCCATCTACTACATTCAAAAGAGATTATGGGGATGCCATTGAACTGCATCAGATGAACAAGCTAAAAGAACTAAACGTGTCTGAATAAAATGTTGCCAAGCTGCTTCTTCACAGTCCTATTTGAAACAAGAGATTTGAAAACTACCTCACAAAATCCTCTCAGTGGGTCCATCTTGTGGTTCAGGAATTAGACAGAGGAACATGGCGGCGGGCTGACGCTGGTCACAGGAGCTCGGCAAGGCAGCACAACATTTCAATGAGAGAAACGGTGGAAACTTTGGAAAGCGACACATAATGGTCCCGCGAGTGAAAATTTACCGGTGAGAACAGTGATTCGGTCCTTTTTCCCTTGTATGGCAGCAGTTTAAGTTTGTTTTCCTTTCTTCCCTCGGTGTTGGTGTTGCTCCGGGCAGCGGTCTGGGGCTCTGGGACCCGGGAGAGAGCGCTCAGATAGACCCGGATGGGCAGAGAGGCGGAGTTTGCAGAGCAGGAAGCCGGGTCCGCGCTGCCTGGTGGGCTTGGAGTGCGTCGGACCAGGCTTTGGATTCGGGCACAGACAGCTACAGCAAGGACTATCTTTCGGGGGCTGCGTTGCAGAGTTTCTACGCAGAAAACTGAGGTTTCCACCCCGCAGCACTGCACAATACCTCTTTGTGATCCGGTAAGGCGGTCTCAGGCTGGGGGGGCGCGGAATCGGGACTGTATGGAGCAGGTTCCTCCCTTTCCCTATTCAGTTATTCCCCCGCGGAGTGGAGGGACAACAGGGAAAACAGCAAGAACTTTAAGTCAAGGTCCCCTAGAGGATGTTGGGGAGTCCTGTCAAGGGGGGAAGCTTATAGGGTGCAGCGGGGTTCGAACACCTGTACAATACCAACAGAGGGGGGTAAGGAGAAATAGGTACCAGTTAAGGTCCCAACAGGAATTGAAGACCAAGGGGGTTCTGGAATACACAGAGAGAGTTGGGGTAACGCCACTGACCACACATAAAAAAAGGCTGCAAAGATTGGGGATACTACTAAAAAAATCAAAAGGACCTGTGGGCTCCATTTACCTCAGAAGAACACCCCATCTCTTAAATCTTACTTTAAAATCATGGAGCAGGTAGCTAGCTCAGCTAGGGTTACAGTTGGGGCCATGCCAACACAGGATAATGCTCCTCCTATTACACTTGAAAATCGCTTTTCTCCACTTGCAAGTATAGTAGATCCGGAAAGGGGTTCAGGTGGAGTAAGTGATGATAATATCCCGAATGTAAGGCCAATCAACTATGGGGGCCCCCCAGTTATTCCATGAGTGTTAATTGCGACAATACAGCTATCCTTTCTCCCCCCTTCAGGCCCTTCAGTTCTTCAGCCTCCACAGGAGTCACCAGAGTCAGAGGGCAATGTTCAAGCTCAAGATCAAGTTCAAGGGGAGCCGCCACAGTTGGATAATGCTAATAATGATAGGGACAGTTTAGGTTCCCTGTTGTAATCATTAAGGGGTGATCTGATGACTAAGTTTGAAATATCTGAAACTAATCAAAAAGGTATCCACGATAAGTTTGACACCCTGGAGTCAAAACTGGAAGACATTTGCACACGCACGTGGTCGCTTGAGCTTAAAGTCACCACATTGTCGGAGTCTGTTCAAGGGAACTCGAAAGATATAGATGCCTTAAAGACTCACAACCGATCCCTTCAGATGGATATGGAAAGGCTGGAGATGCAGGCTTGTAGGAACAATCTTAGAATCTTGAAGATTCCGGAGGGGGCGGAGATGGATGACATTAAGGGGTTCGTATGCAAGTTGTTAAGAGATGGGGTCTTAAAGGATCGGCTAGACATTGATTTAGAGGCCGAGATACAAAGGGTACATAGGGATCCCTTCAGGCTGCATCTAGAGAGAAAAGCACCCAGAAAAATGTTGGTTAATTTTCAGACCTATAGTGTCAAGGAATTAATATTAGTAGGTGCCTAACACATTCTACTCTCCACCATCGGGCCAACCCCTATCAAATTTGTTCAGATATTGGGGGGAGAACAGCGCAGAGGCAGTGGGAGCTCGGCTCCAGAATGCCCGAATTAAGATCACTCGGGGCAAGTTCAAATGAAGTTCCCTGCATTATTGAAAATAATGTGTAAAAACAAGATGCACAACTGTAGCCAACCTGATGATGTGGATGATCTCCTGTCTCAGATGAAGGGGTAGCAAGGGATGGATGACAAGCTCTACACTGGGTCATTGGGTCACTGGGTCACTGGGGAGGATGAGAAGGAGAAGTTAGGAGAGAGTGGGGAGAGGTAGGGATAAGTGATAAGTGATACGTGACAAGAGAGATATAAGTAGAAGAAGAAAATGGTGAACAAGGGTAAAAACAAATGTAAAAACAAAAAGAAATAGAGTGGTATAGAGAGTTGAAAAAACAACACATATTAGGAGTAGGTATAGGTATAGTATTCTGTTGTTTTCCTTACTGTGTTTGTTATATAAAAACATTTTTTAGACATTGTGCTGCCCCCAGGAGGGTTCCTAAAAGGCGGTTCCAACGGAAGTGTGAAGCTCAAGGCAAAAAGGGAGTACAAGAGGTGTAGCAATTGTGGTAAGAGCAAATAAGGGGATTAGGGGTCAGAAGTGGGATACAGACCAGTCCGGTAGATGGTTGGTGGCAACTCTGTCTATATGCGGGTCAACGATTACTTGTGCGGTATACTATGGCCCTAATGAAGATAATCCCGGTCCTCTCCTGAAACTCAGAGTCAGCCTGTTATATACCTCTGCTCCGGTGTACTTGGTGGATATTTTAATTTAGTCCTGGATACGCAATTGGATCGGACTTCCAAAGCGAAATATTGTGTTCCAATTAGAACACATTCCACACTTAGGAACATTATGAAAGATTTTAACTTGCTTGACTTCTGGAGAACAAAGTATGGTACTGCAAGAGAATATTCATTTTTTATTAAAAATTACAAGCAATATTCTGGGCTAGATTATTTCCTGGTAGATCAGAGGCTGCTTGCAGACACAGGATCGATTTGCTATATTCCAGTGGGTATTCCAGACCATTCCGCTGTGGAGTTAGCACTTAACCTGGGGTCTCAGAGTACAGAGAAAAGATGGACACTTGATAGGACGTTATTACTGGATTAGAGGGTGAAGGAGGAGCTAAATGATAAAATAACTGTTTTTTTTTGTTTCAATATAGGCTCCTCTACCAAACAGGTTGTCTGGGAGGCCTTTAAGGCTTACCTGCGGGGTTTATTGAGCTCTCTAATGGCCCATAAGAGGAATACCAGCAAGAAAATAGAAACAAGTTGCCTTAAGGCCATCAAGGAGAAAGAGGTAGAACTACAGCAAGCTGCCTTAATAGCTAGGGAGGGTATCGCCCAATTGGAGAGGGAGTTGCTTAATCTACAAGTAGAGTTTAAAGCCAGAAATGACAAGATCATTAAGGACAGGTGGGAAGTCAGCAAACTACAGAATTTCGCTTATGGCGATAAATGTGGCTCCCTCCTGGCATGGAAGTCAAGGACAGAAAGGGTTAGAATGAACATCAAAAACCTGACACAAAGGGTGTCAGGGTTACTGATATCTGAAGATGAGTTGATCAGAGAGGAGGCCAGGTCATTTATGCAGGGTCTCTACCAAGAGGATACCACGCATGCACCAGAAGAAGTCAGGATTTACCCCAACTGTCTGAACCCGATAAGAAATATTTAGCTAGTGAAATCACGGAGGGAGAAATTAGAGTACAACTAAAGAAAATGAGTCGAGGCAAAGCCGCTGGTCCAGATGGACTGCCGGTTGAAGTGTATTCTGGCCTCCTAGAGATCGGTGTGCCGGTCTTAAAGGTACTCTTTAATAGAATACTTATACAAGGAGATCATATTCCCTCATCATGGTCAGAAGCTACCATGACATTGATTGCTAAACAAAATAAAGACCCACAAAAAATTGAGTCATACAGACCAATTTCGTTATTGAACTCCGACCTGAAGATTTTCTCTGGGATACTGGTCACTAGGTTGGCCAGAATTATAAAATCGGTTATACATCCAGACCAGAGAGGATTTATACCAGGGAGGCAGCTCAATGAGCTCACTTTCCTGGTAATCGGTGCAATTGATTTTGCAGAGGAAAAGGGGTTGCCACTTGCCATCATAGCAATCGATGGCGCTAAGGCGTTCGACCAGGTTAACTGGGAGTATCTCTGGGCGACCTTGACTGGGTTCGCTTTTCCATCAAACTCCATTTGAGGAGTTAAATCTCTATATCGGAACCCTCGAGCGAAGGTTCTAGTAAATGGTGCATTATCAGAATGGTTTAGCATTTTTAGAGGTACCAGGCAGGGGTGTCCCTGTCCCCTTTATTGTATGATTTATATATTGAGCCTTTTGTTTGTGTACTGAGAACGGACTGTACTATTTTACCTTTTAAAATAGCTTATCTAGAGCTTAAAACCGCTCTATATGCGGACGACCTTCTCCTGTATACTTCGAACCACACGGATGCAATTCCACGGGTATTCGAATTGGCTGAGGAATTCGGTAGGATCTCTGGGTATAAAATTAACAGAGAGAAAACAGATACAATGGGGTGGAATAATTTAGTGACCATACAGGGGGCCAGAGAACAGATTAGGTACTTAGGAGTATATTTAACCCAGATGTTGATGGACATCCCTAAGGTTAGTTGGCAGAAGGTAGCTAAGGAGGTGTGTAAGTTATTGATAAGGTGGGGGAGTTTGCCATTGAACATCTACGGGAGGGTTAACCTTGTAAAAATGACGATCCTCCCTAAAATAACCTTCCTGTTTATTACAGTTCCGCTACCATTTAACTCTAGGGATATTGCTAACCTTCAAGGGAAGATTGGTTCTTTTATATGGTCTGCAAAAACACCCAGGATAGCCTGGAAGAAATTGAGGAGGGGTTTGAAGATTGGCGGTTTGGCCTTACCCGATTTATTTTTATACTGCCATGCCTTTAACTTTAAGAATTTTAGGATACTGGCCAAATAAATTAGACTTCTCCTCACAGGGCCATCTTTACCAGGCACTGTTTTACGATTTGCCTCAGGGTCAGGAATTTTTTCTTTTTAAATTTGGGGACCCCAAAGTCTACAAAAACGTTCGTCTTAAGACCTTGCTGGCCGCGCTTAAAAACTGGGCATATATCAGGAAAGTTTTGGGGATACCATATTATAATCTACAGGCTCCTATTTGGGATTCCCCTAGCACTCCTGATTGCTTCTTGGATCAACTAACTTAACAAATGGGTCCTTAACTAGATTTAAGTTTTATAAGCTGTCTGCTTGGTGGGCAAGACAATCCTGGGGGATCGGATAAGACAGTTTGCCCCTCGATTCCATCTCCAGAGAGGGCCTATGGAAACGTGAGGTCTCCTTCTGGTATAAGACGTTCATTGAAGTAAAAGGCGGTTTGGATTCTGAATCGGTGAATCTTTGGGGTAATGTCCTTACAGGAAGCTGAGAAGAGATACAGAAAATCTGGAGGGATTCTTTCACTATGTCTCAGACAGTAATTCAACCAGCTAATCTGAGGAGGAATCACCTTTATACAGCCTATAGTGTGTATTGGACTCCGGCTAAACTATCCAAGGTGACCATGAATACATATTACTGTCCCAGATATAAGCATCCGGCTTCGGACGATCAACATATCTTTATGGACTGCCCAAAGATCGCTACGTACTGGACTGCGGTATGTGGCTTCCTAGACGAGGTACTATCAAGGCCAGTTGCTTTCAGCACTGGTCTTCTTTGGTCTCCCGTCGGGCTATAACATGAATAATTTTGCCTCAAAATGTTTGTTCTATGTGATAGTTATAGCTAGAAGGGAAATTTGTAGGGCATGGAAGTCGGAGGCCCCATGTATATTTGCTGATTGTTTAATAAACATCATTATGATCAGTCAGTCAGACATGTCTTGTGACGAAGCGAGTACTAATAAAATCTGGTCTGCACTAGAGGCCTGGAGGAAGAACTAATATTGGTCCAATGATTATGCCGGAGGTTTGTGATCCGGTCCTCCCTTGTACTTATGTCGGTCCAGCCAGGGGAATGGGAGATGGACCAGGAGACAGCCTGACCTCTGGGTGAACTTTACATGCTGGGCATAGACACCAAGGGCGGTCATAGAGTCGGTCCATGTGAAAGGCGCAGAGAGACCCCATCTAGAGTTTATCTATTCTTCTGGCATGTATGAGGACACAAAATAAAAAAATAAAAAATCCTCTCAGTAGTAGTCAAGCGGTGTCTGACTAACACTAAATTTCAAGCTCTACTCCTCTGATGTTAGTTCATAGCTTCAGACACCTCTACAATACTCCTAAGAGATCCTCTGTACCACTATAGCTTTTTATGACAGAAATAACCGGTCTGTATCAAACCACTCTATGAAGTCAGCCACAAGTCTCTGAATATCTGAAATCTTTCTTCTGCACTGGACACAGTAGTGTTGCCCACACCTTGTTTGCTAGACTCGAAGATCTATTTGGCCTTTAAGTTCACCTCCTTAACACTACAGCCAGCAGACCCTTTATTCTCCACCCCTCTATCATCCCCACCTTTTCTCTCCTCTACACCCACCTGGACCAGCTGCAGTCTCAGCTGCCACTCAGCATTTCTGTCCTTGAGGTCCTTAGGGGACTGAGTTTTGGAGGAGTCAGTACATCCTGCAGCGTACCCAATAAAGAAGTCTCTCTCAGGGGGATCCACTCTCTCCTTTTGGAGATGTCACCCACTCATTTCTCCACTCTTCCCCCTCCTTCAGAAACAGATTACTCTTGGGCGCCTGATTCTGAACCCACTGACAATCAGGGTTTTGTCTTTTCAAGAATGATGAAGCATCCTCTTCAAACTCTTCTTTAGTGGCTGATTGCATTCTGTGCATGTTCTCCCAGGCTCTAATTGTGAACTAGTCATCAAACTTGGATGTATAGATGAGGAGTAAATGTGTGTGTGTGCGTGTGTGTGTGAATGCTTTTATGATTATCTGAGGGTTGCAATCACTGTCTGGCTATATGAGAGGAGGCTACATAAGTGCTTTTGTGGGAATGTAACAGGATCTGTAAGTGCCAGTCTGACTTTTTGAACATGTGCAAATTACATACCATAAGCAAAAACCCAAATCTAATTTCAAACATATGTATTCATACTGGTTTAATAGAATTATTATTCTTTCAGTATACCAATGTATCTTTCTCCTTTCCTGCTCACTTTATTTTTAGTTAAGGTTTTCATCTAAGATCCCTGCTATTGCTCTACTGTTGTAGTGTCTAGAAGGCATACAGTTTCTTTCAGTTTATATAAACTCTCTGTAAATATACTTTTATATCCTACCTCCTAATTAACGTACCTCTTAAAGCTCTTTGCTGCTCTCTCAGAATAATTTCTATGTCTGGCAACATCCGTTTTCATTCCATATCTTTAGTCAGAACTCCTGCAAACCACCTCCTCCCTCAGTACACAAGCAGGTAAAATGGCCATCTTTCACCATGTGCTCTTACATATGCTGCTCTGGTTAACAAATCACAGGCTTCCTTTCATCTTTGTTTTTTATTATACCACTTCTAAATGGTCAGTATTTCTTTAAACTTTCCATGCTTCCTGCAAAGAAGCCCAGTTTGGTTGTTTTTTTCTGCAGATTCTTGAATATTCTGCTACCTTCAGTGTGGCACCCATATGTAAATCAGTGGTGACTTTAGCAGATTTACACAGGGCTGCACTGAGCCCGCAATGGTCCAAGGATTTTGTGAGTGGCGAAAAAACTTTTTGGGTCATTTTACTGTCCATTAAACATGCTTTCACCTAATTTTTAACACACACATAGAGTCAGGGCACCTCTACCCTTACCCCTTCATGTGCTTTCCATGCCTATTTTCAGCCCCGGGGCCATTCCTTGGCACATAAAGTGGTGGCCACAACTTTTCTCTCAGGTCAGGTTGTGGCCAACCAATCAGGATCCTGCTGTGGAATGTGTACCTGAAGATGAACGGCGGGTGGATGGGGTAGATATAAAAATGTGGGTGATGATTAATATCTCCGAAACTACTGAATCGATTTACACCAAATCATAAAAGGTACTATTTTGGACCAAGAGATAGCTTTCTACTAAATTTGGTGCAATTCCGTTCAGCAGTTTTTGGGTCTTTGCTGTTCAATTTCCCTATGGGAATTAACATGGGAATAAAGAGTTTTGGGACCCCCCCCCCTTTTTCTCGATCCATCAGATCATCCCAAAACTATCAAGATAGGAGCTGAAGTGAGCGTTGTATTAGTTTTGTAAATTTTGTGAAGATCTGTCAAACGGCAGCAGATATTAGTAAAACAAAACACGCTCTTCCAATGGAAACTAGGTTGTAACAATTACTACCTATTGAGGACTGCCAGTAGGTAATATATATATATATATATATATATTACCTACTGGCGGTCGCCAGTAGGTAGTTATAGTTAGGATTTTTTTCAATGTTAAATCTCAAAATTCTATTTGGAATAACTTTGGCACCGGTTGACGAATCTGCCTGAAAATTTCCTGAAAATGGCCTCGTCGAGCTCCGGTCCTTCCTTGAAAGTTTGGGGGGGATACGTCAAGCGGGGGCCGAGATAAAAGGGGGGTCCCAAAACGCGTTTTCCCCATGTTAATTTCCATAGGGCGGTCGATTTCACTTTTAACCCGAACGGCTGAATGGATTTCCACCAAATTTGGCAAAATTGTAGGGATTGGTAGCCTGATGTGCCTTTGCTATGTCTCAAGATATGTGCTGCAGTGGATTTTGAGTAATTTAGGTTACAAAAAATATATATATCTATAGCAGCGCACCGGTGCGCGCACCAGGGAGCGCTCCGGGCGCGTGACGCGAGGTGCGCATGGAAAGCTGATTGGCTCTCGGGTGTCTGTAAACATTCGAAACAGTCCAGAGCGGCCGCCATCTTGTGTCTCGGTAAAATCGAGACATAAGAGGTGGCTAAAACAAAGGGGGAACTGACCATAAGGCGTCAGGGATAGACCCCTTTGACCCCCTAGGTTTGATGTGGGGGCTATAAAAGGGCCCCGCGGGGCATTTAAATTTTTTTTTTTTTTTTTCGTTTTGCGCGGGGGAAGCGCCCGGTGCGCGCACCAGGTAGCGCACCGGGGAGCGTAAAATGAGGGAAAAAGATGACAGAGTTTTTAAAAAAATGAAGTTTTTATTTAGAAATTGGAGGTAGTTCTAAAAAGAACTTTTTTTTTCTTCTTTTTGTTGTTTTATATTTTTTTTGTGTTTTTTGAACTTTTTGAACTTTTTTTGGCTTTTCAAAACAGTTTTATTTTTTTTTTGTATTTTTTTAGGGGGAGAAACAAAAAAAGGGAATTGAAACTGGCTCAACTGGAGCAAAAAAACAAAAAACCCAAAAAATTACTTCTTTTTGGGGCACTTGTGATTATCACCTGCAAGGACGATGAGCTTAACGCTTTTTTCGCCATAGGCGATAAGCTTGCCACATGCAGAACAAGTGATTTTAAAATCAGCAAATCTCGGCTGAATGCAAGGCATCACCTCGGATGTTTCTGGTTCTGATGAGGTGGGTTGGTTTCTTTGGGAGGGGGTCCTTGATGACTGGGGGAGGTTACTGACCAGTTCCCTGAACTCTGCACGAGAGTAGTTGTTTGGGTGCTTTCTGGTCATGTGCCGAATCATGGTATAGTTACCAAAAGAATATTTTTTGTTTGGGTTGCCCCGTGAAAGTTCATCATTGCAGATGAGGCAAGTCACCTTGGGCGCATTCACCTTTTTTTTCCCCTCTGGGATTGAAAAAAACTGCCATACAATGTGTGGTTTGGGTTTGTAAGGTGTATTTTCTTCTGGCAGCCATCTTCTTCTCCCCTCCTCCTCTTCCTCTTCCTCCTCCTCCTGTTCTTGACCACCAATATAATTTGGAGCTGGTCCTCTTGGTGGTTGTGGTGGTGGTGGTGGGGCAGATGCACCAGCTGATGCTACTACTGAAGCCATTATTTGGAGCAAAAAAGTAGAGAGAGCAACAAACAGGTCTTCCTCAGTCAAAGGACAAAGTCAGAATAAGCAAAAAAGGTGGGGTCTTTCATCATTTAGAAAAAAAAACTGTCCTGAACCAATGAGAAGTGTTATTTTCAGGTCACAAGACCAGGGGCTTCATCATTATGAAACTAAAACTGTTATGAACCAATGAAAAGTGTTATTTTCTGCTCACATGACCCGACGCGCTTACGCTACGCGCCCGGGGGCGCGCAGCGTAAGCGCGCCGGAAGTTTACGTTTTGCGATCTTATTCGCTCGAGTACTTCCGGGTGCGCTTACGCCGTGCGTATCACGTGGTCGCGGCTACGCGATACGTCACGATCATGTTTTCGTTTGCGATATTGGCGCTCACGGGACGCTCCCCGGAGCGCGCCCGGGGGCGCTTTTCGGAAATACGCTTTTCGGGGCGCACTCCGGGGCGCGCTCTGGGAGCGCTCCCCCCAAAAATTTAAAAAAAAAAAATGGGATAATTGTAGGGACAGGTAGCCCTATTCTGAAGTGGTTTGTAAAAAAATTAACTTTATAAAAATATGTATTGTGCTACATTGGGCTTAATATATGTTAGAGCCAAAATGTAGCCCAAATGTAGCCCAAAGTAGCCCAATGTAGCCCAAAGATGGCCACCAGAGACCAAAAATTGTAAATGTAGCCCAAATTTCAACTAGATGTAGCCCAACTGTAGCCCAATGACAGAATGTACCAGAGTGTTAAAAAGAACAACTAGAGTGCTAACAGTCTTATTTATAAAGTGAAACTTATAGTTAGGAATTAGCATTAACAAAACCTATGAAATTCACTGAAAAAACCATAGGTTTCACACCAGTTATAGTTAGGAATTAGCATTTAAAAAACCTATGAAATTCACTGAAAAAACCATAGGTTTCACACCGGTTATAGTTAGGAATTAGCATTTAAAAAACCTATTAAATTCACTGAAAAAACCATAGGTTTCACACCAGTTATAGTTAGCTGGAAATTTTACTGATATAAAACCATTGAAATTCCCACGTTATAGTTAGTCGGACTCACTATAACTTGCGCGTGCAATGCACTGCTGATGACATCACATATTACATCACTCATGACATGGTGAGTGACATCACTCATGACATCACTGATGACACCATCCTTGTGACACAGTGACAGACCTCCTCTCAGTGTAAAGTAACCCTTGAGACACATATTCAAAAATAGAAACTGAAATTTTTAAAAAATGGACATACCTATATCAGTTACAACAAGCAATTCTGTACTTCCACTATCTATATACACATCCACTCATTCACCAACAGTTCTATATAGTCACTCATACATATACTCACTCATCATATGAAGAGATACACCTATACATCCTGTTACACACCGACATTCATCCAAAAGTTACTCACACACATATTCACACGTGCAAATAAACTATTGAACAACCATTTATTTGAATATAGAGTTATACACACACTTCCACCTTACTTCTATTGAAAATTACACATATTTATTCTCTTAAACAATCACTTATAGAAACACATACTTATTTAAACAGGAACTCTTACAATCTCTTACTCTCACATATACTCACTTATATACATCAATATTCATATATACTAGATTAAAACATATGTAGTTACTGATAAAGACACTAGTGAGACAGTCATTCACTCACTAACAAACACATATAGACACTCATCCACCCATACAGTCCTGTACATATGCTGTCTTCAAAACACATACAAACAAAGAGTCAGTCACTCATGCATCTATGTGCTAAGTAATACCCCCACCAAACCATATAGACACTCAAACTGATACTAATAAAAATATCAAATAACCCATATACATACGCATGTAGCTACTTATCAACACATGTAGCCACTTATACACAAAGTGAAACACTAATATATGTATTTAAATATTTAAACATAACTCACTAATATTTATTTTTCAGAAAGACACATATTCACTGGATGGTGTCATCAGTGATGTCATGAGTGATGTCACTCACCATGTCATGAGTGATGTAATATGTGATGTCATCAGCAGTGCATTGCACGCGCAAGTTATAGTGAGTCCGACTAACTATAACGTGGGAATTTCAATGGTTTTATATCAGTAAAATTTCCAGCTAACTATAACTGGTGTGAAACCTATGGTTTTTTCAGTGAATTTAATAGGTTTTTTAAATGCTAATTCCTAACTATAACCGGTGTGAAACCTATGGTTTTTTCAGTGAATATATATATATATATATATGAAAAGATTTTTCACAGAAGAGGAAGAAATCCAGCCACACCAACAGGGCTAATTACCACGGTTTCTTTATTCAGCTCAACAAGAAATAACGTGTTTCAACGGGCATCGGTCTTGGTCACATGATCACAGTTTTCCAGCAATGGGAATAAATACCGCGTCACACTGGATGTGTGAAACTTAATGGAAAAAATACTTTCCCTTTTCCCTCTTTCCTACCATCTTTTTGTGTCATATCCAAATCCAAATTGATTTCAAGTCTAAAAAACATTTAAGCGATCAGTTTTCAAAACATATTAACAGATAGATAGATAGATAGATAGATAGATAGATAGATAGATAAATAACACTTCTCACCCTGCTACCCTAAAACCCGAACACTTGCCTAAACAAATAGAAATAATACCAGAAAAATTAATGTTGCACAATATTTAGAAACATATTAATAATACAGAAATTATTTTTATATACATATACTAAAACATAATTGTCTGAATCTAAATATTACCTAAAATAAATAGTTTATATAAGCAATATTCTAATTCATCATGTGAAATTGAAAAAAAGAAATCCCATGTTTCAAAAATAAATTAAATAATTTATAAATACATTCCTTTAATTTGCTAATCATCAAATTAACATTTTGTAAAATAAACATAATTTTGAAAACAATTATAAAATATATATTAAAGAGCTGTCCTCCCTGCTCGCTTACAAACTCAACAACCTGATAATAAATAAATAATTTAAAATAAAATAAAAAAACTTTAAATATGTTACTATACTAACTATAGAATAAACTATATCAAAACATAATTACACATAATTATCATTAAACTAATAATAGATTATAGAACAAAAGTATTTGAACATGACAATATAATAAAAAAATATATGATATACAAATATATTTCTGAAGACAATAATATTATACAGGCATAAAACAACATAATTTGTTTCATATTCAGTCCCACAATATTATTGACATTACAATATTTTTGAGACAATATTTGTGTCCAGCGATATTTTTGCAATGATATTGCATCCTGTCATTTCCTAGTCAGAAAGGATCAATAAGCAGGATTTGAGACTCTGACTCTAGGGAATGCTGTCTGGCTCCAAAGTCAGAAAGTGAAGGGCACATTTGATAATCCCCATGGTCTAGGGCAGGCGTGAGATGGGGAAAAGGACAGTAATGTTTTCACCTGTTCTAGCCAGTCACCACTTCATGAGCAGAGATGCAGGTTCAGGAAGAGCATCCTAGCCACAAGGGCAATATAAGGATGTCCAAATTTGCACATTTCTTATACCGAAGTAAACCTGGAGTACCAGTTATTGAATTTTAAAATGGTCTATGGGAGTAAATAAAAGTTCCTAGAAAAGTAAATAAAATGTTGCATGGAAACGTTGGATGCTGGTTAACAAACCAAACTGGTAAAATATAATTCCAATATTCTATTGTAAATACATCAAAACTGCTATACCAGTAGACCAGGCTGTTCACTCTTACTTAGACTAGCGATCACAGCAATAACTAAAGATCCACAATTGCTCACATTGTAACACCTGGGATATTTGTGTCTCATATGTGTAACATTTATCCAGAAGGCTCAGGAATCGTAGTGTTGTTGTTTCTTTACGAAGCCTGATGGCCTTAATCCAAAATGCAAACTTGCAACCAACTCTGTGTTCTGGGGATGGCAATACTGTAAAAAAAAAGCCCAAGATACATTATAAAGCACGCTAGTCAGTATTATGAGTCACATAAACTTTTAAAATGGTGGCCCAAGTTCGAAGCTGTGGCACTTCGAATAGTGTTGTCCAGTATAAGTGACAGTGACAGAGGCAAGGCTGCAGTATGGTATACTTCGGTAGAATACCCAATTTATGATGTATTTCCGTCTGACAGAAATGCGTGCTTTCTATTCCAGATCTACTTTTGTAAACTCAAGGCTTTTTGCCATCTTAGTGACAACAATGTCAACCCATGTGCTCCTTGTCAAAAGGATATAAAGTACATATTTCCGAAAACCTACAGTGGAAGTGCAGAGAATTCCATGCAGACTTCAGAGAAATGAAAGTCATAACACCATGACGTTTACAGAAGAAGGGGCAGTGAAATTGAGTATTTGTATCTTGGCAAAGACATACTGTTCTTCAATTAATGTTATTATTCAAACAGTTTCCTTTCTTGTGTCATCTGCAGGTATTCAGAGGAGTAAAATGTCACCAAAATTGGTACACACAAACATCAGTAAGCAGAATAAAGAGTGAAGAGTGGCAGTGTGTATCAGCTGTAGCACACTGGGCACAATTTATGACTTCAATTGAATAGGATGTAGATCAAAGTACATTGGACTTCTCAAGCATGCTGACAGGTAGAAGTTGCATCTATCTGTTCAAAGAAGTTACAGAAATAAGACTGAGCAAATGCCCGGCATAAGCGAGAAATCAGTTGTCTAAAGTTTCTTAAAGAATGCTTTTGGTCGGAAGAGTAGATGCAGTTTTCATTCAATTTCTAAATATGAAGGGATATAAGATAAAAAAATTGTCAATGATATTATTCAATATGATTGGCATGGAAGCGACTATTTTAACAAAAATATATTTCATCCGCAGAATATGATATCAGAATATGATAGGCAATGTTTCCCATGGATAATTGTTTATTATTGGGATTTCTAGAGTAATGTGGCACCTGTAGGTGTCCTTGCATTGCTCTGCCTAAGTCTGAATACGACATATTAGAGAGTAAATGATCATGTCTTATTGGTTTGATATTGATTGTTTCCAAGCTAGTCCTAAAAAATGATCAGCTTTCCATCGCAACAGGAAGGAACCAAGGGGAATTGAATATATGAAGCAAAACTTCCCTGCTAGGAAATAGAGGTGATAGAATATTTTAAACCCTATGTGTTGTAACAGCATGATGGATTTAATGCACTTCACACATGGTAGTAAAAGTAGCTGACATAATACAGGTAAAATATGGGCCATTCATTTAGTTTTCTCATTCGTGCGTTTCTGATTTTCTGATTACTGCTGGAGTAGCACCATGTTAGTTCTATCCTTTTACGTTTCACATGCCATATATATATATATATATATATATATATATATATATATATATATATATATATATATATATATATATATATATATATATATATATATATTTACCTTTGTCCTTATGTACTTGTGTGATGCAACAATACCAATGAAAAATGGAGCACCAAAGCTATAGAAAGGGCATCTATTGTGTGTTTTGGCATATATGTGTGTTCATATTAACTTTTTTCCTTTTCAGAGACATCTGGATTGCAGATATTAATCTTCTAAAGGTTTAGGTTGTAAGGTACTACGCTAAAATGCTTTTAATGCAGTGCATTCAACAGGGATTAGTGAAAAAATCAAGTGTGTTCAATGCATTCTTTATAAATTGTGACTAGTTGTTGTTTCTGTTTGACAATACATATAATTGTTTATTGTGCTGCATACAAGAGTACAGTATAATAGAGTTGATACCTATATTAAAGATTTAATTTTTTGAATTTTATATAGTTTGTAGAATTAAAATCCATTAAAAACAACTATTAGAATGATTGTGGGCCTTACATTGCAGTCCAGGCATTCAATACTGATGTGAAAGTTGTTTTCCTGCATGTTTTTCTCCTCTCCAGATGCAAACCAAAGACATTCATTAGTTAATGAAAAGCACATTGCATTTCAGAGATAGTGAGGCGAAGAAAGAAATGGCAAGCCTGAAAGACTTTAATGAAGAACAAAGGGAGTGTAACTAGTTGGTACTATCAGACCAAGGACACTTAGAAAGCAGAGACTGGAATATGGGAGAAGTGCTCAATGCACCAAGTTCTTTCTTGGGAACTGTTAAAGTACTTTGAAATGTATTGTTAGGAACTCCCCTCTTGCATGTATTATTTGCCAACAACCTTCTGATCTGTTTATAATTCATGTTTCAGTATATTCATAGTGCCTTATTATTAATCATGTCTCAGTTCTTATTTAATCATGTTTCGCTGTTTGTGTGACCTCAACATACCAGTGATCAGTTCTGTATTGTATTGTCATCGCATTGCCAATGTTTGTTTGTTCACTGTATGTTCACTGACAAATGAGCATAAGAGTGTTTATCAGTTACGAAGGAACTTTCCAGAAGCGTCTTGACATCGCACATACGTGTAGGAACAATACATAATTGACGCACAAATCAACGCCCTCACTTTGTTTATAAATAGCCACACCCAAAGCATACTGTTGCTTGGCTTTGTGATTCTTCTCTGGAAACATTTGGACGTCCTCTGATCCTTGTCTTCTCCTTTGAAGGCCGGTCCCTGTATCGGAGCTTCCGTTTGCAGGTCACGCAGCCCAGACACATCGGATGCACAAGCTAAGTGCTTAATCTGTGTATTTTAAAGAAAAGCATGTGTTTAGAAATACTGTGCGTTGTTTAAAGGTGACTTTCACGCCGCTTACATTTGAAACTGGCTGAGAGCTGTGTGTATGCCTTGAAATATTGCATGTGCATTACAAAGTTGATTTTCGTTTTAATTCTGAGCAAAGCAACATGTAGGCTAGAAAGTTGTCCGCCCGCCATCCTATTGTGAAATGGGACTGCCCGCCATTAGGGCGGGGGTCCTGTGGGGGCCATTACGATGCGCCCGCCACAGTGGCAGGCGCATCCTGCATTCCTGGCATTGTGGCAGGTGATGCACTCAGCAACGCCTGCCGCAATGCCAGGAAGGCATGTTGTGCATGGAACTGCAGGGGGGTACCATAGGCACCCCCTTCCACAACGGGCCCGTGCAAGCAATTCCTGCATGCCTTTCAGTAGCGGCCACCACAGAAAGGCATCTTTCTGCTACCATAGTAATATGGCTGGCGGTGTCTAACAGACACCGCCACCATATTAAACTTTTTTCCACCCGGTCGACTTGTTGACCGGGCGGAAAAGTGGCGGACGGTCTTTCCGTCCGCCACGGTCCCCCCGCCATAGTAATATGGCGGGGGAATCGGTGGTGGGCGGGGACGGATCTCGGGCTGATCCCCACCGCCATGCGGGTGGTGGCGATCCTCCCGAGATCCTCATGGGCCCCCAAGTGTTTTTTCCTTTGCATGTGTTTTCAGGATATGCAAACACAAGTATTGTGTAGTTTATATGTTATTGAGAACTTGTATTTCCCCCAAAGGACTTTGGGCTATGATATTTTAACCCTCATTATATTAGACTCTTTCTGGATACTTTGTGCTGGAATACAGAAACCATTTAGGTCCAACTGGTGTAATAGTAAAGGTACCATTCATATTATATGTGAAGTAACGTAGTCATTACTCAAATAACACAACCGATTAATGTATCCATTTATGTTTTCTTTGTAGAATTATTGTTTCTTTATTTGGTTGTATATGCGAATAGGTAATCAACCCCAGATTATTCCACAAGAATATAGTGTGTTATCTGTGCATCAACAGCAACACTACAGAGGTAATCCCTGGTTGAATGAATAAATATAAATGCGTATATATGTATATATATTTCAGAATTCTTCATTGCTAAATTCGTCCTTCACTTACAGACTGAAGATAGGCATGCAACACCTGCTCTTAAGAACACAGATCCTGGCTTGCCCAGGTGGTGCCCTCTCTCTTTTTGTCGTCCCAATCCCCTTCCCTCTTGGGACATCTTCCAGAGCTCCTGTTACTGTCAGCAGACCTTAGAGTTGTTCCAAGAGGGCTCGAGACTTAGCATCGCCCCTGCAATTGTTCCTGGAATTCAGGTGAGTGGCTGGAGTCTCGTCTGACATAAAGCCAAGCCACAACATCATAGTTTGCCTGGGCGATGGATTCCCCAGGAGATGAGACCATTTCCATGAAGAAGCTGTCAAAAGCCTTTGAGGCCTTACAACATGAGGTAACAGTCCTAAAACAGAATAATCATAGCTAGGGCTCCCTGTTTTCCATTATTACAGATTTTTACAGATAAATACAGACAGAAAACATTAATTTTTGTAGCTGTATTTATTCTTAAATGTGGATAAAAACAGAAACATTATTGTTTTTTGAGTAATTCTAAATTCTGTCTCTTATGACTGCAAACCAATAGCTGTGTAGGTTGATGGGAAAGGGGTTTAACAATTAAAGGGATTTTAGTAAAGAGGCTTTAACAGCAGCGGATATACACAAGGCTGACACTGTGATTTGCATGTTTTCATATAAGTACATTGATTTACTTTCAGCGGGTGTTCCTAGCACTGAAACCTGGCAAGGCATTCAAGCATGAGTGCATACTTATCAGTTACATATATGTGGAAATATACTAATTTCCGCTTCATTTTTTTCACAAAGACCAAAATAAATATGGATAAATACAGATAAAATTTTGCAAAAAATAAATATGGATAAATACAGACTGAAATGTCAAAAAAAAAGTACCATAAAATCGTGAGCCCTAATCATGACCTACAGTGTGAATTACAGCGATATAAATCAAGAGAGACACCATGGGAGGATGCTACAGTTCAGCCTAAACAGGTTATTCAAGCACCATGTTTCCAATTTACACCGAGTACCTCGGACACGTCCACATCCAGTAGTCAGCCAGTTAATGTGTCAATCACCACACCTACTCCTGTGCCCTTAGCAGCCTCTGAGCGATTCTTTGGAGATCAGATGAAATTTAGTATATTTATGAACCAGTGTCAATTGCATTTTCTGTGTCGCCCATTAGCATACCCTGACAATGCCACTAAAGTAGCATTTATCCTCTCGTATCTGGGTGGCACTTCTGCAACATGGTCCATACCATATGTGGAACGGTATGATCCTACTCTACTTAATTTTTAAAGGTTTAAGGACAGTATGCAGAAACTTTTTTGTGAAACATCGCTTTGTCCTAGCAAGTGACAATGAACTTCTTAATTTTAGACAGGAAAACATGATTTATTATCTTACATTACCATGTTTATTAGGCTTCTCGCAGAAAAGGAATCGCCAGAAGTAAAAAGAACTTCATTGTTCTATTGTGGTATCCGAGAGGAATTAAAAGATGTCATTGCCCAAATTGTTGATCTTCCTACGGATTGTGTAGAATTTATTGACTTGGTGGTTCATCTGGAACATCGTCTAGGAGAACGTCCAGGTGAAAAAACTCTTGGAGAATTTACATGTGTGGTAGTAGTGAAACATGAAAAAAAAGAACCACCATTTATCTGGCTCCTCTGAACCAATGCAAATTGTCAAAAGAAGAGAAAGACCAAAGATGTCGTCCCAATCTGTGTTTATATTGTTGTCGGTCGGGACACTTCGCTAAAGAGTGCATAGACAAAAAACACTACCCGTAAAGCAATAAGTCTCACTGAAACTCCACAACCTTCCATAAATTCCATAAAAAACTCTCAGTCGGAAAATACCGTGGCCCCATAAGGTCAGAGACCCCCTTATCAGATACTTTGGGCTACACAGTCTTGTATCATTATTTAGCAAATGCTATTACAGACACACCACGCCATCTGACTCTGACAGTCACCTTGATTTTTTCTAATCAAGTGAGAAAATGAATACCTGTATTGCTAGATTCGGGGCTAGCGGAAATGTTTTAAATATCAGGTTGGCCAACACTTTAAACATTCCCACCATTAAAAAATACATTCCTGAACCAGTGAGAGCTGTTGATTTATCTGAGCTGTCCTCTGGTTTAACTCTTCATCAGACAGCACCTTTGACTATGATCTGTGCGGATGGTTATTCGGAGCAAATCCAGTTTGATTTAATAAACACTCCTGTGTTCTGAGCCATTCTGAGCATCCCTTGACTCCAATTGCATGATCCAAAAATGTATTGGGTAACATGCATAGTGACTTTGGATTCAGCACATTGTTGGCACAAATGTTACACCTCCTTCAATACACAATGAAAAGCAGGGAAAATCCACCACTTTTTTTGGGGGGGGGGGCGAGAAGAAATCACAAGGTGAGTGCACCCTCCCGTGTTTAACACTAACTCACCAACAGAAGTTCTCCCCCAATGACTCAACCACAACTAGGTGGTCATGTAACTCTAGTAGATACCTGAACCAAACTGGGTAGAACATCATTGTGAAGATGTTGATAAAATACCACTACAGCATGGGGAAGGAGGCATGTCCTTTTGTTTTATATTCCCTCACACAACCTATTGGTGTCATGCTTCATCATTGGGACACCCTGACGCCTAAAAGTCACCACCAGACACCAACCAGTACTACCATTACACTGTGCCTCATTTCTAGAAATATCAGAACCCATTGTTAAAAGGCTGACGTGATATGATGATTTTCAGGCTGTATTTTCTGAAACACAAGCTACCCAATGACCTCCCCACTGGTCCGACGACTCCTGGATCGATTTGATTCCAGGGGCCACTCTACCATGCAGTCAAATGTATGCTCTTTCTGAACCCGAAAACGTTTACTTGAAAGAATATCTTGATGACCTGTTGTTAAAAGGTTTCATACGACATTCCACATCTCCAGTAAGCTCTCCACTTTTCTTTGTGCCCAAAAAGAACAAACAATTGCCAGTCTCTATAGACTACTACACTCCTAACAATGTTACAGTTAAGAATAGGTATCCCCTTCCACTCATACCAATCTTATTAGATCAAATGCAAAAATCAAATATTTTTACTAATTTAGACTTAAAGGGAGCCTATCACTTGATTAGAGTCAAAGCCGGGGATGAGAGGAAGATTGCCTTCAGGCCTAAATTTGGCTTGTTTGATTACACGGGGATGCCTTTCGACCTTTACAATGCTCCTGCAGCATTTCAATTTTTTATAAATGAGATACTACAAGACTTTTGGATGTGTTTGTCATCTGTTACGTCAATGACATTCCTATCTATTCTTCTTCTACTGAGGAACATATTGGTCGTGTTCGGGTAGTTTTGCAAAGAATGCGAGAGCACCATTTATTTGCCAAATTAGATAAATGTATTTTTCATGCCACTAACACCGAATTCCTAGGCTTTGTGATTTCACCAGAAGGTATTGCATGGATACTACCTAAGTGCAAGCCATAATATGCTGGGACGCCACAGGTTCAGTAAAAGACATACAGCGATTCCTGGGTTTCGCTAATTTCTAGTGGCGTTTCATGCCCCAGTTTTCTTCCATTGTTTTCCTATCACTCATCTCTTAAAAACGGAGTGAAATTTGATTGGTCTACAGAGGCAGAACATGCATTTCAGGTAATAAAGAAAGCCTTTACAGAAGCCACCATTTTACATCATCCAGACCCCTCTCAACCATTTTTTGTGGAAGCAGATGCTTCTCAAGTGGCTGTTGGGGGAGTCCTTTCTCAAAGAGACCTTGACTCAGGACATTTCCATCCTGTAGCCTTTTTCTCCAAAAAACTCCTGACTGCCGAACAAAACTATACGGTAGCGGAACACAAGTTGTTAGCCATAAAATTAGCTTTTCACGAGTGGAGACATTATTTACTGGGAGCCCGGCACATGGTCATAATTTATTCTGATCACTGCAACCTCCAGTTTTATCAGAACATTCAGGCAAGAACACCTCGACAACTACGGTGGCTATTTCTGTTTAATGAATTTGATTTCATAATCACCTACAGACCCAGAAAAGAGCAACACAAATCAGACACCCTGTCACGATTAAATTATCCCAATGCTGATAAACAAACAACCCCTTCTAATCCTATTGTTCCTGAACATAAAATTGTTGTCTTATGTGATTCCCAGGACTTCCTTACACTTGTACAGCAAGCACTACAAACTGCATCTGTGCCTTCTGATACCACCAAAAAAGGTGATTTTGTATATTTCGAGGACTGACTATATATTTCAACTGAAACACTACGTAATACTGTCTTACACTGGAGCCACAATACCGTTCTTGCTGGTCATCCTGGCTATAAAAAGAACTTGGAGTTATGTGACTGAACATTTTGGCCTA
The DNA here is from genome assembly GCF_964263255.1 of Lissotriton vulgaris. Taxonomy (NCBI): domain Eukaryota; kingdom Metazoa; phylum Chordata; class Amphibia; order Caudata; family Salamandridae; genus Lissotriton; species Lissotriton vulgaris. The sequence continues at coordinate 382,178,700 of NC_141697.1, forward strand.
CATTATCTAATGATGTTAAAAGTTATATTCAATCCTGGCCCACCTGCACACAATCCAAATCATCACATGTTGCCCCTGCTGTGTTATTACAACCTATGCCCATCCCACCCATGCCCTGGCATACTTTAAGTATGGATTTCATCACTAACTTACCAAAAGTTAATGGATATTCTATCATATGGGTGGTAGTTGATTATTTAACCAAGATAGCACATTTCCACCCATTGAAAAAAATACTCCCTGCTAAGGAACTAATGACAACACATAGTTAGAGCACATGGCCCACCAACCACCATAATTTCCGATCGAGCCACAATTTGTCTCCAGGTTTTGGCATACCTTTTGCACATCCCTAAACACTGACGTTTGTTTGTCCTCTGCTTATCATCCTCAAGTGGATGGGCAGACGGAACGATTAAATCAATCCATGGAACAAGCCTTACGTTGCTTGATTTCTACCTGGACCACAGAATGGGATAAAGCATTGCCTTTGGAAGAATTTGAGTATAATAATACCATGCACATTTTTTTTGTCTGTTCTTATATAGCGCTCGATCACCGGGGAGGTATCTCGGCGCTTGCCTTGGGAACCCGTCCTGGCTTTTCCCTGTGAGATAGCCCCTACAGGGCATCCCCAAGGTGAAAGCCAGGCATCCCACCGCGGGGGGCCGTTGTGGAGATTAAGCAAGCTTAATGCCCAGAGTTGTAGAGTGTGAACCCATGATTAGGTCAGGCACCGAAGCGAGAATTGTCGAGTCCGTGGACATTTGAGCTCAAGACCCTGCTGCGTCGGGAATTGAACCCTGGTCCCGGGTCTGACCTCTGCTTCAGGGTCTGCCTGCTCTAACCAGTGAGCCACACTTCTCCACCGCGACAGGGGTTCTCCTTTTTTCAGTCTCTTAAACTATCACCCTTGCAATCTCCCAATACATACTCCTATTCTCTCAAAGGTTCCAGCTGTACAGGATCATCATGAAAAATGTGTACACATTCAAACATAAGTTAAACAACACCCACAGTTATACCAACAACAAATGAAAACAGAAGCAGACAAACATAGATAACCAGCCCCCTCATATGCTGTAGGAGATCAGGTATGGCTCTCTGCAAGGAATGTTAGATTGAGTGGTTCTCGCAAACTACCTCCAAAATATCTAGGTCAATTCCCTATTAAAAGACTAATCAATCCAGTCACAATAAAATTAGACCTTCCTACTGATTTTCAAATCCATCCAGTGTTTCATGTATGCCTGGTTAAACCCTTCTCCTACAGTACCCGAGTTGGTCCTCCGCCACCTCCAGTGTAGGTTCACGACAACTGGGAATTCGAGGTAGCTAAGGTTCTTGATTCTGCTCGAATTTGTGGAACACTGCATTATTTCTTGCCTTGGAAAGGGTATGGACCTGAGGAGAATTCATGGGAACCGTTATCCTCAGACCATGCTCCACGATTAGTGAGACTATTCCATCAACAGAACCTCTCTAAACCACGTCCTGTATCAGGATCTTTGAGGGGGAGGACTGTTAGAAATTCCCATCTTGCATGTATTATTTGCCTACACTCTTCTGCCTGTTTACTAATCATTTTTCAGTATATGAATAGTGCCTTAATATTAATTATGTCTCAATTCTTTTTTAATCATGTTTCGCTGTTTGTGTGACCTCAACATACCAGTGTTCAGTTTTGTTCCTTATTGTCATTGCATTGCCAATGTTTGTTTGTTCACTGTATGTTCACTGACAAATGTGCATAAGAGTGTTTATCAGTTACCAAGGAACTTACCAGAAGCGTCTTGACATTGCACATCACGTGTAGGAACAACACGTAATTGACGGACGAATCAACGACCTCACTTTGGGTATAAATAGCCACACCAAGAGTATACAGTTGCTTGGCTTTGTGATTCTCCGCTGTAAACATTGTGGACGTCCTCTGATCCTTGTCAGCTCCTTTGAAGGCCGCTCCCAGTATTGGAGCTTCCGTTCGCAGGTCACGCAGCCCAGACTTATTGGATGCACAAGCTAAGTGCTTCATCTGTTTATTTTAAAGAAAAGCGTGTGTTTAAAAATACTGCGCGTTTTTTGAAGGTGAATTTCACGCCGCTTTCATTTGAAACTTACTGACCGCAGCGCGTATGCTTTGATATATCGCGTGTGCATTACAAAGGTGATTTTCGTTTTAAAACTGTGCAAAGCAACGTGTAGGCTACAAAATTACTGCGTGTTCATCACCAAGTCTTTCTCGCTTCGCATGTGTTTTCAGGTAATGTAAACATGAGTATTGTGTAGTTTGGGTGTTATTTAGAACTTGGAATTCCCCCAAAGGACTTTTAACCCTCAATATATTAGACTCTTTCTGGATACTTTGTGCTGGAACATTGAAAAACCATCTATGTGCTACTGGTGTAATAGCAAAGGTACCATTCATATTATATGTGAAGTAACTTTGTCATTACTCAAATAATACAACAGATTAATGTATCCATTTCTGTTTTCTTTTTAGAATTATTGTTTCTTTATCAGGTTGTTTATTCGAATAGGTAATCAGCACCAGATTGTTTCACAAGGTTAGATTTTATCTGTACATCAACAGCAACACTACAGAGGTAATCCCTGGTTGAATGAATAACTATAAATACTTATATATGTATATATATTTCAGAATTCTTTGTTGCTAAATTCATCCTTCACTTACAGGCTGAAGATAAACGCACAACACCTGCTCTTAAGAACACGGATACTGGCTGGCCCAGGTGATGGACATTGCAGTGTCTTCTCTTCTCTCTTTTTGTCGTCCAAATCCCCTTCCCTCTTGGGACATCTGCCAGAGCTCCTGTTACCTTCAGCAGCCCTGAGAGTTGTACTGAGAGGGTTGGAGACTTAGCATCGCCCCTGCAAATGTTCCTGGAATTCAGGTGAGTGGCTGGAGTCTCGTTTGACAAGTATGAGGTCATACTTCCTGAATGTTCTTTGTGCATTTTAATTAGTGAATCCATCTCAGGGTTAGTCAGATTCCCTGTAGACTAGGAGAGGTACAGACCTCTCTTGTCATCTCTGATTGGAGGCTTCATGCTATACATGACTCCTTACCTTTAGAACTTCTACAGAGGTTCTGATGCCAACACCTTTCTTGTTTCCTTGATTCTATGAGGAATCCCCTGTCCTTAGCTTAGTGTAGGGTTTAGTAGGTGCAGAAAATCTTTTCCATGTATGGGGAGAAGGATCAAAACTATTCATCTAGTCAGCAAGTCCTTTTCTTTATATTTGTTTTTCTGCTACTGAAATTCCTATATGCTTTTTGCTGGTAAGAACCAAAATTATATGCCTCTTTGGTGTTCCTTTCATAATTTTGTGCTTTTATGGTATGTTTTTGAGATTGAGTTACATTAATCTGGCTTTGAGTTTGTAATAAACCTTCTAACTTCAAGTTGTCGACTCAGACTTTTATTGTGTGATCCTAATGATCACATTGTATGTTAAGATTTGAATTGTTTTCACCCCCTTTTCCTCTCAGGCTACTACAAAGGTCTACTGACCAGAGTTAGATTTGCCTGACCATTCTCACTGTCTTACCTTGCAATCCCTGCATCCTCTGTGGGGTTAAATAGTATGTTCAGATATGTAGCTTTGGCATGGCTTTGAGACTACTAAAGGAATAGTTAACTTTTTTGAGTTTGATCTAAATAAGGAATTCTTTTGAAGTGATTTACGGAGAAAATTGCTTTCACTGTAGCTGCTATCTACGGGTCATTGACTGTGCAATTCACAAAAGCAATCTATCACTAAAAGTCTGACTTTTGGTATTCACCTAGGTTATTTACGAGTCATATCTTTACGTCGGGAATCAGGCCCGAATCTCCGGCTTGGGCCATACTTTCCGTACTTTAGTGCCAACACTACAGTCAACACTAAGTTGAGCCCCCTTAGTGTTGACACTACAATCAGCACTGAGGGCAGTGCAAATTATGGACTGCATGTACTATGATGCAAAGAAGAAAACCTTTCTGGGATATGAAGCTGTTGTCAGCTACATCCTTTTCCCTGCCCAAACTTATTTTCGTTATCTCCTCTTCCATTTATCACTTTTCTAATATTCCTTTTTTTTAAAATTGCATTCTGGCTCATTGATTACACTTCATCAGGCCCAAGCCAGAGAGTACGGCCTGAGCTGGAGAGTATGGCCCGGGTGCGGAGGGTACGGCCCAAGCCGGGGATACTGGCCCAACTGCAGACATAATGATACAACTCGTAAATGACCTCTGTGAATACCAAAAGTCATAAAGTAATGCTTTTATCTCAGATTGCCTTTCTGAATCAGGCCCAATGTGTTTAACAATTTTGCTGGAACAAGAGAAAGTTCCAGGGCACCAAGCCTGGTGGGTGAGTGGGCTAATCCATCCACTGTAGGAATTTGTGTTTGGATACATGGTCACAAGTTCGAATCTTGGTAGATCCACACAGCCTATCAATCCATTCTAGGCTGGTTACATAGTTACAATTGTGCTGTGTAATGATAAACATCTGTTTTGTAAGGCAACTCTAACCCTTAAGTCAGATTTACTATACCACGCAGAGCCACCTTGTGTGACACAGCAAATCTGGAATAAAGCAAGGCAGCGCAGGTTGCTTCCTTGAGTTTGGAGCACGTTCCATAGGTGAAGCATGGCGATTCCCGCACATCCACCCATTGTTTTTGGCACATTCCCACATTTACTAAGACTAGTAAACCTGGGAATGCATCAAAATGCTGTGCCTTATCAGGTGAGGCATGCCGAGGAAAAATATATGTATTTCTCCTCTTTATTTCCCCTTTCTATGTGTGCTGCATTCTGAATATCATACGGATATTGTTGCACCTAGCTCTCCCTTCTTGGTGTTCAAACTCAGGCTCATTGGCAGCATTCTGTTTCATTAGGAAATTGCTCCTGGAGTCCTTTCTTCGTTGACTGCATTTCGTTGATTTGTGACTCAGTCACTGTTAACATTTCCATGATTTTCCTAAACTCAGCACTCAGAAGATTCTCATTTACTGTGACAACATTCAGTTTGGGCTCAATAGTACCCCTAAAGTTTCGAATGGCAGCCATAATTTCCCACAACAAGGGTTCAGGCGTGGGTTGAGTCTCCATTCTTTTGTCACCAGTTATGACCCCTCCCACCACACTGCCAGAGACTCCAATTATCACTGCATATTTGTCCAGGTTATTAGCCTGTGAAGGTTTAGGGCCTCAATTTCTGACCATGTCCCTAGGCATTTTTTTCCTTGACACTCCTCTGTGCCGTCCAGTACACCTTTTCCACTGTCCGCCGTCTGTCAGCGCAGCCCGTTCAAATATCAACTATCTGGTGGAAGCTATAAGTTTGCAAGTCGAGTTGGAGGAGTCAGACTGTTCTATCCACTTAGAATAAGCCAAAGGGTTATTCAACAGGGTCCGGGTGAAGCCCATGAACACGGGGAGGAAGAGGTCTCAGTCCCAGCCACATCCACAGCTCTGTCAGTGTTTTTCCACCTTTTGCAAATGAAAAAAGGGGTGGAGAGTGGAATTCTCCATCAGGGCCTCAGAGCCCAAAGACTGATCATCCCGTCTTGTCAATTTGCTCTGGGGGGAGAGGAGGTTATATTGCATTCCGATCATATGCATAGGCTGCGGCAGGCCTACAGATGAAGGAAATGTTCATAATTTGTGCCCCTGCGTGCCACTGGATCTACCCCCCCTGAACTGCTGCTGCTATTGCACATGCCATGCCCCATCCCTGCATTCTCCCGGACTAGGGCCACGGCATCAGGGCCGAGCTGGTTGTCTCCTCGGGGCCCACAGCATCAGTACCACAGGGGGGTCCAAAATTGATGGCTCAGCATCCCACCCCCTGGTCCACCTCACTACCAAACCCATTCTCCCTTCTTGTCAGTCTTGCGCAGGGAGGAGGGGAGGATAGGAGAGTACTGTGCTGGTGTCTGCAGTGGTAGGCCACAGGAGAACTTCAGCTGGCCATTACTCCTTCAGGGCCACCAGTTGTGCAGATTCTGGCACAGGGTTCTTCTGCACCCATCCCGGATGGGCCGCCATGCCACAATCAGTTTGGCATCTGCCCGCTGCCTGCCACATCACTTCTTCATTAGAGGGGGTAAGTCCCGGAGAATCACCACCCAGCTGCCCAGTGTCTCACCTCTCAGATCGCTCCACGCCTGTCTCCACTCCCATCTCTTAACTATCACACGCTGGGGAGGAGGTAAAAGAATGTTCTGCTGCCAGGCCACAGATATGGGCAGTAGCATGCCTCCAGTGAATCAAGTGTTTGCGGCCTAGATCACACCAATTCTCCACTTCATTTTCCCACAGGGCTGCTACAATATTGTCACGGCCCATCTCAGCACCTGCCCGAACTCAGCTGCCGCACTGGGATTGGGCCAAGTGTCTCAACGTGGTCCGCTGCAACGGCACTGTAGAGGGGGACCCCACAGAAGAGTTCTCACACAGTGGATCAGCTGCTCCCTCTCTGTCTGCCCAAAACCCAGCTTTTCATGTAGGGGGGAAGAGACCCAAGGGAGCAGTCACGAGCTTCGCCGCCTTGTCACTGGACCTCTGCTCCGCTATCTGCCATCTTTTTGGCCCTGCACCTCACCAGTGCAATCACTGCTCTCAAGCTCGTCCGGGGCTCAGAATCACCAGCAACACCACAGGAAGAAAGTCAGGGGTGGAAGAATCCACTTCAGGTACCGAATGGGTGGGCACAAACTGCATACTTGGACAGATATTAGGGATACTTTTTTGACGGTTAGAGAGCCGTCCTAATGTGCAGCCATCTTGGTTGGCACCTAGCCCTTCTCACAAGAACTGTACACCTGAGCTGCATTCCAGATATCTAGTGTTGAGAGACCACAGAACCTGTTGGCAAGCTTGCCCATTTATCTCGATATTAGGCTGTGCCAACAGCCGCGGTCGGTAGTGGGAGTACCTGCAGGGCGGTGACGCGGGGAGGGAAACAAATTTTGTTGTGTGCACTGCATCCCCAAATGCGATGCCGTGAGCACAACAAAATTTGTTTTATTTATTTATATGTTTACTTACCTGTAAAGCTCCGTAATACATAGATTACTACCCCCCACCCTGCCCCTCCCCACGTCACCGCCCTGCAGGTACTCCCACTACCGACCGCAGCTGTGTGCCAATCCCTGTTATTTTAGGTAAATTCACATGAGCGGATACGTCAGATCCGCAAGGGAGGGCTGCTAGGGATAACGATAGTAGCTTTTCCCTATCACGTCATGCTAGGGCAAAATTTGCTTAACTCAGCATTTTTGTCCTGCACATTGGCACTTTCATAGAATATAGTGTTGTATTCTGGCACTTTATTGGTTGAAATACCATTGTCCATTTCGTAAAGCACATATACCTTACCCGCTCCTTGGACCTGCACACAAGCACTTTAACCACTCATAGTCCTGAATAAAGGCATATCTTGTAGAATTATAACTGACTGCATTACAAAACACACACTTTAGTTAGTTAGAGGAAAATGTTGATGCTCAATTAGTCATCTTGAAGCATGTATAATTTGCATTTGGCATTTTTATCCATATAATCAGGAAGGGAAGTAAATAATGTGAAGGTCCATCAATAGGATGTTCAATGGCTGCAGTAGATGTATAATAGCTTTTTAGATTTCTTTTAATTTTTCTGTACTATATGATTCGAATCATGTTTATGAATTTAATTGACTAATAAACTATTATTACTACTACAGTGTTGAGGGGCTTCCAATCTTAATACCTGAAACATGAATGGAAGGAAAAGATGGATGCCAATGCAAATTCTCATTGGTTCCAACTTCATTCAGGAAAGCCAACTGTTAAATGTCAAGAAACCCCAAGAAACCCCAAGTCAATGTGAAGCTTTAGTCAATGTTTCCACCATCTAGTGCTAAAATCATTGTACAGTCAACAGCAGCCATATTGGTTTAGAAGCTTCTAACACATTAGTTGTTTAGAGACTTCACAACAATTAACCATTTCACAATGCTCACAAAAGTAGGTGAAGCTATTTACTCTTTGTTTTATTAGACTATTTAATGTTGATGCCATAACTGTTAGCTAAATATTACTTCACAATATTTATTTGGCTCTCAGTGTCAGTGTCTATGGGAAAGTTTCAGTTTCTGGTACCATTGTGAAAAGAATAAAAGTTCAAATAATCAAAAAAGGACTAGCTGGAAAGGGGTTGATATGATATTATTTTATGATCATAATAGTGACTCAGTATTGTTTTGTCAGAAGGGGATGGCACCTGCTGGGTGTCTTTTGAAAGCCCTCACCCACCAACCTAGTTGGTGGCATGCTTCATCATCGGGCCCACCCAGTGACACCTAGCGTGTCCCGGGTGTGCTACGACGCCTGATTACAGCGGAGCAGGTATGTTACTGTGTGTGCGGTGAAGGGTGTTAAGTAAGTGAGTTTAAAACGGCTTGGCGGGGGTCCCAGTACCCGGAGGGTAAGGACACTTTATTAAATGGGCCTCCGCCAGCGGTTAAAAATAAGGCTGTGGGACGTTAGAGGCGGGTTACGACCTCCTACGTCCTTTGATGTGTCAACATGTTTCAGCCAGTGCCTTATCAGTAATCTGGCTTTCTTCAGGACAGGTAAAAGTGTGTGTGATTAAAATTAGGGGATGTGTAGTGCAGGCTATGTGTCTACACGCCCTAAAGTGTATCTAACTGTGAGAGGGGGGATTCCCTCCTCAAGATCACGCTAGTTTTAGGTAGGTATGGCTTCAAGGTTATTGAAGTGGCAAGGGGTTGACCAGGATTTCTGGTCAGCGCCGGCGTGGGACCTGTTGTGCCTCCTTTGCAGAACCGCACTGGCTGAAACGTGTGATCATAAAATAATATCATATCAACCCCTTTCCAGCTAGTCCTTTTTTGATTATTTGAACATATAAACTGGGAATCTGGACTAGCTATCTGGTCCTCTCTCTCCCTCTTGATACACGCAAAAGAATAAAAGTGACACCAAAGAGCCAAGGAAATATGGGACATATTATCAACAACTAGCGATATTTATCGATAAATGAGCTTAGCGACATTTTTTTTATCGCCGTGCATCGTCGGATTTTATCGCAGAGATAACGTGCTATTAGCAATGTTTATCTCCAAAGCGATAAAATATCCAGCGATAGCGGCGAAATGCGTGAATATCGCTGGAAGTACAGTGACATTCACACATTATCGCTAATAGGGACTGAATATCCACCTCCCATTGGATATACAGGCTAAGAAGTGGTCTGAGCAGGCGTTAGGGTTTGGCGATATTCGCGCTTAGCGTGAATTTTTTCATCGCTACGCCTGCATTGATAATAGGCGATAGCGATGTTAGCGACTGCTTTCAGTCACTAACAGGTTGGGTACGCCCACTTTGGATGTCATTAGCGATAAATATCGCTAACATGCAAAGCGGGCCCCAAACCGCTCGCTATCGCCTACAAGCTGTCGCTAACTTCTGTTAGCGACAGCTTGCCAATAGGGCAATAAAATTATCGCCGCTTTGCGGCCGAAAACGGACGCTAAAGCGGCGATAATCTCATTTCACCCGCCTTGATAGTATGCCCCTATGTTCGTTAAGGCTCACACTATGGTTGGAAACGAGAACAAAGCTCAAATGAAGCATAGTCGTGCAATATTCCAATAAAGGGAGCGGAATTAGTGGCAGTAGTCATAGAGCCTATGACTCGAGTTTGCATATCATTGACCAGTTTCAGAGGTTCTTTATCGGGAAGGTAATCTGTGTGCAACCTATTTTCCTCCCTGTGTCAACTCTATGAGCCTTAAAACACTCTTCTGAACTATACTCCTTCAAGGGCACTAGAAACCACAAACAATGGCCAGTAGATTAAGGATCTCGAAGCCACTTTACTTCAAATTCAGATTCAGACATGAGGTGTCACAAGCAGAAATCAATGCAGTTTTAAGCAAATCGATGTACTACACTGGGTTAGCTGTTTAAGCAGTTTCAAACTGAGTGCTAAGAATGTTAATGGATTCACCATTTTAGTTACCATGAACCGCTTGATAAGGTATGATTTACATATCTTAGTGAAAGGATTTTTTTTTACTCAAATACATCTAAGTCTGTTTGATAAACTGTTAGGTTCTTCTGAGAGGCATGTACTGGTGCAAGTAGCCTATTGTGACTTCGGGTGGCTGGTGGATAGGTAGAATCAAGAATATGAAAACAGGGGTTTTCCCCATACATACACAAAAGCAGAATCATTTTCAAACTCCTGTGTTCATAATGGCATATACAATTCCCCAAAACAGGGCATATCAACAAAGATGTAAAGTGATCTCTGAGAGACTCTGATGTATCATTGAATGAATTACTATAGCGTGTGTTTTCTCTTTGAGTGTGACCTGTACTCTTTGGTTGGAAACTGTAACAATAAGACTAGCAAAGCAAAGCTCCATGATAATGCAACACAAGTGAATGATGACTATGGCCACTGGGCGGTTCAAATGAGCATGTGAAACAGGGTCTGCTACTGTTCAAATACTATCTGAACACTCAAATGTGTGCCAAGAGGTGGGGATCCTTTATCACTGTCTCCCTCAAAGAATAAGCCATTCATTGTGGCAAAGTTGTTTGTTGCATTACTGAAAATAGTTCATTCTGCTGAATTAAAAGGGGCATTTGTCCTTAATGAAAGAATTTGCCTCTCTTATTATGTTTTTTCTACCTTATTGAATGTTCCACAAATATTTCTGACCTATATCAGCTCTACAGGTTTTAGGAGCACCTCTACTGATATTTAAATTAGGTGAAGTATCGCATTCCCCTGCTTTCTTTACTCACCTTGCGTTCTGTCATATGATGGCCCATTATCAAAACCAGATTCAACTATAAGATACAAGCGTTGGTCTGATGCTTTATAACGGCCAGCATTTCCTTTAAGTTATTCTATAGGCCATGGTAAGAGAGAGGAGCTCACTCCACAAATTATATGGTCTCCATCACTAACCGGTGGAAGTAAGCTACCTACAGAAAAGCATCATGGATTCTGTTCTTTAGCTCTAGTGGGACCCAGTTAGTTGAAATTACATGGTCTCTCAAGTCAAATTATTTTAATAATGTACCATCAATATGTACTGCTTATGAAACACTCCATTGTCTTCTGGAATTATAAAGGTTACCCAAGAGGCTGTATATCTCATCAGATAAGATGTGAAGAAGACACTTTATGTGATCATTCTAGAAATGTCTAAACCATCTGATAAGTTAATTTACAAGCATAGTATGATATGGATTTATCCACAATGTTCCTGTGCAGTTATTACCAGCACATTCATGCTTTTCATGCTCCATCAGGATTCAAGCAAGCCGGGCCGAAGAAGGCTGAAATGCCAGAAACCGGTCCCCGGTAGCTTGTCTCCTTTCTGGTGAAGAATTGGCTTGGTAGTTTAGTGTGCCCTGTTCCCATGATGCACTGGGCCAGGGACAGACTGATTTGCATATAGCCAGGTTCTGAGCTGGGATGGGGCAGTGAGATAAATAACGGTGATGGATCAAGCCCTGATCTTTGGACTGGGTAAGAGTGGTCTGTTTAACTCAGACACTCTGTTCATCACCACCCCCTTTTTCGAAATCGTTTTTGGCCACTATAGGTGTGGCAGGGTATACTCAGACATGAGTCCCTTTCTCACTGCTCCATCAGGATTCAAGCAAGCCGGGCCGAAGAAGGCTGAAATGCCAGAAACCGGTCCCCGGTAGCTTGTCTCCTTTCTGGTGAAGAATTGGCTTGGTAGTTTAGTCTGCCCTGTTCCCATGATGCACTGGGCCAGGGACAGACTGATTTGCATATAGCCAGGTTCTGAGCTGGGATGGGGCAGTGAGATAAATAACGGTGATGGATCAAGCCCTGATCTTTGGACTGGGTAAGAGTGGTCTGTTTAACTCAGACACTCTGTTCATCACCACCCCCTTTTTCGAAATCGTTTCATAGAAAATAGTTCACAATGGTTATTAGTGTGTAGATACTATCATAAGAATGAATAGGAATTTGTGTTCTATTGCACAATGTTATACGTTATTTGGTGCATTTCATGTAGGAGTGCAGGGTGGGTTTATTACATGTTTTTGTATTTAGGTATCTTGAGTGCAGTACAGGTGGTTGCAACTGCGAGGGTAATCCCTCATTGTTTGTTTTTAGATTTGTTTGGTGCAGACATTTGTGTGTAGAGCTGTAAGTGTTTGACTTCATTCTTAATGGTGATGCAAAGATTACTGTAAAAAGGGGTTTTTAGTTAAGAAGAGTGGAAGCCCTACTCAAGCAACAACCGCAACCAGAGTGAACCACAAAAGTAAGTAAATGAACCTGTATCTCTGGTAGCTTGGCACAAAAGCAGTCAGATGTAACAATGTGTAAAGGATTTATGCATCACACAAACAGTAATGAAGTGAAAACACAACACAAATAAAATCTGAGACAAATTTAGAAACAATAGAGTGTTGTTTTGTATTGAAGTGTGATTAGCAGCATTACTCATTTATTGTTTCCTTTTGCAAAAGCAGTGCTTTATTGAGCCGGTGGTTTCTGGTGCCCGGCACCGGCACTTAATTCTTAACACCGCCGCTTATGACAGGTCACCACATATTGGCACTGTTTGTCCAATTTTGAGGTCCTCACAGTAACAGAGAGTTTAATAATTCAACATACATTAGAATTAATAATACCAACTCATTCTTATAGCTTTGGGTGGCCTTGAATAGTCTCAATTTTCACACTTGAAGGTGTGTGATGGTTAGTAGTTGTCTTGGTACTGTTATTGGCATCGCGGGCAATGAGTGCTGCAAGCTTCAATGGCCTCCAGAGAAGGGCCCTGACACTTACATTTTAACAAATTAAGCACTGGAACAAGAATGTGAACTATATCTTGTTACATTTAATATAGTCATGTGTTAGATCATGTAGTCTTAATGTCCATAGGACTGTGTGCTGGCAGTAAATGTGATTTTGCCAAAACTTCACCAGGTCTTTTAGGATTTTAAATATATATTGGGGTGAGCAAAGAACAACACTGTTACCGATGGGGTGTTACACAAATAATATACAACTGTAGCTGAACTGCACTTCAAATATATGTCTCATTGAACTTTCTATCCTGGGTGGACTTTGAGATGTCTATAAAGAGTGCCATTCTTGGAACCTATCACCCAAATACATAAGTTACAATATGAGTAGGAGACCTGCCCAGTGATTAGCCTTCTGGGCAGATCTTTACTGAAACCATGTGCTCCAAATTTGGCACTTTACCTCTTCACACCTCATCTATATGTATTATCAATGCTGGAAGCCAGCACATAGGTGGGCATCATCCTTTTTGTGTGTGGTTCAAAATGCCAGCTGTATCTCTTCTTGCACTAGTTGTTAGTTGGTCATGGAAAATGGTAATAATATCAGTTTAGAGCTCACTTTTAGGAATACAGAGCATTGTTACATTTATCCATACAGCGAATCATCCCCATAACTTGAAGTAAATGTATGGGAATGGATCAGTCGGCCTCTCAAATACAGGGTTTGGGGGACTCAATGCGATGGGAGACAAGCTGAGTTGCTATGCAATGATGGAAACAGTCACAGAGATAGCTTGATTTTCAGGGGCAAGCAGAACAACAGGCACATTTGATCACACAATTTATTTATTTATGTGATTTACAAAGCACATGGCTACCTAACAAAGGTTTCCCAGCGCTGGCAACCTCACTGAACACACCAGAATTACAGAAACCAAGGGAGAATGTTAATGAAAAGAAGGGAATAACCACATTTTGATAGGCTTACGAAAAGCTGTTATTGATTTACAGGTTCTCAATGATTATGGCAAGGTTTTCAACAGTTTTGGTCCCAAATATGCAAATGCCCGGCCACCTTGGTGTGTTCTCTTGACTCTTGGGACTACAGTCAGCTCCAGGTGGCTAGAGTGGAACAGGCACTTAGGTGTGTACCAGGACAACAAAGGTCTCCAGTACAAATGCCCTGCTTTGAAAAGACATTTGTTCATATAGCATGGGGCTTTATATTGAATCTGGCATTCAATTGGCAACCAATTAAGGGTGTGTATCCTATGGGCTGATTAACTGAATCTGGGTAGTAGTAGAAGGAGCTGTGCAGTCACATTCTGTACTGTATGAAACAATTTAAGCAGAGAAGTAGCAGCACCTAAGTATAGATAATTTCCGTAGTCCAGTCTGGACATTACAAGGGCCTGGGCTACCATTGTTTGTTCTGTGGTGCGCCAGAGGACCCTGCTTCTTTCTAACACTCAAGTAGATTTTTTACTAGAGCAAAGCATTCTCACTGTGAGCTGCAGCTTTCTCGATGCGAGCTGTAGTGACCTGCCACGTACTGCCTGTGTTGAGAGATGTCACACAGGAGGTGGTCTAGCACTTGATTTTCTCACTTGTGCTAGCCAACCTACCATTGGCGACGCTCAAACAGGAAAAAACTCAGCCACGCAGCACTTGGCAGAGTTTTTGCGAAACTCCGTGATCTATTCATAGCTTGGAGTATGAAAAACTCCTTGGACGTAGTTTAATGTCCACCCCTATTGAAGACTACTCATCCTTGGTATTGTGCACACCGATATTGAATAGCACTGGCAGTGATCTTCTGAGCAGATCTTTGTGCACATTTTAATTTACAAGTTAAGCACTGATCACCACCATTTGTTTTAAAATTCTAGCCTATACAAGCTTGACAGTGATGAGTACCCTGAGAAACTGCGTTATGGATTCAACACCACATTCAACAGGTTTCACAGTCTAACACATAGAGAATCTGGAGAAACTGACATTAAGCTACACTGTTATGGAGTGTCATATTTCCCTGGTTCCATTGCCTGATTAAGTAGTTCTATATATAAAAATACCTCACTGTTATTAAAAGCACCCGAGAACCACTGTGATGTCGGTATCAGTTTACCTGAAGAAATCAGCATCAGTGTTAAAGCATCAGTTCACAATGTGTGTATGAGTTATTGAATAACATTTGGTGACTTAGATGACACTTTACGAGACTGAAGTTAGATCAGCATATGATGGTCTTCATCAACAAAAAGAATATATTCAATAGATATTTCTATAATTTTTAATCTAAACATACTAAAATGGTTGTTTAGTGAATCTGTTTCATACCATCCAACTTCAATATTTTGCAGTTTACAAATAACTTCGATGAAACTTGGGTCTGTGGTGGGCATCCTCTCCTCCAGCCTGACTGGTCAGTTATCTTAGGTTTTAGATTTACAGGCTATAGTCAGTAGGGCATATTCACAAAAACCTTTTTGACCACTACTCCAATAGTAATACTTCCCATACTCATGAATACTATTCACGAATCTCTGGCCGGAGATCTCTGCCTGCACCTGTCCTATCACTTTGATTCTGGTATTTTTGCCTTGAGTGTGGATCTCTCCACGCACAGAGGCATAAGATTTGCAGTAAATGCGGGGAGTGATTAAAAACTTGGACTTTTTACTAATAAAAACATGGGGTTAAGGGTAATTTAAGGAGGCTCATGCAAATAATAAAACACACCCACCAAAGAGTAAGACAGTTGTTATTTGTAAGAAATTGGGTTACAGGCTGAATGTTTCCCCATTTAAACAACAACCTCAATCCCTGTCAGGTTGAACCACAAAATTCCTTGAATTAACCTGTGCCGACCCCTCTGGTAGCGTGGCACAAACAGTAGTAAAGTGAAAACACAAGAAAACTTCCAAACACATTTATGAAAATTGACTGAATTTAGTAAATAAAATGACAACAAAACTAATTAAATCCAATTAGTAGAACTGTATTTATGATTTTTAAGGGTTTGCAGTGAAATATAGCACCAAAAAGAACAAAGCGTCACAGGTTCAGGTCCACTATGAAGGTGCATGGGCTGGGTGCAGGACCGAGTTCGGTCCAGTGAGAGTTGGATCTTTGCATTCTTGGTGTTGAGCTGCAAGGTCCTACTTCAGTATGCTCCACTCTGCATCGGTTTTGGTGAAGCTGCTGGTCAGGAGCTGCAAGGTGTCATGATGTGAGTTCCTGTGTCTGGTTGCGTCGTGCTGCGTCAGTTCTGATGGAGCTGCTGATCAGGAGCTGGGAGGTGCTGCAATGCAAGGTCCTGCATTGGGTTACATTATGCTATGTTGGTGTTGGTTCTGATGAAACCTTCTGTTGCGCTGGGAGAAGTAGAGTCTGAATCCAAGTAAAAGTCCAGGACACAGTGAGCACCTCTTGGAGATCCGGACTCACTTCTGCAGGGGTCAGCATCACAGCTCAGGAAGGTCCAGGCAGGTTCAGTCAATGCTGGTCAGCTGGGCAGTTTCTGGGCAGGTCTCAAGAGCTTGCCCTGTAGCTCACACAGTCAGCAGGCCACCTAGCCCTTGGAGTCACTCTGGTGGTCCTGTGTTCAAGGGAACAGGTTCAGTCTTGCTTCCGCAGGCAGCAAGGCAATACTTCTTCTGAGTCTTCCACAGGTCCAAAAGAGATCTGAAGTGGGGTCTGAGAGAACCATATTTTATACCCAGTGCCAGCCTTTGTGTGGGGGAGGACCAAGCCCTGTCCCACTCCCAAACTAATTCTAGCAAGGTCCCTGTCCTTTATTGGTTTGACTCTTCACTGTTTAGGGCGAGAAAGGGCTAGTGCAAGGTTTCTTTGTGTGGGCTTTTTCAAGTGAAAGTAGGGCTGGGTGCTGCCTCGCCCCAGTCATCCTGGCAGGATGGCCAATCCTGTCCAAATCTAAGCCCCCTTTATCCCATGTCTATAAGTAATATACATCCCACAGAAGGAGAGTATTCACAGTCAAGTGACTCAGACCTCTGTCAGACAGGAACATTATTAAGGGCAGGAAAAAGCCAACTTTCAAAAAGTAAAAGACACGCAAATGATGGACAGAATGTGGAACAAATCAAATATTCAGCCCCAGTTAAGTGAATCCATTGTTCATTTCCTTATTATGCCACCCCAGTTTAGACACATATGCAAATCACTCTTGACCCTGATCCTCATGGGAACAGTCCAGCCTGAACTGCTAAACCAGGTCCTCCCTGGACCAGAAACAAGCATCCTGGGACCAGTTTCGGGGTAACATCCCTCATCAACCAAGCTAACTTGAATCCAGTGGCACAGTGAGTCCGGCACTCACATCTGGGCATACACGGTGCACCTAGGACAAGAAAGCAAAAGACACACAAATGATAGACAGAACGTGGAACAAATTAAATATTCACCCCCGTCAAGAAATTTGATTTAATCTATTGTTCTTTTGCTTACCATGCCCCCCCAGTTTAGACCCAGCCACATATAAATCAGTCTTGACCCTTCTCCTTATGGGAAGAGTTCAGCCCAAATTGCCAAGTCAGGTCCTCACTGGACCAGAAATAAGCATCCTAGGACCAGTTTCGGGGTATCACCCCTCATCAGTCAGGCTAGCTTGAGTCCAGTGGCACAGTGAGCCCGGGGCCAGAATGCATGACGTTACAAAGCATACATTTACAATGCATGCATTTATAGCACAGTTTTTACATCGCAACATCCTTTACGACGCATTTGTGTACATAGCATGCCATTAAATCGCTTTTTCAGACACTACCTTTACAACTCATTCTATTACATCGCATTATAACTTTACAACGCATACCATTACAATGCATACCATTAGATTGCATTTCAGATAAGTGTTGGATAGTATAGGGGTAATAATTACTATTCTGACTCCAGTGAGTGTAACAGTAGAGCAAGTGTCGGATAGTGTAAAGGTACTATGCGTTGTAATGATATGTGTTGGTATGACTTGCGATGTAATACCTGCATTGAAGTGACATGCATTGTAATTACATGCGTTGTAGTGACATGCAATGTAATGGCTGCATTGTAATGACATGCATTATAAAGGATGTTGCAATGTAATGACTGCTATGTAAAGGTAGTGCGATGTCATGGCTGTGCGTTGTAGAGGTTGTTCCCCCGGGGCCCACATCTGGGCATAGCTGTCGCACCTAGGGGGAGAAAGCAAAAGACATATAAATGATGGACGGAATAAATCAAACATTCACCCTAGTCAAGAGATCTGGGTTAAATCTATTGTTCTTTTGCTCGCCATGCCACCCCAGTTTAGACTGAGCCATATGAAAATTAGTCTTGAACCTGCTCCTCATGGGAACAGTCCAGCGGGAACTGCCAAGCCAGGTCCTCCCTGGACCAGAAACAAGCATCCTGGGACCAGTTTCAGGTTATCGCCCCTCACCAGCCAGGCTAGCTTGAATTCAGTGGCATAGTGAGCCCGGAAACCCACATCTGGGCGTGCCAGAGGCACCTAGGGCGCAAAAGCAAAACACACACAAATGATGGAAGGACTGTGGAACCAATCAAACATTCGCCCCTAGTCAAGAGATATGGGTTAAACACATTGTTCTTTTGCTCACCGTGCCAACCCAGTTTAGACCCAGCCATATGCAAATAAGTCTTGACCCTGCGCCTCATGGAAACATAATGGAGGCTATGGTCTGCGCGTCACAAGTGCGGCTACATTGTTTGTCAATGATGAACAGTGACCTATTGCATCATTCACAAATAAGTTAGACACGTTTTAGTACATAATTGATATTTTATGCTACAACAACATATCTTCAATACTATGTGCGCGAAGTAGAATGCAAGTACACTACATATAAGAAAAAGGCCAATAAGCACATTTATGCAACAAAAGTCAATCGACCACTAATGTCAAGTACATTGATCTGTCTCTCAAAATGTCCAGATGTAGATTATTCCTGCTGTCCTCTCTTTGATGTACATTACCCAAAATACACTTTGGGGTATCCTGCATCAAAACTGTACAAAGACAAAACCTGACATTCAAATGTCACTTCAGATACAGGCAAAGGGGATGGTTCGTGTGAGACAATGTCCCTTGCAACACATTTTCCATTGGAGATTACTCCAGGAATTCATTTTTTTGCTGAACCACTCATCAACAGCTAAATATTGGGCCAAAATGTTGTGCTGACATATCTTCTAACATTTTCCATGAATTCTATAATGCAAAATGGAGCAAATAAGACAAATTGCAACAATGTAAAAGAAGATTTTGCATAAACTTAAAATAAATCTGGCAATTTAGAAATATTTTGAGAAAAAGGGCAAGAATTAATGATCATACAACTAAAAACCAAGAAGGGTGCTGTCTATATGTGATGATGCAGTTCTCAATTGAAACAAAAAATGTGGTTAACAGGACATAACACACAAAATAAAAACAGAACAATGGGTCAATCAATTAAACATGATAATTATATGACCATGCTTAACAGGTAGAGTCTGTGTAATTGATTTTACTACCTCTAATGGATAATTTAAATGAGGTAATCTTCAGCACAGTTGGCAAGGGACATTTGAAACACAACCTATAATTAAGGCAAACTTCGTTCACAATTGCCAAAATGTCAGACTTGGCCAAAATGATAATAGAAGATTAGGAGAAGAAGCATTACCTTCTGGAAAATTTAAGAAAGTGGCAGAAACATCTAAAAATAGATGTTAGGACAGTAAAACCATAAATTAGAAAGAACTAATCAAATAAGGAGCTGGTGATAAGACACACATACTCGTGAGATGTCAGCACCAAAAATGAGAATAATAGTCTTGCAAACAAAATATTGAGTGAGAAATTCTAATGCAATAAAAAGGTGAGGAAAATGTACCATTAGTAATCCAAAGCATTGTAAGACGTGGCCATAGAGTGGTTACTGTACAATCTCAGAAGTCAACTTTAAAGTATTTAATATGTCACACATCTTCTCCAGTGCCCAGTTTTTTAACTAAGTAAAAGAGAGAACCAACAATGAATCAGATGGCCTGTCAAACAGAAAAAAAGAACCAAACATTTAGAATGCACATGGAATTATTTGCTTGCTGTCTATTGAAGCAGCAGCAAGTTCTATAAAAAATGTGCAAGTAACCGGGGCCATTTGAATGGTGCAACTAATTATTTCAAGACAGCCGTGCCATGTGAACATCTGCCCAAATGAGGTATATTAAAAAAAAAGAGCAGCTATACCAATCTGAATTTATAAAAAAAATCCCTTTGTAGAAACATTCTAACTGCCCTGTGGGGCAAATCTAGAAACTAAGCGAACTCTAGAGAAAGGTCAACCATCATGTGGTATCCGGATGTTCTGGTGGACATTAAAGGGATATTTAGACAAAATTGCTTTGCGCTTGATTCATACATAGTTGCCTAAGTGTCTCACAGAGTATAAAGGGGGCACTGCCAGGTGGGTTGTGGGCCAGAAAACACTTAAATACCAATTTGGTGGGTGAGATATGTGTAATAAAGCCACCACACTTGTGCAAATGATTTGTGTTGGGTTTGTTTACATTATTTAGAAGAGTTTGTGGTCGTAACAACCACCTTATTTACCCTTTTCTGGAACTCCAGTGCCATCTTTGCATTGTTTTTGTCTCCCGTGAGTCAGTTGTCTCAATTTTCTGTGAAACTTGCTCCGCTTTTCATAATGCCCGTTTTTCTTTGTTAAAGAGAAGGCAAAACAGGGGATTGGACACCACAGATTCTACAGCTGATACCTGTTTGATGTGTCATACACTTTTGCATGGCTGTCAACTTGTGCCA
This sequence comes from Lissotriton vulgaris, assembly GCF_964263255.1. Lineage (NCBI taxonomy): Eukaryota > Metazoa > Chordata > Amphibia > Caudata > Salamandridae > Lissotriton > Lissotriton vulgaris. The sequence continues at coordinate 382,199,369 of NC_141697.1, forward strand.
TGCCATTGGCTTAACTTTCAGACTAACCCAGCTTTTCACCAAACAGCAGCAAGCAGGCTACTATGCTAAGAACATTAAAATAAATAAGGACCATCAATGAGAGGATTGCTTACCGTAAGATGGCATTCAATAGTGTTCCTCTGTCTGAGCCCCTGTTTCTGCCAAAATCATGCTGCATCCCTAATGGAGACCTGGTGCTGAGTGTGGAATTCTTTCCCACCAGTCTGGGTGACCACGGGTGACTTGGAGCCTATGTGAGTCAGTGGTGGTAAGTTGGAGGTCCCTATGAGATACAGTAAGCCACCCCAGGGAATACTGAGTGGCCTTGGGAGAGCTGCCTGACTGACAACAGGTGCCATTGGGCCCAGCACATCTTGATTTGGTTTGGGAGCCTTTACTCTCCCATTTCCTGGGCTTGCTGGAGGTTGGCGGGGGGTCCATGTGATCTTCTTTGCTTGAAGGCATTCCAGGAAAGGTGGGCTGCCATCCGCAGGCCTGGTGCATGTTAAGCATCCAAAAGGCAGCAGACTGTATGGCCCTGCAGCCAGTTGTACAACAGTACAACACAGGCAATTACTTTGCATGCCTTTGACTCACATTTATTTTGCGCTCATGTTTTTTACCACACATATGTATTTAAAACACATGCCAATACCACACTTGTTTTTAGATTTAAAAACAATGTATTTGTGGGGCGAGACGCCTCACCCCCCAAAAATGCGTGGTATTGGCATGCGTTTTAAATTCATTTTTGTGGTAAAACCATGTGCGCAAACAAATGTGTGGTAAAGGCACAATGAAGGAAAAAACTTGTTGTTAATTGTTGTTTTCCCCTGCAGCCGAGGAGTGAGAGGTGAACTGTGTCTCACACCTACTGAGAACCAACACGAGGACTTAAGGTGCTGATAATGGTGACTCAGCCCTTGCTATTGCACAACAGAAGATCAATGGACAGAACTTAAAAGTGGACAAACTCTGTGACTCAAGGTAGACTGCTGCACTGGCACAATGATCACATAGCACCCCGCTTCAGTAGAAATGACAGAGGGCTTCAGTACAGCAACCAACCACATGATACTACCTTAAGAAGTATGGTGCTATTAGTGACAAAAGGATTCACACTATCATCCACCGGTGCCACCCATGATTGGAGCCTGGATCCACTGGTATTTTCTATATTATGATGGTAAAGGATAAGGGGCCCCACATTTAGGCAAAAATATAGACAAATTTACAAATCCTCTTGTGCCTGCAGCTGAGGTGGTGGGAGAAAGAACTGATGTGGGGATTGGGGCCTCCTCACACATGAATGTTATAGTTATACAGCTAAGAGGGTTTTTAGGGTGTTCCAGATGGACTAGGCGCACAACCTGAGTAACCGCAAAGTTGAAAGTAACATAAAGTAGATAGTATAGGCAATGGGGCGGGCGGTAATCCCTCACAACCGCTCAAGGTTGGACCAAGGAGATCCACACAATTGCAAAAACACAACGTCGCCCCTGCACTATATAAAGTCAATATTTTCTTGGTAGAAATTGTTATTGGTAAAGATAGTTAACTGTGCACAACAAGACTTTCAGTGTCAGCATTCAAGGTAGGAGAACATTAGTGCAATTTATAAAAGTTCCAAAGACGTAAATGTTCTTGGTGTATGTACACCAGTTTAATGTTCCTCTGTACAGGCCAACACGTGTTTCATCGCAGGGAACAGACTGCGAATCTTCAGGGCATCATAGAATGTAGGCGAAATTTAGAGTTCAGAAGCACCCGGTTCGGGTGTAGTATAACAATCGCGAGAGTTGCTTGCGTAGTAGATTATATCTTTTGTATATTCAGTTAGAGCGTTAACCGGGAGGAGAAGAGTTGAGCGTGGTAGTCAAGTTTTGTTTGAGGCAGTAGCACTCAAATAGTGAAAAGGCGGGTACACCTCTTAGTTTGTATTCCCCCTCCTATGGTTCCCGGCGCCGTTTAACGAAGACGGTCACACATGAATGTTATCCTGGAAGCAATCAGGAAAAGTGTTCTTCTGATCGGCATCATTGTACCGAGACTCCATTGCTTTCTCATTGCCATCTCTTGTCAAACACTTCCACACGGCCCACCTGGTCTTTTCTGCTGATACCTGAGGAAAATCTAGCTAGCACGACAACAGCCATCTTGCAGCTTGCATTTCTGCCCAGGAACTGTTGCACACCCAGCCCCCCTGTTCTTGCAGTTCAACAGAAAGCCATGAGACACTCACACCCTGTGTAAATGATTTGTTTTCCATCTCCTGCTCCTAGCCTGGTAAACATCCTTGACACTGTAATCAGGTTATCTGGACAATGGTCTGACTGCTGGGCCTTGATCAGGGTGATTAAACAATGACCTGAAAGACTGGGCTTTGATCAAGGTAATTAAACAATGACCTGAAAGACTGAGCCTTGATCAAGCCGAGTGAACAATGATTTGTGTACCAAGCCTTGACCAGGTCACCATTTACAAACGTTGTCTGGATCTGGTTATCAACTGCAAACACTGCCCTGATTGAACAATGAACTAACATCCAAAAGACTGAGATGAAAAAGTATAAAAGGATTGTAAGCTGCGGAGTAACGCAGCAGCCTCCTCTGTCTTGTTTCTGACAAGCTTGGGACTCTGTTCCATAGCCCGGGCTATTTGAAAAAATCTGGGTTCCTCCTGCAGATGAAGGCTCCTGTGTCTCCTTTTACTATGTATGAAGGGTATGGAAGGCTTGGGTGGTTCCCCCGCCGCCGAGACTCAGTAAGTGGGTTATTCTGGTTCTTAAAATGGCGCCCGAACAGGTACTCCACGAGTACAACGGTCAGGCCCGGTGGATGTGAGTAGGTGCACGGAGAGATTCCGACTGAGGTACCCTACCCGATGGATTTTTGCAATCCAGTAAGCCGAACACCTCGACTGCTGTTCTTCACCACCCGGTCTGGGCCACATGACCGCGTTCTCGCTGGAGTCCCCTAGCAAATAATTTCTGGAGCAGGACACAGCCCTACGTCTGCAGAAGAGAACTACTCCTGTAAGGTAAGGTTGGACTGATCACCCACCAAGTCTGTATAATTCTGTTATTGACTTTCGCAAAAGCCAAGCTGTTATTGACTTTTGCAAAAGCCAAGCAAGTGAGGTGAGTTTTAAAACCCGCTGGTGTCTATTATCTGTTTTCAAGCATGCCAGTCAGTAGTAAGTTCAAGAGATTATGTTGTTGCATGTGTACTCAGGACTCCCTGCTGGAGGCGGCTTGTCCTCTTTCTCCAGAAGGGACCCCTGGCCATACGATGTATGTTAAACATGGGCCTTCTGCCATAATGTTTTCCTCATTCTGGGTAAAATATACGAAACAAAGGAACGCGGAATTACAGTGGCAACTTTATGGATCCTTTAATTCCCAAGTTATCGCCAACTTAGAGGAACAATTAATAAAAAGAAAAATGCTCCCGTCTATGTTTGAATCTGTCCGATTTCGGAGGAAAGAGATAGAGCAGAGAGCTAGAAAGCAGAAGGCTCAAGAAAGAAAACAAGAACATATGTCAATGGCCGACCATGCCAGAGAAAATTTACAAAATTAAGTGACAAAATCAGTAGAAATAGCCGATAGGGAGCATAGGGCCCGAGTACAAAAATGTTATCCAGCTCATGAGGAGAAAGGAAAGGGCCATATGGAAGGGGGAGAAGAAGGTGATTCCTTGCTTGATACCATGCTAGAAAGCCCTCCTACATATGCCCCAATGTACCCTGCCCTGACGCTTAACACCCCGCATGTCCCCCGCCACAGCCCACTCCTGCCCCCACTGCCCCTCCTACTGTTCTCCCTGTCACACCAACCCTCCTGATTTTTCCAATGACACCGACCACGCCTGCTAACCCTGTCTTTGCTGCAGGAATAACAACAAGTCTCCATCCGCCCAACCCCTGTGGCTTTACCCTGTCAAGTACCACTCTTCACGGAGGCAGAACTGGCGACTGCTCCCAATGCCCACTTATCAGTACCCCCGCTCTGTATAATACAAAAGCCGGTGCACCAACGGGGGGAAAGGGGAATTGGAATTAAGAAGAGACAATACTGCTTCTATGACTGCTTCCTTCACTGCTCTTCGGTATTCTTCTATTATTCCCGTGTAGTGGAGGACACCTAATGCACAGAGAATCAAAGATAAACAACACCTCCCAAATGTATTCAGTTATAACATTGAACCAGTGAAATCTCCCTACCAGTCGGAAAGTAGTATTTGCCCCTCTTCATGTGATGCTTAGAAGTAACAGGCTGTCTCCCTGTACATGTACCTGAAACTAAATAAACACTGTAGTGAGATTATGCTACTACTCTACAGTAGAATGTCTAACTTCACTTTAGGATATTGTACCTGTACATGTGTCAGAGAGTCTATCGAATTGTGTAGTTCCAAAAATACGAACTTAAGTCTTCAAGTCTCCTGACTTGCCTTTGTCGCCTGCAAACTGCTGAGAATTTCCTTCAACTTGCTCTTGAGGGGATAAATGTTGAAAACGCGCAAAGAAGAACCAGGAAGGAACAAGAGGCAGGAAAGGAATAGGAAAGGCGCAAGAGGGAAATTTGTTTTCCAGGAGGTGAAGGAGTTAATTGCTATAGTTCGCAACTGCTGCCAGAAGAATGCGGAAAATAATCTTACTTGAAATGTCTTTCTCACTCAGTCTCGAACTCTCGGGAACTCCTACTTGAGTCTGAAGGACGAAACTGCTTCGTGAGGAAACTTTCAAAAGCGCTCGAGAATACTTCTTGAAACTGTTCCTCTCGGCAATATTCACTCTCAGTAAATGTGCAGAAACTTACTCTGAAAACCTCTATGAACTAACTAAGATACTTCCGCACCTACCCTCGAAGAATTACAAGGAGGTTTGGAATAACGAACTGACTTGGAAATTACATCAGTTGAAGTGCGCCGCGATAAACGCACATGCACGTTTTAACAATTAGCGGGTAAACAGGTGTTCAGAAGATTAGCCTCACTACACAGTAAGCGTGGCGGCCATCTTAGAATGTGCAACTTCCTGCTGCAGATCTTCCCAAAGGTTTACCATGCATGGTTTGACAAGGATTCTGGGCCTTTTCTTGCCACAACGTTTTCTTTGACCACATGTAATTACACTTACGAAATTCCTGACATACCCCTACACGCCCTTTTCCTGTTTCCCCGTGGTCTACAGTTAAGCAGGATTTATATAAATTGTTGAATTCCCCCCGACTGGCCTCCTTGCGCTCTGCAGTCAGCTTTTCATCCCTACGAGAAAATGACCTCCAGAGGCAACAGTGTGAATGTTGGATAAATAACGGGAATATTTATGCCTTTAAAGAAATTTTGTCCACCTTTTCCCAGTGGACGATTATGGAACAGACCACCTGGGATGAATACATGTGTACCCTGGTCTTGCAAAGATTTGAGAATGCGCTTATGCAGATACCCACCAGATTATTGGACCTTAGGTCGCAAATAAAAAGAGGTGATGTTCAGGGAGAGGGGATGTTTGGCACTATGTCTGCTTTAATGGCTTACCGTGATATGACCGCTTTTCCCAACACCCCTCTAGAAACAGCTATGCCAATGAGAGAGCGGCCCCTGTCTTTGTTAACTCACTTACCGATGCCCAAAATAATGGCTGAGGGGCTGTTGAGGCACACTGGCGCAGGCTTTGGGTTCATGTTCCTTGGAAAAGGTCAGAAGTAATGCAGTTAAAAGGACAATTACCAGATCCTAGGAAGAATCTGGCTGCCTTTTACAGAGCATTAGGTCACATTATATCTGCAGGTACTCTCGTTCTTGAGGATATAGATTTACTTTTTGGTACAGAGTTGTCCCTACTGAAATTTGGGACAAGATGAGAATGTGGCTGACTTCTTTACCCGTTTTGAGACAGAATACAAGGGTCAAAGGGGCACATTATCAAGAACATGCGATACATTTATTGCTGCTTTATCGGCAGGAAACTGTCGCTAAAGCGGCGATAATGGGCTTGTAATATGTCCTTGTGAATTCCCATTGCAGCCCAGTTTAACACCAGAACCTGGGCTGCTATGGGAATTCACAAGGACATATTATCAAGCCCATTATCTCCGCTTTAGAGGCAGTTTCCTGCCTATAAAGCGGCAATAATTTTATCGCCTGTTCTTGATAATATTGCCCATAGTGGTTTGGATCCCCGGACCCCAGGTTCTGGCCCAGTATTTGTCGATAAGTTTGTCAGCAACTTGCTTCCTGAGATCTCCGCAAGGCTTAAGAAAGTTGAAAGTAAGTGGTCTGCCCAAACTATGACTGGTATCTTGGCTATGGCACAATATCATGAGAATAGGGAGAAAGAAGATAGAGACAAGGAAAGTAAGAAGGTTAGGGATCTTAAGACTAAGGCACTTCTGCAGCAGGCTTACCCTCCCCGAGGTCCCGAGGTCCCGAGGTCCCGATGCCAGCGGGAATTTCAGACCTCAACCCCAACCCCCTCCGAGGGCTCCCCAGTCTACTCCCTCCAGCCCTCAATGTACGGGAGCCCTCCAAACAGATCAGTGTGCTTATTGAAAGGGGTACGGCCATTGGATAGATGAGTGTCCTGTGTTTGCTGAAAACATCCGATCAGGGAAGGCTCTGCCTCGCGCTCCTAGGGAGGGGAGGCTGACTAGGGACCATGGCCAGCCCCATCCACAGGATAAAGAATGCAGGCCCATCCGGCAGCGCCCGGCCAATAGGTTTGATGGGTACGAAGTGACACGCACTTATTACAATGATGATTATGATGAAGTTGATGAGACAGGGTCCTACCAAGCATAGGACAGCCAGGAAAGGGGTATTACCAGAGTGAAAATTCCAGTGGATCAAAGGGGCCTGTATGTTCAAATGTCAGTTGTGGGGAACAATCAGAATTTTTTTTAATACTGGGGCCACCAGGTCTTCTATTGCACGTCTGTCAGTCCCGGAGGCACCCCTTTCTGGCAATATTAATGTCTCCGTGGGTTTTGCAGAAACACATGTGACCAGCCCTGTCTCTGAACCCCTTCCTCTCGATATTGGCCCTGCACATGTTGACACTTCCTTGGTCCTTACTACAGGTTGCAGTGAAAACTTGTTAGGCATGGATTTACTGAAAGCTCTGTATGCAACCATATCATGTAGTCCCCAATGTGTATCCCTAACAATTTCCCCCACCGCAGCTTCCTATATGTATCTATCAGGTCCCCTCCCAGCAGAGTTGCAGTCTTTACCTTCCTCCCTCTGGGCATCATCAGACACTGATGTAGGGTGTCTCAACATATCCCCTCACGTGGTACGCATCCAGCTAGGTGCACTTCTCCCCCGCCTCCAGCAGTATCGACTGCCCGCAGAAGGAGAAATGGCCCTTTTAAACAATAATCTCTGAATTAATGGACAAGGGCGTAGTGGAGGAGACACGTAGCAATATCTGTAACAGTCCCAATATTCCCGTTCTTAAAAAGACCAATGGAGATGCTCTCTCCCCTAAAATATACAGATTTGTGATTGACCTGAGAACCCTTAACAAAATAACAATCTCCCAATATCCTGTTGTCCCCGACATTACAGCCCTCTTAACGATAGTCCCTTCTGACGCCACGCACTTTTCTGTCATAGACCTGAAGAATGCTTTTTTCAGCATTCCTATACATCCTCACAGCAGACATTTATTTGGTGTCTCCCTTGGTGGGCGGAGCTTTAGATTCTGCCGCGCCCCTCAAGGTTTCACCGAGAGCCCCAGTATCTATAGTCAAGCCCTAAAAAGTCAACTAGATTCCTTGGAACTCCCTGATAATTCCACACAATTACAATATGTAGCTGACCTACTCATTGCTGCAAATTCTGCCCTAGCATGTAAAGAAGCTACTCTCTGTTTCTTACACCACCTTGCCCTCCATAATCACAAAGTCTCTTTGAAAAAGCTTCAGTTTTGTCAAGAGAAGGTGACATATTTAGGTCATCTCCTCTTGAAGGAGGGAAGGCAGCTCACCGCTGAACGTGTAGCCATTATCAATTCTATGACGGCCCCACAAACACAAAAGCAGGTGCGAGCCTTCATAGGCCTAACATCATAGTGTAGACAGTGGATTTCCAATTTTTCGGCCATGGTCAAACCTCTTATTGCTCTCACCACTAAAGACATATCAGACTTCCTTTCCTTGGACTAGAGAGCATGCGCTGGCCTTCCAAGATTTAAAGAGGGCTCTGTGTACTGCTCCAGAACTCGGTACTCCTGATTATAACAAACAATGTTTTCTTTTTGTACATGAGACAGACGGCTGTGCATGCGCTGTCTTGACTCAGATGTTCGGAGGTCACCATCGGCCATGTGCCTATTTTTCAGCCACCTTAGATCTTGTTGCAAGGGCTCTCCCAGGATGCCTACGGGTGACCGCTGCGGCCGCCCTCATGGTCCGTCAAAGTGAGGGGATTGTCATGAACTCCCCCCTGACTCTGATGGTCCCCCATTCTGTAGATGTCCTCCTAAATAACACCAAGACACAGTACCTCACTAGCGCACAACTCACAGGATATGAACTGACACTCTTTGCCAGCCACATTAATATCAAAAGATGCACTGTACTAAACCCCACCACATTACTCCCACTGGATACTCAGGATGCCCCCTTAGACCCACATGACTGCATATTAAGGACAGAGGAGGAAACAAAGGGATGGGTTACCTTACAGGACAATCCGATAGCAGAACCAGAAGGTACACTGAATGTGGACGGATCATGTCTCAGAGGGTCAGATCGTAACACCTCAGCCACCTACGCCCTCACAACATTAGGGCGAATAGTAGAAACAGCTCAGATTCCGCAGTCCTCTGCTCAAGCAGCAGAATTAGTGGCCCTCACTAGAGCCTGCGAGTTAAGCAAAGGGATGACGGTAAATATTTATACTGACAGCCAATATTCCTTTGGGCTGGCCCACAACTTCGGGAGGTTATGGAAAGAAAGGAATTTCCTTACTTCCCATGGGACCAAAATTCAACATGGCCCCCTAATTCACCGATTGTTAGACTCCCTGACACTCCCCAGAAAGGTGGCCATTATAAAATGTAAGGCCCATAAGAAAGTGACAGATGATGTTGGGAAAGGCAATGCCCTGGCTGACCAGACGGCCAGACAAACAGCTTTTAGGAAAAGGGAAGTAATGTATGTAGGAGGTCCCTCTAGGTGGGTGGCAGATGAGGGCATGGTTGAAAACACAGTCCAGAGTGTGATTGATATTCAGTCCCATACTACTCCTGAGGAACTAAGAGTGTGGAAGGAGCAATTAGAAAAGGAGGGAATTCATGGTTGTTGGGTCTGTACGACAATGGATGTTACCTGACAGTCACGTGCTACCAGTAGTTATGAAGGCTCATGGTCCTGCTCACATCAGTGCAAAAGGGATATGTAAACTGTTGGAACCTACATGGTACAACTCTAAGATACCAGCATATGCTGACAAGCTGGTTAAAACATGCATGATTTGCCTAATGTATAACCCAGGAAATGGCACAGTTACTACTAAGGGAGGATTCTCTCCTCCTACCTTCCCTTTTGAAGTCCTCCAAATGGATTACATCCAGATGGACCGATGTAACAATTTCAAATATGTCCTAGTGGTGGTCTGTACCTTCAGCTGATGGGTGAGGCCTACCCCGTAAAAGACTGCACCGCTAACAATACCGCCAAAGTGCTATTAAAAGAGTAATTTCCACGATTCGGTTTGCCCTGCTTGGTCTGGAGTGACAACGGGACCCACTTTACGGCTCAAATTATGGAATATATATGTACAGCGTTGGGTATAAAACAAAAACTTCATGCCGCTAACCACCCCCAGTCAGCAGGTCTAGTGGAGGTGTACAATGGCATCCTACAAACTAAAATGGCCAAAATAGTAGCCCAGACAGGTGTCACTTGGGTTGATGCTCTGCCCTTAGCTCTACTGTCCACAAGAACAACGGCCCACACCAGAATAGGGCTATCCCCCCATGAAATTGCGTTCGGCAGGCCTGCCAATGTATAGGGTATCCCGCAGCCTAAGAAACTGTCTGACATTGAATACCCTGCGTTAACTGATTATCTGTACAGTCTAACTAATACCTTTCGTACTCTTTATCACCAGGTGCATGAGGCCATACCTGACAAAAGCGAGGGCCCAGGACATGTCATCCAACCTGGGAATTGGGTCTTGGTGAAAAGTTTTCACCGGACTAAGTGCCTCGAGCCCCGCTGGACACAGCCCCGTCAGGTGTTACTGGCCACCCGCACCGCAGTGAAAGTAGAAGGTCGGAAGAATTAGGTGCATTTGTCGCACTGCAGGCGGGTGCCTCTGCCCCTCCCCTATGATCAGTGGGCGAGGGAAGAACAAGGAGACTCAGAAACAGAAACAGTCCCGACGTTTGTCCCATTCAGCGATGCCAGACTGCATCCTACATCCACGGACGCAGAGAGTGACAGCATACTGAAAGGAAGGGTGGAACCCTCCCTTAACTCTGCTCAACACCAAGAACAAATGTTTCCCGACCATACTGTCCCTACTTCCGACCGATACAACTTGTGCCCCCAAAAGAAGGCTTGCCTTTGACTTCGCCAATTACCTATAGGCTGTAGGGCTGTGATCTTCCCCGGCTGAGAGTAGTGCTGGTGTGTCAGACTAAAGTACGCCATAGGGCCCTTGGCACCTGCGCCCAGTGAAGCAACCACCAATCACAGACAGCCACTATAGGTCCCTGGCTTAGCACAATGGCAGCCATCCAAAACACCTGAATCCAGAAACAAGATGTCAGTCTCCGACATAGTAAATGCTTCATGGCCACCGTGGTGACGTTGTTTGTCTCCCTCATCCTGTCTATCCTTGGTTGACTGTTGCTAATCTACCATCCTGTTACCTCACCAACTCCTATCCCGACTCCTGCAGAACACCAGTATTTCACACTACCAGCAGAATTCTTCAACAACACCTTCATCCAAATGTTGCATCATCACCAGCTGATCATGAACACTTCCAATTGCAGGGTTTGTGGACTGATGCCACCTTCCATGATACAACCAGTCCCATTCTTTCCCTACCGCTTTTCCATCTTTGGGTCTTGTCTTGCATGGTGAATGTTGATGCAGGAGGCCTACACTGTCAATGGTACTGCCAATTCTGGCCTTGGAACATTTCGGGATGACTTCTGGGGGAACAGGTCTGGCCAACTCAATGCTCCTTTTTGCCCGACCAGCTCATCCACAATGCTACTATCACCAGATGAACTCGGTGAGATGGTAGTATTCAACTCAACTAATCGACGAACATTTTCCAGATTCCGCACAAGAAAGATACTACCTGATGAACGAGACACTGTGAATGTCATAAATGTGCAAGGTCTTGTCTGCATTCATGGCCTAGGGACTAGGAAAGTTGGTACCAGTACGTGTGATATCACAAAATCTTTAAACTCCACATCTCCTATGAAGCTGGTGGCATCCCCCAACACCTATTTCATCTGTGGCACTGCTGCCTACACTTGGCTCCCCCGTACCTGGTCTGGTTCCTGCTATCTGGTCTTCCTCCTCCACCAACGTATTATGGCCTTATGAACATTGACATTTCTCAAAGTATTTGCCACTCAAGGGCAAAAGGAGGGTCTGAGGAAAAGTGTTCTTCTGATCGGCATCATTTGTACCGAGACTCCATTGCTTTTTCATTGCCATCTCGTGTCAAACACTTCCACACGACCCACCTGGTCGTTTCTGCTGACTGAGGAAAATCTAATTAACACGACAACAGCCATCTTGCAGCCTGCATTTCTGCCCAGGAACTGTTGCACACCCAACCCCCCCCCTGTTCTTGCAGTTCAACAGAAAGCCATGAGACACTCACACCCTGTGTAAATGATTTGTTTTCCATCTCCTGCTTCCAGCCTGGTAAACATCCTTAACACTGTTATCAGGTTATCTGGACAATGGTCTGACTGCTGGGCCTTGATCAGGGTGATAAAACAATGAACTGAAAGACCGGGCTTTGATCAAGGTGATTAAACAATGACCTGAAAGGATGAGCCTTGATCAAGCCGAGTGAACAATGATTTGTATACCAAACCTTGACCAGGTCACCATCTACAAACGTCGTCTGGATCTGGTTATCAACTGCAAACACTGCCCTGATTGAACAATGAACTAACAGCCAAAAGACTGAGATGAAAAAGTATAAAAGGCTTGTAAGCTGCAGAGTAAAACAGCTGCCTCCTCTGTCTTGTTTCTGACGAGCTTGGGACTCTGTTCCATAGCCCGGGCTATTTGAATAAATCTGGGTTCCTCCTGCATACGAAGGCTCTTGTGTCTCCTTTTACTGCGTATGAAGGTATGGAAGGTTTGGGCGTTTCCCCCGCCGCCGAGACCCAGTAAGTTGCAGAGCTCCACGTTTGAAATCGCAGTTAGGGTGAAGGGTACGGAGGGTCACTAGGGAAGAAGTAATCCTCCGTTTGTGGAGGTCCCTGAGGCGGCAGAAGGCTCATAACCTAAAACATTTTTGGAAGATGTGCTGCTGACTTTAATGCCGGTGGACCATTTATCCACCTGCTCCCTGATAGAGAGGGTGCTCCTCCAGAAACTTCTACTGGTGCCCTTGCACCCATTGATTGCCAGCTTCCTAAATTATAGTGACCGTGACTTGATCCTGAAAATGGTGAGAAGCATGGATGAAATTCATCTGGAATTCCATGAGATCCTTGCCTTCCCAGACTACACAAAAATGGTGCAGCAGTAGCCTAGGAGAGATATTTTGATCAAGTCAAACAAAAACACTGATCAGTGAAAGTGTATTTTTTTCTGTTGGACCCTCAAAAAACTAAAGATTAAATTTTAGGGGAAGGTTTTGATTTTTTGCCACCCAGTCTGCATTTGGAAGTGGATTGGGGAGCGGTCACGTGACCAAGGGACAGTGGACTACCTTAGAGAAAAGAAAAGAGGGGGCAAGAACTTGAGAAGATGGACCAAGATGGGGCATTGTCCATAGAGGTGGCGAAGAATGTGGATGCTGTCCCATCGCTGAGTCAGAGTACCCTGGGACACAGGCAGGTCAACACGAATGGACCATGTATGATTGTTGATCCCTCTAAGTGAGATGATAATTGTTAGAAATGGGATTTCTGGTTGGCTAAGGCTTGCGTCAAAGCCAGGCAGAAACCACCACTCTAGTCATGGCAAGGGAGTTACACACTGATAAAAAACCCGTGCTCACCTCCTTGGTAGCTTGGCACGAGCAGACAGGCTTATCCCAGAGGCAATGTGTAAAGCCTTTGTGCAGCACACACTCACAGCAGCAACACACTAGGCACACTACAAAAGAAACTCCACACAAGGTTATATCAAAAATAGCCTTTGCATTATCATAAAACACATTAGAAACATAATCACATATTTACACTGTGCCAACTGGCACTAGGCAATATTCACAGGGGATTATGTACAGGACCAAGCCAATCGAACCACTGTCAGAACCATCAGAACAGGTAAGTAAGTAAATGTAAAACACAGCCAGTAACTACTGGTACCATAATGACCTAAGCATTATCACATTAGCATTAGAAATATCATAACATAACATTACGCAATAAATCACATTAGGCCCAAACCTCATTAGCATAAACTCATTACATACTAGGCCTTACCAGCATGAACACAGTATACCTAAACATCCTAAACATAAACACATTATGTCACAGGCATCTCAAGCATAAGTCACATTAGGCATAACTCACGGTGCATAAATCACATTTCCTGCGCACCACATAAATCACATTAGGACCTAGCGCCCTATCAACCTAAAAGTCCCCCTGGCCACCTGACCTTCTCAGAGTGCTCAAATGCCCTATGTCCCAAATGTCAGGGCTTGGGCTGCCAATGCCTCTGAATCAAAAGTGCGCAAATGCGCTGGGGTAGAGGAGTGTATCCCACTCATGTCTCACTCAAAAATGACCCCAAAGAAATGTCAGCCTAAACGGTGCAGCTGACACTGACTGCTGTGCAGCTGTGAATCCAATAAAGGGCTTGGCACCACTGTGCCCTGAGAGTGGGTCCCCACTGAGACTCTGTAAAACAAATATGCGCCAAACATTGCAGTTGCCCGCTAGGGCGGCGCAACTGGGAAATAACCAGGGAGGCCTTGCTCTGGGGCTCTCTGCACAACATTGTGCCAAACATGGCAGCTGCCCTCTGTCGGGCGGGGCAGCTGTGGACCAAGGAACTGGGCCCTGGCACGACCGTGCCCTCGGGGCCCCATCGCTGCAGCTTACCTCTATCAGGCGGGGCAGCAGAAAAAAAGATGCACAATGGAGGTAGGCACCACTGACCTTCGGGAACCCCAAGGGGGCCCTGAAGCTACTGTGCCCATCATTGGAGCAGCCCACTCCCAGGCAGGACTGCTCAGGAGATCCAGACACTGGCCGTGTGCCCCATGGGCACCCTCAACTAAAAGAAGAGCCTCAGCCCCACTCAACGAACTATGCTGGGGAGGCTCTCCTCCCGCTGGACTCCTCCGGGCTCTCCGGGGACTCTGCTCTCCTCTTCTTGGCTGCGGGACCAGCACCACTTCTCCCGGTCTCCTCGCAGCATGCGTGGCTCTCTCCAGGCATGGGAGCCCCACCGACGATCCGGCCTCTCCTAGCTTCACCCGGGCCCCCTCCTGGGATCCGGGACTTCAATGTGGAAACCGTAAGGCTCCAGACTTGTGGCTTCCGTAGGAGGCCCCGCCCCCAACCAGGCAAGACCGCCTGACTTCCGGGTCGCGCTGAGCAGTGCCCAGAGAAGATTTCTTTATAGGCTCAGGCCGCCTTGGTGATTCTCAGCCAATACGGGGTGGACTCCCATTTTACACAAAGATAGTGGCGGGGTGGGCACCCACTGGATCAAAAGGTGCATGCTGCGGGGTGAGCACCATATCCAACACCTATAAAGCGGAGTCGGCACCCGCCACTCTCACCTATCAAATAAGCGGGGTGGGTACCCGTGAAAGTAAGGAGAAAAGCGGGGTGGGCACCCGTCGCTTCTAGGCATCAGGGGGGAATCCCTATGATTGGGATTCCCTCACCAAGGGCTGCAGCTCAGCGCTGCGCAGCCCACACGCCCTCCCCTTCCCTGGGGAATTAAAATAAAATGCTCACAGGGCTCCAGATGCAGCCAAAAGTCCTGAAGGTCCTGGGACAAGAACAAGCCCACGCAAAATGTTTCTCTATGTCCAGGGGGCACAGCTTGGCCCAGGGAGGCCAGCACACAGGGCCCTCCAGCAGGGAGGAAAGCCCCCATGGCCGTTCATCCTGGGCCCTAGCAGCAGCACGCCCCTGGCAAGTCAGGAACAGCACAACTTTCATGGGGTCACAACCCCTATATTTATACCCAGCATTTCTTTGTCTGCAGTGCAGGGCATGGGGGAACCAGATGCAACTGGTTCAGGGGGGATTTGGAGCACTTTGTTTTCCAAGCTTCTCTTCTCCTTTGTTAGGTGGGGGCTCGTCATCAGACACACCACAGGGGGCGGAGCTAGCATTCACTAGGGCAGGCACAATCCTATTCAGGGATCAGGGACTTCCCCTCCCACTATTCAAAATGTAGATGTCCCATTCAGCCTAGCGCTGACTCACCCTGCCCCTCCTGGAGCCACATACACCTCCCAGCCCCTGTCACTCAAAAGCCAGACATGCAATTCACATCATGTATGCAGACACATAGCACATAGAAATGACAACTTCTAAAAGTGGCATTTCTAAAATAGTTATAATAAATCTGGGCACACCATTGCGTAGCATTTATTATTACTATTTCAAACATATCAAACTTGACCACGCTGCTCCTCTCATATCAGGAATTAGTACTGAAACACTTATCATGGAATCCTAAATGCATTCCTATGGGAGGGCAGCCCCCCAGTAGTGAGAAACCAAAATGGCTGTTTGTCACTACCAGGACATGTCACACACTTAAGGTACATGTCCTATGTTTTACCTACAATGCACCCTGCCCATAGGGCTAGCTAGGGCCTAACTTAGGGGTGTCTGACAGGTAGTAACAGGGGGGTCGCAAATGGCACACACTTCAGGTGCCACGTCACAGCAGCAGTAACACTGCACGCACAGGCCTTGCAATGGCAGAGGCCTGAGATAGGTTTGAAAGGTTACTTTGGTGGGTGGCGCAATCAACGCTGCAATCGCACCAGTAACATTTAATTTACCAGCCCTGGGTATCTGAGATACCACTTTACAAGGGGCTAACAGGTAAATTAAATAATTCAAACAGGTGTAGACCAATCTTACCACATTTATCACAGAGAGCACACACACTTTACACTGGACAGCAGTGCTAAGGTGCCCAGAGGCCTAAAACCACCAACACCATGTCAGAAAAAAAGGCTAGGAGAAAGGCAAAAAGTTGAGGGATGACACTGCAAAAAGGGCCAAGTCCAACAATAATGATGGCAGGATGGCTGACTCCACATGCATGGCATGGTATGCTACATCAGGGTAAACTCTGCAGACCTTTAACTAAAGTGACAGTAGGATTGGTTGTAAGTTAATAGGGGTTTGTGCATTCCTAAAGTTTTAGGGTGACAGATGATTCTATTTAGGAAGTGTAGGGAGGGGGGAGTTCGTAGGTTGGTCCGTTGAGAATATTTATGTTCATGTGTGACGCAAAGGGTACCGTAATTACACTTCATCTATTTCCTGATACAGGATGTTTGCAGGATGAGCGCCATGCACCACTACTAGAAACGTATGACTTGTAACGTCAATGGGCTTCTAAATAAAATCAAAAGAGAGACACATTTAATGGGAACTCAATGCAGACTATTAGGTTCACACTGTTACAGTAGCGTTTACTCTGCTGGGTTTGCTAGGGGCTCCTAAGGAGTGGCACTCATATTACACAAACCCTTCCCTTGTGTTATGTTATGTAAAGAGGATTTATAAAGTGCGCCATTACCCAAGGGTGTCTTGGCGCTAACTGAACCTGAGCAAGCTGAAAATGGTGCATTTAGTTTTAAAAAAACAGGTCTTAATCTCTTCCCAAAAAACAGGCAGTGATGGGATGGCTCTGATGGTGGCCAGAAGGCTATTCCATAGTTTAGTTGTGCTAAATATGAAACTCCTATCTCCCCAATTAGTCTTCCTGATATAATGATTATCCTGGATAAATTTGGATAGTTCTATGTTCATGATTTTTTCAACAAGTTTAGAGGGGAGGGGGAGACGTGATCTAGGACGATAGTTATTGGGGTCAGCACAGCAAAGATTCCGCTTTTTTATAAGAGCGAGGATGGATGCTTTTTTCTAAACTGAAGTAAACACACCTTTCGGAAATATTATATTGAAGATGTCAGACAAATTAGTAGCGATTATCTCTGGTGCTAGTTTGAGTATCTTTGGGGGGGAAGGGTTTGTAAAGGGAACCTGATTTAGCTCCCATAAGTAGAGCAGCAACTTGACCTGGGGAGGCGGCGGTCAAGTCAGAGAAATAATGATAGTAATGCATTAACTGGGATCTCAGCTCCCTGATATGTGTGTTGCTGGGCTGGAATGATCAAATTAATTAAATATTTGATTAACCTTCTCTTTAAAAGGGAAAGCTAGGGTGTTGCATATTTGTTTATATGAGATTTTTCCTTGTGTGTCATAGAGTTTCCTTAAGCTTCTTTCTTTCCTTCTATAGGTTTTGTTTTCTTGCCTAAGGCATTCCGTAAAACAAGGGGCTGAGGGTTCCTTTCTATTGGAATATGTGGGCTTAGGAGGAACAAGGTCATGGAAAGTGTCATTGAGCCAATCTGAATAATAATTAGATGATAATTTTTAGTCTATTTGTAGCCCACTTAGGTAGGTTAGGCACATTTGTGATGCACGAAGGGCTGTTGGAAGGGGTCCTGTGCATGTTATGCAGTGTATATACATCCTGACTACGGCTAATAGTACCCTAGAAGCACTCACACCAGGGCTTTTGAGTGCCCCAGCGGGCTTGCTGGTCATAGGGGGAGACTTTAGTGCAGTTTGTGGCAGAGACCTAGATGTAGATTCTCCTGCCCCAAATTATCAGGCCATGGGTCCCCACAAAATTAGTCCCCTCCCTGGGTCTGAATGACCCAGCCATGCATGGCATCCAAACCAAAGGAACTCACACAATCCTCACCTCCACTTAAGTGCCACTCATGATTAGATTACATTTTTATCCCAGTGACGCGCCTAGGTGTCACCACGGAGGTACTAATCCTTACAAAAAGCCTGTCAGACCAAGCACCAGTGGAGGCGTGACTGTCCCATCCTCAGGGTGATTCTAGGGTGGTTTGGCATTGTAATGCATGGTTCTTGAAGGATGAAGCGTTTGTGGACTCCCTTAGGGATACAGTCACTCAGTATTTTGACTTGAATGCCCACTCAGTTACCTCCCAGGGTATACTATGGGAAGCCTTTAAAAATGCTGTGATGGCAAGCCTTCTCAAATATCAGGGGTAGGGAATGTGACAGAGACTGGGAGATTGAAGACCTAGAAGAAGAAATATTTTTAATTGAGTAAGGATCCAGAACAAACCGAAAAGACAATGAGGATAGGCGCCTTGCACAGATGTGTCATATGATGAAAAACGAATTACTAGATACAACAAAATTAGCCTGAATGAGGTTTAGATATGAATGCATTTGGTAACAAAATGAGCAAGTTACTCCATTGGTTGTCCAAAGGGGAGGAGGAAACTAGAACTGTCCCAATATTCTGTTCTAATGTTTGTCTGAAGATCAGGTTAACAGAGGTGTTTGCTAGTTACTGTCAGGCATTGTAATAGTCGAGATGCCCTTCTGAAATGGAACGTACACACCATATAGCGAATGATCTCATCAAAAAGACACTCTCAGGTTATAAACAGTCAGAACTTGACCAAATGCTAACACTGAAGGCGGTTATAGCTGAGATGCGGTTTGGCAAAGCACCCAGCCCTAAATGTACAAGAGGTTCCCTTCCCTCTTATCACCACATTTGCTAAGGCTACTTGGTGAGATAGAGTCAACAGTCTCTCTCCTGCCGGGTCTCAAGAATGCCACAATCACCATTATCGATAAACCAGGTAACCTGATGAAAGAGTGCTTGTCTTATCGAACCATTTTGTTACTTAATATCAAAGTAGAGATGCTTGCCAAAATGTTCGCTTCTCAACTAAATGAGGTCAAACAGATTCCTAAACATGAAGACCAAAACGGCTTTATGCCCAGCAGGAGCACCAGACACTCCATGGCACATGCCCATGTTGCTCTGGCCAAGGCTTCTGACTTGCAGGGTCCAGCAGACTTGGTCTTAAACAATTTCGAAAGAGCATTTGACACAGTGCATTGGCCCTTAGTAAGGGCTTTATACAGTGCTCTAAAGGCACAAGTCAGAGGGAACTATATACTTTCTCTCATATTCTCCATAAAACAAAGTACCTGGCAAAGGTGTCCAATGTACCCTCTCCTCTTTGCCTTAAGAATATAAATCTGCACCGCGGAATGGGTTCAATAAGATGCCCAAATGGCGGTGTATTGCTGAAGAGGCAGGAAGACAGGATTACATTATATGTGCATGATTTACTTATGTTTCTACTGCATCTTAAAATTGATGGGGATGCTCCAGATGTACAGAGACACTTCTGGGATAAAGTTTAAGAAGCCCACACACATATACATACCTCTTACAGGTTCCCTCCAGCCAACAATTTCCCCCTCCTACCTCAGTGTGGCCATGACACATTTCCAGTACCTGGGGCTCCATGTGGCGTGCGACCAATATGAGTCCTGTGATTTGAATATTACTTCTTTAATGCAGCGTAAGCAGAAAGACCTCCAGGCTTGGGGCTTATTGCAGCACTCCATAATGGATAAAGTAGCAATTTATAAGATGATCGCATCCCCTAGATTTTTGTATACTGTACAAAATGTTCTCTTTGTCCTGTTGCCTACCTTCTTTGCTGAACTGCAGGCTATGCTAACATAATATTTATGGGCCGGTAAGGCCCTCTGCATTTCTTACAAGAGGTGTACTTAGCCCATGTATGAGGGTGGATTTGGGCCACTACACTTCGAGCATGCTACTGAGTAGCCCAGTTGATTCCTATTGGGGATTGGCTATTTGAGGATCAACATTATTCAGCGCTCCAGCTGAATTGGAAACCATTCAAAAACCAAGGATTCTGACCTTGTTAAATGGGATACTCCCACTGTGTGCTCCACCAGGTCACAAGAATACAGATATTCTGTTGGTGAGACTCCCTGAAGCGAATAAATCCACCAACCAAATCCCCCAGTGGTTCTGTACTGGGCCAAAGCAGGTTGCACAGCTGAAGGGTTTCGGGTCATTGGATGTTATAGGTATCTCATACTTGGGGGATATCTGGGTCACTGATCATATTAAATCCTTTCAGCAGATGGTAGAGGACTTTCAGCTCCACAAGTCCCAGTTCTATAGATACATGCAATATCACCATGCTCTGGTGAACTATGCCCGTGATTTGGAAGCAGTCCCTGACTACAACCCCCTTGAAGTAAATCTGATTATGGAACCGCTGTGGCATAACAGAATCACTAGGCTCCATGGATCCCTAATATTGAACATCAATGACACACTCGTAGCTCTCAGAGCTTCTTGGCACGAAGACCTAAGTGAAGTTGAAGATGATGATTGGCGAAAGGCAAAAATGGCAGCATGTGTGCTGGCTTGTCCCCCCTTATCTCAGACGTATACAGTTTAATTACTTTCCCAGGGAGTATTACATAGTCAATAGGCTGTAGACTATGTGCAGAGCCAGTGAGGGAAGACGGAAAGTACGTTCTACCATCCAGTTTAGGATTGTCATCTCATACGATGATATAGGAAAATGTTATACAATGCCCTAGTGGATGTCCTAGGCCCCTCGACAGAGTTGGACCCCAAGGTAGTGGTTCTGGGAATAATGGAAGGTTGGGATGACTCGAGACACCAGAGGTTGTTTGCCGATCATGGGTTCCCGATTGCTAAAAGAGGTATAGACTGTTGATGGAGGTTTGATTCTCCCCCACCATAGGTGGACTGATACCACTGCATGGATTACTGTGGTGCAGTAGAAATAATGGTGTATAAATGGAGGGGATGCATGATGAAAGATGCTTCGAATGGGGTTGATGGACTGCCAGTTAAACTGGCTATTGAGGCTATTGAGGGATTGGGTTCTTTGTGCACTAGCCTTCTAGAGATGACTATGTATCAAATAGTTGTGTTGAACTGCACTTTTCTGTCTCATATTTTTTCTGATGTCTATTGCTTTGTTGTATATGTTTTTCAAAAGCATTAATAAGATTTACGAAAAAAGAAAGGACCAGCAGGCTTACTTGCTTTCTGGAAAAGAAGGACCGACTGAAAGTCACAACCTAGGCATAAGGTCAGTGGATATTTAAGCATCCCATAAGCACATAACCATTCTCCAACCTTCACCATCCAGTTCATAGCACCGCCGTGGATGTATTGCGAATTGCACAATGTTTGGGTGACAAAATTACTTTGTCCAGAATCATCTATTGCTGAAGTTATTGCATCTCTGTGCAATTCATTTATAAGTTTCTGTTCCTGGAATGTGGCACAACCATGCGGATCTGGAATTACCAACACATTTTAACATGATTATCCTTGAGTCCAATAACTTTTCCATTCCTACATCAGGTAATCATAGGAACCCTGGCCCACATGAAATCGGATTGAATAGTATTCTCCACAGGAATTCCTCTCTTGCTCACCTATAATCAGTAAGTTTGCGGGAGAAGGAGTTGTAGTCCCCGGAAGTTCGACGTGTATTTAACAAGGACCCCCTGAAAACATGGATACGACAGTTCCTAAGTCAGGGAAAACAAGGTTTTTGACAAAAAACAACCTAGGCAACTGATGTCTTTAGAACGTGCAGCAATATAGAAGGACAATTGGCTACAGCTTACTACAAAAATTCAATAACACACGGCTGGCGGGAATTAAACCGACAAGCTTTCATCGTCTCAGCTCCTGTATCATCAAATTACCTGAAGGAGAACTCGAGCAAGAAATTGAAACGTCATCTTCCTTAAATTTCATTGTCATTTCTGCTCACTTTTCGTGGCTACTCCAGAAGAAGGCGCTGGTCGCCGAAACGCGCGTAGAGACTTATTGTGCCACTGATTTGTTAATTCTTTTTAAACCTTTGTTTATATAAAATGCTTTGATTGTATAATTATTGACAATGTATTATGTATGATTCCAATTCTGTAATTTTGTCGTTTTTTAATTATAATTGTGTTATTGAATTTCAAGAAAATATTTTTAAAATCAATAATAAAATACATATTTTTGTAGTAAGCTGTAGCCAATTGTCCTTCTATATTGCTGCACGTTCTAAAGACATCAGTCCCCGGAGGTTCTCCACTCTAAAAATGAGAGTAATTTTTAAGAGTAAGGGAAACCTATTGAAACAAGATATTTGCTTTGAGAGGGTGGACAGAGCTGGAAAAAATCTTCTGGTTTTAATGAAGTTTCCCAAAGGAAAAAAGAAAGGTAGGTCGTTAATTCGAATTTTGTTGATTTTAATCTTATTCCTGCATAGGCAGAAACAAATTTGCAAAAGGACAGCCAACACGTGTTTCACCCACAGTGGTGTGCAGGCCTGGGGCTTTTTCAAGGCATAGGAGCTATTTCAGAGCCTAGTTGTGCACTCGAGAGGTAGTATTGTTATATTGAGAGTCAATGTACTGTAGGCTCTAATTCAAAAATTGCTCAAGAACCAGGATGGCCGCCAATCAAAGGATAACAAAATGTTGCTGTCCTAACACCACTCCTTCCGTTCAGTATGCGAATACTGAATGGAGTGGGGTCCGGGCCGCAATATTTTGTGATCCTTTGATTGACTGACCTATAATACACAGCTCCTTGTCAATACTGCAATACTTTGTATGCTCTGTCCACCCTTTCAAAGCAAACCACCAGTGATCAATACCTATGTCACGAGGTGTCATAAGAGTGGATATTACAGGTTACTCTAGCTGTCATGTTATTTTGCCTTTCATCAAATAAGTATGGGATATATGAAAAATAAAAACACACCACGCATCGAACCCATTCCTCTGCAGTAAAGCAAGGCTAGATATGTTCTTTAATTTTCTAATTTAAAACACGTTGTCAGTAACGACAAATCACGTGAGAGTAGACTGCACGTCAGATGCATGGATATCAAAAAGGGACAATAAGAGGAGTCTCGAAAGCTAAGCCTTTCCTGCGACGGTGACAAAGAACCACTTTCAAACATATGTCTCCCTGTACCTAGCACACGGTGTGTATGTTTACAGACACACACCTCCACGCAAACTAGGAAAAAGGATTTGTGTTCAAGGTAACGGAGCCCTTTCTCTGCTCTCTCCTCCTGGCATCGGGGTGGGTGTAATCATTCTCATGCATTATAGATAGGCCCAAAAGCCTGCCAAGCCAGCCTGGCTTTCTGTGACAGACAAAGGAGGGTTTCAGGATGGCATCCCTGACTGCTCGGGGCCCTGCTTTCATTAAGAAACATTTTCTGCTTGTTCTCCAAGGGCACCCTCTGTCAGAGACTGCCACGCAATAAAAAACACAGCTTTGAAGTCCACTGAATAGAAACAAAATGAATTAGCGTTCAGGTGTTCTTGCAACCTGATTACAAAGGCCCAATTCAGCAGCGTCCTTCACACCTTTTCACTTGTCCCTGCATAATCACGACACATCTCTGAGGCTCTGTGCCTTTTTAAACCCCCCGTTCCGTTTTTTTTCCTAATGTTTTGCAGGTCCACCAGGAAGACACAAGCACTTACAGTTGTTGAGTGATTAAATATTTATAATCAGAGCAATGAGTGAGGTGTTGAATAATAAATGCTAAGGTTGAGCCGGCCTCAGATAATTTCGGCAGATTTCTCCATTCGCAGCCTCTTTGATTCCAGAGCAAAATCCCTTTAATTAGCTAAAAAACATTTTTTTTTACATCTTTGACAGGCGCTAGTCCCTCGTCAGGGCATCGAGTCTGATCCCTGCCCTTACCAGATCACTTGGTCTGTCATTAAGATTATAGATACACATGTAGAGCATGTATTTTGGTTCAATAGAAGGTTATGTAAAATTCATCTACGTTGATTTCGGGAAAGATTGGGCACTTCGCAGCTCATTATACAAATCGCAGTAATCAGCGGCGAGTCATTCACTTGCAAGGCACAGCCTGATAGTGAGGCAAGGAAAGGCTCCTGTCGTAGAGTTTAAGAATAAGAAATGTTCTCTGTTCATTCATAATAAAAAGAACACTTATCTCCTTTGTTTTTAACTAATAATAGCTCCTCAGCTTCAACGAGGTGGTCTGCGGCGCCATTTGCATTTTCCTACTTACATCTCTCTCACTGCAAACCTCTGTGTTCCATGTTCATTGTTACTAAAGACCTAAAATCTGGTTCTGTGGCCACTTTTGCGTCAATTTTCCCATGTTAAAAATGCTGCAAAAGTGGCGCAAGGGCCTTGTAAATAAGCCTCCATGTTTTCTTTCCTGGGCTATACTGTTACATTGCATTGTTATCATTGGGATGGTGCAAATTGCCCTAATTAAATTAGTCTAGACTGCAACTCCCAGAATGCACAGATATGTAAAAGCAAAGTCCTGGGGCCTTATTTATGAAGGCCTTGCGCCACCGGTGCGTGTCTTTTTCCCATTTTAAAAGTCACGTAAAAGTGGCGCAAGTCCTTCATAAATAAGGCCCCTGGTATGGAAAGTGATGTTTAGGTGATAGGAGCTATCTGATCCCCCATTTGTATCTTAACTTTTTTGGACTGCCTTTCTGTTCCTCAGGGTAAACCAACAGTCAAATGCAGCTGTGCTCTGTTCAAACAACTAGAGCAGTCAAGTGCCTTCTGATCGTCACCTTCATAAGCATGCTTTTTTATTTCGTTTTTTCAGCCAACAGCTTTTTCAACTACAAATAGGAACCAACGAACCGATTCCAGTGTGTCACACCAGGAGCTTTTGTGGGGACATGCATGGTTAGGATCAGGCTTTTGAACCAATTGCAAATTGCATGCTGACATTTTGTAACATATCCTTTCAATGTTGAAAATGAAACTACAAGTCCCAAAGTGCAATTTTCTCGCCAAAAAAGGAGTTAAATGTCACCGTATGAGGCATGGATAATTTTAGGAAGTGCTTAGCTGCATGGCAATTGCCCAAAAAAGAGATCAACGTACAGTTTCCGAGTTACCTACTTTAACCAGTCCTGCATTTTAGCCAACTGCACTTTGCTTAAGGCGCTTTTAATTCAATAGAGGTATCTATCCCAGAATCCATAGCGCTACTGGGTCACGAGCCCTGGCTCGCCAGGGCAGGCTGAAGGTGTCACACAGGGGCCACTTGCCAGGTATGTCAATGTCATCCAGAAAGAGTACATATTAAGTGGTATTGTACATTTAAGGAATATTGGCGTGCTTTTTTTTTTTTTAACTCTAAAGTAAACAACCGTAAAGGCTAAATGGCTATTTGCAGAATCATGTCATCCAAATGTAAAAATTAAAAGTTTTGAACATTTAAACTGTTAAAATAGAGACTGCAATCCGTTTTACCTTTCCCTTGTCCCGTAATTTATATCGTAAGGGGTATTTTTGAAAGTATAAGCTTTGCAGTGCCAAGTACACACATACACTCCAGCCTCGCTCCGTAGACTTCCATGCACCAATGACCCGAACGTCATCCCGCCCGCCGCCCAAGCTGCGGCGACTCCCAGCGCTCGGCGATGAAAGGTTATTTAAAGCTGCCTCGTGTAGCTCTTTTTTCCCCTTTCCCCGCCAAGGGGGTAATTGCCGGAATATCAACCGCTAAATAGATTTATCACCGGGTTGCCAAACCTGCTGCTGTTTGGTTCCAGGCATGCCAGTCCCAGTACGGGCCACTACCGAGCGTTAAATTGGAAATCTGGACGGATGGATTTACCACGGATCCAGAAATGTGAGACAAGCGAGAAGGCAAGATCACCTTTCCTCTCTCTCAAGCCCTCGATGAAAATAGCTACATTTAGGATTAATTTCCTGAATACATCTGGCAAGGCACCAGTCTACTGAAACGGCTGCTTGGAATTATTGCATGACTGCCATTTGTAAAGACATCGTTCATCATGCATAATGTGCAAATACATTAAAAATACATTTTAAGGCGCACCGCGTGTTGTTGTTTACAGACAGGCTTTCCTGGAAAGGAGAGTCCATAATGTGTCATGCAGTGGCAGAAATAGTTGATATTATCTCATCGCATAACCTGCCACAGACAAAACAAGCATTTGCAATGCAATAGGTCTCGCATTAACGCGAGTTTAATCTATTGGCATTGTAAATGACAAAACTTTTGATTATGTTTAAAAAACAAAAACATAAATAAAAGGCATTTTCTTTTACAATGCCAATAGCTCAAACTCACATAAATGTGGGACCTGTTGCATTGCAAATGCTTGTTCTGTATGTGTGGGGCAGCAGAATGTAACTCTTATTTTTTGGCACAAAGGTCAATTCATCTTGCCAACGTGTATTATTATCGTTCAGGCAGCACTGGAAGCAGTCAGATGGCAAATACAGAAGTAAGGCGTTAGTCTAGCATTTATGTCTGGCCTGTTCCAGCTGTGGTTTCTCACAATCTGGTTACCCTATTCTGGGGACATCCGCCATCCACCTCTATAAGAGCCTACTAAAGGCAGACTGTGCTCTGAACAAATTCCAACAATACAATAATAAGAAACATTTTACCAAGAGACCATTTTCCATACATAAGGATAGTTAATGTGTGAAACAGCACAGTTAGGTATTATTAACATCACTTTAGTGTAATAAAAATGTATTGTGAGTCTGTGCCTGGTGAAATCAAGGGGTGGGTGTTAAATTACAACAGATTGGTACAACTGTGTTGGCTTATGGTCAGAGCTACCGACTTTGGAGATAAGGAACAAGGTTTGAGTCCGCATCAGCTAAACATACTTTGATTATGGGTACATCACTTCATCTCAACATGGCCCAAAAACATAGCAATTCACACAAAAAACATAGCAATTTGATCATGTGTATAGAACTGGTATTCACGTAAAGCGCTCCAATGCCTTTGGGTCGCGTTCGTGGTATGTAAAATTGGAGAGAAAAAAAAGTACGGTGAGAAACAGGACGCCAAGAAGACCATCTACTCCTTGAAAGGCGGAGAACCCGGCCCTTTAAAAACATTACTGCAGTAACCACAGAGGCAGTGGTTAGTGAATAAAAGCCTTTATTCCTAAGAGTACATCTTCATAAGTGTACAGCGACCTCCAGCTTCTTCAACTGACTGTCTTCACCAGAATCTCTCAGTGATGTCATTCCATGGCATCACTGAGTTCTACAATGAAAACATTAAACTCCACACATCTCCCCCCTTACAAGGAATTACAATAAACATCAATAACTATACATGTCAAAGTTCATAACAGGAAGTAGAACATTCATATGTTATAATAAATAATACCAAAATAATCTCTCAATAGAATTTGGAACATCAATTTGCATAAGCTACCCCTGCTCCACATTTTTCCATCATCAAGAGTTACCACTGAGTTCATTACTTTTATCACTCTTTGTGGTCTGGAATATTTGCTTTTTCCTTTTCTCGCAAATCCCATTTTTTTAGTAACCACCCAGTCACCATTAACAATTTTAACATCCTTCACTCCTTTTCTTTTGTCATAGTCATTCTTATTCCTTTCTTGAGACTCCTTAACTCTTTCTGCAATTTGCTCACGATCCACCCAGACCTAATCTTTCTTTTGCAGCCACATAGGAGATTCTTTGGTTGCTGTCGCTCTTCCTTTTAAAGCCACAAAAGGTGATACACCCCATCCTCGTCGCCATAAAATGTAGTAACCACAGAGGCAGTGGTTAGTGAATAAAAGTCCTTCTTCATAAGAGTACATCTTCATAAGTGTACAGCGACCTCTGGCTTCTTCAACTGACTGTCTTCACAAGAATCTCTCAGTGATGACCTTCTATGGCATCACTGAGTTCTACAATGAAAGCATTAAACTCCACAATTACTCATTGAGGAGCATGTAAATATAAAGCCGCCTTCCTGTGCGCTGATAGGCGAGCAGGCTGGCATTGCCTTCTGATACCTGCGAAGAGGGGATTAATCATGAGTACGTGCGTGTGGGCCTTGCGACGCCCTTTACTCGCTGATTGTCTGCCGGCAGTGTTTGGGATGTAGAGGAGGCTGCCCCCAGCGCTATATTGTTTTCTGGGCGGGAGAAGGCAGGGGTCCATGGCTCAACTGGGCCCGCTCCCTGCGCACAGAGTACGGGCTGCTTAGGCAAGACAAGCCTCTGCCCGCTAGGGCCCGGTACTATGCTGTTGTGAAACCGGAGCTTGTGTGCTTAGCGACCGCCGGACAGAGCAAAACCAGGGGGCAAAGGGGGCCTAGATCCACTGCAGGGCCCCAAGAGGCTGGGCCCTGGCACTCCGAAAGGTCCCCTCGTGCTTGCGGAACAACTCGAGGAGCCCCCTCCTGCACGGCCGGAGGATGCACGGAGAATAAATGGTGGCCCTGGAGGACAGCTGCACCTTCCTGCTCCTCCTGCTGCTGGTGCTGACCCTGACTGAGCCGCTGCAACCAGGTGAGGATGGAGGGGCTGCTGAGAAACCCTGAGGTTGGGCTTTGGGGGGCACTATGTGAAGGGGTGCATTACGACCCTCTTTCCATACTGTATCAGAAGGAGCAGATATAGGAAGAGAGGTGATAGAGTAGGAGCAGGGGCGGGTTTGGATTCATTGCCTCTGGTTCAGGCTGAGAGGGGCTTATAAAACAAGTGAAAGCGCGTTGTTCACTAGGGCTTGAGGACATCCCGAGCTGAGCGCACGTGCACATTAAGAAAGTGCAACTGCATCAGCCTAGCAACGACGGAAGGGGGGCAGGAGATGTGCACATCGCAAGTTAACTAGCGCATGTTCCTGGGCGCGTTCACAATTGCAGTCTGTCCTGCATGTGCACATGTCCTGTCTCCCTTCCAAAGCAAGTTAGTAACAATAGATTTCACTAGCGACAGCGCTTTCACACTGCGTCGCTAGGCGAGACCTAAAAAACTAGAGTGAGTTCATGGAGTGGCTTTTGTTTGAGCACACAAGGCTAATTACATTAACCCACAATAAGCCATAACACTGGACTAACCACTAATCCTTTGGTTTCAGAGCAGCATAGTACCTGGCGTAAAGCGCTTCAATGCCTTGTCAGTGGTAGTAAGCGCTGTATAAATCCAATTACAAAACAGTGCTATAGCTGACAACTTTTCACATTATAAGTGTACAAAATCGGGTTACTTGGTTGAGGGGGTGAAACCCTTCTCGAGCAGCAACCACAATTCTTTTCAGGGTGAAGTCACTAGTAAACCCTACATTTGTGCTCAACCCTCTGTGTTGCTTTGCACAGAGACAATGTGAAAAGTATTTATGCAGCATTTCAAACAGTAAAACAGTAAATACACACCATAATACTTTTCATAAATAAATCAAGACAAAAATGATTTTAAAATATCCAATCATTAGAACCGGATATATTGAATTTGAAAGTTTTTAGAGAAAATTGAACCAAAAGGCGTGAAGCGCCAACTGTGGATATCTGGTCACGCCGGACTGGGACAAAGCCACAAGTTCAGGCCAGCTACAATGAAACGCGAGCTGGCTACAGGGACCCAGCTAGACCAGCTGAACAAAAGTACCTTCAATCCTTGTTTGAGGAACGTTGCATGGTTTAGCGTTGAAGATGCATTGTGCAGCCAAAGCAATGCTTTGCGTCCGAGATTCAGTGAGACTACTGTGCGAGAGTCTGCATCGTCATCAAGGATCCCATAGACGGGGCTTGCTATGCGAAGTCCAGCATCGAAGATGTGGTGCACAGTTATGGCAATGTGTTGTTCCGAAGAGCTGCAAGGCTGAGATGCAGAGTACAGCATCGTCATTGAGACTGCCCTTGATGAGAGATGAATGGGCCTGCACTGAGGATGCATCGTGCAGTGGTGGTTCTGAAATGATTGGGGATTGCAGGTTGCGCCGGCAATGAGATCTTTGCAATTGGTCCCATCCTTGCAACAATAGAGATGCTTTGGTTTTGCTTGGGGTTGCACTGCGATGCAGAGAAGATGCGTAAGTTCCACTGGATCCACAGAGACTGGCAAAGTACCTTACGCCCACTTCCATGGGTCCAGGACTGGTGTGGCACCACTTGGCAGGGTAGACTTCCAGATGGCAGAATCGAGGTGCAGGCGCAAGGTTGTTGGCAGACTGTTATGCCCCAGAGGCTTCAGCTGAGTAGGCCAGTCAACTAGCCCTTTGAGTGACTATGAGCACTGAATTCAAGAGATACAGGTCCAATCCTTCTCCCAGGCAAGAGGTGTAAGTAGAGCTATGCACGGCTTTTCCCTTCCATCCGGCTGGTGATGACCCATCCAGGAACACCTAAGCTTCCTACTGTGTGTGGCTGTCTGGAAGAATGCACAAAGCTCAACTGCCAGCTACACCTAGTCATGTGGCCAGAGACAGGCTACAGACACTAAATGGCTAGAGAAAGAAAATACCAACTTTCTATAATTGGCATTTTAATAATTGCAATTTAAAATCTGACTTCACAATACGTTAGGATTACAAATTGTGGAACCAGGATTACCAACAGAACCCGGCCCCTCAGGAATACAAACGGACCAGGAACAAAATCTACTGGCACTAGAAAAAACCCCTATCATAAACCTATCACAACGAACCCTTACCAACACAGAAGAACAGGTGTTGGGTATGGGCTTCAACTTTGTCCCAACCACAGGTATAAATAAATTTCAGCTAGAGAAAGATCTTAGAGCGTTCTTTCGGAAAATCAGATTGCGCAGGTTTTTTGAGAATAGACCCATTAGAGAGCCACCGACAGACTCAGGTCTACGAGCCAAATCAACGTTCACCCCTAGCCTTGGCATGGTGGATAAGAACCTCGAGATTTTCGAGTCCATGGTCAAACTGGAGGTAGGCATTCTACTGGAGAAAAAACACTACCAGGAGCAAAACATAACTAAGGAACAAAGGGAAGCCATTAATTCTCTGTCGGCTGACACGAGTATTACAATAAAACCCGCTGATAAAGGGGGAGGAGTCGTTGTGTTTGACACAACTGACTATGAGCGAAGAGTTAGGTGCCTTTTAGCAAATGAACAACACTACAACAGAGTCCATAAATCTAGACTCTATAAACTCAAAAAAGATGTAGAAACCCTGCTCCGGACTACTCTTGAAGAGGGAGGTATCACTGAGGACGAATGGAAATTCCTGAGTAATCCGAATCCCAAAACCCCAGCTATGTATGGACTGCCAAAGGTCCACAAAAGTCTGATTGACCCGCCACTAAGACCCATTGTGGCCTCCATAGATTCGCTACTGGAACCTTTGAGCCAGTACGCTGACAGATTCCTAAAACCACTGGTAGAAAAACAGAAGTCCTATATCCGCGACACTGCGGACATGATAGCAAAGATTGAAGGGATTCAATTTGATGAAGAGAATGAACTAATGGTGACTCTCGACGTAGAGTCACTCTACACAAATATTCCCCAGTTAGACACCATCACAGCAGTAAGCAACTTATTAGAGGACACGGAGATCATAGGAGGAAACAAAGAATTTATCATCAAGTGTGTGGCTATGGTACTCCTTAACAATATTTTCCTATTCAAAAAGGAGCTATATATTCAAAAGAAAGGGACCAGTATGGGCGCAACCTGTGCGCCGAGCCTTGCTTGTATATATGTCAGCCTATTCGAGAACAGGCACATATACAATGAAGTGAGCCCTTTTTTCGAAAACATTCGAAATTGGGCTCGCTTCATTGATGACATATTCTTCATCTGGCTAGGTAACACTGAATCATTAGAGGAATTTCTATCCTGGTTAAACTTGGGAGACCCGAATCTTAGATTCACAGCTACATACAGCAAAACGAGGGTCAACTTCCTAGACATCTGTATCAAAAGTGAGGATAGTCAACTAAAAGTAGAGCTCTACAAAAAAGAATCAGACCGTAACACCATTCTGCATTACCAGAGCTATCACCCAAAAAGCCAAAAAGACTCAATACCGTTTGGGGAATTTCTTCGTCTGAGAAGGAATTGTACAGACCTGACGGACTTCCACAAACATGCTGGAGATATGAAAAGGAAATTCAGAGAACGGGGATACCCCAAGAAACTGATCGAGCATTCATTTAAGCGAGCTCGGTATTATGACAGGGAAAGTTTACTAAACAAAAAAGAGAAGAAAAATGTAAAAGAGAAAATAGTGATGGTCAGCCAGCATTCTGTGATAGCCAACCAAGTAAAAAACATAATTAACCATAATTGGAAAATTCTCAACAATGGACCTGATACCAACATTTTAGAACGTCCGCTGTTCGCCTACAGAAAAAACAAAAATCTGAGATCAAACCTGGTACACACATACAGGGATGATGTGGTAGAAAATCAGTTGACAATCACTGGTAATAAAGCAGTTGGAAATAACAAATGCGGCAACTGCTGCATCTGTGATCTCTGTGTGGTTACCAAAAAAGTGGTACACAATGGAACCACACATGAGATAACAACTCTAAACAACTGTAGAACGAAAAATGCAGTATACATGATCCTCTGCCCATGTGAGCTAGCTTACATAGGCGAAACAGGCCGTGAAGTAAGAGTCAGGATCAGCGAACACAGGTCCGCAATTAAAAACAACAAAGAAAATGCTCCTCTGGTGGCACACTGGAAGGAGAAAGGCCACAATGAGAAAGATATCAGATGGATTATTATAGAACGCATAAAAGAACTGACCAGACTAGGCGACAGCACCAGTAGGCGCAAACAACAAGAACAGTGGTACATGATTAAATTCAACACAATTAAAAAAGGCCTCAACTCAAGAGAAGAATGGGAGGCATTAAT
Organism: Lissotriton vulgaris; assembly: GCF_964263255.1. Taxonomy (NCBI): domain Eukaryota; kingdom Metazoa; phylum Chordata; class Amphibia; order Caudata; family Salamandridae; genus Lissotriton; species Lissotriton vulgaris. The sequence goes on from NC_141697.1 coordinate 382,232,363, forward strand.
ATAATACTTCTAGAATAAAATCAGGTGCAACCCCACATCCCATAGAACCGGCATAATAGTGATCTGAAGATAGCATTTCTTAATGAACCACGTAAGCTTTGTATGTATAAAATACCTTTATCATTCCAACACATAGACGATCGCCACTTACATCAGGCAAAATAATAAACGTGACGATGGAACGTATTTTCTAAAATTTAAATAAATGTCGCACCATCTCTAAAATAAGTAACCCAGGTTAATAAATGAAAACAGATGAATGTAAGGAAGTTACACTATATCCACTCTGTGGTGGGGGCGCTACCGACATAGAGAACGCCCCAAGTGAAAGAACACAAATCAGCTGGTAACCACATCCTGTCAGTAAGCTGACATAAATGGTATAATCAGTAGGATCGCAGTCTCTAAAATCTAAATAAATAACGCACCCTGTATAAAGAAAGTGAACAAAATAAATGAAAAGAGAGGAACATAAAAGAAAGTTACACTATATCTGGGTCACGGGGACCGTCCTAAGATGGCGCCGTAGTAAAGTAGAATAATGCACAAGAAGGCAAGCGATTAGCGATCAGCGAAATACCAAAACACACAAAAAAGTCGAGAAATAGATCGTATGATTTAAAAAGTACAACTGAACATACTTTATTAAAGCAGAAACGGCACTTCGAGAAAAGTAACACACCTCACACTAGTCTCAGAACGAGCTAAATCACCACTCTAAGATGGCGGCGCCACTAACGTAGAAAACGCCCCCAGCTAAAAGAAAACTAAACAGCTGTAAACTATATGCTGACAGCAAAATGATATAAATAATAGGCTGGCCGACATGGCCACCAGATAGCGGTTCAAACGAGGCAGACGCACGACGGCCCAAGCAGTAAGGTAAGAACGAGCATCCTCCGCGAGTAGGAGTCGTGGGGGGAGGAGATCCGAGATCTTAGATTCAGGTTAACAAGCCGGGGGCGAGTGCACTCTAGGACGGGGACGCTTTTTAATGAATAATTAGTAAGCCTCCACCTAATAATGAAAGAGTAGTGCTCACCCATCACAAAAAAGGTAACAGACGGTTTTTCCCCTCAGATAACAAGAGGGTTTTTCCTCGCAATGTAGATAATGCGGGAGGTGGCACACCACAGAATACGCCTCAATTCCGACTTTAGAATACGGGATAAGGTGGGCATATCCCTCTGTTTGAAATAATAAGCAAGGAGGTAGATGCTTCATCCCCTACCAATCGACATGTTCGTTTGATGGCTTTAGAATATATCCACAGAATACGCCTCAAGTCCAACTTTAGAATACAGGAGAAGGAGGGCATACCCCTTTGATTTAAATAATAAGCAAGGAGATAGACGCATTATCTCCTACCGATCGACATGTTCTTTTGATTCCATTAGAACGTATCCAGTTCCTGCAAGGACATCAGTTAATATATGCCCGTTTGAAGTGGGTTTTATAACTATTTCAGGTAAGACTACATTCATATAAAGTAAATATAAAACAGGTGTTAGGATAGAAAGAACTAATAGATCCATGACCAGAAATAAATTTCCCCTTCCTTCATCTAATTAGATACAAAGCTAGAAAAGAAGAAAAATACCAGACTAATAAGAAGATAAAAGAACCCCATAGGAGGAGTCGCTCCAAAAACAAAAAGGTAATTATCAACCAAGAGGAGAGAGCTAGATTAAATAGTAGAATAAACAACTACAATTATACCTTTGTTTTCCATTAGGTATATGCTCCTAATAAGGAAAGAGATCGGACAAACTTTGACATAACAGAACCCCAAAGTAGGAGGTTTTTGAGAAAGAAAAAAGGTAAACAAAGCCCTCAAGAATACATGGTGTTGACCCCTCTTTTTCATTCAATTGAAACCCATATGTTTATCTTCAGGCCAATCCAGCCAGAGCTAAAAACTGCTTTAAATCCAACTGTCCGGGGACAACGCCACAGGCGCCCACTACCTAGAGCTAGAGGATTTAAGAAACCTTCCTCCCTCGACCCTAAGGTGAGAACGTGGGCAATACATAATATGCTATAACTATCTCACGTTGGATACAAGAGTCCCCGCTTACTGGTTTCCACACAGAACCATGTTTGGAGGGTACCAAGGGTCTTTGTAAAACGGATTACAGAGCAGATGATTGCAAATTTACAATGAAAGATAATGTTGATACTATATGGTTACTGGACTGTAGATAAGGTTTCGAAATATGAGTTATGTAATTGGGCAGCGGCCTTGCATTACCCACCAGAAAATGTATAGATAACCAGTTAGTGGATAGAGTATTGAATGATATACAAAACCACAACATATGGATTTACCACTATGACAACGGTGAAAGAGGAGATGATTAAGACATGTAATAGAATAATAGGTACTGATATGATATCATTTTGCCCCTTATAATAGGGAGAGCGAAGCCCTGCATGTACGGGGAAAACCCCAACTAAGAAGTCCTGAAGAAGGTGCCACCTTATCAAGTGGATAGCACCGAAACGCGTCGACGCAGTTATTTACGAGAGAATCCACTTAAGCCTAAATACACATGAGATGTACATACAATTTTGTCACATTTGTGTAAGATCGTACAAGTAATGCCAGGCTAGTGGATCTGATAATCAAGTGTGGTTAAAATATCCAAGTACCACTGTTTTAAAGGGGGTCTGTTTACTTTGCTATGGATTGTGATATCTTCTTTTGTATATGATATATAATATGTTGTGTATGAACTTATATGCTTTACCGCCATCTTGTATGTTCTTATTTTATTAACTTTTTATGTTTCAGGGAAAGATCCTTTGAAATTTTAAATGTATGTTTTTTTATTGTAAAATATTGGTTGTTTTAATAAAGCACTAGATTGTTAACAAACTTTTTCTCTGTGGAAATCATTATGTTAATATTTTCCTGCCAGACAGTGTTCTATAGCAGTCTGTAAACTAGATACTATAGTGCAACTGCTAGGTTTTAGACATCACAGCCGTTCAAACCTATCCCAGGGATTTCCCTTTGACTTTGTGTACCAGAGACACAAAACCTGAACTGATCATCTCTTCCCATTTGGAAATTACACTTATAAAATGTAAAAAGGCAACTCCAATGATATCCTACGGGAGAGATAGGTCACACGTTAGGTCAGAGGTCATACTGATGTATAGCGCTGGTTTTCATAACCACAACATATGACGTTTTTTCAATAAAAAGGTTAAATCAAAGTTTACATCTTGCAAAAATATGCTTATTAGGAGACTCTCTTTATTGGGGTTTTATCTTTTAAACAAACAATTGTAGCTGGATAGCGATTGAATATTCCAGCGCTATATATTAGTATGACCTCTGACCTAAAGTGTTACGTATAAAACAGCGTGCCACTGCGACAATGAGTCACGCCGATACCAGGAAGAGACTTTGTTGGTTGCAGGTAGGCCGTTAGTAACGAACAAGGTAAGCGAGACGGGGGATGTTCATTGAATATTTTACGAAATAGGTTATTTCGCCTCATAATATGGACTGAATTCTATGTAGAGGCTAAGATGTCTTCTGAATTTACAGTTTAGTATTTTTATCAATATAACGAAGCCTAGATAGAAAAAGTGAAAGTATGACCCTCGATAGAAGTCAGGCATTAAAATAATAGTTTAAATAAATTAAGGAGGGTATGACTGCTACTACGCGGTAATAGTATGTGGTGTACTATAATATTCTGGGTGGATGCCTACATAATGCGTGGTGGGTGAATATTGTAGATTTTATACACCGTAGATCAGCCAAACACGCTAAGAAAAGATGACTATTTACCATGTGCTTGAATAAAGGAGGAAAAGAGCTTGCTCACGGTGAATATACGAACATATAAATAGACTGTTTAATATGTAAAAAAACGGCCCAGTACAAAAGACTAGTTGTTTAAGAAGGCAATGATTATAATAGTTTTTGGGGTTTTTTTTAAGTTCAAAAACCTTTATTGTAGTTAAATGCACGGTACATCAATGCGATAAATTCAGGCAGGTTTACATAATATAAGTAAATGAAGTAGTGGCATTGTTCCACAGAAAGCAGGTGTTAGGAACAGTCTATTACATGAAAGGGCTTTGCAGGAGATGTTCCCCAAATCTCACCCACCCCAAATACCCCAGTACAAAACAGTAGAGAACTATCCGTAGTATGAAGTATAGATTAATTCCGAAGTCTCAACCTGGAAGGAGGGACCATCTCGTCCCACAAAAAGCAAGCCGGGCAAACAGTCAAGTTGGCACAACTATCCAATAATGTTATAGGTAAAGCTTCCCCAAATGGCTATAGTTAATCAAACAGGTATTTTCTGAGCTATATAATCATCTATGAGCTAGACAATGAGCAGTTGCCAAGTACATTTAGAGTCAGGCATTACATACCAGGTAAGTGTGATAGATTGTCAGTGGGTGCACCCCCCTCTCGTTCGCCTTCACCCTCAGCTTGCAGTTCAAGGAGGTATGCCATGAATGGTGCCCATATATCTTTAGGCCGTGATCCCGGGGGCTGAAGTTCTGCGTAATCATGCAATCTCTCCTGCCAAGTGGTCATACACCGAATCCAACATTTAAACTTGGGGGCCCGACCCCTGCCCCACCGACAGGCAAGTAGGCGCTTGGCCAATAAGAGACTGAGGGCCAGGAATTTTTTGTGAATAGTGACAACTGTCTGTGTTAGCCCCAATAACGCCTGTAGCAGGCATGGGGCTAGGTCTCCGCCAAGCATGTTTGAAATACCTGCGAAAACCTGTTCCCAAAATATAGCAACCTGAGGGCAGGACCAGGCAAGGTGCATAAAATCTGCACCAGCAGCGCCACAGCGGAGGCAGCAATCAGACTCACGCAAATGAAACCATTTCAGTCTAGCAGGTGTGTGATATATACGATGGAGGAATTTATAATGTAGGAGCCGTAGTCTATTATTGCTAGGGATCACGCGTGTTTGAATGCAACTCAATTCCCATTGTTCATCCGACAACGGCAGAGCAAGGTCTCCATCCCACTCCGTTCTGGCCCTGACTAGGTGTGGTCTGTGCGTGCTTGTAGAGCGTAGATACGACATGGGGTGTGGTTTCGGGTTGCACTATGGCCTGAAGTGGAGCAAACGTGTCAGGCTCAGTAGGAAAAGACGGGGTAAGGGTTTGAACATTTTGCCTCAGTCTAGTATATAAAAAGGTATCCATAACTGAGGGAGACTGCTCCCCAAAAAATTGAGCCGGTGTTCAAAAAGTGCTCTGCATATATAAATCTCCCCATCAGCAAATACCCAGTTTCCTAAGCAGTTATGACTTTTGGCTTCGCAGGTGACTTGTAATCTCGGATCATTTATCAAGGGCAATTTGGGGGAATAGACAAATGGGCTGTCTAGGGCCTGCACCAGTCAGTTTCAGGCCTGCACCGTACAATCCACCGTGGAGGGGTCACAGCTTCTTTGGCTCACCAGGATGTGGATGTAGCCAGTGGGAGCTACGGGAGCCATATAACCCTCCTCAACGGCCAGGTGTGCCATATACGGTGGTGGATGATACCAGTATACGGCGAAGGGCGCCTGGGCACAATCATAGTACTTTTCAAAATTGGGTACTTGAAACCCACCTTGGTTAAATGGAAGCATAAGGGTATCGAGGCTAAGACGTGCTTGGTTCCCACCCCAGATTAGTCTAGTGAGCTGGGACCTGAGGGAGCGAAAAAAGAAGAAGCCAGGGTTGTACGGAATGTTTACAAAAAGGTGTAATAATTTCGGCAGCAATCTCATCTTTATTAGCGCTATGCGGCCCGCCATAGAGAGAGGGAGATGCAGCCATTTAGTAATATTGTCCCTGATTTTATTCAGTGCTGTGCCATAGTTGGTTCGCATCAGTGCCTCCCTGTCCCTGGTGATGCGGATGCCCAAGTATGTCAATTCATCTTGATCCCACACTAGTGGGTAGTTGAGTTGGAATGGATGTGTATTGTCTGTGAGCGGGAAGATCGCAGATTTGGCCCAGTTAATTTGCACTCCTGCAATACCCCCAAATATTGTAATTTCGTGCAGTACTGGATTTAAGTTATCACAGGGCTTCCCTATATAGAGCGTCATATCGTTCGCGTAAAGCAAAATGAGGAGTGAAAGTTTTTGTGGAGTTCCCTGAGCACAAATAAACGTATCTTGAAAAATTCACAAAGAATGTCCATTCAAACAATGATTGTCCATATCTGTATAGCCAAGTTGTGAAAACAATCCTTATTTTATTGTCCAATCCAGATGATCACGTGGACTTGTAAAAACAGCAATGCAGTCTTGATATAGTTTTACAACAGCCAAAACGTCAAAACGCCAACACGTGTTTCGTCAAGGGTATTAACCCAATGACTTCCTCAGGGCATTAAATGGTAATCACTTTTAGTACAAAATATTCTCCAGGATGATATCTAGAACTATAGTCAATCAATTCACCTTTAAATGAATTTGTAAGAGTGTTGATGACTAGTTTCTTCAATAATATATTCCTTTCGCCTGCCAGCAATAGGCAATGCAGCACGCCATACCTACATGGGGATCGAGACCACGCTTATGCACGGGAACCGGAGTTATACATGATGGTTCCGGAATTATAGGCTCAATATTGCCTATCAGGTCAGGGAGATTCCTATGAATATTGCCAGCCTCATCGTGTATCTCAGTGACATAATTAGCAAATCTAGGGGGCTTAACCGTTTTCGCTAGCACTATGACTATTTCCCAGGTCTGTCTCCCTCCCCATACACCCGGGCCATTTGAGGGCGTCCCAGGAATTTGCTTTCACTGTCCGCCACCTGTGTGTATTCTGAGAGCTTATCACACATGCGGGCATGAAGCTCGAGGTCTGCAGAGCAGTTGTCAATAGAGCGCTCCAAATCCCTTAGATCAATCTCTAAACTGTGCAGATCATTACGCAAGGATTTTAAGATGCCTCCTCCCTTGGCAATGCACCATCCCCGTACGGTTACCTTAAAGGCCTCTCAGACAGTGATAATGCTGTCCACAGAGGAAATGTTGCGCTCGAAAAATTCCCGAATGTCTTGTTCCATTTCGGCCTTGAAGACCGCGTCTCGGAGGTGTGCAGGGTTGAGCCGCCAGGACAGGTAAGGGGAGCTTTCCGGTGGGACCTGTAATTTCAGGGGGACCGGGGAGTGATCGGAGAATGTGCGGGCTAGGTGGGATGCGTGTAAGAGCCAGGGAGCAACTCCCGCAGAGAGGAAAACATAATCTAGACCCGCCCAGGTAGAGTGGAAGGTAGAGTAGTGCGTACCTTCCCGCAGTGTGTAATGAGCGTATCGCCAAGCATCTGTAAAGTTATTACCCTCTATCACGTCACAAAGCGCGCGTTGCGTGTTAGTGTAGTGGGAAGGAAGTGGTCGTGATCTGTCCAAGCCCCAAGTAGTGTGCTCCGGGGCAAGGTGCGTCTCCTGTAGGAGAGCTATATTTATACCGTGCCTGTCCAAGTACCCCAAAACTTGTCTGCGCTTTCTGGGATTTTTGAGGCCACAAACATTCCAGGAGGCTAGTCTTATGTGCTGGCGTCTCTCAGTATTGTCCATAATACCCATTAGTGTGTATGATAAAAGGCGGTGGGTAAGCACATGTCAGAAAGTTGGGCAAGGAAAGAGCGGAGGAATTAACTCTTTCCAAGGAGTACAATGCAAAGGTCAAAGATACTACAGAGTAAACATTACTATTATCCTCCCCCCCACACCCACACCGGCTACTCCAACTTGCCAAAAAAGAAGTACCTTCCCTCCTCCAAACAGTGCACTGGGACAATGCTCCCAATCCAGAAAAAAAACGACTTTCAAAACACGTTAGAGAACAATGGGTAATGCCCTCAAGAGGGGCCGCTAGGGGCTCATGCCCTTGCACCACACCTCCCTATTTCACCCATCCACAACCACCTGGGTCACAGGGGGCTGATCTGACGGGATGGAGGTGAGCGGCCAGGAGTCAATTGGTGCCTTCGAGTCAATAGGAGTATTATACATCACCAGTCAGTTGATCGTCTATGCGCCATCCATGCCACCTCCAGTCCTCGGTTGATACCATACAGTTCCCACTCCTCAGGAAGTCTCCGACAAGGGGGAGTGAGAATGCGAACGGCATCTCGCAGCCGCTTCTCGTGAGGATGATCGCCTGTCACGTTTCAAATATTCTTCAGCTTGTTGGGGCGTCAGGAAAATGTGTTGTCAGCCTCGATGGTGGATCCGCAGTCTGGCCGGGTAGAGCATCGCATATTGGATACTGCAAGAATGGAGTTGTTTCTTCACCGCAAGAAACTTTCGGCGGGCTTCCTGACCGACTGGGTGAAATCTGGATAAAAGGACAAGGTGGTATTTTCAAACGTCACATCTCCCTTCTCTCTCGCCAGTCGCAGTAGGGTGTCCCTGTCATGATAATTGAGGAATTTCATGATGATCGGACGTGGCGTTGCTCCCAGAAGAGGTTTCAGTGCCAAGGAGCGGTGTGCCCTTTGGATGACCAACTGCGCGGAGAAAGAGTTGCGTCCAAAGAAATCGCACAGCAGTCGCTCCATGTAATCTTCCAGCCGGCCCGTGTTGGTCATTTCGGCAAGGCCCAGCAAACGGACATTGTTCCAACGAGAGCGTGCTTCCAACTCCTCATTTTTATCTGCTATTACTTTCAAGAGTTTGTCCATGTTCGCCATCTGTTGCCTACTTGTGGTCGCCCCGTCCTCCAAATCCGACACCCTCTGTTCAGCTTCTTTAAGGCGTTGTTGGTGCCCGTCAAGTTTCGCCACAACATTATCTAGTCGGTGATTCATGGAGTCAATTTTGGAGTCAATAGAAGTGAGGCTTTGTTGCATGCTCACTAGCAGAGTTTTCCAGCTGTAATCCCGCATCTCCGGTGGGTCGTCCTCCCACTGGTTTTTTGAATGTGCACACAATGTCTTGCGCTCATCAAACGGCAATTTGAATTGTCTTGGGTCCGGTTTGCCCATTGTGGCGGGTTGCGCGGTATCGTGCTGCGCCGTAGGGGGAAGGCAGGGAGCACCGTCACGCCTGCCCGGCTTCTTTCATAGATCCAGTGTATCCGAGCCCTCGCTCCAAGTCAACTCGGGCGCGCGTGGCCCCACCACCACTCAGCCACAGGGGGGGGGAGACAGGCCCCGCAGCACTGCCCACCAGTAGCCACTGGTCTATTCCGCTACTTGAAATGACAGTGTCAATGCGAGTGTTCCCGCTCCAGTAGAATAGGGTGACAGTTTGAGGCCCACCAGCACGCAGCCAGACAGAGAGGTGCGTTGTAGCGAAGATCAACGCCGGCCCCCTACACCTCCAGGAGACAGCCGTCTAAAGGGGTCCAGGGGTCTCCACCCGAAAATGATGACTGTAATGAGCCCAGACCTGGCAGCGCCACGGGCAGCGGGGACAGTGAAATGTAAATGTAAATGTAATGGTGCTTATAGAGCGCACTGTCACCAGACGGTCACCTTGCGGTGTCGCCTATCGGCTTCCTGGCGCTGATACTCATACTGCTGTGGAACCCCTCCTGGCTTTCCCTGTGAAGTGTCCACTCCTGGGCACCCCCAGGGTGAAGCCAGGCATCCTTAGCACTGCTGGGGCCGGTGTGGAGGCTAAGCAAGCTATTGTCCGGAGTTGCAGCATGGGGCCCGTGATTAGAATAGGCACTGAGGCGAGAATTACCAGGTCCAGGGAAATTGAGCCCGAGACCCCGCCGAGGCCGGAATCGAACCCTGGTCCCTGGCCAGAACTCTGCATCAGGGACTGCTGCTCTAACCATTGAGCCACACTCCTCCACTGTGATGCAGGAGCAGTATTGCCACCTGCCTCAAAATGGCGGCTAACCTCAGCACAGGTCTACAAGGTATGCAGCTAAGCCACTTCACACATCCGTCCAGTCCCAGCCGGCAGCCCCTCACGCCAGCGCTCTTCTCAGGATGAAAGGGCCCACAGTGTATTCAGGGCAGTCGGCACTAGGGTGCCCTCCAGGTGGGGGGGGGGAACGCACAAACCGGAGCAACAAAATGGAGGCCAGTCCTGGCAGTCGCACTGTCCCAAGCCCCAGCAGTGGACACTCCCCCGCAGCGATGCAGCCAGCCGCCCGAACCCTCCGGGAACGCACCCCAGCGAGCAATCAGGGGGCCAAAGCAACACACCGATCCTCTGGCCCACAACACCCGACCATGCGTTGTTCACCAGGCCGCCCGAGGGGACCAGCCGCCGTCCCACCTTCGGTCCGCAGCAGCTCCTCTATCCGAGATCGGGCTCATCTGGGCATCCGCAGAGCCGAAACTTGCACTGCAGGCAGTGCAGGTCGTCCGTCCCAACGGTGATGTTTGTGGCAAGATTTAGAAGGCAGGATGAGGATTATGTTGGACTGTTCTCCCGGCTAGGCGGGAGCCTTACGCTGGAGTGGCCATTAAGGTCCAGCACCACCTAGCGCCCCTGGCAATGATTATAATAGTTGGAAATTGAAAGTTGCATTTAGGTGGCACCACTGTTAACTCATACGAGCAAGAGAGTAAGTTACCTTATTTTTACTTATATTTACTATCGACAGGGGTGCCAGGAGAGGTCAACGAATAAAACCATACAGATTGAAACATTTGAATACAGGTAAAAGACACAGTTATATAAACCTGACAAAAAATTGCGCAATGATAGTGGCAACATCCTAATGTAGAATATTATGTCTGCAGAACCGTCTAATTTAAAGACGCTGTGTGGGGTCTATTGGCAATCCAGCAGCGACACATCTGTTGATACAGACAGGCTTCATTGGTTTTCCCTTGTTGGCCCTCGTACATTAATATAAGGCAAGTGAAACTCCAGTTAAGATGTAAAGTTTTTGAAGATTGGGAACAAATACACTACTTTCCTTGAATATATATATATATACTTTTCTATTTCAAACAGCATATGCTTTTAACCCAAGAAGACGGTGGCTCCAACGAAAAGTCCTAGATTTCTGCATACATCTGCAGTGGTAGGTCCAATTTGGTCAATGACCTTGATTTGAATGAACTGACCTTACTAGGGACAGTGGAGGTACTGAAATGCATGTTTTACCTACTTGGGCTATTCACAAGATCCCATCCTGTTATTGTGATGATACAATCCTGAGGAAAAGCCAAAAAACTCAGCTTTTTTAATAATAGAGGCCTGATCTCTAAACTAAACTTTGATGAGGACCTAGTTTAAGTCGTACCACAATGACATCCATATGGAATTATGAACTACTGTTTAGTAGACCCTCTGTTTTTTTTAGAAAACATGTCTGTTTTTTTTAGAAAAAATGTCTCTTTGAAAACAGGTCTTTCTAAAAAAGTAGATGTGGGTTAAAAATTGTTTTTAACTTTCTTTTTGTGTATACTATATTTTTTAACTCTTTAATTTTATGATAGGAGATATGGGGTAACTATCTACAAATGCCTTTAATTCTTGTCATGTGTTAGTATGTTTGTAAAGGTGTTGTCAGCAATATGGATATGTATAATTAATAGGATGTTTCCACTGTTTAGAAAATTAACTAGAAAACTGTCCTGAAGAAGGTGAACATCATCTGAATCACCGAAACGCCGCGTCGACTTTTGTTTTCTGAAAATATTGTAATGAAATGTTTTTATGGACTCATGTTTTTAACTTTGTGATTGTAATAAATATATGAAGATTTTTAATATTATTGTTCTTGTTTCTGTGGACTAATTATACGTTGTTTTGCTGACACGCCTTAGAAATATTTTGGTTTTTGGGTGCTAATTACTGTAGGGCAACAGTTATTGCCATCAAACCGTATTATAAATCTCGCAGATATTGATGCATCGTATCGGGGACGCTACTTGTATTTCGTGAACTGACCCTGTCCCTATCTTACATAGTAGGGTACCTCCCTTGTTTTGTTATATTGCTTCTATGGGTGGCACAACCAGTGCTCAAGCCCACCAGCATCATTTGGTTTACAAGCCCTGGGTACACTAAGTGCACTGTACTAGGGTCTTACAAGAAAACCAAATCAGCCAACCATGGAGTCACTAATCCCTACATCAATTTACCATAGGGAGGGCATGTGCACTTTAGCACTGATCAGCAGTGGTAAAGTGCCCAGAGTCCTAAAACCAACAAAAACAGGTCAGACAAAATACAGGAGGGGAGAGAAAAGTTCAGGGATGACCCTGCAAAAAGGGCCAAGTCCAACTTAACCCCCTTCCAGCCAAAACGCAGGGGATACCAATCACTACCTTGATGGGCTTCTCGGCTTTGGGCGATAGAACAAGGACCTGGCCCGCAGCAGCAGGGGCAGATTCCAGTTCTACGCCAATCTTCTCTTCCTCTGTCCATACTCTCAGGGTCCACCCAACTAACCCATGTGGAACCCTTCTCCTCACCTGTTGGCACCACCTGTTCAGCACCTAACCTTAGCTTGCTCACAGGTGTGTCCCAACAGACCGATGGCAAGCCACAGTGGCCCTTGACAGTAGTCAGTGATGAGACCCAGGCCTTATGCCTCTCAGGGCTCTCAAACCGCTGTGGCGTCTGAGAGCGGGGGCAGTAGCCCTAGGTGCTTGGCACCTCTTGTCCACTCTTCCTCCTGTCAGTTCAGGTATGACAGCCTGACACTGACCCACCAGCCCTAGGCCTGTACCCGATGGCTGGACAAGAGACTGGGATGGGCTCTCCAACACCCGGTCCCCCTCCTTGGGGCTCTGTACCCTCCCACCTGGAGCAGTACCCCTTCTAGAATTGTCAGGGTGGCTGTAGCAGGTGTCCTGCACAATTCGCCCACCAGTTCAGGGGTTCTATCCTTCAACTGGGCTTCCAGGTCAGGGGGACATCCTGAACCTGGCCCTTCAACCTAAGATCTAAACCCTCCAGTTTATCCGGGGTCAGAGGCGAGGACGGCCTCCCTCTACACCCCCGCCTAGAGTGCTGTACCCTCTGACCTGGAGTGGTACACCAATAAGACCAACCGGTCAGGACACTGTTTACAGTTTTCCCTCCCTCCTGGTCAGACAACACCTGAACCTCGCCCAACCGGGACCAACCCCAGCGGTTGAACAATTGCCCAGTGCACCAGGACTTCTTTTCTTAACTCATGCTCAAACAGCATCCTCTTTTCCTCTAGGGCCAATTTACTATTTTCTAACTCCAGTTTCCCATCCTGTTCGAGCTTGCCAAGCTCCATTTCGTGCATCCTGTGTTCTTTCCTGTCCGCCAGCTACCATCTGTGGAGGGTGCCCTCCTCCCCTCTGGACCCAATGGCCTCTCCAGCGACTCATCTGCATTCTCAGCCCCTTCCTCAGGGGTATTCCTTGCTTCAACCCAGGCTGTCAGCGCCTTTTGGTACTCTTGGAGAGACTGGTCATTGAAACTTTGAATCTTCTACAGAAATGCTTAAGCTGTCTTAAGTTGTAGCATTCTAGTCTCTAAACTTCCCAATCACAATCAACAGATGCTATGGCTCCTGCTTTACTCATGGTGGATAAACTTGGCATTTCTTGGCAAAAATAGAAAATCCCAGGAAAACAATCTACCAAAAAGTATGTGGTCGCGTTTTGGTCTGCACTCACTAGTAGTGTTCACCAATTACTGTATATGGGTCACAAATGCAATTCCACAATCCTCACCGCTGACCACCAGTGTTAGATTTGGGAGTCTCTAGTTGGCACAGGTAAGTAGGTGCCTGTGACAAATAGGAACCCTTGCGTCGAGTCAGGGTAAGGGGGTACACTCCTAAAATAACCCCTGCTCAACCCCTTGGTAGCTTGGCATGAGCAGACAGGCTCATCTCAGAGGCAGTGTGTAAAGCATTTGTGAACACATATACAGTAATCAAGTGACAACACTACAGATGGACACCACACAAGTTTGTCTTTGTTCTCTGAAGGCAGAGAGGCCTTTGCCTAGTCCAAAGCAGTTCTGGTCAGTCCTGGAGCACTCTGTTTACATGACTCCATCTTTCCTTTCACAGTGTAGGCTAGAGACGTCAGACGCACCACAAGAGGTGGAGCCAGCATTGTGGAGGGAAGGCACAGCCCTATTCAGGACCCAGGTGCAACTCCTCCCTCCCATCTAGATGCAGGTCTCTCTATTCAGCACTGTGCTGACTCACCCTGTCTCCTGGAATCCCCCAGCCCTGTGTCACTCAAATTCCAGACAAGGAATACACAACCTAGCAGAGGCAGGCTTGGAAGGTTAGACAAGAAAATACTTACTTTCTAAAAGTGGTATTTCCAAACACAGAATGTTAAAACCAACTTCACTAAAAGATGTATTTTATCATTCTGAGTCCAGGCATACTAAACTCGAATTTCTACCTAGTTCCACGAGTCAGTTAGGATTATAAGAGGTGATAATCAATCTGCCCATTCTGGCCTATGGGGAACAGGTAGCCTTGCAATAGTGAAAAACGAAAATGGCTGTAATTCACTATTAGGACATGCCACACACATCAGGGCATGTCCTATCTTTTACCTACAATGCACCCTGGTCTTGGGCTTACCATAGGGGTGAGTAATATGCAGAAAAGGGAAGATTTAGGGACTGGCAAGTGGGTGCACCTGCCCAGTCAGCATGGCAGTACCAGACTGCATACAGGCTCTGCAATGGCAGACCTGAGACACACTTTTACAGGCTGCTTCTGTGGGTGGCACAACCAGTGCTGCAAGCCCACCAGCAGCATTTGGTTTACAAGCCCTGGGCACACTCAGTGCACTGTACTAGGGTCTGACAAGTAAACCAAATCAGCCAATCATGGAGTAACTAATCCATACATCAATTAACCATAGGGAGAGCATATGCACTTTAGCACTGATCAGCAGTGGTAAAGTGCCTCGTGTCATAAAACCAACAAAAACAGGTCAGACAAAATACAGGAGGAAGGCAAAAGTTCAGGGATGACCCTGCAAAAAGGGCCAAGTCAACATCGTGCTTTATGCCATTCAATGACAGTGATGTGAGAAGGGAATGTCAAGGTCTTAAACATGCTTCCTTTGTGACATGGAGTCACCTAGTCACCACACATGAGAGTGACTTTCCGTCAGTACTGATTTTCTGACCAACATCACTAGGCATTATGGAACTTGGCCTATGTTTATCAGAGGATAGAAAAAATACTATTATGTGCGCAATCACCATGTACTGCTAAATACCCCACAAATTACATCACTCATAACATCTTGTATGATTGATAATATCACTGTAACATTTGCATTGAAATTATTGATGAGAAAACTGTGCATAGCAGGGGTGCAAGTTATAGTTACCATAGGAACCACGTTATAGTTACTGGAGATAACTATAACTGGTGGATTTCTGTGGTTTTTAGAGTTTAAAACGTTACTTTGTAACTGAACATTTTACCTGACTAAAGTTACTTTAACCTTTGTATATATCTTTAGCTTTTGCAGGCATGACCTTATTTTCAGGGTCCCATAAAGGACAATATCCATGAATATTTAACAATATTTTAAATAACTTAAAAGGGGGCCTTGTATAGATACTTTGCACAGATTCAAAATAGTACTGGAGAGAGTACTGTTACCATTGAGACCCAGCTGAAAGACTTGCAAAGGAGGCCAACTTCGGACAGAGGAGGTCCTAGAAAACCTGAACACAACTAAAGAAAAACATGCCAAGCTGCTTGAAAGACTGTGCTGCTTTAATTACAGTGAATATGTGAAGAAGGCACACTCCGAGGAAGGCAGATCAGGAAGGCTACTAGCCTGGTTAAAAATGCCCGAATGTACAGGTGACCACATTACAAGATCTGATATCTTCAGTGTAATATGATGTATAGACAACAGGAATTAATCTGTGAACTCTCCTATTTTATTGGTCTGTGCAGTTGAAAGGACACTGTAGATGAACTAGAAATCTATTTAGTGTTGTTGTTTGCTTTGACCGGTGTGACTCTAGACCAGAGATACAAACTGAGCCAAGGTTAAGGAGGCAGAAAAGTCACAACAGAAGGAATCAAGAGGAGAAAAAACAGGGTAAAATAAATAAGGTGAAGAAATGAGTCAAGCTCGGTGCAAAGTATTGTGAATATCAAGGAGTTTGAGCAAGCACCTGATTTTGCCAAACAAGGGAGCTCATGTTTGGCCTTAATAGGTCCAGAGTAATAGAGACACGTTGTGTCTTTACATTTGCCCTTGTAGAAAGGGGTACATTCAATGTAGGTTTTGCACTTGATCAAACGAGGGAGCAGGATTGTAGGAAAACAGTTATGGTTCATTTTCATTTAAGGCTTAAAAATACGTTCAGGTGCTCACGTAATTGGGTAGGTGCATATTGTGACTAAGTGAAAAGTGACATAAAAACCATAACATCACATTGACAACATGAAGGGACTCCAATTAAATATTTACAATGAGTCCCGGTTGTAAGGGTCAACATCAGATGAAGAGTAAACACATGCTGCAGAGGGCAGTTACTTATAGCTGGGCTGGGCTGGTTGCTTGAAAAGGAGGCATTCAGGACAGCTATCCTCCAAGTTCGGCAACTCTGCAATGGTGGAGGGGTGTCGCCTCTCTTGCTCCTAGCCAGCAGATTAAAAATAAAACGATATACTATAATTATTTTATTTTTCATTTGCCTGCTCTGAGCCAGTGTGTGCAGGGAGGGGGAGGCGCTGGAGCATGGAAGGGGGCAGAGGTCTAGTTTATGCATTTATAAGTGCGCATGTATGTTAGCCTGCCCGTTTTAGGTAGTTCCAAACACACCTGCGACTATATTGAACAGCCGGGTTGGAGAAACAGCACAGACTTCCTGTCCTGAGTGGAGCATCAAACCAGCCCACTCAGGCAAATCCCCGGAAACCGCAGAACACAGAAGAGCAATGTTGGTGGCAGCTTCAGGTATGTTTTAAAAAAATATATAAGTTCCGTCTTACGTCGAATTCGGCAGGGTACCAGGAGAGTTGTGGGGCATACAAGGCGCTCAGCCCCTGAAACATGGAAGACAGAATGTGGTGCTGACTTTAGGGATCGCCAAATACCAGGATTAAATAATTCCATTTCAACGTCCTAATCCAAAGCGAGTGATGAAAATATATTCTCTGATAGTAATTTGTTGCTCATGATGCGGAGACGATAAGGCATTCTTTTTGTATAGTTTGTAGGCATTCCCAGTCATCGTGACATGCTCTAAGCTAATCATGACATTGTGGAAATACTGAAAAAGTGAATTTGAGTACATTTGAAACAAGCCATCTCAACTTAATGTTTTGTTCCGTGAATCAACAAGCAGTTTGCTTATTTCTTGGCCTTGCTCTGCTGTTGGCTAAAAAGTAATAACCATGAATTGGAAATCACCCGGTATCCCTTCTTAAAACCGAAAGAAGATGATGGTGAAATGAGCTGGAAGAGGCCTTAGGGAGGAGTTGTTAATCCATGGGCAATTTAAAAGCCAGTTCCTTGAAGAGGAAACTGTGATCATTTGGGAAAATGGAAGCAGCTTGAAAACCAGGACAGGTTATAAGGCTGTGGTGAGGGGCCGAAGACGATGACTAGATTGCTGTACTCTTTGCACTGCCCTCTGGTCGACAAGCATCTGACTGTAGTGTAGGGAAGGCGACCACAACTTTTTTTTCAACCTGTTGTGGGTTGCCTACTTTTAGGAGTGGACCTACTCAATGTATCCATGGAAAGGTTTGAATGCTAGCAGTACCTAATATGCCCTAGAAAATCTCATGCCCATTTACAAAGACGAATGAGCCAATACAGGGACAAGACACTGAGTCCCAGAATAAGAAACATTTTGCGCTGAGTTTTTCAAATTACATTCCAGGGCAAAACTTGTTTTTCTTTGGGAAGTTGCCTGAAAGTAATGCAAAGCAGTGCAAATCGATGCTTTGCATTATTCTGCATCAAGGGAGAGGTTCCCTGGGTGGTATACACATGCAACCAACCATGGTTTTTAACACAAAACCTATCTACTTACAACAGTAGATAGAGTTTTGCAACAAAAAATAACAGGCGTTAAAAAGAAATGCCTTTATTTCTCATAGCTGTTCCCACTTTGCATGTGTGCTGCAATGTACAGCACACATCTGAAATGGAAAAAGTTTTAAAGTTTGTCTAGGCATGGTATTTTCTATTGGAGGGGTAGTCTATGCTAGACTCATGCAGACAACTTTGTACTACGGTGCATGGCACTCAGCAGCCTAATTGTATGCCAACTCTAGGAAGAAAGCAAGATAGTGCTATGTCTTTGTACATATGGCGCTTTTCTGCTCTCTCTCCCTGTCACATAATACAGTGCAGAAACTTTGGATGCTACAGTGTGTTGTGTAGAAGTTTTGATAACCTGGGCCTCAGTTGTATTGTTCTTAAAAGTATATTGTTTCATAATCGGCCTCCTAACTTTCGAATCCTCTTATGAACATATAAAGTGCAATGACATTAATAGAACCAGTAAATAGCCACGTCCACCATTGTGCAACAAATATTTGAGCTGAACAATGTACATACTTTCGATGTAATCAATGTTCAGAAAAACTTAATAAAATATTAAAATCATAATGTTGTGCATGTCTAGTTTATGAGCATCAACTTGTGTGGAGCACCTGAGACCTTGGAATTACAAGTCAAAATGCTCTTTTCGGGAAAATAGGAATGAGTGCTTTGGTTGCGCAATAATGCAAAAAGAATACTTAGCCACATGAAGAGTTTCTGTGCTTCCAGGCCAGAGAAAGAGGTACCAAGTGCAGACCTTCAAGCAATTTTTCTGGGCCAAGCTGCATTATTTAAAAATGCAGGGAAACAACATATTTACAAGATAACAGCGCACCCCTATGTTCTTCCCTGAGCAGGTGCACAAACAGCAGCTGTGAGCCAATGCAGGCATCCTTGCACCATGGATACTTGTATTTGGCAGGAAGGGATTCCTTCCTGCACAAAAACAATCATTAAAAGTGTTTTGCTTATTCTATGTGTGCTGCAGTATCCTTGTAAATCTGGGGTAAATCTGGGGCAGTGTCAAAAAGCCATGGGTGTTGTGTAGGAACACCCACAGCAACACCTATGACACGCCCCTTTGAAGCAGAGTGCTGTGTGAAAGAGGACCATCTTTACAAGGCCCTGTAAAGCCATGCAAAGTGGCTTTTCGTGTCATTGTAAATATGGGCCAGGACACAGTGCCACCGGAGTGTCAAAAAAAGTGACACTCCAGTGACGCTAGGGGCTTATAAAAACGACCCTAAGTCAGTTAGTAACAATGTCTCCATGAATGGGAATCTTAAATTGATTTTAACAAGGCAGAGAACATGAGTGAAGGAAGCCCCTTTCTGCATTTCTGCTTTCATCCTGAGTATCTCTTGATTATTGATTGGAGGCTCAGGCTCATTAATAATAGCAGATTCTCCTAGCACTGTAATCAACTCAGTGGTCAAGCACTGCTTTATTCAGCTTCTCTTATAGTGAATATATTATTTTCTGATCACACTATACCTGACACCTTATTACAAGTGCATTATATCATATGGCATTTGTAATAAGGGAAATGGGATGTCCGTCACTTTTGTGGCTGAGCACCCAATCCCCCAGATTCTAAATCAGGCTCTTAGAAAGTGTAATTTAATTTTTATGTATGGGTTATCATATCACTCCAGGCCATCGAGGACATTGCTTCCAATCCTAGGCTATGAAACTAGAAAGCAGTGATACCAGGAGTGTTAATTTAAATAGGGAGTGAACAAACACTGAAACACTCAGAATATATTAGTGTGTCACATGAAAGCCAATACTTCAAGTAGAATCGATCATGACTACCTAATTATTCCTGAGCTTAAATATGGCACCTATCATACTAAAGCTTAGAAACCAGTATTTCAAGCCACCTCACTCCATTTCATCAAAGATAACATTTCAAGTCCTGAGCTTTTGTCCTAAATTATCTTTATTGTCAGGTGTGCTAGTCTGATTAGCTCAACAGAACCAAAGACCACAATAACCAGAATGCATTAGAATATCATAACAACCCGTATTGTATCTCAAAGAAATCACAACATATTTCCCAACTAATAGACAGTTTTATCAATGCCATCAGGTTTGGCTCGTATTCATGTCCTTTGTGCGCCTGCCCCATCTTGTACTTCCATATTGCACCTACGAAGATGATAGTTTGAAAACTTCTGCATCCTTGTTCTGGCTTAGACAATTATCCATTCCTTCTCAGTCTGCATTGCAATAACATTTCTGATTAAAAAGTCCTCCCATCTCACCTTTTAACCTCTTGTTTGCTCCCCTATTATTGGACTTGTACCTCTCTGTAGGGTCACGCTAAAACTTTTTGCCTTCACTCCTCCTGTTTTCTGAGCCTGTTTTTGTTGCCTATAGAACTCTGTGCACTGTACTATTGCTAACCTGTGCTAAAGCGCCTGTGCTCTCTCCTTTAAAGATGGTAAAACTAACTTCACCCAATTGGCACACATAATTTACTTGTAAGTCTCTAGTAAAGTGATACTATATGCTCCCAGGGGAAGTAAATTAAATGCAAGTAAAATTTCTACAGCACTAATTGTGCCATCCACTTGGGCAGCCTTTTAAAACCTGTCTCAGGCCTGCTATATCAGCCTTTGTGCAGTTTTAAACAGCCATTTTGACCTTTTGTCAGGCCTAAACCTTCCTTTTTAATACATATAAGTCACCGCTTGGGTAGGCCCTCAATTGCCCTTAGAGCAGGGTTGCATTGTATTTATAAAGCTGGACATGTACATTTAGGTTGTACATGTCCTGTTAGTGAAAAACTCATATTTTCGTTTTTCACAACTTCAAGGCCTACCCCTCCTATAGGATAATATTAGGTTACATTAATTCATTTAATAAGTGATAACTTTATGTGAAGGAGGAGGGGGATTAGGCATC
The DNA here is from genome assembly GCF_964263255.1 of Lissotriton vulgaris. Classification (NCBI taxonomy): domain Eukaryota; kingdom Metazoa; phylum Chordata; class Amphibia; order Caudata; family Salamandridae; genus Lissotriton; species Lissotriton vulgaris. The sequence continues at coordinate 382,253,239 of NC_141697.1, forward strand.
AGGCAGATATCAAACCTTCATTAACATTGTTGGTGAAGACATACCTAGTGCACAGTAGCCATGGAAGATAATGATAGGAGACAAGTTTGAGCAGAAATTGCTTCCTGGCCAGAGCACTTCCCAGTATCACACTTCCTGCGAGGCATTTGCTTCTCCAACCACTCTCCTGCAGATGAAGATTACAAATCAATAAAATATGCATGCCCAACATAGGAGGATTTTTTAAAATAATAAATACACGCTTCACAGGCATTTCAACAAGCAGGCAATTGCAATCTTCTCGACATACATTACTACAAAGTATATGTCAATTATGCAGCTCGTAGATTTCACGCACACATGTCAAGAAACCAGATTTATGTGAGATACTGCTTGTGTAACAACAATTTCTCTCAATCCTAGAAATGATTACGCTTAAAGAGTGTTTTGGGAAACTTTTGTCAGTCGGATTGATGTCATCCTGTAACTTCAAGAATAAAATGTATATTTTATATTAGATCATATTTTGTTTTTGCAAAAAAATATTACTCTCTTCAGATTAAGGGCTATGAAAAAATTAAATTTCAATTAGATGTGACGTTCTCTTTTAAGACTTGAGTTATATCGGCATTCCAAAATCATAAAAGATAAAAAAAAATGATATTATTATCCAAAACTGCACAATATCTGGTTGAAGGGCGGGTGAAGCTGCATTGTTAATTCTACCAGAGTAAATAATAACACCAGCTAAATCTTATAATATGCCGGCATAAATAATGTCATTGGTGCTGGCATAAATTATGCAGTCGCAAATGAAGTGCTTTTCCAAGTCACTTCAGTGTGCTATATAGCTCCTGAAGTGAGGTCGCATCCATGTCAATGTTGTTTAGACTCACAAGTTCAATGTTTCTGAATATTTAAATTAGGTTTATATAATCTTTCTCCTGGTTCCTCTTTAAATACCATGCACTGTTCTGTCCTATAAAAAGCCTAAGAGGAGTCATGTTAAACGCCAGAAGACCTCTTAAATTGTAACTGGGCTGGGCGACTTGATAGAGAAGCACATAAATCGTTAAATTAATTAATATAAATACAGAGGCAACCTTTTGAAGTACCCTTGCGACATCCAAACAACAAAAGGATGCTTCAGAATCCCTATTAATTACATTACACACTTCTCTTGTTAGGAAAATTACACAGCCACAAAGTATTTGTTATTCACATTTCCATTTTGCACAGTACCTTATGTTTCCTATCATCATCTCCCTCTTCCAGCACATTTGTTAAAGCCTGCCGAGACTGGTGCCTCCTGCTACCCCATCAGCATCAGTTATTCCTAGTTCATCTGGGGTCATTTCAGGAGAACAGAGGAATGTAGTAAATGCATGTTTTGTGAATACCTTTAACGTTACCTCCCTTTGTGCTAATTTGTGTTGCGTACCCCTGGACACTTTATATACATCCCAGGTATTGACCACTTCTACACATCCATGCAAACCTAGCAAGTGTGTAATTCACATATGTTTTGTGCACATTTCACACATGAAATACACACACACAGAACAGACTCCTGCATGTGTTATGTAGGTATGAGAATAGGCCCATTTGGAATTTCCATTAAGCTTGTGTAAGTTGCATAACTTTTGAAATTTCAAATCATGCAGAAACTATCCGAGTACGTAATTTCACATTTCTGTTTACTAAGGGGTACTGTTTTGAGCAGAAAATGTCTTACAAGAAATGGTTTCCGCAGATAATGCCTTGTGGAAACAATTTGGCTTTGAGGTGGTGTTCCCAAATAGGTAACCCAGCAGAGCAGAAGCCTTGATGAGAGTGTGACTACAGACTTCACTCTCCACTGGAGGAACCATGAAGCAATAGCTGAAATGTATTATTAACTCAGTAAATGATCGCAAGGCAGGCGGTATAAGTATATGCACCTTTTATTAGCATGCTTTAAAATATCTGTCCAGTGTGTGACAATAGGGGTGGCACCAGGGTTTTGACATTATAATAGTAGTGATTTCCTAGGTCCTGAAGAATAACCAATAGGGGTATGGTTAGAAACATGTTGACCATTTAGGAATTAGGAACATTACCCCCTTTTTTCTAAAAAATCCCCCCTGCTTTTAGCCATACCGACTAGGGGTCAGAATAAAAAAAGCAAATCCTACTAGCCAGGTATTTTTAAACAGATTTCACTCCAGCTCATATCACCCCTGCCCACACTGCTCCCTCCTAGATTATCTCTTTTGTGTCATTGCATAGTCACTCGAAGTGCTCCCGGATAACCCGAAGGTCGTATCAATCCCCATTCTGCAACGGAACCGGATGGACCCAATAATGAAGCATGCCACCAAGGGGTAACCCTGGTTACCATGGTGGGTGAGGGTTTTACACAAAAAGTTTTTGTTTTTCTTAGGGAGGGTTAGACTCCTTAGAATAGCTGAGTGCTTGTTTTGTGGCATAGATCTTATTTTGGAAGACGGCCCAGCTCATTCCTCTCACTCTCTTTTTATTTTTGGTATATATTTTGCAGAATTTACACATAATTTTGAGTAATTTTCCTGACTTTTTACAAAAAGTTATTATAATGAAATCAGACAATTTGCAACACCCATATAGTGGGATTTGCAAGATCATTGAACATTCACAATTTACTGTGGAAGAGTAAAGCTATGCGCCTAAAAGAGTGCTTTTCAGTGCTGAATGTCATATACATTTTCTCACCCCCTCTTACACTCACTTACTCACTTGTACCAAGTATAATATTCACTTTAGGATGATCAGGTAGGTGAGTGCTCAGATCAACTAAAACTTACACTCCAACCCAAATTCTTAAATACAGGGGTAAACAATGTCAAATGCCTCCCAACAGTCCGGCAGCGGAAAACCAGTGGTAAGTATACCATATACTAGCATATTCATGTCCATTTTCCTAACCAGGGGGTCGATTATATGATGGCGGTGAATCCGCATCCTCCGGGCAGGTGGAAGCCACCGCCGGCCCGGAGGATGCGGATTCACCGCCACGGTCCTTGAAAACACCCACCGCCAGATTATAATGGCGGTGGGATCAGCGGTGGACGGCTGGTCCGTCGCTGCTGATCCACGGGGTGTGGACCACAATATGGTGGCGGTGTCTGCAAGACACCAACAGCCATATTATGATGGGTGCGGAGACATGCTTTTCCGCGGCGGATATTCCGCCGTGGAAAAGCATGTAGACCTTTGCTTCTGGGGGCCCCTTGCAGGCCCCCAGGATGATGGTGGGTGGTGGGTGCACCGAACGGTGACTGCCGCTTTATGCATGCACATGCAAAGCATGCATTTTTAACTTTGCGGCGGGTGCAGCTTTAAGCAGCACCGGCCGCAATGTTAAATATACAGGATGTGACCGCCAGGGTGGCGGTCACATCCTAATTCCTATGGAGGGAACGCCGCTGCCCCTGCGGACGGTCCCTCCACCTCGGGGGTCCGTCCGCCATCCTAATTGACACCTAGGTTTCTCTCCCCATTTATAAGAACCTACCCTAGACAAGTTTTTGGGGATTTTGACAATCAAAGTCTCAGGTCATATTTATTTCTTACAATAGACCTTATTGTAACCATCACCCTTTTTTTATATTATTACATTCACAGCTCATTTTAAAAGAATCTAGAAACGGAATCATCTAACCATAAAAAATTGTTCGGAGCCCGGGTTGACCACCTTGCTGGACTGCAGTATCATCAATTTTGTTGGGAGCACTTGGTGCAATTTGTAGCCCCACCATTTTTTTCCCACAGTATGAATTCACATGTTCCCCAGTCCAAGTGGGGGCCCAGACCAACTTGTAAGGAGAGCCCTGACATGAAGCCATGCCAAAGTAAACAGCAAGTAGAAATCTTCAAAGCCACCCTTTGGAAATTGGGTCTCGGTGACTGGGCTATCACTTGGTCCCCTGGTACAGGCATCACCTCGAACATTCCCAGTGTGATGAAGTACCCCTGTAGATGCTAAAGACAGTCTCTTTAGCACCCACCCTTAAAGCTTTGCTGATCACTGCAGTACCACTGCTGTTGCTTGGAGAAGAATTGAAGCTGAATCCAGAGTTTGCTAGACATTTAACTATCAGATGCCAAGGTTTTTATCTGCTTTGTGGTCAACAACGAGTGTTACCTGCATAATACAATAATTTACATAAAGGAAGTCTTGCAATAGACAAGCTAGTAGCACAGCCATAGCAGTATTCATGTAAAGTGTTAACCCTTGCTAATACCAGCCATTGGGTGTGGGAGGGTGGGAACCAAAAGAAGGACCGAAAAGCCAAGGATGTATCTGGCTACAGGGCCCCCAAGGGAAAAAGAGGGCAATGCCCTGTGTTGGCCAACTTGAATGCTTGTTATCTGGTGCCCCTGAAGCATGCCCTGCCCACTATGTGGCCCAACCCTACAATCAGGAGGGTAGCTGGGTTCGCTCTAACTTACATCTCACACCTGGCTCCCAGTAAATGTTTTGAAAGGGACCATCAATTTGCTGTTCAACTTCCCCAACTGTAGAGGACCCATCTATGCACTGGGGTCTGCCATGCAGGGGCCCCCTTAAATGAAGAGTGACAACTAAGACACATAACAAATAAGAACAATAAAAGGCAAGCCTTTATTTTTTTTATTTTTTTTATTAAGGGTGACAGCAATAATTAGAACCAATACTAATGTACAGAAGGATTCCCTCGGAGGTGTTAGCATGCCAAAAGTATGTGCATTTTACTTCGGAAGATAATCCTGAATTTCAAAACTGAAGTGGATAAGACAATACCTCTTACTCTTACAATGTAACAATTATTAATCAATAGATTCATTATATAAGACCATTGGAACTTCATTAATGAAGGAAAGCTATTAAGGATTCGCTTCTTCAACTGCATCTAATATTTTCAGATAGACCCCCTATGCAGTCAGAAACGTCTCGTCCGTGATAAAGTTTTACTTCTAGAGGCACAATAGATTTTATTTTGCTAACCCACTAAGCAACTGTAGGTGTTGAGTTTGCTTCTGGGCGCTCTCTTTTTTTAAAATCAGTATAAGGACAAATAATGTACCAAAAATAAATTCAGGCCATTATACTATAGAGAAGATGACTCAGGACTGTGATCCATCAGGGTAATTTATTTATACCGCCTGACTTTAAATCCCCAAATCTTCCCAACAAAATAAAAATATGGAACCATCACCCAAAACTGGGGAGACTTCCTTAATGCCACTAGTACAACCCCATAATAGCTTCCAGACTTCTTTAGCTGGGTACAGGGTGTGGCTCCTGAATATCGAGTCGAGAATATCGTGGGACACAAATATCATGCACAAAATATTGAGGGACAAAATATCGGAGTGTAAATATGTCTAGATTTTTTATACCTCACTCCACATATATGAACCTTGACAGTATATATCATCAAGGTACATAGATGTGGAGCTAGAAATAGTAAATCTATACTTCCCTATTTGCACTTACCTTTCAATATTTTGCAAGCAAATCATCCGGAGTGATAGATGTAGAAACATGGTTTATTAGTCATGCCCCTACTATAGAGATAACAGCATAGATCAAACAGAGTTTACAAGTTCTTTATTTATTATTTACAGGCCCCGGCCTGTAGGAGAGCACAGGATCAGACTGCTCCCTACAGCCTCTTCTCCTTCAACTGATCCCCACTCCCAATATTCTCCCCTACATCATAATACATTTCCTTATGACATAATGCAAGAATTTATGGGTTTGCATAAGGGACATTTCATTACCATGCATCACAACAAATCCCCTTCCAACAAAACAAACCATAATTGAAAAAAAAAATAAAAATTTAAATACAATCTGTACTTAAATACAATATAGCAAAAATTGTTTAAAATGATGTAAAATTTCTATAAAAACGATGTATACAATGCAAATACTATACAACAAAGGTGTACACATGCAAATTGATATATGTGTATGCAATCGCCTGTTTTATAAATCAATAGCACACATAATCCTTGAGCAAGACTGGTTTATTAATCCTCCTGACTGATCTACCCAATTCCCCATTACCCTCACAAGCTAAGTTAAGTTCTTACCATGGATTCTGGGTATAGGATTAGCACACTGAGGTGTGGGAACCGAGTCTATACATTGCGATGTGGAGCCCCTTTCTGCATTCACTTCTACGCCACTACCACACACCATATTGTTATGCTCTTGACCACCATCCAACCACTCATTGTATCTTTTGGAATTCAGAACTGTATCTAAAGCGTCTACTTCCATAGTAGTGTGAAACCTGAATCTGCTAAGTTGCCATGTGCCCCACCATATTTGTGACTACAGCGTCCATTTCACCTCTGTTCCACTGACCACGTACAGGTCAACCTGCATTCGAGCTGACCTTTTCCCCGCACCCATGCTAAAATGTTCCAGGAATGTTGGGATGGCAGATGACCTCGCCCGGGGGGGTTTTATTCTTGTTCCAACTACTCGGCAAGAGGCAGGTGATGTGCCTAAGGCTTAGACTGCCCAATTCCTGCATCAAGCTCTGTGACAAAGGGCAGGTGATCTATATCTCCATCTCCGCAGGCTATATGGACTTTCTGCGTTCCTTCTCTTGCGAGGGGAGTGTCCACATCCTATTAAAGATGCTGCGTGCTCTTTGCAATTCGAATAATCTCCCATTACCTACCTCCAGTGGGTCACTGACACTTTTCCATCTCTAGAGATTCCTGTGTAAGATGAATAAACCTGTGTTTCTTCACTCCCAGTGGTTGGTCTCCCATTTTTGTACGTACTTGGAGGAAGCTGTGGACGTGGGTGTTTCCTGCACCTCTGGGTGGTCTACTTCTAATACCCCCTGGTGCTACAGTAGTCTTCTCCCCTTTGTACAGAAAAATGGGACTCAAGTGCCACACCTTTCCATCATTCAACAAAATAGCATAATACCTACACCACCTGCATAGGCTGGACCACAATTTGGCAGGATGATAAATGGAGGTAGTTTTATGTACCACACCATTCCTATTTAAATACGTTTTAAAAACTTCAGAAACAAATTGGGGACTGTTATCCATAAGAATCATTTTAGGTAATCCTTCCTTAAGAAATGTTTTGTCAAGGAATTTCACTACTGTATGGGCATCCACCTTAGACACCACCTCTATATCTGGCCATTTAGCAAAATGATCAATTAGTACAATTATGTATTCCAATACTATTCCCTCTTGAATAGTACCCACAATATTCAAAGCAACTCTTTCCCAAGGCATATCAGATGTTTTTAAAGGACAAAAAGGAGGTTTAAATGTAATAAGTGATTTTTCAGAGTTGTTAGATATTACTTGTTCCTTGACTTTCCTTTCAACAGCTACACCCAGTCCTGGCCACCAATACATGTATTTGACCCTACTCTTCGTTTGAGTCATCCCTAAATGCCCTTATGAAACAAATCAAGTATTTTATCTTCCACATCGCAATACTCTACGATACTCTATTGAAAGTTTCTGCTTCAACTTCCAATACATTTTTGAACTCTTCTCCCACATCTTTTTTACTTGGCCATCCTACCTGAATCCATGTCATAATTTTCTATAATTTAACATCAGCACCCATTGCTTCCTCCTATTCCTCTTCCTTCAACCATCTGCACAATCCTCAACTCCCGCCACACACCAGTTTTCCAAATCATCACCGGTACTGTTTTTAACGGCAAAGGCTTAAAAAATCAGCAATTCTATTTTAACACCTGGTACATAGCATACACTGTAATTATAATCTAACAACCTAATAGACAAACAGGCTAGACATGAATACACATTACACAATCCCTTTGTAGTTAAAATCTTGGTTAAGGATTTGTGATCACTGCAAAGGGTAACTCATGTGCCCCATATGCAAGCTCTAAAATGCTCCAAACCCCAAACACATGCAAGTGCTTCCATTTCGATCACAGAATATTTCTGTTCTGTTGGTGTTAGGGAGTGCAAAACAAATGGAATAATATGTTTGCCGTTTGCATCATCAAATGTGCCATAACGCCAACTAAACCTTTGCAACTTGCATCAGTTGTAACTACAGATTTAATCTTTGGGCCAAATCCTTGCAAGACAGGTGGCATACAAATTTCATGCCTAATCTCCAAGGATGCCTCTTGACACTCTTTGGAACATACAAATTCATACCCATTTTTTAGTAACTGCCTGATGGGGAAGTTTTTGCAGGAGAACTTCATAACGAACTTTGAATAAAAGTCTGCTAATCCTCAAAACGCTCTTACCTCATATTTGTTAGATGACGTAGTAGAATTCATTATACCATCTACAAGAGTAGTATTGGGTTCCACCCCCTTACCATTTATCTCATGTCCCAGTTAAGGCACTGTGTTTTTTGCAAATTTGCACTTAGCCTACTCAGCAGTTAGACCTTTATCTTGCACAATCTTTAGGACTACCTTAAGTGCAGCTCATGTTCTTTTTACGTTTTGCCCATAACCGAAATGTCATCTTGGAAGAACAGTGGGCCCGATTCACAGAACTAACTTAAGACAAAATCCTAAACCTAATACTTTTGGTATTCACAGAAGTTAGGATTTTGTCTTAAATTTGTCTTAAGACAGACTAAAGACAGACTTAAGCTAGGATTTTGTCTTAAGCCTGTCTGAAATCTGTCTTAAGACAAACTTAAGACAAAATCCTAACTTCTGTTAATACCAAAAGTAGTAAGTTTAGGATTTTGTCTTAAGTTAGTTCTGTGAATCGGGCCCATTGTTTTTTTACTTCCTTGAATAACCTGAACATAAGCCAATGAAACATTTCAGCTGTAGAGGCTTATCCAAATGGCACTCTGACAAACTGATAGCATCCAAAGGGTGTTATAAATGCAGTCAAACAGCAACTATTAGGATGCAAAGAAACCTGATGAAATGCAGAAGTCAAATCTATGATCGAGAATCACTTTACATCTTCTGTAGCTGACAACATTTCAATAATCTTAGGTAGAGGAAATTGATCTACTAGTTTGTTTTTGTCAAGATCCCTAAGATCCACACATAATCTGAGTTTACCTTTGGCTCGGCATGCCACAACCAATGAAGAAACCCAGTCAGAGGATTCATTTGATTCTAGTATACCTCTTTTAATTAACTTATCTAACTCAGTTGACACTTCCTACCTGATAGTGATTCGACTATTTCTGGCCTTATGGACACAGGTTGCATCATTAATTTTCAAAATATCTTATGTTGAACGCCCTTAAGTTCTCCTATGCTGCCAGAAAATACTTCAAGAAATTCTCTTATTATATTCTTCTCCCCTCCAACTTTATCTGGGATCACTAAAACTGGTTCAGAACTGTTAGGATGAAGAATAATATCTAAATCACCCTGATGCCACCATCCCAGAACCGATGGACCTGCTTTTGAAACATATAGTTTACATTCAGATTCACGTTTTTAAAACTCAAATGTTATTTTCCTATTTCCTAAAAGAACAATGGGTTCTCCTGTGAAACTTTTAGGAGAAATATCAGGTGGTAATAATTTGATTCCTAGAACAGGAATGAATTTTTCATTCCAAATTTTCTCATTTACTATTTGTTGGAAGTTCTGAAGAAAACAGGACACAGCTGGTAGAAAGAATACTCGTTTATTGACCATCCACTCTCCTCACTGGAGAACACCTCAACATTCTACAGGGAGCTTCAGGGTGGGAGAACCCAACAGGGGTCAGGGAGAAGGGGTGGACGGAATGTACCAACAGGGCTAGTTGTAGCACATCTCCCTTCCTTATAATGAGTACCAACAATATGTACAGTCAGGTACAGGTTAGCAACAAATTAGGCTGGGCTCCCCGTGGGGGAAAAATAGGCGTACCTAGAAAGAAAAGGTTATGGCTGCACTTTTACAATGTTGTCAAAACTCCACCATTGACCATTTTCAAACTGTACTACATTTTTCAACACTTTGACAATCTTGCTGGGGGAGTAGAACTTGCTGATGTCAGTTCCCGATTTGGTGTTCCTTCTGGCTTGCGCCATGTCCCCCACTTCCCACCTTTGAACCTTAACTCCATGTTTCTTATCGTACCACTGTTTGTACTTCGTTTGATGTTGTCTGACTTTCTCTCCTGCCTCCTCCCAATCTACATCCCTGACATCGCCCCCGTTTAACCAACTGGGATTAAACTTGGTACTAGGCTCTCTCCCATGTAAGGACACGAAAGGAGAGACCCCAGTTATTCTATTGGGTGAAGTGTGATAAGCCCACAGACATTCCCTCAGACAGTTCTCTACATCTTGACCATTTATGATAGCTAGCTGGATATTTTCCTTGATGACCCTATTAGCTCTCTTCACCATGCCATTTGCTTTAGGGCAATAGAGGGCTGTGGTTTCATGTCTTATGCCTGAAATTTCCAGAAAATCCTGCATTTCCTCGGAGGTGAATTGTACCCCATTGTCAGTAGCTAATGTGGAGGGTATACCTTCTTCACAGAACACTTCCTTGAGAAATTGGATCACTGATCTGGTATTGATGTTGTGTACAAACTTTTGTCTTATCCAGTGTGAAGTATAGTCAATCAGAACCAACATGAACCTTTTTTGCACACCTAGATTTTGTATGGGTCCAATGATGTCCATTGCCAACTTGCTCCATGACTTGTTAGGGACACTTACTGGAGAAAGTGGAGACTTGTGTATTACTTTTGACTTGTCACTTTTTGCACATGCCCCACACTCTTTTACAGCTTCTTCCGTCATGGTGTCCATTTTAGGGGGAACCAAAAATTAGTTCTTACTCTCGCCTTGGTGGCACTTCGCCCAAGGTGGCCTTCATGCGTCAAGTCAATGACTCTCTTCCGTAATTCTCTGGGGGGAATCACTCTGTTATTGCGGTACACTTTTCCTCCAATGACACTCAATTAATTTCTGACCTCCCAAAACTCTTCTAGTTCTGCTTCAGCGTCTCTCTTCTTGTTAGGCCATCCCTTCTTGACTTGTTCCATTAAAACATTTAGTTCTTTATCTTCCTTCATACCGTCTTCCCACTCTTTCTCTGTGATGGCAGGAAAATCCATCATCATTATGGGACTGTCCAGAGCTTCCTCAGGTTCTTCTTCCTCTGGTAAAGGTGATCTTGAGAGAAAATCTGCAATAGTATTTTCCTTGCCCGGCACGTGTTCGATCTTGAAATTGAAATGTTCTAATCCCAGAATCCACCTGCTGATGCGCGGGGTGCAATTCTCCAGACCTTTCACAGAAAATATAAACGTGAGGGGCTTGTGGTCCGTCCGTATTGTGAACCTCAATCCCCATAGAAAAAATGTAAAATGCCTGACCGCCCAAAAACACGCCAAGGCTTCTCGTTCGATTACCGAGTAGTTATTTTCTGGTGGAGAAAGGCTCCTGGACGCGTAGGCAATGATCTTTTCCTCACTACCATTTTTCTGGACTAGAGTGGCACCCAATTCATAGTTTGATGCATCAGTTGCAAGAATGGTTTTCTTAGTCGAATCAAACGTACCAAGCGCTGGAGAGTTGACTAAATCCTCCATTAGAGCATTTGCAACAGCCTCCTGCTCCTCATTCCACACAAAATCCTTGTTCTTCTTTAACATCTCTCTCATGGGCTCACACTTTGTTGCAAAATTGTCCACGTACTTAGACATGTACTCCATGAGCCCTAAAAAGGATTTGAGTTCTTCTTTGTTACGTGGATTTGGAGCCTCCTTCACTGCACGGATTAAACTTCCCTTTGGTCTAAACCCTTCTTCTGAGATAGAATGGCCCAGATATTCGACTTGTTGCACTTTTATTCTGCACTTTTCCTTCTTAACTGTTAGGCCTGCGTCCATGAGTTTTTTAAAGACTTGCCTTAACACATCATCGTGTTCTTCCGAATTTTTTCCATAGACCAAAATATCGTCCTGGAAACACATTGTGTGTTCTACACCTTCGAGGATCTTCTGCATTACTCTTTGAAAGATGGCTGCCGCTGACGCAAGGCCAAACGGCATCCTTTTGAACATAAATGCTCCAAACGGCGTAATGAACGTCGTGAGTGGCCTGGAATCCGGATGCAATTCGATCTGGTGGTACGCCATGTATAGATCTATTACACTGAAGTACCTTGCAAGGCCCATGGTGCTTAGCATCTCATTTATGACTGGCAAAGGGTGTCTTTCTATCCAGATAGTGATTTAGGCTGCGCAAATCCACACAGAGGCGGATACCTTCACCGTTGGATTTGGCTGCGAGAACAATAGGGGCCAACCACTCGGAACAGTCTATGGGTTGAATAATGTCCAAGTCACACAACTTGCGCAGTTCATTTTCTAGAGGCTCTTTCAATTTAAGAGGCACAGTGCGCAGGCTGTGCACCACAGTTTTGGCATTGTGCTTCAATTTAATCCTATGTTGGAAATTGTGCAGACACCCTAGCTCCTCTTTGAAAAGCTGTTTGAATTCTTCACAGATCTTTTCACTTCCCGGAAACTTTTCTGTAAGTAAGACTTGTTCCGCACTATTTGGGTCCAGTATGATTCCCAACTCCTTTTGATGAACCCATCCCAAAAGGTTTGAACCAGACTTTACTACATATATTGTCCCATAGGTTTTCCTATCTTTGAATTGAAGCTGCACGTCCTTCATCCCCAGAAGGGGAATATTGCCCTTATTGTATCCTGAAGGGGAGATATCTGGAGTTTTTAGATCACCAATCTTATTTTTCCCCATGGAAACATAGTCATCCTTATTTATTAATGTGAACGGAGAACAGGAATCTGCAAACATTTCAAAGCGTTCATCATTAATTAATACATCGCATTTTGGATAAATAGAATTCACGGTGTCATCAACATCTTTTACCTGCAAAATAAACTTTTCCAATTTCTGTTCAATACATTTCGCTTCTTTACTTGCACCCCTTTCAGTACTTCTTTCGTAATCTCTTGTGTGTAACTCTCCATCACGACACACCCTGGCAAAATGCCCCCTTCTATTGCATTTCTTACAAGTGACATACCTGGCTGGGCATTGAAAATAGTTGGCAAAATGGTTGTTACTGCCACACCGGTAACACTTGGGACCCTTCTCTCTGTGCTCTACCTTGGTGCTGGTATTTTCCTTAAACCTCATCTTGTACACATCCATCCTCTCTTCTGCATCACTAATGGTAGCCACTACCTCCCCTTCTGGTTTCATTTCTTTAACACACCTTGCTGTGTGTTCCACTGACTTGGCTATTTCAATAGCTTCTTTTAGCCCTGGATTCTTAGCTAATAGTTTCTCCTGGATGCGTGGATTATTGGTACACCTCACCAATTGGTGTCTTATTAAAGAGTCTGTGAGGTCCCCAAACTCACATAGCTGTGTAAGTCCCCACAAAACTGCGATATAATTCTGTACTGACTCCTGTTTTCCTTGACATCTTTTAAAGAATTTGTGGCGCTCTAGGACCACATTGATTCTATCCCCAAAGTGTTTCTCTAACTTTTCCATGGTCTGCACAAACACATCAACCTCCCCCACAGCATTACCATCCTGCTCTGGCACGGGTAGGGATTCATACACTTTGCGCCCTTGCACACCCAGATTATGGAGTAGGATATGTTGTTTCCTTATGGAATTGAACCTTTGTCCCCCAATGGCTATAAGGTACGACTCAAAAAGTTTCACCCATTCCTTCCAGCTTATCTCGGGTTCCCCTATGTAATTTAGAAAAGGTGGGGGTTGATTCATGCTTTCTGCTGCCATTGTGGAACAGGAAAAAATGGAGCTGAACTACACAAAACTGGGGGTATAAATAACCTTAGGAAGAGAATGCTACCCAGTGTAGAAACAACTTTTGAACAGGCACTTTTTTTTTCCACAACTCACTGTCCCTTAATAAAGTGGACCAACAACATGAAACGATATAGAAAACGCTGCAAAGATAAAAGTTAGGTTGAATGTAAAAGTTCACACTATATCAATGGGCGCCAACAGTCAGTCACTTTGCTAGCGGTACGCAGGCTTCTTACTCGTGATTTTCCCTTCTCTTGTGACTCCACTCGATTTTTCTTATAGAGGTCCTCAGAAGAGCGTGTTTTGGTGAGACAGCTGCTCCTTTCGCCTAAATTTGCCGGCCTGAAACATGATTCCGGACACTGATGCTGTCTTAAGGAAGTGTGACAGAAAAGGCGGCCCTTAACGCCTGATGCGCCGGCACTGCTACCCCGGCGGAACTAAGCACACGGATAACTCTTCTGAGGGACGAATCTGAGGTACCACGCAGGCGCCGTCAGGAGACACCGCCAAACCCCGGATACTGTCGGCTTCCAAAGACTCTGACAGGAATAGGCGGGCTTATGCTTCCGGTGCGCTGCTATGACTCCCGTCAGGACACTGCTTTCACAAGCAACCAATATCTTCCCGCTTAGCGCAATTTCCCTGCGAGACAAAGTCCGTCAGCAACTTGGTCAAGGACGGAGCGCCCTGTCAGGAATCACTCGCTGTCAGCGCTGTCATCGACCCCATGCATCGTAGACCTCACTTCATCCACCGCCACTATGCCCACGAAGGTCCCCAGCAACAGCAAGGTACGTGACTAAACAGCAAGAGGGGGATTCTCCTTAGCAGGATGTACACGTCGCACTCAGGACGGGGTCAGGCTCTTCAGAGACACACAGTCCGCCCTCCTTCAGTCACTTTCGAAACACTTTTACTGGATTAACACAGTAAGCACTCGCAGCTCATCCTGTAGATTAGCTTACATAACACCATGCTTCTATGCGACCTGGACTCCTACTTCTTTCTTGAAAAGCCAGTTATGGACAAATTCCTTACTTCATAGTCCCTTGAAGAGTGTGTGTGGAGAGAGCACACAAAGGGGAGATGGTCACTACTGCCCCCTGTGCAGTTCCATCGCCAGTGTTGGAAGTTCTGAAGAAAACAGGACACAGCTGGTAGAAAGAATACTCGTTTATTGACCATCCACTCTCCTCACTAGAGAACACCTCAACATTCTACAGGGAGCTTCAGGGTGGGAGAACCCAACAGGGGTCAGGGAGAAGGGGTGGACGGAATGTACCAACAGGGCTAGTTGTAACACTATTGTTTAGGGTGACCCTGAGTCAGCAGTCACCATAATGGTCACCCCCCTTTGTTATTTCACATTTAGGTTTCTTTCTGTCTTTTCAAACACTCAATAACTCTGATTCAAAATCTGAATATAGAACACACATATATCATCACAATCAGTATCAAAAGAGTCAGAATTGGAACTCTCTTCCAACACCTTCACTGATACTTTTCTACTACTTTTTTTCCTACATACTTTCTGAAAGTGTCCTAAGATGCCACACCCTGAGCACCTTTGATTACGAGCAGGACATCTTTTGTTATTGTCAAAATGTCCTGCAAATCCACATCTATAACATTTAAGAAAAGCATTCTGCTCTACTTGTTTCTACTTAAAGTCTTTTTTAATGTCATTCAGTTTACTTTCTCACGGAAGATATGCTTTCTTCCCTGCCTTAATTTCGTTGACTAAATATTTGGTTCCTTCACTTCCTGGTTCCTTCCTATGATCCCCGAAAACTGCTTTAGCACATCTTCCGGATAATTTTATTTTTCATAATCTCAAAAACTTCTTGCAAAGGTGATTCTCCTTTGGCCTATACATTACCCTGTAGGAAGCTGTTACCTGCATGCATAACCATGTTATCCCTGATAAGTTCATCATGTAGTACCTCAAAACAGCAAGGCAAGTCAAGGCTACGTTTTTTAAGGCAGAAACAAATTCTTTGATAGTTTCATCTTTAGCTTGTTTTCTATGATAGAACTTAAATGTATCTACACCAACACAAACAGTAGGCGCATAATATATATTCAAGTCTTCTAACTAATGAACACATCTCCTTGGCCATCTGGTGTTGTTTTTTTTTTTCAGTCCAATTGTACACTCGTAAACCTTCAGGACCCAAGGAGTGTAAAATCATTTTTTTCTTTTTTTTTTGGAGTGAAATCATCATCCTCTTCTAACATAGAAATATGGTCAATAAAATACTGAATTGCAAATAATGAGTCCATGCACACCCACTCCCACCATTCTTACCATTTTAAAGAATTCTCACTAGGAGAAGGTATAATCGGTTAATATGGCGTTAGATTCATTGAATTTGCTGACGCCATATTTTAAATAAATAAATAATTTGTTGCAAAAAAATACCTAATAGTACACCAAATATATCCCCAAATATGAAATGTTACTAGAATGTTACTAGAATTTTCAATCATATTATAAAAATAAAATATGTGACTTACACATTAGTGTGTCTTCAGGACAGACTGTGCTGTAAAATCCATGACTGAATGAAGATCCCTGTGAGGAACGATTATAAGCATGCAAATCAACATAACACATAACACTAAGAGTTGATAATGATAGATACAGTAGTGCCTATCGTCGTATATAACCATTGAGTTAAATTCCTCACGATAATAGGCAGAGGCGTGCCTATCGCGGTAAAAACAGTAAGTGTTTTCAAGAAGAAAACGTGTTTGGCACTGCAATGGCAATTGATTGAGACATGTGTTTCGTCTTATGACAATAGGCAGAGGCATGCTTATCGCCATAAAAACAATCAGCGTCGTGAAGGTGAAAGTGTGTTTTATGCTTGCGTAAACACAGAAATTTGCTGCTGTGGCCTTAGATTAAAAAGTGCATTTTGTCGTAGTCACACAAAGGCCTTCTAAATTAAAGATGGCCGCTGTGGTAACTTTATGGCTCTCAGCCTCACTTTTGCCTGCGTAATAATGTGTTACAGTAACTGACGCACAGAACGGTGAATGCAGCTAATATAATACTGGAAGCTCGCTGATAGTCAAACGTCATTAATAACAGTTATGAGTGGTGTAGACCAGCAATTGTACATAGTATGCTTAACAGTATAAAACAGGTCACCAAATTTACTCAAGGATTGCTTTACTTAGTGCTCAGTGCTAAAGAAATAGATTCAGGATCACTCTACTTCTGGTCACGCAGGTGCTGACCAAGGCCAAATCGTCACCAAATTTGTAGAGAGGACACTGTAGATCATCCAGAGTGTACAATGTATTTATTCATTGTTTACAAACCTCCATGAGCCTAGGAAAGCACATCAACTGACTGCTCCCTAAATCTCTTCTCCTCCAACTGCTCCCCTCACCCAACATTCTCCGCTACATCATAATACATTTCTTATGTGACAGTGCAAGAACTTATGGGTTCCCATAAGGGACATTTCATTAACATGCATCACAACACCTACCCCACGCCGGTTCCCACATTCCTCCTGCCCCCTTCCCTGTTTGTCTTGTTAGACCCTTCCTCTAAACGTAGAGTTTTTTTATAAAGTGATATTTGGTTGACAACATGGATTCCTTTGCACTGTACAATTATAATTTCGCCAGTGAACTGGTTGAACCAGGCTTGGATCTTGGAGCCCTCTTGATATACTTGTATATCTATGTACTCATGTTTGTACATCAGCTGTTAACTACATGTTGCAAAAATAGAGAAAATATGGAACAGCAGGTCAGAGGTAAACCCAGCTAGAGCTCAAGAACAAATGCCTGTTTTCGCTGGAAAGGTATTTCCACTTTGCCTACACCTATCCAGGTGAAATTCTCCTGACCCGTAAGGTGACCTGGGTGGGTAATAGACCAAAAGATTTATGAGGGGATTGTGTAGTAATCGATTTTAATAACCCAATGATTGTACAGCATCTCTTGAGAATTAATCATTCTGTCCAGGACACAGGCAGGTCAAAAAAGTCACTCCCGCTCACTTATTGTTATACCCCAAGCTCAATGGCCCAATCCAGGACGGGCAAAAGTCTTATTCAGGATGGATGATATCAAAGCCAATCGCCACGGGACAGTGGTGTCAACAGCCTAGTCCACTATTATTTAATCTGTCTGTGGCAAACAGGTTCAGGGTCTTGGAAGAGGTAGATTGACTTGTATTAAAACCAAAACATGACCGGGTAATCGTACATCAAAGGGATATATTGGAGAGGGATACACTGTCAAGTATAAAGTACAAAATGGGTGCTATGCATGGGACAGGGTTGGAAAACAAGATGGTGCAAAAGAGAAAGACCTCAAGAGACAGGGACAGGGGTGTTATAATGTCCAGGAGTCTGTAAACTAAGGAAAACATTGTGAATGTACATCCTAGTCTCACTGATTCTCATATATAAATATGAGAATCAGTGAGACTAGGATGTACATTCACAATGTGGCTTGTATATATTCAACATACCAGGCTTAATAGAAACTCAATGTTCTGACTCATATATGTTGTCACAAGAGAGAGTTTATCCCAGTTTTACCAACCCCCATGTTCAGACTAAGTGTGGGTGAATTTTGCGAATTCGCGGTACGCAAATTCGCGGGAAAACGTACTCGCGGATTGCTAAATATGCAAACTTATCTGAGATTGCGGATATTTTTATTTTTGCGAGTTTGCAGGATTTTTTTTCACCACGGCTACCGCGAAGTTACCCATGCGGTCGTATATGGGCACAGCCATCTTGTTTTCACTGTTCACATTGCGTATTTCCGTTTCCGGTCGCTAGTTGCATGCTCGCATTGTGCATTTCCTGTTTCAGGTCCCAGTTGCCTGTTCGCGTCCGTTTTTGCGTGCTCGCGAGAAAAATATCGTGCGAACTTGCCCACATGGTTGCAATGGGCGCGGCCATCTTGTTTTTCATTCATTGCTATGGTTCTGGGCATGCCTTTTCTATCCTGCTTCAATCCTTGTAATCCTTTGTTTTTTTGAACTTTTTAAAATCTTTTTTACTCATTATCTATCTCTCTAGTTTTGTACATCTATATTTTGTGCTTTTTTCTACTTTTCATTACGTTAATAACTACCTTTTTTTAACTCTCTCTTTTGTTTTCTTTACTTTTTTTCCCTATTCCTTCCTATTTTTCCTTTCTTTAACTCAGGACCATGGCAAAGGGAGCCGGCAAGTCCAAGGGGAAGAGTCCTGTACCCCGCAGCCGGCTCCCTTGCGGCCGTTTAGGGGGGCGTCTGTAAGTCCCAGGGAGATCTTCAGCGCGGTGGAGGTGGCCGCACTGGTCTTCTTTGTGCAGCGTCACCTCCCCAAGACCATCGCAGCAGGCGGCAGGCCTGGTACCGGGTACGGCCTCCGGGAGCGTCGCCAGCTATGGGGTAAGGTGTGCCGGGCCATGTATCGGGAGTCAGGGGTCCGGCGCACCTACAACCAGGTGATGCACCGGTGGTCCGATATCCTGGACCGGGAACAAGAAGACCTGCTCGACCTGCTTGGCGTCGAGATCCCTGGGCTTGGTGAGTACTAGTAGCTATTTAATAACTACTTTGTTTTCTTCTGCTCTGTGTTATATTGCAAATATATGTTTTTTCCGAAGAGCAAGAATGCTACTGATTACACTGCAGGTAAATTATGTTTCAAAAGCTTCTGTGATTGCAGGTGCTCACGTGCTCAGTGGCGGTGCTACTATGCTTACTTGTTTTCAATTTTGTGCTCATTTGGCCTGAGTGATTATGCATGAGTGTACTTTACAGAACTGCGTAATGCTAGAGACTAGAGACTCAAATCCAGTCCTTCCTTTGTACTACTGCCACTAAGAAGACATAGTGGTGGTGGATTGATAGGTTGAGTATATTATGACTTGTTATTTAGTAGGACATTTTTTAGTGGTCTGCAATCATGACGGACTGTGTCTGTCACTTCGCGTGCTGCTGAGTGCTGCCAGTCCTAGTAGAACCTTTTTGTAGTTGGTTTAGTGAGTTACATAACTTTCCAAGTAGACAGTCCGCGAATCCAGCAATACTAAATCCTAGTAGACCACATCAGATAGGTCAATAAATTTAGTGCAATTGTTGTTTATTTCCCCGAAATAATTTGTTATTGTTTATTTGAAATGTTTGATTTCGTTGACAACAATCATCCATGTTTGTGTCTTTCTTTCATGTACATCAGCACCTCCGATGGGCAAGAGGACAGAGGTGGCGGCGCCGGTGGAGCAGGAAGGCCAGGATCGGTCAGCCGAGGGCTCTTCTGCTGGCCCCAGTAAGTTTTCCTGTTAATATTAATAATTATACTTCCCTAACTTTTACAGCACCTATTTATTCCAAACGTTCATCATAATTCTATTTTTTCCAAAATCTTTGATCTTCTTGTAGACTGTTTCTAAATTCTTATCCTGCCTCTACTATGACTCTCTGTGCTACTTCTATTTATTATTAATAGTCTGTCTGTGTAGCTAGCTAAGCTTGCACATTTGGCAAAAGGTGTTAACCAAAACTCCTATTGAGCAATAGCTCTAGGCACTGAGTGCAGTCCTCTGGGATGTCCATAATGTCTATTGAAGTCTTCTTAATGTTTATGCTTTGACAATTCCCAACAATAAAATGTCAATGGCCACCAAGAATAAGATACTATTTTACTTTTTGATTGGATAGGAGGACATACTACTACTGTTGCAGGGACTATTCTGCACATGCAGAACTATGGACAAGAAATAGGGCATTGGTGATAATAGGCGCAGTTCGACTTTCCACATACCTCAGTCATAACAGAGGTTGAACCCCCAATCTCCTTACTGACTAGCTAGTATGTCAGAGTCATTATTTAGCTCCCGAATGCAGCGATGATCCCCAATGATTATACAACCCAGAACATAAGACTACGGAGTCAGAGTCCCGACCTGGCAGAGGCCCGAAATCATGCTTGCAAATTGCAAACCCTTTCGCTCACTCACTCATGACCAAAAACCACAGAGTCTATGTAAGTTTTAAATCTTTATTAAAAGTAAAACAACTAGCTCTGTGTGTACTCTGTATATTAATTTTCAATTGTGCATTATATAAAAACATTTATTAAAATCAACTTCATAGAAAAGAAATGGTGAACTCATGAAAACTGAACAGTGGCTGATTTACACATTAATTGTGGGAGACCCCTCACCTGGTTGGAACTTAAAGTACTAGTGGTGATGATGATGAGTAACATATTGCTCTTGTTCATAGAAGGGAATCATCTGTCTGTTATGAGAAAAATGGTGCGCGTTAAAAAGCAAGCATTCATCAGTTGTGCCAAAAAGTGTAGCATGTTATGGCTAAGCATAAATAAAAACACCCTCCCCTTCCGAAAGGGAAATTTTTAGTTTATACTAGAGAGTCACAAACAATTACATTTGTTTATGTAGTAACATTTTTTTTCATTCTTAGACAAAATAGGGAGTGGTGTATATGGCATCTAAAAATATGAAATGTATTTTCTAGGCGGGACACCACCGGCACAGACCACCACCAGTGCTGGGGCCTGCACGGAGGTGGTCCCTCTAGGTGCGGATGCGCTGCCACCTGTGCCAGCAGGAACTGCTGTGGGAGATGCCTCGGTAGTGGCTGGCAGTGGTAACCTATTATATTCCTTACTTATTGAGATTGCAGAGTAGGCTCGCTGCAGGGGTGTATGTTGTACAGTACAAGTACACTTTACTGTTAAGAAGACTTACAAATTTAGAATTTTGTTTTTGTCAACCAGGTAGAAGACAGTCACCCTTGACTTTGCATTAGCAGTAGCATTAGCGGCGGGAGTTGACGAGTAACCAATGGCCTCCTCTAAATTTGACTTCAACTCAGCTGTGAAAGTTTTATCGAGAAGCCAAATCAGATCAAAGATGAGCTTGATGGATGGGGTGAACGAAAAGGGAAAGAAGGGTGTAGGGAAGGAGGAAGGACGAGCGAGTTAAATTAATGACTGGCAAAGAATGATACGTGTTTTTGAATTCAGGCAGAGGTGGCTGGTAGGAATCTGATGCATGGCAGGTTGAAGCAAGGATGGGTGGAAGGAGAAAGAAAAGAAGACTGCCTGGTTGGGTGAAACAGAAACTGTATGTGTGCGCAATATATCCTTTGGGTCAAATTCAAATGCAAGTCAAGCACGGATGCATGGGTGGTGGTTTACAAAATAAAATAAAAGGGTGTTTGGTGGTGAAAAAAAGTAAGGTTTGTCCAGTTGAGACATTAAGAAGAATGATTGACATTTACTTTGAATGGATGGATGCCTGGATGGTATCTTCCTCATAGATAGCATAGGTGTATGTGGAGTAGACAAAGTAGACGGTCACTGGATGAAGAGTGTTAGTTTGAAGAGCATGTAACACCACATGTCCGTGCCAGAGTAGCAAAGCCGAGGAAAGTAGAAGTAGTAAATTTTCAGAATACTCCCTTGACTAGCAGTAGTTTGCAAGCACAACATATATTGTGTTTCTATATTGTATAGTTCACATTATCAAGTCAAGTCACAAGTGCCTTACTCCATCGATTATGGGGACCCCTCACTACCTATGTTAATAAGTTTTTTCAACTCTGTCATTCATGTGTGGCCTATCGGTGTTAACTCAATCAATAAAAATAACGCACCTAAAGTCATCCCTTATATAAGCAAATATCATGTGAAGGGATAGATGATCATATTATCTTCTTTATTTTCCTTTTGTAGTAGTCAGGGGCAGGGCTGGGTGAAAGTTAAATTAATAGAGCAGTAGCCCTTGTTGTAACAGAGTCTGGCCAGTGCCACCCATAATAGAAAAGTAAGAGCTTCCCCACCTGCATGTACTGGTAATAGTAACGCGAGTCTGCGTCATCATGGCTTACGTCTGTTTTTCTTGGGTGCAAGCTGACTGTGCTGGCATTATGCCGGCTTCCACAAGTTTACATACTAATTTCGCTAAACAAGAGAGAATAAGAAGACTGGTGTACTGTCTGAGTCTAATGTAGTGAGTCCATAGTGCTAGTAGAATTCCTGAAACTCCCACTAATGTTAGAGCAGAGGCCGAAAAGTGGTAGGTTAGACAGATACATGCCACAAATGTTATGTACTGTGCTTGCCAGTTGCTAGTGCTACTGTGACACAACTTTCTGCTGAATTTGTGTTAATCTTAAAGAGCATTGGTTACAGTATTTTTTTCTTTCTTCATATAGATACTCCTTCTAAACCATCAAGGAAGGAGTTGGCTATTCGGGTCAGGCGCCGGAGCTGGAGGCAATTGTCGCCAAATATCGGCGGCTGGTGGCTCAGGAGGAGGAGGAGTCGTCTCAGTCAACAACAACAGCTGCATCCTCCTCCACTGCCCCTGGGTCATACAGCCAGCGCAATCCTCCAGCGGTACGATGCCATGGTCCGGCAGCCGCCCGCCGCCGAGCAGCTCAACCAACAGCTGCCCCCCCACAGTACCTTCAAGGCGTGTGTGCACCGCCTAACCCTGCAAGTGGCCTACCTTGAGCAGGAGGTGGTGAGGCAGAAAGTCCTGCTCAAGGCCCTCTTGAGAGAGCTGCGGGACCACCTGTCCACAGGACACCGCCGGCCAAATTATAGACTGTCCCTTGCCCCTTTTTTAAAGACTTTTGGGGGGTGGGAATAGGGCGTTGGGATTTTTGAACTTTTGGGGACATTTCATGGATATTGATTGGGGTTAGGGTGGGGGTGGGTCGGGTCTTGTGGGATAGTTTATTTTTGTTAGGGTCAAAATATTTTTTTTTTTCTTGTTAAACATATCATATGCGTTTTTACTGTTTTGTGGGGGAGGCGGGGGAGGTTAACCGTACGTTTGTTTTCCTGAAACTTAACTGGCTGGTTGATTCAAATTGTCTAAGTAATCGCCCAAATTTGTACAAAAGTGCCACTGACAGAGTTAGTAAATTCAATTGTCCTACTACTTTACTAGTACTACTGTCAGTCTCTCCTCTCCTCCTACTCCATTATTCTTCCTCCCTCAAAATGCTTATCTTATCTGTGATTCGTGTTTGAGAATAGGGCTAGGCACATGGCTGGCTGCATGGCAAATGGCGATGAATGTTGGCTATGGAATTCTGGACGGATGAAATGGCATCGTTGTGGTGGTAGTAGTAGTGGTACAAACTGGCAATAGCATATGAAAAAAACGAAATAAGACATTAAGTGGTCTGGGAGGAGCATTAGAACAGTACAATAGTACAGTACACACGAACAGTGCCATTGTAGCCTAAGCAATGTATTCAATCAAAAGTTAACAACTAGTTGCGTGGATTATGGCTACTACAAGAACTAGTACTGAAGGACATAGCAGCGTAAGCTTTAGTCACGTGTAGGAGGATGTTGTTGATGATGAATCCACTCGATGGCGGACCTGAAATTCTGAATTGATTTGCAAATACTCATGGGTGTGTGTCAAGCAGAATAAGAATATCTCCTCGGATTCCTTGACCTGCCTTGAAATAGATTTTCTGTTGCTTTTGACCTTATTCTCCCCAGCAAGCGTGTGGAATTATTGGTGTCATTTAATCACACCTCAATGAAAACCACAAAGCCCGGGGGAAGAGGGTTAGGGTTTGAAAAATGGATGGGAATGGGGGTTTTTGGGAACATTTGTTTTGGAGAGAGAAAAAAAAACACAGCATTGACAAACAACAAATGAAGAAAAAAAAATCTTTGGATACGTAGATATCCATAAATCTTTTAAGGGACATAAAGGAAGTGCATGCATGAAGTTGTTTGCTAAATGGATGGCTAGGTTACTGAACGTAGTACTTACTACAACTTACTAACTAGTGCTAAACAATTAGACAGTACGGGGCTGCAGTAATTACGCAATTTCACTTGCATATCTGCCCTCAGAGAGAATAAACACTTAGTAGTACATTACATTAGTTTTAAAAATAGCAAAGAAACTTATCAAATAGCTGTAGAGATGAATTTGAAGCAGAGAGCAAACGCACAGAGTCACACTCATAGAAGTTCGCAACAATAATATTATATAAACGATAAGGACAAGTGAAGTCAATACTGTAACTGTATGTTGTAGTTGTCCTGGTCAATTTGGGAAGTTGCATGCATCCAGCCATTCCTCTTATTCGCGGTACTACTCCATTCCATCGGGCGCTCTGTCAATCAATCTTGGTGACCACACTGTCCACTGCCTGCCTGGCGGATGTGGAATTGCGGATTGCTATGGTAAGCCTGAGTTAATATTTTTCCCATTCCACAGGGTAAGTGCCGGCCTGTAATTGTCGATGGAAAAACAGAAAGGGATATTAAAACACCCCAGAGGAAAAAATATAAGGTACGGTGTGTAGTGCAAAAATAACACCTTCACTTTCAGAGGCGACAGTATTACATACATGCATCATTTCTAAAGTTTCAATTTGTATTGAACAAGGTAAACAGAGTAGACTTGAGTTACATTTAGTGTGTAAAAGATTAAATAATAACAGAACACATAGGATTCATTTCATGCACAACAAACAAAAAGCAATTGCTTTCATCAGAGCCAGACAGCCAGTGTTGTCCACTGCATGCCATCTCATCATTCATTACCTGTTCCACTTTTTGTCAGCATCTTATTCTTAAGTGAAGGGCCACAGGGCAGCCTCTCGTGTCAATTTCAGAAGTAACAGTCAGCATAGTCAGTCATTCCAGTCCCACTTCTTTTGAGGGGACTCGTCTACGAAGCTACAGTTTCTTGATTCTGCGTAATCCGGCCATCTGCCTTGAAGAAAATGTATAGGGGGAGTCTGGAGGAGGAGGATAGAGGAGTATGACTGAGTTGTGAACTTGTGGACAGGAATGCAGACAGCGGCACCTTCAATATGGAAATAAGACGAAGACAGTGCTGCTGATGGATTTGTTGTGATTAGAGTTTTGTTGTGCTAAAAGTTGCAAAACAAAGAAAGACACACAGAAATAAAACTGAATAAGATGAAAATAAAAAGTAAGTATTTCAAGCCTAGGTGTCAGGAAAGTAGAGCTCGTCCTCAAACTCTGTGAATTGAAACGGTAGTAGGTCATCTAACAGAGAAGAACTTCCGTCACCTAAGTCAGTGTCCTCTTCTTCCTGTGTGGAATTTTGTAATCTGGTGGTATGAAGTGCTGATTCATCTTGATCATTGTTAACCTCTCCACATTTTTGGGCGAAAGGCGGGTCTTTTTTGAAGTTACAATGGCACCAGCAGCACTGAAAACCTGTTCAGAAGACACGCTTGCGAGTGGGCAAGCCAAATAATTTATAGCCAGCTTGGTGATCAGTGGCCATTGAGGCCTTTTCCCATACCAATACAACAATGGGTTCTGATCAAAGAAGACCTCTGTTGGGTCATCCAGATAGGCCTGCACCATCCACTCAAGGTCCTCCAGGGTGGCTCCATTTTGCATACCATCTGTTGCCTTTGCATCAACACTGGAGCGAGCAAACCCTTGATGAGTTCTCCAATCCGCTTCCGACAATATTATGGCGGGGCCTGGTGCAGGTGATGATGATACGGTTGCTGGTGTTGGTAACGGATCTGAGGGAAAGTGACTGCCTTCGGCCAGAGAAGTGGACCTTGACGTCGGATGGCCTGCTGCTTCAGTAGTACTTGTGGTGCTTCCTTCAATTTCCTGCCACTCTTTTTCTAACCGAGTGGCTGACAGAGCTAGCCAATGTTTGTACTTGGAAACATCTGCTTCAGAAAAAGGAATCAATGTATTGCTGGCCAGTGCGTTTTTGTACCGTGGATCCAGAATAGTGGCACAAATGTAATGTTGTTCTGAATGTATTGCTTTAATCCTTGCATTCTCAACTAGGCGGCTTAATAAGCTCTCCGCACACTGGTATGTGTCTTGTTTTTCAGCATCAACTCGGAACATTGAAGATACCACCTTCAGTTGGTGCTCTAGCATGCGCAACAATGGGATAGCTTTGCCCAAAGTACAGTCCTCCCTGCTGACTTCACGCGGGAAGACCTCATCAGGACAAAGCATGTCTGTCAGGCTTTTAACTAGGTCCCATTCCTCCACCTCTAGCCTCATGTCTTTCATAGAAGCACCCCGTGCTGAAAGACATACTCATTGATTACCAAGTACTGCTCAAACAGACGCTAAAGCATGTAGAAGGTTGAGTTCCAATGTGTTGCCACCTCCTGTATGAGTCCTCTGACTGGCACTCTACGGTCATGTTGAATGATCCTCAGCTGCTTCCGGGCCTTAAAAGAATGGCTAAAATGTGTGCAGATTCTTCGGCAGGGGGTCAGTAACTTGCTGACTGTGTTTCCTTTATTCAAGAAATCTTGAACAATAATGTTAATGCTGTGCGCCAAAACGGCACACTGAAATAGCCACCATCAGCCATGGCCTTAACTATATTACTGCCATTATCCATGGAAACATAACCAATCATGCGCCTTCTTGGCTGCAGCCATTCAAAGACCTTACTGTTAAACTCCTCCAAAATGTTTACTGCAGTATGAGATTTCTCGATGGCAAACATGGCTACTGTTGCATGTTTCCGAGTAGCTTGGAAAATTGTGACACTGTCAACACCTGCAGCTATCTTCTCTCTAACCCCTGCAAAAGAGACCCAGTGTACAGTGATGCACATGTAATCAACAGCTTGGCAACTGGTCCACATGTCTGTTGTCAGGTGGATAGTGTGAACAGCACTCTTCTGCAAAGATGCCCCTATCACGTCCAGCACATCTTCATGTAGTGCTGGAACCGCAACTCTGTCAAATAGGACCAGCTAGGAACCTTCCATTTAGGGTAGACTGTTGCCACAAATTCTAGAAAACCCACCCCTTCCACGAAAGAAAAAGGGAGAAGGTCCAGCGCTAACATTTTAGCCAGCATTGCATTATACAGACCTGCCATTGGGTGGTTGCGTTCAAATGGCGGTTCCGACCAAAACATGCTTTTAATGGTGGTCTGGACCATTTTCATATGTGATGATGATCCAGACTTCTTCAACCCAGTTAGTCTCATTGATATACTTTTTCGCATTGGTGTCTCTACCAGACTCTTACTGTGCCACCTAGATGTTGTTGGGGTAGAGGGTGTGGGCGCTACCATTGCAGTGCTGCTGCCAGGGGTAATGTGTATACCAGAAAAAATGTCTCTCGCTTCTTCACCTCCCCCCGCACGATCAGCTCCTCGTCATCAGATGCAATATCAATGGCTACATTTGGATTTCTACTTTTGGCTTTCCGGATGTTACTTAGGTGCGCCTCCCACTGGAAGCTGTGGTGTTTTTGGAGATGACCTCTCTGACCTCCGGTACCATAGTTGGTACCAAGCTTACCCGACAAACTACTTGTTTACAAATCGAACAAATAACTTGGTTTTCCGCCTTTTTGCCAATACTAAAGAAGTCTCAAACTGGGGAGTTGAGATTTCTGGTGGTGGTGGAGGTGCCACTTTCAATGCCAGATGAAGTGGAGGATGGACTTGGCGTTATTTGACTCTGTTGTGCACTTACAGCACCACTACTTGAGGTAATGGACGTTGAGCAGGATGGAGGTCCCTGCCGGCCCTTCTGAAGAGAAAATATGGAAGCTGTAGGTCGTGTTGGTGTAGTAGTTACCTGTGTTGGTGGTGGTACCAGTGCCATGCCGCCATGTCTGCTGCATGCCCGCTGGGGCTGGAGTGTTGACTGTGAAGACTGGGTCGTCATCATCAGACTCTTCATCAGCAGCAGAATACACCACTTCTACTTCTTCTTTGTCATCACCCATAACTGGAAGCCTTGCGGGAACCTTCCTTTTACCTAGCTTTGTCGGCTCATGGCGTGCCTCCCTCTCAGACTGAATTGGTGGGTTTCAATCAAGATCTAGATCATTAGAAAGAAGGGGGCTTGAAGAAGAAGCTATACTAGCCCTCTTTTTCCTTGTTGGGGATCTGGAAGACAATGTATCATCAGGAGTGGCTTGCCTGGCTGATAATTCTGCATGAATCTCGATTTCCTGATGTGCCTCTACTTCTGGAGGAACAAGTATTGTGGGCAGTTGTACCTCTCCTTGTGCCTCTCCTTGCGCCTCTCCTTGCGCCTCTGCTTGTGCCTCTCCTTGCTCCTCCTCTTGTGCCTCTCCTTGTTGCACCTGTGGTTGTCGTTGCGGCTGTGCTTGAACACCCGTCAGATGAATTACACCCTGCGTTGATTGGATGCTAGTTTGCGATGAGTCAACGCCAACATCACTGGTCGATGGTGAAAGAGCAATTAAACTGGCTGCATCAGCGGCACTCATGGGCTTAGGCCTAACTTGGTGTGGTGTGGAACAGAGAAGGTTTTGGATCCTACATCTGCCCAGCCCGGATCTCAACAATAGGGAAAACAGAACAGGTTGGCTGGACAGGAAAATTAACAAGAAAATTCTACAGTCACGCAGTCAATAAGTACCACGTGACCGCTGGATTTGTATTCCAAACAAATTTATTTTCTTTTAACTTGGATTCCCAAAGTTTCAAAAAAACCAACAGGCACAAACAAAAAATCGTCAGAACAGTAGGTTCATGTATACAGTATCTACAAATATACAAATTTACAAATGTACAGCACTTACAACAATGAATCAAACGAAGCAAATAATAACACACCAAAAAAACAGTAAAAGATACAGTGATCCAATTGAATTGCAATTATATACAGTGCATGATTAGTGCATGAAACAGGAAAGAAAACCAGTCTTTAGAACTAAAAAACCAGGAGACAGGCGGGATTGAGATGGAAAGGAGTGCCTGCCTGTCTACCAAAACCTGTGGTCGAGTATTTATATGGGGTTGCACTGCTATGGTCCAAGGTAGTGATATGATTTACATCCTAGCGGCACCCTTTGAGATTGCCAAAGGGTGGAAGTGTCGACGCATTTCGAACCTAGATGTTTTAGGTTCTCTTCAGGACAGGGACTGGGGACGGTAAATCTGCAAAGAAATACGGAATTGGTGTCAGAATTGTACATCATAGTACTGCAAGGGCCTCCTCTGACTCCGGAAGAAAGGAAAATGATTACCTGCACAAGGGCACAAAGGTTGCCGTAGTGTGGGTAAATCTCAGTAAGCAGTCAAATCTGAAAAAACATACAAAACAGTACTCAGCACGATCACAAACCGTAGTGTCTGAGATATTAGAGCGAAAATGGACTGGCGCCTTTCTGAATGTGAATCGTACCTGTACTTCACGCAGTGGTGGACTGAAGACGTGATGCCCGCCGCGCGGTGCACACTCGGGTGGGGAACAACTCACATTTTGCAGCGCAGGTGTTGTTGGCTGAGTGAGTAATAACAAGAGAAGGATTCCCAAGGTCAGCATGGGTGCAGAGTGTTAAGACCCAGTTTAAACAACCAACTAGCCAAAGGCATGAAACAAAGGAGAGAGTTCCTACCTGAGTTCAAAATAGCTGTAATAGGGGTGCCTGGTCACTGAACCAAATTCAAGCCGGCAAGCGGTGTCGGTTTAACCGCGGCCCGCTACAAAGAAAGTGGAAACGATTTGGTGTTAATTTCATTGTCTGATAGCAAGTTAAATGCTAACAGCACAGCGGATCACAAGCAGATTGCACGAGACACTTACTCGTGTTGAAGGAATCAATCAGTAGTTCCAAGAGAAGTTCAGTCTGTGAATAAGGCGCGGCCCCTGCTAGGTGTATTTAAAACAACCGGGTCAAAAGGCTGGTGGGTGTGGCCAGTGAGAACTACTATGGAATGCTGGTAGATGTAGTTTTAGATATAACACGCTCGTATCAGAAAAAGGAAGCACATATGTCACAGTCTGAGAACATCTAGCATATTTCAATAGGATCAAAATTCATGTCAGTGACATAGTGATCAGTACAACAATCCACAAGTAAGAAAATATGATTTCATTGTACAGTCTGACAATCCCAGAAGTTATATTGCGGCACCCATAGCTAATTCATCACAAAAAGCACATCATAGGCGTATTCACAACACAAGTATGTTATAGTCATTAGCATAGAAATGACACATGTTCACTAGCTGTAAACACAACTCTATAATCTCGTGACCAATTTGATAATTTTGATCCTATTGAAATATGCTAGATGTTCTCAGACTGTGACATATGTGCTTCCTTTTTCTGATGCGAGCGTGTTATATCTAAAACTACATCTACCAGCATTCCATAGTAGTTCTCACTGGCCACACCCCCCAGCCTTTTGACCTGGTTGTTTTAAATACACCTAGCAGGCGCCGCGCCTTATCCACAGACTGAACTTCTCTTGGAACGACTGATTGATTCCTTCTACACGAGTAAGTGTCTCGTGCAATCTGCTTGTGATCCGCTGTGCTGTTAGCATTTAACTTGCTATCAGACAACAAAATTAATACCAAATCGTTTCCACTTTCTTTGTAGCGGGCCGCGGTTAAACCGACACCGCTTGCCGGCTTGAATTTGGTTCAGTGACCAGGCGCCCCTATCACCGCTATTTTGAACTCAGGTAGGAACTCTCTCCTTTGTTTCATGCCTGTGGCTAGTTGGTTGTTTAAACTGGGTCTTAACACTCGGCACCCATGCTGACCTTGGGAATCCTTCTCTTGTTATTACTCACTCAGCCAACAACACCTGCGCTGCAAAATGTGAGTTGTTCCCCACCCCGAGTGTGCACCGCGCGGCGGGCATCACATCTTCAGTCCACCACTGCGTGAAGTACAGGTACGATTCACATTCACAAAGGCGCCAGTCCATTTTCGCTCTAATATCTCAGACACTCCGGTTTGTGATTGTGCTGAGTACTGTTTTGTATGTTTTTTTCAGATTTGACTGCTTACTGAGATTTACCCACACTGCGGCAACATTTCCCTTTCTTCCGGAGTCAGAGGAGGCCCTTGCAGTATTATGATGTACAATTCTGACACCAATTCCGTATTTCTTTGCAGATTTACCGTCCCCAGTCCCTGTCCTGAAGAGAACCTATAACATCTAGGTTCAAAACGCGTCGACACTTCCACCCTGTGGCAATCTCAAAGGGTGCCGCTAGGATGTAAATCATATCACTACCTTGGACCCTAGCAGTGCAACCCCATATAAATACTCGACCACAGGTTTTGGTAGACAGGCAGGCACTCCTTTCCATCTCAATCCCGCCTGTCTCCTGGTTTTTTAGTTCTAAGTACTGGTTTTCTTTCCTGTTTCATGCACTAATCATGCACTGTATATAATTGCAATTCAATTGGATCACTGTATGTTTTACTGTTTTTTGGTGTGTTATTATTTGCTTCGTTTGATTCGTTGTTGTAAGTGCTGTACTATTGTAAATTTGTATATTTGTAGATACTGTATACATGAACCTACTGTTCTGACGATTTTTTGTTTGTGCCTGTTGGTTTTTTTGAAACTTTGGGAATCTAAGTTAAAAAGAAAATAAATTTGTTTGGAATACAAATCCAGCGGTCACGTGGTACTTATTGACTGCGTGACTGTAGAATTTTCTTGTTAATTTTCCTGTCCAGCCAACCTGTTCTGTTTTCCCTAACTTGGTGTGGTGGCACTGAGACCAATGAAGCAGAGGTGCTGCTCCCAGCTTGATCCCCGGCGGACACTGCTGCTGCCACCATAGTTTCATTTCCCAAAAAATGTGCCGGTCGGCACACCAGTCTCCTTGGTAAGTGGTGCCACTTGCTTCTTCTGCTCCTTCTTACTGGCAGTGGCACTGGCAACTTTCTTGGTAGAGGAGCTACTGCTACCTTTCTTTGGGCCCATCTTCTTCAGATGTCCGAAAAGCAGGACGTAGTTGCACGAGTTGCAGAGTTGTCTGTGGCCACACGTGACGTCACGTGACGTTGTGCACACACCGCTGCAGGACTTCTTCCTGACACTACAACAAGCGATGATGATAAGGATGATTCCTGGTTCTCAGTCTTTGTGCACCTAAAAGCAAAGAAGCCAGAGGAACATCAGTTAAATAAATGTTGCATATGTCGTGCTTCAATTAATACTATTGCAACTAGGCATTTATTATTATTATCACAACACACCCAAAAACGGAAAGACCCAAAATAAAAATTGCAATTCTAATCAAAAATGGATGTTTAAATTATTAGAAGAGAGACCACACAGGGAGAGCTGTTTCATGCACCCATTCATAACCCTAGGCCTACTGGCCCGCAAGCTTGCCGGCCTATGGCAAACACTGCCTGGACTCAAAATACCCCCCCACCCACATGGCTAGGCCCTGGACCAGGCACCGAAAACACCCAAAAAATCAAAATACGCACAAAAATCACTTCAATCCAATGTCATCAGACTGGGTGCAGGCCAATGGCACAAAGCACACTGCCTGGCTTCAAAATGGCCCCTAGACCACCACCCACATGGCCATGCCTTGGACCAGGCCTCAAAATGGCCCCCACCCTCATGGCCAGGCCCTGGACCAGGCCCCAACAACACCCAAAAAATCAAAATACACACAAAAATCACCTCAATCCAATGCCATCCATGCCCTAAATGATGTTTAAATTCAAGAGACCCCACAGAAAGACTTGGTCCATACACCACTGAGTACCCCTGGGCATAATGAATGAAAGCAAGGTAGACTGGGTGCAGGCCTATGGCACAAAGCACACTGCCTGGCTTCAAAATGGCCCCTAGAACCCCACCCACATGGCCAAGCCCTGGGCCAGGTCCCAACAACACCCAAAAAATCAAAATACACACAAACAGCACCTCAATCCAATGCAATCCATGCCCTAAATTATGTTTAAATTCAAGAGACCCCACAGAAAGACTTGGTCCATGCACCACTGACTACCCCTGGGCATACTGGCTAGTGTGGCTTTAACACGCACCCCAAAATTCAAAAAAACATCCACATATAACAGTGAGCTATTCAATTCCATACCATCCATGTCGTAAAGGATATTTAAGTTTAACAAAACTCACAGAAACAGTTGTATCATGCACCCATGACTAACCCTGGGCCTACTGGACACTGTGGCTACTCACAATATATTTTTTTT
This sequence comes from Lissotriton vulgaris, assembly GCF_964263255.1. Classification (NCBI taxonomy): domain Eukaryota; kingdom Metazoa; phylum Chordata; class Amphibia; order Caudata; family Salamandridae; genus Lissotriton; species Lissotriton vulgaris. The sequence continues at coordinate 382,286,998 of NC_141697.1, forward strand.
AAAGTTGTGAAAAAGTTTATAAATTGTAGTTGCAGCAACTGCAATGCCCCAAACAAACAACACCAACTTACTTGTAAAATCTCAAACCAAAAAGTGATCCAAACAAAAAGTCCTCAAATACAAATATCCAGCAGTAGCCACAAAGAGTAATCCTTCCAGCTCCAGATCCAAATGAAAAGTGACCAGGACATGGACAAAGCACTGGGAGGAGCCTGCTGGACAGGAACAGGAAGTTTGAGACTCTGGGGCACTTCCTTCCTCCCACCCCCCCAAAAATGTACTCCTTGCACAAAAAAGTGCAGCCAAATGTCAATCTGAGGAGTTATTATGATCCAAAGCATCATTTTTAGAAGGTTTACGCTGCCAGCGATAGATTTCTTGTGCAGAATTGCAGTTTTTGCGACTTCGGTAAAGCGAGCTGTTCAAATCTCCCGCCGGATGACAGCTGCGTATTCACTATTGTTTACTCTCGTGATACATGATCGCGGGCCCTTATCACGAATTCGCATTCTCAAAGTCTCGCAGAGCAAGATGGCGGGACTGCATGACGTACTCACGGTCAAAAAGTCTTGCGCGATCACGCAGCCAGATCCAAAATGGCGCAGCGCATGCAAACCGAGAGGAAAACAACTCCGCAAACTCAGAATCACGGTAAATCAACGCCGCGTGCGCGAGATTGTATTTTTGAAACGTGACCAAGCAAAAAAAAGTCACCAACTCGCGAATGGTTTGGCAATTTCGCGCGATTTGCGGCTTGCCAAAAATTTGCACATTCCGCGAGCAGAACGAACTTTCAGCTCATACTTAGTTCAGACCAATACATTAGGAACACCAGAAACCCCAAGTTTCGAATCCAACCCGGTGCTACGGGAGCATCAATTAGTCCCAATGGAAAGAGCCCCAGTGACCACATCGGGAGCGAATCGCTAACGAAGCCTGACACACAGGTTGGTATCCCAGCCAGGCAACACAGTTTGAACAAGCTGAAGATATTGTCCAGGAATGCTGCAGGCCTCAAAAGTAAACTTCCGGGATTTTGTCCTTATCCCTCACCGCCACCACCAAATGCTGGAGGTGGGAATCCCTGTCCCACACCCCTGTTGCCAGGTGTGAGATCAGGACCCCTCGTTTCAACGTTAGGCTAAGAAGGACACCATCTGAGATAGCCCTGCTCACCCCCTTAGTAGCTTGGCACAAGCAGCCAGGCTTATCTCCAATGCACGAGGGTTAAGTATGTGCAACCAAACTCATAGCAACCCAATGATGTCACCATAAATAGACTCCTCACGAGTTTTTATAAAACAAGTATAATCTTTATATAAGAAGATATACGATCTGAACACACAATACAAAACCAACATATAATAATGGGTAGTATTCCTTCCAGTGGATTAGGTTCTAATCCCAACCACCGCTGCTAACCAACAGTTAAGCTTACTTCTAACCGTTTCCAAAAGATTAGGCAGGTCGTATTGCTAGACTCAGACACGTTGCAAAAGACAAGAAATAATGCAATGCGTAACAATATACTCCTGTACTGTGCAATAGAGAAACAATGCCATACGTAGCACCACAGTCATGTACTTTGTAATAGAAAGGAATAATGCAATGCGTATCACTACCAGCATGCCCTGTGCAAGGAAGAAACAAAGTAATGAGTCACGCCACAATCATGTACTGCGCAATGAAGAAACAATGCAATGCACCACGTTATAACCATGTACTGTGCGATGAAGAAATAATGCAATGTGCCACATTACCATCATGTACTCTGCAAGTGAAGAATAATGCAGTGCATAGCGTACCAAGCATGTAGTTTGTCAGGCACAAATAAGGTCACGCGTCATACGACAGTTCGATAGTTCGTTAGTAGCAATAATGCAAAGTGTAATACAACAGTTTAGGTGCTCCGATAACAGTTGCCCCCAACATGAATCAATGGTGACACGAAAGTACAGCTTCACATTCAGGCCCCAGTAATGCCCCTTCTTGGGCCAGCACGGGCCTCTATCCAAACCAAAGCAACAGGCTCGCGCAGCTGACAGCAGCGAGAGGCCGAGAGAGTGTACTTCCCAGCCCACAGCCCACTCCAGGTGGTGATCCATGCTACCTGGGGAGGGCGCGACCCCACTCTCCGGGCCGCTACTGTTTCCCTCCGAGCAGTGCTTTAAATGAGCCGGTACTCACCGGTACTGAGTACCGGCACTTCTTAGATTTAGCACTCTGAGTACCGACACTTTTCTACTACCGAGGAGAGTACTGGTACTCATGAAAAGGTAAGCCCATTGCCTGCGCTGGTGAGCAGGAGTGGAACGTGTCTCTGGCAGCCAAGGCGCTGCTTCTGCAGCCCCCGATCTGAGCCTCAGCTGAGCTATTCAGCAGGGCTTATTTGAATAATGTCCGGCTACTCCCCATCACGCTGTGCTTGACAAAGAAGGGTCCATTCAGGCCCTGTGTTGTCAATCACGTTCACACTATCCTATGCATTCCTGCAAGCACAGGAATAATGTCAGTGCCCTTGTAGTGGCCATCAGGCTATGGCCAGTCTGGCCCTGGTGTCAATTAAAAAAGCCATGGTAGGTGAAGAGAAAAGTTGGCTTTTATCATACCCTAGCATTTTGTGTTTATGATATGTTTGTGTGCAATGTCCCTTCATTCGCTTCCTTAGTAAAAGCTACAAACTGCAGGCCAGCCCCAGACCACGAAGCAATGATCAGTCCTATCTAGCAGTCTCTTCAGCAACTTTTTCCTTCGCAGAGGTTCTTCTTGACCACGAAAGAGGTCAAAGCCTTTGCAGACTCGACCTGTCTATTTCGGCATTCAAAACTTCACCAAATTCTAGGGGTTTCAGTCCTCTTAGTTATACCCCTTCATGTCTTTGAAGTTCTTTGTGCTCAGGGGTCCCTGACCCCTCCCTAAATCAGTTCTGGGTGTCTCCTTCCCAGTGTCACCTTTCTTCCTTTGATACTGGGTGTCTGGATCCTTAATCACTCAGCAGGAGATCGGTCAATTGGTTTATAGCACCAGCCCAGGCCTTTTCACCTCATGGGCTTCTCCTCCCCCTACTCTCCAGTTGCAGGGTAGCCTGGTGCCATCTCAACCCCTCGCTGGGTCAAGATCTCTACCAGCTCCTCTCACCTCTCAGATCCAGACAGTCCACATTCAGCAGAGACACACAGAAATGCTTAAAGCACAAAACTCAGCCACTTTCTAAAAGAGTGGTTTCTGAACACACAGTGACAAAACCACTTTCACAGAAAGATATGTTATGACACTGTGAGTTCATACATACATAAATACTAAACTTCACCTCTACATTTTAAAGTTATAGGAAACTAGGCTAACAAACGCAATACCCAGCCTCCCCCATTCTGCCCTATGGGCAGGATGGCCTTTCAGCAGTGAAAAACAAAATGGACTGTTTTTCAATGTCAGGACATAACACACTCCTTAGTATATGCCCTGCCTTTTACTAACACTGCACCCTGCCCGGGGGTTACCTGGGACCTACCACAAGGATGCCCAATGTGCATGAAAAAGGGAAAGTAAGGCCTGACAAGTGGTTGCACTTGTCAGGAAAACATGCTAACCTACCAACTGCGCACAGGCCCTACACTGTAGGCCTGAGTTCCCTTCTCTGCATGCCTTTGCATTACTAGCCCTGGAACACACAGTGCACATTTCTAGGGACTTTACTAGTAAGACAAACATACCAATCATGGCCAATGAATTACCACTAAATTTTACATAGGGAACACTTGTACTTGACACTGATCAACAATGGCAAAGTATTGCAAAGCATGTAAATTGGCAACTTTAAGTCAGGAAAAAGGTCTAGGGGGAAAGCAAAAATGTTAGGTGACTTTAGCCAAAAAGGCCAAGTCCTACAGTGTATGGGGTTTGCGGCATAGAGAATAGCTGCCTCCTCAAGTGGAAAGGGAAGACCATCTGGGGGGCTATGTATTTGGGTAGGTTCTTGCTTGGGTTGTATGAACACACAACTGGAATCCTTCCTTGATGAGATACTGTGTATTTTACTTACCTTTTCACTAAATTCTAAAATAGCACTGGTTAATGTCTGCTCTTAGCCCGTGAAACCCAGCCAAGAATCTTTGACCCTTGAGCAATTAGTTTGCTTTAATCCCAGGCTTCCTAAAAGTGTCTGGGTGATTATAGAAGGGAGATCTTAACTGGCAATTTGAGCTCCTGAATGACTTTAGTGGTAGATTACCCTCTGATTAAGATGTGCTTTGGCTTATCCTGAGCCTAACATCTCTCCAATTAGGGCATGGACACCATTGGCCCTTCAGATCAAGTTGCTCACCTTAAATCCCTCCCTAAGAGCCTGCAATGGCCAAACCAAATCTGATTCTCCAGGGAACCAAACCTTCAACAGGGTCAGCCATTTTTCCATTTTAGATTACATCCTTGTGGAAACCAGGATTTGGGGTAGGGTTGTCGTTTTACTGTCTTATCACGACACAACAGCAATCATAATGCTCTGATCTTGGAGCTGCAGTTGCCAACCAGCAGGAACCATTTTGACTCCACTACACCGGCAGAAGATAGATTAATACTCACTAATGACAGGAGAAAAGTTAGATGGACGTGGATTAAATACTCGCCTGAAACACTGGCTTCCTTACACGGATCTATCATACCAACCACTGGAAGATGAGGCCAGTACTCTGACCCTAGCAATCCAGCCACCAATAGCATCTTAACTTACAGACCCCTGAGATGACTCTGACTGAAGTTATCAGTGCCATAAGCCAAATAGCCCCATGTAAAGCTTCAGGACTGGATAAAATACCCAGGGATTTCTTCTGTGCTGGTCCTAAAATTTGGGGGTCATACTTCTGGGTGTTTTTAAATGCTATACTACAAGGGGGGGCACTCCCCGTTACATGGGCAGGAGCTGAGATTCTTCCTGTATATAAAAAAGGGTCCCCTTTATTGCCCACTAACTACAGACCAATTAGTCTGATTGATGTAAACCCAAAACATTGTTGCTCTGATTTTTCTAGATTGCCTCCATACGTGGCTGGACGAACACAAAGTCATGAGCACTCCAAGTTGGTTTCAGAACAAAAGCACCCACTATAGACCAAATATTTAGGCTCCAGCGTCTCTATTGGAAATTGGTACATTTTGAAGGTGGTAGCCTCTGTTTGGTCTTTGTGGATTTAAAAGTGCCATGGATTTGGTGCCCGGAGATGCTCTTTAGGCAGTATTAAGTGACCTTGGAGTCCCCTCTTATCTATTGCCTGTTAAGGAAACTCTATGAAGGCAGCTTTGCCCAAATCAAGTATGGGAAGCACGAGGAGCTTACCTCACCTATCCTAGTCAATAGAGGAGTTAGACAGGGTTGTGTGCTTGCCTCTACATTGTTTTGCATTGATATCAATGGCCTGGTCAGTGTACTGAGGGGGCTGAAAGACATAGACGCGCCTAAGCTAGCGCATAGGATTGTACCAGCATTGATGTTTGCAGATGGCAACCTTTTGCTCTCCAAGACAACGATGGGCATCCAGAAAATCCTTGATGGCTTTGTAGAGTTTTGTAGGAGCAGGGGGTTGGAGAATAATATACAGAAGACAAAATATATGGTCTTTAACCCCGCCAGCACAAACCGTCCCAATCTGCATAAGAATGGCATTCAACTTGAGAGAGCTCTGTCTTTGACTATCTAGGTCTCACCCTAATGGAAAAAATGGACAAATCCAGTCCCAAGCTAGCCCACACCACAGGTGGGCTGGCTAAGCTCTATAGAAATTATTTTTATAAGCCCTTAGGACCAGTCATTGAGATTTACAAAACCCAACTAAGAGTTGCTACTATGTATGAGGCTGAACTCTAGGGGAATTGTTTTCCGAAAACCAACCTCAAGACTGAGAACAACTTTTTAGACAGGTATTTGGCCTTTCAGTGAGATTCCCACTCAGTCCACTACGCTTGGATCTAGGGGTGAGACTAATCGCAGAGGAAACTGGATGACCCCTAACATTCTTGCGGTGACTACGGGGGACCCCTGAATTAACGGAGTATAGCATGGAGCTAATAGAGGTATTGGGACTTCCTGGTATAGGCAGCTCGCATGGTTTGCATACATTAAGGAAGATTTCCACAATAGAAACTGGGAGAATCTGTGGCGTAACCTGGAAGCAGTCGTGTACTGCAATAACTTGCAAACAACTAGTCAGTAGTTACAGGGTGGGTATACTTGCTCAACTTCATGAAAATTCAGCCACTGGTTCTCTTACAGTCAACTTCTTAAAAATAAAAAATACCTAGAGCCATGTCTAGATGAGATACAACTGGCACTAGCCAGGAAACTGTACTTACAGTTAAAGCATGGTTCTCTCCTTCTGCGTGCATTCTCCAACAAATGAACTGGCAGTTCTGTCCTGCGGTGCCCAGCATGCAGTAACGAAGAGGAGACCAAACTCCATGTACTTTTTTTTGTCCTGAATACAGTAAAATAAGGCAAAGGTGGTTGATACAATTGTGAAAAAACCTAGGTGCAAGGCGCTGTGAAGAAGCATTTAGGCTTCTGAAGTATAATACCCAGGTGCCAGTTGTTTATGCTGTGTCGTGTTTTTTAATCTCCATTTGGTGGGCGCGAAAGGCTTTTTTTTAGGAATTAATGGATTTAATGCTGACTGATTTTTTACCTGTGTATTGTATCAATTGGATCTAGTTTTCATTGGGTTTTAGCTTTTTAAATCCATTTTTATATACTGTGGTTTTTGTAATGCACTTTTATGGTCTACAGACCGAAAAAAGAAATATGAGGATGATAAACATAAAAGATAGCTCCAAAATAGGTATTATTAAGTACATTTCAAGTTGTTTCAAATTAAATGAAAACAGGAACTATCTATGCGAGGGAGCAATTAAGCATAATTGATGCCCAACTATTTTGATGGCAAGACAAGCCATATTTAGGGTTTTTAATGTGTTTTTTGAATCTGTGAGGGCAAATTATCTTAATCCGTCAAGACCGTGCAAGTATAGCACATCATCATCAGCTAACCTGCTAAGGGCTCTGATCATGCTTCCTGCCACTTGGAGTGTTTATTTACATTAAAAAGAAATTCAGCCAACATTAGTGAAAGCAATGCAAACAAGACTTTACAATTTCCCACTGCACACTGTCTTGCAATCTGTTTGTGTGACTTTTGTTTCTGAGATTATCTTTGAGATGCTGGATGGGGGAAAGCACACAATATGCTTCTGGAGACTCGGTATCATGCTGTGATCTCAGTAGCATCTTCTCCCACCAGTAGTTGCCCTTTTCTTTAACTGACTTTTCCAACAGCATCTGTGACATGTCAAAGACTGGAGAACTATCTTGTGACATTGCTGAAAACGAAACTCAATTGAGGGGGACTAAACTCCATAACTTGGGGGCATATTAACTCGTTAAAATTATCGCTGTTTTAGCGGCAGTAAACTGCTGCTAAAACGGCGATAATGGGCTTGCTAATATGCATTATAGATTTCCAATAGAATCTAACCTGGCTTCTATTGAAATTCTATAACGCATATTAGCAAGCCCAATATCGCCATTTATGGGGCAGTTTTCTGCCGCTAAAACAGCGATAATTTTAACGAGGTTCTTGCTTATATGCCCTGTAGTTTCCACACAATTCCAACACCCAACAGTGGGCCTGAAATCCACTTAATGTCAAACCTGTTTCACACACAGCTTGTACTAGCCCTAAATCTCAGCCTCTTTGAACATTCCCACAAATTCAAAAGGAAGAGAGTATGAACTTTTTTATCATCCCATATACTTTAATGGACCACTGAATTAAACCTTTACTAAAACTATTAATTTACTAAGGCTACAAAATGGTTTGGTTTAAGTTTATCCTGTTGGTTTCTATTTCCACCTCAACATTTATCTGTTATTTAACTTAGACACTTTTACTTTTTTAAGTTTATGTAATTGACAAATATATGGTTGACATAACTATTGTGCCTTAAATATTGTCTGGAAAGCTATTACCCCTTTGAGTGTGCATTTTCTATTTTTAACTCCAATCAGCAATATGTTTTACAAAAGACAATTAAGACGCAATTCTTCTGTTTGACGATATTTAACCTATGATATTCTGTTGCCATGTCACTTTGATATGTCCTTTTATCTGGACCTTCATCTCTCTTTCTTTTTGCATTGTATTGTTGCTTATTTCATAGCTAAGCTCCTGTACTTGTGCTAGGCCTCAAGTCAAAGGTTCCTGAAGGTGCCAGGGTTATAGGACCTGGGGTGCTGATGAAGGTCTAATACACTGTTACTCAAGGTACGTCCTGGGGTCCGCATGCGGCCCTCCCGACCTTTATATGCGGCCCCCTGGTCAATAGCAGCAGTGAGCTGCTCTTTACTTGTCTCAGCACTAACAATAAAAGGATGAGAAGTAAACAGTGAAGCATATATTTAAATGTTAGTGTGTGTTAAATGAAGGAATTAACTAGGAAGTTCTGCACTGCTCAACTTTAGGAACATCTTCGTTTTAAAAGACATATTGCAGCAAAAGTGTGAAAATATGATAGTCTCTCCAAAACCTTTTCACATTAATACATCAGATTATATCATGCATTATATTATATTGAGAAGTAATATTTTAAAAGTGATAGTTTTCAAACATGAATTTAGAAACATTAATTCTTCCCTCTGGTCCTCATATTTGTGACAATGAAGAAAAATTAGGAAAAGAGAAATAAAACAATTGCCTAGGATCACACTATTTGATAAAGTGGGGAAGCCGAGATTAATCCCAGGTTTTCTGATTTCCCATTGTGCAATTCAGCCACTACAAGTACATGCTTGGCTTCCCCTACACCCACCTTACTGCCAACTCCCTCCACCCTTCTGCCACCCAGCTAGCACCAATGTGGCCCCGGTCATATCACAGACCAAATTTATTGGCCACTGGGGAAGTGTTTGGGAGTACCCATGGTCTAATAGAACACAGTAATCTTTTGTTGTGTTCATCGTTGTTGATGGAGGTCTAATAGAGCCCAATAATCTTATGCTGTATTTATGGGTGTTGATGAAGATCTAATAGAACACAATAATGCTATGTTGTATTTATGATTTATTTGTTATTGCTTTCTGACTTGATCATGGATGCAATACGGGTATTCAGCTACATTAAGGAAAACCCTCTACGACACAAATGTCTTCTTTATTGGTTACTCGATGATAGACACTGCATAAATGTATAATGTCACAGAGAGCACACTTTGACTTGATATGCAGCATCTGTTTTTTTAATCACTATGTTTATATTCAAACTTGTCATTGAGACTGTGCCATAGAACAACTATGTGCTCGAAAGTGCGGAGCGCATCTATTTCAGACATTGTAGAATAGCATTCATCATAAATAGTTCAACTTCAAGGTCAACATGCATTTAATGTATTTAATGATAATTACAAATTTCAGAAGTATATGGTGTGTTTAAGAGCTTTTCTCAGTACCTATGCACACACAGAGCCCCTTGCCTTTTCAACCTCTGTGATGATTGATGTGGCTTCATTACCAGGAACATTAAAAGTATCCTGAGTTAAGCTGTGATACATTTGTGGGCCGTTTGCACTGATATGATGAATTATGCCACTTATGAACATGTTCTGTTAACGAATTAAGTACTTCTGTAGTACACAATATTGAGTAAGCATGCACCCATAAACTATGGCTGTCATCTATCTCTGTCTTTCTGTGTCTCTTGGTTTCTTTGTGTTTCTCTCCTTTTATTCTCTTTCTCTCTCTGCCTTACCTTCTTTCTTTTTTCACAATCTCACCTTCTCTCTGTCATTTTGATTCTCTCAGCCTCTGTTACCCTCTCTCTCTCTCTCTCTCTCTTCCACAGTGCATTTCTCTTAAAAGCTTTCACACTTTATTTCCCTTCATATTTTCAAAATTGTAAGCCGCTGAAAATATTTGACTGACCTAGCTGGTTAATACATACGTAAATACAAAATATTAATGTAGTAGTGGCATTCTGGATTTAAATATGTTGGCAGAAATAAATACTCAGTTCACAGTAGCAATCTTTCTGCGTCCAGAATGATTGTGTGTGCTTATGCTCGAAGTATTAGCAGAAATTTTTTTTTTTCATAGTGCCTGGAATACGCTTAAAAACATTTGCGAATAACAATCTACTAATTAAAAATGTAATTGACAGCTCAAGAAGACAATAATGGTTTTAAAGATCTTTGCTTCAACCGCAAGAAATGTCTAACCCACCACGCTAATGTTTGATACTACAATATAAATAATTTTGAACATATTTTTTTAAGTAGGGCGGGAACAATCTCATGATGTCGGCCATAATTACGTACTAAATGGATTGGCATATAATGATTGGAGCAACTGCATAGACGTTTTTACGGCCAGCACTAAATGTATGGAATAACATAAGATAGGAAGCGCTAGAATAAATCCAGAGAATTCTTTTATCACGAGACAAAAATAATTCGATTGCGTAACTATGACTTTTTTTCAAAACTTCATACAAAATATCATAACAGCTAAATGCATGGGCATACAAACGGTATGAAGGCGCATTGCATGTCACAAAAAAAACATGAAAGCCCCCCAAATTAACTCTGATTCTGACGTGCAATCTTTTCTGATGCCTCTAATTACCTACTCTGGTTCAAAGTGCTTGAACAATGCCATGTGGTAAAATGGCGCATTCATTCATTCAATAATTAAAGTGGACTGTTTTAACAATACCGCCGTGTATAAACGAGTAAAAAATGGCGACAAGAAAAACTCTCTCAGACCGGAGAACAATATTCCTTCCTACGTTTGTTGCATACATTGCAGGCTAATGTATACGGCCCATCTCTTGTCTGTGATTGATCAAACGTGCTCCAGTCATGTAGAAGGCAATCCCGGCACTATAATTGAACTGGCCTGTCTGCCCCACCCCTTCCCCCCTCATCTTGCCCCGCGTCCTTACATGGCTGCACAATTTGAATGTCACTCATCAGAGCAGCTAAGAAAAATGTACAAAGTGAGCACCTGTCAAGCCCTGTGAGAGATACGCGGGGGCCGGCGTGATACGCACATAAGCACGGGAAGTCAGCGAAGTGCCCCCAGGCTGGCGTTGGTCATGTCTGATATCAGTGGCTTCTTGAAATTTCATCAGCCTTTGATTACCAGTGACCATGGCGTATCATTATGGCACCTCGTCTGAATTCTATTGTAAGTTTGTAAATTACTATGCTGGCTTTATTGCCGCGATCTCTCGCTGATTGGCTCACCCCCCTTCAGAGGTGTTTTAGGCTTCTCATCTGTTATACTGTCTGCGTTCCCTCAAGACTGAATCTTTGACCTATTGTTACTTGTAATTTGCTCAGTGTCTATTGTGCAGGCGACATCCGTCCTTGCCCTGGTCTGCAGTTCTGCTGCATGCATTACATGCAAATGTCTTCTTTTGCATCCGAACGGTTGCCTCGGAATGCCTTCCCCTCCTGCCTCCAAAGAAGCGCTGACGTCAATTGGGACCATGGGTATTTATGATTTTATTTTTTACACACCATGGCCTTTATGTATCAATTTTTTTTGACTCAATCACATTTCTTTCAGTCTTCCGTGTCTCTTCGGGTGCTACTGTCTGCTTACGTGTCTGCATTAAGTTTTGACAGAGTTCTTCCGGAGATTCTACTCTAAATGTGGAGAAGTGTGGCTCAGGGGTTAGAGGCGGCAGACCTGGAAGCTGGGATCGGCCCTGGACCAGGGTTCATTTCCCCGCCTCGGCAGGTCTTGGGCTCAAAAATTCCACGGACTCGATAATTCTCGCTCCGGTGCCTTCTCGACTCACGGGTTCACACTCTGCGACTCTGGGCAATAGCTTGCTTAGCAGCCTGATTCATGATCGGGCCGTTTTGCGAGGCTCAAATAGCGAATCATAAGGAATCGCTATTTGAGACTCGCAAAACGGCCCATAGGAATGCATGGGGAGTATTCCTTATTTGCGATTAGCAATTTGCTACTCGCAAATAAGATAGCGATTTAAAGGGTGCCAGGGGTGTCCAAAGGACACCCTGTAGCACCCCTTAAATGCAAATTGAAACAGGTGTTGCGCACACACATGTCCAAAGGACATATGTGTGTGCAACATGCAACTTAGAAAAATGCTTTTAAAAGCATTTTTCTAAGTTTTTGCTATTTACCGAGAGGTCTGACCCAAAATTGCATTTTCGCAATTTTCAAATGCTTCATGAATTGCATTTAAGGAATCTCAAATAGAGATTCCTTAAATGTAATTCCTCGCAATTTAGCGATTTTGCAATTACCGATTTTTGCATTTGGGATGCTGAATCCCAAATGCAAAAATCGCACTCGCAAAGGGCCGGATTCTCAGAATCCGGCCCTTTGCGAGCCGCTTTAGCCTTCATGAATAAGGCTGATAATCTCCACAGCGGCCCCTCTCGGCGGGATACCTGGCTTTCACCTTGTGGATACCCTGCCGGGGTTATCTCACAGGGGAATACCAGGACGGGTTCCCTAAGCAAGTGCCGGGAAACCCACTGCGGGTAGCTGTGTGCTATATAAGCTCAAATACATTTACATAACAGATCAGCGCACATGTCTATGTTAAAAACGAAGTCAGTATTGAATATAATCACAAAATAATTTTCAGTCGCCATAATTCCGTAATGTTTTTATACATAGGCTCTGTTTACGAACCAGGCTAAGTAAAATTACCATACATGATTCTGCCCTGGCCAGGTATTCCTATACCTGATTTTCCTGGGAGTAGAAATACCAGACATGAATTTACCGGCCAATAATTTCGGCTGGTAAGAAGTTATGAGGCTTTGCTAACAAAAGCAGTCAAGTGGTCGGTAGTCCCTGTGTAAGATTTTCTTTGGCAAGGGCTGTGGGCATGCAATAATTCCGCCTGCAAAAAATATGCAAAAAATATTCTTCTCTTTCCTTGCCCTACTACTCCAGTCCCTCTTACTTCACCCCTGTGCAGGGAAGCCACTGCTTTCCTATATCGTCAGCACAGAAGAAGATGGTAAAACCCTTTGGAAAAAGGGATAACATGCAGAATGTGGGTATAATGTTAGGGAATTATAGTTTCAACTTCTGGGAATCTCCGCATGGGTTCCATCTAACATGTGATCAAAGAGTTACTGATCCTATGGCCCTGATGATCAGGGCCATAGGATCAGTAACTCTTGGTAAAATAACTTTTGGCCTCATCCAACTAGTATAACATTGGTTGCAAAAAAAAAATCCCAGTCTTGCCAATGTGCAACATTCCGTCCATCATCTTGTGTGTTTTGCTGTTCGCCCTATGTGGGAAGGGTATAACCAGACGTGGGTCCCGTGCTCACTACGCCACTGGAGTCAAGCTATCCTAGCTGATGCCGGCTGGTGCCAGAAACCGGTCCTAGGATGCTTGATTTCGGTCCAGGGAAGACATGGCTTGGCAGTTCAGGATGGACTGTTCCCATGATGGACAGGGTCAACACTGATTTGCATATGGCCATGTCTGAACTGGGGTGGCGTGGTGAGCAAAATAACGATGGACTAAACCCAGATCTGTGACTGGGGCTGAATGTTTTATCAATGTGCAGCATTCCGTCCATCATCTTGTGTGTTTTGCTGTTCGCCCTATGTGGGAAGGGTATGCCCAGATGTGGGTCCCGTGCTCACTATGCCACTGAAGTCAAGCTATCCTGGCTGATGACAGCTGGTGCCAGAAACTGGTCTAAGGATGCTTGATTCCGGTCCAGGGAAGACATGGCTTGGCAGTTCGGGCTGGACTGTTCTCATGAGGCACAGAGTCAAGACTGATTTGCATATGGCCATGTCTGAACTGGGGTGGCGTGGTGAGCAAAATAACGATGGATTAAACCCAGTACTGTGACTGGGGGTGAATGTTTTACCAATGTGCAACATTCCGTCCATCATCTTGTGTGTTTTGCTGTTCGCCCTATGTGGGAAGGGTATGCCCAGACGTGGGTCCCCTGCTCACTACGCCACTGGAGTCAAGCTATTCTGGCTGATGACGGCTGATAGTCAGAAACTGGTCCTAGGATGCTTGATTCCGGTCCAAGGAAGACATGGCTTGGCAGTTCGGGCATGACTGTTCCCATGAGGCACAGGGTCAAGACTGATTTACATATGGCCATGTCTGAACTGGGGTGGCGTGGTGAGCAAAATAACGATGGATTAAACCCAGATCTGTAACTGGGGGTGAATGTTTTGCCAATGTGCAACATTCCATCCATCATCTTGTGTGTTAAGATTTTCTTTGGCAAGGGCTGTGTGCATGCAATAATTCCACCTGCAAAAAATATTCTTCTCTTTCCTTGCCCTACTACTCCAGTCCCTCTTACTTCACCCTTGTGCAGGGAAGCCACTGCTTTCCTATATCGTCAGCACAGAAGAAGATGGTAAAACCCCTTGGAATAAGGAATAACATGCAGAATGTGGGTATAATGTCAGGGAAGGATAGTGTCAACCTCTGGGAATCTCCGCATGGGTTCCGTCTAACTTTTGATCAGGGCCATAGGATCAGCAACTGTTGGTAAAATCATTTTGGCCTCATCCAACTAGTATAACATTGGTCGCAAAAAGAAAATCCCAGTCTAAACACTGCTTATGATTGGTTGAATTTTTCATCCAATTATTATCTTTGGGGTGCATTATATGGATCAACTTGCAAAGAATCTGTAATTATACTCCCCTCATAATGGGTCCCAAGTGAAAACAACTAGTATCAAAAACTTTTCACAATTTGTTTTAATTGTGCTAAGGGTGAACACTGGTCATTTATGAATGAAACAGGCATTGTGAAATGGAGGGGAGGCTCCAATCTTTTTTCTTCAGAGCAGATCACTGAGAAGTGGAGACATGATGTATTCGCTTCACCCAATTCCACCCAAAGTGATCTTATCTATACTTGGATTTACTCACTTTGATTTCTCTGTAATGGCTTGGAAGGGAATTGTATAAATGGGAGCATGATGGGATACCTCCAGCAGCCCATGGGGAGTGATCTTCATGCTGTAGTGCACTCTATGAACAAGGAATGTAAAAAATTGCCTTTGATTTGGGAGGAAGGGTTTTCATTATTTTTGGGAGGGAGGAGCTGCAGCAGAGAAGGTATAATGCACAAAGTTGCTACAGAAACACTATTTCTGCTAGCTCTGCTAAAAAGTAGGAATAAGGAATAGGATTCCATGCAGTG
Organism: Lissotriton vulgaris; assembly: GCF_964263255.1. NCBI lineage: Eukaryota > Metazoa > Chordata > Amphibia > Caudata > Salamandridae > Lissotriton > Lissotriton vulgaris. Next base: position 382,302,228 of record NC_141697.1, read on the forward strand.
AAGAGGCACAAAGAGGAAAAAAGCAGACATTGGTGAAATCTGACAAACAGAAGGGGTAGGAACTGCAGCTGTTGAAGAGAGATACAGAAGAAATCCCACTGCTTATGAATGTCTTACACCTTGAAATGACACCACATTATTAATGGACCTCCTTTATGAGATAATATTGGCAATGTGTCTTATTGAGCTATTCATTTCAGGAAGTGAGCTAGGAGTTTGGGGAGGAGGGCTTTGTTCATCTTTAAGAACCCATGAGAGCCTTATGACAGTAGTCATCCACAATAAATCAGTGCTATCAGTACCCATTTGGCCTCAACAAATGAGGAGCAGCTCTTTAACTAATATTATTGTGTTTACAGCGTCTGGATTTAAAAATCCTTCATCAGGTCCGTATCATGGGAAGACCATGTACATCACTCGAAAGGCAATTCACTACCACCCTCCAGATTAACTCTCAAAGGTATTCCAGGTTTATCACCAATGGGAGGCCTTAGGTCTCCCTCCAAGACTGAATTAGCTATTCAACTGGTAAGACTTATTAAAATGTGAGGCCAGATACATACCTGTTCAGGATCCTGTCATGGGGATGAGCCTTGCATTTACACTGTGTTAAGTTGGCATAAGCTTATTAGAAGTTTAAACGCAATTTTTCCTTTCTGCAGCCTTTATACACAGCACACATTATTATAGATGTTTAGAGTTTAGCAAAGTGTTTTGCTTCACACGAGAATAATATGTGTTTCTATATTAGCAGTCTTGCTTGGTAAGCTTTGTCTGAACAGTGAGTGCCGAGGCCTTCAAGTTTATTTAAACACAGTGGTTGTTGTTCGAACTGATCAGTGCACGTTCTAGACATAACATATATGCAGCTGTGGCCACCTCTGATTTTGGCGCGTTTAATAATGCACTGCGTAGGTATGAATACCCACACTTGGAGAACATTTGCATGCAGAGAGCTGTTGCAGAAACTGATGTGATCTATTTCTGCTAGGACCAGAGGTATGGGGCCGCCCGTGTAATCCCAAGAGACCTTCTGCAGATATGAAATAACCTACTAGCAAGGGAGGGTGAAATATAGGTATATTCTAAATCTGTTTCATTTAGCATTGAAACATGCTTTCTCCTTTTGTTTTTTTATGGAATAGTAACTATGCTGAAAATCTTGTTGCTTATAATATGTCTGTTTGTATTAGCTAAGATACTGCGCATGAGAACATAGCGGTACAAAAGGGGGTGGAGATGGATGGAGCATCTGAACTAATTAAACACTCACACCCAGTCAACAGATCTGGGTTTAATCCATCACCGTTCTTTAGCCCACTCTGCCACCCCAGTTCAGACATGGCCATATGAAAATCAGTCTGATCCTGTGCCTCATGGGATAAGTCCTGCCCGAACCTCCAAGCCATGCCTTCCCAGGACCGGAAACAAGCTTCCTAGGACCGGTTTCTGGCATTACAGCCGTCTTCAGCCAGGCTTGCTGGAATCCAGTGGCAAAGTGAGCAAGGGACTCACGTCTGAGCATACCCTGCCAACGTATGGCGAACCAAGCGGTACAAAAGGGGGTGGTGATGGACGGAGCATCTGAACCAATCAAACACTCACACCCAGTCAACAGATCTGGGTTGAATCCATCACCGTTCTTTAGCCCACTCTGCCACCCCAGTTCAGACTTGGCCATATGCAAATGAAAAAGAAAGTTGCTGCTTTAACAGCGAGATATGCCACAGATAATGAGAACGCAGCTTCGGAATCAGACATGGGCGCTGACGTAGTTGGACAGCGCGGCGGAGATTACCATAGTGCGAGAGGCCCTGCGTCCACTACTGAAGGTGACAGCGACTGACCAATAGGTTGTTGTAGAGACAGCTGATACTAGAGTAGCTCCCCCTGATAGGCTTTTTGAAATTGTCCTTTTAATTGAAGGTGACATACAACGTACCATAAAAGGGGTATTTGGGGAAAATCTTACAACTACCTATGACATTTTTTTAGCGGAGGCTGACTGGCCCTCACCTTTTGTTCTCGCGGCTCCGAGAGAGGAGGCGGTAATCCTCCCTAGGTTACCGCACACAGTGTCTAAGGAGCATGTGCTGAATTTTGCAGAAGAGTGGGCTGAGGCCTTTGCGCTGGCTCTGTACCATACGCACTGTGGTTGGGATAAATGTTCCCCGCACCACGAGATTCCCTTACGGTCTATGCTACAGCCTCAACCTCAATATCCCATCCGGCGTGAGGCTAAGGCTTCCGTTGCGAAAATCCTTGAACAATTGGAATATCAAGGAGTGATTGAAACTTGTGTATCTCCCCAAGACAGTTTCTTGGGGAGATCGCCGCTTTCTAGTTGCGGCATCCAAATTATGGAATACCTTGCCACATTACATCAAGACGTCCTCCTCACTTCTGCAGTTTCGTAAATCACTAAAGACTTGGCTGTTTGATCAGTAATTCAAGACAATTTTATTATGAGCCGCTAGGGAAACGAGGGAATCACTTAGCGCCGAGACGCCTACGGGTATTCCCCGTGCTTAACAAATTATAAAAATAAATAAAATAAAAATAAATATCACCGATAAATAACCCACTTTTTACTGCAACCAAGCCTAATGGTTCGTACCGTTTGGTATTGGATTACCGGCATTTGAACCCACACTGCCATACCTATGCAGTACAGAATACCCACGGCTCTGCTTTGGTCGATGGTCTTTTGCGAAAATGGTTTAAAACCACACGTGACATATCCAACGTTTTTTTTGCCCACAATTTGGATGGTCTAAGTTCCCAATGGACCAGTTTTACCAGTGGCGGCAAACAACAGCAATTTAAATGCCTGGCAATGGGCTATAAGAATAGTCCAGGTGTGTTTGCTGCCCGTATCGTCTCTCCCTTAGAGAGAGTTGATCCAGATGCATGTTCGTATGTGGATGATATCTATCTCACAGACGATGAAATTTGGGCCCATCTGTGTCGCGTTGACCGCATTATTTGTAACTTTGCGGACTTCGATTACAAATTCAACTTTGAAAAGTCTCACATTGCAGAGTACACAGTGTTGTTCCTGGACTACGAGCTCAACAATGAAGGTCGAGGATTGGCTCCTCACTTCCTGGAGAAGTGCGCACAGCTGCACGCTCCTACCACACTGAAAAAGTTACAGTCTTTGCTAGGTTTTTGAAATTTCGGGCGTACTTACATTCCCGAATATGCCCAGCGTATCAAGTCTTTGTATGCTTTGATACAACCTACTTTTACCAAATCATGCTGGCTGCCTGAACATTCAGCCATTTTGCAATCTTTGCAGGCTGATCTTCTAGAATCTAAATTCTTACTGACTCGTGATAACCACACCAACCTGGTGATAAGAATCATGCCTGGGCGGTAGGTTTCACTTACCTTACTTTTAACGAAGGTGACATAGTACCTATCGCTTACAAGTCACACTTGTACACTTCGGCTGGAATGCGGTTTTCCACTGTGAAAAAAGTTTTGACAGCAGTGCAAATGGCGATTCTTAAGGAATGTGCACTGTCACAGGGAAAACGCATGTTAGTTGTTACCCCGTATCCTGCACTAGAGGCAGTGACAAAAGCCAGTGTACCAAATTCGAAAGCTTTGCACCCACTGTGGATACAATGGGCAGCATCATTGACGTCTCCGGATGTCACGTTTATTTTTGATGCCTTCTTATAGTCACAAGAGTATCTGCAGTATGAGTTTGTTCATCCTGCGCCATTGACTATGCAACCTTTGGAGGATTTCCATTGTATCATTTACACTGATGGTTCAGCGCAAGTTGCGCATGGGTCTAAGCACGCATATGTCTCAGCTTGCACCATTGTGGTAGGTACCATGGTGAATGATGAATTCAAGTCCGATGTCGTGCATACACAGACATTAGGGGACTGTACCGCACAATTGGCAGAGCTCCGTGCTCTGATGCTTGCATTGGAGTACGCTGATCCTGGTGTGACGACTCTTATCGTTAGTGATTCTAACTACTGTGTCCAGTCTTACAATTAAAACCTGTTCTTTTGGGTTCAGAATGGTTTTCGTGATTCCAAGGGTAACACGATAAAACATAAAATGATCTGGGTTTGAGTTGCTGAGCTTAAAGAGCAGTTGCCACTCATGTATGTAATTCACACTCTCTGTCATCAGCGCGTAGGAGTTCACACTGTTGGCAATAGTTTGGCCGATGAGGCCGCAAAGACAGCAGTATCGGCATATTTGGTTGCAGTTACGCGTTCCAAAAGTAAGATGGATGATGACATCTTGGAGGCTGTTGCCGCTACTGAGAAGGGAAGTAAATATCCTGAAGGGTTCCCTTCAAAGTATTCTTATCACTTAAGTCCTGATAAAGTTCCTTATGTGAAAATACCGGACGTTGGTGAAAGATTGATTCCTAACGCGGACCGCAAGTCCACACTGATTACAGCGGCCCTTGTGGGAGTTGCGCATGCGGGTGTTTTGGCTACTGTATCTCAGTTACAACAACGTTTCTGGTGGGGGGTACTGTACAAACAGACGTGTGATTATGTCCTTCAATGTGACATTTGCCAGCAGATTAAGCCTTCCACTGCTACGCGTCCGCCCCAGACTCAGTTGTACATTTCTAATAGACCACTTGGTTGTGTTTATTTAGATCACTGCTTTCCTTTTTCCTCTGATACTGCGTATAAGTACATCTTGGTTGCAGTTGATTTTTGCACACGCTTTGTGTGGGTGTGGCCACACTGCAGCGCTGATTCACGAACTCTCATATAAGACTTGCGGGTCTTTTTCGGGATTTTTGCCTGTGGCACCTTCCATTCAGATCAGGGTTCTGCTTTCACCTCTAGGATGCCATGACTTCCTTGGGGGTCCAAGTCAAGTTTTCTTCTCCATACAGACCTGAGGGTAATAGTGTTGTGGAACGAATGAACCGAGATTTAAAGCAGTCTTTGACAGCTAGAGTTATAGGCACTGGCAGGAACTGGCTGGCCCACCTAAATAGCGTGCAACGTGCACTTAATAATCTCCCTAGAAGGTCTCTGGGTGGGCGGACCCCATATAAAATGCTCCTTGGTATCAAAATGTTTGTCCCAGACCATGACGGTCTAGACCAGGCGGCAGTTGCTGCCCCCTTTGACGTAGATAAACATTGTCATGTTATACAGAATCTACAAGAGACGAGAGACAGTCTTGCAAAGGAACACTTCCCGCGCTGCAGATTCTGGTAGTTGGCTGGCTACCCCAAGTTGGAGAACTGGTTCGAGAGAAGATCCAAAACTAGAAAGAATTTGGTCCCTCATATCGAGCTCCAGTTCCAGTGCTTGGCGTGAAGGGCACAAGAACAGTCGTTTTACCGCCACTTCCAGATCGTAACGAACAAAGGTACATCTCCATTGACAATGTCAAACTACACAGAGTGGCCGATTCTTCTTACTATGACTCCTGCGGTCTCATGTCCATCGATATTGAGAAACTCTGTATTGGCCCTGGCTCCTCATCCCAGGCCTGACATTGCCCTTGAGATGCCTGCAATTTCCAGTCCTTTGTTAACTTCTCCACCTGATGTTCACCTTGATGAGACTGAATATACTTACCCCACTGACTTATCGATGCCTGATTTGCAAACCTGTTTGGCTACAGAGTCCAGATTTTCATTTGACACTGACTCTCACACATCGAAGACCCCTTCAAAAATCTCTGTTTTTGCAACATGAATTAAAAAACATTTTTTGATTCCTCCTTGGACCTACATTTGTTTGGTGCTTTTTTTGATTTACCTGTTCATGTCTATTGGATTTGTGGTGTATTTTTTCTGCCTTGTCAATGGACACTATGTTGAAGAGAGAACATGCATTCGGCATATTAATGGAACATTGGCTCCCATTCCTCATCACATAGATTGAAGAGGGACCTGGCTTTTGTTAACATAACTGCTTGGCCCGTCTTAGATGGGATTGCGTGGGATGCTATTAGATTTCAAATTCACGGACCCACAGATGTTATTAATGTCCCAAATGTCCTAAGTGTTTCTATGGGGGATGTAATTAAACAAAATATACGTTCTGATGATTGGGATGTTCAGGCCGTAAAAGCTTTGTTTTCTGATTTGAAATATTATGCTGCCTTTGATGCTGAAGATTTGTATCTAGATTCTGCAAATTATGGTGATTTATTTTGTTATCAACTAAGCATGGGCGAATTTTGCGAATTCGCGATCCGCGAATTTGCGGATTTGCGAATTCGCGATCCGCAAAATTCGAGAATTTGTGCGAATTTGCGGATTTTTGTTTTGTTGCGTGTTCGCGGGGGGGGTTTTGCGTGTTCGCGGGGTTTTTTGTGTGTTCGCGAGCCGCTTGCATAGCGAAGTTACCCATGCAGTCGTTTATGGGGGAGGGAGAGAGAGATAGATAGATAGATAGATAGATAGATAGATAGATAGATAGATAGATAGATAGATAGATAGATAGAAAGAGAGAGAAAGAGAGGGAAAGAGAGAGGGAGAGAGAGAACGAGAGAAAGAAAGAGAGGCCGGATCTCTGAAGGGCCAGATTCCTGAGTTGCCCCTACAGAACATACAGCTTTTTATTTTTAGCAAAATGCATATGAAAATTGTGCTGTAATGGTCTCTTTTAGTTTAACCCCTCCTGACAACTCAAAATGGGTGTATTTGCCATCCTCTCCCTTCTTCCTGTTTTTTATATCTGTAAGTGCTTCCTGATGAGGTTTAATTCCTTGGACAGGTGCCTCGTTGCCTACTTGTAACTATTCTCTGACCCTGCTTCAAGGGTCAGAGCAGGGTCAGAGAATAGTTGCAAGTAGGCAAAGAGGCGCCAGGAAGCAATTAGCAGCAGGTGTCCAAGTTGAAGTTAATTTGTTTGTAACCCTTTTGTAAAAGGTTACAAAGAAATTAGGTTCAACTTTTGCACCTGCTGCTATAACCCTGGCTTGGCTGAAAAATCGTCCCCGCTGATTCGCAGATTTTACCGCGATTTCGCGAGATTCGCGGATCGCGAAATCGCGGAAAATCCGCAAATTCGCCCGCGAAACGGATTTTACGCCCACCCTTATTATCAACACTTTGGCAATCACTACCTGCATAAGGCTAACACCAGGAGGAATATGGTTAATTATACACAATGGGAACATTGTCCCGCTCCTGTAAAAGGCAGTTCCATATCTCTTTTAAAGAGGTTCACTTATTTTACAAATTTTAATCAGTCAAATCCCAGGGCATTTTATTTTAAAATGATCGAAAAATCCACTTCCAAAGTTAGACTTACCCACACAAAATTATTGTATTCAAAGTCCTTTTTAGACCAATTGGCTGTTGGGGGCTACGAGCTGTGTAAAGATACAATTGATCTTAAATCTGTTTGGGGTTCTAAAGATTGGCAAGTGCAAGGCACTGAGGTTTTGCATTGTGCATGCCTCATCCCGAACCATATGTTGTTTTTTAATTCTACAATTTCACAAACAACTTGCTTTGGATCGGATACTACTAAAAAAATTAAATTCTCCTTTTTTTCCTGAATTAGAGGAGTATTCCGGTTGGAATAATAATACCAATTTTTCAATCAGAGAATTACAGACTCTGTTACTGAATTCTACCTTTAACATATCCAGTTTGGATCCTAAGGGTTGGTTGCTGTGGCACAAAAGTGCAGATTCTTGCCAGCATCGTTTTCTGGGTTTAGCTCCAGGCTACACAAAGGTCAGGGTGGATCTCCATTTTGAAAGTGGCCATTCTGTGACTCCCTATTCTGTAGGCAAATTATGTCAGAGTTGACTAAAACATTCCACTTTGGCGTCAGTTAAGCTGCATTTATTTAAATTGACTGACGATGTTGAGCTGAATGATTTTGTCAAGGGCCCGACTTCCGGCAGATCTAAAAGATGGATGCTATTTACAACGAGGTTTGGAAACTGTACCGAATTGAGGCGGCTTCCCGCATTAGAGCTATAGATCAAGCAAATTTAGAAAAAGTGCTAGCAATTGTAGATAACAGCATTAACACGCTTTCTTCCCGCATTTACACATTGGATAATATTGTTTCATTTGTTGTTGATATTGTGCAAGAAGATGTATCTGTTTTGTACCATGGTCAAAATCAATTGCGTTCTGTTATGCAGTTTGCCTTGACCTTGCAGACCTTAAAATCTGGAAAAGTGCCATGGCACTACATGAATACTTCATCATTATTTGCCCCGTTTAATTTGACTGGCAAGCAACGTTTTATGTCAATGAAAGATGCAACATTTTCTATGTTACACATTGAAAAGTTAGAACCGTTACCTTTTTCTGTGGCCAAAACAAATTCTGTAACGTGGCTTATCCACAGATTGATAACTTTACCTTTCCCCCTTTTCAAGTTCGAGGCCTGTATAAAGTACTACGCAATAGGCAGATATGAACGTCTGGGCACCACTTATCTTCATGAAGCTTGGTCACTACCATTTACCTATAGGTGCCTTAGGGAGGGAAAAGAGGTTTACTTGAATGGTGAAGATTGCTTGCACCACAACACCAGATCACTCATTAATGTGTAGGAATATCCAATTACATGGCGCTTGTAACCAGAACAAGCCAAATTTAGCCTGTATTTTAAAAGGTACTCGGCACCTGCTATCATACCCCCAATCACATTACTGGCAAACGGGAGTTATTTACTTTTAAATAATGAAGATTGTTGTGGGATGTTGGCCGGAATTCCTTACGTGGTTACGGTCAGTAAGCATGTAGTTTGTTGTAAAAATGTAATGTTCCCTCCTCCGCATTGGAAGCTTGATGTTTCCATCTGGCCGACGATTCCGACCTTGAAAGCAGAGTTCAACAAGATGAGTCGTATAAGAGCTCTATTGTCCCAGAAAGAAGGTGCCCTCACATCTGCTCCTGAAACATTTGTCCTTCACGTGGAAAACACCAGCACGGAAGTGCATGCTTTATTAAATACGGATTTGCCTTTGCATTTCAGTGAATTAATTCAAACTATCTTTAATGCATCCTCCACCACAGGGATGGCTCACTTTTTTAAAGTTGTTAGCAGTGGCCTTGTGACTTCTTTTCAAACTATATTTGGTGTGTTCCCGGCATTCTGTCCTTCGATTTTTTCCAGCCTGTTTGGTGGATGTCCCTTAATGCCACCTCTGGCCGCAGGCGTACTTCTGTTGTTTTGTTTATTTCAAAATGGATGCACGTCCTGTGTTGCGAGAAGATCTGTTGCGACTGTTGCTGCTCCGCAACCGAATGCTTGAGTATTATGGAGCGCAGCTTCTTGCTACCTTGATAGCGGCTTATGGATTATCTTTTCGATTTTCCTTTTTCACATGCGTCCAGCCTGTCTTTTATTGTTGCGATTTTGACTGGGCCCTGGATTTGTGTCTCTGCAATACGGTGTCTCCAAAAGCGGATTGCGATCAACTTATGAGCCCCTTAGATGCTCATGAATTGCTTTTTTCTGGCGGAGGGATTATGGCCTATGCAGCAATGCATGGAGTCCTGGGACGTTGGAATGTTTTTTCAGCGGCGCAAGATTTCTTGGCACGCAACTTCATTGAAGAAATACAGAGTTGCCCTCTGATGGTGCTAGATGCTCCGGTAATTGAGGAACATATATGTTCTTTCCCTTTGCTGAATTGGATGGCTGTACTGTTTTCAGATGAGGACAGTGACTTCCTATTGGAGGCTGTTGCTGCATATTTTGCATATACATTATTGGAGTGAGGTGTGTTATTGCTTCTTCTCTCTCACATGACCGATGTCACATGTTAGATATCGGATGTATTTTTTTTGCTTTGCAATAATTTTTTCTCAATTTCACTTTTTTCCACCCAGCCCTATTGGCTTCCGTATTTCGGTGGCTGAAATTGACAATTTATGGAATTTGATCCCATTTTTTCACTGTGGCAATTTGAACTTGGTTCTGACTGTCGTACTTGAACTCTGCTTTCCAAAATTCCCCCTTTTTTCTTCTCCATGTTCGGATCAAGGGAGAGTGTCATGGGGATGAGCCTTGCATTTACACTGTGTTAAGTTGGCATGACCTTATTAGAAGTTTAAACACAATTTTTCCTTTCTGCTGCCTTTGCACACGGCACACATTATTATAAATGTTTAGAGTTTAGCAGAGTGTTTTGCTTCACACAAGAATAATATGTTTTTCTATATTAGCAGTCTTGCTTGGTAAGCTTTGTCTGAACAGTGAGTGCCGATGCCTTCAAGGGTATTTCAACACAGTGGTTGTTGTTCGGATTGATAAGCGCACGTTCTAGACATAACATATATGCAGCTGTTGCCATCTCTGATTTTGGCGTGTTTAATAATGCACTGCGTAGGCATGATCACACACACTTGGAGAACATTTGCTTGCAGAGAGCCGCTGCAGAAACTGATGTAATCCATTTCTGCTAGGACCAGAGGTATGGGGCCACCCGTGTAATGTTTCACAACAAAATACTCCAATAACACTATGTCTTGACAAGGTGTCAGATAATGTGTATCATGAGGAACAATTACACTATATGTGGTAATGAGGATTGTGCACTCACCCACTTAAGGTGTGAGGAGCATGCTAATCATGTCCATATATTCAGGGGGAAAGGAAACTAGTTATTTTTAGTTACCCTCACACACCCTAATGGCGTCATGCTTCATCATCGGGTCACCCCGACCCCTAGAAGTCGAGGTGGGCTCAACCACAGTGTTGGGTAGCTCTTAGATAGATGAAAGATGGGGGATTTAAAGATAAAAACCTCAATCACACACCCCTGGTTTCCCTATATTCTTGGGTCTGGTTGGGTCAATAAAATTCTAAAAACTGGTCTTTTTTGGATTTTAATGGTCCTAAGACCCTAGTGCCGACATGTTTCAGTCCGAAAGGGCCATAATGGTCCGGGACTTTCTTCAGGGCTATAGGTAGAATCCCCTTCTATGTGTAGGGAATTAAAGGAAGGACTATAAGTGCTTAATCCATGGTAGTGCATCCTAAATTCAGTGTGCATGCCATAATAGTGGAGAAGTTACCCCATTCAGTGCCACTCATCCGCATCGTGTTGTGACAGGCTTACAATATGTGACACACTCGTTGGGTCACTCTCTATTCTCTAATGCCTATTTAGTATTAGAATAGTGAGAAGCAATGAATAAAAACCTGCCTGTACATGAGTCAATTTGAGGACCTACACATGTGGGCCCCTAATCCATACACCACCAACATATGCAGGTGGTACAGATATATAGATGATGTCCTTAGGATATGGACAGGGGATGAAGGAGGCCTAAAAGATTTTGAGAGCTGGATCAATCGGATTAATCCCCACCTACACTTCACAGTGAACAAAGACAGGACGACAGTGCCATTCTTAGACATCAATATCATCGCTAGCAATGGCACCTTAAGCAGTTCCTTATATACAAAACCAACTGACAAAAACAGCTTGCTGAGGTTTGACAGTGCTCATCCCCGTACTCTCAGGGAGAACTTACCATTAGGACAGTTCCTACGCATTTGTAGGAATTGTTCCAATATTCAGGACTACAAAAAAGAGGCCAAGATACTGACTAACAAACTCTAAGAGAAGAAATACCCATCCAAAATCATCGAAAATGCTAGGAAAAGAGCACGTAACACACCTAGAGAATCCCTCCTAGAAACTCATGGCAGGCCTGAACTAAAACAGCTGATCTGTGTCACGACCTTTCACTCCTCCTCAAATCAGGTAAAGAAGATCATAAACAAGAAATGGGGAATACTAACTTCCAACCAACTGACATTTGAGAGACCCATGTTCTCTTTAAAAAAGAACAGAAGCCTTAAAGACTCATTGGTACATACAAACAGTTTTCTACCTAGAACCAACATTCAATCTACCCTTTGGAATGCGTAACCGGTAATGGGACATTTCCCATGTGGTATGTGCGTAGTATGCGAATTCACGGAATACACAAAACACCAGGATCTGGGCCTATCCACCCCTTGGGAGCAGAGGTCGCATACAAATTGCAACACAGAGGCGGTGATCTATCTCATAAAATGCCCTTGTCATCTACTATATATAGGGATGACATCACACAAAATAAAGACTCGTATCTGTGAACACAGGAGTACTATCAGGAGAGCAATAACAGCGATGAAACTGACAGCCCACTATGTGGAGAATCATCATAAGGATACAGACATCAGATGGACAGTGATTGAGAAGGTGAAGGCCAACAACAACTTGCAGAAAGTCCTATTACAGAAGGAACAGCGGTGGGTATACTGCCTCAAAACACATGAGGGAGAACTGAATGACTCTATTCCCTGGGGCCAACTGAGTAAATGACACTGACATTCTGGTTGGACTAGATGCACCTTCCATAGCCATCCAATATCGCCCTGAATAAACCCTATGCGGTACATGTTCAAGCATCCCGCCTGAAATTAGACAGGAATTAGTTTAACAACGTAGTCTCCTGCCACATAGCATATAACGCCAGCATTAAAATAACCTATGTTATGGCCCCTTTTCTTTGACTTATAGTATCTGGTACACCCCTCACACCACAAGGTGCTCAGCTGTGCCACCAGAACTTTTCACATGGCATCCCATGACCCGGACAGTTATATTAGAAAGATCTCAATGGGGTAATGAGCATAACGCTAAGGCATTGGCCACACATATGTGATTTACCACTGTCATTCATATCAGTGTTCACTATCGTGTTATACTAGCTGTGTTTTTTAATAAAGCACGGGGCGTTCAAACGCTGTTTAATATTTGAAACTACTTTTCCCATGATCCTGCATTTGGAGTCCGGAAGGAGGCATACTCTTACTTCAAGCGGTAATATGTATTTTCCGGTACACGCGTCTTAGCAACGCGGAACCCGAAAATGAGGGAATACACTATGGCAACGGCTTCACAAAACGTGACTATTCTTTGTCATCCATTTTCAGTTTACTATTCTGCAATACCAGCTTTGTGTTTCAATCAAGCACGGGGTGTTCGATCGCTTTTGAATATTTGGAACTACTTGCCCCATGATCCTCCACTCCGAGACCGGATGGAGGATTTTCCTGATCCAAGCGCTGACATGTAATTTCCGGTTCACGCGTCATAGCAAAGCGGAACCCGGAAATGAGTGGACAAGGCCTGAAGGGCTTTTTAATGCCGGTATCCCAGCAGCTCACTCTCGCAGAGCCGGGGGCCGAGACCGCCATAGATGTACATGACAGGTGAGATCTCAAACTGAGTAAGTGAACAACGATATATTCATAACCTGGGTTTATTCCTCCTTTACTCGGGACCTTGGGAATACGATCTTCCACTATAATGTAGTAACTTCGGCCACCCATTTTTCTTGTTTCTTTATAATACAACTAGGACCACAATACCGCATTTCTCGGTCCTTTGAGAAGCACGAAGACCCCCTAAAATTGGGTAAGTGCTATCATGGATATTAACGTGCATGTGGTATGTATGTATGAATGTTTGGTGAATGCACGACATACCTATTGTGTGAGTAACCAAATCCGTGTCTACCTTTTTGCAATTGAGACTACTTTTACTGGTTTTTATTCACTGCTTCCCACTATTCTAATACTAAATAGGCATTAGAGAATAGAGAGTGACCCAACGAGTGTGTCACATATTGTAAGCCTGTCACAACACGATGTGGATGAGTGGCACTGAGTGGGGTAACTTCTCCACTATTATGGCATGCATACTGAATTTAGCATGCACTACCATGGATTAAGTACTTATAGTCATATACAGAGAATGTCTATAATTTTGTCCACTTGTAATTTTTTGCCCTACAGACGGAGCCTGGCAATACAGAGTCATTGCATACATACACGAGAAGCTACTCTTCCCTCGTCACACGAATAGGATAGGGACTCCACTTCCTTTAATGCCGTACACATAGAGGGGGATTCTACCTATAGCCCCGAAGAAAGTCCTGGACCTTTATGGCCCCTTCGGACTGAAATATGTCAGCACTAGGGTCTTAGGACCATTAAAATCCAAAAAAGACCAGTTTGTAGAATTTTATTGACCCAACCAGACCCAAGAATAAAGGGAAACCAGGGGTCTGATTGAGGTTTTTTATCTTTAAACCCCCATCTTTCATCAATCTAAGAGCTATCCAACACTGTGGTTGAGCCCACCTCGACTTCTAGGGGTCGGGGTGAACCGATGATGAAGCATGACACCACTAGGGTGTGTGAGGGTAACTAAAAAGAACTAGTTTCCTTTCCCCCTGAACATATGGACATGATTAGCATGATCCTCATACCTTAAGTGGGTGAGTGCACAATCCTCATTACCACATATAGTGCAATTGTTCCTCATGTTACACACTATCTGACACCTTGTCAAGACATAGTGTTATTGGAGTATTTTGTCGTGAAACATAATTATCAGGGAGGACATACTCCAGTTACTTTCCTCTCCGAACCCCCCCCCCCCCCCCCCCTCGACCACTGGAAAGTATACCAGGGGGCTTTTTGTGTTATTGCCGCCCTTGTAATCCCAAGAGACCTTCCGTAGATATAAAATAACCTACTAGCAAGGGAGGGTGAAATATAGGTATATTCTAAACCTGTTTCATTTAGCATTGTAACATGCTTTCTCCTTTTGTATTTTATGGAATAGTAACTATGCTGATAATCTTGTTGCTTATAAGATGTCTGCTTGCATTAGCTAAAATACTGCGCATGAGAACACAGTATTAGGAATAAATATTTCAAACTTGCTTGCGTCTCCTTTTACTCCCTGTTTTGGACTGGTATGAGAGTGTAACGAAGAGTGTTCATGTGTTCCACATTGCCTGAGGTATTCTAAGTTCCATGTTCTGGGTTGTCTACTCATTGGGGTTACGGAAGAACCAATGAGACACTGATTGCTAGTCTGGTAGGGGATCTTGGCTACTAAGGTGAGTTTTGGCACACCCTAATTCACTGAGGTTCCAAGTCTCTATGCACAGTTCTGTGTAGGAGCATAATCCCTGCTACAATTCTTCACTACAGAATACCCTTATTTTACATTTGAGCTTTGAAAGGATTTTTCTCAAGATCCAATAAACACTGAAGGACAGTGTGATAACGTTGCACTCCAGATTGTCCTAGAATTAAGTGTCATTGTTTAACTATTGATCTATTGTTCTCATAGAGACCCTTTCCTCCTTGATGAACTAAAGTTGGGTAGTAACTTAGATTTTCTATCCAATCCTTGACAATCATGGCATTTCATAGTGAGGGTCTAGAAGTCTGCTTTCCTCTGGACCTTTTGACAGACACTTCTATGCAATTCATGATTTAGTATCCGTTGTTTCCAATGTTTTTCTAAATCATGTCTTTTGCAAGAAATGTTTCAGTGTAACCTGCAAAGAGATTCACACTACCCTGAACTAAGGCAAGAAGTTTCAAATATGTAAAGATGATTTTGCACAGGGAAATACTGCCCTATTTCAGTGTTCAATATATTTGATTACAAAAATGGAAAATATTTTTCAATAGATGCAGTCAAATAAGCTTGGAAGAAAATGAGAGGAGGAATGAGGAAAAGAGCAATGAAAAATATTCGTGACATTGGTCTTGCTTTGCCAATGCTGAGAAACTGGAGTCTTCTAAAATCAGCCAGTATTGGCAACGTCAATGGCGGAGGCCACCCATGTTAAAAGTATAGAAAACAATGAAAAAGTATGGAAAACTCTGTTTTCCACATTTTCAAAATAGCTATCATCTTGCATCGCCATTAACGTGATACCCATTTCAAAATCAATCATAACAATGTTTTCCATATTTTCACAATGGCCGCCATGTCATGTAATGCAACATGATGATGCAAAGCACTATGCATCATGCAACATAGTGGTCATCTTGAATACATAGAAAACAATGTCTGTATACTTTTACATTGTTCCTTATAATTGCAACACATCCAGTTGTGGCTATTGTCTTTGCGAATGCAGCAGACCTTAAAATATTTAGCATTGGCAAATGCAATAGTGGTTACATTATGAAGTGGGAGAGAAGCAACGAGAAAGGGACCTAATTGTGAGAACAAAAAGGGAGCAGAAAGACACACAGAACAGTGCAGTGGGATAACATCCAGACCATCAACAAGACTGCCAACTGGCACCTGGCCCACCATAGAGAATCACAGGGATGGAGGGTGGGAGGGAAGACACAAAGTAAGTAAGTGGAGAGTAACCGAAAGCATCCATCCTGCTCTGAAGAAAAAGGAAAAGGACAAGATATTCAATCACATGGGGTGCTATAGAGTGACTGAAAGCAAGAAACATGAAAAGATCCGTAATTTCAAAAGCTGGAGTAACCAATCATTGCTTAAATCGCAGGACAAACACGGAATAGGGTAGAAAGCTATCCAATAAAGAGCAGGGAAATAAGATTGGCAAGAGAGTCATCTAATTATGATCAAGGGTTGTTGACAGGAAGCTCGCTCCAATTTCAGGAAAGGAAATCATAATTAGCTGCCAGTCAGCAGCTCCCAGTGTTCTTCCAAAGGAATTATACAGTTTAAGAAAAATAAGACACTAAATCAGACACCTTGGCCAAGGGTCTGCTGGAATCTTCAAGCAGTTCTATGAGGTCCCGATTTAAAGTGCAGCTTGCTCTCCGAGAAAGACGCCGAATGAAAACCACAGCTCCGGAATTTTGGAACAGTATATTTTCATGCAATTGTTCCTGCCTCTTGAGCTGCTATTCATTGCACACTGTCCTCCGATTTTCACAGCTTACCTTAACATTTGGCATCGCAATCAGGGTGAGCGGATTTGTAGTGGCTGTTCAAATGCACTGCAATTTGATTTCAGACAGCATTTTTAGGTCGCGCCTGGGCAGCGCATGTGCTGCTCTGCGACATGCTGTATTGGAGTATGGAATAGAAGCCCTGCCCACTCTCCGCCCATATTTATCATTAGCTTGTGTCATTGCCCTTCCTAAATGCTGGCTTCTGATTCGTTAATAGGCTTTTTAGTTCCTCCTTAGCACCGCCTTGTCTTCATGTAACCTCCCATGAGGACTGGCCCTTTTACTTCGGTTGTTACACTGTATGTCTTTTTTAGTCTGTAAGCACTATTTTCTTTAATGGTTTCTTCTACTGCAGGCACGACATGCTTTCCTGCAACGTTCAGCGAACCATGCAGGCTTTCACTTTCCGAGCAGCCCGGGACAATGGCGCGCGCTTCTTTGAATAGGTATCGCATTTACAAGAGTTTGAGCTATTCGCATTGTAAATGACAATGCCTTTTATTAATGTGTAAATTAGCAAAACAGATAAATAAAAGGCATTGTCATTTACAATGCTAATAGCTTAAACTCTCACAAATGCGAGAGACCTATTGCATTGCAAATGCTTGTTTTTTATAACTGTGGGCAGATAAAAAGTTGCTGCCCAAGCGCCAAAATTAAATCAAAATATCAATAAAGTAAAATAAAAAATAATAAAAATGCCTATGTCGATCCCAAACATGTATCCGAGTATTGTACATCCTTCAGTAGCATAGTTTGCCCCCTCTAGCCATCTTTTATAAGGCAGGTTCTCCATAACAAGTTCAAATACTACATCCCGACTAGAGGGTTAGGATCATCTGACAGTGACCTATAGGCCTTTCTTCAGATGTGCAAATATCACATCACACTCTTAGTATTTCATTATTTTATCTAATATACAGAAGCTGGTTTGCTCCCGAAAGAACTTCAGAAATGCCTCCAACCACCTTCAGTATATGCAATAATCAAAGACCTGGATGTTTCACTATCTGATTTGACTTTGCCTATCCTTTAGCACTGCCAAAATAATTTGGGGTGTATGAGTGCTTTAGAAATATTAATAACAAAACACAACGTTAGATGGTGTCATCTTTTTGGGTATCCCTGTTTTACCTCCCTCACCTCATTATATTAATTTCCGGAAATTACTGAGAGGCTCAGTTAAATGCTAAGCTTTCACCGATCCTATGGTTTCATTTCCCTAATAAAATCTCAGTTATGATGGACACCAAGCTGAATTTCTTTTGAGTTTTTATACTACTCGGTGAAAAGAATTGTTGCAGGAGATCTTGCCATGGCTAAGAAGGCTCAAGGTCTGACCTATCTCTTTCCAGACAGGATCAACAGTCCAATTTCATCACTTATTAGCTTCACTGGAGGCCTGTCTTCATTTTCCCATCCCCTTTACAAAGGGGCAATAAGTTACAAATAAGTGAATCATCTTGGGAACCAAACCGTGAGACAATGCTGGTTGAAGTGACCAATTTTCGTGACAGAGGTCTCCTGTTCCAGACATGATTATTCAAGAATTTCATTGACCTACACATGACTGGAGGAGTCCCTATCAAAAGCGCAGATGTGGACAGCTCCATTGTGCTAGTTGACACTTGTCATGCCGATTTCGGCCCAATATTACTCCACCCCTATAGAGTTACTGATAATAGAGGCATAAATAAGTCAATGCCAAATATTTCCCATCACAGGTAATTGGGGAATAACATGTCCCACCCAGTTGATAGAAGCTAAAATCAGGTTATACACCAGAAATTGTAATCCCAATGACATTCTAAAGGAGCCTCTTTGAGTTAAGCATGAAAAGGCTTTTTTATTGATAATTGCAAAGTAAGATAGGTCTTTATCACAGGATTAAGAACTGAAGCATAAGACAAATAGATTCTTGGTGCAACGCATAATGTCAAATGTAATCACTACAACTACATTCTGCAAATCTCACTGATTTCCTAATGCACTTCTAATAAGGTGGATGTGTTCTAGGGTTTATATTTTAGGCTTCATTTTAGTTTTTGTTTTTAATTTAGCATCTTTTTGAGATGGTGGTTGTTAGATCTGTGGGTCTCTAGTTGGCAATGCTATTCACCTTCGTTCAAATAGGGACTCTTACTTCTCAGTCAGGATGAGGGTATTACACTCCTTAATAACCCCTGCTCACCCCCTTGGTAGCTTGGCACGAGCAGACAGGCTTATCTCAGAGGCAGTGTGTTAAGCATTTGTGAATATACACAGTAATACAGTGAAAACACTACAGATGGACACAACACAGGTTTTATAAAAATAAGTATTCTTTATATAGAACTAGCTTACCCGTTGCGCGGTAATCAGACAAAATATCGAAAAAAAAATATCGTAAAGACAAAATATCGACGAAAAAATATCGAAGGTCAAAAATATAGGGAACCAAAAATATCGGATACAAAAATATCGTAATAGGTAAGTAAGTAAAAATATCGAAAACAATAATATCGTTTGACAAAATATCGACAATGCAAAATATTGTGTAGTAATGGAATTAATCAATAGTATAGGAAAAAGTAAAATAGTTGTACATAAAATGTTGTTAAAAAGGTGTCTCCTTAAAAAAAAAAGTTAAAAAATAAAATTTATGTAAAAAACATATCTAGGTTTAGGATCAGGTAATTGGGTTTATAGGGGATAAGGGGGGGGAGTGTATTAAAATGTATGTAAAATAACCTAAAATAATAAAAATATGTAACAACATTTTTTTAAAATTATGTTTTTTTTAAATAAATATAAAAAATATTTAATAATAGATATCTAGTTCTAGGAGCGGGTTATTGGGTTAATAGGGGATAAGGGTGGGAAGTAATTTAATAATAATTAATTAATATATGTTAGTTAATATTTCTAATTTATACCTAATTGGTAATTAATTAAAAATAATTCGTTAATTAATGAAGATCATATAGTACATATAATTAATTACTAATTAATTGGTAATTAATTATTATTAATTAGTTAATTATATTAATTAGGTTAATTTTTTAAAAAAAATATTTTATTTTAGTGTTAATTACATTGTGAAAAATATTAATAATTATTTAAATTCGTAAATTACAGCTAATGAGTTAATATATTAACGTTATTGTTAATTAATCATTAATTGGTAATTAAATAATAATAATTAATTTTGGGAAAAGGATTTTTTTAAGGGTTCTTGGTCAGTTTTCTGTTTTTAGGTAAAGTGGTATTTTTGGGGTTCAGGGTCAGTTTTCTGTTTTTGGGTAAAGGGGTATTTTTTGGGTTCAGGGTCAGTTTTCAGTTTTTGGGTAAAGGGGTATTTTTAGGGTTCAGGGTCAGTTTTCAGTGTTTGGGTAAAGGGGTATTTTTTGGGTTCAGGGTCAGTTTTCAGTTTTTGGGTAAAGGGGTATTTGTTGGGTTCAGGGTCAGTTTTCAGTTTGTAGGTAAAGGGGTATTTTTAGGGTTCAGGGTCAGTTTTCAGTTTTTGGGTAAAGGGGTATTTGTAGGGTTCAGGGTCAGTTTTGGGTTTTTGGTGTACAGTTGTACAGGGTACAAATATAATTAATTTACATTAAATCAATTAAAGGAAATTACTAATATATAACATTACACCAACTCTAATTTACTGTAGACTGCAGTTGGAATATTATTCAATAATTAATTAGTGCCCAGCACCTATTAAAATTTAATGTAGACTGGAGTAGGAATATTAATTTTTATATAATTAGTGTGCCGCACCTATTCTAATTTAATGTACACTGGATTTGGTATATGAAAAATTACATTATTAGTGTCCAACATATACTCACATTTAATATACAGTGAAAATTTATTAATAAGATTGTTACTTTCTAGTAAGATAATGATACAAATAGTTCAACATGATTGTAGAAACATTTTTTTTATTTATGTTTCAAAAATAATATTTTTTTTCATACATATTTTTTTTATTTACATTACCTTTTAAAACAATTTTGTATAAACACAATCATAAACAACTATACAGAAGCATTATTATTTTGTGAACTCTACAAAAATTAACATTCTTTATTATCTCTTTTACATATTGTTATTTCAGAAAAAAATTAGAAATATCACAAGTATTTTTCAATTAAGCTTTTTTCTGCTTCATTTGTGAAAATCAAATATTTATAATATAAGTTACACATTTTTAACACTTTTTTACATTATTTTATTTTGTGACAATGTAGTTATATTTCTATGCATTGTTAACATAAACATTATTTTTTTCATAATATTTAATTATTACATTCATGTACATATTTGTTAATTAAATCATTGTAGGATTAAAGAATTTTTTTTAACAATAATATGAACATACATTTTTATTTCCCTATTTTGTTAAGTATAGATATTATATTTTAAACTTGGGACTATTTTATTGCATTTGGGTGCTTTATTTTGTAACCGGGTTAGGTCGTTTTGGGTTATTTGGAAGAAGGACTGATCGCGGTTGGGAGACACTTCACGTCGCTTCAGGTAAGGTTCATTTTATATGTTTTATGTGTATTTTTATGATGTTTGTAGACTAGTGACCTTATATTTAGTGTTGTTGAATGTGAGGGAGTCATGTTTTAGATTTTGAAAACAGATATTTACTTATGGTATATACACGTAGTGTTAGTTAGTTAACTATTTATTTATAGAGTGAATTTAAGTCTTTTAGGGTATATCTAAAAGTTAAATCATCAATGTTAATATGTTGGTATCGAATTACTAGCTAATTAATGTGGGTGGGAATGTCTGTTTTCTATGTTTTTGTCATAGGTGTACGCTACATCGGAAGTTCCATTTTTTTTCAAGGAAGTGTTTGTTTGTTTAATTCAACACTGATTTACAAACAGTTCTTTACATTTTTCTGGTTTCCAGGAGCGATTCTTTCTATTTTCTAATTTTTCAGGTTTTTTATGGTTATTCGATGGCTCTGGACCACGTGGATTGCTTAATTTTGGAACAGTTGTATTTTTACATTTTTTTGGGGTTAATTTTGCACTACATGGATTACTTTGGTGGAGAAGGACGTTATTGGATTGACAACATAATTGGTAAGTCATTGCTTTCTATTTTTGTGTGGGTGGGTAAAGTCATATTTATTATGGAATTGTTTTTTACTTGTTATTTAGTTTTAATGTGTGCATATATTATAATAATATCTTTATATATTGCATACATTAAATAATTTACAAGCTCACGTTACAGATTTTTGCATACTTAGGTGATACTTTTAGTGTTTTATAACAGTTTGAGAATTATTTACAGTAGTGTTTTGGCTATGATGTTTAGGTATTCTATGCCTTTTGTATTAGGGTAAAGTTTTACTTGCTCTTCCAGGTACTTGTGCATTTGTTTATTTTGCTTGGATGTTTTTGGGACAAGTTCTGTTACAGATTGGTCCATTCTAAATTCTTGATAGCTCTGTTCTTTCTGTAGGCATTTAATGAATTTTTCTAGAGTAGGTTTGGTTCTGCCAGTTGATTGTACAAATGCATTGTGCCAACCTTCCACTGCATTGTTAGTTTTTGATTCTCCGTTAAGGGTACTATTGTACACGTTCCACCAGGGTATGAGGAATTTTGGATTTCGTCTGTGGCCAGATCTGTGGAGTCTGCCTACCCAGGTGTCTTCAAAGTAATCGAGAAAAGGACTTAATCTAGCTTCATTTTGTTTGTAGAATGGACTGTCTATAATAATGTTGTAATGTTCAGCTACATCTGTTACAGGGACATAGGCAAGTGCAATGAGTTTTTTGATTTGGAAAGCAAATGATGAATTTGTAGCATATTCGACACTTAGGGTAGTTTTTTGAAGGTGTCTCCATAAACACTGGTTGAAATGATAATAGCAGCCTTGAATGCAGGTATGGGGGTGGATTTTTAGAATAGTTGAGAGCATTGCATGCTCAAAATCAAGAATGATTTTTTCTGGAGAAAAATCATTCGTTTTTTGTTTTATTATATTTAATAATTCCATATATGTAGAATTATTTTTGTTTGGCAATAGTGCATATAGCAAAGGGATGTTGCAGTTGTGGTAGAGGCCATGTATTGTGTATAATTGGAAAAATGGTTTGGGACAGATGTTAAATGTTCCATCCATCATCCAATATTGGCTTTGCTGCAGTTTAACTAAATTCATATTGGTACCAAAAATTATAAGCCTTTTGTCATTGTTTTCGTTGTCATAAATTATAAATGGTTGTTTATTTAAAGTTATTATTTGGTTTGCAGTTAAATTTATATCCTGATATGTTCTGGGAGATGGTGTTGTAGCAGTTGTAGCTGCTTTCGTTCGTGCTATAGTTCTTTTTAAGGACCGGATATTTGGCATTTGGGTTGTGGCTGTTTTTGGGATTTTAGGAATGACTTCTTTTAATATGACATTTGTTTGCTTTTGGGAACCTGTACTAGCTTCTTTTATATTTTCCAAAGTTGTTCTAACTTCTATTTCAGTAACATTAGGTGGATGATTGTGTTCCCTAGTATACAGTACTGTAGCTTCTCTAGTTGTTGCTCTTCCATAGCACTTGTTCGAATAATATTTACTACATTTCCAATTAACTTTCATGCCATATTGCTTTTCTTGTGTATATGTGTAACCCATGTAGCATAGTAATAGTTTTCCTTTTTGGCTGGTCACAAATTCGGCTCCTTCGGTCATTTTGTACTTTGTATATCTATAAAATATATATAATAGTTAATGTCAAATTAAATATGATAAATAATCTATGTTAGTGATAAGTAGGAATGTTTATACTTACGTGTTTTAGAATTTACAGCAAAACTTAGGACTTCCTTGCTTCTTTAGTTGGGGATAAATGGTTGTGATGTTGTTGTAGCTGTTATGAGAAACTGGAAAGTAGTATATTATTAATTAATGTTTAGGTACATTTGCAATGTTAGAGCTCATTTCTACTACAAAAGTGTATCTTCATGATTCACATTGTGAAGATACTTACATATTTTTTTTGGTTGGTATTTGGCAGTATAATTGTTTCTTCAGCTTCTGTATTCCTATGCTTTGTTCACAGTTAGTTTGAGTAGAATATTCAGTAGTCGTAGTATCTAAAAAAATAGTTTTATTTAATTATTTAGCATGTTGTTAAGTAGTATGAATAGCAAAGGGGCACTGGGTATTTAGCAGGTAAATAAGTAGTAGTAGCAAATAATGCAGTTTCTATTTTATGTACTTACTTAGGAAAAAGTATTGTAGAAATAGTACTGATGTCCTTAGTTCAGTAGTAGTGCGGTTTTCAGTAGTAGAATCTACAGAAAAAAAGAAATATGTGGGGCACAACTGATTATTTCTGTGTGTTTAGATTTATGTGCACATAATGAAACAATGTGAAATTACTTACATAGTTTTTAGAATCTGTATTCCTATGCTTTGTTCACAGTTATTTGGAGTAGAATATTCAGTAGTCGTAGTATCTTGAAAAAATAGTTGTATATTATTATTTAGCATGTTAAGTATTATGAATAGGAAAGGGGCACTGGGTATTTAGCAGGTAAATAAGTAGTAGTAGCAAATAATGCAGTTTCTATTTTATGTACTTACTTAGGAAAAAGTATTGTAGAAATAGTACTGATGTCCTTAGTTCAGTAGTAGTGCAGTTTTCAGTAGTAGAATCTACAGAAAAAAGAAATATGTAAGGCACAACTGATTATTTCTGTGTGTTTAGATTTATGTGCACATAATGAAACAATGTGAAATTACTTACATAGTTTTTAGAATCTGTATTCCTATGCTTTGTTCACAGTTATTTTGAGTAGAATATTCAGTAGTTGTAGTATCTTAAAAAAAATAGTTGTACATTATTATTTAGCATGTTAAGTACTATGAATAGCAAAGGGATACTGGGTATTTAGCAGGTAATTAAGTAGTAGTAGCAAATAATGCAGTTTCTATTTTATGTACTTACTTAGAAAATGTAATAGTAGGTTGATAGTCTGGTTCTTCTAGTTGTTGTGCAGCAATTCGGATAGAGATGAATCTCCTTCAGTGACTTTTGGCAAGTAGTTTGTGCTTACATTTTCATTGCTTATATAGGGGAGTGTCAGTAGTAATTAGTTTGGTATTGGTTCATTAAAAAAATTAGGGTTGTGATTGGTTAGTTAGTATATTTGAATTTCAGTTGTGATTACTTTGTATTAGAAGTGAAAAACCAAAAATAATTCTAAAAGTATACAAACTAGCATAGAATATTTTTATATGTGTAGGTGATATAATTATACCAATAGGAAATATTTGATGAATTAATAGTGTGTCTATAGTATTAATGAAAGTATAGTATGTTTATTTTGATGTGAAAACATATAAAACGTTAATTAATTATGTTAACAGATGCTTATAAAAAGTCGATATAGTTTATAATCCGATATTTATGTGCACAATATTTTTGAAGTCGATATTATAGTTAATGTCATTATTTTTTGTAGAAAGCGATATTTTTGTATTCCGATATTAATGTAGTCGATATCACAGTAAACGATGTTTTTGTATATCGATATTAAAAAATCGATATTTGTGTATATATATAGTTAAGTATAGGAAGCCGATATTTTTGATTTCGATATATTTGTTGCAATATTTTTGTACATCGATATTGTGGGTTTCGATATTTTGTCAGACATTCCCGTCGCGCATTGCTGCGATCTCAGAAGAAAGGAAATTTAAGGAAACTTGTTATGATAACATTCAATTTACATTGTGTCATTTTTATTGAAACGTATTCATTTTAATATGGAAAGCATTTTAAAGTGTTGTTTTAATTCTGTTTATTTATTCGCATGCTTGTGGATACACGGTATATTTTTTGTTTTTCCATCTGGAGCGTACAGGAATAAATCAGAAGGTTTTCCGACACGTGAGCTGGCCACATACAGTTGTTCATGTGAG
This sequence comes from Lissotriton vulgaris, assembly GCF_964263255.1. Classification (NCBI taxonomy): domain Eukaryota; kingdom Metazoa; phylum Chordata; class Amphibia; order Caudata; family Salamandridae; genus Lissotriton; species Lissotriton vulgaris. The sequence continues at coordinate 382,327,907 of NC_141697.1, forward strand.
AAGCACGGATTCTCCAAATGTAGTCCACACACTTGCAGCGATTGTCCTTGTGCTTTGTTAATGGTCATTGCGAAAGTGAATCGCACCGTAAACTGTAAACGTTCAGTATTGCAAAGATTATGAGGGCCCTGGGGGGCCGAGGGGGCCGATATTTAACAATTTTAATTTCATTTTTTTGCCAGAAACCTTCGCGGGAGTGTACTCAACAACTTCTCAAAGTTTCATGACGATGGGATGAATGGTGTAGTAATGCATAAAGGAAAAACAGACATTCTTTCGTTTTTATACATATATAGATTAACACAAGACCACAAACGACAAAAATCCACAATATTACACTTAAGATTACTTAAAAGATGATTAAAGTCTCTTAGCTCAAGTTGTTGGTAAATGGGACAAAGTTCTCAACAAAGTACCTGGATGCGTAACGCAAAGTAAAGAAAAGGCTCGCAAAAGGGGAGATGCGTCAGTTCCATGACCAGGGGGAACTGTTGCATCCTTCCTCAATGCTTGCGCAGAGTAGGGGCCTCACCGTGAGCAATACCGGTGCGGAGGTGATGCGTAGATTCTCGGCCTGCTGGCCCGTTGCGGTGCGCAAGATGGCGCCTTGATGCGATGCGATGCGAGAAGATGGCGCCCTTGATGCGGTGATGCGATGACGATGCAATGACACACTGGCAGTCTTGCGACGACTCTGTACTTTGGAGCCGTGACAGACCCTGCGACACGCTTCTCTGGTGATGCGATGGTGACTCTATCGAAGGCGTCACGCTTCTTCGGTGATGCGACAGCAGACAGCTTCGATGAGCACACGCTTCCAGGGAGATGCGGGGAAGGCTCGCTTCTCCGGCATTGCGATGATTTCAGCTGCGGCGATGACATGCTTCTTCTCGATGCATCGTGCTTCCAGTCCCAGAGGCACGCAAGTGTCTGGAGTCAGAATTCCCAGCAAGAAAATTCAGGAGGGAGCTGGAGGTGAAGTCTTTTGTCCCTGAGGCTTCAGCAGGAGGCAAGCACAGTTCAAGCCCTTGGAGAATATTCTGTAGATGAAAGTCCTTACAAAGTTCCTTCTCCTTTCCCTTGGCAATGAAGCAACCACTGCAGACCAACCCAGCAAACAGCACACTGGCAGAGGGGCAGTCCAAACTCCTGCAGCTTCCTTGGTTCTTCTCCTTGGCAGAAAGGTTTCTTGTTACAGAAGTGATCTAATTTCTTGGGATCAGGGTCCCAATATTTATACCCCAAAATCCTTTGTTCTCTGAAGGCAGAGGGGCCTCTGCCTAGTAAAAACCAGTTCCTGAGCACTTTGTGACATCAGCCGCCCCACGGGAGGTAGAGCCAGCACAGGGGAGGGAAGATACAGCTCTGGAGCACTCTGTTGACATGATTCCTCCTCTCCATTCACAGTGCAGGGCAGATACATCAGACAAGCCACAGGGGGTGGAGCCAGCATTGTAGACGGAAGCCCAGCCCTATTCAGGTCCCCGGTGCAATTCCTCCCTCCCATCTAGATGCAGATCTCTCTATTCACCACTGGGCTGCCCCAGCCTGTCTCCTGGAATCCCCCAGTCCTGTCACTCACAAACCCAGAAAAGGAATACACAACCTAGCAGATGCAGGCTCAAATGGTTAGGCAAGCAAATACCTACTTTCTAAAAGTAGTATTTGCATACACAGAATATTAAAATAAATCTTACTAAAAGATGTTCTTTATTATTCTGAGTTCAGGCATACTAAATTCGAATTTCTACCATGTTCCCTGAGTCAGTTAGGATTATAAGGATGTAATAATCTAACTGCCCATTCTGGCCTATGAGAACAGGTAGTCTTCAATAGTGAAAAACCAAAATGGCTGTAATTCACTATTAGAACATGCTACGCACATCAGAGCATGTCCTACCTTTTAATTACAATGCACACTGCCCTTGGGCCTACCATAGGGGTGTCTAATATGAAGCAAAGGGAAGGTTTTGGGACTGGCAAGTTGGTGCACTTGGCCAAGTCGACATGGCAGTGCTAGACTGCACACAGGCCTTGCAATGGCAGGCCTGAGACACATTTTACAAGCTGCTTCTGTGGGTGGCACAACCAGTGCTGCAAGCCCACCAGCAGCAATTGATTTACAAGCCCTGGGCACACATGGCGCACTGTACTAGGGGGTGACAGATAAATCAAATAACCCAATCATGGAATAACCAATTAGTATATCAAATTAACATGGGGAGCACTTGCACTGTTGCACTGATTAGCAGTGGCACAGTGCCCAAAGCATAAATCCAGCAAAATATATCAAAGCAGAGGAGGCAATCCATCAAAATGGAAGGGAGACTCACACCAATGATGTCAGGTCTAACAGTGGTTTGCACGTGTTTTCACTAACATGAGAATGTGCCATGCACAGGTTAATTTTCAGTAGACATTGTTTTTCTATAGTCTCTCCCCTTAGTCCCAGAAACACACATATCAGAATGCGATGGCCTTGGTTATTATGTGTTTGTAGGAGACAACTTTATTCCTTCAAACTAAGCAACATTGTTATTCTGCATCTCTAGCAGAATGCAATATTTAAACCATGCCCGTGTTGAAGTTGTTGAGAGACACCTCACTCTGGAGTTATCATGAATGCTCCAGAGAACTTTGAATAAAATTCAGCCCCGCAGGCCCCAACATTCATCTTAAGGAGGGAGATAGCTGTGCAACCAGAGATGTGTGTAGGCTTTCACATTCAGATGGATTGCATTCGCTAATGCATTGAGGCCGGCTTCATGAGGCATTACACCAAGAAATAGGTTTAGCTCATTCAAACTTGGTCTGGTAGAAGGATGATTCCATTGTGCTCTTGTTAGAGTAGAAATACTATTGATAGATAGGAGTAACATTAAAAACAACTTACATGGTTGAATTGTTTTTTTTTTCACCATTCTAATAATGCTTATAACAATGATGTGTTTCATAAGTCTCATAATTGCAGTTCAGGTTTTATTTGCAAGGATTGCCTTGTTTCAACAAACATTTGAACGTGTATTGTTGCCTCTTTTCTCTATAGTACTTTGGGCATGCAAAAGGGACAAACGAAAGAGTTGGATCTGTTTCAAAGAATTCCTTGGGAATCAGATTGGTCATATTTGAGGTTACTGACAGTATCTACAACTCTGAAGGGTTAGGAGTTTAAATATGGTACTGTGAGCTGACCGAACCAACATTTACTTTTCTTTTAAAATTATGGGGCATATTATCAAGGGGGTTTATCTCCGCTTTTTTGGCTTTAAAAGCCAAGAAAGCGGAGATAAAATTATCTCCCTATTACCTAGCTGTCGCTAACACCAGTTAGCGACAGCTAGTAGGAGATAGCGAGCATCTTGGGCACCACTTTGCATGTCAGTGATATTTATCACTAATGACATGCAAAGTGGGCGTGCCAAGATGTTAGCAACTGGAAACAGTCGCTAACATCGCTATCTCATATTACCAACTTTTGGAGATATTCGCGCTAAGCGCAAATATCTCCAAAAGCTAACACCTGCCCTGAGCAGTTCTTAGCCATGTTATCCAATGGGAGGTGGATAACATGGCTAAGAGCATAAGCTCAGTAATGCATGAATATCGCTGACTTTTCAGCGATATTCATGCATTGCGGCCGATTTTTATCGCATTTGCGATAAACCTTGGTAATACCAAGGTTTATCTGCGATAAAAATCACCGCAGCTCTGCGGTAAATTTTTGTCTCTAACCAAGCAATAGCGATAATTATCGCTATTGCTTGGTAATATGCCCCTATATTTATTGTTCAATTCATAGCATATAATACAAATACAATCAGTTAGACCACCAGTATGAAAATTAAATTCCACAGAATAACAACATTATTTATATTCACACAGATATCTCCATTTAATTAAGCATAGGTCCCCAAATCTGCACCCCCAGTTTTTTCTTCTTCAATGATTTCAGGCAGTACAAACTATATTCCAAATTAAATATATTGAAGAACTTTGCTCGCCACATCTCAAACGATGGGGCATCAGGTTGAAGTCACACTGAAGCAACACATAGTCGAGCTACAGAAACAGCTATAAATATAAGATACCTAAATGAATAGCCAGGCTAACCTATTTTAATACCCTCACCAACTCCTGTTAGCATTACCTCTTCAGAAATAAACACATCAGCCCCTGTAATCTCCGTTAGAAACTGCTCAATATGATTCCTAAGCTGGAGAAGTACTACACATTCATAGAATATATGTACAATATCCGCTTTTTCCATATGACATCTGAAACATTTCCCATCGTGGCCCCCCCACTTCATCATTTTTACAGGGGTATGATATAAATTGAAAAGAGTCTTATAGTGTTGAGAATGTAAATTTGCTGTCAGAAGAACTCTAGCAGCAGTGTCAATTGATTGTTGCACATATATGTCTACGGTCCCAAACCGTGCCCTCCATTTCCCTTCCTGATTCCCTATATTGTCCGGCTGGGCCTCAATCAACATTCCATATCATATCCCTTTTTTATTTCTTTTTTTAACTTCCTCCACTAGGGTATTAGGAGTTATCACTAGATGCCTATAATGTTTAGCTAGAAAATCTCTTATTTGTAAATATTTAAAAAAAATTGGGCAATTTATACTGTTCCATTAAATCAGAAAAAGAAGCGAGTATCCCGCCACAATATATATCCCCTATTTGTCTGATCCCCTTATCTCGCCAACTATCCATCTTTACATCCCAAAAGATAGCAGGGAATATAGCTGTAGAATTCAAAGATGTATAGTAGTTTATTTGAGTTATTGATAATAATCTACATACTATTTTCCATGCCTTATATGCTGAAGTAATGATTTTAAACCGAGTTCTGGGCTCCAAAAATTTAAATAAAGCATTTCTAACCTGTGTCCCCATCAACATTTGATAAATATTTGGTGCTTCTGCTAATTGTCCTCCCCAGTCAAGAGAAACCGCATATTTTGTCAGAGGCATACTAAATAATAAAATGTAAAATTTGGTACTGCCCATCCCCCTCGCTCTAGTGGTAACATCATGTATTTTTAAGCACTTCTAGCTTTCTTTTGGCCCCAAATGAACCTATCACATAGAGATTGTAGCTTCAATAATTGCAAGTGGGTCAGCTCCAACGGGACTGCCCTAAAATAATACGTAGCCTTTTGGAGAATACACATTTTAAGCACTTTACATCTCTGTGCAATCGACAGGCGTAAACATTCAACCTTATCCAATTGTTTGGCCGAAGAAACTATGGCTCCCCAATTTACCTCTAACAAGTCTTGAAGTGACATCCAGATTTTAATGCCCAAATACCTGGCTTCATCCGTAACCTGTCCCTCTCCAGGGCATGCTCCTCTTTCTTTTTAGAAACTACAATATTGGCTGCATCCCAAGATGGTGGTGGGTTCCCAGCTTGAGCCTCTAAAAATGTGGCCAACATATCGTCCTTTATTACTTGAAAGAGTATTCGATAAACCTCCAATGGTTGTTTATCTGGCCCTGCAGCTTTGCCCCCAGCCAGTGAGCCCAGTGCTTCCTCGATTTCTGCCATTGTAATCAGGGTTTCTAAGGCTCCCCGCTCTTCTTGCCCAAGACCAACTAGATCCATCGTTTGTAAAAACATCTTCATATTATCCTTTTCAACTGTGTATACAGCTTTTCATAGAAGGTGTGGAACACCTCCAGAATTCCTTCCATAGTTTCTATAACACTCCCCTTTCCATTTTCAAATTATACTATTGTTTGTGCCGATTGCCTACCTCTAAGCTTTGGGCCAGACACCGTCCAACAGCTTCCCCATATTCATACCTTTCTTCTTTGTGAGTTTTATATTGGCCAGCAATTTCCTCACTCCAAATCCTATTAATCTTAGCCTTACAGCATGCATTCTTAGTTTGAATCTCCTTGACGTCCTCTTTGTTTCTTATGACTTGTATAAGTTCCCTCTCCCTTGCTTTAGCTCCTCCAAAAGGCCAGACATATGATTCTTATGTTGCCTTTCTTTGGCCAGCCCATAGCTGAGTGTTCCACCTCTCAGCCCTGTTTTTAACGCATCCCATACCATCGACTGGGTAGGTGAGCCTCTATTATTCTCCCAAAATTGTATTGACCATATTTTAATATGGTCAATATACTGACTGTCACCTAGGAGCTTCCTATTAAAAGTAAATGACCTATATTTCCTTGTCTGCCTTATACTAGAGAGGCCAAGTACCGCAGGGCCATGGTCCGACGAGATCCGCGGCCATACCTGTATCTTTGCACCTACAATAAGTAGCCTCAACATAAAAATATAAACCAACCTGACTAATTTATTATTGGGAAATCAATAAAACGTGTAGTCTGGGTCTCCATGGCTTACTGTTGTCCCCACATCTACCAGTCCATGACTCTGCAAAAGTTGTTGCAAGGTTCTATAAACTTTGGATTTACGCCCTATATACTTCTCAAACTTCTCATAGTCCACATCCCACATCTTCCCTTCCCCATGTATGTTAAAGTCCCCACACAATATCAGCGACGTATCCCACGAAGCCAATTCCACATTGAAATATTCCAATGTCTCAGCCTCATCTAAATTCGAGCCATATTCGGTCCAAATATCTTACTGTCCCCTACACTACACATTATAGCCCACCTCTCTAAAATATCTACCTTCTCCCTTCCCGTCCCGAATATTCTGTGTCTAGCTGAAATTGCTACATCCCTATTCAAAATGGACTGTCTGGTTGCTGTAATCAATGTATATCCCAACTCATTCAATATCTTACGATTAACCCAGGGCACATGTGTCTCTTGTATACACAAGATGTCAGGGTTTATCAACCTTAGAACAGCGGCTACTAGTTTCCTTTTGTTTACATTATTCACTCCACATACATTAAATGTGCATATGCCTAGACCTCTGTCAGTCCCATTAGCAGCCTTGTATCAAATAACTTTTTCAAATGTATCTCATTGACATGAATATCTCTACGTAAATCATATTTTCTCTATTATACATGCTATGAATTGATTTTCCCCCTTTACCTTTTGCCCAACCTTCCCCTTACCCCCAAGTGATCCCCCTGCCCTAACCCACCACCTACCTCTCGAATCCCACCCCGTGACCCTCCCCAACCATAGAGGCCTTAGGGCCAATCGCCCTTGTGATGCTCGGTGAATAGCCCACCTAGTGCTTACCCATCCCTCAATATTGTCCTACTGCCGAGTTTACAGTCTCAACAACCTCTCTCGCCCCTTAATAACCTATAGGGTAAAAACATGTTATATAATCACATCAACCACTACGAAGTCAGTAATCTTAATCATACAGACTAAAGATATTCCTTGGCTGCAATGTCCGAGGTAAAAAACGTGTTAGCCCCTTATTTATAACTTTGAGAGTAGCTGGATTTAACAAAAATACTTGTAATCCTTTCGCTTGAAACAGATTGATCCGTTGGCACATCTGCCACCTTTTCTCCACTGTAGAATGACAGTAGTCCGGTCTGACAAAAATCTGTCAGGCCTTCCCAGTCCTCTTCCTGTCAGGCCATGCCAGATTGTGTGCTGCCTGTCACGCCAAGAAATTATTTAGAGATATCAGGATTGCCCGTGGCTGCTGTGGTTGTCCAGTTTTCACTGTCTGTTGCCTAAAAGGGAATCTATGCGCCCTTTGCACTTCCATTGTCCAATTCCTCTCTTTAAGTTCTGGAAAAGCTTCCTCAAACATTTCAACCACAAATTTACGGACATCTGCCCCTCAGCCTCCGCCGGCACCCCCAACATCCTAAGATTGTTTCGACGCAGTCGGTTTTCCATATCCACAAGTTTATTTTGAACGTCATCTTTGTTGGCCTTCATAACTTCTGTAATTAATTTTTGTGCCTCAATCTGATCTTCGAGCACCGAGATACGCGTCTCTGCCTCCGTCATTCTCTCTGTGAAGTCATTGCATGATTTAGCTAACCTTCTAGCCGTATTTTGGAGCTTCCTGCATGCCGTATGAGTTTTTAAATTCTCTGATCGTGTTTCCAGTCTATGCTCTGATAAACATCTATAGATTGACTCAAGCATTATTTCACCCTATATTTTTTCAACCACACCTCGCTACCTGATCAGCGAGGTTCAGTCCATCAGGCGTCATCTCTCCTGAGGAGGAAAGTTCCCATTGAAGAAGCTCCATCCCTTCCATACCTGGTCCTCCTCCATTGAGCAACTTACATAGTGTGAGTATCTCTATACTTGTTACTCCTGGAGCCACACTCTCTGACTCATTGCCAATATTCATTAAGGAGCTTTGTGAAGACCCGTTCTCGTGCAACTGATGATCCTCCTCATCTGACACATCTGAATGTTCAGAGAGGAAATAGAAATCACTTTCCTTGCTGCTGATACCTTCAGTCTTTTCATCACTCATCTCATCACTTTCCTCTGTTAATTCTAAACTTTCTTTTTCTACTGCATTGTCCATAGTGATCTGGTCAGGCTCCAAGACAGACAGGGATACATCCTTACCTGTCTGTTAAAGAAAAGATCCAGGAATCCAGGTAAAAGCCAGATATTTATTTTCAAATAAATCTGGAACAGCACAGCACGTCTGAATATTAACAGGAGATCAGTAATAACTGCCAGTGGTGGAATCTGGAACATGACATGTAAGATGCAGGCATAATTACATTCCATGTTCCAGGCAGTACACATAATAATATGTAACAGAAGGAATAAAAGCAATTATGAAAATGCAACACATCTTAGCCCTAAAACAATTAAGAAGAAAAAAAATCAATATAAAAATCTGCCAGGTAGTCTTTTAGGTCTAGTGTTGCTTTTGACTCTGGAAGCTATAGATTGATCAGAGTGGAAAACATTGTCATGAGTATTCTCTGACGTGTGCAGATTATTAGGAACATTACATTTGGCAACCCTTCGTACATTCCATATCCTTCCATCTTGAATAACAACACTGTTCTTAAAGACTTTCACAACCTTACTAGGAGGATAAAATTTGGAAAATCCTATCACCAGAAAACCAAGTTTTTTAATCGTGACCCACTCCCCCACCACAAAATCAGGAAACTTAACATTAATTTTGGAATCAAAAAACATTTTCATTTTATGCTTTTTATCTTCAACCCGTTTAGCAATGGTATCAACTTCAACTGTATCTTTAGTTTTATTCAATTTTTTGATCCACCAAGGACAAATGTCTGAAGATGGTTCTCTGCCTTTAGAAGCATAAAAGGGCTCACCCCAGTGACTGAATGGGGGGTGATACGGTATGTCCATAACCTTTTTCTCACAACATCCAACCAAAGTTCACCAGATGAGACAGCAGATTGAATACTGTCCTTAAGAACTCGATTAAAGCGTTCAACCTGGCCGTTTTCTCTAGGTTCATACAGAGATGTGGTGACATGCTTGATAGTACAACTTTTAAAAAATTGTTCCATTTCAGCAGAAATAAGTTGTACACCATTATCGGTGACAAAAGTTTCTGGAGCGCCCTCCTAAGCAAAAATCTCCTTTAAAAAAACAATAATTACTTGAGATGAAGTATTACCTACAAACTCAACTTCAGGCCACTTGGAATGATAATCTACCATGACCAGCGCATAACGAGCATTAAGTGGAAGTTGTTTAAAAGGGCCTGAAATATCAAAGGCTACTTTCTGCCAGGGAAAACTTGGCCAAGACACTGGTTTGAGAGGAGCTGAAGACACATGAAGCATTATACATTCTGGGCACTCTCTCACCATCCTGTCAACAATTTTATCAATACCAGAACACCAAAAAGATGCCCTAATGAGGCGCTTCATAGAAGACATCCCTAAATGTCCTTGATGAGACAATAACAAGATCTTTTTTTGCATAGACAAAGGTGGAATAATCTTACCTCCTTTAAACAGCAAACCTCCTGACTCTTCAATTTCAGAATATACATGACAAAAAGGAGACATGTCCACAGAAGCACATCTTTCCTTAGGCCGTCCTTTCTTTACATATTCAAAAATCTGACACAAAACATCATTGCTCAATTTCTCAAACCATTCTTTTTCATCTAAAGTCATAAACTCTTGAGAAACACAATCACTTATAGTAGCAACCACATCATCCTCTTCTGCAGTGACATTACTTCTTCCAGGTACATACACAATTTCAAAATCATATTCTTGGAGCCGAGATGATAACCGGGCTTTACGAGCGGTGGAATTCCATCAACCTCCAGGAGACAAAATCCCAACAAGTGGTTTATGATCCGTCCTAAGAGTGAACCTATTTCCCCAAACATAATTACGAAAATGCTCAACTGCCCATATACAAGCTAATAATTCCCTTTCAATTACTGAATACCTTCTTTCTGTGGAGGACAAGGTTCTTTAAGCAAACGCAACGCACCACTCTTCCCTACCGGAACATTGGCTGAGAACACCTCCAAGCCCATAAAGGCTGGCATCCACTGTAATGATGCATTTTTTGTTAATGCAAAATGATTTCAGAGTGGGAACATTAACAATCTCATTTTTAATCTGCTTAAAAGCAAGATATTGTCTGTCAGTCCAAATAAAATCAGCTGAATTCCTAGTCAATTATCTAAGGGGTTCCATTTTAGTGGCGAAATTTTGTATAAACTTACTATAATCTTCGCATAAGCCTGTGAAAGAAAGTTGCTTTTCCTTGTCATCAGGAGCAGGAACATTGATAATAGCCAACTAGAGCCTTCTTAGGTACCACACCCTCGCCTGAAAGGGTATGACCCAAGTATTCCACTGATTTACAAAAGAACTTGCATTGTTCTAATCTAGAGCAAACCTCTTTAAGGTGAATAAGATGTTCACTGTCATTTTTCGAAAAAACAAGAATGTCATCCTGAAAGCACTTGACATACATCCCCACATCTTTAAAAATGTGATACATAGCCCTCTGAAATACCGAAGCGGCCAAAGCTAAACCAAAAGGCATCCTTTTGAATTGGAATAAGCCATGAGGAGTAATAAAAGCTGTAAAATGCTTAGAGTCCTCAGTAAGCTCGATCTGATGGTATGCAGACCTATGATCCAAGGTGGAAAAGACACACGCACCATCCAACATACATCCCATTTCGTTAATATTGGGAAGTGGGTGACAGTCTGTAACTAGATTAGTGTTCAGTGCTCTTAAATCCACACATAATCTGATACTTTTATCCTGTTTAAGTGCCAAAACAATGGGAGATACCCATTCTGAAGACTCTACCTCCTCAATTATGTCATCCCTAATCATAGTATCTAACATGTCCTTAAGTTCATTTCTAATACTTATAGGAACTCCCCTTAATTTCTGTCTGACTGGAATGGAACTGGGCTTCACCTTAATTCTGTGGCTAAAACCTTTGAGTTTTCCTAACTTGTCAAAAAAAACATTTGGAAAACATTGTGGAAGATCAGTGGATGTGGGTAATGCAGTGAGCTCAACAGTAGACATAGATACAGCAAGAACAGAAACTGGGTCTTTCATTCTGGAATTCAAAATAATCCCTAATTTGGCTTGATCCCGCCATCCCAGCACAATCACACCTTTGTATGCCACATATAATTTGATGACAGCTGAACTGCTTTTGAAAGAAATAAGTATTTCTTTAAAACCTATGAAATCAATTTTTTAACCATCAAAATTGTAAGCAATAATATCCGGTTCACACAAAGCATTAATATCAACAAGGTCTCCAAACGATTCTGTACAATATTCTTGTGTAATGATAGTCCACGGAGAGCCAGAATCCACCATGAGTTCTAAAACTTTACCCAATATACTTACTAAACATTTGGGAGAAGGTATTTTGTCGGTCTGTGATATATCAAATGAATCTTGGACGATTACATCAATGCCAGACTCAATAGTGTCTGAAGCACTATCCACCTGATCAGAGACATAAGACACTTTACCATTGGCAATTTTTGAAGAAGAAAATGAGGGCCTCCTAGTATCATGAAATGATTTGACAGTATTTTTACACATATTAGCAAAGTGCCCCGAACGACCACATTTGGTACACTGCTTACCTATAGCCGGACATTGTGGAGAAGAAGCAATGTGGTCAGGATTACCACACCTATAACAATAAAATTGCTTGCTTTTACCGTCACTTTTGTAGACATAAGAATTCTTAGACTCTTGAGATTTAATGGTGCTAACTTCACTACAAGAAGTAGAAGAAGTGGAGGTAGTAGTAGCTTTGTCAAGAGACTTAATCCATTTATCAGATTGCTCAAGAGCTTTAGCTGTTCTAATCGCTGTTTCCAAACTGGGATCACCCAAGATCCAGAACTGTTATTGAACTTTCTTGCTCTTTACATGTAATGATTTGATCCCTGATCATTTCATCAGTCATCAGACCAAAGTTACAATGTAAAGACAAAGCACGGAGAGCAGTTGAAAACTCATCAAAACTTTCATTTTCATCTTGGGCTCTAGTATAGAACTTGAATCTGTTAAGTGCAACACTAGTAGTAGGTTTGAACCTACCCTCAATCCTCAAATTAGATTCATCGTACACATTAGCATCACCACCAGATCTAACAGGTGGTAGAGTTCTGAAGACTAATTGTCCTTCTGATCCAAGGCAATTGATCCAAGGCAATGTAAGAATATGTTCTTTTTCCTCTCAGCAGACATACGTTCTCCATCCATTGCTTTGAGGTAAGTAAAAAATTCCTCCTTCCAAGGATGCCATAACGCTACTATTAGTGCTATAACTGATGTAGTAGTGTTTTTTGTTGCCGTACATGAAACAAGTGATGAATGTATTAGCATGTTTTTAAGGGATTTTTTGTATGGTTATTGTGTTTAATTGGCAATATAAAAAGTGATATTATATACCTTTGTTGAAAATTACCCTGACTGGGGATTAATCAGTTCACTTTTTGTGACAAAGCTGAATATTGGATCCAACACGTAAATGAATCCTTAAGGAACACTGTTTAATTGTTATTTAGTATTCTGAATTCAGCATCCTACTTTGTCACTTCAGTTTGGTGCCAGAAGATCAGAGTAGAGCCAACTTGAAATCTGTAGTTGCTGAAGTTGCTTCAATTACAAGATCACCTTGCACCTTTTCCTGCTCAGTGACTTCATGTTCTGACTTAATTACTTATTTGGAGCTCAAAACCCATTACAAGGGAGAGGTAGTACAGGGATGTTACAGATGTCTCAATGAGAATTATAAATATAGGATTCACATCACTTTGATGCTTCCCCTTTGCATTAAAACTCAGATCTGGATGAACTTGTAAATAGTGACAGCTGAAGTCCTCTCATTGCTGTGGTCACCCCGCATCCTTTGCCCACTCTTGGTTTCAGCCATGGCCCATCCATAGGGGCTGAGGGGCCACACCCGCCACCCTTTGCCTCTCAAGAAGAGTGTATGCAGATCAGACTACCATGAGCTAGACATTTGGTAAATGTGCAGGCTCCTGGCTGCCAGAGGTGAAGTTTGCTGGGCTGAGGATGTCACAGCTCCTGTGGGCATGACGTCCTCAGCTCAAGAAATGTACTAGAGGTCTTCCTCCTCATGACGAGAAGGAATGTCACTCATTGCCTCGAACCTGGGTTCTTCAGTTTTAAGCCCAAGTGGGTTCAGCAGTCTCACTGACCACATCCCACTCTGTGATGAGGTTGGGACTGTTACCTTCTCTCATTGGCTGAAGGCAGCAGCCCCAACCCTCCTGCGATCTTCGAGACTCAGGACTTCTGCCTTCCTTCATTTGCTGTCTTAAGGTTAACCAATGAAGAAGACAGCAGTCCCAATCCTACTGGGACTTCCGAGGCCGAGCTGCAGGTAAGTGTGATTTTTTTTAAATTAATGTTTGGTGCATGTGTGTTTGTTTGAATATTTTGTAATGAGTGTTGTGAATGGATGTGTGCGACTGTACGCATGTGTGAATGAAGGGGTGTGAGTGTGTATGTGTGTGTATCAGTGAACTGTCCACCACCCCTCCTAAAATGACCTGCAGCCTCGGCTCTATGTATGCATAGTCACTTTGTAGGAGCTTAGAATCCTTTAGTAGGGTATGGCTGGAAGTTGCAGCTGTGGATGGATCAATTAAGTTGAATATCTTCTGCATGAGCTTTCTCTGAAGGATTTTTTCTAGCTCCAAAGAGGTAAACCAGCAAAATGTACCTGTCTAGCACATGCTTTTCTCGAGTAGGCTCAGCACTTCATGCTGATTCTCTGCTGGACAAACATCTTTAAGTACAGTCTTTGTCAGATATTTCACAAGTTTCTTACTGGAAATCTTTTGGAGGGGCAAAGTGACAGATCCAAGACGGAGACACACTTCTCTATTAATTGACCTAAAGGGCACAGTCTAAGTCCAGTCCTAATTCCAAGCTGTTTCATTTTTCCGAAGTACATTCTTTTATCCAGGGTTTTTCTGCCACCCACAGGAGGCCAGCAGGCAATTTATTTATTTTTATTTTATTTATTTATTTTGAAAGTTTTATAGAGCGCGAACAAGACCCTTGCGAATATCAGAGCGCTTTACAAACATTGAGTTTACTTAAACAACAAAGAGGATACTTATACAACAAATAAAGCAGATAGAGCATGTATACATAGCATCTTGTGCAACGAAAGCAAAGAAGGTGCCATAGCAACCCTTTAAAAAATACTTTTATAGTCTTGAGTACAAGGGACATCTTCTCCCTTGCAGCAGACTGCAGAACAGCCTTTTCTCTTCTTCCTTATTTGTCTTCTCTGTGGAATAGTGTTCTGTGTTGCAGGTGGCAGCAAAATGTATTTGTAGCTCAGCATTGATTCATAGGAAGGCCCTCTACCTACTTCTACTCAGTTGCGACCATAGCCACTTCCCAGCTTTGCAGCAGTTCTCTTGACTTGTGGTTCAAACAATATTGGGATGAGACTGTTAGAATTACTACCATGACTTCTGGTCCAAACAATGTGAGGATGACACCGCTAGAACTATGACCTAAGTAATGCTATTAAACTGCGTTACCTCACTCCCACCCCCCTCCACTCCCCACTAAGTTCTGCTACTGTACCACACTTATGAAGAAGGGTAGCAGGCCTATTGATAATAGAACCACTTGTAATTCAGGCTTTCACTGTGTGCCTGTCCTCACACAAATATGGTAAGCTTTAGAATACCTGTATGTGCATTTGTGTAGCTATTTGGTGTCCTCTTCCCTTCTCCCTCCTCATAAATATTTTAAATGTAGTGGTTAATGTTCCCTTGATTAAATTACCCTATGCTCTTGCTAGGGAAGTGGCAATGTTGAAGGCATAAGGATTAAGTTTGTAATTTGTTATGGGGGGATATCCACCACTGTTCCACCTTTCTACTCATACTGAAACCACACAGATACACATCAAGGTTACCGGAATTATGGTTCAACAGTTCAACCACTCTAAGTGTGGGCAATTACATTGGTCATATGACAAGCAATCTTTACAGACCACTAAGTAACTTTTATTTTTAGTAGCTTTATATTGTGTGTTGTGGTGTTGTAATGTGTTTTTGATTGTTTTGAACATGGTTTTTCTTGTCCATGATAGTTTGTGGCCCTGAATCTTCTCAGAACTTGTTCTGATTATTTTTTAGTCCTGATACCCTTTTAAGACTGCCCAACTGGGATAGCTTTTGGTAGTGGAGCTCATATAGTGGTACACAAGCACCTGATGATCTCCCTGAGTAAATAATGTGCATGTTATCCAATGTCTCAGGACTATGGCTGTACTCAATGCGTCTGATGTACTGTACATTAGGATTACGGGATTATGCAACAGATGCAAAATGTTATTTGCTGGGGGACATGCTGTGATACTCCCTTTGTTGTAGCATGAAAGCAATGAGCAGAGCCATCATTTGAGGTGGTTAGTTTTTAAGGGGTGAACCACATGCAATGTAAGTGTTGTAATAACCCCCAATAAAGTAAAAAATACCAGCAATTCTCTGCAGTGTAAATCACACAGAATATTTGCTTTCCTACTGGAACTTCACCATACATAATGATATGATGGGAGATATTCAAAACCTGTTCACAGAGTGCCACACAGTACTGTCTGGTGGTGATGGCTCAATCTTACTGTACTGATCAAAGCGCACTTATAAGTGAGTGCATTTGTTTTCAGATGTAGTAGGCCTCTATGACTGTGAGAGCTCCAGGACGATGACTGAATTTGATTGGATCATACGTGCATTTTATTTATCAATATAGATTTATTATGTTTTCAGTAACAGCACATATGCAATTCAACACAATAAATAAAGAGAAAAAGAGAAAAGTAAGAGAAGGAAATTAGTGCATGAGGACTCGCAACAACAACAACCAAATTATAGACAAAAACATATAACCGCAACACTAAAATACCAAGAACAGCACAACATTTGAATAGATTGTTGGTAAAATGAACTGAAATCAAATAGATCATCTCTGTCCCTAAAGAGGAGTAACACAACATCTACTATTTGACTAGTATTAGAACCAGATCGCTATATAAGCCATAGTAAAAAGGTTTACACCTTTTTACTAAGAGAGACAAAAAGAGGGAACCATATGGATTCATATATCTGACTCTTATCCACTAGATGATAAATTAGATTGTTGTGTATGCTGCGGCTGTCCTATCTAGCAACCAGTGAACAGGATGTAGCCTTACGGCTAGAGCTGCTGACCTTGGAGTGGAACCGGTTTCGAGCCTCAGTGTTGGCTCAGCGTCCTGTCATCCTGGGCAAATCACGTAATCTCCCTGCGCCTACCAAAAAATGAATGTGCACTTGTGTAATGTAACTGGTGCTCATGTAAAGTGCTCCAATACCTTCGAGTCAAGATCCGGCCACGGCCTGTGGAGGGAGTTTCGGTGGGGCGGAGAGGCGGGGTGGGGGACGGGCAGGGTGGGGGATGCTAAAAACTGGAGTATGGATAATTGAAGGTAAGTAAACAATTTAATTATTAAAACAAATTTCGTAGCGCACCCTGCATTGCATTTTGAGATGCAGGGTGCGCTACGAAATTTGTTTTATTAATTAAATTGTTTACTGACCTTCAATTATCCATACTCCAGTTTATAGCACCCCCACCCTGCCCCTCCCCCGCCCCGCCTCTCCGCCCCACCGAAACTTCCTCCACGAGCCGTGGCTGTCAAGATCACGCTAAATAAATCTGCAACAAAAAAGCCGGTATGAGTGAAAAGGAGGATGACAGTGTTTCCACCCATTCAGGATACACATTTTGGCCACTGCCAGTGGTGTGTCTATTCACTTTTTCCTGTCTCTGGTTAGATATGAGAAATGTGTCACATATTAAAGCAATGATTGGGACAAGTTCAACATGGAGTTTTCTGTAGAATTCATGATATTACTTAATTCACACTAATAGGTTTGTAGGGATCCTCAAGACCGTAATAAGTGCAGCATTTACCCATCTTTGTCTCCACATGTCCAACAACCTGCAAACTGGGAGGGATTGGGGTGTTTTATTCTTTGCAGGGACCAATGCCAGTCAAGCAGCAATTTGAATTTCAACTTTGCCTCTCGAAGCCCCGATGATCATGTGTCTCCAACAAAGTATCCCCAACTTGATTTGCATACTTTGTGTCATGCTCTATTTGTCATCGCCCCCTTCAGTGGCCGTATAAATACTTAGAGTTAATTTCTTGAGTTAACATACTGTACAGAACGGAAATTACTTCCTTAAATAGCTCATCTGCGGAGCACCTCTGCCCCTTTGAATGATTAGTTCACAGTAACATTGGAGTAAACACCACAGAGTTCTGGAGCCCTTTGAGTAGAAGAGCGTGCACTATCCAAATATAGCTTTAGCCACATGACCTATTAAATATGACATCAAGCATCTAGCATGAAAATGCTATGAAAACATGATAGTTCGTTCCTTGATTAGCAGTTTTTGGCTTTCAATTTGTATGGTGTTTCTACCTTCTCTTACTACCTATTTTAAATTAAAGTACTGTTCTTTGAAGGTCAAAATCAGTTAGACATTAAGTTTAATAAGCATTATTGACTGTGTCATGTTGTATCTGATTTCTGCATTCTAAAATAGCGCCTTACTGGTTAGCATCACTACCAGTTGCAAATTAAGAGCCTAAATGGAGGAACTGGCTATCCAACTGGAGTCCAATTGTATTGTTAGCCCTTTGACACCATCGGAGAATAACATTACACACACAGGATATTGCCCGGCAACGATGGGCTGCTCCAGGACCCCAAAGCCTTAGATCAGGACCCTAGTCACAAGAAAGGTGGGGCTCTGCGGACCCGACAGCTGATATTTCTTCATCCCTTCCCCCCCTTAAACCAATCCAAGGCCCTCATGTTTAGTATGTTTTGTCAATACACACACGTAAGATTTATTTTGTGTTATCCATCATTCTATCTTGTTATAGTTGTTTAATTTAATTATGTTGTGCGTTTTATCCTTGAGCTATGGGGTGAATTTGTTTGGTGCTCTATGAAGAAATGTAATCCTGATGCACAGCTGTGCCTGCAAGCACGACAAAAGAGGACATAAGCGAGAGTGATTCCTTTGCAATTGTAGAGATGGAAAAACAATGTCAGTCTTTCCAAAGAAACAGAATTGCTTTGCTAAACTAGTATGCATTGCTTCTAAATGTAATAGTCTTTAAGCAGTCTGATTTTGGGAAGCATTGCTAGTTCACTGTAGTGTGAGCAAAAGACTGTTACTAAAACCTGCTGGATGACAAGGGCATTCCTCCATGAGTCTGACACGTCTAGATGCTTTGGGCACTTTGCCACTGCTGTTCAGTGCCAAAGTGCAAGTGCTCCTTCTGTAAATTGTGTTTATGGGTTGGTGATTACATGATTGGCATATTTGATTTACTGCTAAGTCCCTAGTACAATGCACTGTGTGTGCCCAGGGCTAGTAAATGAAATGCTGCTACTGAGCCTGCGGCACTGATTGTGCCACCCACATGAGCAGCCTGTAAATGTAACTCAGACCTGCCACTGCGGTGTCTGAGTGCAGTCTAGTACTGCCATGTCGACGGAGCAAGTGCACCCACTTGCCAGGACCTAACCTTCCCTTTTCTTACATGTGAGTCACCCCTCAGGTATGCCCAAGGTACCCCTGTGGGCAGGGAGTGGTGTATGTGAGAGATTGGTGATTGTATGATTGGCATATTTGATTCACTGGTAAGTCCCTAGTAAAATGCACTGTGTGTGCCCGGGGCCTGTAAATCAAATGCTGTTAGTTGGCCTGCAGCACTGATTGTGCCACCCACATTCGCAGCCTGTAAATGTAACTCAGACCTTCCACTGCAGTGTCTGAGTGCAGTCTAGTACTGCCATGTCGACCTGGCAAGTGCACACACTTGCCAGGCCCTAACCTTCCCTTTTCCTACATGTGAGTCACCCCTCAGGTATGTCCAAGGTACCCTTGTGGGCAGGGAGTGGTGTATGTGAGAGGTAGGACATGTCTTGATGTGCGTGGAGAGTCCTGAGAGTGAAATACTGCCAATTTCATCTTTCACTATTGAAAAACTATTTGTCCTACAAGATAGAATGGGAGTTCATTTATAACATCTTTTAAATATGACTTCCCATTGGGTCAAGATAGGAAGTTAAAGTTTAATATGTCTGAACTCAGAATATAAAGATGCATCTTTTAGTGAGGATTATGTTTACATTCTGTGTATAAAAATACCACTTTTAGAAAGTAGATATTTTCTTGCTTAGCCATCCTGTGTGCCTCTGCTAGGTTTGTGCATTGACTGTCTGACTTTGGAGTGACAGGGGCTGGGGATGTGCATTATGTTCAGACAGCCACTTGGGGGTGAGGTGTGTCCTGACTTTCCATGGTGAGTCAGGGCTGGGCTGAATAGACCCGGGCTGCATTCAGAGTCGGGGGGATATTTCTTTCACACCTGAATGGGCCTGGTCTGCGTTGAACAATGCTTTCTCCACCTCCTGCTAGGAAGCTGCAACAGGTAGTACAAAACTGAATTTGGCTGGGCAAAGAGATTCTCTGTCACCAGAGAACAAAGGATTTTGTGCTAATAAAAGTGGGGCCCAGACCCCTGAACTTTAGGTTACTTCTGAGATTCAAGAGGAACCTTTGCCAAGGAGAAGAGCTAGAGAAACTTAGGAGAAGTACTGCCCCCTTGCTGTGTGCTGCCTGGGGTTGGCCTGCAGTGGCTGTTTCTGCCAAGTAAAGGACAAGGACTTTCCTGTGTGCTGTGTCCCCTGCTTGCGGAAGATCTCCAAGGGCTTGAAGTAGATCTTGCCTCTGGAGGTTGTTCCTGTTGTTGGGAGCTGAAAAAGTAATGCAATAGCGAGAAGCATGATTCATCCACACCTGTTTCCGACGCATCACTAAAGAAACGGACGCAGCACCTGCCCGCGGCGGAAGATATTGCCACACGCCGTATTGAGTGCACCGACCTACGAAGTTTCAGTTCACCGCACCGATTCTTTTGCTGTACCTGCTGTGCGGCTGCAGAAACCAACGCATCTTGGGACCACGGCTTGTGAACCCAATGCAGCGCTGATGCTGCATCGAAAACCTCATGCTTCACACCAAGTCTACATCAACGCTGGAACCACAGTAAGAAACCCATGCATCACCTCCCCGCACAGTAAGAAACCGACGCATCACCTCCCCACACAGTAAGGAACTGACATATCACCTCCCCTGCGTGGCAGTAAGGAACCGATACATCACCTCCCTGGGGAGTAAGGAACTGACGCAACACCATCCCTGCTTGTAGAGAACCGAAGCATGACCTTCCCTGCAGCTGTTTTCGATTATGATTTTGATGCATCCAAGGTACTTTGTGTTGAAAGTATTGCCTCTATAGTTTGATATGGACAGAATTGTTTCAACCTTTTTAAAATCATGTTTTGATTACTGTATTATGGATTGTTTTGTTTTGTTCTTGTTTGGTTTAGATAAAGATTACTTATTTTTCTAATCTGGTGTGGTGTCCATTTGTAGTGTTTTCACTACATTACTGTATGTGTGCACACATGCTTTACACACTGCCTCTGAGATTAGCCAGTCTGCTTGTCCCAAGCTACCAAGGGGGTGAGCAGGGGTTATTTTAGAAGTTTATCACCTTACCCTGACTAGGAAGAAGGGTCCCTACTTTTGGACAATGGTGCAAAGCATTACCAATTAGACGCCCCAATTTCTAACAGGCATGAAGCCCCCCGTCACTCGTGCCACCATTAGCCATTCCAGGCTTTTTGCATTTAACGCCGTGCTAGAACAGTAAGCCTAATGTTTCTCAATTTAAGTATGATCTTTCAGGCTCCAGAATGTAAAACACTGTTGTAAAACAGAAATGTTCTCACAGGCCCTGCACATGTTGTTTTTATGAACTGAAGTTGCTTGTTTACATATGTAGTCTGATTTTAGATTGATCCTACCAGACAGTGCAATTGTCTGGTTGCAGGATGCATATTGTGGGCTTAGAAAGAACACAAAGAAAGATGCAGGCTGCCCACTGCTTACCATCAGTTGCCTTTCATGCTACTCTCATTTTTCTGTCGCTTTTTCATGTCCCAGACTCTCAATCTTGTTTTTGTAGCTCACATGGAGCATTATCTTTTTACCATCTCCTTTGACCGGTTTGCTTCTTTGCTTCCAATGCTTGCTTTTCTACCACAACTTTTTGGTAAAACACTGAGTTACATGAGTTTTCCAGAAGCCTCCATCAAGTACTTTGCTCCTCCTTTACATCATGTGGCTCTCTGTCACCCATGTGCTTCTACCCGCATGTCCATGTTGTTGTACTACCCCCATTGCTTTCTCACCTGTGTGCTTCTCCCTGCCTGCTCCATGTTGTTGTCTCACCTGTTGTGTCACCTTCCCAACCCCACTTTCCATGTTGCTTATGTCTCCCGCCATCTGTGTTGATTTCTCCCTTCAATGCCCTTCTCCCCTGTCGCCCGTTGGTTCCCACCTCCTACATTGCTCCCCCCAATCACACCCTATGTGTTGCCCCACCTGCACCCTCCATGTTGCGCCCCTAACCTGCACTTCAAAAATATGCTTTATAACACTTTTTCTTTTTCTTTTCCAATCCAACTCGGATCTGTAAATAAAAACTTAAAAAAGCGGCAGCATAATTTTGTACATGAGCACATGGATGGTGTGCCCACCTGCAAAATGGCGCAGCTGACCACGTCATTAGGCCTTGCTTCTTATTTAGCCATGCGCAAAAGCATCAGTGATGCTGCAGAGTATGGCTGAAAACCAATGCCAAAGCCAATAGATCTCAATGGCTTTGCTAATACCTGTTTGCAAAGCCTTTACCTAACTGTCTGGTCATGTTTTTTTTTAATTTAACCATTGCCACTATTTCAGTTCTCATTCAAGGTAATTGGCAAACTGTGCCAGACAAGTGCCTCCATTTATAGCTGAATTAGGTATTATCAGTTAACCCCTTAAGCGCTGCCGTCGGCCAACGGTCGTCGCGTGCACTACCTTGGCAGTGCTGCGCACGTCCGTTGGCCGACGCGGCCCCACCCGCACTGGACGCTGAACGTTCGACGCTCTAAACGGGTTAATACTGGGGGTGAAGTTTAGCAGGGTTTACGAGGGGCAGTCCTTTTCTGATTGCAAAAACAAACAAGGACAAGTTTAAAGGTTTACAAAATAGGTAGTACAGATAATGAAATTTAGAATTTAAATAACTTAAAAAAGGCGAACTGTCTGCTCCCAAGCGAAATGGCAATTTTGTAAATTGCATTTAAATTTATTTCAGAGTAAAAGATTTTCATTCCAGTTTTCAACCTTGATTTGCCACCCTGCACTGCAAAATATGCAGCGTAAAGATTTATGATCCCATTAACAACAGCTAGAGTCTAACTTTACTTTAGCATAGGATGATGTAGTGCGAACCAGAGGGCTACCTTAATGCAGGTCACCCCATGGATTGATCTATTTAATCACAGACGTTTTTCTAATGCATCAATTTTCCAGCCGACTCTTCCCTAGCCCTCCCACCTCCAACACAGCCCCACCCATCTGCCAGGGATACTTATGGATGCTGCTGCTCAGCCACACTGCTGGTATGCAAAAGAAAGCCTGTCTGCGCCCGCCCATGCCTGGACTGCGCCCAGCACCAGGAACCCTGGCCCTACGCACAGATACACTGCAGCAGAACTCTCTAAACTGAACCCCGGATGCAGCACCAACTGCTGCCTTGCATTACCGCACTCCACAGCAGGAGCTTTCACCTGCACAGTGCAAGTTTACCTCCACCCCTGCACCCAACTCGACCACACCAACCAGAATCAAGTCAGTTCAGGATGCCAACACCCGAGCTGGCCACTCAGCTGCCTTTTGTTGCACTTCACTCTGCAAATATGTCACCAAAATCTGGGACACCATCTCCATCCTCACCCCGACGTCACCTTCATCACGGAGACCTGGCTCAACTCCTGAGCAGCCCCTGACATCGCCATGGCCACTCCAGCGGCTAAAAGATGAAACATCACAACCTCACTAACAGGCATGGAGAGGGCATCGCCATCGTGCACAAGGAGTCAATCACCTGCACCATCACTGATGATGAGACTACACCAGTCATGGAGCACAAGAACTTCCAGCTCCACGCCGATGACCAATCTACTGTTATAGGCCCCCTCGCATACAGATCGCGAACCGCCCTCAGCGACGCCATTGCTGAGTTCATCACACCACTCTCCGTCAAAACCTAGCACTACATATTCCTGGAAGATCCCAACTTCTACATGGATGACCCAGCTGACACCAACTCCACCGACCTCCTGGAAAAACTGGACAACATTGGCCCTCGACAAGACGTCACAGACCCCACCCACAAATCAGGACATAACCTCGACCCTATTAACGGATGTATGACGGTACAACGCGTATCGTTACAACGCGTACCTTTACGACGCAGGTTTAACAACGCAAGTCGTTAGACCGACTTGCGTTGGGGCGCGCTGGATAGTGAATAGTTTAATTTACTATTCCAACTCCATTCCCCGTGGATAGTAGGGAAGGTGTTGGATAGTAGATTAAACTATCCCCTATCCTAGAGCGCCCTCCAGCGAAAGTCGTAAATCCTGTGTTGTAACGGTACCGCGTTGTAACGGTTCCGTTGTAAAGGATGTTTCCCCTGTCAACATGTCCAGCAACAGAATCAAAGACAGCCACACCTAGAGACTCATCTGGTCAGACCACTCCATCATACACCTCACCCTTTCCGGACCACCCCGCACAACAACTAACCAACACAGTGCCCCCTACTGCAACTGGACCACGGTAACACAGCTCCAATGGACCAATGCTCTCAACACCACGCAGCCTCAAATCACAGATAACCTGGACCCATCAGTAGAGAACTTCAACACCTGGATCACCAGCGCAGCCAACCAAGTCGCTCCCACCAAACCAGCCAGAAGACACATGGCCACCAAAAGAGCCACCTGGTACATGCTAGAACTCAGCGCATCAAAGCGCAGATGCAAACAACTGGAGAGAAAAAGGCACACTGGCAGAACCCACTCAGACCAAGCCTCCTACAAATCAGCCCTCAACAATTAACACCACCAGCTCTAAGCCATCCAGAAGAAGGCCCTGTCCTATCGAATCGAGACCAGCACCAACCAATCTATGGAACACTTCACCTGCCCTTTAGCCACAGAAATTGCAGTCCCTCCCTCACAGGAGCTCTGCATCACCCTTGCAGACCACTTCCCCAACAAGATAGCAACCATCTACAGAAACTTCGACCCCCAATTCTCTGTTGTGCTCAGCGACTCATCAACCACAAGCACCAACAATCTGCTCACTGTATGGGAACAACTCAGCACACAGACACAACCACACTGACGAACTCCATCCACCAACCCATGCCTTCATCAACTCTTCAATGTTGGTAAAGACAAGATCAGCCACCAACTCTCCACCATACTTAACACCTCCATTTTAAAGCTACCTTTCCCGATACATGAAAAAACATAGAGGGCAGACTCCTCCTTTTTAGAAACCCTAAGCAGACATCAACGACCTCCAGTACTACTGTCCCATCTCTCTTCTCCGATTCACCACCAAAGTCCTGGAAAAAGGCCATCAACCGCCAACTCACCGAGCATCTGTAAAAAACAACCTACAAGACCCCTTCTAATCAGGCTTCAGATCCAACCACAACACAGAAATAGCACTGATCACCACAACAGATGACATCTGTGCCCTACTAGACAGAGGAAAATCAGCTGCCTTTATCCCCTTATACCTCTCCGCAGCCTTCGACCCCATCTAACATCACTCACTCATCAACTGACTATGTCTGATTGGAATCACAAATGATGCAATCTAATGGATGGCATGCTTTCTCACTGGACGCACCCAGAGAGTCCACCTCCCGTCCTTCACATCACAACACAAGCACACCATCTGAGGTGTACCCACGGATCATACCTCAGTCCAACCGTCTTCAACATCTACATGACACCTCTCGCAGACTTCGCAAGCTCACATGTCATCAGCATCATCTCTCATGCAGACAACACTCCGCTCATCCTCTCGGTCTTGACAGACCCCAACTTGACAAAGATTAACTTCCACAACTGTATGAAGAAGGCAACCGTCTGAAACTCAACACGGACAAAGCAGAAGTCTTGGTCTTCGGCAAACACTCCGCCCTCTGGAATGAATCCTGCTGGCCAAAGGAGCTCTGACTAACTCCACCCTGAAAGATCACACCTGCTACCTCTGCAACATCCTGGATAGTGAAGTATCCATGATACGCTAGGTCAGCGCTGTGTCTTCAGCATGCTTCCACACGATCCATATACTCTGCAGGGTCTTCAGATGGCTCTCCGTCAGCACAAGGAAAACAGTGATCAGGCCCTCATCATCAGCTGACTTGACTACGGCAACACACTTTATAAAGGCACCACTACAGACCTCATGCAAAGACTCCAGACGATCCAGAACTCAGCAGCCAGACTAATCCTCAACCTGCCAAAGAGGACCCATATCACCCAGCACCTGAAGAACCTCCACTGGCCACCCATCCTGAAAAGATGCCACTTCAAGCTGCCGACCCATGCCTACAAAGCCCTCCACAACAAAGAAACAGCCTGCATGAATCACCGCCTGACCTTCCACCAACCAACCAGAGATCTGCGCTTTACACCTCTTTCCCCCACACAGATACCATGCATCTACCGCTGCCGAACCAGAGGACGCACCTTGTCCCACCTCATTGCCAAAGCATGGAACACCCCCCCCTCCACCTCCACTCCGCAAACTCACTCACCCACTTCAGAAAGGGACTCATGAACTGGCTTTTTGACTCTTTGACTGAGAGCAGCAGCACAGTGCCTGGATACCGCCTGGGGCGATTAGTTGTGCTTTACAAGTACTACTTGATTGATTGATCACAGAGAAAACCAAGGTTCTATCCATACATCCATGCCGTTACAATTATCTCTCTATATACTGAATATAAAAAGTACAGAGTACAAAAATATTCTATTCTAACACTATACAAAGCTCCCCAAGGCTCTGCGTAGTTCCGCCAGGCTTTGCGTAGCTACCATTGGTGCAGCAGATGCAGTAGCATTGGGGACCACAGCCACGAGAGGCTAATTGAACCTTGATAATAGCTGTATTTTGCTCTCCCTATTGCTGTCAAAAGGCCATTTCCCTTACTTGCGCCAAGCCCATGGCATCCTCGCTACAATACTCCTCTGCTATAGCACCAGACAAGGTACTGCAAGATTATGTTGAACAAGGACAGGTAGCTCCTTCTGGCCTATCTTATGACCAAATTAAGTACTTAAAAGCTGTATTCTATCACCCATCAACACACATAGTACCTCACAGGTCTATTCCATAATGATCTGGACTACCCAGTAGTTATATTTAATTTCCACTTAAAATACCCTACAGTTCACTTTTATATCAATACAGCACCTCTTCTGTATCGTTCTTGTAAAACCTTTACTCCCCTCTACCCCACCCATGGGCTTAGGATCTGGCAGAACATGCCTGACAAGGTGAATTCTTAATCTTTCCCTTGCAGTGACTAATCTATCTCTAGCCTGTCTGTGAGCTAGACCCTACAAATAGGTGCCTTAGTCATGTGATTGAAGGGAACTCACCATCCCAATTGACCTTCGGAGTCTGAGAGGAGATAGTACCTTGCCTCCAAAGTCTTGCCTGTTTCGATAAGCGTCAAGGAATATCTTGAAACAGGCCACATATTAGAGTTGGGCGAGGCTACATTAAAATACGTTCCTAGTGTCCAGTACTGGCCCAAAATGATCCAGTTATTGGGTTATGGCATGCGAGGAGCCAGGTTTAACGCACTTGCTTCTGGAGGAATCAACATTCGATAAGTGTCTACTGTGCATTCCAAAACATCATTTTGTTTCTTCCTTCACCTAAACCTCAGCGCAAATAGGGTTTCATGTATAGACCCTTTGAGTGTTGTAATTAGTATGCTGAAAGATTCTGAAAAACGCACTGTAAGATGACAATGATATACCCCACTGGGAGCAGCAGCATACTATTCCAAAGCTCATGGCTATAGATGGGGTGAAATGTTCTGACAACGCCGTTTGACTTTGGGAGTCAAGCAATGCACAATGTGCAATGTGTATCATTATTCTTAAAACTTGTGCCAGATATCCACTACCTCTCAATAATAAAAAATGATAGTACCTTGTTTTTCAGAAGCTCATACTACCCTTCTGTTGTTAAAGGACTGAAAATGACAGGTGTTTCTATTATCTAATTAGTGGTACTCTTTATACTGACATGGGAAGGATGGACGACTGACTCAACCTTGTCAAGATTTGAACTCATTACTGCTAACCCGTGCTTGATCAGTAGAGTTGGGGTTTATAATATGGCCTACGTGGGAGGAGTTTTGTCAGGACTAGAGGGTATACCAGCAATGCACTTTTCTTGAAGGGCAGGACAAAGAGTGATGGTGCCATTCGTGAGCAGATGCTCCGAAATTGCATGTATCACCAAAGTTTAACTGGTTGCAGGATGGTATTGTATCATGAATGCCCCTATGAGCTTAGCCCAGTAGCTTAAAGGAGGAGCATCTTCCCACGTATAATTGTTGGAGAGTTTGCATAGCTATATTGATGTGGTTGCATTTGAATAGGTGTAGTAGCAATCAGGTTCCTGCATTTTGCATTCTCTGCAGTCTTCTTAAGAAATAGACTTTGACTTCAAAGTAGAGCCTATGCATATAGTTGAGGTACAACAATATCAGGGTACAGTAGCATAAACATTCAGAGGCAGACCTATAAGAATTGAAACTATAACTCATGGTTCAGCTGATGTGAAATACACTTCTAGGGACTTGATGTACTTGGCACTAGAGACAGTTTGGAGTTCGTGATAATCTTAGATTTATTGTCATCAGACGTTTTCCACGGTCCTGTGGGCAAACAGTCACAGAGTGGTAATTCGATCAGTTTCCACAGGTGGCAATGTGGATTCTGCTAGCCGACTTTCAGGTGGATGACCAACATTTCATTGTGTGATGACTTGTAGGCACCAGCCTAGGTCAGGGGCGGGGGCATTACATTTTTGAATTTGAGAATCTTGCTATCATCTGCCAAGTACTTGTAACAGGTTACACTGAAGAACTTGACAAGGTCTGGATGTCAGCTCAGGTAAGCAGCATTGCGGGATGGCAGAGTAAGTGTGGCTCACTGGTTAGAAGCGGCAGACCCTGATGCAGAGGTCTGACCAGGGACCAGAGTTCAATTCCCAACGCGGCAGGGTCTTGGGCTCAATGTCCGCGGACTCGATAATTCTCGTCTCAGGTGCCTACTCTAATCATTGATATAAAGAAATGTGGTCCTTGACATTAATTAAAACGAGACCTATATGAGTATCACTTATGTCTTGGAGATGCGATTAAATCTGCATACATTGATTCAAGCAACGGGGGGGGGGGAGATATATTTGAATTGGTATTATTAATAAGAACATTGAATGCAATGAAAAAACAGTACGCAAAAATAGCAATTTAACCTGAAACAAGAATGATAGATTATATCCACATTCTGGGTTCTTGTTATACCAAGATTTACATATTTATTTACATCTTCATAAAACAATTATGAATATAATTATAAACGGCGCAAAAGACTATCAGAGAATAGTCAGTGGAAAAGAAAAGGGGGTGCTCCCGTGATTTGGAGAAGGAAGGAAAGGAAAGATAGCAATTATAATACACAATTGTAATATTTACACAACAAAAGCGGGAAAATTCCGCTGTCATATAAGCCTGTCCACATCGATTAAAAAAGGGGAATGAAATTAGACTGAGGGAGGTACAGGCAAACAAATGGAAAACCGTTGACGTTTCGACCCTGGTGCTCCTGGGGTATTTAGGACCTCGGCTGCGGGTCTTCTTCAGGACAACAAAGGTGGGATTGGAGGTAGGGGGGGGAGTGGAACTGGGTATAGCTTGCAAGATGGTCTTGGCCGTGATCCAGCAGGTAGTCTGGATCGAACACCAATGATGCTGGTCAGGGTGGACCTCCGTCCGAGCTTTAAGAGGCAGGTCACCTGTCTATTATATTGGTGGTGGTCTGGGGTGTAGCTGCTCAGTTCTACGCACAGTGTTGTACTCGGCCTATTCGATTCGGTAAGGCCACTAGTGCAGGCGGATGGAAAATCCTACCGGTCCCCCCGCGGGCAATCCGGTGGTAGTGGCCCTTTAAAACGCCTGAGGAAGGTGGTGATGTGTGATACCGAAGTTGCCTCTTGAATTTGTATTTTGAGGTCTGATAGCGGGCCACTGATGATGACTGGGCACTCACTTCCAATTACCGTGAGTGAGGGCAGTGCAAGGTACCGAAGTTACCTCGAAAATGCTATTTCGGAGGGCGAGATTCCGTGGAGGGTTTCAACCAGCATGTAGTCAGTTCGGGACCGCGCACGGGCTGAACAATGACTACTCTAATCATTGGTCCCACTCTGTGCCAGGATGCCTGAAAGGTGATAATGCGCTTTACAAGTATACATACATTTACATACAAGTGAATATTAGGGTTAAAGAGAACTTTAGCAGATCCTTGATGCTTGGGATGCCAGAGAGGTAAGCGAAGATTCAATCTCACATTTTTACTTAAGTAACAAGGGCCCGATTCACAAAGGGACTTGGATGTAGTAAAGTTACGAGTGCTGAGTCCCGCACTCATGGCGGAGACTTGGAACTCTGGTGGAACATAGAACAGCAGTGGAGAGATTTCTCTTTGAGTTTGAGGACTCCCCCGTGAGTGTGGAGAATCCGCAATCGCACTTTAATACAAGTAAATACATTTGCAAATTGGGCTCCCAGATCTTCTACCCTTACCAGTAGGCTGCGATAAAAGACTTTATCAATGGAAGCTGACAGCACTTTAGGAACGCATTAGATACATGTACAATATAGATGCCTCAGAAATATTCATGATATGGAAACTATGGCCCGTATTTACTAAATATTTCCTGCAACACAATCAGCAAAGGAACTTGCTCCGCTGCATTGCGTGAAAGGGAGAGAGTAGAAAGGTGCCATATTTATAAAGATCTAGCACACTTCTTCTCTCCTAGTACGTATTCCTCTTTGTATGTATGCTGAGAAATGCACCACACATGAAAAAAGGAAGTAATGAGGAGAAATAAAAATATTTCTCCTTGGTACACCAGACTCCAGCAAACTCATTATTTTGGTGCAAACTCAGGTTTACAAACTTTATTTAATCCAGGTTACCATCTGTGGTGCAAGTTAACGCCTTTATATGTATATTATATAGGGCACCTATGTAGGCACTTTATAAACTAGTATAACATAGAGGCGTAGCATGCTGTCAGGTATAGTCATAGCATGGAATTATATGATACATTCACATTGTCCACTCATGTGATATTTGGTTCATACTTAAGCTTCTGATTTATAATAATACAATGTTGCATTGTCCTCGCCATATGCCCAATATGCAGATATCAAGCAAGGCCTGAATAACAAACATTTATTTGGGATCTCTATGTAGTTAAAATATCAGAGGACTTACATACTGTGCTTATACACAAGGCCTGCATACTGTGTATAAACCAGAGGGCTTGCATACTCTGCATATATCAAAGACCCTGTTGAATGCACAGGATATGCACCGGTTTTCCTATGTACCGTGCATATTACAGAAGGTTTTCATACTTGTACACATACGGGGCATGGATACAGTGCATGTATTAGAGGCTTTACTATATTCTGTGTACATGGTTGTGTAAACTGTACATCGAGCAGAATGATAGAATTGCTGCGGGGGCGACCAAATGATTGCAAAGATGTGCCTCTATGAAAGAAAAAACCTTTGGAGTGGGATGGCAGTCACTGACCAAAGATTTAGGAGATAATTTATATGCCCATAATTTGGAAACCTTAAGAGTGAAGTGTTGAGTGATAAAACATGCTCATTGTCTTAGATCTGGCAGAGGGGTAGTTTAAGAGGTAGGCAGTAGAAGCAAATATTCCTGTAATATTTTTGATACAATACAGACAGCTCCACAAAGCAGCAGAAGGTTTTGCAGTGAACATTTGTTATGAAATTGAACCTCTCAAAAAAGAGGTGCTTTACATCCAACAATATTATGTTTGGTGTCAAGACAATACCAGATTACAGAAGCCACGGTTTTTTTGATATAGAGGACATTGTTATATGGGCTAAGCCCTGTGAAGCTCCTATGTCCATCATTTTATATTACTCGTTTGATATTAACCGTTTAGATACATCTTAAGTCACAGAAAAAAGGGCTTTTCGCAGAATCACACTTTTGGTCAAGTGCCAAATTGAGAACACCCTGAACCACCCTACCTTAGGTTTAAATTGTGTTACTAATCACTTTTGACCATGCACTTTAAAAGGATACATAATTTCTCAACAAACTAGTGAGGAGAATAATATAATGATCAATAACTGTTGTAGAGAAGGCATTGTGTGAACATGAACATCTAAGTACAGGCAGCACTATTTTTTCACAAAACTTTGCTGCAAGTAGAGTTTCAGGCCCAATGACCCCCTTTCAACATTGTCTATGAATCTTTGTTTCTTTCTTTTATGTTTTCTTCATTTTAAGGTGCCATGTCCCCAAAATAGTGATGGATGGAGTGCTTAAAATAATCTCAGCCACTGGCAACTGCCTGGGATGCATCCCAATCCATAATTTTTCTCTCACCATGCCACCTCAGTTAATATGCAAATTAGTCATGATCCCCCTCCAATGAGAGCCGACCAGCCATAATTGCCAGGCCACGTCCTCCCTGAACTGGAACACAAGCAACCCAGGAAGATATCATCCTTAATCTTTAATTGGACTCAACAGCCAGGTATAGCTTGGTTCCAGTGGCACATTAAGCATGGGACCCATGTCTGGGCATACCCATCCCACTTAGGGCATCAAAAACAAAGTGATGGATGGAATGCTTGAATTAATCCCACCACTGGCAATTGCTTGAGCCACACCCCTCTTCTTGCTTTATGCCCACCATGCCATGACAGTTTGGACCTGACTAGGCAGTTCAGTCTGGATTGCTCTAATAGGAGCAGGGTCAAGGTTGATTTGCATATGACTGGGTCCAAACTGAGGCACCATGGTGCGCAAATAAACTAGGGGAGGGTGGGGAAATCTACTCCATCAGCGGAGTGTGCAGAGTTTTGCTACTACGTGCTCTACTTGGATTGCGGAGTTCAGCAAAAACTCTGCGTACCACCAGAGGAGCAGAGTTTCATGGCTCGCACAGCTCACCCTGATGAAATACGTGAGACACAGCTCTCCCAGGGGCATTGCTAGTACCCGGTGAGAGGCAGCGCAGAATGCTCACAGCGGGAAACATCCTTTACGATGCAACTTTTACCACGCAGTACCTTTACAACGCAGGTTTTTCAACGCAAATCATTACAACGACTTGCTCTGGGGGGCGCCCTAGGATAGGTAATAGTTTAATTTACTATCCAACACCTTCCCTACTATCCACGGGGACTGGAGTTGGAATAGTAAATTAAACTATTCACTATCCAGCACCCCCCAACGCAAGTCGTTGTAACGACTTGTGTTGAAAAACCTGCGTTGTAAAGGCATGCGTGGTAAAAGCATGAGTTGTAACAACGTACATCCCTCACAGCAATGTGCAATTCTGGATCAATGTGCGATGCCTGCAGGACTAAGCCAGGAGTCAAGGATGGGGAGCTAGGGACAGGGAAACAGTTTTCCCTGGACAGGGTGAATCCTGATAAGGAGGAGAAGCAGGCAGCCTCACCCGGACATATCAGGAGGAGTTGGATGGACACACACCACCAGCTATCTATGCCAGAGATACCTAATCCTCTGCCAGCCCTCACCTGGACAGCAGTTTGGAATTGTGCAGGAGAGAAGCCCAGCACTGCCTCACCCCAGAGCCTGGATGCAGCCTGGACGGAATGGAGAAGGGACCCAGGCCTACTAGCATGGGGATAGTGCAGATGATAAGAGGGACTTTGGAGCTCTTTGGGCAACTTTGGGAAACTTTGGCAGCTGGGGGAGGGAAAAGGAGGACAGGCCACCCCTAAGTTAGCATCTGTATGTTAAATGCATGTTTACTTTTATGAACGTCCAGCATAAATTAGTTTATACTGGTAGTGCCAACTTTTCAAAGAGAAGAACTAGGTGCAGGCCCAGCTCCCATACCAAGACACTTCTTACCATCACTTTGATGTCCGTGGGTCAAGTGGGCTCTTGCCAGCCTTCTGCTCTCTGCCACAGGGTTTTGTTTAGACAAGGATAGTAACAGATGTATGTGCAGGCTTGAGAGCTTCATACATAGACAGGTGGCCAAGCAATACTCTACCCGCTCATGGAATTCTGGGGAATTTGGCAGTGAAACTCCGTTAGCTCCCCTCCCCCTAAAAGCAACAATGGATTGGGATGTGGCCTGAGTAATTACTAGTGGCTGTGAATAATTCAAGCATTGCTCCATCACTTTTTTTTATATTTTAGTATGTCACCTTAAGTGGGACGGGTTTCCCAAATGTAGGTCCCATGCCCAATGTGTCCCTGGAACCAGGCTATACTCGGCAGCTGAGTCCATAAATAGGGTGAAACCGACCCTGGGTTATTTGTGTTCTAGTTCAGGGAGAACCTGGTTTGGCAGTGTGGGCTGGACTGCTCTGATTGGAGCAGGGTCAAGGTTGATTGGAAAATAAGGATGGGGCCAAACTGAGCTAACATGGTGTGCAAAATAATGATGGATTGGGATGTGGCTATAAGTAATTGTCAGTGGCTGAGATTAAAGCAAGCATTCTATCCATCAATGTTTTGTACACTTTAGTGAACTGCCACAAATGCCAGAGATTAATGTATGCATTCCATCTACCACGTTGTTTTAGCTGCCCTCACAAAGAAATAGATCAATGCAATGGCAAATTATAATAATACTGCAGCTTTTTTTCTACTATCATTCAGTCCTTTTGCTTTGAAAAAAATGTCTTGAACCTCACAAAGTCAACATTCAAAATATGACATTAACAAGCAAGCAAACTATAGTTGACTGTAAAATTCACACAATATAAAAAAAGAAAATGGCAGCTGCATTGTTACATATTGTTTTAATATAATACACATGCTCTAATTTAACTAGCAGTCAATGTGTGTGACATAATTTCAGCTGCAGCATACTTGGATTTGGAAGCAAAGATCAACGTGAGTTGACTGCCGCACTGCGCTCCATGTAGAACAATTTCAAAAAAAGAATTGTACACACATTCTTGAACAACTACAATCTGACATAGTAAGCACAACTGTTCCCAGTAATTGTCAATCAAGTGTTATTGCGGTTGCCACAGGGTAGTTATAGTTAGGCCAAGGTTTCTTTAGGGAATGCATTTTCTATTTTGTTAATAACTGGGGTGCTATTTGACCAATTTCCATGAAACATTCGGAAAAGTTTCTAATTTATGCCTAGTTTATACATGGAAAGTTTTGGGGTGATCAGTTAAGCAGGGGCTGAGAGAAAAGGGGTGTCCCAAAACACAAAACACACATTCATTTTCCATAGACTTTTTTTTAAAAGCACTACAGCAAAAACTGCTTAACAGAATTACACCAAATTTGGCAGAAAACTAGACCTTAGTCCACAAAGTTTGCTTTCTCCTGATTTAGTGTAACTCTGCTCAGTAGTTTTAGAGATGTCAAGCTGCAAAAATAATTGTATATCTGGATAATTGTATTTGAGGGACCCTCGTGAGAGTCTCTCAAATCCAATGTTAAAAAATAGACTTCTGGTTGGCCCAGGGGGATATTTTTCTCTTAGGCCAGCACCATCCCATGGGAGCAAAGCTCATGCAGAAGCAAAGCTCTGATTGGCTGCCAGCAAGATGAAGATAAATGTTGCTGGCAGCCATCACAGGACTGTTCAGAATTATTTAGCATATAAGGGAGAATCATAGGTATTCCCTGCCCCCAAAGTGACCTCCCTGGACTGAAAAAAGTCGAAAGAATTGTTTGTTTTTGCTGTGATCCCACAGAACTTCTGCCGGATTGCAGCGAAAAGGAAAAAAGATGGTGACCTGCTATGTTTTAAACCAAGCATCTGAATGTTTAGAGTGAGACGTAGTCTTTGGAAGTTAACATTTTTCAGATGTTTGGTTGAAACGCCTCATCCCCAGTGCCCTTTTATTTGTGATGGAAGCTGGTACTGGTAGCTACTCGCCCAATTGGGGTCACAAGATCCACAGGGACAAAGTTGATCTGTTGTGTTAAGCCCAGACAATGTGGTTGCTGAAAGCAGCCAACATTTTGGGGTGAGTTCTTGGGAGAAATTAAGTATTACCAGGAGAATCAGCTGCAATATTTCTCATTTTCCAAACCTATTCCCTCATTTTTGAGGTACAAATTGTGTTTCAGTTTTTATCTTCCCTCCATCACCAGAATCATCAATGCTGTTATGATTGTTAAATCTCAAGAGGGAAATACCACACCTTTATAGGGCCATTATGTAATGGGTCCTTAGTTTATTTTTTACTTATTTATGGTAATCTGATGGTAAAGCCACTAATATGTTAGTAATACTAATTTAAAAGAAGAGAGATGAATATATCTACAAGAATGAAAACATCAACCAGGCACTGCCATGCTTTAAACAGATGGAAAACTGACACAGATTGTGTCAGAAATGTCAGTCTTTGTGGAGAAGAAACAAGTCTAATGGGTAGGTTGAAGTGGTCATATTGCGTCAAATGTAGAGCAACTCTGTCTGTATGTATGCAGAGTTATATGGAACAAAGCTAGTTACAAAGCAGCAGAGCACTGTTCACAGGAAGGGATAAGGAAGAAGAGTATACAGGAGGTGGGCAAGGGAGGAGTTACAGGCAGAAAAAGAGGAATATCAAATGTGTCCATCATAATCAGGGTTACACATGGATTATTACTTTTTTTTAGAGGAGGTTCTTGGCACAATGGTGTGTGCATCATGCTTGGCAGTAAAATTCTGCACTGGGGCTAGAAAGAGTGAAATAGAGTGCCATATCTCTGTAGATTTGGTGCTCTCCTACTCTCTCCCTGTCATGCAATGCAGCGTAGCAACTTTGGGAGCTATACTGAGTTGCATGATGCCTTTGTAAATCTGGGCTGTAGTACCTTATTAGCATCCTTCCTGCATTTTGTTGTCTTAAGACTGATAAGGCGCTGCTGCTATTGTTACATAGCACACCAGATATCATGATGTAGATTTTTAGATGCTGTAGAATGCTTGAGTTTACTGCTTTGTAAGTTATGCATCAGACTTTGAAAATGATGCAGGTTAGAAGGGGGTGCCAGAGGTAGTGGCGTAACGGACACCCTGCAGCCCCGTTGTGCGGGGGCCCCCACTCTTATATATATGAAGGGGGCCCCCTCAGCTCGTTTGTCCAGGGTGTCTGTCTCCTGTAAAGCAGATGTAGTTTGCAGCCTGCTTTGAGCTGCTCTGTGCTGACACGGGCTGACTCAGAAGTGAAGAGAAACAAAATAACAACTGTTGTTTCTCTTTCACTCGAGCCTGCCAGGCTCCTTACAAGAGCAGATACCCCGACTCCTCCTCACAGAAAGCGTCTTCCTTCGACCACTGCTTGTCTGAGAGTGGAAGAGGCTGCCCAGAACTTATTGGGGCAGAGATAAGGTTGCTACCTTTAATTGCAACGGACAAAAATAGTCATCTGTTCATAATTTAACATTCTGCAAAAAGGCCCCAATATGGTTCCGAATAGAACTTTATAAGAAATCTTTGTTATTCATTTGAATATGACCTTTCTGTCTTTGTCAGTTAGGGGTCACCAGGGCAGCAGTAGAGCACACTTAAAGTGTTTTTTTCTTACATTGCCTGTTAAACTCTGAACTAATAATGGGAAAAAATACCGATCTGATTTCTAATCAACCGGTCGGAACATTAAAATTAAAATATAGCTCATGCCCATATAAAACCAGTTAGGTGGCAACCATAGTAAGAGGATGTGTGCAACCCCAGAAACATAACCAGGACTCTACTCAGGGGCAATGGAGGGACAAAATATAGCTGGAATGTTGAATGAGTGGTGAAGGATGTGGAGGGGTGATTGCATATGAGTGATTGTGGTAGGTGAGCACTAAGGGAGTGGACCCCGTCCCCGAAAAGCTCTCCTGCAACACCAGCCTTATTTTTCTCAATGACAAGCACAGTTGTGCCTTGCACAGGGATCTTGTTTTGTTAATGGTCTGCTGTAAGGGGACACAGATAGAATTTTTTTAAATAGTTAAATGCAGGCATGGTGTCCTCTGCACCCATGGGGAGTTGTTGTGTGCAGTGCTTAATTTGTAAAATTTTAAGTGCCAGGGCCCTGCCCAGGAGGCTACTGCAACTTGCACCAACCATCGCTCCTGTCATCACTGCCAAAACAACTAATAGCCATCTCTCTCGCCAGCAAGTGCTACAGTTCAGATTATTCAAGGTCTCCAAAGCTAAAGGAATGACTATGGTGGCAGATATTAGTAATTTTTAATGTATATTGTATTTATAAACAAATGTTGTTCTGCTCATCTCTAAATTAGATGTGCAGCGCCACCATGTGGCAGACTTTCCTAAGTGTAACAATTAAGTGCCGGTGTGGAGCACCGGAAACAAATTAAGATCCAGTGTTGAGCACCGGACACCAGCGGCTCAAATTAAGCACTCGTTGTGTGGGGAGGTACTATATTTCAATCCAAGCAGATGAATTGAAAAGGTAATTCAATTACAAGTATTTTAAATGTACTACCCAAATCAGCAATTACCCATACCCATCACAGACATCTGCACTATTTTCTCTATGCCCTTTTTATTGTATCCAGTGTCTAGAATATCAGTAGTGGAGCAATCTGTAGTGTCCTTAGAAGCAAATTGTAGGGGGCATACATTAGGCCATAGTTAAACTGGTGGCTGTACTTTATGAGCTAAAGTAGCCCCTGCCATACATTATAAGGATATTGCAACTCACTGAGGAGTTTCATGACCATATAGCGCTGTGGTACTCATAGAACGGCCCGCGGGCTGCCAGCGGCCCGGCAGGCCTTGTTCGGCGGCCTGCGGACCCATGTACCCATGCCCCTCCCTCCCCCCCCGGAGAGACAGAGAGAAAGAGAGAGAAAGTGGAGAAAGAGAGAGAAAGTGGAAAGAGCGTGAGAGTGGAGAGAGAGAGTGTGGAGAGAGAGTGAAGAGAGTGGGAGAGAGGCAGTGGGGAGAGAGAGAGTGGAGAGAGAGAGAGTGGACACAGAGAGTGGAGACAGAGTAGAGAGAGAGTCTGACTGGCTGAATGAGAGTCTGAGATACTGATTGACTCAAACTGACTGAGAGAGAGACTGTCTGGCTGACTGATAGAGAGGCACTGACTGACAGAGAGAGACAGAGACTGACTGACAGAGCGAGAGTGACTGACAGAGAGATAGGCTGGCTGATAGCAAGAGACTGACTGAGAGAGTCTGACAGAGAGACTGACTGAGAGAGAGTGACTTAGAGAGAGAGACTGGCAGAGAGAGAGAGACAGAGACTGACTGAGAGAGACTGACTGACTGACAGAGAGACTGACTGACAGAGAGAGGCGGACTGACAGAGAGACTGACCGAGAGAGAGAGTCTGACTGACTGAAAGAGAGACTGACAGAGAGAGAGAGACTGACTGACAGAGAGAGACTGACTGACTAACTAACACACAGAGAGAGAGACACTGACTGACTTAGACAGAGAGACTGACTGACTGAGAGAGAGACTGACTGACAGAAAAAGAGAGACTGACAGAGAGAGAGAGAGAGAGATAGAGAGAGAGAGAGAGAGAGAGAGAGAGACTAAGACTGACAGAGAGAGACAGACTGACTGAGAGAGAGACTGACAGAGAGAGAGAGACTGACAGAGAAAGAGAGAGAGAGAGAGAGACTTACAGAGAGAGACTGACTGACTGGGATAGACTGACTGACCGAAATAGAGACTGACTGACTGAGAGAGACTGACTGACGGAGAGAGAGACTGTGATTGAATCGGGGTCAAAGTGGGTATGAAGCTCTGCAATATGCAAAAATAACAGTTGATGGACAGAATGCAGAACAATGTCATATATTCACCCCAGTACAGAGATCTGGGCCTAAATCCATCGTTTTTTTGCACTCCACACCACCCCAGTTCAGACATGGCCATATGTAAATCAGCCTTGACCCTGTGCCTCATGGGAACAGTCCAGCCCGAACTGCGAAGCCATGTCTTTCCTGGACCGGAATCAAGCATCCTAGGACAGGTTTCTGGCTATCAGCCGTCTTCATCCAGGATAGCCTGACTCCAGTGGTGTGGAGAGCATGGGACTCACATCTGAGCATACCCATCCCACTCGGGGTGACAAAAGCAAAAATAACAGTTGATGGACAGAATGCAGAACAATGTCATACATTCACCCCAGTACAGAGATCTGGGCCTAAATCCATTTTTTTGCACTCCACACTACCCCAGTTCAGACATGGCCATATGCAAATCAACCCTGTCCCTGTGCCTCATGGGAACAGTCCAGCCCAAACTGCCAAGTAAGCATGAGCGAATTTTGCGGATCTCGCGTTCGCGAATTTTGCGGATTTGCGGATACGCAATCCGCAAAATCCGCGAATTCCCGCGAATTTGCGGATTTTTTTTTTGTGTTCGCCCGTGTTTCTGCCAGTTCGCGAGGGTTTTTACAATTTCGCAATTTGCGAACTTACCTGTCGGGTCGCAAGTTTTGCGAACTTGTTGTTTCTACGTGTCCAGCCTGTTTGGGACACTCTTCTTCATCACTGCCACTCTCTGTCACCACTGCCACTCTCTGACTACTCATGCCACCCTCTGGCCCACCCATGCCACCCTCTGTTTCATCACCACACCCTCTGGTTGTCCAGTGTACATTATTTTCGGCAAAGCAAAGCACACCTTCCCTGCCTCAAGTGACCTGAATTAATTTGGGGCTGATTAATGTGTCACAGAATATTTTTTTAGCTGGCACCTGCTTCCTTAGTGTGCCCTGATTAGTGATCTTTTGCACTTGCTAAGTGCTTTCATTGTTGCAAAATTAGTTACAACACCTGCCCTGCCCCAACTGACAATAATGAATTAGGGGCTGATTAATGGATTTTAACTTCCAGCCTGGCTCCTGCTTGTCTCCCTTAGCTGTAATTCAGGACCTTTGTGGCATATGTGTAACTATTCTGAGGTTCAGAGCAGGGTCACATAATAGTTTCAACTGGCAACTGAACTCTGGAGGGGCCCCTCAGGAAGCACTACAGGAAATGGCTACTAATGATGAGCCTGAACTTTTGAACCTGGCAAGTAGTTACTTTCAGTTTTGCTAAGATCGTATTTCTGCAATTTTGCACTTATTCGCGGGGCGCGAACTCACACGAACAGTGCGAGCAGTGCGAGCAAAATCCGCTGCTCGCGGATTTGCGGATTTTGCGGGAGATTCGCGAATCTCGCGGATTGCGGATTTCCCAAAAATCCGCAAAATCCGCGAGCGGAACGGATTTTCCGCCCATGCCTACTGCCAAGCCATGTCTTTCCTGGACCGGAATCAAGCATCCTAGGACCGGTTTCTGGCTATTAGCCGTCTTCAGCCGGGATAGCATGACTCCAGTGGTGTGAAGAGCATGGGACTCACGTCTGAGCATACCCATCCCACTCGGGTGACAAATGCAAAAATAACAGTTGATGGATAGAATGCAGAACAATGTCATACATTCACCCCAGTACAGAGATCTGGGCCTAAATCCATAGGGGCAGATTTATGAAGGCCTTGCGCCGCCGGTGCGTCATTTTTAACATGGGAAAAAGTGACGCACCGGCGGCGCAAGTCCTTCATAAATCTGCCCCATAGTTTTTTTTAACTCAACACCACCCCAGTTCAGACATAGCCATATGCAAATCAGCCTTGACCCAGTGCCTCATGGGAACAGTCCAGCCCGAACTGCCAAGCCATGTCTTTCCTGGACCGGAATCAAGCACCCTAGGACCGGTTTCTGGCTATCAGCCGTCTTCAGCCAGGATAGCTTTACTCCAGTGGTGTGGAGAGCATGGGACTCATGTCTGAGCATACCCATTCCACTCGGGGTGACAAATGCAAAAATAACTGGAGTCAAGCTATCCTGGCTGAAGACGGCCGAGGCTGATTTGCATATGGCCATGTCTGAACTGGGGTGGTGTGGAGTGCCCAAAAACGATGGATTTAGGCCCAGGTCTCTGTACTTTGGTGAATGTATGACATTGTTCTGCATTCTGTCCATCAACTGTTATTTTTGCATTTGTCACCCCAAGAGGCATGGGTATGCTCAGACGTGAGTCCCATGCTCTCCACACCACTGGAGTCAAGCTATCCTTTCCCACAAGCCGTTTAAAATCCTTGGGGCCCCATTAGGATAGCAGACGGAAAACCACTCCGACCGCCATGGAGACGGGAAACAACCAGCCGCCGGTACCGCGGATGAACCGACGGTCAAATTAGGATCATCCGGCCAAAAATTCCGACCGCGGTGGTAGCGGGCTAACAAAAACTGCTCGAAGCAGGCTGAGATGTCCAAAAACCGACCGCGGCGGTCGGAAACGCAGCGGAAAACTCACAACTGGCCGCAAGCAAAGCGGAGACACCACACTGGAAATTAGTATATCCCTGATGGTCCCGCGGTACGATCCGGTGTTTCCGACTGCGGAAGAGCCACAGAATAGCTACTGCAGCGGATCAAACACGAAAAACATGGTGGTCGATGCCAAAACACCGCAAACATGCCAAAACTGACACAAAATAAAGTAACCATGCCCAACAAATACACAAAACAAACAACAATTAAAGAACAGATCCCCTAAAAATAATACAAATCCAATGGCCTGACATCAAAATACCATTTGGACACACCCACACAGCTGAGCATAAAACCAGCCCCTTCACTGACTACAATCCTTTGCAACACTCCAGAAGAGAAGGCCATACACCACATCTGACAGGAGAGGCAAAAGAACATAGCCACCAGTACCACCATCACAACCACCAACACACCAGCACCAACAATAACCCACCACACAACACACCTCACACCTCAACACCACACCCACCACACACACCCCTGCACCCACAAACACTTCATACACCACGCACCATGGCAGCACAGAAAATTTACAGAGAGTGAGTTGACAGTCATGGTCGATGAGATATTGAGAGTGGAACCACAACTGTTTATTAGCCGGGTCCAACAGACACCATTAGCCACTAGGACACAAATGTGGGGAAATATAGTCCAAAGGGTCAATGCAGTAGGGACCACCCCAAGATCCAAAAAGGAGATAATGAAGCGGTGGCATGATCTCAAGAGGGTTGTCAAGGAGAAGAGGAGCAAGAACCGGGAGCTGGCTGGGAGGACTGGCAGTGGCCCTCCCATTCCACCAAAAACATTCACACCATGGGAGGAGAAGGTGCTTGCCATACTGCATCCTGAGAGTCTCACAGGAGTAGCTGGGGGAGTGGAGGCTGGTAAGTACAAACTAATGTCAACTAACACACTGATAGGTACTACCTTGCACAACCCAAACACCATTGCATTGTCCACCCTCACCTAACAGGTATGTATCCATCTTGCATGAGAGTACTGTTTGGGGGAGGGAGGCCTGTACTACTACTCCCACCATGCCCCCTGTCCCACACACCAGCAGCATGGAGGCCTCCCACACCCAGAAGCATGTGGCAGCCATTGCATTGTCCATCTTCACCTAACAGGTAGGTATCTATCTTGCCTGGGAGGTCTGGGTGGGGAAGGGAGGCCTGTACCACGAGTCCCACCATGCCCCCTATCCTGCAGCCTATTAAGATGGAGCCCTCCCCCACCCAGCTGCATGTGGCAGCCATTGCACTGTTCACCCTCACCTAACGGATATGTATCCATCTTGCATGAGTATACTGGTTGGGGGGAAGGAGGCCTGTACTACTACTCCCATCATGCCCCCTGTCCCACAGCCTACCAAGATGGAGCTCTCCCCACCCAGCAGCATGTGGCAGCCATTGCACTGTTCACCCTCACCTAGCAGGTATGTATCCATCTTGCCTGGTAGTTCTGTGTGGGGGAGGGAGGCCTGTACCACGAGTTCCACCATGCCCCCTGTCCCACAGCCTATCAAGATGGAGCCCTCCCCCACCCAGCAGCATGTGGCCGCCAGTGCACTGTTCACCCACACCTAACAGGTATGTATTCATCTTGCATGAGAGTACTGTTTGGGGGATGGAGGCCTGTACTACTATTCCTACCATGCCACCTCTCCCACAGCCTACCAAGATAGAGCCCTCCCCCACCCAGCAGCATGTGGCAGCCATTGCACGGTTCACCCTCACCTAACAGGTACGTATCCATCTTGCCTGGGAGGTCTGTGTCGAGGAGGGAGGCCTGTACCACGAGTCCCACCATGCCCCCTGTGCCACAGCCTATCAAGATGGAGCCCTCCCCACCCAGCAGCATGTGGCAGCCATTGCACTGTTCACCCTCATCTACCAGCTATGTATCCATCTTTTCTGGGAGGTCTGTTCGGGGGAGGGAGGCCTGTACCACAACACACAGCAGCAGTTGCATGCAATGCATTGATACATTAAATGTACCAGTTATTCATGTTCCTTTCCACCATGTAATTACCGCCAGTAATGTCATTACTAATAATAGTGAAGATCCCTCAATTGTGTAGCGTACAGATGATTACATGCAGCTAACAGAACACTTGCACAGAGACCAACACTGCCCATTCACAATCTAATCCACAGGTGATGAAAAACTCGCTGCTGATGACAACAACGACCAAAAGAGTCAGTCTCCACCCCTGGTACATGGACTCTCGGATGTTGACTCTCAGGATAGTTTGGATGATGAGCTCCTAGCCGGCCCATCTGGTGTGCCAATGCCCAACAGGTCCGAGGACCCCATCCTCCCCACCACCACATCTGCTGCACCAACAACTGCACAGCAGACCCCTGCAGTCA
The DNA here is from genome assembly GCF_964263255.1 of Lissotriton vulgaris. NCBI lineage: Eukaryota > Metazoa > Chordata > Amphibia > Caudata > Salamandridae > Lissotriton > Lissotriton vulgaris. Next base: position 382,372,400 of record NC_141697.1, read on the forward strand.
TGGCCTGTGCCTCCACCGCTGCCACTTCGGCCACCACCACCAACACCACCAGCACACTCCCTGTCCCAGGGTGCGACCAGGACACAACACCAACTGTGGAGGGCAGGGAGACTGTGTGAGGAGCCACTGTGGCGAGGCAACAGGTCCGTGGCAGCAGGGCAGGTGGGAGGGCCAGGGTCCCCTCCAGACCTCAGGAGGTTGGCACACCATCCCTGGACCACTTCACCAGAGTCATCGGTGCATATGAACAGGTCCAGGGACAAAGTGGCCGGTCAGATGAACTTTTACGTGAGCTCATCCTGTTGATGAGGTCCATCGACACACGCATTGGTCAAATGGTGGACCTCATGGCCCATCAAGTGGCGTTGCTGAGGGACAGGCCTGTGTCACAACCAATACCTCCGCCCCTTCTGTTGTACTGCAGGATGACAGTGCACCATCCTCACCTGCGCCAACAGAGAGGGGCGAGTCCTCAGACACCGCTGGCCATTCAGCAGGCCCCCCACCGACAAAAAGATCAAGTGGGCATCCAAAGAAGTGCCTGGGAGTCTCCGGAGGCAAAGCACCAGCCACATGCCAGTCACAGAGTCAACCCTGATGGCAACCCTCTTCCCCACTGCATTGACTGTTTGGACTATCCTTCCCCACACTGCCTTGGCAATGGCACTTGTCTGTTGGACTGGGTCACCACATCCATGTGGTGTCTACTCTTGCATCTCATCTACCATGACTGTCAAATCACTGCCCATTCACCACCTTCATGTAAATATTCCCACACCCCTCACATGTCCACTTTGCAAATAAAATACCTGATGCACCAGATCTTGTGCTGTATCGTTTTTAGTGCAATATTTACAGTTTAGAAAATGTCCATGATGTGTCCAAATGAAGTACAGTATGTAGGGCAGGATTATTCCTAAGCACCTAGGGAGACACAACAGAACAACAGTCACTGGTGTCATTGTGGCATCACAGACATAACACTACACAAAACATACACATGAGACTACAGGCATACAAGACCATGTGCAGCAGGTGTTAACAAATAGATTCCAGCATACCTCCACATATGGAACGTCAATGCCTCCTTTCCTACACCCAGGTGACTCAACATGTGCCTGTCTGTACCAACCGCAGATAGCCCTACACAACAACAATAAACACAATAGACAATGTACAATTCGTACATCTTTACACACCGTCAAGTGGAGTAGCGTTTGATGAGCTGTTGACGCATGTCAACTCCTTCCTCCTCTCTACTGTCCTCATCACTGGACTCATGGCCCTGAACAGGCGGGAGTTTTGGTCCTCATCATCGTCCAGGAGCAGGGGGATCGCCTTGTGAATGGCCAGGTTGTGCAGCATACAGCATGTCACAACGATCTTGCAGACCTCCCCAGGCGAGTATGCCAGTGCTCCTCCTGTCCTGTCAAGGCAGCGGAATCTTGATTTGAGTAGGCCAAAAGTCCGCTCAATGACACGTCGGGTCCTGCCATGGGCCTCATTGTACCTGATGTTAGCCGGGGTTCTGGGATTCCGTAGTGGGCTTAGCAGCCAGGGCCGACTAAGATATGCAGAGTCACCTAGGACAGACAAACAAACATTGCAACGTTGCACAGGCAGACGGGAGCAGGTCACACACACAGCACACCATACCACTTGGCATACTCACCCACAATCCAAGCACACTCGGGTACCAGATTTGCCATCATCCAGGGCACAATGCTGTTCCTCACGATGTAAGAATCATGGGCAGAGCCGGGGAATCTTGCACACACATGTGATAGGGTCATGTCCACAAGGCACACCAACTACACATTGATCGAATGATAATGTTTCCGATTTCTGAAAATGTGTTCACTCGCCTGTGGTTGCACCAGACCTACATGGGTGCAATCAATGGCACCAACAACATGTGGGATGTGCCCAAGGGGATAGAAGTCACGCTTCACACCAGCCAATTCTGCTCCCCTAGGGAAATGTATGTATCTATTCTTAAAGAACATCATGGCTGCAAGTACATCCCTCAGCACCAGGCTGAACATGGGTTGCAACACCTCTGCAGCGCTGGCCACAGTCTCCTGGAAGGAACCAGTAGCAAAAAAGTGGAGGGCTGCCATCACTTTGTATGTGGTTGTGTAGTGGTGCCGAGGCTGCAGGTGGGGCTCCAACAAGGCACAAAGGGTCTTCAGTGTCGGTCTGTCAAGGCGAAACTTGCGAATGGTCGCTATATCCTCCATGTCCTCCAGCACTGTCAGGTGACATATGAGATTAGGCCTCTCCTAGTTGAGATGTAAATGGACACATGTCATTGACAACCATCCTGAGATGGACACTGCACATACATGTAAGGATGTGACGGTAAAGCAAAGACTGCCATGAGATATGCGTGGCACACCATGTCACATGGGTGGACATATAAGAAACATTGAGGGCACACATATCCACAAACAACACATTGGTCAATGTGAATGCACACATACAGAAACACACATTACATATTAGTACGCCTTGTACCGTACCATCCAACAACGTGTGTAAGATGATCATGACTGTCTCATTCCCATCTGCTGTACCTTTCACACATTAATACATGTATGTAACTTGGCACACATCCATAACACAATGATAACAGTAGTAGTAAAAATGTCCCTAGTGTGCATGAGCTTAAAATGAAAGCAGAAGTAAGTGACAACACCATACAGTGGGACAAGCATTGCCAAGGCCAGCACTTACACACAACACATTGATTCCGAACACATTATTCACACCAGCTTAACACTGTGTAGCATGAGCAACCATCAAATGCCTAAGTGAAATGAGAGGGACATCACACATAATTTGCGTCCACCTGTGTATCATATGTGACAATGCCATTGTGTGCCCTATCATGTGCCCTTAACCAGGTTGCTGCTGTCTACTGATGCAATGTTCACAATGGACATTGCCATAGCATGTGCCTCAAATAGCGGTAGCTAACGCCTGGCGCCGGCGGTGCGATACCAGCACCACCCCTTTCACAAGTGCTGTAGCCATTGGCATATGGACATGTGTAGATGGCAGTGGGCATGCTCCCCTGCCCAAATTGCGGTGGCTACCACCTGGCCCCAGCGGTGCGACACCAGCACCACCCCTTTCACAAGTGCGGTAGCCATTGGCATATGGACATGTGTAGATGGCGGTGGGCATGCTCCGCCGCCCAAATTGCAGTAGCTACCGCCTGGCCCTGGCCGTGCATCACCGCCATGGAGCATAGCCTACAGCCAATGGGAGCAACGATCGGGGTGGCATGATGCAGTTTTGAAAATCACGGTATGCGTGCTCCATCACCGCGGAGGCGGTCATTCGATGAATTTGAATGATGCCCCATCACGGTAGCGCACCCGGGACCCTGCGGTGCATCACCACCATGGAGCATTGCCTACAGCCAATGGGAGCGACAATCGCAGTGGCATGATGCAGTTTTGAAAATAGCGGTATGCGTGCTCCGCCACCACGGAGGCGGTCATTGGATTAATTTGAATGAGGCAGAACTACACAACCAATTGTTGCAGCTTTGCAGCTTAGAAATGACCCCAGGGGGCTATAAATCTGTTGGAGTGAGCCTCACAATTCCACTGCTCACAGAGCCTGCTGCCTGGGACCCTCTCCTGCTGCTGCCTGGGACCCTCTCCTGCCTGAAGTGCCTGCTGCCTGGGACCCTTTCCTGCTGCTGCCTGGGACCTTCTCCTGCCTGAAGTGCCTGCTGCCTGGGAACCTCTCCTTCTGCTGCCTGGGACCCTCTCCTGCCTGAAGTGCCTGCTGCCTAGGACCCTCTCCTGCTTGAAGTGCCTGCTGCCTGGGACCCTCTCCTGCTGCTGCCTGGGACCCTCTCCTGCCTGAAGTGCCTGCTGCCTGGGACCCTCTCCTGCTGCTGCCTGGGACCCTCTCCTGCCTAAAGTGCCTGCTGCCTGGGACCCTCTCCTGCTGCTGCCTGGGACCCCTTACCAGTCACTTCCAACACAGGTGTTCCGTGGCCACAGGGATGGCAAGGACAGAGAAGATCCGTGCCAGTCCATTCACAAGCGAGGAGCTGGAGGTTCTAGTGGACGAGGTGCTGGCACAGTACCCAAGGCTGTATGGTGGCCCCAATATAGTGGTAAGTCATTGTCGAGGTAGCTGTTGGGCAGGTGGGGTGTCAGGCATGTACTTGTGCTGCAGCATGATATGCTTGAGGGTGTGGGGTTGTGTCATACACTGACAAACAAGCTGTCTCCAGGGCGAAGGAGTGTGTGTGTCCCAATGTCACTGTTTTACCTGCCTGCAGTTTTATGTGTGAGTGGTGCGTGTTACATTATCAGCCATCAAGGGCCATAGGATGTTGGACATTTAGGTGCCAGGACAGGAATTGCTTGGCAGATTGTTTCTGTGTGCCACTGTTGGCTGAATCACTGTGAACCCAGAGACTCGGCCTAGTGCCTGCACACAGTGCTTCAAAACACACATATGTATGAATGTGATGTATGTAGTTTGCAGACATGAATGGAACTAGTGATGTCTGCAACACCAACTGTGGAGGGCAGGGAGACTGTGTGAGGAGCCACTGTGGCGAGGCAACAGGTCCGTGGCAGCAGGGCAGGTGGGAGGGCCAGGGTCCCCTCCAGACCTCAGGAGGTTGGCACACCATCCCTGGACCACTTCACCAGAGTCATCGGTGCATATGAACAGGTCCAGGGACAAAGTGGCCGGTCAGATGAACTTTTACGTGAGCTCATCCTGTTGATGAGGTCCATCGACACACGCATTGGTCAAATGGTGGACCTCATGGCCCATCAAGTGGCGTTGCTGAGGGACAGGCCTGTGTCACAACCAATACCTCCGCCCCTTCTGTTGTACTGCAGGATGACAGTGCACCATCCTCACCTGCGCCAACAGAGAGGGGCGAGTCCTCAGACACCGCTGGCCATTCAGCAGGCCCCCCACCGACAAAAAGATCAAGTGGGCATCCAAAGAAGTGCCTGGGAGTCTCCGGAGGCAAAGCACCAGCCACATGCCAGTCACAGAGTCAACCCTGATGGCAACCCTCTTCCCCACTGCATTGACTGTTTGGACTATCCTTCCCCACACTGCCTTGGCAATGGCACTTGTCTGTTGGACTGGGTCACCACATCCATGTGGTGTCTACTCTTGCATCTCATCTACCATGACTGTCAAATCACTGCCCATTCACCACCTTCATGTAAATATTCCCACACCCCTCACATGTCCACTTTGCAAATAAAATACCTGATGCACCAGATCTTGTGCTGTATCGTTTTTAGTGCAATATTTACAGTTTAGAAAATGTCCATGATGTGTCCAAATGAAGTACAGTATGTAGGGCAGGATTATTCCTAAGCACCTAGGGAGACACAACAGAACAACAGTCACTGGTGTCATTGTGGCATCACAGACATAACACTACACAAAACATACACATGAGACTACAGGCATACAAGACCATGTGCAGCAGGTGTTAACAAATAGATTCCAGCATACCTCCACATATGGAACGTCAATGCCTCCTTTCCTACACCCAGGTGACTCAACATGTGCCTGTCTGTACCAACCGCAGATAGCCCTACACAAAGACAATAAACACAATAGACAATGTACAATTCGTACATCTTTACACACCGTCAAGTGGAGTAGCGTTTGATGAGCTGTTGACGCATGTCAACTCCTTCCTCCTCTCTACTGTCCTCATCACTGGACTCATGGCCCTGAACAGGCGGGAGTTTTGGTCCTCATCATCGTCCAGGAGCAGGGGGATCGCCTTGTGAATGGCCAGGTTGTGCAGCATACAGCATGTCACAACGATCTTGCAACCTCCCCAGGCGAGTATGCCAGTGCTCCTCCTGTCCTGTCAAGGCAGCGGAATCTTGATTTGAGTAGGCCAAAAGTCCGCTCAATGACACGTCGGGTCCTGCCATGGGCCTCATTGTACCTGATGTTAGCCGGGGTTCTGGGATTCCGTAGTGGGCTTAGCAGCCAGGGCCGACTAGGATATGCAGAGTCACCTAGGACAGACAAACAAACATTGCAACGTTGCACAGGCAGACGGGAGCAGGTCACACACACAGCACACCATACCACTTGGCATACTCACCCACAATCCAAGCACACTCGGGTACCAGATTTGCCATCATCCAGGGCACAATGCTGTTCCTCACGATGTAAGAATCATGGGCAGAGCCGGGGAATCTTGCACACACATGTGATATGGTCATGTCCACAAGGCACACCAACTACACATTGATCGAATGATAATGTTTCCGATTTCTGAAAATGTGTTCACTCGCCTGTGGTTGCACCAGACCTACATGGGTGCAATCAATGGCACCAACAACATGTGGGATGTGCCCAAGGGGATAGAAGTCACGCTTCACACCAGCCAATTCTGCTCCCCTAGGGAAATGTATGTATCTATTCTTAAAGAACATCATGGCTGCAAGTACATCCCTCAGCACCAGGCTGAACATGGGTTGCAACACCTCTGCAGCGCTGGCCACAGTCTCCTGGAAGGAACCAGTAGCAAAAAAGTGGAGGGCTGCCATCACTTTGTATGTGGTTGTGTAGTGGTGCCGAGGCTGCAGGTGGGGCTCCAACAAGGCACAAAGGGTCTTCAGTGTCGGTCTGTCAAGGCGAAACTTGCGAATGGTCGCTATATCCTCCATGTCCTCCAGCACTGTCAGGTGACATATGAGATTAGGCCTCTCCTAGTTGAGATGTAAATGGACACATGTCATTGACAACCATCCTGAGATGGACACTGCACATACATGTAAGGATGTGACGGTAAAGCAAAGACTGCCATGAGATATGCGTGGCACACCATGTCACATGGGTGGACATATAAGAAACATTGAGGGCACACATATCCACAAACAACACATTGGTCAATGTGAATGCACACATACAGAAACACACATTACATATTAGTACGCCTTGTACCGTACCATCCAACAACGTGTGTAAGATGATCATGACTGTCTCATTCCCATCTGCTGTACCTTTCACACATTAATACATGTATGTAACTTGGCACACATCCATAACACAATGATAACAGTAGTAGTAAAAATGTCCCTAGTGTGCATGAGCTTAAAATGAAAGCAGAAGTAAGTGACAACACCATACAGTGGGACAAGCATTGCCAAGGCCAGCACTTACACACAACACATTGATTCCGAACACATTATTCACACCAGCTTAACACTGTGTAGCATGAGCAACCATCAAATGCCTAAGTGAAATGAGAGGGACATCACACATAATTTGCGTCCACCTGTGTATCATATGTGACAACGCCATTGTGTGCCCTATCATGTGCCCTTAACCAGGTTGCTGCTGTCTACTGATGCAATGTTCACAATGGACATTGCCATAGCATGTGCCTCAAATAGCGGTAGCTAACGCCTGGCGCCGGCGGTGCGATACCAGCACCACCCCTTTCACAAGTGCTGTAGCCATTGGCATATGGACATGTGTAGATGGCAGTGGGCATGCTCCCCTGCCCAAATTGCGGTGGCTACCACCTGGCCCCAGCGGTGCGACACCAGCACCACCCCTTTCACAAGTGCGGTAGCCATTGGCATATGGACATGTGTAGATGGCGGTGGGCATGCTCCGCCGCCCAAATTGCAGTAGCTACCGCCTGGCCCTGGCCGTGCATCACCGCCATGGAGCATAGCCTACAGCCAATGGGAGCAACGATCGGGGTGGCATGATGCAGTTTTGAAAATCACGGTATGCGTGCTCCATCACCGCGGAGGCGGTCATTCGATGAATTTGAATGATGCCCCATCACGGTAGCGCACCCGGGACCCTGCGGTGCATCACCACCATGGAGCATTGCCTACAGCCAATGGGAGCGACAATCGCAGTGGCATGATGCAGTTTTGAAAATAGCGGTATGCGTGCTCCGCCACCACGGAGGCGGTCATTGGATTAATTTGAATGAGGCAGAACTACACAACCAATTGTTGCAGCTTTGCAGCTTAGAAATGACCCCAGGGGGCTATAAATCTGTTGGAGTGAGCCTCACAATTCCACTGCTCACAGAGCCTGCTGCCTGGGACCCTCTCCTGCTGCTGCCTGGGACCCTCTCCTGCCTGAAGTGCCTGCTGCCTGGGACCCTTTCCTGCTGCTGCCTGGGACCTTCTCCTGCCTGAAGTGCCTGCTGCCTGGGAACCTCTCCTTCTGCTGCCTGGGACCCTCTCCTGCCTGAAGTGCCTGCTGCCTAGGACCCTCTCCTGCCTGAAGTGCCTGCTGCCTGGGACCCTCTCCTGCTGCTGCCTGGGACCCTCTCCTGCCTGAAGTGCCTGCTGCCTGGGACCCTCTCCTGCTGCTGCCTGGGACCCTCTCCTGCCTAAAGTGCCTGCTGCCTGGGACCCTCTCCTGCTGCTGCCTGGGACCCCTTACCAGTCACTTCCAACACAGGTGTTCCGTGGCCACAGGGATGGCAAGGACAGAGAAGATCCGTGCCAGTCCATTCACAAGCGAGGAGCTGGAGGTTCTAGTGGACGAGGTGCTGGCACAGTACCCAAGGCTGTATGGTGGCCCCAATATAGTGGTAAGTCATTGTCGAGGTAGCTGTTGGGCAGGTGGGGTGTCAGGCATGTACTTGTGCTGCAGCATGATATGCTTGAGGGTGTGGGGTTGTGTCATACACTGACAAACAAGCTGTCTCCAGGGCGAAGGAGTGTGTGTGTCCCAATGTCACTGTTTTACCTGCCTGCAGTTTTATGTGTGAGTGGTGCGTGTTACATTATCAGCCATCAAGGGCCATAGGATGTTGGACATTTAGGTGCCAGGACAGGAATTGCTTGGCAGATTGTTTCTGTGTGCCACTGTTGGCTGAATCACTGTGAACCCAGAGACTCGGCCTAGTGCCTGCACACAGTGCTTCAAAACACACATATGTATGAATGTGATGTATGTAGTTTGCAGACATGAATGGAACTAGTGATGTCTGCAAGCCAACATGGTTGGTCAGTGCAGTCATCCTGCATGTGTGTGTGATTATCTGTGACCCTGTACGCCCTCATGAATGCATGCAAGCACATGGTTTTGGCCCATGCAGAGTGCCCTTGTGAGGTATCCCCCAGAATGTGGTGTTGAGAGTTTAAAAATGGTCATGAGTAGGTGTCTTGCTACTGTGGTGATAAATGTTGGTACTTGACAATGTGTGACTGATCATTTCCTCTTTTTCTCTCCCATACCTGCAGCTCAAGGTACACCAGCGTAAGGCCGTTTGGAGGTCCATTGCAAAAAAAGTGCGAGCCCTGGGGGTCTCCAACAGACGACGCACACACTACCACAAGAGGTGGGACGACATCAGTCGGCTTGCAAAAACCGTGGCTGAGATGACATTGGACATGATTTTTTTTTTTTTTTTTTAAATATATTTTTATTGCAGGAATCAGTAAATCGTTACATAATCGACCAGCATTATAGCACAAGCAAAATCAATGAGATACAACCCTCCGTCCCCCCGCCGTAAGTTTCTTACACAGCCAGTCGGCCCACAACCCTGGGGTCGGGCGGCGAAATTCAATGGGGGCTCGGAAGGATGTCGAAGCTGGTCCGGATGATCCACTGTCCCTCATCTGCTTTTCCAAACAAGCCTATAAACCCAGAAAGAAAAACCCCACCCTCAAAACGCTACAAACCAAAGAAAACCCTACCCAACCCCGCCATCAGCGCCCGGTAACAACCGCAACAGGATCTGCTAAGGGACCCATGGGGAAAGCAACAGGTCTGAAAGTGTAATCGCTTATCGGGACATGGGGCGAGCCGCTTCCTCACCTTCAGAGTCGCTGGGGGCGCAATAATCCCTAAGGGCCTGTACTAACGTCTCCCACTCCAACGCTGCCTCCTGCGCCTTCTCATTACGCTGCCTCCAAGCTAGCTGGTATCTTAGCGTGCTCTCCCCCGCCGCCCACTTCAAGAGTTTGCTGTGCCATCGGCTCCCTGTCGGACCAACTCGTGCCTTCCAGTTCCTGGTCACCTCTCGTTTAGCAAGGAGTAGCCCTAAGTCGATGAATTTGCTGGATATTTTATTCTTGGGGGTATGAGGGAACCAGTGCAGGAGTCCCACCGCCGCGTCAAACGATAAGGACCTCCCCGTCACCTCCTCCAGGGTCTTCCCCACTTCTACCCAGTAGGATGACAATCCCGGGCAGGCCCACAGCATGTGGAGAAGGTCCGCCTCCTGGGCCGGGCACCTGGGGCAGTCCGCCGCATTCGTAGCAAAATATCGCCTGATTTTCACCGGGGTCAGATATGCTCTATGGAGCACGTAATAGTGGACCAGTTGAAAGCGGGCGTGGCGTGTGCCCTTCCAGGCTCGCCGCACCAGCTGGGACCAGGTCGTCTCCGGGATCTCCTTGCCAATGTCCTCCTCCCAGCGGTTTCTCAAAGTAGTGAGGGGAGCCAGCCCCTCGTTGATCAGTCTGCCGTAAAGGCAAGTGACCGCCTTCACCGTGCCCGCAGACATCATCACGTACTGGCACACCGGAGATAAAGTGGGTTCCTCCTGCCCGCTTTTCCAGTGCGCCTGGATCGCTCGGACAAGGGCTGAGTGCAGCAGAAAGTCGCCGCGGGGGATCTCGAAGCGATCAATGAGCTCCTGAAAGGGCAAGAGCGCCCCATCCTCATACAGGTCCCCCATTAGCTGTAAGCCGGTGTCTTCCCAGTTCGCCAATCGTGACCAATCGCCGCCATGGGGCAAGGCCGTCAGCATCCCCAAAGGTATTTCGGGCGCATACGGTGTTCTCAGATGGCCTCGGGCGTGAGCTCGGTTCCAACACAGGCGGACGGTCCGCTCCTCCAGCGACAAGTCCCGTAGGGTCAAACGTTGTCGCAGCGCTATGAAGGAGAGAACATGCCTGGCCATACCCGTCCCCCTCCTGTCTTCTGGGCCCCGGAATTCCCGGGCTATCTCCTGGGTGAAGGTCTGGAGCTGCGCCGCTAAATAATACTTTTCAAAGTCCGGCACCGCAAGCCCACCCTCATCCTTCGGCCTCATCAGGGTCCTGAGGGCCACCCGTCGGCGGCCCGAGCCCCAGAGGAATCCGACTATCATTGATCGTAGTAGTCGAAACGTGGCCGGTGGGACCCAAATCGGTAGTGTCCGGAAATAATATAACAACCGGGGAAGCGCCACCATTTTAAGCAAAGCGATCCGCCCTGCCACCGAGAGCGGTAGCGTGGCCCAGAAGTCCATACAGCCTCGAAGTGCTCGAGTGCTGCGGGCAATGTTCCCATCTAGAAGGTCGGATGGTTTGTGATAGACGTACACCCCCAGGTACTTAAAGCAGTCGGGTTCCCATCTAATCTCCCTACTTAGAGTAGGGGCGGGGGTGCCCTTGCGAACCGGGAAAAGACAGGTCTTAGTCCAATTCACCCGGAGGCCCGAGACCTCCCCAAACTCCGTGAGCGCCATCGCAGCTCCATGTAGGGCGGCGAGCGGGTCCTCTAGGAAGAGCAGCAGGTCGTCTGCGTACAGCGAAATGTAGTGCGGGCCCGAAGGAGTCCATAGGCCCGTATAATGGGTTCCCGACCGGAGATGCAGCGCGAGTGGCTCCACCGCCAGCGCAAAGAGGAGTGGGGATAACGAACATCCCTGCCTCGTGCCCCGTTCCACCGGATATTGTGAGGAAATCAGCGGTCCCGCCCGAACCCTGGCCGATGCAGAGGCATAGAGAACCGTGGTCCATCTGATGAAGCCCTCACCGAGGCCGAACCTCCGTAGCACAGTGCAAAGGTAGTCCCATTCCAGGCTATCAAAAGCCTTCTCTAGGTCTACCGATAAGACAACCGGGCACGGGGCATCCACAAGCGGCTCCCCTAGCAAGCGGAACAACCTGCGAATGTTCATGGTCGTGTTACGCCTAGGGATAAAGCCAGCTTGGTCCTCATGCACCAGGGAGCTCATGTGTCCCAGCAGCCTCGAGGCCAAGATACTGCTCAGTATTTTATAGTCAACCGTCAGCATTGATAAGGGACGGTAAGACCCCGGGTCGGACGAGTCCCTTCCGGGCTTGAGGAGTGGAACCACCAACGCCTCGCACATCGAGCCCGGGAGTCGCCCGAGCCTCTTCGCCTCTCTGTAGACTACCAATAACCTAGGGGCTAGGAGGTCAGCATAAGCTGCGTAAAACTCCACAGGAAGGCCGTCATGGCCCGGGGTCTTATTCCTCGCCATCCTTTTAATGGCGCTACGGATCTCTCCCAGTTCTATGTCGGACCCCAGGGCTTTCGCCACATCCTGCTCCACTGTTCGGAGCTCCAGTGGCCGTAAATAATTATCGAGCAGGTCAGGGTTTCGGGCTGAGCGACTGCGGTACAAACGTTCGTAATATTGCCGGTAGCAGCTCAGAATCTCAGGCTGAGTGTACACCTCGGTTCCGTCTGCCTTGCGCATAGATGTCGTCAATGAGGACTGACGCGTGGGGTTGGCCAGCCATGCCAGCAACACGCTCGATCTATCCCCCTCTGCGATGGACCGAACCGTATAGGCCTTGTAGTCAAAACAGCGAAGCCGTTCGACCTCCGCCGCCACCGCCTCCTTCGCCTCCGCCGTGCGTAGCTGTAATTCAGGGCGCCCGGGGCGGCGAATTTCCAACTCGCGGAGTTTCCGGTCCGCTGCATCTAGGTCGGCGAGGATAATTCGCCTCATGCCTACCTTTTTAAAAATACAGTAACCCCTCACCACCACCTTAAAAGCGTCCCACTCTAACGCTCTCGTGCTCGCGGTGCCGCCGTTGGACGCAAAGTACTCTGAGACCTTATCACCTAGGTCCGCCCTGAAAACACTGTCTTCAAAGATCTCGGGCCGTAATTTCCAGGTGGGCACCGCAGGCGCCCCGGGGAACCAACGAAGGTCCAGCAGGAGGGGGTTATGGTCTGATATGGTTCTGGTCAAATATTCAGACCGGACCGCTGCCGAAACCAGTTCGGGCGAGCCAAGAAATCCGTCCAGTCTAACGTGCAACTCATGGATGCTCGAAAAGTAGGAATAGTCCCTAGATGTGGGGTGTTGCGCCCTCCAGATATCCGTCAGACCCCAGTGGGTCTGCCAGTCCCTACGACCCTTTGCCATGCGCCGAACCGGAGAATCGGGAAGGGGTGGATGCGAGCGGTCAGTGTCTACATCCACTACTGAGTTGAAATCTCCACCGAGCAGAAGGGGCCCGGAGAGGAAGTGGGCCAACGAGCCCGATAACCTGGAAAGGAAGGCAGTCTGGTCTATATTAGGAGCGTACACACAGCAAACGTTTAAGTCCCTCCCTCCCAAAGTGCCCGAGATAGCCACATAACGCCCCTCTGGATCTATCACTGTTTTCGTGACCTGGAAGGGAACCCCAGCTCTAACCCAAATCAGCGCCCCTCTGGCATACGCGGAGTACGAAGTGCAAAAGACCTGCCCCCTCCATCTACGCTGTAGCGCCGCCCCTTCCGCCTTGTTCAGATGAGTCTCCTGCAGCAGCGCCATTTGTACCCCCCTACGCACTAAATAAGCGTGGACTTTGTGGCGCCTGGACATAGTATGAAGCCCCCGCACGTTCCAAGTAACACATTTCAGATTAGCAACATCAGCCATTGTCCCATAACGTTCTCGCAAAGTCTCCCCATCTGGGTCCCAACAAAGAAAGGATATCAATCATCCCTGCACTGATGGCGGCCATTTTCCCCAACCAAAACTGAACAACCCAAGAATGAACCAAACCCCCATCCACCCTCCCCAGAACAGGACCCAAATAGCACCATCTAGTTCCCATCCAAACCATACCCTCCAACAACCCACTAACCCCTACTAATCCTGCGGTCGCCACCGTAGGAAGGCCTTAAGGGCCAGGTGCGGGCTGGGCAGAGGCAGTGGGCCCTCGACGCTCAGGCTACCAGGACTAAAGCAAGCCCAAAACAGTGCCAAAAACCCTCGGGGCAAAAACAGGGCACCCCATCCACCCTGCCCCGGGAGTCAGCAGCAATCGTCGGCACCCGCCACCCCCCTGCCGGGCCACCTCCCAAAATGAAGTAGCTCACCCCATTACCCCTGTCCATCCAGAAGGTCTTCCACCGATTTCGGTGTGATCACCTGTGTATGGACGCTATCAGTCACCGATTCCTCGGAGTCCGTTGGTGCCCCCTCGTCACCAGGGTCTGCTTCCTCCTCAATGGCATCGTCCCGTGAGCCAGATAGCGCAGATAACACCTCCAGCACTCCCCTCCGCTCCGTCGATGTCTCTGTAGTTGAGGGCCACCCCGAGCGGCCACGGCGACTCCGAATCCTCCTGGATCGCCGTCTCTGCTCCGGCTCCGCCGCCTGCTGGGATGAGGAGCCAAAGCCATCTTTCCCTGCACTATTGAGTTCGAGCCAGGCACAGACATCCTCCGGGGTATCAAAGAATTGAGTTTTGTCATCGACAATTATGCGGAGCCTGGCAGGATAGAGGAGCGAGTACTGGATGCCCTCGCTCCTGAGCTCGCGCTTGACCGCCAGGAAGGAAAACCGTCTGCGTTGAGTCTCGTAGGTGTAATCCGGGAAGATGTTCACCTGACTGTTCGCCACTTTGAATGGACCATTATGTCTGGCGGCATTGAGGATGAAGTCTCTGTCCCTAAAGTGCAATAACCACGCCACCACTGGTCTCGGGGCACGTCCCTGCTGCGGTGGCCTCGCCGGGACTCTATGGGCACGCTCCAGGGTGTAGAAGGAGGATAGACCCTCCGGGGCCACCGTGTCACGGAGCCAGGCCTCCAAGTATGCCACCATGTCGCCATCCTCAATCTTTTCCGGCAGGCCCACCACACGGATGTTGTTCCTCCTGTTGCGGCCTTCCGCATCCTACGCTCTCTGCTCCAGGGCCGTAATCCGGGATAAGGCATCCTTCATAGTCGCAGCCAAGGTTCGCTGCGCCGGCTCTAAGGTTTTCACCGAGCTCTCCACTTCCTTGACCCGGTCCGAAAGTTTGCCGTGGTCCGCTCTAAGGAGACCTAGGCTCGTCGCTACCTGGGCAATGTCCTGCTGGAGGGCCGAGCGCGTGGTCGCTATCGCCTCCAAGACGCGGTCAAATTGCTGTTTCATCGATGCACCACCAGAACTCTCTGGGTCCCCACGTTCCTCTTTGTCCTGGGTCTCCGAGTCTGAGGCGGCTGGGGTAGTCCCCTTGGCTCCTCTAGGTTTCCCCATGTTGCCGGGAGCACACCGTGCGGGTCCAGGAGCAGGCGTCTCCGAGTGCAGGCTCCGGCTAAGACTCTCCCGGTTGCCGGGCCTCAAGTCGAGTGCCGGAGATCTCCGTCTCCAGGGCCTGTTGGATCTTCTCCGCTTCGGCTCGCGCCACCACCACGTCGTCCGAGGGCACCGAGGAGGAGGCGGAGACAGTCGCCACCAGGTCGGGCAGGCCCGCACAGCCGATAAAGTCCCGGGGTGAGGGTCACCAACTCCACCGGACGATTTGCAGCGCCAGAGGGTTGCGCCTCCCATGGAAGTGGGTCGGCCAGGAAAAGGTAGCTAAGAGCGGTGTCGTGAGTGGGGCCACCACCGGGAATTCCAGACGTCCGCGTGCGGGATCCACTATATCGTGGGCATCCGCCCAGTCACCCATCCGAGTGCAATCCTCGTTGAAAGAGTCCGATCTGACCGATATCCAGAACATAGATCACTGGGAGATGGCAGAGCCGGGGGTGTGCCGCCGCCGGCGATGCCCCTCCAGCCTAATGGATCCGGCCAGGGGGACAATGAAGTCCGGGCGCCATGTTGGGTCGCACTCCGCAACTCTGCAAACTTCGATTTTTCGCCGGGTCACCACTCGTTCAGACCTCGCCAAGGGCCCCGGCAGGTCTCCGTCGGGCCGATCAGCAGAATGCGGGGGCTGGGGTGCCCCGCAGCCTCCGATTTACAGGATAATCACGGGCTCAGTCCCGGAGCCGAGCTCTCAGGCGACCATCGCCATCGGCGCCCAAGCCACGCCCCTGACATTGGACATGATACCGCTCACTGGGCGTTTAGTGCGGCGCAACATGACTCCCACTGATGGTCCGCATATTGGCAGTGACTCATCCTGAGCTGGATGCACGTCTGAAGGAGCATCAGCAAGAAGGCAGGGGTGAGTTTTTGGGGAGGGTGACTGTGGCTGGGAGTGGATGCCTATGTACAGGGCCTGTTGCAGCGGGGGACCATGTATGAATTGAATTGAAACTGCACTTGTATAGCGCTATCTACCCGGAGGCCTCGTAGCGCTTTTGACTGGAGATTTACTTAGCGCGGGCTCGGGCAGATCAACAGGATTTAGCAAACAAGTGAGTTTTCAGGGCTTTTCTGAAGGAAAGATGATTGGTAGTTCCTCTAAGGGATAAAGGGAGAGTGTTCCAGAACTTAGCCGCAGTGTGTGAAAAAGAGCGGCCTCCCCAGCGGGCTTTCCTGACTCTGATGGAGGAGGCCAGCTGGAGGGTACAGGATCGGAGGGAGCGTGACTGAACATAGGGAGTGACCAAGGGCTGTAAAATTGCAGGGCCAAAGTGGTGGAAGGCTTTGTGTAGAGTGCACATAGCCTTGAATTGTACTCTAGCCGCTATGGGGAGCCAGTGGAGTTCCCTTAGGGCATTCCTTGCTGACTGCCAGCGAGGGAGGTTGTAGAGCAAACGAGCTGCACTGTTTTGGGTGACTTGGAGCTTCTGGATGACAAAAGAGGGGGCTCCCATATAGAGGACATTCCCGTAGTCCAGGCGAGATAGTATGAGAGCCTGGACCAGGATCCTCCTTGCCTGAAATGGAAGCAGAGGGAGCACCTTCCGCAGCATACTCATCAATCCAAAACAGGTGGCTGCGGTCTTTGTGGCTTGGGCTGAGAAGTTCAGGGCTGTGTCGAACCAAATCCCCAAGCTTTTTATTTGGGACTTGGGAACTGGAGGCGAGCCCAAGCATGGTGGCCAGATGGAAGCAAAGACAGAGGAAGAGGGGTTGCCCAATAAGATGACATCTGTCTTCTCCCCGTTAAGTTTTAAACGGGAAGATTGCATCCATCTGGCAACAGCCTCGAGACAGGGGCCTAGGGTGTTGGACGATACCTCCGAGTGGTCTAAAGAGACCACCAGTTGGGTATCGTCCGCGTAGGTGACAATACGCACACCGAAGGGATGGACAATCCTGTCTAGGGGTTCCATGTAGGCATTAAACAGGGTGGGGCTCAGGGAAGAGCCCTGAGGAACCCCACACCTGAGAGGATGTTTAGGCGACACTGCCTCGCCCTCAAAGACCTGGAAGAAGCGGTCAGCCAGGAAGGATGTCAGCCAGTCCAGAGCTGGGCCCGACACGCCCATGTCCGCCAGTCGTTGTAATAGCGTGACATGGTTGATCGTGTCGAACGCGGCGCTGAGGTCTAATAAGATGATGGCGACTTTACCACCCTGGTCTAACACTGCTCTTGCTTCCTCTGTTACCGCTAGAAGGGCGGTTTCGGTCCCATGTAGGGGGCGAAACCCTGTCTGAGAGGCACGTAGAAGGCTATTTGACTCCAAATAGCTCATCAAGGTGTTATTTACGTGCCTCTCGAGCAGTTTGCTCAGCCAGGGGAGCAGGGAAATAGGACGGTAATTCGCCAAGTTGGATTGGTCAAGATTGGGCTTCTTCAACAAGGCCCTCACCATCGCGCACTTCCAGGAGGGAGGTACGGATTTAGAGGAGATGGAAGTGTTGAGAACGTCCAATATGACCGGGCGAATTATGTCCATAGCCTTAATAAGGGTCTGAGGGGGTGCTGGGTCGTTAGGGGAGCCTGAAGTGACTTTGAGGATGAGTCTGTCTAGGGCCGGGATGTCTAAGGGTGGAATTGTGTCAAGCCTACACGAGACAGGGGCATCAGAGGTGGAGGAAATAGGGGGTTCCAAATCATTGTTAACATGCCCAAAAGAGGAGTATATAGTCTGTATTTTTCAGAGAAAAAAACAGCAAGTTCATTGCAGCGGTTTTGGGCGCCATCAGCAGAGGGGCATTCCACAGGGGGTGAGATGAGTGACTTGACAATTTTAAAAATTTCCCTTGGGGCGTTAGCGGCTGCATTGATTTTGCTGCCGTAGAAGGAGGCTTGTGCCGTCTTTATCTCCTGTTTATAGAGCCTAATGGCAGCTCTATATTCATCCTTCCTAGGTTTGGAATAGTCCTGTCTCCAGGCTCTTTCATATTTACGACAGGCTAATTTCATGGTCTTGAGAGTGGGAGTAAACCATGGGGCAGCTCTAGGTCTTTTCGTAAGGTTACTAGCCTGTACAGGGAGCACCGTATCAAGTGTGGAAGAGATCCATTCATCAAAGTTGTTGACTGCTGTATTGGAATTCAGCGCCTTCCCGGGTATGTCTTTAACCAGGGCAGCTTCCCAGGCAGGGAGGGGAAGTGAGGGCTATTTCCTACATCGATGTTTAACGAGGCCGCAAGTGGAGGGAGAGGGATTGGTGCGCCAAATGAAGGGTATCAAAAAATGATCCGTCCAGGGTAGTGGGACAGGGGGTTCAACCATGAGATCATCAATATTGCTGTAAATGTGGTCCAGCAGGTGACCTCTATTGTGAGTTGCAAGAAACCCCTTTTGATGTAAATCCAGCGCTTGAAGATTGGAACAGAGGGTATTGGCTGCAGTATCGTGGGGGTCATCTAGGTGCAAGTTGAGATCTCCCAACAAAGTAAAGTTGGGTGAGGATAACACCGTTCGTGTGGTGGAGCTGTGCTGTGTCATGTGAGTGTCTGCTGGGATGTGTGCCAGTGTCATGCATTGTGCCAAAATGCCCTCACAAAGGTGACCCTCCTCGATGTTCTTCCTCATTGCCAGATGTGTAAAGATACACATGGTTCTTCAGCATTGGTAGAGTGTGAGGAATCTATAAGGGTGGGAACAGCAGGGTCTACTATCTGAGTGTGAGTTCATGTATGCATACTTTGCATGCACCATGACCGTTGAGGCCCGCACATCTGACCACAAGGTGGTCCAGAGTACCAAATGATGCTTGGTATGGCCCACTTGGCATTGTGTCCAGTCATGTCC
Organism: Lissotriton vulgaris; assembly: GCF_964263255.1. Taxonomy (NCBI): domain Eukaryota; kingdom Metazoa; phylum Chordata; class Amphibia; order Caudata; family Salamandridae; genus Lissotriton; species Lissotriton vulgaris. Next base: position 382,391,461 of record NC_141697.1, read on the forward strand.
TAATGGGGGGAGGGTGTTTTCCCCTCCTGTCCCCGGAAGGTATGTCTGTAGTAATGAGTGTGGTCCACACATTAGGCCCCTAGGTGTGGGCTGGGCAAGTTGTATGTCTGGTACACTTAATCCACAGGCAGGGTGTTGTGGTGTGTATCCTGAACATGGCTCAGTCATGGCAGAGATTCGGTGTTACAGGCACTGTAGTGGTCTATGTAGTGTGGTGCTGCTATGTGATTGCAGGGTGTGTTGTTCAGCATGTCGATTTAGGCATCTCCTGCACTGCAGTGATTGGATTGATTTGTCCTGATATTGACACTAACACAACCCTGTCTCTCTCTCTCATGCAGAATCAACTGTGGACACGGAGGACCGGGACCTGGAAACCAGTGGTGGCAAAAGTAGCACCACAACTGCACTGAAGGCCAGTGAAACAGAGCTCACCAGCGCATCTGAGGGGGACCGTAGTATGCAGGAGGAATCCGTGCCTGAGACACAAAGTTCTACTTCATCTGATGCCAGCGGTGATGCATCTTAGTTGTTAGGCACAGGGGATGGTGAGTCAGCGTCATCATCTACCACACAGCGGCCAGTGGCCAGCCTCCCTTCCACTTCCTCTGGTGCTGCCCGTATCCGTGTCCGTAAGAGGGGACTTGTTACATTCACACAGGGCACAGCTGAGCCTGCACCTGTCCCCCTTCCTGCCCTCACTGCTGAGTCTGTAGAGCTCCTGCACCAGCTTTGTGTGGGCCAGACTGCCCTGATCAATGCCTTCAGGGAGCATGACAAGAAATTAGGCGAGGTGGTTGCATACATGGAGGGTATACACTGTGACTTAGGTGGGCTACACCGTACAGTCCAGGCTTTGTCATCTGCAGTGACCTCTGCCCTTCACCAGGCACATGCTCCTATTCCTGCTCAGGTGCCTTTGTCCACCCCCCAGTCAGTGGCCACATCAGATGCAAGTGACCACGGTGCACATGCGTCACAAACATGATACAGCACAAGGAGCAAACACAACCCAAACGGTCCCGCCCACAGACACCATCCCCTAGGAAGAGCAGAGCCACCCCAGAATGCATAGACAAGAGCCCGTCAGGAAAGAGCCAGGCCGATAAAGCTGTGAGGGTGGCATCAGGCTCCATGCCTCAGAGGCATCACCAGCAAAGGACTCTTCTGTCCCTAAGACCTCATGCAGAAGTAGGCGTGCAATGTCTATGCCCACTGAGGAGGTGTGTTTGGCAAGGGTATACCTAGGAAGGGCACAGGGCAACGTCCCCCCACCACGTCAACTCCTAATCCAAGCCCAGTGAAGCATGTGGAAGTGGGTACTGTAGGTGGGACACCTGACAAAGAGCCGAAGGAGGGCACTGTAGGTGCTACACCTGGCAAACACACAAAGGAGGGCACTGTAGGTGCTACACCTGGCAAACACACAAAGGAGGGCACTGTAGGTGGGACACTGGGCAAACAGGCAAAGGAGAGAACTGTAGATGGGACACTGGGCAAACAGGGAAAGGTGGTCCAGAGGCGTAGCCAGACAAAGCGTTCCACATGCACATGATCCAGCACATCACCAGAGGGAGTGCCAGTGTCTGCACCTGATGCAGAACTGTTGGTGTGTGCCTGTTGTGTCTTCACCTGTTCCCATTAACCCCAAAACAGGGAGGCCATTTCATATTCTCAAAAAGTGGAAGGGCACCCCTCCAACCTCTCCCACCCACACTGTGTCACAGGTCTGCATGACCCCACCTCCATGTGCCACTATACCACCTGGTCCAAACAGCCCTCCAGCTTGACAAACCACTGATAGGCCTACATCATCTGTGCCTCTGTCTCTCCAGTAAAAGTGCTCCTGCTGTCCCAGACACACAGCCAGCTCCAAGCCTGCATGACACATAGATGTGAATTGCAGTCCCCCTCATAAAACTATCTCTCATACAGGTGTGCTAGTCCTGGCCATTGTTTGCCACCTGGGGGTGTTGCTGGCCATGGATGGCTACAATCACACACACACACTGTGCAGCTTCTCATGTCCTGACTGTGCACTTCTCCCTGGCCACAGGCCTTGTCAATCACTGCTACTCTGCCCTTGCCTGTGCATCTTCTCATGTCCTGACTCTGCACTTCTCCCTGGCCACTGGCCTTGTCACTCACTGCTGCCCTGCCCTTGCCTGTGCAGCTTCTCCTGTCCTGACTCTGCACTTCTCCCTGGCCACTGGCCTTGTCACTCACTGCTGCCCTACCCTTGCCTGTGCAGCTTCTCCTGTCCTGACTCTGCACTTCTCCCTGGCCACTGGCCTTGTCACTCACTGCTGCTCTGCCCTTGCTTGTATAGCTTCTCATGTCCTTACTCTGCACTACTCCCTGGCCACTGGTCTTGTCACTCACTGCTGCTCTGCCCTTGCCTGTGCAGCTTCACATGTACTTGTTGTGCGCCCTGTAGTTGACACTGGCCCTGTTGCTCTGCTGTGTTGGACTCCCCCTGTGCCATGGACACTGGCCCTGTTGCTCTGCTCTGCTGTGTTGGGCTCTCACCTGTGCCATAGACACTGGCCCTGTTGCTCTGCTGTGTTAGACTCCCCCTGCGCCATGGACACTGGCCCTGTTGCTCTGCTGTGTTGGGCGCTCACCTGTGCCATAGTCACTGGCCCTGTTGCTGCTGTGTTGGGCTCTCACCTGTGCCATGGACACTGGTCCTGCTGCTCTGCTGTGTTGGGCTCTCACCTGTGCCATAGACACTGGCTCTGTTGCTCTGCTGCGTTGGATTCCCCCTTGTGCCATGGACACTGCCCTGTTGCTCTGCTGTGTTGGGCTGTCCTCTGTGCCATAGACACTGGCCCTGCTGCTCTGCTGTGTTGGGCTTTCACCTGTGCCATAGACACTGGCCCTGTTGCTCTGCTGTGTTGGACTCCCCCTGTGCCATGGACACTGGCCTTCCTGTTTGTAGTTTGCCTGTGCAGATTGTATTGCATTTGAACAGCATTTTGTGCCTTGGTCTTGTCTACTTTTGTTCTACTGTCACATCTGTGTAATATGTCTATAAAGACGGTTACTCTTGTTGTCTGTTTTGTCAGTGTCCTTGCAGAATAAAGTTATTTTGGGCTGTGCATTTTGTTGCCTGTGCCCCATGCTCTATGTGTGACTTCGACATTACCAAGCTATTTGGCCGCATCACATTTTTAGACAGGGGTAACAGGGTCTTCAGTCCATTCAGACACTGATTCTTGTGTTATCTGTGTTGCATCTTTTGCCTGTCATGCGATTCTCTTTGTAGTGGTTTTCTATTGTACAGTGCCCCAAGCTGACATGGGTGTGATGGTGTGCACATGTTTGCATGCAGGCTGGACAAGCTCATGATGTATGTGTGTTATTCCTGTATCTGTGCCCAGCTGTGTATGTGTATGGTCATTTTGTGTTGGCCCTCAGTCAAGGTCCCCTGGACTACATGTGATGTGTGCTCTTGGGTGGTGATGAGGTGTGGAATGTGAAGGTTGTGACTTTGTTGTGGTTGTGGATGTGTGTGTGCCCCTGGATTGTGATGGCCACACATGTCTCCCCCAGGAGGTGTGTGCCTGTTGTTTGTAATGTCCTGCCCTGTGTAAATGATTGTATGCAGTTGTGTGAGTTGTCTGGAGTGCACTGTGCAGTGTGTTGGTGTGTCCATGCAGTTCTCTGTGACTCTTCCTTGTTGTTTTTGTCAATTATGGGTGTGAAATGTGTGTGACTTGCACTTCAGTTTTGTGATAGTTTGATGATCAACGTGTCTTGTGTGTGTTTGTGTAGACTGTGTGGCCCTGCTGCTCTTCACTGGCATTATGTTTGTGTTTGTCATGCATTGCAGGCACATGGTGCCTTTTATCCTTCTGCATGGCATGGTATGTTTGGTGCACTGCCATCACCTATGTGTGCCACTTGTGCCTAGCCATTGTAGGTCTGCACTACCTTTATTTGTATAGGATACAACACTTACATGCCTATAACTGACATGCTAGTGAGTTGACTTGAATGTCCGATATCCCCTTGGTTTGCATGTGTATGTGCCTCCACTTCACTTGTTTGTAGGACTGTGCCATGTTGTGCAGTTCTTGGGCCTGGAGTGTTGTTACACATTGGACCTTGCCCAACTGGTTTATGTGTGATGTTTTTGTGCTGTTTGTCTAGTGTGGACTGTTCATGTGCACTACAGCTGTGTGTGCTGCCCAGAGATCTGGTGGAGATGGTTGTGCTCTTGTGTCCCAGAGTGGTACATCCTGTTGTTGTTGTGTTGGATGTATGTGTGTAGGATGTTGTATTGCTTGACTCCCTGTGTGTGCTGTTGCATTTGTGCTGTACTAATTTGTGGTGTGTGTGTTGAGGTTGTATCAGTCATGTATTTGTGTGGCTGTTGTGCTTGTTGTGCACGGGCTGCTTGTTGTACATACAGTAGTGTGTGTGTGTGTGGCCTTGGCATTGACTGATGTGCATTCCATGATGTCCTGTGGGGTTTGTAGATTTTTGCTTTCGTGTGCATGTGTGGTTGGTTTGATGTGGCAGTGTGGGTCTGTGCAGGTTCCCTTCTTGTGTGATTTGTGGTCTGTTGTGTGTGTTTTGTTCTTGAGTGATGATGCTGTGCACTCATGTTGTGTTTGTGCTCCCATTGCCCTTCTACAGTTTGGCTGTCAGGGTATGTCTGTTTCTGAAGTGATTATGTGTGTGTTCCTGTGGTGTTTGTGTGTTGTCCTTATGCAGGCATCAGTTCAGGCGTCCCTGTGTGTGTGTGTTCTGTTTGTACCTACACCCAGGGTGTGTGTTTGTTTGTGTGTGCTTGTGCTGGGAGGTGTTGGCAGCCTTTAGTGTTATTGGCACTGATGTTGTGTGTTCCTTGTCAGCCACTCCTGCAGTGGCTGTCTCCCTGGTTGTTTGTTGTGTGGTGCAGAGTGTGTATTGTGCCTGCTTGTTGCTGAGCTTGTTGCTTGTTGGTGTGCATTGAGGTGCACAGGATGGGCACCTGGCCTGTGACCTGATGGGGTGTGTTGCTGTGTGTTGGGGGTGGTGTGTCCCTGTGGTCTTTGTGCCCTGCCATGCCTTGGAGTGGCCCTGCCTTCTGCTTTGTGCACATGTGTTGACTGCGGCGTTGACGTGAGCTCGAACGGAAGGTTGCTGCTAGTGATGTGTGTCCTGGATGCAGAGGAGTATTATTGTGCCAGGTGGGTAATGTGTGGGTGCCCTTGTGGATGTGTTGTGACCCCCCAGCAGGGTGTTTGTAGTGAAATTATACCCTGTGTCAGCCTGTGTGTTGTGTGTTGTGTTTGTGTAGTTGCCTACCTGCGGCGGCGTCTGCGGCGGCGTCTGCGGCGGCCCATTTGATGATAGTACTGTAGGAGGTACATCACCGGATGCATATGTAGGGCTGGGTCCATGTTGTTCATGACCGCTGCAATGCTTTTACGCTCCGCTGTCTAGTTTCCACCGTGTCAGATTAGGCAGCATCTCCGCTGCGGTTCGTCTGCTTGTTTTGGCCATCCTAATTTGTTTAGCGCGGCGGACGTCATTCCACACGGCGGTGAGTCTACATTGGCTCCCACCGCCGCGGTGCTGGGCGCACTTTGATGGCGGTGCGTGTGGCTCCGTGGCGGACGGAAATGTCCTATGGTTTACTATACTAATATGGCGGACATGAGATCCACTGCTCGTGGGCAGAAAAATGCGTTTTTTCGGCCCGCCAGCACCGCCCGACATCCTAATGGACCTCTAGGTGTGTAGCGATTGGTGTAACAATTGCCCCTGCCGCACCCGTGGTGCGGAGGGCCCCCGGACTACAGGGTGTCTACTCCTGGACTGTGAACGGATGTTGAGGTCCCTGTCCTTAAAGCTACTGAATGGGTCCAGGGCGTGGGGGGGGGCCTCTGTGTAATTTGCAGGGGTGGCACCCTTAGGTTTTGTTACGCCACTGGCCAGAGGAGTCCTTCGAGAGTCAGTGAGATTCTGTCAAACATCCTAGAACCATTGGTCAGTCTGACAGCAGTATGAAGGAAGCTTCTAGGAGGGGTCAGGTATGATTTTGAGACACCAGGAAGCCGGATTTTCTTCTGTTGAGGTTAAATAGGATCATGGCGTGTATGGCGGTTCTGTGCATGCTTCAGGTAAAAAACATTCACTTTGTGTTGCATAATGAGTTGGTGCCTGGTTGAGGAAGTGTTGGCCTTAGTTCAGATGACTCTATGTGAAGGGGAGCCTTCAATATTTGTTGCTGAGAGACATGCTTAGACCCATTCCTGTTGGTTGTTATAGTATAAGCACATGTCAGAGATTTGAGCTTCAAGTATAAATTCAACACCAAGGCCCTGGTAGTGGCAGGGCAGCCTTTGCACCAGGTAATTTCATTTTCTGATGTGATTATTCAGCAGCTTGGTGCTGTCTATATATTGAATGATAATGATGTTCCTGTCAGCTAATCCTACCAGGGGTTCCATGTAGAGGTGGATTAATCCATGATGATTTCCGTGGGTCACAAAGTTGGGGTTGGATATGGTGGTGCACACATGGACAAGCAGGATCTGTTCTTCTGATAGGATGGGAAATACAGATGTACGAGATGAAAGTCTTCCCTAAGATGAGGTTGTGGAGAGTGGTTGCGGATCATGGGTGTTGAAGAGGTGAAGAAAACCTTAGCAAGAGGAGGAGAAAATAAAGTACTTTGCTGACTGCTTGGATAGGTACTACAGCAAAGAGAGGAGAAAGAGAAACAAGCAGACATAAGTAATTGAGCCTAGAGCCTTTCTTGAGCCTTAACGTTGAAAAAGGAACAACTGAATAGGGGAATAAGCCTTTATGAAATTAAAACACAATAAAAGACAAAAATATGACAGATGATGAGATGGGTGAAAAGAGAGTAGATGGAAGAGGAGATTCATTAAGGAGGTACATTGAAATGGTATAAACCAATGTATGGTGTGGGTGAGGCAGCATTGTTTTTTTCCAGTTAGCTAGCATAATGCTTACAAAAAATCATGGGCAGGAGGCGTACTATGTAACTGTGGGTGTCTGTATGTAAATTCTGATTTTTATGATGCTTTGAAATCAGAGACCCCCATTTTCACCATATATTCAAGAACAATAAAATAGCTTATATTAATTTCCCTAATGATGTACATCTGTTAGTCATAGGGTGAATGTTGCTAGTGCAGGACACACAGCACACATCCTTCGTCACTTTTCCCACCAAACATTTCTGCTCACAAGCATCTGCTCTATCCTGAGTCAGAAGTTTATGTAATCTGCATAACAATGAGGAAAACAGGAAATTACAAGTACTGGTATGAAAATAACAAGGTCTGTGCACAATCATGCACAGGCCTAGAGAAATCTCAGGAACACCAAATATGCTTTCTTGAATCATAATTCGTACAAAAAGGCAAGAAGATAATTGTCTAGTTTGTCCTGTGAAGAGCGAATGTGTTTTGGGAAAAGTCACAAAAAAGTCTCATGTTTTTAATTATAATCCAGGGATAAATAAAAAAATCCTATTGGAGAAAAAGAAAGTTTGTATTTATGGTGTCAGAGGTAGTTTGTTTTTGCACATATTTTAGGATTCCCACCTCTGATACTCCTTAATTAAATCACTCCCCTGTTTTTTACCTTCTCTTAGAGTAGGCACCACGCCTACGAGGGAAGGTACCCGTAACATAAATACAAGGCATACTATAGAGGCCTTCTCTTAGAATCTCCCAAGACATTTTTGTCCTCCCTTCCCAGCACACACTACAAGCCAGGATCACTTTCTTTCCCTTTTCAATATCTAGTTTTCAAGTGAGCACTACATATTAAGAAGCAGTAATAAAAATCACAGACTAGAACTACATCCAGTTTATTCTATGTCAGAACTAAAGACTCTAAGTATTAGGGAAGTGGAAATTGAGGAACTAATGAAGCACCCATCAAAACCAAATCCTAATAGCACTTCGACAAAGCCAGGACAACAGTCTGAGTTGTAAAAAATCACCCGGTTGAAGAAGAAACAATTTTGCATGGCCCTACACGGAGAAGTGCTGCTAGAACATCTCAGAGCAGGCACTACACCAGCTGGTCTACAGGTGAAAAATGTCCCAGTAATTTTTACAGATCAACCAGAATACCTAGATGGATTCAGCCATACAGGTACAAAATGCTCGCAAGACTAGATGTTCCATTCCATTAAGACAGCTGAACGATTGAGTCAAAAGGAACTTGAGCTAATAAAAGAACTTCAAGAAGAATTCTTAAACAATACAGCAGTGCAGAACGCCCAAGCACTCTTGGCAAAAATCGAAAAAGAGAACGAAATCTTCATAAAGAACTGAGGATATAAAGAGATCAAAACTCCAAAAAGTCATCAGCAATTTTACAGAAAAGAAGACTTATCCTTACCTTGATAAGGAATATTACAAACAGCCGGCCAATATGGGCATGCTCCGCACTTACGGTGACAGAAGTACATTCTCTGCCGCCTCATCATATTCAGACTCGAGTGATTCAGAACCTTCAAATAATAGAAGTGGAAACCAATCTAGACAATTCTACCAATCTGGGCCTTTTTAAGACAGAGGACACGGGCGACCAACTGGAAAAATAAGACCAGTATAGTGGTACAACTGCCCACCTCCTCCTCAACAATGTAAAGGAGAAATCACAACTCGGAGAAGGTGTACCAATAGTAGAAGAGGAGAAAACCTCTATTTATAATCTGTCTAACTACACCCTATCACAAGCAGAAACAACAGTACTCCAAAAAGGTTTATCCTTTATACCCACAGTCACAACAGAAATTGGCCAAACAAAGTTGGAGATACTGCAACTTTTTAGAAAAATGAGGCTTAAAGTGTTCTTCTCTGACAAACAAGAGACAATGACTATCAACTATTTGGGACTTAAGACCCCCTTGATCAAAGTGCTTACGTTTGAAAAGAATGTAATGAGAGACTTAAATACATTGGATTAAAAGAAAAGCTACACGAAATGGAATTTGACAAAAAGTGAGAAAACTGCCTTGGATAAACTAATGGAAAATGAATAAATCATAATTAAGCCTGAAGACAATGGCGGTGCCATTGTCATTCAACAACATGACAGTTGTCCCATGATGAACACTACAAATGTTCAGATGAAGATTTTACAAAATTGATTAAATAAAGACAAACTCAAAAACTTGACAACAATTTGAGAAACGGAAGGATGGTTGTCCAAAAAAGAAGCACAATACCTGATTAACAACAACCTGAGGACGCCAATTATATATGTCCTACCAAAAGTCCATAAGGATATCCAGAACCCTCCCGAAAGATCAATTATCTCAGGAGTGAATTCCATCCTGGAGAGACCGGCCAAATATGTGGACACCTTCTTAAAACACCTAGTAGGAGACACCACCAGCTTCATAAAGGACACAATGCAGGCCATCACACTACTGGAGGGGCAATGATTTGAAGAAGAAGAAGAATATCTAGTTACACTGGACATTGTCAGTTTGTACATAAACATCCCTCAAGAAGCAGGACTGGAAGCTATCGAATTCTTTGTGGAAAAACGTGTACGTCCCCATAATGTTCCTACCATATTCTTACTACAACTGGCTGAAATATGTCTAAAGTATAACTTTTAATGAATCTCAATTTGTACAAATAAAAGGAGCCGCTATGGGCTGTCCTTTTGCACATGAAATGACAATAATGTTTATGGCTAAATTTGAAGACACCTGGATTTACAGTAACACTCCATACGACGGACACATAAAAATGTGGCACCGATAAATTACGATTTTTTTATGTCATGGAGAGGAGCAAGAGAACAAGTCATGGAATTCCTTAACTGCGTCAACAATAGGAACAGAGACATTCAGTTCACAATTAACTATAACAAAACTGAGATGAATTTCCTGTACCTGCTGATGAAACTCGAAGACGGGCTTTTGTACACAACTCTGTATACGAAAAAAACGGATAGAAACACCATTCTTCCGGGGCGTAGCTTGTATGGCAAGAGGTGTAGCCGTCTAAGTCCGGAGCTCTGTCAGACCCCGGGAATATAACCGAACAAACAGCATGCAGCAGACTCCTCCAAGCAGAGGAGACGTCGCATAAGATATCGGAACGTAGCAGGAGTAATAGGAAGCTGCGAGGAGTACAAGAAAGGACTACATAACCAAAATTCCGTCTTTGCAAGGCCCAGAAACCAAGATCCAAGAAACAAGATGGCGCCGGGGGGAGTCACCTCCGAGCAAAAAACAAAGGAGCAAGGCTCTCCTCAGTAAACCACACAAAGGTCAGTGGAGGCCTAAAAACCCCTGCAAGCGCGAACGCTAATGGCCCACACTCCCCCGCCTAACAAACAAGCTCACCGAGCACCGCGGAGTAAAACCGAAAGCGGAAGCACACCCTGGGCACGGCCATATTGAATGAGGCAAGAAGGGTAGGGGAGGCTCTGCTCGGCGCCACCAGAAAGTAATAGCGGGAAACTGAGAGGAGACACCACCGTAGAAACAAGCAAGGTGACGAGGCTTCGCTACAAGAGCCAAAGAATGGTTGGAGGGCTCCCAAATGCGTGCCAATGCAAACGCTAATGACACGCTCCTGCAACAGCTAAAGCAACCTCACAGCACACCGCCGGGAAAATCGAAAGCGAGAATACACGCAGTGCGCCGCCTTATTGTAAAAGCGAGTACAGCAAGCAAATAGCCCTTAGGGCGGTAGGAGATGCTCCATTAACTGAACAGTAAAACGAGCACGCAGGCATGCAAAACCGAAACTAACACCGCCCTGAGCGCCGCCATTTTAACAACTCCATATAAAGGCAAGGAGGGTAAGCAAAACGCCGGTAGGGAAGCCACCCTGAGGTGGGAGGAGATACACCGATGTAACCGCAACGAAGCAAAACAAAAAAAGAGGTTAAGCAACTGAACAATAAAACGGGCATGCAGGCGGGCAAAACCGAAACTATATCGCCCTGTGCGTCGCCATTCTAAAGACCCCATAGCACGAGGAAGAAACAGAGTAACATGGCAGAATCAAAGGGGCCAAAGGAGAAGGACCAAAGAGCAGGCACTAACACTGTGGCACCGGCCCCCACCAGCACACTTCAAAAGAAGACACTGACACAACCAAAAGGAGGACCGAGGGTGCGAAGGAGGGAAAAAAAGGCACGAGAACAGATGACCAGTGTTAAAGCCCAAAAAGAAGTGGGACCAAGGTGTCAAAGAGGAAAGCCATCCCAACAGGGCAGGGTAGGACATCAAAAGACCGGAAACAAAACGCCACCACGCACGCTGCCGCTCAAGCCCTAGCGATACAGAACTAAATTCTGGAGCGAACTTGAAGCGGCCACACCGACTGTGCACAGACACGGGAACAGCAGAACGTGAGTACGCCTCCTCCGCCCCTAACTCCGCAAAAGGGTGAAGGAGCGTCGGTAGGCCAAAAGAGGCACTAACACTGACACAAACACTGCAGTAGTAAAACTGAAGGCCGAAGAAAATGGCAGGCAGAGAAGACAAACTTGCGCAACAGCAAAAGAGAAATAGACTAGAGGGCAATGCTGAGTCCCCCATCAAACAAAGAGCGGATATCAGCAGCACATTAGACAGCATCCTCAAAAAGCTAGCAAAAGTACATGATTTAGCAAAGTCCACAAAAAACACAACAGACACGATACAACTGGAGCTGGCAACGATACAGGCAGACATCCACTCAACCAACAACAAGCTAGAAGCGGTAGAACAAAGAGTGAGTGACATAGAGGACAAATCCCAACTTACAGGGAAGGGCAAAGCAACATCGCCAAAGCGACAGCCGAACTACGCAGAAAAGAAGCAGAGTTCGAAGACCGCAACAGGAAAGGTAACAGAAGAATCCTAGGGTTACCAGAGGGAGAGGAAGACAAAGCTGGATCCTGCGTTACACTCATACAGAATCTTATACCAGACCTGACAAAACTCAAGTTCGACAGCCCCTTCGAGCTAGACAAGGCATACAGAGTTCCAGCAAGCAGACAAGCGGGAAGAACCGGACCCAGACCAATTATATGCAAACCTATTCGCTCGCACCAAACAGACGCCATCTTTGGAGTAGCAAGGAAGAATCCTATTCTGCTATGAAACGGACACAAGATCATAATAACGCAGGACTACTCCAAAACAACAGTGGACATCAGAAAGGGCTTTCTAGCCCAGAGAGACAAGCTGAGAAAAGAAAACATCACCTTCTCCTTTGCTGGCCCAACAAGATTCCATATAAACAACAAGGGACTCACATTAACCTTTGAGGACCCAGGCGAACTGTCACGATACCTAAGAGGTCCCCCAACACAGGACATGGAGGCTTCAACCCCATCGGCCAAAAGAAGTGCCTCGCCAAACGCACAGACGGACTAAGGACATGGAATCCTAAGGCAACCTCAGGGAAAGACCGCCCATGACAGAGACTTGAAACAACTCTACCTCAAAAGTTAATTACTATGTCAATGAACAGTATATCCTTTAACTATACCAGACCGAGAACTTATGTCAGAACGCTGCTAACTACCTCAACACTAGAATTCAGGGGTCAAGACGGGGCAGGTGGGCCCTTGCTGTCGCACGCCCACAGCATGAGAGAGTAGTGAGGAGGGGAGGAGGGAGGGGGGCGGGAGGTGGGGAAGGAGGGATGGGAGGGGAGGGCTGTTTGTCCTGTTTGTCATGTCTGTCTCGTTCGTCATGTATGTCCGGTCATTGTCTTAATCGTAGACAATACAGACACACTAGATAGGCCGCCAACAACACTGGGAACACAAGACCCTGAACGCACAGCTGACTCACAGATCAGGAAGGTCACAGTCATCTCATCGACTGCCAAAGCAAGCTCGGCCCAAAGTAGTATGGAAAATGACACAGTCTAATAACAAACAAATGGGTTTGTGTGGCACTCTGTTTGTGATCCTTTGAAGTATGTAATCCAATTGTCGTTTGCAATGTTTGATACTTGGGTGCTGGTGGGTTTGCTCCCTTCGACCTATGGGGAGTTAATCTATGAGGAACCCACGTATTACGATGTTACACTTCCGGGTTATCATCATAGAAACCCATAACAAGCCCACATACGCATGCGCAGCGTCTTTCGACAGAACTTTCTTCGAGAATTCACATAGAGAGTAGACACCCGACTAACAACACGAGTACCGGTAAGAGGATAGCTCGTTTGCACTATAGTCTTGGACACAAGCTTAAAACTCTTGAATTAAGCATGCTTCATTTTAGATTTATGCATTCTTTCGTTTTTGAACCGAGCACAACGTAGTTGGAGCAATGTTAAATAGAATCTGGACACACAATAGGTTGATCGATCACCTTAATGCTTAAACCACGTCTGTTAATATTCTTCCACTAGTAACCCTTCCCAGTAACCACACAGAGCCTCATAACGTTGTGGAAAATGATAACGTACTAATGAGCACAAATTATGGGCACAACATACGTGAACAATCCTTCATGAGCATGGCATTTTCACTGTCGCGGACTCATGCATCTTGCTGAACATAAAATAAATGCTTCTTTAATGCGATGCACGCAAATTTACGATTCAATATTCTCCATAACTACTCACAATTGAAAGACATGATTAAGTCACTTGAGCTTTTCGTCAATAACACCAGCATGATCACTACGTTTTTTCACAATTCACCACCATTAAGTAATAACAGCTAGCACCAATCCTAACGAAAGGTTTTAATCACTGCAGAGGTGAAGGGGCAGTAACAGAGACGATGTCACAGGCCAACATCATAGTCATCCCCAAGGAAGGGAAAGATCCACAATGGCCGAAAAACTATCGGCCAATATCACTCATAAACTTAGACTGCAAATTATACGCCAAAATCCTAGCAACAAGACTCAACAGAATACTACCACTGTTTATAGGGAACACGCAGGTAGGATACATGAGAACTCGTATGTCAAGCGAAAACACAAGACTCCTCACTCAAGTCATCGAACACTGCTCGAATTCCCACAACTCGGCAGTTGCAATCACCCTTAATGCTGAGAAGGCATTTGACAAAGTCTCATGGCACTTCCTAGAGGAATGCATGAAGGTATACAACCTGGGTGACAATTTTAGACAGAAGGTCATGGCCCTTTACAAAAATCCCCAAGCACAGATTGCGATCAATGGAACGACTTCGACCCCATTTAATCTCCAAAGAAGGACTAGACAAGGCGGCCCACTATCCCCACTGTTGTTCCTACTTGCACTAGAACCACTGATCAGGGACATCCTAGCAAACGAGAACATAGCGGGCATAACCATCAACAACGCAACATCCGAACTAGCTGCCTACACAGACGACTTACTAATCACAACAGAAGACCCAGCCAAATCGATACCTGCTCTCATGCACACCATCGACACCTGCACATCTCACTCGGCTTACAAACTAAAGAGAGACAAGTCAGAATGTATGCCACTGAATATACACACAACTAAAGAGACATTGGGAGACTCAGGGCTAGCTTGGCAAAAAGGATTGGTCAAATACCTAGGAATCAAGTTCGGGAGGAACTTAAGTACCACCCTCGACTAAAGGAGAAGAATACCCTGGACAAGATTAAAGGGCTGCTGGAGAACTGGTCGCCCAAGTTTACTACCTGGTGGGGAAGAATAGAAACAGTTAAAATGATGATCACTCCAATAGTTAACTACCTAGTCAGCATGCTCCCCCTAGCACTAACTGAGGACTTCCACAAACAAATAGACCAAATTCTGAACAAGTTAATCTGGAAAGACAAAAAGCCAAGAATAGGTCTTCCGAAACTATAATTGAGGAAAGAACAAGGAGGCCTTAACCTAGCAGATCTGAAAACCTTCCAGACCGCCTTTGTGGCCAGGCAGGGGATGCAGTGGGTACTCCAAAACCAACAATATACTCCTACATGGCTACTACTAAAGAGAGCCATCCTCAACAACACAAACCCACTAACCCTCCTCACCACCAACAAACAGGCACTAAAAGGGAACCCGATCTTCAAAATAACGAAACAGGTCCTTCTTAAGGTCGACCAAAAATTAGAGATAAGCATCAAAAACTCACAGTGGGTAGTGCTCTGGACCAATCCAAAAATCAAATACAGAGGCAGACCTCTAGACATAACAACATGGAAACAATTAGGCCTCTCGCATTCAGCCCAGCTGGAGGAGGGGGGCACGCCCCTCACGTTCACCAATTTGAGGGACAGGCATACCCTTCCAGACATAGAGCTTTACAACTTCCTGGCTATTAAATCGGCCGTTACAAAAGCGAACCTAAACAGTCTTACCCCCTCAATATTCCAATACAGGGAAAACATAAACAAAACTGGCCACCAGGTCTCTCACCTGTACAAACTCCTCCGCCCAGCACACTCAAAACTTAACGCGAAAAGTACAAACTACTGGGGAAACACAGATAGGTTCGAAACTCACAGAGCAGGAACTACAAACCATGTGGAAGACGCCAACATGCAACATGATATCACCAGGTCTGGCCCAGACGAAATTCTGGCTGCTGCACCAGGTATACTGGACACCAGCACGACTAGAAAAACTGGGTTTAAGAGAGAACAACAAGTGCTGGAACTGCGAGGAGGAAAAAGGGGACCTGGCCCACCTCATCTTCTATTGCAGCAGGGTCAGCAGATTCTGGAGAAAGGTATTCAACTTTACTAACAAGGTCCTAGGCTGCACCCTGAAACAAGAATTCGGTACTATAGCCACAGCACATTTCAACACTGGCATCACCTCACAACAAGACAGATACCTCCTCGACCTCCTCCTAACTAGTGCGACAAAAACAGTGCTAACCAAGTGGAAAAGCTCCACCAAGGTCATCTTCAAGGGGTGGCTGAACTGGGTGACGTTCCTAAGAGCAGCAGACACCACCACACTAAGACACACACCTTGGAGAAAACCCCCCAGGGGGATGTAGTCATCTCTAGACAGCTACCTTGACCCATACAAACCACCGTAGACAACTTCAATGAAGCAACACATCTGAACTCTGCCACAGTGCTTGGCGGTCTATCCACAACCAGCTGCCAAACACGTGTATGTTATATGTTCTATAATATATGTTATAACTAGGCAAAGAGCCTATGACAACAGGCACACTAGCCATAAAGGCCGCCAGCCCATAAGGCCTCCGAACATCCATTCAATAACAAGCTACCTAACGCTGCAAAGAAAAACCATGTATGTTAAACGTTACAACGAAGTGTTATAATTGTTATATGTGTATGTGTGTCCTGTGTCAAAGAAAAACAATAAAAATATATTTTAAAAAAAAGAAACACCATACTTCACTTTTCAAGTTTTCACCAACGCAACCTTCGGGAAAATCTGCCCTTCAGACAGTTTTTAAGAACAAGACATGATTGCACGAAAAAAGAGGATTATTTTAAAAATGCTAAAGTACTTATTGAAAAACTCACACTCGCAGAAGGCTTCTACCCAAGAAAACTTCCGAAGAGAGCCATGAAAAGAGCCTGGTACACTCCCAGGGAAAAACTTCTTGTACCAAAAGAAAAAAATTTAAATTCACCCCTAGTCTGTGTAACCACATTATATGGATGCACCAATGAAATAAAGAAAATAGTACAAAATAACTGGGCCACAGTAAAGGCATTGGAACCGCTGAAAGATCTCCCCATCTTTGCACTGAAGAAAAATAAAAAGCATAAAAGACAGACTGGTAAGTGCCAACACCGCAAAGAAAAAATCCATCCAGTCAATTCAAACTTGATTTTCACTACCTCCCATCAAAGGACACAGAAAATGCGACAATTGTTCCTCTTGTGACAGCACTATGGAAGGCTCTATGTTCACATATGGAAATAAGTTTGTGAAACATGAAGAGTTTACAAATTGCAATAAGCACAATGTAATATACTGTGTGGTGTGCCCATGTCTGAAAGCATATGTTGGAAAAACGACCCAAGCCATAAAGAAGAGAATTACACAACACCGTTCAAGAATCCGATGCAAAATCATAAGTGCACCATTAGTAACACACTGTATGGAACATCAACAAGGTCCCAATGACATAAAATAGACAATATTAAAAAACACATGTCCGGCAATATTATCGACAACCTACTATCCAGATTTGAAGCCAAAACCATAATGTTTCTAAACACTATTGACAATGGACTTAACAAAATGAGTGAGATTAATCATTGGGTATGATCAAATTACAACAATGGTTCTTCTTTCCACCCCCCTCTCCTAGGTCTTAGAGTCAGAACCCATTGAGTGCGGAACTCAAGAAATTCATGATATATACATCAAGGTTTTGTAGGCTGACAACTTCATTCCCCACGAGCAAGAGTGGTGACTGTTTTATCGTGCCTGACAGGGACACAAAGTAATTGAAACTCTGGCTGTCCGCTAAATTTCAAGTCTGATGGACAGCCTCAAATAAGCGATCTTCAGCTTTAAGAGACTGAAGCTCACTACGTCGACACCGGAACTAAGACATAGTCAGGCAAAACCATTTCCGGTTCGACAGGCTAAAGTACTCCAATGCACACCACGGGCGAGAAACTAATAAGAGTGGCCATTCCTTACAGCCCTAGAAACGCCGGGGCTTTCTCCTCATGTGCAGAACCATCTGCTGCATTGCCGTCTGCAGGAGTGAGAGGACCGAGAGGGAGGGCAGGGCACCGAGAAAATAATCCTGCTAAGTGCGTTGAGCACCTGAAGAACATTAGCCACTAAGTGCAGCTATGCGGAACAACACAAATATGTGCAGGTACACCTTTTTCAATCACTACGGGACAGCACCGAGGTGGCACGACTAGAAAAAGCGTTTGCCCGCATGCACCTTATGTGACACATAGGATAATACAACACCACATGCAAGCTCTTTGGGACACCACTGAGGCGCCACAAGTAGAGAAAGCGCTTGCCCTATGCCACTTACCTCACATTCCTGTGTCGTCACACCAACCAGCTAACCTCCGACCACCAATAGTCCCCCAGTTTCACGTCAGCAATTGGACAGTCATTAACCCACCTTTCAAAATAATAAATAAAGTATACCAACATAGCGCTGGATACACAAGCAATAATTCCAACTTATTATTCTTTCCAGCCTACCAACCCCTATGATTGTCTCCTAAAAAAGTTCCACGCCATACTATGACAGGAAAAAATTTAAATTGGTATGTAATGCTCCTGTTTACCAAATTTAATTTTTTGTTACCAATACACATATAAATAGTGTTTCACTAGCTCTAGTTTTTTGACCACACGTGTATCACAAGTCCTCCTTGAAAGAAATTTACCCTGATGAAGGCCTTCGTTATAAGAAGTGCCACCCAGAAGGTCGAAACGCGTTGGTTATAAACTTTTGAGAGGTTCGCTCAAGAACCTAGTACACATTTGGTCCAGAAATTGGACATAATAGAGCCTACTGTGTACGACCCTACACCTAGGTTCGAGTTAGTGGTGCGACCTCCCATTGGCTTAAAACACTAGTGTACCTTGAGGACATAAATGAAAGTAGTCCCTGTACTCTGTTCATTAAGAAACAAGTAGGGCTATCCTTTGCCTGGTGAAATGTACCGTTTCTGGTAATTTGTAGTCATATATGTTTTATGTTTGAAAAGTGTACAGATGTTTGTTTATTCTAAATCTTGTTTATATATAAAAAAAGTATGCTTTTTTGAATCACAATTCATACAAAAAATAAGGCAAGCAGGTAATTGTCTAGTTTGTCCTGTGAAGGGCGAATGTGTTTTGGGAAAAGTCACAAAAACGTCTCATCTATTTAATTATAATCCAGGGACAAATAAAAAATCCTACTGGAGAAAAAGAAAGTTTGGATTTATGGTGTCAGAGGTAGTTTGTTTTTGCACAGGAACACCAAATAAGAGCAGAGCAAAGGTCAAGTCAGGAAAAGGTAACACCATGATTACATGTTTGTGTTGTTAAGTGTAATGAGAGGACATATTTGTTGAAGGTTGCAAAGCCAGTATTTGCATGTATGAGAAGCTAATACATTGTCATGAGAGAAAGTAAGGAAGATCTTCAAGGTTGCATTTAAATTTCTAGCAGAAAAACATAAAGATATTCAAGGGAGTTTGGAGCAGAATGTGGATAAGTCGAAGGGTAGAAAATTAGATGAGATGAGATATAACAAATACAAAGCTATCCATGTGTCAAAAGTAGTAAAGTAGTAAAGTAGACCAGGTAAAGCAAAACTGATAGCACTTGGACTTAAATATATGCTGTTGTACCCAGTCAAACTAAAGGTAATATTTCAGGCTAGGATCCACTTTTTGGAGGCCCCAGAGAAAGCATGGGTCTGGATTGAGGAAAGGCCCCAGGTGTAGGGAGCAGTGAACCTCAAAATGTCACAGGAGCCCTTAGTGGCCCTGCTAGTGAGGCCTAAAGAACGTTGTGCATAGACGGCACCAGATGCACCTGAGTGGCCAACTGGGCAACCCAACTCCCCAAACAACAATGCTAATAGTGTGCATATAGGAGAAGATTTAACATACACAGATGGAGATATACACACAAAGAAGGAGGCACAGTGACAAGCAAGACAGGGAGGTACACAGCCGACAGAGATGCAGAAGAAAGAATGACCACAGACACTTGTTAATTGCACTGTGTCATGTGTTAGATAAAGACCAAGTGCGGCTGGATGTTGGTGACCTTGGAAAAACTCATGGAGACTGAGGAAGGAATGCAAAGTGAGGTTTAATGCCCCTCAGGGGAAAATTAAGTATGCTACAAATAAATTCCTTAGTATGCAGGAAACTACTAGGAATAATGTGGGCTGTGGCTATTGGTAGACATTCATGTTTGACAACGCCACCTCCACCCATACCTAGAGACCTGTGTGGCTAACATTGAAGCAGATGGTAAAAGAGTGCTTTAGCTGTGTGTTCATGTTAGTTTTGTGTTAAGGGGAAGTACGGGGAAGGTGACAGACCTTTCTAAAGTTGGGGTACTTGGAAAGTACAGAAAATGTGGGTGGGACGGTGTGTGGGGAAGAAATCGGGGGAAGTTCATGACATTGCTTTCAATTAAGTTAGAAAAGCGATCAGTGCCTGCAACTAGGATGCTGGGTCAAAGGTAGGACTCTAGCAAAAGGTCTAAAAAAACAAATAAGAGGGCACATGTCTATCATATCTCTGTACTAACACTAAACTACTGGAATGCAAATGGACCAGGAAGTAAATTTAGAGAGAAATAGTGGACCATCATATATGACCACAGACAGCAAAAGTTGTGGTTCCCCAGGGCACACATTTGATGGGGACAGAATGTAATTCCTGGGTAGTGGGTAATACATCACTTTGGCCTATGTGGGCTTCTCCCATGGCTACAGAGGGGCAGCAATATTGTCAAAGAATGAACCCTCATTCCAAATTGAGATTAAATGGCTGGGCCTCTCTAGGTGCTATGTGGGGATATGAAGGATGTGGGAGAGGCAGAATATTTAATTAGTGTATACATGCCCCCCTCGACTGCAGCAGATGGTCCTGGAGAAAGTGAGTGTCATTATTAGAAGAAGCTAACTCCCCACTAATTATTATATGGAACTTTTTTTAATACTTTATTAAAAGTTTTTGGGTGGTGTTACAGCACAGTGATAACCAGATTTCCATCTATTCCAATACATTCTTGATCATATTACTAGCATGTACAGGCAGCATACATTAATCATAAATGAGGAAAAACAATAATTACCTAGGGGAGAGAAAGGTAGGGAGCACAGAAGAAAAAGAAGAGGGTGGGGGGCTAGTCAAGAACAAACATTACCAACATTCATGGCTAACACCCTACCGGGAATTTTTTACATATTCTTTCCATTTCTTAATAGGCTTCCATATTCGTCTCCCTAACAATCTCCCCCTTTTGCCTTTAATCGCATTTATTCCCTTTTCTAGATTGAACGAGTACTAGTAGCGAGTAGGCAGGCCAACCACTGATGTAGATTTGGTGGAACTCTATCCAACCAGGCCCTCGCTATATACATCCATAAGACAGCCATAGCCATGAATAGAAAATAAGCGTCGGACACCCGCTCAGACTCTCCACTGACCTCCAGAATAATCCAGGCCGGCGTAAGTGTGATCTTCATTCCCAGGGACCTAGATAGGAAGTTTTCCATGTCCCTTCGGAGTGTGTAAAGCTGGGGAAAGCCTGCCAATATATGCACTATATCTGCTTTCAAGGAGTTGCAGCGCGGGCAGGTAATCCATGTGGTTCCTCCCCACTGGGCTATCCTTGCCGGTGTGTGATATAAAGAATATATTGTCTTATAGTGTTGGGCCTGCAGCCCAGTGGAACACAGTGCAGTCTGTCCTAAATCGAGCAATTCCTGGAAACATTCCTGCTCTATCCCCAGCTTGTCAGCCCACTTAATGCTTAGTTTTTCCAGATCATCCAACTTTGCAGCCGAGAGCTCTGAATAGAATCCACGAATGGAGCAGTCCGCCCCGCCCTCTATAACCTCGAGGATTTTGTTCTTAGAAAACCCTGCCGAGCCTCCCTGTTTTTTCCAAAAGAAACTCTGAACCTGCAAGTAGTTAAAAAAGGTCCTTCGGTCAATCCCATAGGTCTCCTGCAGCTCAGTATATTGGAGGATCCCATCAGTCCCCATAATGTCTCTCAGCTTCAAAATGCCCTTATTTCCCCAATCAGCCATTACGGTGTTGTTAAATATTTCTCCTGGGAGGGACCCATTCCTAAACGTATGTGTATAATAAGTAAACCTGCCCAGTCCAAACGTTTTACAAAATGCTCTCCATATTTTACCAACCGCCTGCAGTGTTTTTAATATTGTTCTTTTATAGTAGCTATAGTCGGCACATTTAAGAAGGCAATTCTCTGCTTCATCTCCCAGAAGTACCGCATATACCTCCGTAGAGCCAGCCTTTACTCTTGTGTTCCCTGCAGGTCCCCCTACCAATCCCTGCATATACTGGAACGCAGCTGCTCAATAATACATTTTAAAATCCGCAATCGCCCAACCCCCTCTATCCCTAGGAAGAGTCATATATCGAAGTGCTCTCCTTGTCTTGCCTTGAGCCCATATGAACCTATTGAGTGTCTGTTCTAGTGCCACAAACCATTTAGCCTCAAAAAAGAGTGGGATCGTCCTGAATAGGTACAAGAATTTAGGCAGGCATATCATTTTAATTACATTTTCGCATCCTACAAGTGACAAATGTAGATAATGCATCCTGTTGAGATCGCGCTTAGTTTTTGCAATCATGGGCTCAATATTCCTTTCAACTACTTTGTCAAGATCTGCTGAAATATTGATCTAAAGATAAACGGCTGAGTCAGTCACCCGCTCATCCTCACACACTGCCCTACTGTTCTTAAATATCTGGGTTTTGACCCTGTTAAGGGCGTAGCCTGAAACCTGCCCGAAGGCCTGGGTTTCCCTCTCGACCTATGCAACTGCTCTAGCTGGAGTTGAGGTTACAATTGCCACGTCATCCGCATAAGTGAATGTTTTAAAATCTCGCCCTTTTGTTTTTAATGCTACAATCCTATTGTTTAGCTCCAATCTACGTAGCAATGGGTCAATATAGAGGGAAAAGAGGAGTGGCGAGCAAGGACACTCTTGGTGAGTCCCACGTTTAATCAAAAAGGGTGCAGTATATCCTCTGTTGATTCTAAGCTGAGCTGTAGGACCCCTGTATAGCGCTTGAATGGCTGTCGAATGCCTTCTCCACATCTAAGAGTAAGACAGCCATAGGGTCCCCTGAGATCTCTGCTGCATCAAAGAGAGTGATGACCTGTCTTATGTGATGCGCTGTATCCTTTCCTGGTATAAAACCGTGCTGGGTGGGGCTTACCAATCCCTCTATAACTCTGGCTACCCTTGAAGCTAGTATCTTTGAGTAGATTTAGGGGTCTGCATTCATGAGGGTTATGGGCCTATAAGATCCTGGCTCTACCGATGGTTTGTCCTTTTAAAATATTATTACCATCTCTGCCCCTGCCTAAGGGGGGGGGCACATGCAGCACAGCACAGCATAGATCAACAAGGTGTTCAAAATCCTCTAAACTTTTGGTTGAAAAATGTGGTTTTTCATTTGATGTCTTTTAATGAGTGATCAGATTGGGCCAATCAATGTCTGCAGTCTCAATGATCAAGTCAAAAGGCAGCAAGTTGCCAGTATGTTAAAGGCATTGCAATTAGACCTGGAATGCTTACAGGAGACCCATATTGAAGGACCTACTGGGGCAGCTAGGTTTTTCACTGCTAGTGCATACCAGGCAAGGCAACAAGACAAGGGGGGGTTGCAGTATTAGCTAAAAGGAGCAATATCAAAGTAAACAGGAAACTGGAAGATCAATGGGGTAAGTGGGTTATTCTCGAGTGTATAATGCATGGTGAGGTATTCACCACAGCTTCAGTATATGGGTCAACAGATGATGACCCTGACATCTTTAAATTTTTGGATACAGAATTAGCTCTGTGGCCGAAACCAATAATCTGCCGTTGGAATTTTAATGTTATTTGTTTTGACTGGTCTAGGGATTGAGGGAGGGCAGGTTTATACGGGCCATAAGAAGAGGACGTGTGGTGCAATTGTCAACATGGCCCAACACAATTCTTTAGTAGATGTCTGGGCTCGATTGACTCTTATACCTACTGGTAGCACATACTATTCTGCACCACACAAGATCTGTGTAAGGCTAGATTATATCTTAGCCACTAATTCTTTAATGGAAAGAATCCAGATAGAGAAAGTTCCTCAGATTATTCCCAACCATAATCCATTAGTCATCACCCTAAAGCTGGATAGGCCAGTTAATAGGGAGAGATTATGGTCGTTTGAAAGAGCATTATTAAAAGACGATCACTATATAGATCATATGAGTAGCTGGATTGTGGCCTTCTGGGATATTAACAGGGGGAGCGCTTCCCCAGGGATGGTATGGCATGCTTTCAAGGCAGGTATAAGAGGCGAGAGCTTGAGCTGCAGCCTACATAAGCAAAAACAGGAAGGTATAACAGCGAAATACCTTTTTACGGCTGTAGCCGCAGCAGAAGAGGAACTAATCGTAGCAATTCAGAAAGGGACATCCCTAGAATAAATATTCCTAAATATCTTAGCTGCTAGATCAGAGGCTGTTGAGAACATCGCTTGAAAGGCAGCAACCAGTGAACTGCTTAGGAAAGAGGTATGTCATGAGTTAAGTGAGAGGGTGGGACATACATTGGCGATACGCACGAGGAACAACGTGGCAACAGGAGAAATAAGGGATATTCTGGATAGCAGAGGTGCTATCATAACAGATTCTAGTGGGATTTGGGAGGTTTTCAGGTTATTTTATGCTGAGCTATATAAAGAGCTATATAAAGAAGATCAGCCAAGGGATGCAAGCGTGACTGATGTATACCGTAGAGATATATATCAGCTACTGGCCTCTCTGAGGACAAGAAGGCAGCACTGGAGCTCCCTATATCTTCTGAAGAATTGCTAGTGGCATCGAAGAATCTTCCATCAGGCAAGGCGGCGGGTCCCAACCAGGTGCCCCTAGAATTCTATAAAGGCTTTCATGCGAGCTTAGGGGAGGATACGTGGAATACAGCGCTGCGGGCACAAACGGGGAAGCTGTACCGAACTCTTGGACAGAGATGGTAATAATATTATATGGAGACTTTAATGATGTTTAATGATGGTGTAACATACTTTGCATGCACCACAACAGTTACACCTTCACAGTTCATTGGAGATATGGGGCTTACAGACATTTGGAGGCTAAAATACCCCAGGGATTGGCAATCTTTGTACTTCTCTAGAGCGCATAAACCATTTTCCAGATTAGATTGCATGTTTATCCTAGTGGGAGAAATCCCTCCTGTAGGAAGATCAGAACTCCTGGCGAGGGAAATCTTGGATCATTAACCCTTGATTATGATTGAGAGGGCAGCCGAGGATAGAGGCACCACATGGAGGCTAAATGAATGAAAATGAACAGGCCTGAAAGGATGATGGAAATTAAAGTAGAATCTATAATGTACTTTATGAAAAATTAGGGAATGCGGACCCCCAGGGATAATTTGGGAGGCATTTAACAATTTACTAAGGGGTAAGGCACAGAATATCATTATGCATAGCACAAAATGAAAATTGGAAATGGTGAAGGGGATGGAATTTAAAGTCCTGTTGCTGGAAGGGACATTGACTACAGAGACACCTCCCCAACTTATGAGACAGTTAAAGATCCTCAAGCATAGCTTCCAGACAGAGGTGCAGAATGCAGCATGCCTCTAGCACTTAGCATGGCAGAGTAGATGGTATTATACAGAGTATAAAGCAGGCTGTCTCCTTGCATGTTAGCGGGAGGGTGGAGGATGCCAGGTCGATAGGCAAGAAAACAGATAATATGAGTGTGGCAAAGAAAACAGAAAGAGAGGTAGCATCCACATTTACACAATACTACAGTATCTTCTATGAGGCAGCTAATTTCACTGAGCATGAAGAAATTCTGAAGTTCCTCAGCAATCTTGACATTTCAACTTTGGGCAATAAAGAAAGATATGAACTGGGGTGTGGTAGTACCTTAGACAAGGTTGAGTAGGCAATCAAGATTATGAAGTGGGAAAATCCTGGGGTCTTATTGGATACCAGCCAAACTGTACAAAAGACTCGCAACTTTGTAGAGCCCCCACTTACAATAGGCATAAGAAGATAGAATGGACTTTTGTCTCCTGATCTGAAGCACTGAGCCATTACAGTGATCCACAGGGAGGAGGGGGTAGCCATAGACAAATGTGCCGCTTACCGCCCAATCTCATTATAAATTGTAGAAATGATGATATTAGTGACAATCTTGGCAACTAGGTTGCTGGGGTCTCTCAGATCTCTCATACACAAAGATCAGTCAGTATTCACGCCAAAAATGATCCACCAGACTCAATCTTAGACAACTACATAACCGAATAGCAGCGATATGGCCACAGACAGAGCTCCTGGAAAAAATCCCGCTAGATGCCAAAAGGGCATTTGACTCTGTCTACTGGACATTTCTGTTACAGATATTTTGGAGGTTTGGCTTTGGTCCAAACTTCCGCAAATGAGGGGCTCCACTCTCCAAATAACCCACAGCAGTTGTCAGGGTAAATAGTGAGACATGTCACCATTTCCTTTTGAAATGGGGCATGCACAAGGCAGCCCTTTCTTTCCGCTAACTTTCAGTCTATGTGTGGAGCCACTAGCACACTGGTTTTGATTGCTGGCAGTGATCAATGGATTCAACATGGGAAGAGCCCCCAAGAAGAGAATATATTGCTGTATGCCAATGATATCTTATTATATGTCGCTGAATCCCCAGGTGTCCATACCACAGATTTTCCTTCTGTTGGGAGTAGGAAGAAACCCGCGGTACAACATAGGTGTGAGATGTTGATCATAACAAAAACCAGAAGCTGGAGATTGTAGGGGGAGCTCCAGCTGAGACTACAAGTCTCTGAAGAAGTGTTCAAGTAAAATACCAAGGGTGGACCTTTTGTGGCAAACAAAAACTTAGAGCAGATAATAAGGGACTCCTAGGTAGGCATGAGCAGCTGGGGCTCACTCCCACTTACAATACTTGAGTGGACAGCAATTTGTTAAATGCCCATATGCTGAGGCTTCTGTGTGTAATGCAAAACACACCATTTCTCATATTGGACTAGGTAAGGACTTTCAGACATTATTATGGGATGGGGGTACCCTGAAATTAGCACTTAAAATGATCACTAGATCGAGTAACAACTGAGAGACTGCTCTGTAAAATATAAGAGCCTAATATTGGGTAGTCCAGATCTCCATGAAAAATTACTGGATCTTTGCACTGAGTTATGACCCTTCTATTCTTCTGGAAAAGGTAATGATGGATTTGCCTACTTACATACACTACAGAAAACACAAAATATATTCTTTGTATGTACAAATATGCATATAAACAAATATATGTGTGGGGCGTGGCTACGCGCGCAGCGAGACTGGCTGCACACTAGCGGAGCTCCGGCGTGATCCCAAACTCAGGGGTTAAATTATCCGGTGAAATGGCCACATCGGAGGCTCAAACTTGCAGCGAGTGATAACGAGCCGCCAACACAGCATCGGACCAAGTCTGACGATCCGACGAGCACCGGGACCGCATCGACGTCAGCGGGGCTTTCGTAGCCGAGGAAGTGGACACAGGCCCGGCGAGACCCGACAGGCAAGCCCGGTGCTGGGACCGGAAGCAGGGGCCGCGGGGACGAGGCGCCCGAGAGGCGCGAGTGGAGACGGCGGCGCTGAGACCCACCACGGCGGACAGATCCCCGACAGATCGCCGGAGGCAGAGGGGACCAAACAGGCGACGTACGTGTAGTACCTGGCTCCATTACTACAGTACGAGGGGCTGAGAGGCGGCGCACCGCCGGAACACTGAGGCCGCCATCGGGACTGCTGCGGCGGACCTGGAGCCCATCCCCCACTCTGCCTCCACCTGCGGAGCGGACCCGAGTGCGGCCGGATCGCCCACTGAGCTGCCCCCCACCGGGTCCCAGCGGAGCGGAGACCGGAGGAACCTGAGCTGCCCCTCGAATTGGAGGCCGAATCCCCGACGCCGCCTGCTGTGGCCCTGAGGGTGAGTGTCGCGGCGCGAGGCGCTCCAGTAGAAACACATGCCCGGCGGGCACAAAGTGTGGGAACTCCGCTCCTCACGAGACGTAGCCACGGCAGTGCCTGCCTGACAGGCGCAGAGAGGGGGCTCACCGCGCCCGACAAAGCGGAACCCACAGGCACGGACCCGTGAGGCGGCACAGGCCGGACCAGGCACACAGACGCCCAGGTGACACTCGGCAGGGCGCCCCGTGAGCCATACCCACGACCCACGGCGCGGGGAGATTGGAGGGCGGAACCGGGGAGAGCCGCCGCCACCCGCAAAGCTTGGAATCCGACTGCACTGGTCACCCGGCACAGGCACGGACAGCCGGAGGGCGCTGCTGCTGATCGCGCCTGACAATAGGGGCTGCTGAGTGGGACGAGCGCCGTGGGAAGCCGCTGCCAGCCACGCACTGCACACGACTCCGGGGCCCTTGAAATCACGGCGTACCTGGGCGCCCGACACGACAGGGGGCAGGAGAGGAGTCCGGACCACACCCAACTGCGGAAGGGGCACAGCATAGCCCATTGCCCGAGCCTGCAACCGTCCTGAACGGACTCACGACTGCCGCCGACCCACGCCACACTCTGGGCGGCCCGACCACACAGGAGGCGCTAGGAAGACAGGGACCTGCCCTGGAAACACCGCCTGCGCACCAGCCAGTGGCACTGGCGATCGGCGAGACCGCGAACCATCACCCCATCCGGATCCTCCGAGAATCAGTTCCCTCTCATGTCTGGAGGTGCCGGGAAGCGCACAGGAACGGGGAGCGCGTCCCAAAAGGGCAAAATGGACAAGTCGCAGAAACAAACGGACACAGATCCGGTTACGGCCAGGCTGGACTCGGTGCTGGCGGCCATGACGCGCCTGGAAAACTCCATCCAGTCCACCCGGACGTCCCTGGAGGCGAAAATAGACGGGGTCGCCATTGACCTCACGCATTTGAAGGAGGACCATAAGAAACTGGCAGAACGCACCAAAACCCTGGAAATCACGGTGACGGACCTGAAACCTAGTGTCACCCAGTCGGACAAACATATTAAAGACCTCCTCAACAGGGTGGAGTTCCTGGAAGACAGGGCAGAAGATGCAGAAGGGAGGGCGAGACGCAACAACGTCCGAATAGTAGGTTTGCCAGAAAAATGGGAAGGCAAAGATCCGACCACCCACGTAGAAGACTGGCTACGCACCCTGCTGCCCGAAGGCACCCTCTCGCCATACTTCGTGGTGGAGCGGGCACACAGAGTCCCGACCAGGCCGCTCCACACCGGCTCTAACCCCCGCCCTTTCCTGATCCGAATCCTGAACTACAGGGACCGGGACACTGTACTGCGAGAAACTCGCAAACTGGGCACCGTTCAAGTGGAAAATGCGAACATAATGTTTTTCCCAGACTATACAATCCAGGTGCAGCGCCAGAGACAATCATTTCTAATGGTAAAACGGAGGCTACGCCAACTGGGACTTACATATTCCCTCCTCTTCCCAGCGAAACTCAGAGTGATAGCGAACGAGAAAACACACTTCTTCGACTCCTCGGAGGACGTGGAAGCCTGGCTGGATAACGGGACGGACAAGAGCACGGGGAGATCAGGAAACCCGGACAGGCCTAGGAGGCGCAGGAGATCCAAAAGGAGGCGGGGCGCCAGAACACCCTCCCCAGCGGCCAGCAACACCCAGCATAGTGCGAGCCCACCGGAAGAGGACATACGCAGAGAACAACGGGAAGCCCTGCGGATGGTCTCGGAGCTTAGCGGCTCCCCGTCTCAGCGTACCCCGCCCGCCACCAGCCCTAGGACATCACCGAGCGACGACGAGGCGATATATGGACTTCCGGATTCGCAATTCTCAGGCGGACTGCCAGACATCACCCCACAAACGTCGGACCTGTATGGCTGAAGAAGTGCCGCAACATGGGGTACTTAGCAATGACAGCACAGACAAGGCACTGCCCGGTGGTAACGAACACTGAACCCGCTGCAAGATAGGATGATGTCATGCTCGCGATTACCCACTGCAGATCGGACGCCCCCTGGCACCCACACCGCAAAGTCCACCAAATTGCTGGGTCCCTGCGGGTGGGCGGTGGTTACCAACTACAAACTTAAACGGAGCGGTGACCCCGTGTCTTCGCGAGTACATTGCTACATAGACGGTGGGCCAACCAATTAGCCACTCGGACCTACAATCACACCCCCCTGGGAGGGCGCTCACGCCTTCACGCTCAATAGACACCCACTGGCTGCTTGGACTGCGTGATGAATAGCAACCCCCCAGAATGGATTGTTCGCATTTTTTGCGGAATGTTTGGACGGCTGCCCGTTTGGCAACCGACCCGATGGTGTTATCCCCAGTTAATGTTTACCCCCCTCTTCCTTCTTGTGAAACGCTGCATGCATGACCCGCAGGGGTGCTCGCTAGGCTGTTCCAGGGGCTGCTCGGACAAGGGTGGGAAAGCTCTAACGCTGGATACTGGAGGGCCTACTGGGAGGGTGCCAGAAGCGTGGGAGAGAACGGGTGTGACTGCCTTGTTGAATGCTGATGGCTGAAGTCAAAATATGTACCTGGAATGTACGCGGAATACACACACCCGCGCGCAGGTACATGATCTATTCATACCTGAAGAGGCACAAGGTGCAGATAGCCCTCCTACAAGAGACACACCTGACAGCCCCAGAGGTACACACCCTGCGCAGGCGGTGGCGAGGACAGATATATGCGACTGGGTTCTCCTCTTACGCCAGGGGGACACTGATATGGGTGAGACCAGGGCTCCCGTTCGAAGTTGGAGACACACACATAGACAGGGAAGGGAGGCTGGTGGCAGTGAGGGGACGCCTGGATGGACGGCCGCTGGTGGTGGCGTCGCTCTATGCCCCCAACACAGACCAGCAGGGATTCCTGGAAATGGTGTCCACGACCCTGGCGCACTGGCACGGGATCCCCTGGATACTAGGGGGGGATTACAATAGCGTATTGGATACCACACTGGACCGCTCATTCCCACCTCTACCCAACGCACCAGTGGTGGGAGCCATGAAAGCTCTTATAGCCTGGGCCTCTCACTGGAACTTACATGATGTGTGGCGCCACCGGAACCCAACGGCCAAGGTATATTCGTACTATTCAGGAGCCCATACACTACACACCCGGTTAGACAGATTCATGCTCACAGACGACCTACTCCCACTGGTAACGGAAGCGCTCTACATGGGTAGAACACACTCTGATCATAACCCGCACATGTTAACGGTCTCGTGGGCAAACACTCGCCCCCCTGTTCCCAACTGGAGGCTGCAACCGGACCTCCTGTTAGACGCACCCTTCCGGGACTCACTGTTCGCACACATAGTACACTACTTTGAGGACAATGCAGGTACGGCCACCTCTCTGCAGATGGAGTGGGAGGCATTCAAGGTGGTCATTAGGGGACAGTGCTTGGGCACACAGGGGAACCTCAAACGACAGGTGGAGAGGGACTCACATAGGGTGGAGGAGGAATTGAGTAGACATGAACGAGAATCGGTGGGAGGACACACCACTGGGCTCCACAAAGCGCAGGCGACCCACGAAAAACTGCTGGAGAGACTCAGATGTCTGAATTTCGCGGCACATGCGGCGCGCACACATGACAGGGGGGACAAACCCGGTAAGTTACTGTCGTGGCTCATCGCTAGAGAGGACCGGACAAAGCCAGTCACGAAAGTTCTAGACGCAAATGGGGTGCCCTTATGCACGCAGTCGGAGATCCACGGGGCGTTCACCGCACACTACAAATCACTGTATCGCTCTTGCCTGCCCACACCCGCTCCGGACTCGGAGGAGTATCTTCACCAGGTACAGCTGCCGACACTCACCGATGCCAAACGTGCCGTCCTGGCGGCGCCCATTGCCCCAGAGGAACTCCGGGAAGTCATAGCGGCGCTCTCAAACGGAAAGTCCCCTGGCCCAGACGGACTCCCAGCGGAGTTTTATAAAGCATACCAAGACCTCCTGGTCCCTGAACTCGTCAAAATGTATGAGACGGCACTGGAGGACTCCTCCCTGCCCCCATCCCTGAGCGAGGCTACTCTGGTCTCCCTCCTGAAGCCGGGTAAAGAAGAGACGCTTATGGGCTCATACAGACCCCTCGCCCTCTTAAACACAGATTACAAAATACTAGCCTCTACGCTAGCGAGGAGACTGGCTCAGTACACACCTACCCTGGTCCACCCTGACCAGAATGGGTTCGTACCCACGCGCAGCACATCGCACAACATCCGCCGGCTGTTCAGAGTGCAGGAGTACGCGAGAGGCCCTTGGCCACGATCGGGTTGCATTGTATTAGACCTGGAAAAGGCTTTTGACTCGGTGGAGTGGCCGTTTCTTAGGGCGGTTATGCAAAAGTTTGGCCTGGGAGATGCATATCTGGCCATGGTGGGACTTCTATACCAAACGCCGACCGTCCGGGTCCGGATAGGGGGCCTGATATCGGAGGCCATACAGGTGAGGCGGGGCACGCGGCAAGGCTGCCCGTTATCGCCTCTACTCTTCTCGCTGGCCATGGAACCGCTGGCGGAGATACTGAGGATGCAGGGGGCCGAGTGGGGCATCCCGTTGATAGATGGGGTACACGCGGTTTCCCTGTATGCCGACGACCTGCTCCTCTATGTCAGGGACCTAACGCGGATACCCCCGGGACTCACTGACGCCCTCTGCGAATTCACATCACACTCGGGACTGAGGGTCAACTGGGGTAAATCTGGGGTCTTCCCCTTTCACCCGGATATGCAAGAAAGCGCAGTACAGCTAGGGGACACAACACTGACATGGTATGCCGGCACGTTCAAGTACCTGGGCATCCACATATATAGGAATGCAGCAGACATACTGGATGGCAACCTGATTCGAGCCATAAATACCTTGCGGGCCCAGATCCACTTCTGGGGCACACTCCCGCTTAATGTCCCGGCCAGAATCACCCTGACCAAGATGATAGTCCTACCTAGACTCCTGTACTATTATTCGAATATACCGGTGTATGTCCCGGCTCGGGTCTTCAGGGACCTGGAGACCCTCACGAGAACACTGATTTGGAATGCGGGGAGACCAAGGGTGGCCCTGAAGAAATTGTATGCCCCGACGTCCTCGGGGGGACTTGCGGTCCCGAATCAGGAGCACTACTACCTTGCCGCGCAGCTCCAATGGGTGGTGGCCTGGCTAGCGGGTAGGAACCTGAATGAAACGGCCTCGACGGTCCCAGCCCTGACCCACGCGGAAACACTCGCACTATTCCATCCCCTCAGAGGCGCGACACGCGAGACGCAACTACACCTAGCGGTGGCATTGAGATGCTACAGGCGTGCACTGCGATCGACCAAGGGAACTGCCCCCTACGCACCGGCCCTGCCACTAGAGGGGCTACCGAGGCCTGGGGGAGTAGTGACTGCAGTGCGCCTACGGGACTGGGCGCAGGTGGGGCTTGAGACGCTGGCGGACTTATATGACGACGGGGCTATGGTGCGGTTCGAGGGGCTTGTGGAGAATCCAGGACTGCCAGCGGGACAGTTCCTTCTGCATGCATCAATGATGCGGGTCCTAACGGAACACTGGGGCGATATGTCCGTGGAACCCGAGACACACCTCCTAATTCAATACCTGCATGTAATGGGGGCAGGGTCGCACATTGTGCACTGGTTAACGCAGGCGCTGAGATCCCACACAACGGCCCCCCTTCAGCTACTCAGGGACAAGTGGACCGCAGACAGGGGGAGGGACTGGTCGGATAAGGAGTGGGAGAGGATCCTAGAAGGACCGCAACGAGTCCCCCGTAACGCGAGATTCAGGATCATACAGTTCTATATCGTGCACAGGGCGTACCTGTCTCCGGACAAGATTAACCGATACTTTGGTCTGAATACCTCCAAATGCCCGCGTGGCGCGCTCCTAGATGCGGATCTCCTGCATATGCTGTGGGCATGCCCCAAGCTACGGACGTACTGGCATGATGTCAACACGCTGTTGACAAAAGGAACTGCGCTGGGCCAACGTCACGACTGGGACACCAGTGTACTGGGCCTCCTCACCAGGACAAAACATAACAAGGCACACATGAGGTTCTGGGATCTGGGGCTGATAACTGCCAAGAGGCTCATAACTCGCCACTGGAAGGCCGCAGAACTGCCCCAGACGAAACATTGGAGTGCCTCCCTCATCTATTGGGCGACCGCAGAGGGCACGGTGTTGCGAAGGGAAGAGACGGCGGGGCGAAGGGCCATACCGATAGCCCAGATTTGGGAGGGATTCCTGAGAACATTCACCAGGGCCTGCCACGATAAAGGGATGTTGTAGAGGAAAGACCTCAGCGGAGCCCACACACACACAGTTGACCCCGCCGACGCGCCACCACCCGAGACCTAGAGCTACCACACACCGCTGCTTCCCCCTCCCCGAAAGCACACAAAGCCAGCACCCTGCGAGACTACTACACCCGAAACTGTCTAGACAGGACCCGCACTGCAGCAACCCCCCCCTATACCCCGAGATCGGATCCTTTACACCCACACTTACTCTTCTGTTTCCCCAGTTTGAATAGGTGGCGTTTACGGCAAGGACGCCCCCCAGTTGTCCACGCCGGATCTGCCTTTCCTACTCACACCTTTCATTTTTTGATACACGGCGACGGAACACAGGAGAGCAGCACACATGCAAGACACCGCCGCGGCCCTCTACCCCGCGGAGGAGTACCACCGAACCTCCTGGTCGATCACAGCGCATACGCAGGTTGCCTGGCACTGGGCCCGGCAGGTTACACACACCACTGAGGGACATCTAGCTACATTACTGACCAGTAGGTCGCGAACACCGGGGGTGCGGCTGGCCATCAGGCTGCCCGCCCTGACGGGTGAGGCCCGACACCACCATGAGGCTGCAGAGCGCATCGCACTGTACTGTAGCAGTGAAGTGAATGATTAGGTGAATGCAGTGACTGCCCCAAGACAATGGAGGGAGCTCTTTAACAGTGAGTGCACTTATTGACTTTCCACCATCGCCAACACTCGCACTGATGATGTACGAGCTACTACAAATGTTGTTTCCCCTTTGAACTATGAACGTGAGAAATGTAACTGTATGCCAAGTGTATCAATAAAACAGATTTAAAAAAAAAAAAAAATAAACAAATATATGTGTGTCACATGGAGAAATCGGAGAAAAAGTGTATTTACACAGGCACACTGGACTATCTCTATATTTACTCATTGGATTAAAATTTTACTTACTGCTGCCCCAAGATATAGATCGTGCTCATAATAATTGCTATCTCACTCACTTGCCTGTGTAAATACACTTTGTTTCTGTTTTGCCATGTAAAAAATATATATTTTATATGTATATTTGTAGATACAAGGAATATATTTTGTGTTTTCTGTAGGTTTTCTTTTGTTCACCCCAGTCCTGATGAGGCCCTAAGTAATCGGGCTGAAACAGGTCGACATTTATTTGGGAGAAGCCCACAAAAAATCAAAACTATATATGAAAAGGAATTTTTCAGCACAACCTAAAGAGTGAAGAGGGTTCAAGAGCCTTCCCTCTTGTTGTGTCTATGTAGATGGGCTATCTCCATTGATATGGATTGCAAAAGATAATTATTGTGTTTTCTAACAAATCGTGTTTTGCATCTACAGTAATAGTTAGGGTAAACAGAAATTGTATATATTTGTGTACAGATGTGTTTGTGATTGTTTTTGTATATTGAACTGTGTGTATATATGTTGTATATTGTTTTTTTCTAAAAAGAATTATGGATAGAAGTATAAACACAACTTTGGACCACCTACTGGTATGTAGTCTTGAATACATAAAAACATTTTTGGGATATTTATTCCTGGTGAAGGATTAATTCAAGTGTCCTTCCATTATAAAAGATTGTTAGATCAATTCCACCGCTTCACTTTCTCTATTTTCCAGTGTCATCCACACAATCAGCGATGGTGGCATGGGTTGGAGGGGCAAGATTTGGAAGGAAATATGCTTAAGGTAGTTCCTAAGCAAAAGATTTCGAAGCATGGGAAACTATTGGGATCACTAAACTAGAGGATCTGCTTGAAGGAAACAATATAAAATAATTCTCATGCTTGTGAACTGAGTATACTTTTAATAATTGTCTCATATACAAATACACTCAATTAAGAAATGCTGTGCAGGGTGAGGGGCTAGATTGGTTCAGAATCCTTGGCTGTGCCCCAGTGGAGGACAGAATACTTTTTAGAGAACTAGAAAAGGAACTAATTCACCTTCTTAAAGAACTCAAATAAATAACATGCTAGACGGGCTACAGAAACTGGTGGCCAAGTGGGAGGCAGACATGGCGACAATTGAAGATATTGACTGGTAGGCCATGTTGATGCATCCTACATGGGTTTCAATGTAGGTCCATCAAAAAATCCTTCATAGAGCATACTACTTTAAAAGTCTGTTCCATAAATCTGGGTGGACTCTGCACCCAACTGCCTGAAATGTAAAAAGAGAGGAAACTTCCTTCATACTCACGATTTGGAGCTGCAACAGGCTACAGGAGTAGTGGCAAGCCATAATGGGTGAACTGGATCAGACTCTAGAATATGACATTTCCTAACAACCTCAGTTTTAAATCTTGAAAATTCCAAATAATGTTGACCTACCAAGAAGTAGGCTCATGATTTGTGTGCTGGTGCTGATAGTTGCAAAAAGGACCTCACAAATAAATGGGGTTCACAAACAATGTCATCCATGTAGGAGCGGCAAACTGGTAAAACTCGAATGGATTTGTATATGGGGGCAGAAAAAGTAATGTACGAAAGATGTGGTGGTACCTGAAATTCTTTAGTACTCTGGGTGTAGTGGAGGAGTTTTTCTGGGATTAGAATGGGTTCAGATGGCCCAGAAAGTGGTGGAAAAGGGAGAGCTAGTGCAGGCTGGGAAGGGTGCATCATTGCTTACTTTAGCTATAAAGAGGGTCAAAGAAAACCAAACGCTTTGAGTCAAGCTTTATCCTTTTTTCTATCTTAAAAAAAATCTTTTTATTGATTTTTACAAATAATGACCATGCTTACAGTGCAGTATAAGGTAAACCACATTTATAAAGATGCTATACAAGGTGCAGACATATACATACAAGTCCACACAGTGTACTGTTTACACATCCTGCAAGGGGCGGAAGGCACATGTATCAGAATTACAAATCATGCAAGGCAAGCTTTATCCTGGCATTACTCTTGAATGGTTGTGAGTTTACCCTAGTCTAATATGTATTAGGTGAATGATGACTGTAATGGTTGCTCTAAGCTACAAGTATTGAAGTATGCTATTGTATTGTATTGAACTAACATTTAAATTAAAAGATTGTTTAATAAAGTAGCAAAACAGACTTGAGATTGAGAGGAACTAAGAAAGTAAGAATGTTCTTGCATGATTTTTACACGTGCCATCCCAAGCAGAGATAATAAGAAGTCTATGTTTTAATCGGCAAATGTTCAATTTAGATTAAGATATTCCAGAATTTAATACGAACTTCCCTCCTGGAACTACTAGAAGGCTCACACTTACTATAAAATTAAAAGTGAATCCAAAATTAGTTGTTGCCACGCCAATATTGGTATTTCTTACTTACCACTATGTAATATAGGCAAAGAAATGTCTTGTGACTCGAGCGTGGGTTAAGAATTTGAACAAGGCAACATGAATGAAGTCATTTGCCATATCTTCAAACAGATTTTGTTTACATCGTGGCACCAGTGATTCTATTGAGGGGTTGCAATTAATGAATAGAAAAGTGATATGGTAGAAAGTTTTATGAGGTATTTTAAAATGCCATAGGGACACAGCTTTGGTTGAAAATTATTTGAACCACAGGTACCAGAGAAGGCTCGCTAGTAGGTCTTTTTTTCTTGAAATTTTGTGGTCTCGAGAGTAGAGAGGTTGTGCGAGAAAGTCTATTCCCACCATATTGAACCCATTTCTGGGCCAAGTAGCAAGGAGTGTTGTGGTGGAGGGCTTTATGTGTTATGCAAGCACATTTTAGAATAAGCCTTGCTTCGTAAAGTAGCCATTTTAGAGAGTGTAGGACATGGGTGATGTGATCGCTTTTTTGTGCCTGTGTTGAGCTAGGCAGCAGCATTCAGGGTAGCCCTCAGGGGGATTGTTTTCAGTAGGCCCGCTATGGTTGCATTGCCATAGTCAAGTCTGGAGATCATAAGTACTTGAACCACTGTTTTGAGATCTGCAATGGGAAGAAAAGGTTTAAGTTGTCCTAAAGCGTGGAGCTGGCGATTGGCTACCCTAGTGGTGGCGCCGCTGTGGGTATGCCTAGAAAGGTTGTTTTCCAATATAATACAAGGGATTTTACTGAAACGATGATATGTGGGTTACGTTGAAGGCTGTAAGAAGTGGGAGCCAGTCTTTGATGTTGGAGTTTGGCCTGGGTGGAGAGATTAAGAGGAGTTCAGTTTTGAATGTGTTAAGTTTGAGGTGGTTATGAATCAGCCAAAGTTGTGTTATCGTTAATGTGTTATTGAGAGTGCTGATGTCTTCGGGAGAGACAATTTTCATATAAAGTTGCATATAGTCAGTGTACATATGATAGATGATTTTAGAGAGTTTGAGGAATTTGGTCAGGGGTTCCAAATGCAGTCAGTGAACATCAATAGGTTCCATGAATTATCGCCATCAAATGTCACAATAATGCAAACATGTAAAATTTGTTTAATAGGAGCGGATAAATAAACCTTAAGACAATAAAATTACAATAGAAATGCCACTAAAAATACATACACATAAAATATAAAAATGTAAAAGCCTAGTAGCACACAGGTTAGCTACCGAATAGTATACATGAAACATACTTTAAACTGCTCTTTGCCTAATCCTTCAAATGGTCATTACAAACCGGAAAGTTGCAAAAACCACAATTGCGTGTTGTCAGACTTTAACATTTTAGAAGCTTCTTTGAAGTCTCTGATGCTAAGGTTTTAGTAGAGTGGTGACTTGTGTAATTTTATCGAACCATGTTGCACAAAAAGGACACTGAGCATTACCAGAATTTGCCATTTGCCCCCAACTGACTGTAAATGAGCCACTTTGTAGATCCCATGTCTGAATTACAGGTAGAGCTTCCTGGCAATGCAAGGCTCTATTTCGTCCAAGAACATTTAACATTAGAAAGGCCAATTCTAGGGCCCATGTTGAGTTGTCATTGCAATAAGTCTATTTGATGTTGCCAATAAACCCTCTTTATCTGCTCTCTAGAGGTTGCATTTGCCTCTTCAGGGGCAGTCCACTGGTTTCCAAGTCCTAAGTCAGTTAATGTTGATCTCAAGTGCCTAATCCATGAAAGGTTGCCTGCTCCTGGTACACAGAGAATCTCAGCCAGTCCCTGTTGGTAAGGGCTCAGTTTTGGGGTTGCCCACTGTCTTCTCCAGAAGAAAAGTAGGTGAAACATGACAATATATTTTATATTTCTAAGCCCCAGATCTAACCACAGGGGAATCAATGCTGGGATAGTTGGCAAACCAAACAGTTGACATATAAATCGGTTTTCTACTTTGGCTAGGGATGAAACATTTTTATGTCCCCAGAGATCAGCTCCATGCAATGCAATACTGGCGAGATGGGACAATACTGAGAAGCCTTGGTTGACTTCAACAATCCCCCAGTAGTTTGCTCTAATCTACGTTTGCACTTGGCAATATGGGTCTGTCAGTTGAAGTGCTCAATCAAAACAATATCCAGATATTCAAAGGTGTGGACTTGCTCCATGGGGGTCCCTCTCAATATGGGATTAGATCGGGTGAAGCAGCAAGGGTTAAAACACCATGAACCTTGTTTTTGCTATAGTGATATCTCGTCACTTTGTCATGCAAAAATGTGCGACCTGGCCAAAAGACGCCATTGGGGCAGTATTAAATCCCGCCTCAAACCTAAACTCTGGGCTGACGTCTCACCCGGGTGAGACGTCAGCCCAGAGTTTAGGTTTGAGGCGGGGAGCCGCGATTAAAGCAACATTTACCGCGTGAAGAGTACCCGCGCTGTCTTCACCTGAGGGGGATTTAATACTGCCCCAATGGCGTCTTTTGGCCAGGTCGCACATTTTTGCCCTGACCTACATCACGGAGACTGCCCGTGATGGTTAAATGTTATTTAATATTTTTTCACACTTTGAACCTCACAGTAGGGTGCGCCTTAGCGCGCGCATACCACTGGGGGTCTAATTTTAGGTCCTGACGAATGCTGAGCAAATCGCAGTCTAACAGCAGAAACATGTTGACCATCATTTTTGTATAATCATTAAGGACATTGGTTTCTTAACACTGAACCTATCAGTCCGCTCACTTGTTCTTAACAAATACAGGTTGGTCATTATTAAAATAGGTATAAAGACTACAACCCAGTATTTTTTTAAAATTGCACCTACTATCACCACACTTTGATTTGGGCACTGTTGCATCCACCACATCCTGCTCCGCTGTAAACAGGCGTTGTAGCACGCTGGGGAGGTACTAGATCACCCCAGCGGGGACCCCGTGATGAAGCATGTCACCAGCTAGTGGTGAGTGAGGGTACTTCTACAACAGGGAGATCCCTGTCCTGTTTTACAAAGTGGGATACAGGTACCCAGTTGTAGTCACAACCCAACTGGGCTAGGTGTTTGCCACTCCTGTGAGATATGTGTGTGTTGTTTTGTTAACCCTGACACATCACAATTTTTTAAGACATATGGTGTTTTGTAGCATATTAGTTGGTTTTGAACACTGTGCTTTGCACTCCTTCGTTGTTATTACAGATTTGACCAGGGGCATAGGAGTGTTGTCTGAAGCCCTTCCTCTCCTGTTGTTACAGTATATTTCCCCCAACTGGCCACACCTAACTTGGGCAAAATTGTAGTCATGGAGTCTTATAATCAAATTTAATAGGTAAAGTGGTCAGCTCAAATTTGCCACAGCTTGGGTCAGGGGACAAGGTAAGCATGGGCGAATTTTGCGAATCTCGCGTTCGCGAATTTTGCGGATTTGCGAACTCGCAATCGAACTCGCAATCTGCAAAATCCGCGAATTCCCGCGAATTTGCGGATTTTTTTTTTTTTTGTGTTCGCCCGTGTTTCTGCCAGTTCGCGAGGGTTTTTACAATTTCGCAATTTGCGAACTTACCTGTCGGGTCGCAAGTTTTGCGAACTTGTTGTTTCTACGTGTCCAGCCTGTTTGGGACACTCTTCTTCATCACTGCCACTCTCTGTCACCACTGCCACTCTCTGACTACTCATGCCACCCTCTGGCCCACCCATGCCACCCTCTGTTTCATCACCACACCCTCTGGTTGTCCAGTGTACATTATTTTCGGCAAAGCAAAGCACACCTTCCCTGCCTCAAGTGACCTGAATTAATTTGGGGCTGATTAATGTGTCACAGAATATTTTTTTAGCTGGCACCTGCTTCCTTAGTGCGCCCTGATTAGTGATCTTTTGCACTTGCTAAGTGCTTTCATTGTTGCAAAATTAGTTACAACACCTGCCCTGCCCCAACTGACAATAATGAATTAGGGGCTGATTAATGGATTTTAACTTCCAGCCTGGCTCCTGCTTGTCTCCCTTAGCTGTAATTCAGGACCTTTGTGGCATATGTGTAACTATTCTGAGGTTCAGAGCAGGGTCACATAATAGTTGCAACTGGCAACTGAACTCTGGAGGGGCCCCTCAGGAAGCACTACAGGAAATGGCTACTAATGATGAGCCTGAACTTTTGAACCTGGTAAGTAGTTTCAGTTTTGCTAAGATCGTATTTCTGCAATTTAGCACTTATTCGCGGGGCGCGAAGTTGTACTGGGAAGCCGCGAACTCACGCGAACAGTGCGAGCAGTGCGAGCAAAATCCGCTGCTCGCGGATTTGCGGATTTTGCGGGAGATTCGCAAATCTCGCGGATTGCGAATTTCCCGAAAATCCGCAAAATCCGCGAGCGAAACGGATTTTCCGCCCATGCTTAGGACAAGGTCGAATGCTGACCTAAGGTAAGCGAACACCACGTACTGCCACCTGCATCCTGGCTGTACAAACTTCCAGTACAACAGTTGGAGACGAAAAACCTGATCTAATGTACAGGTAAGCTCTTTAAATACTGCCTGCAGGGAAGTCAATATGTTTGATGCAGCCATCCAATCTTGCAATCTGCTCAAAATAACCCAAGCAAAGAGCTCTTGGGCACTATCTGTTACGCGTATAGGCATATAGTTCGAGGGGAGAACTCTAGATCCCTTCTTAAAAATGGAAACAATCTCAGCGCCCCTCCCAAGCAGTGGAAATATGAGCTTGTTTCAATATAGCATTAATAATACAGTGTAATAAGGGGCACAAACATCAACCTCGTCCAAGAAGAGATCCCCAGGTACGTTGTCCAACCCTGGCGCTTTATGCTTCACTAATATTTTGATGGCTTGCTTATTTTCCCCACAACTGAAGCTCGTTTCTTCTTGAGGGCTGCTAACCAAGTTGGGCTGTCCTGGTGAAGTTCCTGACCCATCTAAGTTTGCAAACTTGATTAGCTGATTGTCAGCCCAGTGCGTAGACTCTGCTCCTCTGGGGAGTATAAGCTAGTAAAATGGGCAAACCATTCAGTCATCATAATTGGGTTTTCAACGGGGGATCTCTTCTCCAGAGCCAATGCAAATATATTCCAGAAGGTATGCGAGTCTTCTCTTTTGGCCACTACTAGCAGACTTTTCCACTTCTCAGTCTCCTGTTCTCGTTTTGATCCTTTTTTAGTGTTTTTATTCAACTCTCTTGCATGTTGGATTAGCAGTCTACCATTGACCTTAATAACTCTGTCAGTACCCCACAAGCCTTGCTATACTGGTTATTATACCATATATAGATTGAACAGGGTTGGGGAAAGCGATGAACCTTGGGGGTATGCCAATCATGACTGGCGTCTGGTCAGATAGGGCGTGGTTGAGCAGGACTCTTTGAGGAATAAGGAGACCATTTTAATACAGTACCAGAGAGACCCACCTTGAGTTCTAAGACGTTCATGGGAATCTCTGGGTGACTGTGTCAAATGCCGCTGATAGGTCAAGAAGGATTAATAAGCAAGATGAAGAGTGCCATCAACAATGTGGACCATGGTGGTTTTAACGTTATGACCTGATCTGAAGCCAGATTGGCAATGGCTGTGGATTTGGAACTGAGTAATGTGATTACAGAGTTGCTGATTGTTAGAAATGGGGATCTCTAGTTGGCAGAGGTAGGGACCTTTGTCCAAATAGGGACCCTTGCTTCTAGTCAGGGTAAGTGGGATACATACTGTAGATAACTCCTTCTCACCCCCTTGGTAGCTTGGCTCGAGCAGACAGGCTTTTCCCAAAGGCAATGTGGGAAGTATTAGTACCAACACTCACAGTAGCATAGTGACAACACCACAAATGAACACCACACCAGTTTAGAAAAATAAAATATCTTTGTCTAAACTTAACAAGACCAAAACGACAAAAATCCAACTAACAGTTAAAAATATGATTTTCAAAGGTTTCAAGAACTTGTACCATAGAAAACTATAGTTGCGTGACTGTTACACAAAGTACATGTAGGTGCGTCAAAATTCACAAGGCCAAACAGTTGCAGAGTGAAGAAGCTTCAAAAACACAGAGATGCGTCAGTTCCTGAGACCTTGGGGTGGTGATGCAACAGTTCTGCTGCATGCAGGGGAAGGAATGCATTGAATCCGGTCTGTAGTGAGAAGTGATGCCTTGATTCTTCGTGATGGTTCCAGTCCACAGGAGATGCATGAGGAAAACTTGTCGCCCAGGTGCGATGCATGGAAATCTGTGATGCGTCAATAATCGATGCAGCAATGAAGAGCAGCGCTGCTTCCGTTTTTTATAGCAGTGACCCCTTCGTGCAGCAATTCTTGCAGCGGCAACAGGCGCTGCATTGATTTTCAAAGCGGCACAGTGATGCATGGAAATTCTTCCTGCGCCGCGGAGATGCGTCAGAAAAACAGCCGCAAGAAGAGCGATGCGTCGTTTTTGTAGTTCTTCAAGTTCCTTCTCTCTTCCAGCTCCCAAACAGCAGCAACAACCTCCAGAGGTCCACTACTGGCACAGGCGGCCCCTGGCAGGTCAGAACTCACAGCACCAGAGTTCAGGGGAGCTGTGGGTGAAGTCTTTGTGTCCTTGAGACTGCAGAACAGGAGGCCAGCACACACATGCCCTTGGAGATCTCCTTCAAGCAGGGGACACAGCACACAGCAAAGTCATTCACCTTTCCTTGGCAGAAAAAAGCAACTGCAGGCCAACCCCACACAGCACAAAGCAAAGGGTCAGTACTTCTCCTCAGCCTCTCCAGTTCTTCTCATTGGCAAATGGTCCTCTTGAATTCCAAGGATGATCTAATAGTCTGTGGTCTGGGCCCCTCTTTTTATACAGTAATTCTCTTCATTCTCTCCTGGCCCAGGGCTCTGAGCCCCGTCCAAACCAGTTCTGGGGGGCACCTTGCAAGTGTACAACAACCTTCATTGTCAGTGTGAGCCCTGGAACCAGACCAGACACACCCCAGGGGGCAGAGCCATCTTTGTGGAAGGCAGGCACAGCGCTATTAAGTTGCAGGTGCTACTCCTCCCATCACTCCAAATACAGATGAGGCCTATTTACTGTGACCAGTAATGTACCATCCGGATCTGGTTCCGAGGTTCTCTTAGTGGACCTCGGGAATCAAGCGGACAGTGATGTGGACCAGGAAATTCTTGCATCTCCCACTGATGATGACACCTCAATCACTGAACTTCCCTCTCGTTCGGATTCCGGGAAAAAGAAAAACCCGCCTAGGCGGGGTGGACTAAGATCTGGGACTAGGAGGAAGAGGGTAAATACCCCAAAAGCTCCTCCCAAGGAGACTCGAGGGGGACGGGCAAAGCCTACTAATAATTTTGACGAGGACTTATTCGATAGACTCACTGAGTTAATTGATTCGAAAATTAAAACCATTGTTAAGCCTCTGCTCTCTAAAATTGATAAACTTCAATCCGAGATTAAAAAGTTGGGAGGGCAGATGAACAAACTAACTGAGGGAGTTGACTGTGTTATGACAGCTGTGGTAAATAGGGGTATTAGCAGAAGGCAGGATGATGACCAAGAGAGGGGGAATCCAGTGGTAGCACCAAGTAATCCACCACCCCAGCTTCCTGACCAACCCATTAGCGGTTCT
The DNA here is from genome assembly GCF_964263255.1 of Lissotriton vulgaris. Taxonomy (NCBI): domain Eukaryota; kingdom Metazoa; phylum Chordata; class Amphibia; order Caudata; family Salamandridae; genus Lissotriton; species Lissotriton vulgaris. The sequence continues at coordinate 382,436,291 of NC_141697.1, forward strand.
GGTAATAGCAGAGGGGAGGGCTCTTTAACGGTTGAGATACCCCCTGCTCAAGATCAACCAACTGACCCACTTCAATTTATAGTTGAAGCCTCCCCTGTCGTTCTAGTTCTGGCTAACGTTCCACCATTAGAAGCTGGCACTGAGGAATCCTCATCCTCCCTGTCTAATAAAGCCCTACAGTGGCTTACAACGAATATGAGATTAGCTCCAGGGGGTGGGCGGCAGCTGGCCCAGGAAATTAAAACAGCCAAAAGGGTCTCATGGCTGGGCAATCGCCCTAAAAAATTCAAGGGGGATTGTGTAGCAGTAAGTTTTACTCACACAGGGGTGTTACCCAACATCCTAACCAACTTACTCCCACCACAACGCAGGCAGGGGTCTGTTGTTCCGTTGACACTTAAATTCTTTTACGGTGAACAACAGAATGTCACATACCCTAAAACACCAGCCTTTGCTTGGGATTCTAACCCTGATATACATCATAGATGGGGTTTTGAACACACTCGTAACACTGTGAATCATTCAATACCCCAAGGGTTTCAGAATCCTTTTGCTCAACCCCTCTTACTGTCCAACCGCTTTGCACCCCTTTCATCTTTAGATCATAATGATTGACTGCAGTCAGAACACCTTGTAAAGTCTAGGGCTAATGTGCCTGTCTTTAGTATTCTCACCTGGAATATTGCCGGCATTAAGTCAAAGGCAGATAATGCAACCTGGTTAAACTTTATATCTAAGTATGACATTATCGCCTTTCAGGAAACTTGGGACACTAACAACACCTTTTCTCTTGATGGCTTTAGCTACTTTAGTATTCCTGCCGTGGCTAGCTCAGCAGGAAGGGCTAAGGGGGGCCTGATTAGCCTGTTTAAACTTGACATTAAGGGCTGCCTCAAGTTACTAGTCTCAGGTTCAGAACATTGCCTTATTGTTGAATTGTCTCGTGCTGAGTCTCCTAATATCTTGTTTATTAATTTTTATAACTCCAATGCTGCCGATTGCACGTCATATAGTCTCGGTAGATTGGATGATTTCCTGTCAGTCTATAGTGAGGATGTTAATGTTTTCGAAATCATCTTTTTAGGGGATTTTAACATACATCCTTGTTTACTATCATGTGTTTGTGATGACGTAGACTCCCCCCCGAACAGTGCAATGGTCCATCTGGCGCACAACAAGCAGGGGGATTGTCTAGAGAATTTTCTTGCGAGATGGAACCTTTATGAATCAAGTTGTGGGGAGGGGGAGGTTAGGGCCCCTACTTTTAAGGGCTCAGACAATGGCTCTATCATTGATTACATTTTTATCTCTGCATGTTTTTTATCTAATGTTTTTATGTACAGAACTGTGATATCTGCTTTTAGTGACCACAACCCAGTTTCTCTCGACCTAGGAGAGGGTGAATTATTAGGACGCATCCATGGTTCAACTTTTATAGATGGACCACTTAAAGTTATTGACCAAAGACGTAGGCTTAAATGGGATAGTATAACCCCAGAACCTTTTATTCAGGAAGTTTTGTTAGAGGCTGAGGAAGAGGTTGGGGTTTGCCTATCGAGTGATGCTAAGGATGGGGATGTCATTCTCGCATTTACCAACATATGCTGTAAGATAAACGCTAGGCTCTCTGTGATCAGCAAGACCAAGACAAAACCTCCTAAAAGATGGTTTGATCACAGTTGTTCCCTAGCACATTCTGTGCTGCTTAACGCTCTTAAATCCGACCCAAAGGATCGCGACCTTATTAGGAATAGCAGGGCCTCTTACAAAAAAGCCATTGCAGCCAGAAAGAAAGAGCTTAAAGATGAAGCTTGGGCGCAACTTACAGACCCAGCCATAATAAAAAATAGTGGGGAGTTCTGGAGAATTGTTAATCAACCCCTTATTACAGGCGAGGATAACTCCCCCCTGGAAACAAATATCCCAGATCAGGACTGGATCCAATATTTTAGAGACATATACTCAGGCCAGTTTTTAGCCGAGAACAGTGCTTATGAAGAGTTAACTACTATATTGGGTAACCACTTGCACTTTGAAGTTGAGGAAATTTTAGTCGCCATTAATCGCACTTTGACAAAAAAGGCACCGGGACCGGATGGTGTTCCGGCTGATGCCTTTAAATGCTTCCCCAACTTCTGGTCAAGACTGCTTTGCAGGGTTTTTAACGCCTTAAATCGTGATAATATTCCTGAGTCTTGGAAAACCTCAACTATTATCCCGGTTTTTAAAAAAGGCAATAGGCAGGACCCTGCATGCTATAGGCCCATTTCATTGATAGACTCCTCTGTTAAGATTCTAGGGAGAGTGCTATTAGCAAAACTGAATGAATGGGCCACTGAGAATAACATCTTGAGCAACGTGCAATATGGGTTTAGACCCAAGAGAAGCACCCTGGACCAGCGCCTCAATCTTCACCTACTGATTGAAAAATACACCAGAGCCAAGGATGGGTCCATGTACCTAGGGTTCATGGACCTCTCCTCCGCATTCGATATGGTCAATAGATCCAAGCTCTGGGGTAAACTGGTCGAGATGGGTCTGGACAGATCAATAGTCAACTTACTGTCCGACCTCCATTCTGGCCTGTCTGCTAAAGTTAGAGTCTCCACTGATGGAAGATGTACTGAAGTGTTTGCTTCTGAAAGGGGAGTCCGTCAGGGATGCATCTTGGCACCTTTATTGTTCACGTTGTATGTGAATGCCTTAGAGCCCGCCCTAAGTAAGGTTACAAGCGACATTCCACGTGCAGGGGAACAGGGTATACCAGTTCTCCTGTACGCGGATGACGCGGTGCTACTGGCTCGAACAGGAGTGGGGCTACAACGGCTGTTGGATGCTTTCGAATCCTTCATGGGTTCTTTAGACCTGAAAATTAATGCAAAAAAATCCCAGGTCATGTTTATGGGGCGGGCCTCAAGGAAACCCCCCCATAAAACTTTTTTCTGTGGAAGGGAAAAACTTGTTCGGGTTACTTCTTTCCCCTACCTGGGGATCACCTTTGATGAGAAAGGTAGCTGGGGCCCTCATGTAAAAAGTAGAGTAGCTACACTGGCCAGAACTTCCGCTGCCCTTCATGGCTTTTCAAAAAGACTGGGGGGCAGGCCTTTTGAAGCTATTAGCAAAATATACAAAGCTAAATGTATCTCTGTAGCTTCATACGGGAGCTCCCTTTGGGGGTATAAAAGAGTTGATCCCATTCAGACCGCGGAAAACAGATTCTTTAGATCAGTTTTGGGCGTCCCGCAGTCAACCCCATCTTATACTGTCCACCAGGAGTTAGGAGAAGGCTTCATTAGCGACTTGGTTAGAATAGCCCCATTAATCGCATGGCTCAAGTTGTGGCTCAATCCTGAAATTCCCCTTAACCACTCCATAATAAGGGACTGTCTGACCCTAGACAATGTACACAGGATTGGATGGTTAAAGTACATCAAGGACAGTTTTTGTAGGCTGGGGAGGCCTGAATTATACACAGCCACTGACTCCATAACATCCAATGACGTTGTCCTCACTAAGGCTGCTATGAAGGAGCTTCTTTCCCTGGAGAGGGAGGAAGTCGAGCTAAAGAAACCCTGTGTTAGGGCCAGCCTCCTGTTGGCTATACCTAGTGGACCTGACAACTATCTTAATGTGGTGACTAATCCTTATCATAGGTTCATTTTAACCCGTTTTAGACTTAACCTGATTCATTTTAACTTGGGTTTTTATACCGAGTGGAGTACCCCTGAAAAGGCCCCGCCCTGTCCTTGTGATCTTTTTTCAGATCAGAGCACAATGCACTTTATAATGTTCTGTAGCTATTATAATGATGCCCGGAGGTTGTTTCTCGTTCCTATACTTAAGGAAGCGGGATTTATTGTGGTCCGACCTGCCCTTATTTACCTACAAATGTTGCAAACCCCCAGGATCATGTTTTTTGTGGCGAATTTCCTGGTAAGAGCAATAAGAAGCAGGAATACCAGACTTAAGAGTACAGATTTGTTTATTAATTAGTCTGGCTGATGGCAACCTCAGGTTAACGGATATTAGATCACAGTGTGTCAGGGTTTGTAGTTACCTTAGTAGAATATTCATGCGGGGATCATCCCTTGGAATATTGCACTTTATTATGCACTTTAGTATTAATGCACTTTATTACTACGTAACCACAAAGTTGTATCAATTTGTAACATGGTACATTGATTTTTATCTGAAATGTTCTTTTTAAATGTTTTAACTGTTTTTAACCGTTTTTACTCATGCTATTTGTTGTCTGTGTTTTTATGCCACTGTCTTTGTATGATATTAAGTTATCGCAATAAAGAACTTTGACTGACTGACAGATGAGGCCTATTTAGCCTAGCACTGACTCATCCAGACTCTCTGTAGCGATTGCACATCCCAGCCCCTGTCACTTCAAAGCCAGACAGTCAATACACATCTTAGCATGGAAAACTGGATGGCGAAGAAAGAAAATACCTATTTTCTAAAAGTGTTTTTTTTAAACCCAGAACATAAAAATCACCCTCACTAAAAGATGCATTCAAAACATTCTGAGTTCAGGCATACTAAACTTTATTTTCCAATCTGGTTCCCAGGGACAGTTTTGCCTATAAGATGTTATAAGCAAACTCGCCATTCTATCCTATGGGAACTGATAGCCTAACAATAGTGAAAAACTAAATTGGCTGTATTTCACTATCAGAACATGCCAGACACTTCAGGCCATGTCCTACCTTCCACATACACTGCACCTTGCCCACAGGGGTTTCTTGGGCCTACCTTAGGGGTGACTAACATGTAAGAAAAGGGACGGTTAGAGCCTGGCAAGTGGGTACACTTGCCAGGTTGATATGGCCGTTAACAAACTGTGCACAGACACTGCACTGGCAGGCCTGAGGCATCTTTTCAGGGCTACTCATGTGAGTTGCACAAATAGTGCTGCAGACCCACCAGTAGCATTTGATTTACAGGCCCTGGCCCACTCAGTGCACTTTATTAGGGGCTTATCGGTAAATCAAATATGCCAATCATGGATAACCAATCATAATAACAATTTACACAGGGATCACTTGCACCTTGACACTGATCAGCAGTGGCAAAGTGCCCAAAGCTTATAAGCCAGCAAAAACGAAATCCAGCACAGCATCAAAAATACAGGAGATAGAGGCAAAAAGTCAGTGGAAACCACGCCAAGGATGCCAGGTCTCACACTGATGAACTTAATTTTCCAGGAGCTTGGCTAAAGTAGTGATACTGGAGATGGGGTGGTAGTTGTTGAGATCCGCAGGCTCAAAACGACACTTTTTAAACAAACAGGAATGGAACCTTTTGTGAGAGGGGTATTAATCCTGGTCCATAAAGGGAGTAGGATATGTATAGACCTGTTGAGGAGTTTGGAGGGAAGGGGGTCATTGAAGAGGTTAGAGTATTTTAAGAAGGTCAGTAGTTGTAAGGTGTCATTTTCATCAAACGTTTATGTTTTGTTGTTTACTATAGATATGTCAACAAATGCTGCTACATCTCCAGTCACAAACGCACATACCTTGAAATTACAAGCAACCGTTTACCACTTTCTAGGGTGGTAAAATAGCGCTGATCCATCTCTTCAACCACTTAAAACCCCAACCAGACCAAAAATGTGACTTCCACAAGTGCTCACTTTATGTGATACATGCAAAAACAACAATTGATGAGTCCCATGGTCTCCACACCACTGGAGTCAAGCTATCCTGGCTGAAGATGGCTGATAGCCAGAAACCGGTCCTAGGGTTCTTGATTCCAGTCCAGGAAAGACATGCTTGGCAGTTCGGGCTTTACTGTTCCCATGGGGCACAGGGTCAAGGCTGATTTGCATATGGCCATGTCTGAACTGGGGTGGTGTGGAGTGCAAAAAAATCGATGGATTTAGGCCCAGATCTCTGTACTGGGGTGAATGTATGACATTGTTCTGCATTCTGTCCATCAACTGTTGTTTTTGCACTTTATGTGATACGGCACAACATAGTTCATCACAAAATAAAAGACCCAGCAAGAAAGAAACTGCAGTGCAGCAAAACACAATCACATGGCAATAATGCAGCGTAAAAAAATCAGCACAAAAGACAATTGAACGTATCACCAGCACAACAAAATGCCAAACAGCAAATGTGCACTAACATTCTTGTCACACATCACCACCTTCAGAATCCAGTTTACTTACCATGGTGGTAGAAGGTGTTGGGGCAAGCACTATCTTAATAGCTCCAGACAAAAATCTTTTGTTAACCCGGCCCCATAGCTGTGTCCTGTTGCTACGGGATATTCTGAGAAATATGCAGATCCACATATTAATGCATCATCCCTGCCTGTACAGTATGCATGACAGAACACTGCTCGCCTAGCAGTGCTCGGACAGTCGCGGGTCTTGCGCCTGCATTCGCTCCACGCTCTGCCCTGGTGGCCGGCTTTGTACTTAATCTAACTTGTCAGAACACATCTATCACTGGAGAGGAGAGGGAGCCTGCAAACCTGGGTGGTCGGACCAGTTCACGCCTGGTGCAGCCTGCCTCCCTGAAGCCCAAAGCAAGTCTTTCATGTTCGCTCAGATTAGGGGGAGCAGCAACAAACCACCAAACAAAAAATAACAAAGTATCTTTGTCTACAACCTTTACAGTGGAGAAAAAATGCATTTACGGCAGTCCCTCCTTCCCACCCTGCCACAGATCCTAACAGGCACGAGGCTGCTTTGCACTGTTGTTAGCAATTATATATTCAGTATTTAAACTGTACCTTCTGACACTCAGGTTATAAAGTTCGAGAACATGTCATGGCAGAAAGAAACAGTTCTTTGCTCAAGTAACACGTTTTCGGTTGTCATATATTTTGAGGTTTATATTAGTCACGTGAGAGTCTTTCTAACTGTTTACTAAATCATATTTTATTTAGAGTAGGAATACAAAAAACGAAGTATCCTATTTAAAACGAAAGGGGAGAATATGGAGAAAGTTATTGTGATCAATTAGAAATTAGAAAAGGGTGAAATATATTGATTATTCATAAGCATAACTTCAGTCATAAACATACGTTTACAACTGAATTTACCTTTTTTGTGCCTGCCACAAATTCCCAAAGGTATCGCTGGCCAACCTAAACCCATTTAGGGGCAGAGATCTCTGCCATTAATCCATAAATATCCACAGCCATAAATCCCACTCAAGAGGTGGAAAAAGGCCATTCCAAGGCATGGTTTGTCTTGGAAGTTTGTGACCCCTAAAAATGTATGTGTGAGCATTCCCACACTCCTCTCCTTCTACTTTCCATTCTGTCATAACAATACTTCTGTCAAGGGTTGGCATAACTCTTCGTCCAAGGTGCAAAGGGGAACGGACCACCCTCAGTTTTGCTGGTGGGCAAGGGAATAGGAATATATATCCCCATGGAGAAAAAGAACAAGTCTGTATTTTCAAAGGAGATCAGAATACCAGCCACGGTCAGTGCAGGTAGGGGAATGGGCTGTGGGGCCGGTAAGGGGGGATTTCGAGGGACGATGCAGAGGGAAAATTAAATATTACATTTTCACTCTGCCTCATTCGTCGAAATCCCCCCTTACACGGCCCTACCGCTGTTACCTGCATGGACCGCGGCTGCCTAATACCTACTATGAAGAACTCTAAGCAGCAGAAGGATCCGGCTGTGAAAATTACCAGATCTTCCCACAAGTACACCTCAAACCCTGCACCTCTAGCAGCTGTCCAGGCATAGTCGTGGGAATGCTGATGAATTAGACAAAACAGGAAGAGTATGCTCAGGGGGAGGCAGATATCTCTGCCTGTAATTATCCTACTTATCTAGTAATTGTTCTTTAAGCGCGGGTCATTTGCTCTCCTACATATTCTCAATTTCACTCTTTTCAGGAGTTAACAAAAACCTCAAAGGTTACACCTGGACAGTGTGCAAAGCTTTCAATGTGCAGTTCTATGAAACCTGTGAGTCTTTTGCAATAGGTGCTACTGTCAGAGCAATGTCTGGTTGGACACCGGGGTCAGTTTTGTACTGTCACATGCCAATGTCTTTTGCACAACTGCAAAGATATTATTTTACTAATACACTGTCAAAAACCCTTTCAGAGGGCCACAGTGCAAGCAAGGGTTAGTGTGGGGTTGAGGCCTTTTATTTCTGATGTCCCAAGGCCCAACCTACTATGGATTGTGAGCAACTGTGCCATGTACCCCTTCAGCACTTGGCTGTCAGAAATAGAGGGGTCTGAGCAGTACAAGGCTCCTTTGGGGAGGAAGTGTGGATACAGGATGGGAACACTGGCTCACAACGCAGAATGTACACATCAGCAGCAAAGCATCATTGTCCAGCCAAATGCTAACTTTTATGGAAAAATAGAAGTATTTTATTTCTACAGCTGCCAACATAAAAGTCTCCTTAATGTCAGAGCTTCAGTGTTTTTTAGGCCATCACCTGGGTCCCACTCATTCTCACTTCTATCGGTAGTGGTTATTCCCCATTCACTGTAGGTAACATCCAGGGTAAGCCCCCTCTAGTAGTCTGAGTCTCAAGAGTCCCCTATGACTTTATTTTCAAAGTCAAAAGTGTTCCAGTGCTGCACAGCTAATTAGCTGCAAGTTCCCCCCAGGGCCGATGACCCGAAACCAGTCATTCACAAAGGTAAGCTTACACTTTTGTGTAAGTTTAGGAGTTTTAGCAATTCACAAAGCAATTTTACAATTAGAATCTTTACAATGGCCTATCTTTTTACGTGTAAAGTTTCTGCGATGAGTGCGGAGACTCTGTATTTGTAAAAATACTACTCATAAAATTATTTTGTGAACAGCAAAAAATTCTAAACTTACACATGAGTGTAAGTTTACCTTTGTGAATCAGGCTCAGAGTATGTATTTATATCTTATAGAGATACTTTACAATCTGGCTCCTATCCAACTCTCCTATATCTAAGCAAGACAGCACAATCAGCTTCAAGAAGGGACACCTTGACCAATGGAGATTGTGAATGACTACTCTAACCCCGGGCGGTGTACTCTGCTCCGCCAGCGGTGTTTGCAGAGTTTTACCAACTCCGCGCTCCGCTGGGAATGTGAAGTGGAGGCAAAACTCAGACTCCGAGGCAAAGCAGAGTATGTTCCTCAGCTCCTGCGCCACCAGGCCCCAAAAAAAGGGTAAAAAACCCACTTACCTTCTCTCCCGCATCTGCAGGCCGCCCTCCTTCTCGCCAGTGCGCAGTTCACGAAAGCCATAAAATGTAGGGGGTTGCGACCGGTAATGAGTAGGTTGGCGGCAACGAGGAGACACCATGACAAGGAGGAGAGTGGCCCGCAGATGCGTGAGAGAAGGTAAGTGGGTATTTTACCCTCTTTTAAAATTTCCAGTGGGGCTGGGATTGAGCAGAGCAGAGTTCCACAGTGGTTTTTTTTTAACTCTGTGGAACTATGCGCAGTGCCACTCCGCATACTCCGCCCATGCTTACTTTACACTCAGCTAGAGAACCTCCGTCTTGGCTCACATACATAGTGATGCCTAGATACTGCATCGGTCACACTACATTTGCATTCAGGAGAATGTGAAGGATCCCAGTAATGCAAGACTGATCGTGTTTACAAACACCTACTTAGGTAGTAGCTTCATTCAGGAGTACAAGAAAATGGCCCTTGCCTCTTCAACTATAAAGAAACTGCCATCATCCGTGCACATACCGTACATTGGTGACTATGTAGTGGACCCCTTCCACTGCTTGTGTCGGTACTCTGTGCTGGTGTTGTTGAATCCCTGATTCATGAAAATGCAATGCAACATAAATGCTCAAAGATCATCACCCAATGGCACTGAAGATGGTAATGGAAGTAAGGAAGTCCAGTAGAATCTCAAAGCATACTTGCCCCAAAAAGCATAAAGCTTTTGTCTTAAAAACCAGGACTAGTTGAACGTTACACTCATGAGTCATGGCCTATTGACGGACCTGATTTCAAGTGTTCTATGTAGGTCACTTGGTGAAGAACACAAAAATCAATAACAAATCATCACACTCGGGAACAACGGAAATATTTGTGGCAAATGGGGTAAAAAAATGCGAATCTGTAATATTTTTGGAAGCCCTTTGAAAAAGGTCAGGCCATTGAAACACGTGGAGGAAAACCACAAACAAACATGACGGCCTCTTTTACTCTAATGGAATCTTCTAGGTCAGTTTGTGAAAAGTACATGCTGGGGTAATTCCCACAAAAATAAATGAAGCCACATCTCATGTTTTTATGTATTTGTAACGGTTAGGTGCAGTGATGTTATCACCCCCGATAAACAGACATTGCCAGGAATGCGCTGAAAGACGTGTCTTATTCTGTTTCTTTCAGAAGTGTTTGCATGTTGAAATTCGTTGGCGCTCTTGTCGCCGGTGCTGCGACTTTTCTCATCTACAAAAGCAATGTAAATGTGATCGGCCTACGTGGATTTTGCTGCACAACGCTCGAAAGCTGCCGCGTTCATTACTTAAAGTCAACATGCGCTGGTTGCTGGCTGGCACTACGCTGCAGACTTTACGAGCGCTGTCACCTCTGACGTGTTTGCAAATCAGGAGGGTATACGTAAGATTTAGTTAGTCATTAGCTGCGTATTCTCAAGACGCGTTATAATCACCCTAATAATTGATTATACCGGAGGTAGTCACTTGTAGCCCACACATTATTAAAGCGTGAACTTTGTTCTCCATCGTTTATTATGCACCGTGAATTATCCTGATAGTGTAATCTATCATGCCTGCAAATTTACAACAAAAGGGCAATGTTTTACATGTGGGTCCTTCAATTCACTCCTCTCCTCGAACAGAGGCTTTTTTTCTGCAGGCGGCTGCCGTGGATGGAATCCCTGCAATGATGCTGCAGGACGTAAACCTGGGATCCCTTCCTGAAACTGCAGCAAGGGACTGTTTGTTTATTATTCACTCATGTGTTGTGACATAATAGTAATGAAAACATTACATGTCAGTGGAACCTACTGAGATAGTACTTATAGCCACAGTAGTTGCAAATGAATAATAAGGAACTTGACGTGGCTTATATATGTTGCAGGTGAGCATAGCTTCTAGATTCATGTTCTGATGCTGGACTAAATTACCTATTCAAAAAAGTGGTGATGAAATGATTGAATTAATCTCAGCCAATGGCTATTTTGCACACGAACATTCCATCTCAGTTTATATTCAGCCATGTGAAAATCAGTCTTTACCCTGCTTCAATGGGAAAAGTCCTGCCAGAACAGCCAGTCCAGGCCCTCCCTGAAACAGAACACAAGCAAATCATGGGGCACTTTCGTCTTTATTAGGGCTCATCATCCAGTTACCGCTTTCTTCCAGTAGTACAGTGTGCATGGCACCCATGACTGGGCATATCCGTCCCACTTTGGGTACAATGAAGTCTACAATAAAGTTATGGATGGAATGCACTTGCGGAGAAAAACACATTGGGTGCTGCTGGAGAGGAAAACAAGGAGAAATATTTGTATTCATAAGTTAGCATTTCCTCCTGAAGTAAAAAAAAAAGAAAACTGTAGTTCCAAAGGCTGATTTAATTAATTTTCAAGTTTCGGAAATTGTTAAAAAGAAAATGTAATTATTTGTTGAATTAATTGAAATCATCCACTTTGACTTGTTTTTTGGGGGGAGTTTTATACAGTGCGAACTCGACCCAAAGGTATCAGACCACTTTACATGAGCACCAGTTGCATTACATACCGACACATTCATTTTTGTTTTGCAGGAGGAGATTAAGTAATTTGCCCAGAATCACTTGATGTTGAGGGTCGCTGCCGAGACTCAACACGGTTCCCCAGCTTCGAGGTCGACCTCTCCAGCCCTTAGTTGTGTGTCAAACCTGTAGAAAATACAGGGCCCCTGAATTTTCCAAAAATGAATATTCACTTTCCTGAATTTTCTGAAAGACCAGTAGTTAAAACATATTTTGTGTTCCAAACAAGCTGTTCTTTTTTATGAGAACGGCCAATCATGAAAGCTGAGTTCTCGGAGAACACACAAACTGAGGGGTACTGTTTTCGGTCTATGTGTACTTTTTCTTCTCTTTCCTTTGCATGTTTAATGAAGTGGAGGGAACATTGAGTACTTAGGACAAGAGGATAAAGAATCAAACAACATGAAGGACTCAGCAACTCTTTCAGCAAATCATATTGAGACGAGGAGCTCTTCGCCTTGCTGTTTCATCCTGATTAAAGCTTAAACGTGTGTATACTTTTCTATTGTTTTAAACACTAATATATATTGTTGGGTGATTTCATGTAAAGAGAGTCCAGCTGCAAAACAGGCTGTGCAGCTAACCCTGCTATTTGGGAGGCACACAAGCTGATATCAGCATAACCTCCTTTGTATCGCCTGAAAAAGGCAGTTAAAACTAGTACTAATTGCTGAATTCAGAGCTATCTCTGGAACAACTATTTAAAGATTAAAAGCTGTTCTTTTCATCCTGATACTGAATGTATACTAAGTTGCCACTAGAAAAGGATTATTCAGCAATTATCATTTCAATCTGAAATCTCAACATTGTGGATACTTTCATGTGCCTCATCAGCTCCCTATACCGCCAAGCCGCACAATCACACATAGACTTAGGTGATCCAAGCACTAATGTGGCATTTGCACGACACATAGACCCAACCTTCCACACATTCCAGAACAAGAACTACATAGATAAATTCTCAGATCACGTCACCACGTAATCCATCCAACATGCCCCACCACCCTGCAGGGTGACTTCCACCTGCCAGACAAAAAAACATCAAAAAAAGAGGCACACTCCTCAATCTCATCAACACAATCAATATGGTACAGCATGTCACAAAATCAACTTATTCCAAAGGTCACACTGTCATCTTGTCTCCTCATCACCAGCAATCCAACACAAAGCATAAAAACCTCTGGACCAAAAACGTCATCATCCCTATCTCCCTGCTCATCATCTAACCAACAAACCTAGGTTAACTCAATAAAGAAGATTAAATCTTCCAATACTTTAAAGACTTCTCCATAGACATCCTAATGATTTAACTCATCCCTCACCCAGCCAATGTCTAAGGCCAACACTCTATTAAACAACGTCAACACTTTCGTCTGAAACTTACGCCCCAATTGAAACACACAAGTGCAAGCCAAAACCTACATTACCTGGTACTCTAAATGCCTTGCTGACAATAAATAATCAATCTGCAGACAGAAAAGAAAATGGAAGATAAACATAACTCTCTATGACCTCATGCAACTGATTCCCTTTGCAAAACTCACACAGCTTACCACATTACCAAATTAAAGTTTTATACCAGCGTCATCAAGGAAGCCATCAATGGAAGCAGAACACGTTTGAACAGAATGAAGCGCTGAATCAATTTTTTGCAGAACTTGCATCAAACTCGGCTCCCGCAAAACCACTTCTTATGAAAATGGTGTCTTATGCCTGTTCTTCATCAAAGTTCTCTCTGAAAACACCCTCTTACTCCTTCTCGCCATTGCCAATGCCTCCCATACTCAAGAAATCTTCTCAGAATCATTCAAGATATGCCAGATTCTCCCACTCCTAAATAGACATAGACTAGACCCTGCTGCCCACTTTCTTACCTTTCATCAGCAAGATCAGTGAGAATGCAGTATTTTTTAAACTCCAAGGTCATATTAATGCTTATCCTTCCATTTAATAAATAAATAAATACATGACCGCCAGTCTGGCTTCAGATTATGCTGCAACTCGGTGACTGCTACCTTACCCGTCTTATAGATGCCCTCCTGATGACAAATAAAGATGACCCCTGACACAGTCGGTCACACCATAAGCACATTGAAGTCTGGAATGGAAGTCACTGGCAATGTCCTTCACTGGATCACTACTTCTTTCCCAAATGACAATAGTTTGTTCAAATGTACACCTCCAGGTCAGAAAATACCTGGATCAACTGGGGAATCCCCAAGGCCTCAGTACTGTCACATCATCTTCAACTTCTACATGGAGTCACTTGGTGCTCTGCTGCAGATAACAGCATGAAGATTTACAAATATGCTGATGATACACAACTTCATTTAGAAGTATCCCCTGATCAGACATCCATTGCCTCAAATACTGTGTGTACATAATACTGGCATAGAGATTCAGCACCTACTTGACATTCAGCCAACCAAGATAGAATTGCTGTTATTTGTCAAGAGCAACATACAAGAATCAATAAATATCTGGCTCAATTACATGAACCTGGATGGATTTGAACACCAACTTTCACTGAATGCCAAATCACTTGGATTCTAATTGAACACAAACCTCACCTGCATGGAACACACAGCCAAGAAACAAAGACAGCCTGGTACCAACTCTCTCTTCTAAGAAAAGTGAAGCAATTTATTTCAGAAAACAACTTTAGAATTGATGTTGTAGTTTCTACACTGTCATATATATGGGTTAACGCACTGCTGCCAGGCCTCCAAGACTCCATAGTGAAACCCTTTAAGGCAGTGGTCTTCAAACTTTTTAATGTTGTGCCCTCGCAGTGAAAAAATAAAATCATCAGCGCCCTTCAGAATGTTTCACAATTATTCTTTTAAATTGGCAATTTCTAAATATGACTTATTTAAATGCAAGACATATTTGAAAATTGCAGTTAAATCCTGTTCCTGATTTAAAAATGCAACCAAATAATTAACTGACAAAAATGCTATTCTGGTCAGGCAAGTCTTACTAACATGTAAAACTATCCACAGTGTGATTATTAGAAATGGGAGTGGAGTTTTTCGAATATTTGTAGTCCCTTCCCTTTTGACACATACTCCCAGCTAGGATATAAATGACAAACAATGTTCGGTATGGCTCATTACAGATAGGCTTATTGCCCCTTTTTTTTAACCCACTTAAAATTAAGCACTTCTATCTGCATGATGCTTCTTTTGGCCAGAGCCTACTGCTCCATACCAGGATCATATGATGCCCCTCTGGGGGGAGGCCTGCCCCCCAGTTCGAAAACCTAATTCTTAAGGGCATCCTACACACTACAACACATCTCATCCAGGGTCTGAGGAAATATGATCATGTCACATCCATCCTAATAGAACTTTATTGGCTCCCCTTGCCAGCTGACCCACCTTCAAACCCATCTGCATCATATACAAAGCCAACACACCCAGTATCCCGCTTATCTTGAAGACGAGCTCACCATCTCTGGTGGTTCTCAGCACACAAGCAGGCAAAACACAATCAGACTGAGGACTAACAAATGTAAAAAATTAAAAACAAGGTAGCAGGCCATATGTGCACCAAAGACCTTTGACATGATCCCCGTATCCATTAGGATCACCCTACCATTAACAGAAGCGCAATGCATTAATGTAGGAAATTGGGTTTTTAGTTGCCTGGGGTGTGAGCCCTGGTCAAGCAGCAACCACAATCCTTGTGAGGGGAAGTCACAAGAATATCCCAAATTAACCTGTGCTAAACCCCCTAGTAGCTTGGCACAGAGCAGTCAGACTTAACTTAGAGGCAATGTGTAAAGTATTTCTGCAACACTTCAAAAAGTAAAACAGTGACAAGACACCACAAAAGGATCCCACAACAGAATTAGGAAAATAGAGTGATTTTTTAAATAAATAAAACAAGACCAAAACAACAAAAATCCAACTCGAGATATTGAATTGTAGCGGCAGAAAGTGTAATGTTTCAATAGAGGATATCTGGTTGGGCCAGACCGGGACAAAGTCTCAAGTTCAGGCTGACCACGATGCCACGCGGGCAGGCTGCAGGAACCAGGTTAGGACCGCTGAACAAAAGTACGTTTAATCCTGGTTTGTAGAGCATTGCGTGGATCTGCATCAAAGATGGGTTGTGGAGCCGAAGCAATGTGCTGGTTCTGAGATGCAGCAATGCTCTGGTACAAGGTCTTGTGACATCCATGTGGGGGATCCTATCCACAGGGCTTGTGATGCAAAGTCTGGAGTCCGGTATGCGTTGTACAGTCAGGGCGATATGTCGGTTTTGAAGAGCTGCGAGGCCGCAATGCGGAGTCTGGAGTTGTCGGTGAGGCTGCTGTTGAACAGAGATGTGTGGGGCTTCACCGATGTGTAAGCATGGGCGAATTTTGCGAATCTCGCGTTTGCGAATTTTGCGGATTTGCGAACTCGCAAATCCGCAAAATCCGCGAATTCTCGCGAATTCGCAAAATCCGCAAATTCTCGCGAATTTGCGGGGTTTTTTTTGTGTTCGCGCGGGTTTCTGCCAGTTTGCGAGGGTTTTGTACAATTTCGCAAAACGCGAACTTACCTGTCGGGTCGCA
The DNA here is from genome assembly GCF_964263255.1 of Lissotriton vulgaris. Lineage (NCBI taxonomy): Eukaryota > Metazoa > Chordata > Amphibia > Caudata > Salamandridae > Lissotriton > Lissotriton vulgaris. Next base: position 382,452,578 of record NC_141697.1, read on the forward strand.
AGTTTCGTGAACTTGTTGTTTCTACGTGTCCAGCCTGTTTGGGACACTCTTCTTCATCACTGCCACTCTCTGTCACCACTGCCACTCTCTGACTACTCATGCCACCCTCTGGCCCACCCATGCCACCCTCTGTTTCATCACAGCACCCTCTGGTTGTCCAGTCAGTGTACATTATTGTGGCAAAGCAAGCACACCTTCCCTGCCTCAAGTGACCTGAATTAATTTGGGGCTGATTAATGTGTCACAGAATATTTTTTAGCTGGCACCTGCTTCCTTAGTGCTTCCTGATTAGTGATCTTTTGCACTTGCTAAGTGCTTTCATTGTTGCAAAATTAGTTACAACACCTGCCCTGCCCCAACTGACAATAATGAATTAGGGGCTGATTAATGGATTTGAACTTCCAGCCTGGCTCCTGCTTGTCTCCCTTAGCTGTAATTCAGGACCTTTGTGGCATATGTGTAACTATTCTGAGGTTCAGAGCAGGGTCACATAATAGTTGCAACTGGCAACTAAACTCTGGAGGGGCCCCTCAGGAAGCACTACAGGAAATGGCTACTAATGATGAGCCTGAACTTTTGAACCTGGTAAGTAGTTTCAGTTTTGCTAAGATCGTATTTCTGCAATTTTGCGCTTATTCGCGGGGCGCAAAGTTGTACTGGGAAGCCGCGAACTCACGCGAACAGTGTGAGCAAGCCATAAAATCCGCTGCTCGCGGATTTGCGGATTTTGCGGGAGATTCGCGAATCTCGCGGATTGCGAATTTACCAAAAATCCGCAAAATCCGAGAGCGAAACGGATTTTCCGCCCATGCTTACCGATGTGTCAGGCAGTGGAAGTTCTGAATGTGATGTGGGCCGCTCAGTGATGTGAGTCTTTGCGACTGATCCAATCCATGCAGCAGTGATGCGTCAGTTCTACTAGGGGTTGCGCTGGGCAGTTGAGAGGAGTGTCAGTTCTGTTGTATCCACAGAGGCTGGCAAAGCACCTTAAGTCCACTTCCAAGGGACCAGATCAGTAGGCCAACCAAATAGCCCTGGGTTCAAGAGATGTAGGTCCATACTAACTACAGGGGGTATGCAAACCTCTGTATGGAGACAGGACATAGCCTATTGAGGTGTAAGTGAGCCTGGGCCTTGTACCTCCCTGCCATCCTGCCAGTGATGACCCTCTTAATATTAGACAATACAATGTCGATGTACACCATGATATATATACATATAAAAACAAACTCACATCTCTGTTGTTGAATTTACCCAATGTGACCACCTCCTCAACCCCGAGTCATAAATACGTGGTTAGGGAGGTCCTGTGACCTAGGCCTGAAGCAACTGATTGACAGATCACAGGTGGGGGGGACACTTAACCCTTAGACAGAACGCAAGAACAGGAAAACCCTGATCTATCCCACAGATAGGCAGTGACAACGCAATGGTCTCAGGAGATTGGCCCCAATAAAACACATTTGGTCGGAGGAGCATGCATTCTCAAAACCTCCATAAAGTTAGCTGCCAGACTAAGGTAGGGACACACGCCCAATTAGAACACAGCATGTTCATTACCCGCAGTGATCATGCACTCTTCATGCTGGACATCTGGACACGTACCCACTGGCCCTGCAGTATGCTCACGCAGGACGAGGCCCACCTGCACTACTTTTTGGCCTGGGACTATGTTCAATCGTTTGTTGCCAAAGGAATGCATACATTTTATTGTAGTTCATGTAAAGTATGTTGCCTGATCTCCCGGTCGCTGCGTTCAATTAAGCAACTGTTCCTGTTTTTCCAAATGCCCCCCTTGTCTTTCATTTTTTTTCAAAAGTAAATTCATATTTGAACAACAGCCCATCCTGTCACATCTATGCTCCCATTGTGTGAAGATGTCTAGGAGGAATATACAGAACCTAACTGTCAGCTACACTCAGTCATGTGACCAGAGACAGACTTCAGTACAGAAGGGCTAAGGCAAGAAAAGTTCCAACTTAATAAAAAGTGGGATTTTCAGATTTGCAATTCAAAATCAAACTTCACAATAAGTTAGGGTTTTAAATTAGGATTCCAGAGACAGAGATCATCTCATCCCATTTAGAAATTACACGTATAAGCCAACACCAATATTATCCTATGGGGGAGAGATGCCTTGCAGCAGTTAAAAGATGAATTTAAAAGTTTTTCACTACTAGGACATGAAAAACTTAAACGTACATGTCCCGCTTTATAAAATTCATTGCACCTTGCCCCGTGGGCAGTCCAGGACCAGCCTTAGGGGTGCCTTGTCTAAAACGGATGGTTTGGGCCTAGCAAAAGCTTTATTTTGCTTTCACCCACTATAGCTTATAGCGTTTTGCAATGAGTCATCCCACTTAAATCTAGGAGGAGATGTGGTCTAATGGCAGACCTGTTGAATTTGAAACTGTGGATCCAAGTTTGACTCCTGGTGTTGGCTCAACAGTCTGTGATTCTTGACAAATCACTTAATTTAACTGTGCATCAAAATAAAATAAAAATATGGCCCTGTGTAATGTAATCTGGTGCTCATGTAAAGTGCTTCAATGCCCTTTGGAAAGGTTTGTGCTATACAAAACTGCAAATACAAGTCTACTGGATGTCATCACATGTGCACAGTCTCCACAAGTGAGCATTTTTATTGCAAGGACCGATGTGCTTGGGCTGCTGGGCCACTTCTTTGTTTTTCCATTTTATATGTTTTGACAATCTTGATTTGTATCTTGCATATGTTTGCATAAAAATCCATGGTAACTTTGTCAAAGCCAGACATAGTAACTTTCATATGTTTTATAGAGAAAATCATGTGTTATTCTTAGAGATGTTTCTGTATTTGTTTATACTTTTCAAGATACTCTGTTCACATCTATGGAAAAAGTAGAAATATAGTTCCTATATCTTCGAGAGAAAGCATTCTCCTGACTACATGTTGGAAGACCCATTGGTCTGTTGTGCTGAATAATCGGGTGTGGACTGGGGAGCAGGTTATTGCATAAAAGCACTGTGAGAAATTTTGTGTGAGGTACTCTATATTTTTCTGGCTGAAGAACTCTGTACATGATGTCCTTGCTAGCAAGTAGTAAAGTACCTGGGCTCCCCCTTTTAACCTCGTTGAATTGGCATACTCCTAATTGACATATTTAGCTTGCGTATAAGTCCCTAAAATATATGATACAAAGAGTACCCAGGGTCTCGAAGTTAAATGCCACGAGTGGACTGCAGCACCTATTGGGCTATGCACTACAGTGGCAGTGCAAACATGGCTTCAGGCCTAAAATAGTAGCCTAGATGTCAAAATAATCCCTTTGTAATATGAATGTTACCCTAAACAGACCTTTTAGCCCACAAGGTAGAGTGCATGTTATTTAGGAGGACATGTTGAGATTTAATGTTAACACATCCTCGCAGTGACTAGCATTCAAAAGCTATTTTCACTATGGAAAGGCTGTGGGCCCCAGAGAGAAACACTGGGAAACAATTTTAAATGTGAATTCTGCTATCTAACAGTAGGGTCTAACCAGAAAAAAATGATCCAATAGCTCTTTTATATATTTAGTAAAAGCCCAACTCAATGGTGAAGTCAGAAGAGGACTGAACCTGCTGTCTGTGACTTGTAAGTAGCCATGAATGACTGGAGCTACTCCCTTTTGTACCCTGGATAAAACAATGGACTCCAAGGGCCATATGGCTGACCTCCTGTTCAAACTACAGTGAAACAACAAAATTCAAAAGGCATTTCCTGCAACAGCCCTGGACCCTATTATTGGCCTCTGCTGCAATGAGGCTTTACCCCTAAGTACTATCCCTGAGGTCCTGGAACCTTTATTTGTGCTTAGCTGGACTTCCCACCGTCTGCGAGCCTGAGAGTTAAAAACATTTTCAACTTCAAGACTTCCAGACCACCAAGCCAAACCTTCCAATCCAATCTGGCTAAGGTGCTTTTTCACTGGTCTGAAGATTCAGGTTTTTCCTGGTTGGAACTTCATGGCAGCAGCAAATCTGATTCAGCAGGACCTCAAAGAGAAGGTCTCTGACCTTGTGGAGCCCTCGTCGAGTACAGCCTGTGGCTTTTCTAAAGGATTCTGTGCTCCAAAAACCGGACTATGTGCAAACGTACAACTCTCGACTGGGCAAAGGAACTAAACATATCCGGCCAGCAAGAGAACTTCCCTGTGTGCGTAGTCAAATTTTTCCTGCTCTGATATTTTTCCCTAAAAAACCACAAGCTTCAATGGGAACACATCGAGTGGTTATTCAATCTCATGCAGCCCTTCTGCCTCGCCCCGCTGAGACTAAGAGCCCAATTAGGATGACAGGGGGACCACCTCTGACAGCCCTTTGGTGGTGCTCCCACTGGCATCGGACCGATCATATCCGCCACTCATATTGCAATAGTGGGCGGATGGGTGGCGATCAGAAAGACTGATGGGTTCCTTGAGCCAGCTGGTGCCAGGGAGGGGTGCATATTCCCTAAAATGGTGGTGGTGCTGCCTACCAGGCACCGCTGTAGGGATTACAATGTCCCTTTCCGCCCGCCTGTTCATGGCAGTTAACCCACCATGAATGGCAAGCGGAAAGGGACTTTAGGGCCCCATAGTGGAGGTCCTTTCCCGCCTAGCCCTCTGATGTGGACACTGGGGGTCACCTATGGTGTCCCCCTACATATCCCTGCACCATGTGGCAGGCACCGTGTGCGGTGGAGGCTACAGCCAGCAGCACCGGCCGTAATGCAAAGAATACACAGTGCGACCGGCTTGCAGGCGGTCGCTTCGTAACTCCTATGGCAGGACTGCCGACGGCTGGTCAGTCAGTCCCATTTCCAAAAGGGTGGAGGACGAATGCAAGTCCACCCGCCATCCTAGTCTGGCCCTAAAGCCCAAAGTAAAACTTCTGACTGAATCAAACTTTTTTGTCCATATCTGACCTCCGCTCCATCGCTGTCGTCCTCAAATCACGCCTATTCCTACCGCGACCAGTTTACCATGCTGCTTAACACCTTTTGGGCCTATTTTCCTTTAACGTTTTACAAATTCATATCACCTGATACTGTTTTAGTTGTTTTGTTGAAACATTATTAATTTAAATTTACTCTATTTAATTTAGTTTGCATTTTTCTTGTTTCCAACGAGCTTGGGACTCTGTTCCATAGCCCGGTCTACTCGTATAAAACTTGGTTGCTCCTGCAGACGAAGGCTCCTGTGTCTCCTTTTACTAAATAAGGAGGGTATGGAAGACTTGGGCGATTCCCCCGCCACCGAGACCCACTAAGTGGGTATAAACGGTTCTTCAGTACTCCATAAATACTTTATAAATTGCCCTAAGATAAGCTTGTCTGCTCCTTGCCATAGCTACCACCTCGTTGAGCTCAGGTTAATTTAGTGACTTCGAGCGTTCACCTTGGTAAGGATTGTGATTTTTTATGGAGGTGAGTGGTCATCCCCCTGCACTAATAACCCAATTTCTTACAAACACCTAAGTCTGACCACCCAATTAGAGAAGCAGCTGTTATTCTTACCACAGATGTCAGGTCATGGTCTAGTCACATAGATGTTCTTTTTTAAATCTATGCAAATGTCTCTGTGTTTGGTGTAAGACAGAATTGAGGAACATTGCAAATCTATGTAAGTGATTGATGTTATAAACTGTGATGATAGCTCACAATTTTTTGTAATGGGTTAAATCCCAAGATTATTAAGTTTTGAAGTAAATAATGAGAAATTAATTATTTCATGCTGATTTTATTGAACTTTGCAAACAAATAATAGTCAATGTAACGGTTTTTGAGGTTGTTTCCTGCCTAACTGGCACATATCTTATTCAGACCAAATATGGCCAGCCATAAATAAAAGTGGTTAGATTGAAGATGGTGATTTCATTGAGTCAAGGTCTTTACATTTCAACTTAGAAATATTTTTGGAGGAAGACAATGTTGAGTACCCTGTAGTATATATGTGGGCATGGCTCAAGGCATTTTAGATACTCAGATTGGGAGTCATCAGTGAATTTTTGTCATTGAGTGGCTAAAAGACCAATTTGGATGAGAACCGGAAAATGTTGAGTACCCAATAGTATGTATTTGGGTATGGCTCCTGGTGGTTTAGATATTCAGATCAGCATTCCTTAGTGAATGTTGGTCATTGAGTGGTTAAAAGTCTGTATTGGATGAGGGCTTTCAAATGAGGTGGGCAAGCACGAATAAACAAATCTGACATGGAGATTGATTTCAGTGAAGAGTTTCAGCTTTGGACTAAGTAACTATTTTAAAGTTTGAAGGGTTCTAGTGGGATGAAGTTTAAGGTTGTACCCAGCAATTGCTCAACTATGCTTGTTAGCTTTCTGGCTAAGCTTTGGGAACAGTATTTGTGGGAAAATAATAAAAGAGTTGTCACTATCCGACAAATATGGGTGAAATCCTGTGCCGTGTCCGGGTGGAGATTTCAACATGGCGCTGGAACCGGGGTGCCAGGAGAGTGCACACTGCGCCGTAGATGATTCAGCCAGGAGGAAGCCGGTACGCCAAAAAGGGGACCAGACAGAGAAAGTTTGTTCACAGAATTCGGGAGAGGAAGAAGAGGACGCGATGGACCACGAGTAGGGAGGACGAAGGACAGAGGCAGGAGGAGAGACTCTGATGCTGCAGAAGAAGACAGGAGATCCCAGGGAGCAGACCGGGAGCGACGAAGTGTGCAGCACTGCGGAGAGCACAGAACAAATGCCAGGAGGCACTGTGCAACAGTCAAGCCGTCCCGGAGGAGAAAAGGGCAGTGTCACTTACATGGCCACCACCCAGGAGGGCTGTGGCTTCAGGCAAGTAACCTTCCTGAACTTCTTTTCACTGGCTAAGTGGAAGAATAGGCACAAGTAGGGTTCGCTACCAGGCACTAGTGTAAGGAGAATGCAGCACTAAAATGGACGCATGAGAACACCTGGGTGACGGTGGAGGGTGAGAGATTGAGTGAACTTAAACCAACAGACGCCTGACCTTATTCTGTATCTGTTTTGCTTTGAGGGACATTTGCCACACACCTTCCTCCAAAGGCGACACATGACAACAGAAGACTGGGCCCTCTGGAGAAAGGAATCATCCCGGTGTACTGTGAGGAATCTGAAACCCATAGGACTGTTATTTCCCCATATCGCCTGTCAAGACTGCCTATTTTCCCCCTTGATGCTAAGAGGTATCCTTTCCGATACTGCCCTTCCTTTCCTTTGAGTCTAATCCATGAAACTATACAGTACAGCACCTTATGCCTGAATGTTCTATGTAATAGAGTGGGGAAACATCGTTTACAATGCAAGCGTTACAACGCATGTCAATACAACACATTTTTTACATCACAAAATCTATTACAATGCATGTCATTACATCACATAATCCATTACAACGCATTCCTCAAAGTAACAACCCAGCGGAGTTAGAATAGAATAGTAATTGTGTTTTAATTATGCGTTGTAACGACATGCGTTGTAATGGATTTTGCGATGTAAAAAATGTGCTGTAATTACATGCGTTGTAATGCGTGCATTGTAAAGTGTCATATTCAATAGAGTGACCACAAGGGACCTTTGAAGAATGGAGGAACTTGTTTATTGTCCATCTACTAAAGTAGGATGGTTCTCTTGGAAATTGGCCAAATGCTTAGCAAACAAAGAGTTTAAAGCAAAATGTACTGAGGTTTTTCAAGCTTCCTTCTAGATATGCTACAGGATCCTAAAATGTTGCTGCTCTCGACTTCCACATACACCTTCACTAGCTTTTGTTTAGGCCCTCATGTAATACTCTTGGACAAGGAATTCCCAATAATAATGCGAGTACACCTGCTCGCGTAATTTGGGGAAAACAATCCTACTGCAAAAGCACATCTAGCGACCACGGGTGCTCGCTATCTGCATTCTGCAGCATTTTGCCCTCTTTCTTAATGGAAAATGCATCCCTGTTTCCATTTTAGATGCAAGGGTGCACTTTGCGCTAAGAAAATAGTGCTAAAAGCCAGGAGTAATTTGGCGGGAAAATTCTATCCCGACAACATATTTAGCACTATTTCTTAGAGCAAAATGACTTCTCCTGCTCCATTTTTGGACTCCAGCGGCGGTATTTTGAGATTAAAAAACAGCGCTAAATGCCAAGGGTAAATTGGATTACAATCCTACCCCTGAGAGCCCATTTAGCGAGCATGAGTGGCTGGCCGTGCTTGCTACTCACTTTCTGTTGCATTTAGCGCTATTTCTTAGAGCAAAAGAATTCCAGAATTGTCTCACGGATGTATTTCAGTGGTTGAACAAAAACCACTTGAAGTGCAACAGTGGGAAAACTGAAATCATACCACTAGGTAAAGATCTGCCCTTCTGCCCTAAGGATTGGTGGCCCAAAGACTCAGAGGCCCCGCCTAGTGCAGTGACCTCTGCACGTAATCTTGGCGTGCAATTCGATACAGCCCTTTCCTTTGATGATCACGTCAGGATCACGGCAGGCTGCTGTTTCGGACTTATCAAATCTTTAAAAAAATTCTTTGACTTCCTCCCCATCGCATCCAGGAAATCGGTCGTGGTCGCATTAATACTCTCCCGACTCGACTATTGCAATGGGTTGATGGCTGGAGTGAAAAAGTCCACACTGAAGAAGTTGCAAAGTGTACAGCACGCAGCTGCAAGATTAGTGTTAAAACTTCCCAGGAAATCCTCAGCCTCAGCAGCATTAAATCGTCTTCACTGGTTGCCCCTGCACAAGAGGATCCTCTTCAAGCTTCTACTAACAGTCTTCAAAGCACTTAAAAACATCGGTCCGAAATACCTTGTCAACCGCTTTGTTCACTATGACCCCGTACGAAGTTTGAGATCCTCCGGTGGTAACCTCACCAAGATTCCGAGGTATAAATATAAAACCAGGGGCAGAAAAACTTTCACAGTCCTAGCAGCAAGGGCCTGGAACAACTTGCCTTTACACCTCAGACTGGTTGAGACTGAGAGTCTTTTCAGGAAACAACTGAAGACCTGGGTCTATCAACAATCTGATGCTTATGTTATGGCCGCTATTTAGAGCTTCCATCATCCAATCCCATCCACACACAATCTCTCAGCGCCAAGATGCTCCTTCCGGAGCGATAGGCTGCGCTTAATAAATACTCACAAATACAAATACAAAATGCATTCTTATGCCCATTGTGGACACGAGCAGGATTTTTTGTGCGGAAAATTGTGCTAAACGCAGAATTACTCTTTTTGCATAACCTTGCTGAAATCTAGGGTGTTTCTTAAGGATTAGGCTACACTGGATTACGCAAGTTACGCCCACCCCTACCTTTGTCTAAGCATGTTAATCCTTTTATTTGAGATTGGTGCACTTTATTGGTTTATGCAAAATTTCTAAATCTAGTATATCACTGCCTAGGTATATAATCCCAATTACCATCAGTACGCTAATGGCTAGAAGATAAAAATATCTTTATGAGGTACAGAAGTTGCACATTTTTAATCCAAGTCAACAATACTGATAGTGCCATAGAAATTCTTGGAGCACATGATGTCATTGTGGGTCTAGTGTATTTAAGAGCAACGTATATGGCATTCATTGCAACCTGTTTAGAGTGCAATTGCTTCTCAATTGGTTCCATCAAAGACACAATTAGATCCTCCTATTATGGGGCTCCTGTTGTGAGTTCAAGGTGCATGTGATTCTGTACTTGTGGGCCTTATCCAAGCCAAAATAATGAGGAACACAACCCTGCATTCCCTGGTGTTGGGTCTCCATTCTAGGGGATACTGTGGTTAGCTAATTTCATGTATGGCATACTCAGAGCAGAAGCAAGACCAGGCATCTGAGCAAGTACATTCCTGAAGGCATCAAGGATGTACTTTTCCCAAATAAAGAAGGACTTCCATGAAGTACTTGCTGGTCAGTGCCGGGCCCTTCTTGGGAAACAGCTGGTCATGCTCTGCAACAGTCAACTAATTTATTCATTCATCAGAAAGAGGTTATGCTCAACTCCAGCACCGTAGTCCTGTTACAGTTATCCAATTCTTTTTTACTACAGACTTCCGTATAATGTACACTTATGGGTTCCACTGTTCATCCAATGCTTGCAACCATGTGTTCAGTTCTACTTCTTATGATAGTAGTCTGCTTCAAGATCTTGACATCATTAGTAGGCCTGGAGGGAATTTAAATTATGCTGATGTAATTAGTGGAATTTTGGGAATTTTGCATTGCATTTGTTATGCAAAATTCCTGAAATTATGCAGTTGTTGTCACTTAGGTGTAAAAATGTATCGGAAATGTGCCATTGGTGAGTAGCTTTCTGTAGTGCGAAATGTGTTCTTGCATCAAAAATTGAGATGATGTCACATTTTGCACTACAATATAGTGCCAAATGACGGATTTTAAATTTCCTTTCACATAAGTTTGCCAAAAATCTGTGTAATTACACAAAGCAAATTAAAATAACTTTGCATATCCCTAGGCATTAGTAACCACAATGGAAGAACTAAATCATTGATGTTTTCCATACCCCCTTCCAAATTTACCTCTGTGGATTATTTCCATTGTCCTAGGAAGTATAAAGAATAAAAAGTGGTGCATGGTTTCCTTGTCCATGTGAAGAGACAAAAATGTAAGCTGAAAAATGATTATTCTTAGCTGGAGGAGAGCTCAGAAGATGCCCAACTTCCAAACCAATCTAGTCAATTAAATAAGTGATAAGTGCTAGAAACCATAGCCATATCAGAGGGAGTAAATGACATAATGGTTCTGCAGACTGAGGATGTTCCTAAGGAAGACATGAAAACTTTCAGGGTCACTAGTTAACTTGAAACTTTAGACCAGATGTGAGAAAGACGATTCTAGTTCCTTCCAGTATCCTCAGTATTTTTTCAGAAGGCCATCAGAAACTACAGAACCCAACTAAACTGATAGTTATTCTACAATACTAGAACGAAAATTATACCCATCTGGCACTAAAGCATTTTAAACTTGAATGTTTATGTGTACACAGCACCAAAAACCTTTGCAATGCTGGGAAATATTCCACTGTTGTTAGAAATGGGAGTCTCTAGTTTTCAGTAACTCGCACCCTGTCCAAGTAGGGACCCTCCTTCTAGTCAGTGTAAGGGAATTGCACAGCTAAGATAACACCTGCTCACCCTCTTGGTAGCTTGGCACAAACAGTCAGGCCTATCTCAGAGGCAATTGGTCATCCCCTTGGTAGCTTGGCGCAAGTAGTCAGGCGTATCGTCAGAGGCAATGTATAAAGCATTTCTACATAAACCCACAGTAACACAGTGAAAACACTACAAGTGGATACCACACCAGTTTAGAAAAATAACCAATCTTTATCTAAACCAAGCAAGACCAAAACGAAACAAATCTAAAAACTTAAGCAAAGATATAATTTTTGAAAGGTTTAAAATAATTCAATCAAAGAAAAGTATGGATGCATCTTTTTTATCACAAAGTACCTGGGATGCGTCAAACTCAAAGATGAAAAAAGGTGCAGGGGAGGTGAGGAGCTGGAAAACAAAATGATGCATCGGTTCCATACTCTCAGGGGAGGTGATGTGTTGGTACCCTACTGTGAGGGGAGGTAATGCAGCAATATCCAGACACACGGCCTGTGTTCCTTACTGCTGAGCAACGTTGAGGCAGACTTGGCACACAGGTGTGTTGCGTGGAAAATACGGATGCACTGGGAGTCAATGTGGCGGCAGAGAAACAGGTGCTGTGTCGATTGTCCCAGCTTCAAACAGGTGATGTGTTGAATCTTCAGCCGCACAGTAGGGCCCGAGTCAGAGCGGGTGTCTCGGACGTTGGAGACCCAGTGCTTGGGACTTTGGCTGCGGCGACATTGGAGCTGAGCAACAGGCGCATTGTCAAATCTTCGGCCGCACAGCAATTATGCGTTGGTTTTTCAGCCGCACAGCAAGCTTGAGGCGGGAAACAGAGGCGCTAAAGCCCTGTGTGTGGATTTTCTTCACTTCCTGCTGCAGAAGCCACATCAAAGGGCCCAAAACTGAAATTGGCACCAATTGGCATGTCAGAACTCCCAGCAGAGGGGTTCAGGGGTTCGGGAGCAGAAGGTGAAGTCTTTGATGGCCCTGAGACTTCTGAACAGGAGGCAAGCACACAAGCCCTTGAAGAACCTTGGTAAGTAGGATGATGAAAACAAAGTCCAGTCCTTTCACTCTCCAAGACAACAGCAACAAGCAGAGTGGCAGTTCCAGCTCTTCTTCTTGGCAGAATCTCCTCTTAGTCCAGAAGTGTTCTAAAAGTCTGGGGTTACAGGCCCAATACTTGTACCCCTTTTAGCCTTTGAAGTAGGCATTCTTCAAAGGATAGTCTTTGTAGTGCACAGAGCCTGCCTTGCCCTGACCTGGCCCCAGACACATTACAGGGGGTGGAGATAGCATTGTGTGAGGACAGGCACAGCCCTATTCAGGTGCCAGTGACTATTCCTCACACCACTCTAGCTCTGGAAGGCCCATCAGCCTGGTGATGGGCAATCAGAATATGCAGGTCACACCTCAGCTTCCTTTGTGTAACTGTCTAGAGTGAATGCACAAACAGCCCAACTGTCAGTCTAAACCTGACGGGGATTCCACAGGCAGGCAAAGGCACAGGATGGTAAAGCAAGAAAATATCCACTTTCTAAAAGTGGTATTTTAAAACACACAATTTAAAATTTAAAATTCTGAGTTCAGGGAACCTAAACTCCGAATCTCTATCTCTTCATAATTGAAAGTTATACTTGTAAGGGGTTACAAAGCATCTCCAATGATAATCTACTGGCGAGATAGTCCTCGCAATAGTGAAAAACGAAATTAGCTATATTTTACTATCTCGAAATGTAAAGCACACCAGTAAATGTTCTTCCTTTCACATACACTGCACCCTGCCCATGGGGCCACTTTGGGCCTACCTTGGTGGTGCCTTAAATGTAGAAAAAAGGAAAGCTTGGGCTTGGCAAGTGTGTGCACTTGCCAGGTAGACATGTCAATTGAAAACTGCACTTGCAGACACTGCAATGTCAGGCATGAGACATGTTTGCAGGGCTACTCATGTGGATGTCACAATCAGTGCTGGACGCCCACTTCTAGCATTTGATTTACAGGCCCTGAGCATACAAAGTCTCTTTACTAGAGACTTACCAGTAAATCAAATATGCCAAGCATGGATAACGAATCACAATCACAATGTACATAGGGAGTACTGATTAGCAGTGGTAGAGTGTGCAGAGTTCTAAAACAGCAAAAAATGAAGTGCAGCACACACTTAAAAACAAGAGGTTGAAAGCAAAAAGACGGGAAAAACATTCCAAAGATGCCAGGTCGGTACAAAAGGGGGTGGTGATGGACGGAGCATCTGAACCAATCAAACACTCACACCAAGTCAAGAGATCTGGGTTTAATCCATCACCGTTTTTTAGCCCACTCTGCAACCCCAGTTCAGTCATGGCCATATGCAAATCAGTCTAACCCTGTGCCTCATGGGAACAGTCCAGCCCGAACTGCCAAGCCATGCCTTCCCTGCACCGGAATCAAGCTTCCTAGGAACAGTTTCTGGCATTACAGCTGTCTTCAGCCAGGCTTGCTTAAATCCAGTGGCAAAGTGAGCAAGGGACTCACGTCTGAGCATACCCTGCCAACGTATGGTAAACAAAGCAGTACAAAAGGGGGTGGTGATGGACAGAGCATCTGAACCAATCAACCACTCACACCCAGTTAAGAGATCTGGGTTTAATCCATCACCGTTCTTTAGCCCACTCTGCCACCCCAGTTCAGACATGGCCATATGCAAATCAGTCTGACCCTGTGCCTCATGGGAACAGTCCAGGTCCAACATCTGTTGATGTATGAAAAGAAGGCATAGCAGGGTGACAGCATGGCAAAAACTGCTATGATTTATAGAAAAGCTGGCGTACTAGGTTAATGTAACATAACTTTGTGTCAATTCCTTACCATAGTAGAAACCAGGTGAAAACAATGAGCAAGCAGAAATTGAGTGGTTTGCCCATGCTTACCAAGCGGAATTTTCCGAAAATCGCACATTTTACAATGGCTACCCTTTGCTGGTTTGCCTCACTTTGAAATTTACACTAGGCGGTATACCTCACCTACAAATCACTCACACCAGGCAGCCTGGCTCCCACGTGCATCATAGAGCAACACTTAGGATCATATTAAGACCCTCAATACAATTGATCCATTACATTTACTATCCCTGTGCAGATCACAAAGATAAGTTGTGCAGTGTTCATTGAGCCCTGTAACTATTAGATTACATAACGTTTGCACCCTCTGTTAAATTTCAACAGATAAAACCTGTTGACATTTAACAGTGGAAAAAGGCCCTGGTATTTAACAGTACAGGCAGATTAGTGTGCAATAAACCCCATAACCCGCTTGTTATTCCCCAAAAAGTGAGAATAGTTAATAATTTACGCAGCCAATACATTTCGATCACCTATGTGTTGAATTTTGTCAACGTCCAATAATATCGCGTCTCAAAAACGGAACTCCTAATCAGGCCTTAAACGGGATTTTTGGTGCGAGTCTTATGATGACATTATTGGCACACAACGGGGCAGATATACAAGCCCCGTACGTCACATTTGCGCCGCCGTTGCATCACTTTTGTGACGCAGCGGCGGTGCAAAGCCAGCGCCTTGCTGCTGGGTTTTTACAACTTGACGCATCTAGGGAGATGCGTCACGTTGTAAAGCCCTGCGCCACATGTGAGCGTTCCGGAACAGGGGAGGGGGGCCGTTTTGGCGCAGGAACGCCTCGGAAAAGTGGCTGAGTGAAATCTACAAGATTTCACTTAGTCACTTTTACGGTCATGCTGCGTCAAAACCCTGCAGGCGTAAGGATTGACACAGTATGTCAGGCATAGGGGCACCCTGAGCCTTGCAGGAGCTGCGTTGCGCTTGCGACGCAACTCCAGCAACGCGCCGCCTTTCCGCCGGGGGATGGGACACGCATCTGCCTATTCGTGCGCCACGATGCACCGCATTGTAAATGTGGCGCATCAGTGGTGGCGCACGAGTGGTTTGGCGTCTCGCATCCCTGCTGATTAGCAGAGATGCGCCAGAAGTTGTAAATCTGCCCCAACGTTTTTAACATTAAGCCCAATGCAGCGCTACTTGGATGCATCTTAGTTAATCTGGGGCATAGTATATTTCTGTCGCTGAAACATGAGAATGTCGTTTATGAAAATTCATTTTAAAATCCTCCTCTCACCAACAGCTTTGTTTCCTGCACAATGAGCTGTGCGTCAGTGTCAGTGTCAGCTATTTCCCTCAAGGGTCCTCCTGTGGATTTCAGAAATGCCATCGCCTGTAGTGGAAAATATATAAACTATTGTTGAACATTGACCCGACAAGGCCGTAAATGCCACCGTGCACGGGTTCAGCCACTACCAGTTGATATAAATCTGTATTAATGAAGTCTCAGCTAAATAAATATCTGTGTGGTCAGTGGTCAGACACGAACAGCATTAATATGACCTCTTTGTGGACATTCAAGGTTTGCTCTTAGCTTTATAGTATCAACCTAGTGCTTCTGTTTTCAAAATCTTGTGCAGAAGCAATCGTTTCCACATTTGATTGTCAATATTGTATTTTATCTTTATTACAGGTTTGCCTCTGCTATTTGATTTTTGCCTTAAAGTGCTATTAATCTGCTCCTAATAAATGTATTTAGGAAGGGACTGTCTCGTGTAATAACCGTCCAGCTTTCCACTTTTGTCACAGTGTATTGTGTTTCACAGTGTGAACAGCCATAATGATCATGTGTTCTGCTGAGTAGATTCATTTTGGCAAGCCTTGTTAGATGACAGGTATGTAATACACTTGCCTTGCGGCTCTGGGGCCAGGTTTCAACTACTGCCTTCACTGAAGTGACTGGAAATCATTCAGATCTCGTAACTGTATCAAATGTCAAGTAATGTGAATTCAGTCTGTATTTATATGGAACTTGATGTATTCTGGCCAGTTGTAAAACACCAGCCCTCATTCGGTTTCATGTCTGCAGCGTCTCGAGCCATCTTTAGGAAGATTCTGTGTCAGGGAGCTCAGGACACCTTAAAGCCATACTAATGGCATTTTTTACATGAAACATAAAACGGAGTATTCTATCACTGCGTAACCATAGAATAAACACTAGGCACATATCAACCAAGAGAAATCAAACTCTTCGAGCCCAAACCTACAGTCTTGCTTCTGATAACACCATCATTTATTTCAAATGAATCGCAGGAAATGAAAGACAACAAGGTATGATCAGTGCCACTGGAATTATGAGGCAGGGGAGGGTCACATTACGTTTCAGGGTTGACTAAATTATGCATCAAGAAAAGGCAAATTATGAGGCATAATTCAGCGTAATTTGCGATAGTATTGCTTTCTTTTTTTCTTTAAACAACCTAGCACTGTCTGGGCAAAAATGTAACCCCATTACCAGTTTAACACCCACATATAGAATTAAACCATATAAAGGGGACAAGTCAATCTTTGCCTATGGCCTTCCACTGCGCAGCAACACTTTTTGCCAAGTTTGTGGCAACATGTTATCCATTTGAAACAACCACAATTGTTTTTGTTAAAATCTGCAGATTATGCAGCAGATGATGGATTATGTGGCAAATGTGGCAAATCCATAATTATGGGAACAATGCCGCCAGAGCTGGACTGGCCATAGCGGCACTGGGGAATCCCCCGGTGCGCCGCATGGGTGGGGGTTGGTTTTGGGACCCTTGGGGCTGTTTTTGTTACAGGGCCTTTTTGCAGCATAATTATGGGCACATCGCCGCCAGGGCCGGACTGGCCATAGCGGCACCGGCGAATCCCCCGGTGTGCCGCACGGGTGGAGGCCGGTTTTGGGCTGCAAAATCGGCCCTGTAACGAAATCGGCCGAAAACCGGCCCTGGCAAAGAGCTCGGCGGCACCCCTGGGGGTGGGGGCCAAGCACTTTGTCAGGGCCGGTTTTGGTTCCCAGTCCGGCTCCTAATGCCGCACCCTCAAAATTGCATATTTCAGTGATCTCATTTCAATACCACCATGCAACAGTATGCTGTCCTCTCTATTGTATGTGGGGTCAATATTAGCTGTGTTCATTTTCAATTCCAGAAAAAAGATTTCAAAACAAAAGAGTGCAATACATAGATTACTTGGAGGTTATCTTCGTTACTTTTACTACTACTCTTCCTGGCCATATTCTTTACTAATAATGTGGTTGCACCATATAAGAAAGGACATTTCATTTTTAAAATGATGCTGAAAATACACTTCTGCAAACTGTGTTTAGGTGCTACGATTAGCAATGGGGTTACCAGTGCCCTCCAGATTATTACCAAGATACAGGAAAGCTGAGCAGAAGTACGTAGGTGGTACTTAGGACTGTAACAAAGAAGTTTAGGATTACAAATAATGTACATGACTTGTAAATAATCTAAGTATTATCTCCACATCACGTATCCTTGCGTCTTTCCATACCAAAACATGTAATTCCAGGTCGGGAAAGAAAGCTTGGAAAAAGACCAAATTAATGGTAGGTAGGAAGGAAGAATAATGAATTTAGGCATTAGGTTCTCATTGGGTGGGCTTCAGAGGCTATCTACAAATTAGTAATCTAAATTCCCCCAACCTTCTGGCTATTCTAATTGCTACTAGGATATATGCTGTAATGCAAATTCGAGGTCAATGGTCTCCAAAGATTTTAAAAGACGGAGATGAAGGCTTTGAGGAGTTAAGAATGATTTGAGAGAGGAACAAAGGATCTACCCGAACACCAGGTCAGGGACAAGCTACATAGGAACATTGAAGCTAGCATATTTCTGTACCCCAGCCCTAACCTAGGATATGTGGTTGCCTTTAAAGCAGTCCACTACAGGTGAAACGTTGCTACATAATGGTACAAAAAAGGGACACAATAAACTCATCATGTAAAAAACGAAGGACCAAATGGAATTTACAGGGCTACAGATAGAAGTTTTTACCTGTTCTGCCATTTTTAGACAACAGAGTTGTGCTGCTATATTTCAGAGTGGACTATCTTCTGGACTACTGGGGAACAATTGAGCATGTCCTGGGCAATTGTTCTCATTGTAGCTCACCACCTTTATTTTCATTTTTACAGTCACAGTGAGTGATTCTGTGAACCTGGTCCCTCATCTAAGGCATCTAAAAATGTGGCAAATACTTGAAGGGTCTTGCAGACCCCATCATTTGAAAGCTTTGATGCCAGAGGGAACCAGCTCCTACAGGTTCAGAAAAGGCCAGTAATATATCCTCCCATATCTTACATTACTCTGGCCATTAGGTGGTGATTACTGGTAATTCATGCCATTTGGGGTTCGGGGAGCATAGATAAGGAACAATGAAACTGCAACATGGAGCTCAGAAAATGCTGAAACAAAGGAACATTTACTGAAATTATGAGAAAATATATGTTTGTCTACATGAGTACTAAGTTTCAAAATATATATGACACTGAAAGGCTGAACATGTTGGCTTCTTTCCCGGATAACATTTGGAAAACCAGCAGAGCCAGAGACCTGGAATGAGTGCCACCTTGCCACTTGATGTAGCAACCTTCCCCAATGTGTCCACTATGACAAGTACCTACTTTCTGCTGGATGTTGGAAGGAAAACATATCTTAGGTCTGTCTGAAGTCCTGTCCCATTTCCTTCCAAAAAGACTCTTGTCCATCTTCCGTGAACACATCTGCATTTTAATGTTGCTATGAGATTATGCCCAATTGCATATTTTATGATGATTATTGATGGCAATGCTTTGCATGGAGGGCTCATGCCAAAGTTTATTATACTGAACAGCTGCAACCATTAGGTTGAACTTTCTCAGAAACCAAGGTCAGTGATTTAATATGGGATCAACTAGCATTACCCTGTTCCATCATAGGCTTCATGAAGAGGCTTGTCACTGGACCTCTAAAACACATGCTGACATTTGTCCCTGCATTTTAAACCTTTTCTAGGGAAATTACTTTTATCTAAAATGTTTCCAAAGGTGATTGGTCTTTCAAGGCAATCCTCAGGCCCAAGTTCTGCAGCACTTGTTGCATTAGCTATGCTCCTGTGAGGTGGCAGTTAACCAACAAGGTAATTTAGCTGTGACAATTGATGTTATGATGGAAAATTCCTCTGTATGGTAAAAGACTTGTAGCCCTGCCCTGAGTGCCCAGACGTACTATTTTATGGATCCTTAATGCTGATTTTGGTTGTCATAGGCAAACACAGATTATGTATGTATGCCAAGGCATTGGCCTGTCTCCCTCATTGCTGTCTTGGTGGACTGCCTTCAGCAAGAAGCAACATATACATGGTGGTCGCAGCATACCGTGTAGTTATCAGTTCAAGTGAACAGGCCCGTTTTAGCCCGTGTCACTGGAGTGAGACCTATAGGCTAAAATGCCTTTTTAAAATTCTGCTGCTGTGTGCTTAACGCGCCTTCGGCCTATATCAGGTAGATGTAGAGTTCTGCATAGCGCAGGAGTAGTGATTCTTCGCTGGATGTATCTGTGCCCAGGAGGGGTACAGTACAGGGTAAGAGCAGTGCAGTGCAGTATATGTGTGGTTAGTGCATGTAAGGTATGTATAAATACATGTGAGGATTACATTACATGAGAGAGGTAGTGCTGTGCTGTTTGTGCTCAAGGAAATCATGTGCTGAGTGCATGTGTTCTTGTGGGAAGTACACTACATGAAGGGTGAAGTGGTGTGCACACATATGGTGAGTGTGTGCTGGCAGTGTGTGTGTTTACAAATAGCACACACTGGCACAAGACAGAAAACCTCTCGCACTGTGCAGTGAGTGCAGATTGCATGTGTGTGCTGAATGTTTGTGTGTCTGTGAGGGCACAATGCATGGAGGTGACAGTACTTAAAGGCATTTGTGCTGTAGAAGTACTCTGCTTTCAAGTGTGCCTGCAATGGTACATTGAATGGAGGACCGTTGGTTCCACTTTGGGAAGCCCATGTATGTCCGGTGAGGACATGACTAGTAGAGGAATCCCCTCAGACAGATTTGAATATTGCTACAGTCCTGTGAGGGACACACACTAGAGGAAGGGAGGAAGAGACTCCCCCTTTACAATTCAGAAGATTGGGCTTTTTTTATTGATAGATCACAAGGAAGGGGATTGAACACATCTCAGGAAGGTGTTGGAGCTGATGAGGGAATCAGACAGACTAGGACTGTATTGACCCTTTGAAACACATCACACTGTGGCTGACTTCCAGATGTGAACTCTGGTCACTCCCATGAACTGTGTTGCGGGTCTATCAACTTCGGAGTCTGTTCTGCTGTGACAGACAGTCTTACAAGATGGAAGAAGAGAAGGAAAAATGCACTTGATAAAAGAAGCAGAACCTTAACATAAAACTTCAAAGACTCAGACCATAAATCCCATTTGGTGTCTGGAAAAGGACTCTAGGTAGCCGAAATTGAGACACCAATGTTTTTATCTGCCAAACACCCAGACAGGCTGTTTGAGAAGGGGAAGCTCTTCCAGACTTCTGCCTGTGAGCAGGACCGGGGGCTAAAGCCTGCTAATCTCCTGACTGGGTGAGTGGACATCACCCAAAGAAATGAAGACCACCAGCCCTGGAACCTGGAGCACTAGCACCTGCATTCTTACCAAGACCAGTGAGTCCTATGAGGAAGAGGAGAGCATTTTAGCAAGAAGGGTCCCGTGGGATGCCTGACCATGAGAACTCCCTGTGTTAGGTGTGAGAATTCGGCTCTGCACCGATCAAGTTGCAACCAGTGTGCAGGATTGTTTTCGGCAACCCCTGTATACTACTTGCCTGTCACTGTAGACTGAGCCATGCACCGACTGCTGTCCAGGAAATGCCAGCAATATTGCCTTGTTGTGGTCCCCATATGAAAGAGGGGGCCAGTGTTAAAGCATTTGTGGGACCCGCATGCAAGGACTTGTGAACACCTTAGTGGTGACCCCTGTGCCAGGAAGGGCCGCCATGGTCTGGGTGATTTACCAGGAGGAGTCTACGCTGTGCCCAGAGGTACTCTGGCATCCTCGTATTTCAAGAGGGACTGCCTGTACTAGATTGACAAGGACTTTGGGCCATTGCCTGGGACTGAATTGAAGCTGTGACTAGCAGGTCAAGCCTGCACAGTGAGATCTGCCCAGACTGACTCCCAAGGACCAGGAGGATGCTGAGAAGAAAGTGAAACCCTTGCTGGGCTCCAGTCAGGAGCCGAAGGATTCAATTCTCCATTGACTTATCTTGTCTTCAAGAGCTGGAGGCTGCTCTGATCCATGAGGAGAGAATGCAGCCCCCCTAAGAAGTGGAAGCATGCAAATGCCAGGTGCTTCCACATGTCCCTGAGCAGCACAACTTCTCAGAGTAGGATCAGAACTATTTAGTACCCGTGCTCAGTATACACGCTGAAATGCCAAATGCTTCACAGCTGCAGCAGTTGGTAACAATTAAATAGTGCATGTGGAGACCCGAGGATTTGTAACAGAAGGAGCTGCGGCAACATAGACAATTCAAATTAATTTCTAAGAATCAAGAGAGAAATCTTGATTACAGCCTGCTGGTAAGCATTCCCTGAATGCAGCCACCAGTGAATGGGGAACACCCTAACCACATTACACGGCAGAAGATGGGACTTGCCTGACAACCACTAGAGCCCGGCTTCAAGGTGATTGTATTATTGCTTATAATTGTTGTTATACTTTTGCATGTGTGGAGTTAGAAATAAAATACTTATTTTTTCTTCAAAAATGAGTTTTTGACTGGACATTGATTTATTGATCGTACTGTGTACACTTTGAGTT
The DNA here is from genome assembly GCF_964263255.1 of Lissotriton vulgaris. Taxonomy (NCBI): domain Eukaryota; kingdom Metazoa; phylum Chordata; class Amphibia; order Caudata; family Salamandridae; genus Lissotriton; species Lissotriton vulgaris. Next base: position 382,474,392 of record NC_141697.1, read on the forward strand.
ATGAGTCGTGTTCATTTACCTGCATCTAAATTTTCACCACGAAGTAGCCTTTGACTGCTAATCCACAGCTAGCACCGAGAGTCAAGTACATAAGGGGTACTTGGCCCAGCTGTTCAGAATCCATGGAAGGTGAGGCACCAAGAGATCAGGAGTAGAAGGCCTCAGCCACCACGATTGTGCCCAGATACCTTGAGTGTCCTGTGACCCTCTGAAAGGGATTCTGACAAAGGTTATCATTTGTAACATGCTTTTAAGAGTACACATAGGCTGAAGATTCAAATTGTATTTTTGTCATTCATTTACGTTCACATAAAGTAATCCAACGCTACCAAAAAATGACCGTCTAGAAATGCAACAAGTTATGCTGGTACCAACAGTTGCGTTCTCCAATTTACCAGAAAGTCATGCATTTATAGACAGTTGAAAATTCTCTCCACTCCAAGATGTAAAAGAATACTAACCTCAGTGGTGCAAAAGATTTACAGTTGCAGTTGACAATTTTGTGAATGCACATGGAGCTGATAGTAGCCTAACCTGCAGATCTGTGAATTGAAAATGGCTGTCCTGAACCATGAAACGCAGTGGCTGGTGACACTGGAGTGAAGTAGAACATGGAGATATGCACATTTAGGGTCCACGGTAGCCACTAAGAAATCTACTGAGAATGCCAGGAGGATGATTTACTGAGGTTTTTTTAGGTTTTTTAATGTCTTGTAACTCCATGCAAATTTGTGAACCAAGAGATCAAGGTAACAAACTCCTTTCCGTATCCTGCACCCTGGTATTGACAGAAATGTTATCCCCTCTGATAAAGCACCCATATACTGTCTCAGGAGTGGGTATGATACCCTGAGGGGAATTCAACTGCCCTTCATCTGGATCGTATTGGACATTCCAGACTTCTGTAATTTAGATTGTTGGGGAGGATACAGTCTGTAGGTTTCAAATTACACTATATCAGAAGATCTTTAATAACATCATATTAATATTGGTTAGCAACTCGCATTGGATTGTTCCTTGCCATGCGTAGGCTTTTAATGAAGAACAGGAGCTTCCCACTTCCCACTTCAACCTTCAAGACCTAAGACACACCCATAGTACACCTTATTTAAAAAGCAGCATCACAGAGATTATTGGTATTACTAAAACAGCCATCAATGGATTGTAAGTTTGGGATGGTAAGTATTGCTCACACATCTGTCTACTACTCATGGAACTTAAACAAAATAAAAGCAAATAACTAAACAATGCAAGACAACACCCCACACCGCGATAAATACTTCTTCCAACGGATCACCCACTGCTACACATGCCCAAAACCTCCCTTAACCCCAAAAATACCAACTATAATACACGCCCACCCGTAACAAAATCCAGCAATTCTTCTAACCACGGCATCAAACCCCCAACTAACTCTCCTCCTAATAATAACTATTTGCAAAAATACCAGCCTGATGCTTAGGGGCCTTGTCCAAGTATTTCCAGACTGGCTAAATTGAATCTAATCCAGCAACTACGAGGTCAATATGCTTCAAAAGACTGTGGTGGTAAGGAAAATCAATTCCAGTTTGAGTACATTCTGCCTGTGATGTGAGGGGTTTGTTCTGCAACTGTGGTAAATGTGGTTGCTGCTATTGCTGAGCAGGGTAGCGGCTACTAGCTGGTGTCCAGCACTGGTGGATATTCTGCATCCTCCTTTTTTCTATCAGACCGTGGTATACCACAGCAGTTTCCTTTATGTGGTTGACCTTAAGTTTCTTTGTAATGGCCTACCATCAACCCTTGGCCGAAAATACTTAATTACACACTACTGTAAGCACATATACACAGTCACACACATCATCTAATACATTAGTAATAGTGGTGTACAGAATTGCAGAATTTCTTCCTGTGTAAATGTTTGAAATTATTTTTTTTTGTTTGAAATATAGGGTGCTGGTATCTTTTGAAAAGTTTGTAAATGTGAAGGCATACCAAAAGTTTAAAACGTCATACATGCCACCAGCAGAATATGGGTTTGAGCAGGAAATATTTCTAAGTGTGACATTTTCTGCATAAACCCATCTCCCATATGAAAAAAAGAAACACAGAATATTGTGCATTGTGAATTTTTGAGAAATGCTATGACTTTAATGCAACACGACATTTTAGAACTGTTGCAACTTTCTCTGTAGAATTAAACATTTTCCTAGGCCTAGGTAGAACCCTGTCATAGCCCAGTCCAGTCTTCGTACCTCTAGAAGTTGATCTGTTATGGCAAAAGAGGGAAGGGAAAGCCAAGCCGGAAGAACTGATTTATTTCGGCAAGGCTTCCAGAAAGCACACATCATTATTAAATCTCACCCAGCAGACAACTTTAGCTGTCTGTGAGTTGACATAATGTACTCAATATATTTACAATATGGTTTGGGGCTGCCCCATGCTCAGGTTTTGATTGTTTTTCTTGGCTATCCAAGTTCCTTGCTTCTCATTGGCTAGCGTGCCTCACTATTCTGAACAGACAGCGAAGCATCGCCGATGCACACATTTATGACTGGGTGAGGTGTATCATTCCAATGCTAATTCAGGACGTTGCATTGCAGTCCACGTGGGACTTTTATCTTCCTCCCCTTTAACTTTCTGCTCTTCCTATTTCATGTTGCTGTAGTCCACCACCATTGCCAACAATCACTTTTTTGTAACATTCTTGCTCTCTACCAGCCTCTGTTTGCTCGTTAAGCACTGGTGACTGCCACCAGCTGCTAATACCGCAGCAGACGTCACCTTTGAATGGTTTTAAAACCAGTTCAAGATGACTGCTTGTGGGTGCACATACTCAATGGCTTTCTGACAAAAATTTACAAGATTGCCACCATACATGCACTCATGCACACCAGCCATCTTTTCATAAAGCATATAACAATCAATTCAGAAATGGCCACCATGCATGCATATGCATGCATGGGGACCAGCTTGTAATGGTTGTTCATAAAGCATAATTCAAACCATTACAAAATGGATGTTCTCCCCGCAAGCACATGCACAGTGGACATCGTATAATGTTTCTGTGCCATAAACAAAACAAAAAAAACATGAAAGTCTATGCTCCGATTTCTATGTAAGAATATTGGCTTTGACAGTGTAAAGTTTATTTAAACTACATAATGAAAATCAACCTTCACACCCGAATGACATTTTAATAAATAGTTTAAAGGCATTTCCTAGCAAGTCTCTGGCGTTTTCCTGGGCAAAATTGTTTAAAACTGGTTTTTATTTTCAATCAAGGCTTTGCATAGAAGAATGGCACCTTATCTACACTGTGAAATCTGCATTTGGCAGCGGTTCACTTAAAGGGCATATTTTCTTTAATATCTTTAACACTTCACTTACATGTATTATTGGAGGGGTTTAAAGCTGCACCCACTCTGCTGACATGGTGTTACTGGAGCAATAGTTTTTTTAAGTCATTGTGTGGGTAGTGTAAGTATAGAATGCAACCATTTTGTGGCATTTAACATCCATGCCACTAGTGCATTTCCTGCATTCAATTATCATAGCCATACTGTAAAGATAAATAAACCAATTTTATAGATCAAATTTACTCTTTGTTGTATGGACATAACCCAAGCACTCTGGCTGGCCCTGAGTGTCAGGGTCACAGTGCACAGAGTAAAAATGCCAGCAAAAAAAGTTCCAATTAGTTGGATGACTACTCATAAGAAACCCTTACTCACACTCCCTCAAGAACATTATTTCCTTTTTGTATATCATTCTACACCTCCTCTTTATCAATCAAACACACACCTTCTGTCCTTCCACTCCATTATATATTCATTCAATGAGTGTGTATCTGATTTCCTGTCTGCCATCCATTCCAATTGTCAATTTCGACTGCACCATGGAAGTCAACATCCGTTCACCCACTTGGCTGGAAACATCTTTATCTCATATCCTTCCTGACTCCAATCTATTTTGCTACTCTGCACACACCATTAAGTGTTATTTCCAGTGGAGAAATCCAGGCTTCCAACTTTATTACCTGGATTACCACCTCATCCTTCTTTAACCCCCTTTTTGTTTGCCAGATTTGGCTATGTAGATAAGCTACTGATCAAGACAAAAGTCCTCAGAAAAACGAACCATTAGAAGAGCCTTCATGTTATACTGTCTTCCCCCAAAAATCAAAACTCCCTCTGTCCAAGGTCATTAGGTCGATGTTATTTTGCAGAAGTACTCACCTACATGAGTGCAGTTTGTTTTTGTTTTTTTAAATCTTTTTATTTGAAAAACCAGCTCCATAACATTGCACATCGGTTAGCAACGGAAGTTCATTGACAATAACAAAGAAAATCAACCGCAGATTCATTAAAATCTATTAATCCCACCTACAACCACAGACCATCCCCCACAAACATTGACAAAGCCCCATTAGACCTCCAGTTTTGAACCCATCAGTGCAGACAATTTGCAATCACCACTCCCAACCTACTCCTTCTTCTCCTCATCAGGACTACAGCACGCCCCTTCCTATTACAGCCACAGCCCAAGGAATCCAATGCAGTGCAGGTACCACTGGGCCACATTGGCAGGCGCTTAGACTTAGAGTAATAGGTACCACATTTATCTCCCCTCAGGACGGCGTTTCATCCGCCTGTGAATCCACCCACTCTTCCCTATACCTCCTCCAAGCCGCCCATATTTTCTCCCATTTCTTAGGGCAGCCTCGACTTTTGTAGATGACCTTTTCAGCCCATTGGCACCAATCCAAATCTCGCTCCCACTCTTCCACCGTGGCAAGAGATCACTTCCCCATAACTTTGCGATATTTCTCTAGGGCACGATACTCGCCAGAGCTAACCAAATTTTGTCCCATTTCGGCCAGGTGATGTCACTGGTGACCCCCAAGATATGCCATCTGGCCTCCATCGGAACGTCCGCTACCACCACCTCTGACATAATACCTGCCAGTCTGGACCAATACGCCCTGATTCTGGCGCAATCCCACAATATGTGGAAGTAGGTCCCTTCTTCTCCGCACCCCCGTAGGCAAAAGCATGAGTCCACATAACCTATCAGGTACTGCGTCGTTCCTGGGGTGTATGACCTATGCAGAATGTGTGGTTGGACAAGCCTGAATCTGGTACGAATCGCCACTTCTCGGGAACACTGCAGGGCCTCCCCCCAATCATCATCCTCCAGCAGTCCCAGATCTGACTCCCTCTTTTCGCGCAGGGGCCCCAGTGTGTCAACGATGTTATTAATAAGCTTCCTGTGTGTGAGGGAGATAGCTTTGTCAATCATGGGGTCGAGGAGTAGTCTATCATCCAACAGAGAATACTCAAGTAAATCCTCCACTTATATCAGGTGTCGGTGTAGGGCATGCCTAAGAGTGCAGCTTGTTTTTAATATAAATATGCACTATAATAGAGACTGGTCTGTTTAAGTTATAATTTAAACAAACAAATGAAATAGAAATTTGGGAAGACTGAATATTAGCGTACTGCCTACGGAGAAAATGCTATAGTGAAGAACCGGGAATTAACCCAGCGGCGTCAGGGGCATGCCTAAGATATTCGAGTTCACCTATCTTGGTATACAGAGACATGGAATACTTCTGGATGGCATCAGAGACCAAGTGTATTAGCTGCAACTAGTAACAGTGATCCTAGAAATACATCATAGTGTAAATTCTCAGGAGATTGCTCATTTTACTAAGGCGAGACGTCTCCTTTTATACCCAATATTCACATTATAAATGTACACCCACTGCACAAAATTCTAGCCAATAAGGTACATTTTCAAACAAAGTATCACATAACAAAAACTCAATTTACAGTATCCCAACCCAAAAGTTAATTATTAGGAATGTCCCAAATTCAATTTCCACAAGCCGGACAAACCTATAATTGAAAGCATAACCCATGTAATGAAGAAACATAAAAAGAAACAGTAACAGATGCTGAACAAGATAAGGCATGTGCAAGGAAACTAAAAGTTAACGATGTCCTGAACATTGATTGGCAATCTCAGACAAAGATCGATCAGGGAAATTGGCTATGCGAGGTCAGTTTCAGGTGAAGAAGTAAGTTTCTTACAGTTCATTTCAGAGTCAAAAAGAAGCCTAGTTAATGTGTACATGAACTAAGAAAGCCAGGCCACTCAGTTCGCCAGGCTACCTTCACAGGCCTACTTGAGGGCAACACAAAATGGTGGCACAGAACAAAATGGAGTCAGACTCGAGAATTACAAAACCTCAATAGTAAAATGCTTCTTAGTAATGCAACTCTGGGAATTACTGACCAGTCACTGGACAATTTCGACATCATTTGCTCAAAGGTCTGGTGTGTAAAAGCAGAAAAGACTGGGCAACACATAAAGCCGTCTGGAAACAGGAGGTCAAACATGATATAGGTCTGTTTGTTAGTCTGTCAGCATCCAGAGCTGGCTACCAGTTTAGCAACCTTTTTGAAGGAACCACAAAAATTGAGAAAGAGACAAAAAAAGTATTTTTTTAGATTTAAGGTTGACTCATGTTAACAATTAAGAATTATGGAAGCGTTTTAGGACTTTAACTGTGTCAATTGTAACACACAGACTATCTTGGCACACATCTGTAACTGTTCAATTAGGGTTACTTTCAAGGTAAAGTACTGTATGTCCTCATGCAATTCAGGATGGGACAACGAGTTGTGCTCAGGTATAACATACTTTGCATAGGTATTCCCCAAGGATGGAAAGCTAAGTGAGGTGAGAACCTCAGGCCTCATGTGCGTGCATAGCAATCAGGGATTTAGTAATTAGTCCTGACTAAAGCCCCAGACCCAAATGGACTCTTATTGCATGCAGAAACATGCTGGATTTTACATATTAGGGTTAATTGTGAGGTTCTGTGACAATTGTAAGTGGTGTTTTCGACTCGCACGAATATAGTCCAGTCTGGTATCTATGAACCGCAAATGACGAGTTTAGTGGGTGTATGCGTTTTTGCTGTGCTAGCCTAAACCGTTCGTTTGTTTCGTGGGTTTCTTCGACTGAACCCACGGGTTCCATCTTAGATACGGCATCCATTTTGTTTCTTGCCCTCAAGTAGCCAGCGAACGGACGCTGTCCGCTTCGCGACCCTGGGATTCCCAAACTCTTGCGGAAGACACGTGTTTCTTTGAAGATGTCTTTATGATGAGGGGGATGACACTGTAAGGCAGATGGCCCCGCTCGAGGCTCATCTTGCCGTGCCGGTCTATTGTCTTAGTTGTGCATTCATTAGGCACGTTCTCTTTGATGCCTGCAACTCGTGTTTTCTGATACCACCCCTTTTACACCCTCTTCGATCTGTTCACTGTCCTCGTCTTCCTCTGCATCTGTTTCTGTCTCTTCCTTGATTCGTTTACTACCGAACGGAATGTACTAATGGTGGGAAGACGTACTTTTACAGTTGGGAACTGCCAAATGCTACTGTAATTATGTTCCGGGCCCTGAATACATGAAAGCGACCCCCTATGACATTTACGATGGGAACCAGTTTGTAATCCTTTGTGCTCCATGCTATCCTATGTCCAAAAACTGTATAAGAAGAGCGATCCACAGATACAATTTGAAGCAGACTCCTCGAACTTGCACGTGTTGTACTTCTTGCGACTTCTGTGTTCCCTGCAGTAATAAACCTCGAATCTTTGACGCCGAAGGAAGTGTCCCGTGTCTCTGTCATTTGTACGCCGGAACAGGTTACCCACGAATGTTTCAGATGTTATCCCTGGCACCGCTGGGTCTTACGAAAACCCAGTCCTTCAGTTGTCGCCCAACGTGGGGCTGCATCAGTGGTACCGGTCCAAAGCCCGACGATCGTGAGGAACTTCGTGTGAAGTCTCCGAGGGAAGATGCACCCCGCTTCATCGATCCTGTTGTCGAAACAAGTGGCCCGACGACTTTTCCCGCGAAGATCCCCGCCTCCTGACGGCTGCGACGGACTGCTGCCCTGACTGTAGACCTGTTTTGGCACCTGGCGTAGACCTTGGTATAGCGAGACGATTGACGGGCCTTCCTGGTGACGCCACTGATCTTTGAGTTAAGTATTTGTGGGTCGCTCCCAGAGTCCTTTGTTGTGGGTGCTTAGTTGTTGCATGGTTCCATTGCATTTGTGGATCTTGGTATTTTGTTCTTCGTTGTGATATTTGACGTCTGCAGTCGCCAAAAACCGAGGGTTTTTGCTCTTTACAGGGACATTGTAATCCTATAACCCTTGACGTTTGTGAAACTCGGCCAGTGTGCACGATGCCTGGCCGTAGTACTTTGTTCAGTTGCTTTAGAGGATGTGGTGCGGATTCCCGACTGGAGGACTCGTGTCCGATACCTCCGGTTGGAACTCCTACTTACGATTTATACAGTCGACATGGTTTGGGTCCAATTGCATTCAATGAGTGTTGGGTTTGTTATACTAAAAAAGACGGTGTCCTTAGTTGGTCACCTCATGGTAGTTTTGAGGCCCCGATTTTAGATAATCTTGAAGCTAAATTGTTCCAAAGAAAAGCAAGGCCGGCCATGTTTGATTCCTTTCGGTTGTGGCGTAAAGAATCCAAGCAGAAAGAAATCAAGCAGCTTAAACGTAATAAGAGAGAAGGGATCGTTACCACGGTAAGAAATGCAGAGCAGTTCCAGCGAGATAAGGAGGAAAAAGAAAAGGAAGTTTTCGATAGATTGCAGCGTATGACTGTGGATAAATGTTACCCCGCTTTACCGACGGGTACGGATCCGACAGAGGAGGTAGTAGAGGACCCTTTGTTGTCCTATCTCTTGAAGTCACCACCTCCGTATGCACAGGGTACCGCAGTTCCTGTGGTTCCCCCTGTTCCTGTTCCCCAACCTGTTCCTGCTCCCTTACCTGCTCCTGTCCCTACTGCTCCCCCGCTTGTACTTCCTCATACTCCTGTTCCCGCTACTTCTACTGTTTTGGTTACTCCTGCTGTCCCTTCTGTCACTGACACTTCTCTTGTTACCCCGTTGAGTTACTCTTCTACCCCATCTGCTCGACGTCGCTTCCCTTCTGTTGCTGCTAACTTCTTCACTTCTCTTGGACCGATTCTTGAGTCCGCTGGTTCTGATGCTCCTCAAAGACGAAGTCAGCTTCCTGGTGGTAGGGAACGTGACTCGCTATATAATATGGCGATGAGTTGGGTTAGATATCCCCTTAGGAATCCTCCACGTGTGGTGCTTGATACGTTTTCTCAATTCAATGAACTGACACAGAGGTTCGTGTTTGAGGAAATGTGCAAGTTATTACGTGATCAGATATCAGTTGATGCGACTGACGATGTCCTGGCTGCTCTAACTAATCTTCAGCTTCAGTTTGCGAGCGGAATAATGGTGGGTAGCAATGTTCGACGTGCTGTCGAGCAGTTGCTATCTTTTCGTCCTTCTATAATGCCTCGGGCATTGTTTTTAGAAGACATTGAGGAACCGCCAGTAGCGCCTGGTCAGTATCCGATGCGCGAAGTTCCACCGGTGTGGATGCCTGGCGATCCTACTGCTAATCCCATTATTCCGCCATATTTCCAGAGAGTGTGGATACATCTTCCGTGGAAACGGTCAGAAGTTTTGCAGGTGAAGCAATCTTTGCCTGACCCTCGCAAAAATCCTCAGGGTACTATAAAGAATTGTCGCAGCTAGTGGATGCTACGATAATGAATCTTGCCGATATCGATATGCTGTTTGGCAATGTCGTACCACAACCGGTATGGGCGAAAATACGTCACGAAGATCATGCAGCTGAATTAGGTGGTGATTGGGCTGCGCTTACAGCCGCGGATGCCTTACAAGTTGGCGGGGCTAAGCCCGAACAGCTGATTGCTAATCTCCCTCAGAGAATAATAATAATAATAATAATAAAGGGGCTTGTAAAGCGCATGGTGACGCCATCCTGGCGTGTCCCCGCGCTGTGGAGAAGTCAGGGCCAGGAGAGGAAATTAAAGGGAAAACAGATGGGTTTTCAGAAGTTTTCTGAAAGTAGTCTCTGGATCCGCTAGTCTGATGCTCATGGGGAGAGAGTTCCATTCTTTGGCGGCCATTACACGGAAGGAGCAGCCACCCATTCTGGCTTTCTTGATGCAGGGAATTTTAAGCAGTCTAGTTCCCCCAGAGCGGAGAGTTCTGGTAGGCTCGTAGGGGATAGCCAGATCAGTCATGTAGGGGGGAGCTTTGTGTGAGATTATCCTGTAGCACATTAGAAGTGCTTTAAATAGGACTCTCTTTTTTTATGGGAAGCCAGTGCAAAGTGGCTAGGGCAGGTTTGGAGGCTGCTCTTTTTGGGAGTCTAAGGACTAGGCGTGCTGCCGTATTTTGGAGTACTTGGAGTCTCCTGATGTTTTTTTGCGTTGTTCCGAGCAGAAGCACATTGCCATAGTCTATCCTCGAGGTCACTAGAGCTTGGGTCATAGTGCGCCTGGCTTCAAGAGGGAGAAGGTCTAGGGTACGGTTCAGGGCCTTCATAACCCCGAAGCATTTCCCTACCAGTTTGTGCACATGGCTGTCATAGGAGAGTCTGGGATCAAATCAGAAGTATAATAACTCTTATGAAAACGCTTATGCCAGCTATGAAGGTGAATTGGGACAAGTTGTCCGCTTGCAAACAAAAGAAGGATGAGAGTGTCTCTGATTTCTTTACGAAATTTGAGGAGGCATTCATTGATCATAGTGGTCAAGATATGGGTACCGAGGGAGGTCAGAGATTGTTTGTGGACAAGTTTGTGTCGAATTTGTTGCCGGACCTAAGCAACAAATTAAAGAATTCAGAAAGTGCGTGGGCTGTTTCCACTTCTGCTCAGATATTGGCTACGGCCCAATATTATGAGAATAGAGAGAAAGAGGAAAATGATCGCGCTGATAAAAAGACGAAAGAACTCAAAACGAAAGTGTTGTTGCAACAAGCGTATCCTCCACGTTCGAATCAGAATGACTCGCAACAGCGGAATCGATCGCAGTCTCAGTCGAATAGGCCGCAATCACGAAATGACTCCTCTTCGCAGAGATCTACGTTGGGGTACAATCAGTGTGCCTATTGTAGGGGAGAGGGTCATTTGAAATTCGATTGTCCAGTTTTGCGTGACCGAAATAGTGGTAATTCATCTAGAGGAGGTTGTAGTGGTCCTCAACAGGCCTCGCGTGGTAGAAGTCGCGGTGCTCAAAATGATCGTTCTAATAATTCTTCTGATTCTAATAATTGTTTCGATCAGCGCGGATCGTCGCAAGGCAGATCTGCACAGTACAATGTGGACGATTATTACGTCGATCAGGGCACTGACGACGGTAATTACTAGGACAGCCATAGACAAGGAGAGAGAGTAGTATCAGTTCCGGTTAATCAGAGAGGGCCTTACGTCGCAGTTGCCACCTCTTGCGTAGTTGAGCCTTTTCTGTTGGACACTGGTGCAGCGAAAAGTTCCATCATGCATTTGAAACTCCCTGGCGCACCTTTGTCTGGTTCAACAAATGTTTCCGTTGGATTCTCTGGCGCCCCTGTTAGCAATCCGGTTTCGCGCCCTTTGCCCCTTACAATTGGGCCTCGTGAGCTGCAAGCTCCTTTGATTTTGACCACTGGTTGTGGTGAAAATCTTTTGGGCCTGGATTTGCTGAAACGTCTGTACGCGACTTTGTATTGTTCTCCTGCGGGAGTGAAGCTTACATTGGGTGAGAAAGTTATCTCTCCTATGTACTTGTCCATCGATAAGCTTCCACCGGAATTGAGTTCTCTTCCTGCATCTTTGTGGGCAACAGGTCCCAATGACGTGGGCCTGCTTGACATCTCCCCTTATGTTGTTCACTTGAAATCTAATGTGCGTTTGCCACGTATTCCCCAATATCGTATCTCCCTTGATGGTGAGCGAGCGCTGTTAGCGATCATCTACGATTTGATTGAGAAAGATGTTATCGAGGAGACTCGGGGAAACGTGTGCAATAGCCCTGTGTTGCCCATTCTGAAACGCACTGATCCATCAAAACCTCCTGTTTATCGTTTTGTCATCGATTTACGGGAGGTGAATAAAATTGTGATTCCTCAGTTCCCTGTGGTGCCCGATATAATGGCTCTACTGACTCTGATTCCAGCCTCTGCATCTTGGTTCTCAGTGATCGACCTGAAGAATGCTTTCTTTAGCATCCCGATTGCTGAGGAGAGTAGGGACCTTTTCGGTTTCTCTCTTGGTGGCCTTAGTTTTAGGTTTAAAAGCGCTCCTCAGGGCTACTGTGAGAGTCCATCGATATACAGCCAAGCCTTGAAGAGCCAACTTGATGCGTTTGTATTGCCGGCCGGTGCGGCCTTGATCCAATATGTCGATGACTTATTGGTGGCTGCGGACACTCAGGACATTTGCAAAATTGCTACGGTGTCATTGTTGCAGCATCTCTGTGACTTACATCACAAGGTGTCACCTTCTAAACTGCAATATTGTTGCCAAGAAGTAACCTATCTAGGTCACTTATTGTCAAAGGAGGGAAGAAGGTTGACCCCAGAGAGAATTGCAGCGATTGCTCGAATGACTGTGCCAACAGCTCAGAGAGATGTGGGTGCCTTTTTAGGTATCACGTCATACTGCAGGCAATGGATCCCGAATTTTTCATTGCTAGCGAAACCATTGGTGGCTCTTACGTGCAAGGATGTTCCAACTCCTTTACCATGGACGGAAGAATGTCAGAAAAGTTTTTCTGAATTGCGTGATGCGTTGTGTTCGGCTCCTGTGTTAGGTACCCCTTGACTACAGTAAGCCGTTTACACTATACGTTCACGAGAGGGAAGGTTGTGCGTTGAGTGTCTTGACGCAACAATTCGGTGGTAAGCAGCGTCCATGTGCATATTTTTCCTCGACCTTGGACCCAGTAGCTAGAGCATTGCCAAGTTGTTTGAGAGCAACAGCGGCAGCTGCGGTGTCCATCCGACAATCTGCAGGATTGGTCATGGATAATATGCTTACGGTGATGGTTCCGCATGCAGTTGACACTCTCTTGAATCGTACGAAAACCCAACACCTGACAAGTGCAAGGTTGTCGGGTTATGAGTTGACGCTTTTGGCAAGTCACATTCAAATAAAGCGCTGTAATGTCTTGAACCTGGCGACTTTGCTGCCAATCAGTATGGAATCAGACGAAGTAGCACCTCATGATTGCTACTTACGAACTGAGGAGGAAACAAAAGGTCGTGTGGACCTGAAAAAGCCTCCATTGGAAGACCCCGATAGTACCCTGTATGTGGATGGTTCATGTTTTAAGTTGCCGAATGGTGATGTAACGACTGCGTATGCTGTGGTGACGTTGAGTACGGTTGTGGAGACTGCGAGACTGAATCAGAATTCTGCACAGGCGGCAGAGCTGATTGCCTTGACTAGAGCGTGTATGTTGTCAAAAGGGAAACAGGTGAATGTGTTTACGGACAGCCAGTATGCATTTGGTGTTGCTCATAGCTTCGGACGTTTGTGGAGAGAGAGAGGTTTTATGACGTCGCATGGTACGAAGATTCAGCATGGACAGCTGGTGAATGATCTTTTGGATGCACTTACATTGCCCGAGCAGGTGGCGATTATTAAATGTAGTGCACACCGTAAGGTGACGGACGATGTTGGTCGTGGTAATGCGTTCGCTGATGAGATTGCTAAGGAGACTGCCAGGAACCTTAGCACCAGAATGTATGTTACGAGTTCGGTTAGGTGGCCTGCAGAAACTGGTATGTGTGAGGACACTATCGAGAGTGTGAAAGCGATTCAGAAAGAGGCCACTGAGTCTGAAAAGACGAAGTGGAAAGAGAGTACGGGAAAGTTGGATGCAAATGGCTGTTGGATCGATTTGTCGGAGAATAAGAGGTGGATGTTGCCGGATGCGTATGTGCTAGCTGTTGTGACGATGGCACACGGCTTGGCACATATTAGTGCAAAAGGTATCTGCAAGTTGTTGTCCCCTTTATGGAAGAATGATGGTATTACTAAGTGTGCTGAGAGATTGGTTAAAAATTGTATGATATGTATGATGTATAATCCTGGTAAGGGAACTCCTACACCCCCTGGCCATTTTGCTCCTCCTTCATGTCCCTTTGAGGTGATTCAGTTAGACTTCATCCATATGGAGCGATGCAATAACTTAAAGTACGTTTTAGTTGTGGTTTGCGCATTCTCCCGATGGATCGAAGCCTACCCTCTTAAAGACAACACTGCTCTGTCCACTGCAAAAATCCTGCTGAAGGAATACTTTCCTCGGTATGGAATGCCACGGATTGTATGGTCCGATAACGGAAGTGAGTTTGTGGGGAGTGTGATGAAGAATGTGTGTAAGGGCCTTGGAATTACACAGAAATTCCACAGTGCCAATCATCCCCAGTCAGCAGGTTTGGTTGAAGGGTACAATGGCACCCTTAAATTGAAACTAGCAAAGATTCAGGCTACGACTGGTCTCTCGTGGCCTGACGCTTTGCCCTTAGCTCTTCTGTCAACCAGGGCGACTGTACACTCCCGAGTAGGGCTTAGTCCCTATGAGATTGTGTTCGGCCACCCTGCCAATGTTTGGGGGGTCCCTAGACCCAGTGTGTTCTCTGATCTTGAATATCCAATGTTGATCGATTATCTTCATGATCTGACTGCTAAACTGAGGTTAATTCACCAACAGGTCTTTGAAGCACTGCCGACGCAGACGGAGGGTCCAGGCCACCAGCTCCAGCCTGGAGACTGCGTGGTGACGAGAAATTTTGGCCGAAAGCGCAATCTTGAGCCTCGTTTCACCAGACCCTACCAGGTGCTCCTTGCCACGAGGACTGCTGCTCGTTTGGAGGGGCGTAAACATTGGGTGCACGCCACCCATACCAAAAGGGTACCTATACCTCTACCAGCGGACTCGTGGGTAAGGAAGGGCATCGCCTCGTCTGAAGCTGAAGCCGTATTGAACTTTGTTCCATTCAGCGACGCTCAGCCTGTCGGAGATACCTCAGTGCAGCAGAACGATATTGTTGAACATTTGTCACCACAGAATTCAAGATCTGAACAATTGGCTGGTCAACAGAACTCTGTGTCATCATCGGACCAACTGTTTGACGAACAGACTCGTCCTGGGAGAAGCCGATATTTTCTTCGTTCCAACACCAGAGACTAATAAACAAATATCTTTGCTTTCTCCCCTGACATCCACGTTACCCCATTGCCACTATCCAGTCTGAACACACTTGCATAATTGTGATTTTGTAAATTTTGAGTCTTTTCCCACGTATGTGTTTTTGTTTCCACAGCTAGGATATTTTGTACATATATATATTGTTGATTAAAAATACCTTACATCCGGGTAGACCGTAGGGCCGCGCGGGTACTTCCTTCTGGTTAGTAGGTCCTGACACTAGGTCGGAGACCGTCGGTTCCTAGGAACTCCTGGGGATTGACTACTGCTACTCAGAACGAAGTGCGTCAAGAACGTTGCGGACGGCTTTAGAGGATGGCTTTCTCGAAGCTGTCGGAATTGGAAAAATCTCAAGCCCAAAGATGTGAACTGCGTAGAGTTGCACGTACAAAATGCTTCATGTTTCAGGTGTTCCTTCTATTCTTAACTGTTTCTTCGTTATTGGTGGGTGGGGTGTATTACATGATACAGTCATTGTTGCCTTCTGCTTCACCTACCCCTTCTTCTGAACCTAAGCCTACCTCCACTGTCTCTCCTCATTCCTTCCACATCTTACCACAACACGAGCAGGTTAGACATGCGGAACTCATGAACAATTCCTTCGTTCAGCTCCTTCATCAGCATCAGTTGGTGATGAACACTATCAATTGTTGGGTGTGTGGGTTAATGCCACATACCACTGATAAGGGAATTCCGTACTTGGTCCTTCCTTACAGTTCCCAGGGTTCAGCTCGAGCATTCCAAACTATGTTTCGAAGCGCACTAGATTCTTACCCCAATCGAGAGCCACGTTCTCCACACTTTGGTCCCGGTCCGTACCATAAGCCTTTGGCAATAGCGATTGCTGATTTAGATAGGGATATCTATGAGCCATCGCTCATCCCAGAGGAAGAGGTGCGAGCCTATAGGGATCTGAGTGAGGTTGAGTATAGTGCGCTCGTGGGCGAAAGACAGCTCAAAAGTTCATCTCCGATATGGATCGTACCCCACCTTGGTAATTTCTGTTTAAAAGGCCGTGGCCAAAGCCCGAGAGCTCACCTTGGGGAGAGTGCTTGCTCCGAGACGTATGTTTTACCAATGCTCTCTTCCCCTGTTCTCCTGACTGCCAAGAATACGTACTTTGTCTGTTACGACCGTGCATATACATGGTTGCCCCTTGACTTCGCGGGCACCTGTTATATTGCAAATTTGCTGCCACCGACTTTTACAGTCGCCTCCGATTATCACAAGACCAGAGTTGTGAGGGGCATGATTAGCAAAAAGGACACTGCGGGTCAAGAGGCAGGAGACTTTTTCAAGGGTTTCTTGCCGTTTTGGGGGCCTATGATCAATAGTAGAAACCTGAGACAGTTGACTCGAGTGGTGGAATCGACAGCTAACATCACTGCCAGTGCCCTTGGGAATATCACAGCAGAGCTTCAGGCGGATAGGCTTATGACGTTACAAAATCGTATGGTTTTAGACGTTGTCTTAGCAGATCGAGGTGGAGTATGTAAGGTGATCCATTCGAGCTGTTGTATTTTCATTCCAGACAACGCTCCGACTGTCTATCAAGCCATCTCGAAGTTGCATAAAATCTCTGAAGTCCATACACGTGGACGTAGGGGATTGGACGCTACTTGGGTGGTTTTGGGGCCTAATGTCGACTTGGGGTTGGAAGATTCTGATGATCATTGGGGTTGTTGTAGCATTCTTGTTCACGTGTTGTCTTTGTGTGCAGTGTGGTCCTGCCTTATGTGGCCTCTGTGCTACGACGTGTCTAAGGCGGCCGCCTGTTACCAAAGGAACTCTGATGGATAGGATTATGTTGCAACAGCATCTAGATGGTCTGATGAATATCGAGATCGATTCTGATTACGACTAGTGCTTGCCTACATGAGGGCAAAAGGAGCGTCTGAGGTTCCGTGACAATTGTAAGTGGTGTTTTCGACTCGCACGAATATAGTCGAGTCTGGTATCTATGAACCGCAAATGACGAGTTTAGTGGGTGTACGCGTTTTCGCTGTGCTAGCCTAAACCGTTCGTTTGTTTTGTGGGTTTCTTCGACTGAACCCACGGGTTCCATCTTAGATACGGCATCCATTTTGTTTCCTGCCCTCAAGTAGCCAGCGAACGGACGCTGTCCGCTTCGCGACCCTGGGATTCCCAAACTCTTGCGGAAGACACGTGTTTCTTTGAAGATGTCTTTATGATGAGGGGGATGACACTGTAAAGCAGATGGCCCCGCTCGAGGCTCATCTTGCCGTGCCGGTCTATTGTCTTAGTTGTGCATTCATTAGGCACATTCTCTTTGATGCCTGCAACTCGTGTTTTCTGATACCACCCCTTTTACACCCTCTTCGATCTGTTCACTGTCCTCGTCTTCCTCTGCATCTGTTTCTGTCTCTTCCTTGATTCGTTTACTACCGAACGGAATGTACTAATGGTGGGAAGACGTACTTTTACAGTTGGGAACTGCCAAATGCTACTGTAATTATGTTCCGGGCCCTGAATACATGAAAGCGACCCCCTATGACCTTTACGATGGGAACCAGTTTGTAATCCTTTGTGCTCCATGCTATCCTATGTCCAAAAACTGTATAAGAAGAGCGATCCACAGATACAATTTGAAGCAGACTCCTCGAACTTGCACGTGTTGTACTTCTTGCGACTTCTGTGTTCCCTGCAGTAATAAACCTCGAATCTTTGACGCCGAAGGAAGTGTCCCGTGTCTCTGTCATTTGTACGCCGGAACAGGTTACCCACGAAGGTTTCAGGTGTTATCCCTGGCACCGCTGGGTCTTACGAAAACCCAGTCCTTCAGTTGAACAATTAGATTCAACATAAACCCTGAAAAACTTTGTTTTCATACCCCAGGTATCCTATGAATAAAGGAACTCTTTTGGTATACCTGTAGGTATTTTTAACTTCTTTTCTGGATCCCTACGTATGCAGCCAGATTTTATCTAGGAACTCCCTTTCTTTTGGTTGAGTGTGCCCTGGTGGTGCAACCCTCCCAGGGTGTGGATAGATGCCAGTGATGAAGCATGTTACAATAAGGTGAGTGAGGCGTCTACTCCAATATTTTTTGAAAGCCAGATGGTACATGGAGGTGGAATATTTTTTTAACAGGGCCCAAGTCTTTTCTTTTTCTATTTCACTCAGGTGCTCTTGTGTGTGAATATTGACTTTGGGAGAATGCAACAGAAGTCTCTCGCTCTCCCTTTTGTGAGAATGGGCCTACAGAGCTGCCTGGTAGACTCTGTCATTGCCAGAGACTCCCAAGCTCTGGGAATATCCTGGAGAGCAAGCTAGTAAAGTCCAGAAAAGTAGAGTAGAAAGATTAGAGGGAATCCCTTTAATGTTGAAATCATCCTGCAGCTACTCAGGATCGCAAGCGAGAGTGGGTGGCTCACCTCCACTCGACAACCGCGCATTGGCTATTCCCTATTACCTTTTTTCTATCATAATTTGTATTCCACTATTTAATGCACTATTAATAACTCTATTCTGTATGCTGTCACTCCTCATAATCTACTCCTGTTTCCATAAATTGTATAGTCACTATAGAAGTGTGGCTCAATGGTTAGAGCTGCAGACCCTGATGCAGAGGTCTAGCGTCCCACTCTGCAACTCTGGGCAATAGCTTGCTTAATCTCCACAACGGCCCCCACAACGCTAAGGATGCCTGGCCTCCACCTTGGGGGTGCCCAGGAGTGGACGCCTCACAGGGAAAGCCAGGACGGGTTCCACAACGGTATTCGTACAAGCCCCTTGAGACCCTTGCGGGTGAGTAGTGCGCTATACAAGTATCAATTTACATTTACTGTAACATCCATCTGGATTGTTTTAGCACACAGGCAACCTTTTAGTGTATTAACCTCTTTTTAAATTGCGCTGCAAACATGTTTTAATAAGGTGCGTCTTGGTTTGTTTGGGTTATAGAACGAAAGATTCATGTAAAAATTGCTCAGTAAAAAAAACATGAATTGAAAATCCATCAACAAGATAGCGCGGTGTAATTTGCTAACACCTTACGACAAAATATTGCTCTAACAACGTACATTTAAGTTCCATACCCCTAGTGCTCCTTCAAAGCTTTGGAATCGCTGGAAAGTACAAGTGAGTAAAGCTTTAACCATCAATAGACTGAGAAGGAATTCATGGCGGCTGTACTGTGGAAAATCTAGCATTGGAATCTTACGATTTGTAGGGACTGAATACATTTCTACATTACTTACCGATGTTTGTCATTCGGTATGGGTGCATGTGATGAATTTTACGTTTTTTGCTGCTGCTGGGCTCGTAGGTATTTCAGTTTGCTTTCTAATTAAAAATAAGCAAGCTGGCTTGTTGTTTTAAGTGACCATTAACTCCGCCTAAGGAGAACCACTCTGCATTTCCCGGTCCTTGTTACTCATGCTTCTAGTAAAGTTCTCCACAATGTTTATCTGGTTTGTTTAGTTAGGCCTGTTACCTTTCAAAAATGTGTTGATTATACTGATTACACCATTCATATCCAAATGAGTTGGATTTTTTTCTTAATTATAGTGTTCATTATTTCAGAGAGAAAGGGGAAATTTACCCATGTATAATTAGTAGCTATTAATAATCTGTATCGGGTTAATTTTTAGTTGCACTCTAATTGCATGCCCCCTGTCATCATTTCCTATTCTCCCCTTAATATAATCTCTCTAGCCACCTGTGTCAATTCCTTTTGTGCCATATTTGACCCCTCCCAGTGCAAACTAGCCCAATAACACAATTTTCAAAAGTGAGTGTTAGGCTTTTAGTTTTCTTTGTCTGAATGCCATCTGCCCCAGGGAAAATCAGCTGACCCGCTTTCTTTTGAATGCAATGCTGCGAAACATTGAACACAATTTAGGTTCAGGGAGTGCAAGTCAGATTTTAGGAATTCCACCGTTTTGCTGCATCTTATAAAGCAGAATGTATTTTGAAGATATATTCCACGTTAAATCCATTATCTAAAATGTGCTTTTTCCAACGTTTACATGCTCTCTGAAAAACATCATCTACTGCATGGTACAATGTTGAGTAGTTTGCTCAAAAGTAGGCACTCGCTTCTTTAATGTCTCTATTGAGTTTACTTTTAGAAATTGCCTCTTATTAATTGAAGACAAGCAGGTATACTGTTAACTGACTGGATTCGCGTAGTGTTTCTCTGCGCAACTCCCAAGGTACCAGGGCATTTTCAAATAAGTTCAAACATTTTGGAATTTACATATGAGAGCCAAAATTTCATACTTCTAAAAATAATTGTCAGTCATTTGAGAGGGTTTTCAGAGAGGAAATGGGCTCACATTTTAATGAAGTATTTCATTGCAAAGGCGTTTATCAAATGACATGTGTGCCAATACTGTATGAACCTGTGATAATAACAGATATCCCAAAATGTGCATGTCACTCTAAAAGGGCAACATAAATGATGGTTAAATACTACCTAATGCCCAATGCCAAATCATGACTACTGTTTAGCTAATATAAAAATAATTTGAAGTCTAAAAACTATCGAACTTTGATTTCTACCCCTGTAGTCCAAAGAGAAATATATTGAACAATGTAATTGACGCAATGTGATTACATTAACAGTAGCAAATAAACCAACCCATCTTGCTCATGAAATAATGCTACAAACAACACTGGCGATGACAAATTCCACTGTAAGAATGTTTTTGTATTGCTCCACCCTACCCTATCACATGCCCTATTGGAGCAAGGAAGAGCTCCCCAGTGAGGTCTACGAGAAGTAGATATTAGTGGGTGGTTAGCACAGTTACCCCTGGCTACTCTCTAGAGCCTGGTGGATGAATCATCCAGCAGTGAACACCCAGTTGTCTTCTGGGTACCCTTCTGCACAAGTGAACCTAAGAGGCATTGGGGTGTTGTCAATTCAAATCTAACCAGCCCTCTTCCACCGCTATATCCAAAACATCTCATCTGTTGTGTATTACAGTGATAGTTAAAATAACGCCTCAAGGTAGGAAATGGGCCAAAAAACACCAGCCGTGGCCGGTGCAGGTAAGAGCGGTGGGGCCGGGTGGGGGGGATTTCAGTGGACGATGACAAGGGAAGATTAGGTATTTATTTCATTTTCCTCTTTATCGTCCATCAAAATCCCACCCACCCGGCCCCACCGCTCTTACCTGCGACTGTTTGACTCCTACCTCGGTGCAAAAGGATTCCATTGTTTGAATCCTCTCATTCAGGGTTTCACAGTCAAGCAGAAATACAATGAGGAAAATGGGCAGATGGTTGACAACCTCATATTACTGTGTTATAATACCTGAGCCAGGATCTTAATCCCAATAAACAGACCACCCACTGCTCGTCCAAAACTAGGTTTGGATGATGTTACACTAAAGCAGTGGTAACCCTCTATGTGTAAATTCCCAACAGCCCATGTCTCCTGAAACATGAGGATATCCATGCCATCAATTATCTCAGCCCATGCGGGGTCTGAGAGCTTGGGTTCCAGCCCCGCCACATTCCAGCTGAGAATTGATAAACCATGGGTGCTGGGGTGCTTGGTAGGCTTACTCCCAACACTCCTCGATATGTCCTTATTAGTATTAACATCTACAGTAGGGGTACTATGGGCATTCATATCATTCACTGGATTATTATGGTTTGTGCTTTCTTCAGCTAATGGTAGATGCCCCTCATGTCTGTTGTTTGTAACTTGACTACTGGTAATACTCGCAGCCGTTTTATCCAGTCAGTCCTGATCATCTAAATTGGAAAAGTATTCAAACCGGTTATGGATGGGAATGTTAAATAACGGCCTAGTTTCATTCATCGGTATATGTTGGTTAAAAGTAAGTCCTGGGTGTGACCTTTCCCTATGATCATAGAGTGGCATGGTTGGGAATTGTGGGTAGTGCAGAGGGTATGCTGGCATTGGGGCCTGGTGACGCCAAGTATGGCCATTCAGATGGTTAAAATCTTGATTCTGAGAAAAAAGTGGGGATTTGATTCTTGCTCCGAAGTTCAAATCCTGATGCGGGATGGCGAAAATATTCGCCATGGTTTGTTTGGGGGATATCAGATGTCGATAAAAATAGCCTAGTAGAAGGAGAGTAGTGTTAAATTCCCATGGTGAGGGTAGTGGGGCGCTAGCCAATGTTTTTTCCGCCCATTGAGGGTTTTTAAAATGTATTGTTATGCAGTCCCCCTCAAACTTTTTCCTTAGTGGGCCTATCCAGCCCACTCTCTGGGTGTGGATAATCTCCCTTGCCCCTTCTGTAGGAAAATTGCAATTTGAAATTAGCCAGTGGAGGGTTTTATTTTTAAGGGATATAGGACTCTCCTCTTGGTCCTTCCTTAATTTTGGGATATTGACTAAGACCAACACGTATGCCCCACACTCTGGTGGTAAGTTAACACGTGGTGGAATCTGCCTGATGGTTTTTTGTGGAGGCTGAACCATGAGGGAATCATTTGAAGGGTTGTGCGATTGGCTTATAGGGATCCCCTTGGGTTGTTCAATGTTTTGGTCCTTCCTTGGCTCTGATACTGCATTAGTAGTGCTAGGGTTAGCTGCTGACTGATTAACACTAATCCCTTTGTCCGGGGCCTGGGGGGGTTTAGATATTATAGTTGTCGCTTGGCGGTTTTTGGGTTTGGTGCATGCAGGTTTAGAGGAACTTAATTTAGCTCCTGCACCACTGGGAGCACCCTCTCTGGGGATATTCTTAATAGGGATGCTTAATTCAGCTATTTGTTTTTCTATACGTGTAAGCCTACTTTCTATAGGTGACGAATAGATACTGAGTAATTCACCCATTCTTTCCAGCAAGCGATCAGTTACGATGTTATCATCAGATTTACCATCAGCGCCTATCGTCCCTTCTTGATGCTCCTCATTATCTTCCTCAATAGTCTCCTTTGACCTGCTTGAACTTAAATAAGGGTTAGGATTACCACCTTTTCTGGCCTTTCGTTTGTGCGTGCTACATTTCCTAACCTTAGACGTGCAGGGCTTTAATGGATGTTGTGCTTGTTTTTGTTTGTGTTTTTGGACAGCACCCTCACTCCTACCTCTTTGTTGCCTTGTGCTAGTTACTAATATTTCATCCGGGGTGGGGTTAATAGGTAGGTTGGGAGTTTTCTCCAGGTCCGTGCTTGTGTCTGTCTCAGAATCTATCAATGGAATTGATGCGGATAGATTTACCTCACTTGGTATGGTGTGGATATCAGCACGTGCATCAATTAGGGGTCTAATATTACTGGGTCTGGCCTGGAGAGGTGTAATTGCCGATGCAATAAGACCAAGTGATGAACGTTTAGCTTGGGCTAGGTCTTGTGAGTCCCTGCGTTCCAGGAGTAAAATACCCTGGTCTAAAGCATTGTTGGCTCTAGTTATAAAGTTGTCTATAGGGCCAATCACTGAAGCTCCCCCAGCTGCGGTTTTACTACGAGTGCCCCTTGGAGACATGATAAAAGGAATACAAATATAATAATCGATTTAGCAAAATAGGTTCCAATAACAATTCTAATCAGGCAGGGCAGAAGGCACTGGGTGCAGGGCGATAGACTGAGCACCATATAGGTCAATGAGAGTCAAGAATAGCAGGTCAAATAGGTATAATAGGTATAAATCGGCGTGGATAAATGTGTGCCACAGTCCAGCCACAAATAACAAATGTCAAACAATCGCGAGTTGGTAAAGTACCTTAGTTGGTGATGTTAGGGGGGTGCGCCCGCCTCGACCTCCTCAGGCCTCTGAGGGCCACAGAGGGCCCGCCCTTTGCCCGGGCTTAGCCCGGCGTCCCGCTCGCGTCCCGCGAGTTGGGGCTGGTGTTGTATTTAAGCGCCTCCTGGCGCGAACCGCTCTCATTGGATGCCGCTAGGGCTGCTGGGGTATGTAGTTTTGAATGGCCCGCCCACGCTCCGCTCGGCGGCCATACTCCATGCTGGCAAGAAGGAGTTAGGCGGCGGGAGGCGGGCAGGCGAAGACCCCAGGCGCAGCGCTTCCGTTTAACCCGGCTGGGTCCACGGGCAGGATGCAGGCAGACAAAGTTAGTGGCAAGTCTCAGTCCACGAAGCATATAAAGGTACAATGTAAAAACTTTTAAGTTCTGAATAAAAAATGCATTCGTTTTCAAACAAACAGTATGATTTTCACATTTCTTTGAAATCAGAGACGTGGCTGCTTTTGATGTGGCGGCACCAGTACACAGAGGCATGCTTGGTTGGCACGGTACTGTCTGAAACGAGTGTCATTTTGGGACTACGCGAACACACCATGGGTGGGAGGGCCTCCCTCTCAAATGCGTAATACTCACTTCTATTGAGTGGCGGATGAGCGCGTGGGTAGGGCAGGGTCTGGCTGTGGTGAGGTGCGCGCAGGCTCCTTGGTTCTCCCTCCCGGGCTCACACCATCTGCTCAGTGCCGCTGCAGGGTCTGGCCCGTGTTTATATATATATACATATACATATATATAAAGTACTATAAGATATAAAGAACTATAACTATATTTATTTTTTATAAGTTCTGTGGCATATTTCAACTAATGAAATTCAAGTCTTAGATTACTTGTATAAATGTGTTTAATATGTCAAGTGTGATACTCCGTTTCATTTTACAAGCGGTTAAATTGTTACAAAAAAAGAAAGCTACAATTCACAGTATTTTTTCCATGTTCTTACACATGTGGTCTGTGATGCAAACAGTAGGAGGGGCGCTTTTTGCACTTTAAATTGAAATCATGGTGTATGCAACTTTGTGACACGTGATCAAGGGCTTACGGGCTTGAAACGCGTTGTGTTGGGTCACTGAATAAAATATTGCCCACTTGAAAAAGATCCGGAGGTCTGCGTCTCTTTCCTCGCCTGACTGCCGCTGGGAGAACTCAGGAAGTGGTTTGAGGGTTTCCAGATATATATATATATATATATATATATATATATATATATATATATATATATATATATTCTTTTCACAAATCAAATCTGTCTGAAATAATAGCCCGGACACCTCTTCTGTGCAAATATAATAGATTTAATGGCAACAACAACGCGTTTCGGCGATTAAGCCTTGATCACGCTTACCGTCTCGCCACACAAACATCAGTTTAAATCTACAAACAAGTGCCAATAACATAGAAAAAGGACTGTTTTGCAGGTATACACAACATGATGGTAAATGTGTCGGCCATCTTAGTATGTCTAAAAGCTTAAATAATAGCAATATGACAGATCCAGGTAGAATTGTGAAGAGCAAATATAAGTCCAATATTCAATGCAAACCCAACATTGCGCCCTAGTGGGCGATCCCGGATTGTAGTGGTGATTGTACAAAAGCATAGTGCCCAAGTGGGCAAATCAAAGCACTGAACATATGTACATCGCCCTACTGGGCATTCCAAGGAAGTCAATGTTAACAAAAGTTCTTGCCCCAGTGGGCATTATTGGTGGGTGCTGAATTCCCTTCAACAGGTAAAGTTCTTCACACAAAGCCTACTCTGCAAAACATGTTCTAAAAGTCTGAAAGAAAAAAGGAATTAAAATTACTGAAAGACAGTACTGACAAGCTACAATGCCACTTATAATTTTACTGTAAATGTATTGCAAGTTCTTCATTAACATTTAGGCCACCAGGTATAGTACATTCGAAATCGATGATGTAGGTAGATTCAAGTTTCCTCAGAGAGAGTTCCCGGTTTCCCCCTCTAATTCCCAGATCTATCTTATCAATCACCACCATGCAGAGTTTGGTTTCATCGCTAAAGTGGTGTGTCTGGAAGTGACGAGCAACAGGGTATGTTTTAGTTTTATTCCTGATGGCTCGTAGATGTTCCAAGATTCTTTTCGTGGCTGTATGTTTACTACTTCCAACATACCACTTATTGCATGGACATATTAAAATGTACACACAGTAAGTGGTATCACAGGTCAGGTACTTTCTAATATAGAATTCCTTTCCCGTGTTGGAACCACCAGTTTCTCACAATTAACATTTCCCCTGCACGCTTTACACTTTCTACAACACTTATATCCAGTTCTGGAGTGATATTCCTAGTGAGTGTGACATGATTATTGCTGAGTTCATCTTTAAGGGATCTACTTTTTCTGAATGTAATCTGGGGATTACTGGCCAAATCAGATTTGAGATGTTCATCGTTCAATAAGACATGCCAATGCTTATTGAATATGTTTCTTATCTCGTTGGCTTGCCCACAGTAGGTGGTAATAAACCTTACATTCTTGCTACTCTCTGGTTCTTTGGTAGAGTAGAGCAAATCATTCCTAGCAATTTTGTCAGCTCTTTCACAAGCAGATTGAATGGTTTTGCTGTTATAACCACGTTCAGTGAATCTGTCACACATCACTTGTTTCTCCATTTCAAACGATTCTGTAGTGCTACAGTTCCTCTTGGCCCTCAGCAATTCCCCATAGGGGATACTTTGTATCAGGTTACGGGGGTGCGAGCTATTAGCCCTCAGTATGCTGTTGCCTGCCGTTTTCTTACGGTGTAGGGTAGTTTCAATGATGGAGCCATTGATGTTAATAGCTATATCAAGAAAATCAATTGTCTTCCTGCTATAGTTGGCAGTAAAGACTAGATTGAGGTCATTCTGATTGAGTTTCTTGACAAAGTTAATGGCAGTCTGCTCTGAACCATTCCAAATAATAAAAATATCATCAATATAGCGCAGCCACAAGGCAACCTGGGTGTTGAATTCTTCCATGCGTCCGGCCACCTGCTCCTCCCACCAGCCCATAAAGATGTTCGCGTAGCTGGGGGCGAAGCAGGTACCCATCACGGTGCCCTGTGACTGTTTATATATGTCCCCATCAAAAACAAAAAAATTGTTGTTCAGGCAGAATTCGATCATCCCGACAATCATGTTTGAATGATCGACCATGGAGATAGAACGGGTCTTGAAGAAGTGTTTTATGGCATTCAACCCCAGTTGGTGCTTGATGCTGGTGTACAAGCTACCAACATCCAGGGTGATAAGCATGTAGTTATCCTCCCAGGGTATGCCATTAATACTGGTCAGGAAGTGGGTACTGTCCCTTAAGTAAGATGGTAAAGCCAGGACATAGGGTCTTAGAAAATAGTCAATGAACCTTGACGTATTTTCTAACAAAGAGCCAATGGAGGACACGATAGGTCTTCCTGGGGGATCTACTTTGTTCTTGTGGAGTTTAGGCAATAAGTACAGAACAGGGATCCGGGGATGTGGCCAGTAAAGAAAATAGAACTCTTCCCACTCCAGTAGACCCTTTTCTCTCCACTCAACTAGCATCTCCCTGTAAGTTACATTGGAGTTCAGCACATCATTCATGTTGGACTTGGAGTAACAAAATACATCCTGTAATTGACGTGTGCCCTCTGCTAGGTACTTCCCTTTGTCTAAAACCACCACATTGCCACCCTTATCAGATTGGCGAATGACAATATTGTCATCCGCCTTCAGGTTATCAATTGCTTGAATTTGTGTTTGAGATAAATTCCTACGATAGATAGGAGTTTTGTTAGGTCTAAGTTTTTTCAACTCTGTTAAAACACCTTTTTCAAACATCTCAATGGCTTCACATTGTACATTTGGTAAAAATGTAGACTTAGGTTTAAAGTCACTTCCTGGGTTGGAGTCAGTCTTAGTCCCCCATTCATCCCAATTTGGAGTCTCTTTAGCACATTGTGTATTACTGAGTAACAAATTGCCCATCATTATGTCCTCAATATTCAAATTACTCACAGTGTCTTGTACTCTGTTTGTCTTGTCTCTTCCGGGTTTGGTGTTAAACCACTTCTTAAGTTTCAATTTCCTTGAGAAAAGGAACAAATCAATCCTAGTACGTGCAAAATTCATGTTGGTAGTTGGGCAGAAAGAAAGGCCCAGAGAGAGTACATCCTGCTCATCTCTGGACAGAGGTTGTTGAGAGATTGATCACAGTCATTGTGTTTTTTGTTGTTTGCTGCCCCGTGTTTCCACTCCCATAGGAAAAACAAGAGGAACCGCAAAGCCAAAGCAAGGCGGAAAAACGCAGAGAGCGCCCCTATGGGAGTGGAAACACGGGGCAGCAAACAACAAAAAACACAATGACTGTGATCAATCTCTCTCAACGACCTCTGTCCAGAGATGAGCAGGATGTACTCTCTCTGGGCCTTTCTTTCTGCCCAACTACCAACATGAATTTTGCACGTACTAGGATTGATTTGTTCCTTTTCTCAAGGAAATTGAAACTTAAGAAGTGGTTTAACACCAAACCCGGAAGAGACAAGACGAACAGAGTACAAGACACTGTGAGTAATTTGAATATTGAGGACATAATGATGGGCAATTTGTTACTCAGTAATACACAATGTGCTGAAGAGACTCCAAATTGGGATGAATGGGGGACTAAGACTGACTCCAACCCAGGAAGTGACTTTAAACCTAAGTCTACATTTTTACCAAATGTACAATGTGAAGCCATTGCGATGTTTGAAAAAAGGTGTTTTAACAGAGTTGAAAAAACTTAGACCTAACAAAACTCCTATCTATCGTAGGAATTTATCTCAAACACAAATTCAAGCAATTGATAACCTGAAGGCGGATGACAATATTGTCATTCGCCAATCTGATAAGGGTGGCAATGTGGTGGTTTTAGACAAAGGGAAGTACCTAGCAGAGGGCACACGTCAATTACAGGATGTATCTTGTTACTCCAAGTCCAACATGAATGATGTGCTGAACTCCAATGTAACTTACAGGGAGATGCTAGTTGAGTGGAGAGAAAAGGGTCTACTGGAGTGGGAAGAGTTCTATTTTCTTTACTGCCCACATCCCCGTATCCCTGTTCTGTACTTATTGCCTAAACTCCACAAGAACAAAGTAGATCCCCCAGGAAGACCTATCGTGTCCTCCATTGGCTCTTTGTTAGAAAATACGTCAAGGTTCATTGACTATTTTCTAAGACCCTATGTCCTGGCTTTACCATCTTACTTAAGGGACAGTACCCACTTCCTGACCAGTATTAATGGCATACCCTGGGAGGATAACTACATGCTTATCACCCTGGATGTTGGTAGCTTGTACACCAGCATCAAGCACCAACTGGGGTTGAATGCCATAAAACACTTCTTCAAGACCCGTTCTATCTCCATGGTCGATCATTCAAACATGATTGTCGGGATGATCGAATTCTGCCTGAACAACAATTTTTTTGTTTTTGATGGGGACATATATAGACAGTCACAGGGCACCGCGATGGGTACCTGCTTCGCCCCCAGCTACGCGAACATCTTTATAGGCTGGTGGGAGGAGCAGGTGGCCGGACGCATGGAAGAATTCAACACCCAGGTTGCCTTGTGGCTGCGCTATATTGATGATATTTTTATTATTTGGAATGGTTCAGAGCAGACTGCCATTAACTTTGTCAAGAAACTCAATCAGAATGACCTCAATCTAGTCTTTACTGCCAACTATAGCAGGAAGACAATTGATTTTCTTGATATAGCTATTAACATCAATGGCTCCATCATTGAAACTACCCTACACCGTAAGAAAACGGCAGGCAACAGCATACTGAGGGCTAATAGCTCGCACCCCCGTAACCTGATACAAAGTATCCCCTATGGGGAATTGCTGAGGGCCAAGAGGAACTGTAGCACTACAGAATCGTTTGAAATGGAGAAACAAGTGATGTGTGACAGATTCACTGAACGTGGTTATAACAGCAAAACCATTCAATCTGCTTGTGAAAGAGCTGACAAAATTGCTAGGAATGATTTGCTCTACTCTACCAAAGAACCAGAGAGTAGCAAGAATGTAAGGTTTATTACCACCTACTGTGGGCAAGCCAACGAGATAAGAAACATATTCAATAAGCATTGGCATGTCTTATTGAATGATGAACATCTCAAATCTGATTTGGCCAGTAATCCCCAGATTACATTCAGAAAAAGTAGATCCCTTAAAGATGAACTCAGCCATAATCATGTCACACTCACTAGGAATATCACTACCAGAACTGGATATAAGTGTTGTAGAAAGTGTAAAGCGTGCAGGGGAAATGTTAATTGTGAGAAACTGGTGGTTCCAACCACGGGAAAGGAATTCTATATTAGAAAGTACCTGACCTGTGATACCACTTACTGTGTGTACATTTTAATATGTCCATGCAATAAGTGGTATGTTGGAAGTAGTAAACATACAGCCACGAAAAGAATCTTGGAACATCTACGAGCCATCAGGAATAAAACTAAAACATACCCTGTTGCTCGTCACTTCCAGACACACCACTTTAGCGATGAAACCAAACTCTGCATGGTGGTGATTGATAAGATAGATCTGGGAATTAGAGGGGGAAACCGGGAACTCTCTCTGAGGAAACTTGAATCTACCTACATCATCGATTTCGAATGTACTATACCTGGTGGCCTAAATGTTAATGAAGAACTTGCAATACATTTACAGTAAAATTATAAGTGGCATTGTAGCTTGTCAGTACTGTCTTTCAGTAATTTTAATTCCTTTTTTCTTTCAAACTTTTAGAACATGTTTTGCAGAGTAGGCTTTGTGTGAAGAACTTTACCTGTTGAAGGGAATACAGCACCCACCAATAATGCCCACTGGGGCAAGAACTTTTGTTAACATTGACTTCCTTGGAATGCCCAGTAGGGCGATGTACATATGTTCAGCGCTTTGATTTGCCCACTTGGGCACTATGCTTTTGTACAATCACCACTACAATCCGGGATCGCCCACTAGGGCGCAATGTTGGGTTTGCATTGAATATTGGACTTATATTTGCTCTTCACAATTCTACCTGGATCTGTCATATTGCTATTATTTAAGCTTTTAGACATACTAAGATGGCCGACACATTTACCATCATGTTGTGTATACCTGCAAAACAGTCCTTTTTCTATGTTATTGGCACTTGTTTGTAGATTTAAAGTGATGTTTGTGTGGCGAGACGGTAAGCGTGATCAAGGCTTAATCGCCGAAACGCGTTGTTGTTGCCATTAAATCTATTATATTTGCACAGAAGAGGTGTCCGGGCTATCATTTCAGACAGATTTGATTTGTGAAAAGAATTAATTGGGACCGCTGGTGCCCGGCTCGGACCGCCCGCCGACAGTGCTTCTCCACTACCAGCACTCGTGAAAAGGATATATATATATATATATACATATATATATATATATATATATATATATATATATATATATATATATATATATATATATATATATATGTATATATATATATATATATATTCAATGAAAAAACCATAGGTTATAGACCATATATAGTTAGGAATTCGCATTTACAAAACCTTATTTTACTCGCACAAAACCATTGAAATTCCATATATAGTTAGTTGCACTAACTATATATCGCGCACCCGCAATCCACTGCTGATGATGTCACATATTACATCATTCATGACATGGTCAGTGACATCACTGATGACATCACTGATGACATCTCAAATGACATCACTGATGACATCTCAAATGACATCACTGATGACATCACTGATGACATCTCATTTGACATTACTGATCACATCACTGATGATATCATTCATGTGATAATACGATGAACCTCTTCAGACTCTAATGTAACCTTAGATACAATCAGTGTAAACAGACACTCACAGACTGTCACTCATCCATGGAGTTACTCACACACCTAGTCAGTCATGCAAAGAATCAATCACCCCTCCATTTCCTCAACTATACAGTTATACAAACTTTACTTATTCAAACATATACTAACACATATTTACTCTCTTATACAATCCCTGATACAAGTTCACAATGATCCATACAGCCACTCGCACATTCACTGGCTCTTATGCACAGTTATTTATATATGTCAACTCTCACATGTACTGTGTTTTACATATGTACTTACTTTGACATGTAGCACTGAGATATCCATTCACTCACCAATACACTCATGCACACAGTCAACCGCCCATACAGCTGTTTCCACATGCACTTTTGAAACCATACATCTAGTGAATCAACTGCTCACACATCTATGCACAGAGTCATACACCTCCCAGCCACCCACACACACACTCAGTCTCCCATACAAATACTTGGGCAACCAATCAATAACCCATATAGTTACTCATACAGCTACTTATCAGTT
This sequence comes from Lissotriton vulgaris, assembly GCF_964263255.1. Taxonomy (NCBI): domain Eukaryota; kingdom Metazoa; phylum Chordata; class Amphibia; order Caudata; family Salamandridae; genus Lissotriton; species Lissotriton vulgaris. The sequence continues at coordinate 382,506,605 of NC_141697.1, forward strand.
TACAGAACAACAGACATAATGATGCACAAATTAAGACAGTTTAGTCACTAACCCATGCACTCAGTGAGACACATTTAATCACTCACTCATACAGTCAGTCATGCACCTACTAAATCCTTCATCCAGACACTTATACATCCGTTCATTCTTCAATATGTAAGACATATTTTAACTTTACAGAAACATACAGTCACTGGATGTTGTCATCAGTGATGTCATCAGTGATGTCATTTGAGATGTCATCAGTGATGTCATCAGTGATGTCACTGACCATGTCATGAATGATGTAATATGTGACATCATCAGCAGTGGATTGCGGGTGCGCGATATATAGTTAGTGCAACTAACTATATATGGAATTTCAATGGTTTTGTGCGAGTAAAATAAGGTTTTGTAAATGCGAATTCCTAACTATATATGGTCTATAACCTATGGTTTTTTCATTGAATTTCAATGGTTTTTTAAATGCAAATTTCTAACTATATATGGTCTATAACCTATGGTTTTTTCAGTGAATTTCATTGGTTTTTTAAAAGCTAACATCTGTAGCTGTAAAATGTATTATTCTTTAAATCCCAAAATATATATAGATATTTATTGATAATTTTTTTTTAATATTTTTTTCTTCGCTTCTAGTTCGCGAACCGGGAAGCTTTCCGTTAGCTCATCTTGATGCCGCGATCTAGTCCGCGAACCGGTCAACGTTACGTTAGCGGAACAGTGACGCGTCGCGGAAGCGCGACATATCACGTTATCGCGTAATGCGTCTAATGACGCGTCGCGTTAGCGCTCCCGGAAGTGCTCCGGACCGCGAAGCGGAAGCGATCTGGGACGCGGCGCACGCCGCGTAACGTAAGCGGAACAGGTCATGTGACTTGTTTATCAAACTTCTCATTGGTTCATTTCACTTTTGGTTTCCAAATGATGTATGACTAGGTCATGTGACCTAAAAATAACACTTTTCATTGGCTCAGAACTTTTGTTTTCCCCAAATGATGTAAACCCCTCCTTATTTCCTCACTCTGACTTTCATCTTGGTGAGAGAAAGACCATTTATCTGAAGATCCACAATGGCTTCCATTCTTGCTGCAGCTGGTGCACCCCCACCACCACCTCCACCTCCTCATAAGAAGAGAGGACCACCTAGTCAAATTATGACTAACAGAGAGGAGGAAGATGAGGAAGAAGAAGAAGAGGAGAGAGAGGAACAACAATTTGTTGATGAGTTGCCCCGGGTTTCTAAACGAAAATCCAGTTTCATCTGGCAGTTTTTCACCATCCCTCCTGGAACAAAGAAAGTGAATGCAAAATATGCCACCTGCCTCATCTGTGACTACAGATTGTCGAGAGGCACAGAAAAGAAGTACAGTATGGGGAACTATACAATGCATCGTCACATGAGCAGGTGGCATCCCTTGAACTACAGCCGGGCTGAGTTAAGGGATCTTGTAGACAATCCGACGGCAACTCCTGTGGCAACATCTACATCTACATTGTCTTTGACGGGAAGAGAGGCACAAGAGACTGTGCCAAACATCCAACCTAACTTCCAGCACATAAAGTTATCTTGTGTTTACTGTGGTGATATGCTGTCATATGGCAACATGAGTATCAACCTCATGAACATTGCATATGAAAATCATAAATGCCCTAATGCACCCAAAAAGTAATTTTCTTTTTTTTGCTCCAGTTGAGCCGTTTTGAAAGCCTGTTTTTTGTTGTCTCCCCTCCATAAAAAAAACAAAAAAAACATAAAACAGTTCTAAAAATACAAAAAAATCAAAAAATGTTCAAAAAATAAAAAAAAAATATAAAACAACAAAAACAAAAAAAAACAGTTCTTTTCAGAACTACCTCCCCTTTCAAACAAAATTGCTAGAATGTTTATCACTCTGGCAAGCTCTATTTCTTTTGGTTCGCTTCAAGTTCGCTGACCGGTTCGCGAACTTTAAGCGAACTAAAAAAATATTTTTTTAAAAAAAAGAAGAGTTAGTATAAGGGAAGTAAACAGAGAATAATGTAAAAAGAAAGACAACTAGAGAGAGTAAATGAGAGATAGTGTCAATGACATCATCAGCAGTGCATTGCGGGTAAAAAGAGTGGAAAACATTTACCTTATAATTCTTGTTACCTTTTTTAAATATTTTTTCATACTTTCAATCTGTAAAACAAAGAACAAACATTTCAAAAAATATTAAAACATGTATTTAAAAATTAGAAAAGACAAGGGAAAAGGTTCAAAAACAAACAGTTTTTCAACAACTTTGACATTTACAGAAGTCTCTGCTTCTCTACGTCCCCTACACAATCCTAAAGATATATATTCGAAAGAAACTGTATCTTGATGTTGCTGAACTGAGGCCTATTTTGGAACATGATGTTTTTCTTGCACTGCTAATGTCTCACAATAGTGATGCAATAGCAGCGCAAAAAAGATGTAAAGCCATAATAAAATTGTGTCTAACATTGTAAATGATTGTTTTAGGATGCAAATAAGATGTGTGCTTTCAAGAGCTTTCTTTGAGGTGAGGCCTCCTTTTTTTATAAAAAAAAAAACACTACCCAGAAGTACAGCACTCTAAGCATTAAAATTGATATTTACAGAACTCAGCTTACCCATATGTACCACACATTTCTAAATGTATATCATAAGGACAAAAAGCATAACATTAATTATACATGTTAAATGGTTTATTTTTGCTGTTCTCAGAATGTATCAAATTTCACTTAAATCAGTGACTTGAAGGTATTCATCATGTAACAGCGGGGAAAAAAAACACAATCAAAATGACTGTGTTTAAAAAACCCATACAACCTAAGAAATCTGATTTCAAAACTCCTTAAAATTAACTTACTTTCAATGACGTCGAACGATCTCCTATAAACAGCATCCACTCTGTTGTGCTTTAAATATTTTCAGCCCGCCACTTTCTGAAAGAAAACCTCCATCGATACGTGAAATATGTTACATAGAAAAAAAACTTCTCTCATTATATCACATGTTTCCACTAGGCCAAATCATGTTGCCGTGATTCGCAAGTCTTGTAATTCTTCCAATCAAATCCCGACATTTTCTATTTTCGCAACTTTCAAAAATAAAATATTTGAGATTATTTTCACAATCCTGGACTACTAATATCTTAGTCTTCTTTGTCACTCATGTTCTCCTTTTCCTATGACACTGATACTGCTTACTATGAAGCAGACTTACTTGCATCAGGTTTATATAGTTGGATTTTTAATCGAGACAGCATTGCAGACTTACATTCCCTCTACTTAAAATTTTGGTTTTAAAAACACCAGGTAAGAATTTTTAAGGTCAAACGGCAATTTTTTTTTGAAAGTTACAACAGAATCATTACAGAATGACCAGCCGTTTCCAGACTTTAAGTAAGCTGTATAATGTCCTGATGTTGTTGATGGACCATCGTGATAGATAATTGCTACAGTAACAAAAGTCCTCCCTGATATTGACAGCTGAGAAGCCACAAAATTTTTTATTAAAGTTGACAATTTTGATCAATCAGGCCTACATCGTTGAATCATTAAAATGACATACTGGCCATATCTACGTATAAATAATGTTGACATCATATCACATTTACATTGGCTACACTCCATGTTGTGATCCGCTGCATTTACTAGCTTATTAAAGGACACTGATTTACTGTCTGGCAAAGTTAAATATATAAATCTTTCTGAGTCTACACTAGTAGTACTTGATACCATACAGTTCTCGCAGTCATGCTGCCATTGATAAGAAAGCCCAAACAGTTGATCTACATCTACACCCTCAACTTGCAATATATCAAGCATATACATTAAAAACTCCTGACAATCTTGCTGATTATTTTCAGAGAAGTCTGTTTGACCTGAACATTCATCTAAAAGATAACGAACTTCAGACACACTTTCTACTTTTGTTCGATCACTGCTACATTTCTCGAAAACAGAATTCAACAAACAGCATAAAATTTGTTCTGAATTCAACACAATCTGTTCTTTTAAACTCTCTAGTGAAAAGAGAACATTAACCACTACATTTGCATAGCAGTTGACACCAGAACTGTTTTCAAATTGAAAACCAACAACATCTTCAACAGAATCCACTTTCTTTCTGCTAACAATTTTCGGTTCATTGACTTTTGGTCTTTTTGCAACAACCTCCCTACTATTAATGCTATTTCTACGTTTCCGGCATACCACACGTTTCTCAAACAAAGGATATTGAGGCAAATGTGGCGCATACTCTCTTCTTAACCTATTGTATTCCTTAACACAATCTAGATCTGCACAAATGTTTGTGACATCACAGTCAATCAAGTACAATCCCGATAAAGTTCTAACTCGTGACAATGCCACATATGCCATACCCTCCTTGAACACAGAACTGCCAATATTCACCAATGCACAGTCTACACTTAAACCTTGCGATTTATGGATTGTCACCGCATATGCCAAGCAAACAGGAAACTGTTTACGGCGAACATATAAATCTTTAACAAGCAAAAACCTAGCAGAACAACGACCAATTTGCTGTACTTCCTCAATGCCATCAAATTTAATTCTTAAAAATTCTATTCCATCTCTATTTCTGTATTTCTCAAAATCAACAACATTACCCATTGATCCATTTACCAGACCTCTTTCTACATGTAAATTCCGTCTCAAAATGATTCGGCAATTTAAACACACATTCAGAGTCTTTTCAAAACCCGCTGTCTTAGATATAGTCTTCTCTAATGAATCCAATTTTGATTTCAAATTATCTGACAAAATAATTGTTGATCCCATATGCTCTAATTTGTCGATAGCTTCCAGTTTCACAATGTCTTGCTTTTCTAAATTCAACATTTTGTTGTTGAAGATGGCACATTCTGCAAGAGTTGGCATGAGACATATCCCGGATTTCTTCTCAGTAATTTTCTGAAAAATATTCTCAGGCACAATCTCTTGTTTGGGATACAAATTTGACAGTAACCGTGCATTTAAAGCTTCTTTCCCATGCTCGGTCACTTTTCCAATTCTAATATCTTGTAGAATATTCTTGTAATCTTCATCCTTTGCCTGACGCATATTTTGATGCAGTTCTGCATAATTGAAGTTTAACCATATATTGACGTTGCCAATGCTCCCTAGGCACTTCCTGGTATCTTCATGCGTGAGTATTTTGAACACAGGTTGACCTTTTACTGGTGTCAGCTGTAGAAGATCTCCGAAAACAATAATGTGTTTCCCACCAAATAAGACATCATATTCAGTTTTAAGTACTTCTTGCATTCTCAAATGCACAAAGGCAAGCATGACATTGGAAACCATGCTTACTTCGTCAATGATAAGTAGTTTCATTTTCCTCAAAACTCTTGAAACTTCACAGCAAGCATCTCCAGATAACTTGTTGTATTGTAATTTGTTGTCATGCTCCGCCGGCAGCATCAATAGACGATGCAAAGTAATACCTTTATTATTATGTGCTGCCAGTCCAGTAGGAGCGGTGACAACACAAGACAGCGATGACTCAGTCCTTTCCTGCAAATAACAAGAGATTGCTTTAATGAGGAAACTTTTTCCAGTTCTCGCTTCTCCACTCACGTACAGTCGGACAGGCTTCAACGACGTACACGAGCACTCTTTCTTCTCATGACTTAATCCGTGCTCAATTTCCTTGGTAACTTCATCATATATTTTCCTCTGCTCAACGTTGAGTTGTTTTTCCAAGTCTTGTAAGTTAACTGAATCCTCCTGAGCATGTGCCATGGCTCTTTCTACTTCATTCATAGCAGTGGCAGCTTCATTTTCGATAATAGGTCCTCCAAGTGGATCTTGACTCAATGAAACAGAACTCTGACTGTCCTGAGAACTGTCTCTGGCAATCTCGGCTGCAATCGTTGCTTCCTGCTCAATTTCCAAAGTTAGCATTTCTTGATATTTAGAAAAAGCAGGACATTCTATGGACTCCTTGGCTGCATTGAAAGAGTCTTCGTAACAGAGGAAATCTCCAAGCAGTTCCTCTTCTGCACGCCAAGGCTTGAAAAGTTGCAAAAGTGCTAAATAGAAAAACTCCTTTTTTTCTGGAGATTCGCCACTTAATTTTCGATGGTTTACTAATTGGCATTTTCTTTGCTTGACCAGGCATCCCTCACTTCCAATTACAGCATACACTCCTTTCTCAATATCTTCTTTGATGTTCCTCTTGAATATATAATTTTGGAGAACCTCATATAGACAAACATTCTCAAGGTGACTGCTTCGATTTGGATAATATGTATCCAACATGTTGGTCTTCAAAATGTCGGTACTGTTTGGTTCCTTTTCTGCCAAATACTCAATTTCCCGAACAGGTTTTAGAACTCGATTTCGCGTTGCAGCAAGACCAAGACTCGCCCAAACGACACTCCTGGATTTGGCATAGAGACTTGCTGAAGACAATCGATCAGAACATTCGTAAGCTCCGATTTCTCGATGCGACAACATCTTCAGACTGAAACTGTACAACTTCTTGCTGAGGCTCTTTTCATGGGAAATGTCCTCCCACATATCCTTCAGTTCGGTCTTTTCTTTTTTGGTGATGTAAGATGTCACATACCGAGCCACAGCCATACAGTTGTCAGCCACAAACTGTATATCCATGTTGGCATTCCACATGGACAAAATCACTGGGTTGTAGTCATTGATGTACTTGGACTCTTCGTTCCTTTTCAAATTGTATGTATTCTTGGGTGATTTCCTCGTCACATTATGTCGCAGCGAAGACATCAAACTGTTCACTCTTCCTTTAGAAATCACCGGTCGTGGAAAGTTGAAACGACATTTGGTGTAGAACTTGTCCTTGTTTCTGAATTTACGACGACAGTACTTTCCACAACGATGGCTTTGGAAACGTAGAACTTGTTCTCTTAGACTTTTCTTCTCCGTTGCGTTTGGAACAGCACACGTAGAATACTGTTCGATGAAATTCATCACTAAGTCATCCGGATCTGTTCCAAATTTAGGTGCATCCTTGATCCACAGCAACATATGTATATGAGGGGCACCTCTTGCTTGATACTCCTTTCTCCAGAAGAAATCCAACACCTCTCCAAGAGGTGGATTCTTTTTATTTGTGATGAAAGACATCATAGCTTCAAATCTATGATTGAAGTACCTGCATACATTCACAGGATCCAAAGAACACAGTTCTCCAGGTGTCTTGAATTCAATGTTTTCAATATTTCCATTTGCCTCTCGTAGAAATTCAAGTAAGTCATCCCAGCCATACTCGGCACAGCTCAGAGTGAGGAACCATGTCGGAGTTCCTAAGTTCCTCAGCATACATTTTAAATCACCATGACGACGGTACCAGTACTCATTAGTACCACGCTGACACGCCATGAGATTAATTAAGTGAGAATCCAAAATACTGTCTTGGACATTGACTTTATGCATAAAGTCACTTGCCGAGATGTTTCGCATCTGTATACCACTTTTTAAGATGTGGTTCACTGCATATGACAGTCCAGACAGATCGCTTTCAAACAGGAGATGAAACAAATAGGGAATGCATTGCCGAAACCTAGGATCTTCTGCATACAATCGTAAAGTCCGGTATTCAGACGCAGGAATTTCACGAGGTCGCTCATCATATCTTCCTCCTTGACCTGTGGGAAATAGCTGTGGGAAACACCGAGCTTCCAAACTTTCCTCCCAAACACTAATGGGACTCCCTTTGGCTTGTTTCATTTGAAACAACTCAATAGCATTCCCCATGACTTCCTTGGAATGCAAAGGATGAACACTATAATGTTCATATATTTCTTCACTTTTAGAGGCCTCTACTTTCTCAATTTGGCCAGCACACAAATCGCTATCCTCTTCATCACTTACTTCCTCTTCTGCAACATATACATTCTTATAGTACTTATTATTTTTCTTCAAATACACTGTTGCCTTTTTGACTTTCCTAACATCCACTAAATCTTGCCATATTTTCTTATTCTTTGTCGGAACCCCATTAACCAAGATAACCAGAGGTTCCTCTTCCACTTTTTCTATTCCAATTGTGTTAATGTTTTTGTTTAAATCTAGAGGCAAATAAACAACTCTTCCCTTTAATCCTCTCTGCAAATCTGCTGGAGGCAACTTCCCTGTCTTTGGCTCCATTCTTACAATAGCCTGAAAGGGATGGATACTTTGAATCAAAATAGATTCATAAGTATTTAAATCCTTCAATTCAGAAGGAATCTCAACCAATTCCAGATTATTATGAACTGCCCTAGCAGGCATCTGGTTTTGGTTTAATTTATTACAACAATAAGTACACACACGTTGATCCGATCCCAAATCAAAATAATTTTCTACCATCAAGTATGTGGCAAAATCCTTCCATTCACTATTATTTTCCCTTTCACTTTTTGCATATAAATCCACTACCTTAGTCTGATTCTTATAATAAGTGCGTCGACAACATACACAAGTGAAATTAGGCCTCTCACTTGATTTCATCTGAAACGTGGCAATTTCCTTCTGAAAATTATCTGTACTGGAAACCTGTACATTATCTTCCACATTACCCTCTACTTCAGGGTCAATTTGAACATTCTCATCTTTACTACCAAAGTAACAAAACTCAATTTCTTCACAAAGATTCTTCACATCTATTTCAGAACCATGCAAAAGAGCAGCACATAACTGTTTAAGCATAATTGCTGGACTCTTAGCATAATACAACATTCTCACTAATTTTCTCACTTTATTATGATGCACTGCTAGCATCCTGAAATGATGAAAAACACTCTGGCATACTCTCCTGGAAAGACAAGCCAGTGAATGACCACGCAAACCTGTCATTTGTCTCACTCTGCAAGGATCTAAATCTTGCAACAACTTCATTTTCTGCTTCAAACTTTTCTTATTAAATGTCCGTATAAAATCACAAAGCAAATTGATGGAAACCTGTCGCACACTGCAAATAGAACTACACTTCCAAATGTACACAGGACCCTTAGGACGTCTTCCTAAAACCTCATCACTTAGCGCCTCTTCTGTCTCTGTTGTCACAAGTTGTTCTTTTTCAACTGGACAACCATCCTTCACTTCATAAGCTCGACCACTGATGTCAACTGCATGCACCAAATCATTATCCTGAAAATAAGTCTCCTCATTAAAAAATGCCTCAGAACTTGAACTATGCATCCATTCTCCAGAAAAAACTTCACAAAAGTTAGTACGATTTACTACTCTCTTCCATCTACTTTTTGTTTTGAAATCAGAAATTACCTTGCTTAGTTTCCTAATTCTATTGATTACCAAAATAAACAACTTTCGCTTGATTTCAAAAGCATGATCAATAATTTTCTCTACATTTTTCTTCTTCCTATAAAATGCCGCTTTCTGTTGGCCTTTCTTTTTAATATTTTTCAATAAATTAACTAATATCCTATTACGGAACATTCGTTGTCGAATGTCCCTAAACTGTTGTTTCCTTCTACTATCATGCACAGAGTTATCTCTTCCTCTACCAGTAACATTTGTGATGTGTCTCTCCTTTCCATTTAAATTACTTTTCTTTTTGTGAACAGACACATTTTTTTGAGCAAAATGTTTTTTACTACAAATATTTCTTAAGAATGATTTCGTGCTCTTACCCGGACCTTTCTTGGTGTTTTGACAAGTATTTGGGGAAGAGGACTGCTGCAATAAAACATCATCCTGCTGTCTTTGACGTTTTCTAGCCTTTCGTATTCGACCTCTGGAAGGCATTTTCCAAACTATGAAAGAATCTGCAGTTGAATCTGTGAAAAAATATAATATAAAATGTTATTAACCACTATTACCAAACAGTAAATAAATAACAGTCATCTAAAACTTAATGCAGTACTAATTATTTAACATAGCAAATATTTTCCACCAGCACTGCATCACAAAAATGACACTCAATGGTACAAAACAGGCATACAACACTCATAAATCACTCCCTAATATTTTAAATCATTAATTCAGGATGACGATAAGATGTAGCCTATCTAAAGGTTTGTTTAGGCCCAGATCTTTGGACTGGGGTGAATGTGTGTCATTGATCCACATTCAGTCCATCACCTGTTTTGTTTATTTGAGGTGAAGCCAACACATGGTTGCAGATAAGATTTTCACTGAAAAAAAACCAAGGTAAAAAAACATGTGAAGGCCTACCAATGAAGTAAATCATTAAATGAAAACCAATACATTTCTGGAAATATGCACTACTAGTGCTTCATAAGATGTTTTGGGTCATATTTATAAGTTATTTGAGTATCTAGTATGCTATTTTACATTCTTCATGGTGCAAATTTATTGTAAATACGCTCCCACCTGCGGTTGGCAAATTTAGATTTTGATTATGGGAGTTAGATAGGCATGTTAATAATTTCCCAAAAATGGTATATAACCCCAAACAACCTTTGAAGCAAATGCTCTTAGCCATGTTATCCACCTCCCATTGGATAACATGGCTAAGAAGTGCTTGCAAATGTGATAATAAAAGGCCTGCAATGCATGAATATCGCAGAAAAATCAGCGATATTCATGCATTTTCCAACAAATGCTCTTAGCCATGTTATCCACTTCCTATTAAATAACATGGCTAAGAACTGCTCAGGGCCCCATGTGGAACGCTTTCCATTTAAAAAGGGAAAAATAACATCAAAGACACTAAAATGCCTTCTAAATATGAACCCAAACAACCTATGAAGCAATGTGAAAAAAACGGCCGCAATGCATGAATATAGCAGAAAAATCAGCGATATTCATGCATTTTCCAGCAAATGCTCTTAGCCATGTTATCCACTTCCTATTAAATAACATGGCTAAGAACTGCTCAGGGCCCCATGAGGAACGCTTTCCATTTAAAAAGGGAAAAATAACATCAAAGACACTAAAATGCCTTCTAAATATGAACCCAAACAACCTATGAAGCAATGTGAAAAAAACGGCCGCAATGCATGAATATAGCAGAAAAATCAGCGATATTCATGCATTTTCCAGCAAATGCTCTTAGCCATGTTATCCACTTCCTATTAAATAACATGGCTAAGAACTGCTCAGGGCCCCATGAGGAACGCTTTCCATTTAAAAAGGGAAAAATAACATCAAAGACACTAAAATGCCTTCTAAATATGAACCCAAACAACCTATGAAGCAATGTGAAAAAAAACGGCCACAATGCATGAATATAGCAGAAAAATCAGCGATATTCATGCATTTTCCAGCAAATGCTCTTAGCCATGTTATCCACTTCCTATTAAATAACATGGCTAAGAACTGCTCAGGGCCCCATGAGGAACGCTTTCCATTTAAAAAGGGAAAAATAACATCAAAGACACTAAAATGCCTTCTAAATATGACCCCAAACAACCTATGAAGCTCTAACAGTACATATCCTGAAATTTAATTCATTTCAAAATTCGTTTTTAAACACAGCATATAAATCAATTGTATACCTGCATTCATGAAGAAATAACTAAAAATGTCCTTGAGACACATGAAAGTGTTTTCTGGAATGCCCTAGCACCATTTTTGGGACACTATTAACATGGCTAGGTAACTCCCATAATCAAAATCTAAATTTGCCAAGCACAAGTGGGACCGTATTTACAAGACACTTGCCCCATGAGGAACACTTTACATTTTAAAAGGCGAACACAACATCTTAGACACTCAAATACCTTATAAATATGGCCCAAAACAACCTATGAAGCTCTAGCAGTACATATCCAGAAATGTAATTGATTTCTTAAATCGTTTTTAAAAGCAACATATCTGTTTCAGCTTACATAACAGACCATGAAATGGCCTCCATGTATTACAATATCTTGTGTTACTGCATGCCAGAATGTTACACCAAATATGCAATTATAATTTCTCTATGAAACTAATTCTATTAGTATATCACTAGAGACAAAACCACATTTTAAAAACACAGCTTTCTTCATCATTTTCTCCTTAAATCATACTATTCTCTATCTAAATTAAATAAATCTTTTCTCACCTTAGCAAATATTTTTTGAGTTTTGAAAACAGTCTCAGAAATACACCAAATTGTCTTCAGCAGAAGAAAAAGGATGCACTCCAAAGGCTGCAGCTATTGAAAGCACAGAAATACAGATATTCTTTTCACATATCTCTCATATTAGCCAATCATACCTCTTCCCTCACTTTTTTCAAATCAAAACCCTTCCCCCCTCTGCCCTGTCTGCCTTGTTTCCATAGCAACCACCTCCTGGAAGACCTCTCATGTTTGCAAATTCACACAACAATGTTTCAATTGAACTCTGAACTCTCAGTGCACCTGCGTATCCAGTGCAATCTTTCATTAATTGTTTCTTCCTTGACCATTCAAATTACATCTTTCAAAGAACACATCCATGCACCCTAACTTTCTGTTTTCAGAAATGGAAATGCACCAATCACTGCTAATGAATCATTAGCATAGTAAAACCACAGTTTTTTTTCTTTAGAAACTCCTACTGTTTCAACTGCCCTTTCATTACCACTTCATCTGACTGCAGAACAACCTTCTTCCACCATGTTTAACGTCTGGATTGTTGGACATAGTTACATCCACTGGGCTCAAAGGTATGCTGAGAGCAGAAATTTACACAACCTCAATTTACAAGATGTGGAAATTAACTGGTTGGGCCAAAGAGGATTAAAATGTCACCAATTGATTCCATTGGTGAAAACCTTTATGCATTTGCCAAAACCTGACCTGTTAATAGTGCACTGTGGAGGTAATGATTTGGGCACTTTGACAGGGGTAGGTCTGGAAATGCTTTTAAAGGACACCTTGGAGCAATTAATGGCACTTTTTCCTCAAACTGCCTTGGTATATTCCAATATATGCCAAAGACAGAAATGGAGGTGGTCCAACCAATTTTGTCCACAAATTGAGAAAGCGAGGAAGCATGTAAACAAATCTGTTTCAGCTTACATGAGAGACCATGGAATGGGCTCTCTGTACAACAATAACTTGCGTTACTACATGCAAGATATCTACAGAGGAGATGGAGTTCACTTCTCAGATGAGGGCAACAGAATTTTCATTCTGAATTTAAGACTGTGCATTGGTACCTACTTATAAGTACCTAAATGTACCATAAACCCAAAAGCTCTTCTCAGAGCTACCCTACATCTGATCACTCACAATTATTATTTTTCTCTAACTTTTTTCACTAATTTTCCACAAATTTCGCTCCCCGGAGCGCTACCCGGTTCGCTAACCGAAAGCTAACCTCGCGGAATTTTTTAAAAAAAAGTTTTTTTTCCGCACATATAAGCCTCCTCAGCCACGCTCAGAAAACCTAGGGGGTCAAGATAAGTCTACCATGACCCCTTCTACCCATTCTAAACATTATTTGCCCTCCATCTTGTATCTTAATGCGAACGAAACACAAAATGGTGGACTCCCGTGACGCTTAAGGTTCGCTAACCGGGCAGCTTCCCGGAAAGCGGTCCTAAAAAAAGGCGGGAAAGTAATTTACAGAAAAACGACTAGAGACACTCTCACCAAATATAGATTAGCTCATACTACATAACAATCCCTTCCATTCTCACAAATTTCATTGAAATTCCATTTAGCCATTTAGCCTGTAGACCTCTCCAAGTACCGTGAGGTAAATTACTTCACAAAACACATCTGAATTGTTGGAATTGACAACCAATGAAAATGTTACTTTCATTTTCTACTTTTATTACCTGACATTTGATTGGTTATATACCTGTATATATATAAAGGGAGAGAAGGAAACACAGCCATTTTGACTACTACTTCTTGTTGTACCTCCTATTTCAAAAGCTTCAAAAAACTTCAACTTCTTTGTGAAGGTAAGTTATAATTTAATATATTGTGCACTATGACTTAATATAGTAGACTTTTTCTGCTAGATATACACTATCCCTCTGTAGTAGTAATGTATTTAGATAGACTTCTCTGTTATAGTTATCAATGGAGTAAGGCTTGTCTTGGTTAAAACACATACACTTTTTTATAGTCCTATTTCCACTCTCATACTATACACTGCCAAAAGATAAATTCACTGATAAAAACTGCCTATCTAAAATTAATCCCAACAGTGCCCTATCTCTACTAATATATATTTTCTTATTCAAAATTTCAGGCAAAATGGAAGGCGAACAACAAGTTTCATTTTCGATTGAACTGAAGAAGAGCAGCCAAGATAAACTTGATGACTTTATGGATGACAGTAGAGACCACGAACTTCTACAATGTGTTGAAGCAGTAGACAACTTGCTTCAAAATGAAAAACAATTACACCCTATAATAAATTATGACATTTCTGACAATGAAATGTTAGAAAATGTAATAAAGTATGAAACACAATCATAATAAAAAAAAAAAATAAACAAAGAAAACAAAAAAAAACAAGAAAAACAACAAACAATTAACATACAGTATTAGAAAAGTCTTTCATTCTTTTATCCATAAAGTTCGCTGCCCAGAAAGCTATCCGGTTCGCGAACTTGGCGCTTACCACGCAAAAAAAAATTTTTTTTTTTGGACCCTCCTAGGCCCTTTTAAAACCTCCACATAAAACCTAGGGGGTCAACGAGGATCTACTATGCCCCCTTATGGTAATTTCCCCCTTTGTTTTGGCCTCCTCTTGTCTCTCGATCCTACCGAGAGACAAGATGGCGGCCGCTCCGGACTGTTTAGAATGTTGACAGACACCGGAGGGCCAATCAGCTTCTCATCGCAAAGTTCCGTTACGCGAAAGGTTCGCTAACCGGATAGCTGCCCGGAGCGCTGTTACAGATATATATCTTGATTTAAACGTTAATTTCTCAAAATCCACTGAAGCACATATATTGAGACCTAGCAAAGGCACATCAGGCTAACAGTCCCTACAATTTTGCCAAGTTTCGTGAAAATCCATTCAGCCGTTCGGGCTAAAAGTGAGTCCAACCGCCCTATGGAAAATAACATGGGAAAAACGCGTTTTGGGACCCCCCTTTTTTCTCGGCCCCCCCTTGACGAACCCCCCCCAAATTTCCAGGAGCTGCTCAGAAACAAAATGTGCCATTTTCCTGAAAATTTCAGCCAATTCCGTCCACAAACGCCAAAGTTATTAGGCATAGAATTTTCAAAAGTCCCATAGAGAAAAAATCCTAACTATATATACCTACTGGCTATCGCCAGTAGGTAATATATATATATATATATGTATATATAGTTTAACACAATTATTAAACATACATATTTAAAATTACATTAAACATGAAAACCATATATATATCTATTTACATGCATGTATATCTCTCTCTCTCTCTCTATATATATATATATATATATATATATATATATATATATATATATATATATATATATATATATATATTATATATATTTATTTACTTATATATTATATATATATATTTGTATATGTATGACTCATAACATATTCCTCTTTGAGGACAAACTCTACAGGCAGACCTCTGGCACGGCGATGGGCACCTGCTTTGCCCCCAGCTACGCGTACTTGTTCATTGGCTGGTGGGAGGAGCAGGTGCCCAGGAGCTGTAAGATTGACCTTGATAATGGGAGGGTGGTACACTGGTACCGCTATATTGATGATTTATTCATCGTGTGGCAGGGTATGAGGAACACGGCGAAGAAGTATATTGAATGTCTTAATGACAACCACTTCAATGTACACCTATCAGGGACAAATAGTGGGGTGGCAGCCAACTACTTGGACCTACGGGTGTACATTGAAAATGGACAAATCCACACTTTGCTATACAGGAAGGAGACAGCGGGTAACTCCATCCTCTTCGCAAAAAGTGGTCACCCACCAAAGCTCATTAAGAGCATCCCCTATGGGGAACTCTTAAGGATCAAAAGAAACAGCACACAGGACCGGGAATTCGAGGCGGCTGCCTCAGAATGCCTGGACCATTTTCGCCTCAGAGGCTATGAGGAACCACTACTGCAGAGTACTTTGAGGAGAGTTAAGAGGATCCCCAGGGCGGGCCTCCTTAAAAAGAGGCCTGTCGCTACCAATACTGTAGAGCAGAGTAAATTCAGAATGATAACACCTTACTCTCTCGGAGCCAGCAACCTAAAGGCAATGATGCGCAAAAATTGGCACATCCTGTTGACTGATGGTGTGCTAAGAGAAGACCTGCCACCATACCCGCCAGTGACCTTTAGCAAGGCTAGGTCACTGGGGGATATGCTGGTACATAGCCATCTAGAGGTACCTACGTCGAAGCCTAATACTCTTAAGGAAATGAGTGGGTTCTATCCCTGTGGGAACTGTAAGGCGTGTGCAACTAGCCGGAGGATACTGTATTATGATATCCCAGATGCAGGGAGGGCCAACAAAATACTCAAATTCATCACATGCAGCACCACCTATGCAGTGTATTGTTTAGTAGGTCCATGTGGTCTGCGCTACATCGGTAGTACCATCAACCAGCTCAAGCTGAGAGTGTTAGAACATCTCCAGGCCATAGATAGGGTAGATCCTTCTTACCCAGTAGCCTGGCACTTCGCAGAGTACCACAAGAAAGATAGGAACAAACTACAATTCTTCGGGCTGGATCATGTTCCAACAATCCACGAGGTGGTGACAGATTAAGACGGTTGAGACGCCTAGAATATAGGTATATCATTGACTTATCTACCAAGTACCCAAAGGGTCTAAATAGTGGGGAGGATATGGCAGTCCACTTAGGAAAATGAACTGTATTCACTACATTAGATCTAGACTACTGCCTATCCATACCTGTGATGCGACTTATAACTGTGATTCATTACTGAGACTTTTGTTGTGACTTATAGCCTTGATTAATTACTCTGATTAATTATGTCTTGAGAAAAAGTGCTTTTATGATCACTCTTAGGATTACCCTGTATTTATTGTATGAACTCTCTCCTTACTCAGATCTGTCTGTTCTATTAAACTGTATTTTATCTTATTTTACTTTAATTTCTACTCTTCCTGTGGCAGGGGCTAAGTTGATTTGCTAACGCGGTTTTTCCTCTTTCAATTGATGCTGGGAATTATGTAATTATGTATTACATCTTTATAGCGTTTTCCTGCTTATGATTATAACACCGGCATGCATATTGGTATTTTTCCCATGATACATGTTCCCCAAGGGATATTCGCCGATCCACAGCTTTATGTTATGAAATTGTACATTTATTTAGGAATGCCCATTTCATTTTCGCCATTTTACCGATCAACGATATTATTTTGTTAGGGTTCTCATTCTGGGAAACCCGTTCCAAAATGGCGCCACTATTAGCTATGGTTGGGCTGGTCCCTTGTTCATGTTTGCCATTGCAACACAACTTTATTAGGAGCTCTGTGTTAAGGTGGTCAGTAACACTGACAAAGGCTAACGCCGAAAAGCGTCTTGTTTATCTGTAATTAAAAAGTTTTCAATGCTACCCCCGGAGTGCTGTGCTCCTTTCCGACGGAGAGGATTTTGAGCGTCATATATATATATATATATATATATATATATATATATATATATATATATATATATATATATATATATTCACTGAAAAAACTATAGGTTTCAGGCACGTTATAGTTAGGAATTAGCATTAAAAAAGCCTTAGAAATTCACTGAAAAAACCATAGGTTTCACACATGTTATAGTTAGCTGGGCATTTCACTCATACAAAACCTTTGAACTTCCCCCGTTATAGTTAGTTCAGCTAACTATAACTTGCGCGCCTGCAATGCACTGCTGATGACGTCACATATTACATCACTCATGACATGGTCAGTGACATCACTCATGACATCACTGATGACATCTCAAATGACATCACTGATGACATCACTGATGACATCATCCAGTGAATGTGTGTCTTTCTGAAAAACAAATATTTTTTATATATGTAGATCTAAAGGTTGATGGAAGAATAAATGGGTAAATAAGTGTCTAAATGGATTTTTTTTGTAAAATTGATTGTATAACTGACTTATTAAGTATATTTTAGTGAATACATGTATTAGCGAGTAATGTTTAAATATGTAAATATCTGTATCAGTGTCTCACTTTGTGTATAAGTGGCTGCATGGGTTGGTGAGTGTCTATATGGGTTATCAGTTTTTTTTTAGAATCAGAATGAATGTCTGTATGGTTTGGTGGGGGGTATTACTTAGCGCACAGATGCATGAATGACTTACTCACTGTTTGTATGTGTTTTGAAAACAGAATGTGTGCAGGACTGTATGGGTGGATGAGTGTGTGTATGGGTGTGTTAGTGAGTGAATGACTGTCTCAATAGTATCTTTATGAGTAACTACATATGTTTTAAACTAGTATATGTGAGTATTGATGTATATAAGTGAGTATACGTGAAAGTGAGAGATTGGAAGAGTTCCTGTATAAATAATTATGTGTTTCTATAAGTGTTTGTTTAAGAGAGTAGGTATGTGTACGTTTCTGTAAAAGTAAGTGTAGTGGTGTGTGTATAACTGTATATGCAAGTAAATGGATGTTTGATAGTTTATTTCCATGTGTGAGTATGTGTGTGAGTAACTCTATGGATGAGTATCGGTGTGTAACAGGATGTATAGGTGTATGAGTACAAATGATGGGTGAGTACATGTATGAGTGACTATATAGAACTGTTGGTGAATGAGTGGGTGTGTATGTAGATGTTAGAATTACCTAATAGGTTGTTGTAACTGGTATTGGTATCTCCATTTTGAAAAAAATTATAGTTTCTATTTTTGAATGTGTGTATCAAAGGTTATATTAGGGTAAGAGGAGGTCTGCCACTCTTTCACAAGGATGATGTCATCAGTGATGCCATTTAAGATGTCAGCAGTGATGTCATGAGTGATGTCACTGACCATGCCATGAGTGATGTAATATGGCAGTGCATTGCGGGTGCGCGAGTTATAGTAAGCTGAACTAACTATAACGGGGGAATTTCAAAGGTTTTGTATGAGTGAAATGCCCAGCTAAATATAACATGTGTGAAACCTATGGTTTTTTCAGTGAATTTCTAAGGTTTTTTTAATGCTAATTCCTAACTATAACGTGCCTGAAACCTATGTTTTTTTCAGTGATTTCAAATATTTTTTAAATGCTAATTCCAACTATAACATATGTGAAACCTATGGTTTTTTCAGTGAATTTCTAAGGTTTTTTAAATGCTTATTCCTAACTATATATATATATATATATATATATATGCACTGGAAAACTAAACCCCCACTTCCCTTACAAAGAAATGGAAAGTTTGCATATCTGCATCCTCTCTTATTTTTCACTTTATTCATTTTCAGCCCAATCAACACATCATCCACAAATACACACACCTACTTACTGCCTTTCTTGGCTGCGCTTATCAATTCTTCTTCTTTAATTCCAATTCAAAGTCAAGGCCCTTTATTCAGCCTTCTTCCTAACTACTTCCCATCAATAGCAGTGGGTAATTTCCACACTTCCATCCTTTCTTCCGTCCTTACTACCGCACACTATGTGTACTTTAAGCACTAGCTTGCTTCCTTAGATGTGCTACTCGTTTCTCTTGCTCCCACTGCAGAATCCAACACCCTATCTGTATAATGAGCTGGAAATCCAATGATTCTCTTCACTGACAAGGCAGTGGGTAGTTTGTGTGTCTCCAACCTTTCTTATTTTTACCTTTTTCATTTTCCACTCAATCAACACATCATCCATGCATACACACAACTACTTGCTGCATGCATTAGCTGTGATTATCAACTATTCTTCTATTTCATATACCTATTCAAAGTGCAGGCCTTTATCGAACATTTTTATCGTAACAAGTCCCCCAGCCGAAGACATTGTAAATTTGCATGCTTGCTCCCTTTCTTGGCTGGGGTTATCAATTATTCTTCAATTTTATATTCTGATTCAAACTCAAGGTCCTTTATCAAGCCCTTTTGTTGTAACCACTGTTGCAGGAATTCTGCTCCTACACTGAACTGTGCATACCAACTTAGGACCTCAATGAATTACGGTGTACCAAAACCCACCTTAGTACCCAACCCCCCCTACCAGACTAGCAATCAGTGACTCATTGGTTCTTCGTCCTATAGCAAAAACACCGACTAGTCAACCCAGAACATGCTACTTAGATTACCTCATGTAAGGTAGATAAAAGAGCACTCTTTCATTATAGTCTTACACCAGTCCAAAACAAGGATTAAATAAGGACACGTGCAAGTTTGAAATGTTTATTTCTAACGCCGTAATCTCATGCACAGTACCTTAGATAATACAACTAAACATATTATCAGAAACACAGTTGTTAGCATTGTTACTATTCCATAAAATACAAAGTGAGAAAGCATCTTATATTGCTAACGGGGAAACAGGTTTAAAATATACCTACATCTCACCCTCCCTACCTGCCAGGTTAGTTTATAACTACAGAAGGTCTCATAGGATTACATGGACGGTCCCATACCTCTGGTACTCAGCAGTAGTGGATCACATTGACTTCTGCACAAACTGTCAGGATACCAATGTTCTCCAACTGTGTCTAATTATGCCTCCGCAATAGATTAATATACGCACCAGTTTCAGATGTGGCCACACCTGCATATGTGTTATAGGTCGAACGTGCGAGGATCATTCCGAATAACAGACACAGTATCCAAGATAACCTGGATGTTCCATGCCCTCGGGGAACATCCATTAGGACGCAGTGTTTACACCGCACTACCATTACAACGCTGGTTTTACAACAAAAGATGTTACCACGACTTGCGCTGGAGGGCGCTCTAGGCTAAGGAATAGTAAATTTACTATTCCAACTCCTTCCCTACTGTACGTAGGCTGTTGTTGGAATAGTACATTTTTCTATTCCTAAGTCCAGCACCCTACAGCGCAAGTCGTGGTAACAACTTGCGTTGTAAAACCAGCGTTGTAATGGTAGTGTGGTGTAAACACCGCTTTGTATTGACATACAACCATGCTCTCACTATACACACTAAACTAGCGAGGCAGTCTAGAAATGTAGCATAACAAATTATTCTCATGTGAAACAAAATACTCAACCTTCTCTATACAATATCAAAATTGCATGTCGTGTGCAAAGCAGAGCAGTAAAGCAAAAATGGCGTTTAAGCTTCTAATGAACCCATGCTCACGGTGTGAGTGCAAGGCTTAGCCCATGACACCCTCCCTCGATAGAACCATATGATATAAACGTGGGCGAACTAGGAACGCAAAGTCCAAGCCTGGAAAGCAGAGTCAAGTTCAAATTTACATAAAAAATTATTCGCTGTTTGATAGAAAACAGTAATTAAATAATAAAGAATAGGTAGAAAAATCAAAGAGTCTTAATCCAACAGTGTATAAGCACAGTATGTAGCAACAGCCTCTAAGAGGAAGTCATTGTTCTCATTCAACCATCCAGTTCAATGGTGGGAATGAACATACATGTTCCTCAACGACCGGAGCCTCTATCACCATCGGAGGAAAACTCAGGTCATCTTTAATGTAACTGCATGCCAAGAAGTCATGCGCCGCTGCAAAAACATTCCAATGTCCCATTATTCCATGTATCGCTGCTAAGGCCATAATCCCGCCGCCAGAACAGTCATGAACCCCTAAGGGGCTCATCAGCAGGTCATAATCCGCGTTGGGAGACACCGTACTGCAGAGACACAAATCCAGGGCCCAGTCGAAATCGCAGCTCAGGCAATGGAAAACAGGTTGAACGCATGTGAAAAAGGGGAATCGAAACGATTATCCATACGCTGCACTCAATATAGCCAGAGGCAGCGCTCTGTAATAACTAAGCATTCGGTTGTGGAGCAGCAACAGCCGAGAAATATTGTTGTGTGCTTGAGGATGTGCATCCATATTTAAGTAAACAAATTAATAGAAGCACACCGGCAACTAATGCGAGTATTAAGAGGAATCCACCAAAGATGCTGGAAAAAATCGAATGAAAAAATGCAGAAAAGACAGCAAATATAGTTTCAAAAGAACTCACAAGACCACTGCTTCTAACTTTAAAAAAGTAAGGTAACCCCGTAGTCAAGGACGGATTAAAGATACTCTGAATTACAAAGGCATGTCTGTATTTAATAAATCATACACTTCTGTGCGGGTGTTTACTACATGAAGGACAAATGTTTCTCTAGCAGATGTAAGAGCGATCTCTTTTTGAGACAATAGCGCTCTTATACGGCTCACTTGGTTGACTCTTCTTTCAAGGTCGGAATCGACGGCCAGATGGAAAGATCCAGCTTCCCATGCAGAGGAGTAAACACAACTTTTTTTTAGCAAACCACACGCTCAGTTACCGTAATCATGTAACCGATGCCTGGTAACATTGCACAACAATCTGCATTATTTCAAATTAAATAACTCACGTTTCCAGTGAACTGAACGATGGGATGATAGCAGGTGGCGCAGTGCCTTTTCAAAACTCAAACCAAATTAGGCGCATCTTGATTACAAGAGCCATGCAATTGTATGTGTCTACAAATTAAGGAGTAATGTGGTGCTATTGTGCAATCCTCGCCATTCACATAGACTTCTTGTCCCTCCCTCAGACACCTTTATGTAAATCCTAATAACCAAGCTTAATGGAGATAACCGCTGCCTAAACATCCATATCTGCCTCTAGCATAGTATTACATACAAACCTCAAACTTAAACAGGCTAAAAAGTAACGTTATGATACCATGGATAAGCCACACAGCTGAATCGAATTTCCAATGAGTGACCATTTCTACCCATTCTCATAGTGCGCCCTGTGCTCTGATTTGACAGTGAGCGAGTGATCCCACCATAGTTTGTACTGCTAATCATTCTCAGCATACACTACGAATACGCTTTCACGTTACGTGTCGCATCAAAGCTTCTGTGTGACGTCATGTACGGTGCCCCGTACGCAAAGACGCAAATGTTTTTAATTGTTTAAAACATATATTTATGTATTTATTGAACATACTAACAGAACACATTATCTAGGATAATTATGAAAACATTTTTTTAAAGTTCCAATAATCCTACATTACTTTGAAAAGCAATTACACCAATCGCGATGAAAAGTCATGCGTACTCGCATCCTAAGAACACCTTAATAACAGCGTAACAATACGCAAAGCCATGTGACTTTAAAAGAAGACATTTCATTGGTTCATAACACTTCCTATTACAACTGTTGAAACTTCTGTCCCATTTTAAAAATTCTACTTTGACTTTCTAAAAAGAAACATCTCTTCTGAGAATCTTGTCAAAAAGAACGAAGTTTACCATATTAACAGCAATGGACTTTTCTTCCAGCCATTCTTCAGAAGAATATTTCATTCCTAAAGAAACTCCAAAGAAGAGGAAAGAAGATCTAATTTGGCAGTTTTTTACTTTTTCAGAAGGGCAAAAAAAGGTTAATGATCCAAAAGTAACCTGTAAAATTTTCCAAACTCTTTCAAGGGGTGATCCATCTCAAAAATACTCCTTTAGCACAGCAAATATGGAGTGACACGTAAAGAACTTACACCCCAACAACTTTGCTCGAGCTGCAACAGAGAGGTTGAAGGACAACCCACCTGCTACTGCACCAAGCACTTCAACTGCTGCACCATCATTTTCAGCACACAGTCCACGCACACAAATTCATCCTGATTTTGCTCAAGTTCAAATTCTATACATTTATTGCAATAAACTTTTGTGTTATGGGAAACAGTCTATTGACCTGATAAATCGCAGGAAGCAGGAGCATCACTGTCCTCAACATTATGTTTTTATCCATTCTTTTCTTCCTGTTGGACACTACCAAGCCCCCCATTATAGAAAAAAATTGCCCCGGATTTGGCCCCCCCAGGAGTTAATTAGGAATAAAACAAACTTCTCGGTTTTTTTTCCTTTTCCACCGCGTACGAGTACAATATGCGTACAATAGGGGTTTTTTATTTTTAAAAAAAATCCGCCTAAACATCCATGTGAGACCCCCTGAGCAGGTCTAGAGGGTCAACATGTTTCTACCCTACCCCCTTTCGTTATTTTTCAACTTTGTTTTACTGTTTTCTTGTGACTCGGTGCTACAGAGGCACAAGATGCCTGCCAACACTTCCTGGTTTGGAGTGTTGACAGACAGTTGGCATCCAATCAGCATGCAGCTCGTGCTCGTAATTGTACGGATTTCCGTACGCGTGCTGTATTTCTAGGCATGGGCGGATTTTGCGGATTGGCAATCCGCGAATTTGCGGATTTGCGAATTTGCGGATTGTGAAAGGGGTCAGAGAAAGATCAGTTCAGCAGATGAAGAGAAAGAAGCTCCTGGTCACAGGAACAGCACGGGTATTGCGCTCGTGAAAGTCAAGGATGCAAAGTCTATCCAGCATCACAGCTGATTTTCCACGGTAGATTTGGGAAGAAGGCACACCTGTCCAGCCTCGACGACGCTCACGATTGTTTTTGGGCTAATGAATGAGTCACTGAATTTGAGCATCAACTAGTTCGAGCGACCATGTGTGTGTTACTATGCAATCGCCCCGAAGGGCGCAGGGGTCCCTTGAGTGAGCTGTAACTATTTTACAATGGCGCCAGCAAGCTGCCAGCGCCGTTGTAAAATAGTTACAAAGTTAGCTTGCACAGGAAGCACTTAGATAAAATAAAGCAGCACCTGCTTCGTTTTATCTAGTGGTTCCTGTGCAAGCTAACTTTGTAACTATTTTACAACAGCGCTGGCAGCTTGCTGGCGCCATTGTAAAATAGTTACATGAGTGGGGGTTCAACTTTTGAACCCGTTACGTCCGCGGATTTTTTTTTTGCGGATTTTGCGGGAAATCCGCAAAATTCGCGGATTGCGGATTTCCCAAAAATCCGCAAAATCCGCGGGTGTAACGGATTTCCCGCTCATGCCTATGTATTTCGTCTCTAGATATCGCTATGATTTTACTTTTGATTTTCTGAACGGATTTACACCATCTAACAAAAAGCACAATCTACGAACCGAACTCTATCTCTCTGCCAAATTTGGTGTAATTCCGTTCAGCTGTTCGGGCTGTAGCCTGGCTAAAGGTCCCTAAGGAAAATTGCATGGGGAAAAAACCTTTTGGGACCCCCTTTTTTCTCAGCCCCCCCTTGATGAATCCCCCCAAACTTTCTGGGAAGGAGCGGAGAGGAGCAGGGCATTTTCTTGGAGAAATTCACGAATATTTGTCCACCAGCGCCAAAGTTATTCCAAATAGAATGTTGTGGATTTCCTATGGAAACTAGGTCCTAACTATAACTACCTACTGGCGACCGCTTTTGCTTATATGGTGTATATCCATTCAGTAGTTCCTGGGAAAATTACAATTAAAAGTGCATATATATCTATGGCCTCTGTGGATCCGTGCATCTTGCGCGGATTATAAGCGCACCGTCCCTCTCACGCGCTGAATGCTGATTGGCTGTCAAGTGATTGTCAACATTCAAAACCAGGAAGTGTTGCCAGCCATTTTGTGCTTCGGTAGAAGCAAGGATCTTGATATTAGTGGAACAAGTGTTCAAAACGTATAAAGGGGGAAGGTAAGAAATATTTTGACCCTCTTGACCTGCTTAGGGGGTCCCACAAGGACCCCTCGGGCCCAAAAAACTGTGAAATGTGCGCTGGGTGCATGGATCTGCCGTAAAAAAAAAAAAAACAAAGCGCGGGCTCCTGTGCTTGTTTAAAAAGTAGCTACGTGGGAAGGAGAAATCGCGGGGTCTAAAATATTGCATTTGAAGAGGGAGCAGAGAAAAAAGGGGGGTCCCAAAACGTTCTTTCCCCATGCAATTTTCCATAGAAACCATTCATCGCGGATACAGCCCGAAAGGCCGAACGGAATTACACCAAATTTGGCAAAGTGGTAGTCCTTGGTTCAGACTCGTGCCTTTTGCTCAAATGGTTTAAATCCGTTCAGTAGTTCCTGAGAAAATTACAATTAAAAGTTCATATATATCTTTGGCCTCGGTGGATCCGCGCATCTTGTGTGCAGTCTAAGCGCACCGTCCAGATCACGCGCTAATTGGCTGTCAAGTGATTGTCAACATTCGAAACCAGGAAGTGTTGGCAGACATTTTATGCTGCGGTAGACGCGAGGATCTAGAAATGTTATGTTATGTAATGTTATGTTAATAATTATTTCTTAAGCACACGTACACCCATAGGTTTCATGGTGCTATTTGTACGAGACACTAGGCACAGTTCCAAGCGTAAGCCTGTTGGAAAAGCCAGGTTTTTAAGGACTTTCGAAATGCCAGAAGATCATTGCTCTGTCTGATAGGTAGCGGAAGGGAGTTCCAAAGGGATGCGGCCAGATAGTAAAAACAGCTGCCACCCTGGCGTTTCTTCTTAAATAGAGGGACAGTTGCAAGGCCTAGGTGAGTGGAGTGTAAATTGCGCTGTGGCTTATAATTAGTGATAGACTTCCTAATGTATATAGGGCCATTGTCGTGTAGTGCCCTGAAAGTAATACAACCTGCTTTGAAAGTGATTCGCTGGGTCACTGGCAGCCAGTGGAGTTTTCTCAGCCCAGCCCTAATTGATTGCCACTTGGGTTGTTTCCAGATGAGCCTTGCCCCCTGGTTTTGGACCATCTGGAGACATTTTAATAGGCCAGTTGGAAGGCCCAAATAAAGGTTGTTTGAAAAATCCAGGCGGGAGAGTACAAGGGCTATTACTACTTGAATAAGTGCTGAGTGTGTTAATAGGAGGGCTATTTTCCTGATCTTTCTAAGTTGAAAAAAACTGGAAGAGACCACCGTTCCTACCTGTCCTTTAAGAGATAGATCTTCGTTAAAAATGATCCCTAAACTTTTAACCGAGTGGGTCTTTGTGGGGGGGACTCCCATATCAGCTGGCCAAAAATGCTGACCCCAGCTCCGTACGCTTTCCCAGGGCAAGATCAGTTCTGTCTTGCCCGGATTAAGTTTGAGATGATTAAGGGTCATCCATCTCTGTATATGTGACATAACAGCCAGGCATTCGGCGGCTGAATCCGGGGTGTTTAGGGGAATGATTAACTGAAGATCATCAGCATAGTTAAAAATAGTAATTTTATAGTTTCTTAAAGAATATATCAATGGACGGAGATATAAATTAAATAATAAAGGAGAAAGTGACAAACCTTGAGGTACCCCAAAGGTAGATGACATCCTGGGGGCTGTGAAAGTCCCTAATCTCACTGACTGTGTGCAATTTGTAAGTTCAGAGCGGGCCCCTGAGGCCGGCCTGCTCGACACGGTTAATTAGAATGTTATAGTCAACTGTGTCGAATGCGGCGGACAAATCAAGGAGCACCAGGGCCTGGTGGACGCCCTTATCTGCATTAGATCTTAACGTATCCTGGACAGCCAAAATGACAGTTTCTGTTGAGTGAGATGGTCGAAAACCCACTTGGTTTGGTTCTAGGTATTCAGAGTTTTCGATAAAATTGGACATACACCTAGATACATGAGCCTCAAGGAGTTTAGAAAAAAAAGGGAGAAGGGAAATAGGCCTATAATTGGCTGGGTCTAGGGGGTCTGCTCCCGGTTTTTTCAATAGTGGGATCACTGTGGCATTTTAAAAATTATCGGGGACCTTGCCTTGTAAAAGTGATTAATTTAAAAGGGAGAGGATTCCTGAAATTAGTGGGACAAGTATTCAAAAAGTATAAAGGGGCAGGTAAGAAATATTTTGATCCGCTGGACCTGCTTAGGGGCTCCCACAAGGACCCCTAGGGCCCCCCAAAAAATTATAATTTTTTTAAAAACAGATAAATGTTCGCTGGGTGCATGGATTCGCCGTAATAAAAATAAAAATGCAGCGCGGGCTCCTGTGCTTGTTTAAAAATTACCTACCTGGGATGGCCAAATCCCGGGGTCTAAAATATTCAATTTGATGGGGGTTCAGAGGGCCCCTGTAGCCGGGGGACCGCCATTCCATGGTGCCCCGGGGATTACCACCCTCCGGGGCTTTTTATATTTTGGGAGGGGGGCCGCGTGGTCTCCATTCTGGAGCAGTCGAAACCCTTGGGGAAAACCAGCCCCCAGGAGCGTCTCTTGCTGTGTCTCAGGGTGTCTACCCCCGGGACACTGCTGTTGGCTATGTATGAGTTGTAAAGGGGTAGGCCCGCAAAACTCATGGACCTGGGGCAATACGTAAGTGCTAGAAAAGAGTGGTCCGAGTTGAATAGATATACTTTACATTTATTTTATGTTAATATATATTTATAGACACCACAATTATATTTCACAATGGATATGCTTAGCGCAATGAGAGTAAGGTATGCAGTATTCAAAGATGAATTGTATTTAATCCATGTAAAGATGCAGTCATTATACTTGTTACTTATAAATCCTCTGTATATCATCGATGTAATTATAAAATCCTTACACAAATGGTGCTCTCAGTGAGGAAGGGAAAGGGGAGTGAGGAATATGTGAGGGACAAGGTAAAGGTGGTGTGACAATGTTGCATCACATTCAAATCAAAACGCCTTTACAATTAAGGTAGTAACAGTGTTCCCAAAACACATCACACACAGGTAAGATTGAATCGTTCTTTTATTCCTATGGCGTGTAGGATTTGGCGTAGTCTACGTTTCGACCCTGAGTGCGTTAAAGGGTTAGTCTTCCCTCATGTTGGGGTCTTCATCTGGACATAGAGGAGAGCCTGGAAAACATTGCGTTACCTAATATTAGTTTACTATGTGGTGAAGTATCTCTTTGATATAGACTAATTGTAGGGGTTACCTACATGGAAAGTGACGGACGGCGAGTCTTGCGTCACGTCTTGGGCTTGAGCGTGCTCCTGTTCGTATCTGAAATACATTACAATGCCTTGGGGATTACCACCCTCTGGGGCCTTTTTATATTTTGGGAGGGGGGCCGCGTGGTCTCCATTCTGGAGCAGTCGAAAACCTTGGGTTAGCAGCCGGTTTGCTAAGGGCTTGCCTCGTATCTCGTATGGGTTGCAATGTAGGCGTTCTCAGTGGCAAGGTAGGTGTTCTTATGCCAAGATAAAAAGGAAGAGGGAGGTATGACAACAGCGTTGTTTTTACAAGCGGCCCTAGATTTGAGGACCTATAGCAAAACTCTTGCTAATTGCGGTTTATGTTGGATCCTAACATCTGTTCTGAAGTAGACTTAAGCATGATTATTTTGCGAGGTGGATTGATATGTTAAGTCCACAGTCTTATGTTAACAAGCTTTTCACTTGCCAACATGAATTATCGCTGTATTTTCTTTGCGATAATGGGGGCATATTTACAAGGACAGCATTAAAATTGTCGTCGCTTTAGCGTTAGGAAAGTGCAGTTAAATCGGCCATAATAGGCTTAATAATAGGCTTTTGAAAATGTGTGAGAATTCCAATAGAAGCCCAGGTTTACACCAGAAAATTTTAACGCTGTCCTCGTAAATTTGCTCATTCCAGTCTCCTAATTTTACTGTAAAAATATCACCTACTATTAATTTTTATTCTTCCTCGGGATCCCATCCCATGGGTTACAATGTTAGGGACTGTGGTTGGAGGCCCAATGTCCCTACGGTCCCAGTTAGCTCCCTGCGTCCTTCGGAAGCCGCATAACTTTTGCACATGGGGACCTGCTAATATGCAGCTCCTCGCGGGGAAAAGCATTCTGCTTTGCATTTTAAAAGAGAGAGTAAGTAGGTTTTTGTGTTCTCTCTGTCAAAATGCAAACCAGGTTTGCTATGGCAGGGCGAGAGCCTTGGCTCTCACCCTGCCATAGCAAACAGCAGTGTTGAAAAATCTTCCTGTAAGATAACAAAGGATTTTGAAGTCCATTATCTCGGTTTTAGTTGTAGTTTGCTGCCGTTAAAGCAGCGATAATTTTAATGCCGTCTTTGTAAATATGCCCCTAAGTTTTGTAATGTTGACAATCCCGTCTCCCATCTAAATAGGCATGAAGTATTTAGTGAAGTGCATTGTGAATCGTGAAGCAACACTGTCTAATTGTGATCGATAAAGAATTTGAAGAGTTGTGTACTTCTTTTGCTCGAAATGTACATAGGGGCAGATTTACAAGTCCCTTGCGCCACTATTGCGTCACTTGTAACATGGGAAAAGTGACGCGAAAGTGGTGCAAGGAGGTTGTAAATCTGCTTCAAAGTGTTCTGTTGTCTGTTTGCTTTCCCCTCTGTCATGTAGAGTATCCTGGGTA
Organism: Lissotriton vulgaris; assembly: GCF_964263255.1. NCBI lineage: Eukaryota > Metazoa > Chordata > Amphibia > Caudata > Salamandridae > Lissotriton > Lissotriton vulgaris. Next base: position 382,536,736 of record NC_141697.1, read on the forward strand.
ATATAACGGTTGCTGTACAGCCAGTACCTTTCAACCCTACCCCCAAACTGCTTACTGTCTGTTACCATAGTAACAGTTTAGGGAACACTTAAGTGAGCAAACAGGTCACAAGTTCACCACACAATGTTGCTAATCCAAACAGTAACTGTGCTGGAGTTTTTTTAATTTTCCATAGGAACCGTTAATCGCAGCTTCAGACTTTGGTAAAGAGCTGGTAAAGAGTTAGCCTCAGTATTATGCTTCTAGTTTTAAACTTCATTTGCACTTTTTATTGTTTAATGTTCTCTAAGCATATGATTATCACAGTAAATAATAGTGAAATGTTATCAGAAAAAGATGTATACACTTTTTTTATTAACTTTTATTACAACAAAAAATAAATAACTAGAAACGTAACTTTAACATAACAATATAATAAATAACTAGAAATGAACTTTAACATAATAATATAATAAACAAAATGTGAGATGGACTCCAATGGTAGGAGGGTAGGTAACCTGCAAAAAAAAAATTAAAATAAGTGTTTAAAATGTGATCGATGTGACTGAATGAGGTCAAAGATCACAAATTAATATAACACTTGGCAATATTGGTTATATGCACGTCTTCATTGTGCTTGATACATGCCACCCCTCTCATAGGCCCGCGTTGAAGAGGTGTCTGTAGGGAAGTGCCTACTGCGTCAGATCTACAGTATGGTCCAGCAGGTCTTTAAAATGATTCAGAGATGAGACAGAATTAGGTGAGAGATCACGTCATTATGCAGGACAATATTCTTTATCTAGGCTGCTCTGCCTACCTTTTGTAAACACTGTTTTCAAAAGAGCTCACAACTTGAGTTCTGCTTTGTTTCTACACTGCAGACTGTATTAAATTCAGCCTTGATTTATTTATCTAGAGAATGGACAGCAGCGTCCATAACTTGAAAAGAGAAAGAGAAACAATGTGAGAGAGAGAGAGAGAAAGAGAGAAAAAACGACATTGAAGGTGTGAGAGAGAGAAAGTAATAGATGGAGCAGGAGAGGTAGTGTTAATACTGGAAAAAATCTTTGTGGCGCACCTTTTTGCCTCTGTTGTGTGTCCAAGTACGTGCCGGTTCATAGTGCACCCTCAAGTTTAGTGATCTGAAAGATAGTATAGAGTTAGAAATAGCACAGTACATACATCTGCACAAGTATATTTCTGCTTTATGCCTTTGGAAACTCATGATACTGTATTACATCATCTTCCACTGCAAGGTGGTGTCTGTGTGCTCTTTCTCCCAGAGTACTATAGCCCATGCACTCCCACTGCATAACGGTGAGCTCTCATTACTGCGTACCCAGACTGTTGCACCTCATTGACTCCCAGAGTCCGGAGGTGAGTGCCTTTTTTTGCGCACCCAGATTGTTCCAACCTATCCATTCTCACTGCCCGGAGGTAATTGTACATTCCTATGCAGTCAAGCTGATGCACACTACCCACTCTTTCCGCCCACAGGTGACTTCTCGCTGCTTCGAAAACAAGCTTCTTTGCTCACCTTGTGCCATTGGCGTGATTCAAAGAGGTTCCACCATGTGTCGAAGCAACTTTCTCAGGGGAAGTTACGATGGCCACGCATCATCGCAGAATCCTCAAGCATTGGGCTTTGGAGGTGTTGAGGAGGGGGCCGCCAATTTGCGAAACCCAACTGTTAAATAAAAAGGAAGATAAGATTGTGCGTCATTTCTTTATCAAAGGAGAGAGGAAGTGAGAGAGTGACTGATAAGAATATTCACAGCTCACCTTGCTGTCCCCGGTGTGTCTTCCACCACGTGCTGGGACATAGTGCACACTGAAGCTCTATATCTAAAAGATAGTAAAAGAAAGATGTTATGATTGGTAATTGTGACTATCTTAATGTGGAGTAGAATAACATCGCTCTTTCACACACCTTCCCTCACCTTCCTTCCCTCCCGATGCCATCAGTGTATCTGTCCCTATTAAACACATCTCGGGCAACCAGGTGGCACCATCCGCTCCCTGGTTCTCTGATCTACTTCGTAGTGAAAAACAAAAATGCCGTCGTATGGAACGCAGTTGAACTACTATGACGCTGATAAACAGATTCATAGGACAGCCCTTAGGTCCTATAAAGCACTTCTGGTGTCTGGGAAAAGTAAATATTTTAAATCTCAGATTGATTCTGCAAAATACTCTTCAAAACAGTTGTTCGCAGTCATAAATAAACTAACGGTTCCAAAGGCTCTGAACAAATCAGGTAGTCAACAGTTTGTTGATGATATGGCGTCCAATTTTAAAGATAAAGTGCTGGATATTGTTTGTAATTTTAAAAATTGCGTTGGCGCTTAGTCGGCCCCTACTACGCAGGTGGTAGTTGGCGGGTCAAGTAAGTTTCCTGAGTTCTCCCCTGTCTCTACTGATACAGTGAGCCATCTTATCTTGGCCTCCAAATCGGGCTCTCCTTCAGATCCGTGTTCATCAGCTTTTCTAATGGACTTATCGGACCTGGTGAGTCCTGTTTTAATGGACATTTTTAACGGAATATTTTCCTCAGGCATCTTTCCAATCATTTAGAAGGAGACCTCTGTGCTCCCGCTTCTCAAGAAATCTACCCTTGATGCTTCCATCACATCCAACTACCGTCCCATTGCGCGCCTTCCCCTTCCAGCCAAAATTGCAGACAAAATCATGGATATTCAATTGACTCAGTACATAGATGACAATGGGCTGCTGAATCACTCTCAGTTCGGTTTCCGTAAGGAACACAGTACTGAGACTGCACTTATTAAGGCGACCGAAGAAATTAGAGCGGTTATGGACGGGGGAGGTTCAGCAGCATTAATTTTGCTTGACCTCTCCGCCGCGTTCGACACTGTTGATCATACTCTCCTTATCCGCTGTTTAAAATCTTTAGGTGTGGAGGGCAAGGCATTGGCCTTGCTGCCTTCCTTTTTGGAGGAGAGGAGATCAACGGTGTCGCTCGACGGGTTCAACTCGGAGCCTTATGTGCTGCCTTGTGGTGTTCCACAGGGAAGTTCGTTGAGCCCACTGTTGTTCAATGTTTATGTCACCAAACTTGCTTTACTGATCAGAGACTATGGCTTCTCACTAACATCATATGCAGATGACTCTCAGATTGTGGTTGCAGCCCATAAAAAAAATGGCTTCCCGGCTGTGCAATTCCACAACTGCATGGCCGCCATTAACATCTGGATGAGTAGTCACTGCCTTAAACTCAATTCCGAGAAGACGGAAGTGCTGATTTTTGGCAATTTAAAACCTTCCTGGAGTAGTCTCTGGTGGCCTGCAGATATGGGCCTGCCGCCCATTCCAACAGCAAAGACAAGAAACCTGGGTGCTCTGGTTGATAACAGACTGTCGTTCATGCAACAGTCCAATGCCATTGTGTCTTCATCACACTTCCTGATAAAAAAATCAGGAAGATACTCCATTATATCCCGGCAGAAACCAAGAAAGTGGTTATCACTTCCTTGATTCAGTCTAAGCTGGATTATTGTAACGGGCTCTATCTGAATGCCCAGAAACAATGTCTGAGGAAACTGCAGGCAGTGCAGAACTCAGCCGCCCGCCTTCTGCTGGGCATCCCCGGCATAAATCCATCTCTGAGGAAATTCGGAAACTGCACTGGCTTCCAGTGGGGCAACGGATTAAATTCAAGGCGCTTTGTGTGGCTTTTAAGGCCTTGTCATTTAAAGGCCCGTTGTTCCTGCAGAAACTTTTTAGATGGTATCAGCCAGGCAGATCACTTCATTCCACATGTGCTAAATTACTTACTGTTCCAAAAATTCGGACTCTGCAGTGGGGAGGGCGCAGTTTTCATTACGGCACTTCTAAGCTGTGGAACCTGCTGCCATCCGAGATCTGGAATGCTAGCTCTCTCGTGAGCTTTAGAAAAGATTTGAAAACCTGGCTATTTCAGTGATGGGAGCTGGTGGGGGTTCTGCTTATGGTTCTAGCGCCGAGACACCATTTTGGTATTTGTGCGCTTTATAAATATCATTATCATTATCATTATCATTATCATTATCATCATCATTATCATTAAAAATACAACTATTTATACGGTTCCAACTTGTTTAATAGGTTTCGATTTATGAAGAATTAGAAGAGTAGTAATGTTTTCCATCCGGTTGTGAAAGCAAGTGGTGCGCAGTGATACACGTGGTTTCAATCATCACGAGCGACGGACATTTGACAGACTACAAAAACATTCCTGCTATTGGAAAAAAAATACAAATGCAATAAGATACGGTATATAGAACTGCGTACGCCTAAATCGCTGCTTCGCCTTTTTTTATCTAGTCTGCTACACCCCATCTACTCCCTCCGCTGTGCACCCAGGCCTTGCTGCTCACCTTTTCGTGGACAGGGTACATTCTACATCATGCAGTCCCACTCTGCCACCAAGAATTCTCACATTTGGGGCTGAGTCTTGATATCACTATGGCAAAGGACATACTCGTGCACCTATCTTCATTGCAGGTTCCTCAACCGCTCAGTCCTTGCGGTACCACTAACTCAATGACCAAAGAGGCCACGCACATGGTAGTGGTCCCTCCTGTTCGGTAGTTCAGGCCTACATGAGGCGTCCGAACCACTAGGATGGGCCATCACAGCGCTTGCGATGGGAGCAACTCTAAAATGGCGTAGAGCCTGTGCGCCCTGTCTTTTTTATTGGTAGGGGCACGTGTGTAGTGATGCATGAGCTGGATGGGTGTGGTGTGGGTGTATACCAGCCATGAGGGAGTGTGTGTGTGCCATTCTGACAACTAGACCTGGAAGTAAGAAATCACTACAATAGAAATCTGGGCCATGTAGCGTTGTTGTGTTTTCCTGGTAGGGTTAGCGGAGTGGGCTGGACTGACGTATGCCAGTTGCGCGTGAGGCTGTGAACGATGACTCCAGAGCTATGGGCGTGATTCAGTCATGAGCTATATGAGAAATCAATTGATTCGGGTGTCCGTGTTGTAGTGCTGCAATCACCAGGGTCTTACACACAAATATGTCATTATGTCTGTAAAGTCCCACAACATGGCCAACATGGAAGGTACGGCGTATCACTGACCTTATATTCATCCATAGTTGCACACATAAAATATGGTGGACATGACACATTTCTGTGATGAATATGAATGTTTGTTGTACATTCAGTGGAGTGTTGTAGCTGTAGTAATACAGAGCTGTGAAAGCTTTAGGTTGCGGTTTTTGGCACATGAAGGACAGTTAATATATATATATGCGTATGTGGTCATTCAGGTATACTGTCGAACTTGGTACTGGAAATCACTGTTTGAGGCACGTCCACATCCTGGTATTGTAGAGAAATGACGTAATCTACGCGTGCCTGAAAATGTACGGTAAATACGGTGCTCATGTAAATTGCTGATATAGTTTTGGGTCGACTTCGCGCTATCTAAATATGCTGAAATAAAAGAAAAAAAAGAAATAGCACACGCTTATAAATTGACTATACACTTTCTTTGAAGTATTGTAATGATCCACTTTGTACGTTCGTATTTTGTAGAATGAGCGAGAGAAAGTTATATAATCAAAGTTTTTATTACCGGCAAGGGTAAGATGGTTACATACGCTGTTAACAGCACAATATAATGTGGTAGGGCGCAGGAGCAGCATTTTTCAAACATAATAAGTACAAAGACACAGATAGATAGCTGAAGTGGGTACAGGCACGTGTGCTCGACTTCATTTTATTATGTTGCTGTTGGTAACAAGTAGAATATTAATCATGATATCATCCACAGATATTCAATCATAAACGGTTTATGACTTCTGCTGTACAAAGGTAGGAGCTCTATATGTAAAATAATACACAGAAGATTCTATCGTAAAGGGTTCATGAGTTGTGGTGCACTAAGGTAGGGTCGGTTTGTGTGGAGCCTGCAATGATGCGTGGTTCAGGCAGAGCGCACTGGTAAGAATGTCTTTTGGCAACTGGATTTTGCCTTACTAAGGCCACGTGGTGATTATTTATGGTGCACTGAGTTAGTGGTACATCTGGTGCTCCGCGTGTGCTCACCCTGCAATGATGCGTGGTTCGAGCGGTCTGTACTCAAAGCATTGACTGTTGCATAGTGGACTGCATGAACTTTGAGGCAAAAAAAAACCTACCATTGAAAGTTATCAATTGCTCTGCAAACTAGGTTTAATGATTGCTCCCCATAACAAATTAAACAATTGTATTTCATGCAGTGCATTCTAACTTTCTCAAAAAGGGGACGTATATCTGGTGGTGATGTTAAAGGTGATGCCAAGAGGTACTTGGTATTGCCGGTGGTAAAGGTACGTTGGCGGAGTGTTCTACATTGTTTGTGAGCATAGTTCACAGGATGCAGGGATTAAAGGTGCTTGCGCATGCTAGCAGTGGCACAGGAGTATTTTTTGTCTATTAATGCAAAGAAAGGGGGACCCCCTCTGAAAGACAAAATGGCGGTCAGGGAGAAGAGGGGAAAAAGTATACAAACACAGCACAATGAACTCCCTCAAGACCTAAATTCCTTTTAATGGATTTAATCCACCTACATTAAGTGAGATCCTATCCAAATAAATGAACCACTTACAATAAATCTAACGAAATTAGTAAAAATATATTTATTTTATTTCATTTCTTTTATCAAAATTATTATTCACTGATTATACATGTTTTTTTTAATTACTCATTTTCATTTTCAACATATATTCAAAATACAAAACATAGCACAGTAAATACAACTAATTGACAAACCCAGGTAGAGAAAAACAATCCAGTTTCACAACAATCATTCAAAGACAACTCACACACAACCAGACAAACCATCACGTACATGAAATATCTGGGGACCCAACTACAGAGTGGTAACGTAGTTGAAAAGACCAAAGACAACAGCTGCACAAATGCAGGATGATCTCAAAACAATGGTTGACGCGTTTCAGTGGCTGAGAGATGTAATGCCACCTTCATCAGGACCTGCCAGATATACTGCCCTAACGAGGGCCACTCTACCCGGGAACAAAATACCACCTACAAAGTTATAAAGAACAAAAAAAATGTTTTTTGAAACCAGAATGCCCACTAGCTAAGTAGGAGCAATCATAATACAAAGGACCCCATTCATTATGGAAAGAACAATATTTGTTACCTGATCCTAGGAAAAATCCAACTGCATATTATAAAGAATTGACTGAAGCAGCCTCTTCAACAGTAATGACGTTTGTGGACATTGAAATATTCTTTGGTTTACTGATTCCAGTTGATATTTGGAGACAAGTGTACACACAGGATCATGTTGGAAAATTGGGTGTTATCTGGAATCAAATTAAAGTATGGGATCAGGAGAGGAAGCCTGGTGAGATGCCTAAAGCAGAGATACTGTATATATGTGAAGTAACGCTCCCAGGCATATAATCAATTACACAATAGATTAAACAAACAAACTAGTGCAGTTTAGAAAAAATACATTTTTAATATGGTTAAAAAAAGGAATAATAAAAATCAGTGCATTGATCAGACTTGATAAAATAACAATATGATGATACATATGTATTCACAAGAAATTAAAAGAGGTTAGATGGCATCCAGTCGACGCGTTTCGACATTAAGAATATGCCTTCATCAGGACTTTAACCATCAATTTCTGTAAAAAAGATCATAACAATGTTTTACTATTTTCGTCTCCTATCATCAAATGATATAACTGAACTAGTTTCATGTTTGTTTCAAAATTCTATTGGTAAGAAAAATATTTATATTTATGATATACCGCTTTTTATACACAAATATCAGACACCTATGCATATACGAAATTTTCTAGAACAAGCCATATTGTGTTTTGTATGTGCAAAGAGGGAGGTACACTACAGGAAAAAATATTTACATTGATTCAAACTTGTCCCTTTTCAACATAAAACATCTTAATGTATTTTGACATTAGCAGAGGCAATTCTCATATTCACAAATTCAATGAATTAGTTTGATGGTTATTTGTTCTTTTTTCATGATACATTTCCTCATTTTAATTGCATCAGTTTGCATATGACTGTTGTTCTAAAATAAACCCTATTAGCTGTTAAGCACAAGGATAGTAAAAAGATAGAAAGTAAGAAGGAAAGATAATCGTAGTATTTTATACATTTCTTCATTCTATACCAATGTTTCAGGGAATTTATCTAATATTCATATCACCATTTGTTGTGGTCTGTTCTAGGCCTTAATTTCCCACGAAAATGCAAAGTGCCCGGTTTTAGGCTGACCCTCACTATGATTGCCTAAACAAAAACATAATTTCATACATTTTATTTTCTTACCTAAAGTAGTACTCATGTGCAAAGACAATACTATTCTCTTGTAATACGGCTGTATTTGGGTTGTATTATCGGATTCCAGACTTGATATTGCAACTTTCTAAAAAGACAAGGTTACACGCGGGTAAATACTCTAAATTCCCTATTTACACTTTATGGATCTACTTGAGAAAATGTATATAACCGCTCACCTTGCATGTATGCAAATAGCTCTATTTACAATATCCAGTGTAGAACATTCATAGCATGGATTTATTTAAGGTCCAGAGAGATGACACTTCCCTATAAGTAAAGACATGTATTTTAGCTATTTGCAACTATATTCCTATTTATGTATGAGGGTAGGCATGATTAAAATTAACTTACCCCTAAAGAATTAGGGTACGATCTTCATCTGGGGTCTATTTTTCGGTATGGCACCACGACTATGTACTGTTGTACAGAATAAAACCTAATAATATGAAGCAAACAAAAAATGGACGAATGTTCTCAGTAGAGCTACCTCTTTTTTTACAAAATAAATACAGCTAGCATATTGTTACCGCTTACCAAGATATAATAAAGCGCTGTCTCTTAGCGGTGCCACTCCTTCCTCATGATGTGGTTTAAAAAATTTATATATATATCATGGGCGTCGTGTCTACTGTTCAGTTAGACTGCCGTTCGCACATTGCTCCTAATAACAAAGAGAGAGGGCACGGGGTTTGCAACCTTTTCATTATCAATTGTATTCAGCTGTTACGCAAGTTTGTTTTAAAATAACGGGTCTCTACCGCTGTTATGCAGCGCCACACCTGTTTCTCCCATGACCGTTATCGGTTTAAAAGAAGGGACTGATATAAGCAGCTTAACTAAATGTGCGCTTGCAGTTTAAAGCATTTCGTGTCCAAATCCCGCTTACCTACACTTGATGAAGCGCTGTTTGTTTGTAATGCCGCTCTCCCCTCGTAGTCAAGATTCTTAGTATACGGCGATGGCGTCACAATAACTATTCTCTTTTAGTGCTGTGCGCACGTTACTCCTAATAAAAAAGGAGCAAACTATTGATGTACGCATAAAATGGATCTAACATTATTTTAAGCTACGCGACAGGCGCGGTCTCTTACCGGGTCAGACGAGGGTAATGCTGATTACGGATACTCTTCCAGCGAGTCAGCTTTCAAAGAGGACAGCCCTGATTTGCCATTTGGAGGTCCTTTTAAAGAGGGCGGATATTATTGGTTAGCGTAAGAGCTTGGTTCTTAAAGGGGAAGGAATTATTTCCGCATATTTATTCTTCTGATCTAATCGGATCGGTTCCTTATTACATTTCATATTATTGCCTGGTTTAAAATCAATTGCTCCATGATAGTCGATATTAAGGTGTGGATAAGCATATATTTATTTATTTATTTATAGTTTTGTCATCAGATTACTGCTTAGCTCAAAAATGGTGAGTACTCAAGTGTGGATAGGACCTTTATTTTACATATCGAGTCGCTGATAGCACCCTAATTCTGAATAAAGTGCATGTTTTCCATATAATTGCGGTATTTAGATAATCGCGGTATTTAGATAATCACCCAGAACTACTCCATCTATTCTTTCTTGTTAAGTCAAACCATATTTATTATTAGAACTACTTCATCTATTCTTTCAAGTTAAGTCGAGCCATATTATTTAAAAGTCAGATCTTAGTATCTTTATGATTTCTATAATTCTCATAAAATTGCATTTTCCCAAGGCAATTCATTATTGAGGCCATGGCTGAAGGTCTTAAGGGAGAAAATTCAAAAAACTTCTCGTTTTTTTCGTATTTTCTCTCCTCCCTTAGTGCTGGGCGTATGGATCTTTTCCAAAATGCGCCACCGTATATCCGATGGGGCATGCTGGAAATCTATGAAATGTGCAACAAGTGGGGCTGCCAATTTCTTAGTTTTGATTGCTGACCTGTGTTCGGTTAACCGAATTTTAATTGTTCTCGAGGTTTCGCCCACATATCCTAAATTACAAGGGCATGTGAGCAAATAGATTACATTGCTGGTGTTGCACGTCCACAGCTCATTTGCTACGATGTTATATCCGTTCAGTTGAAATGTCTGTCCTGATATTATACCATCACAAGAGTGGCAAGAGCCACATCTTGAGGTACCTTTTACAGGGTTCGAACCCTGTATAGATTTTTGTACGAATGGAAGTCTTTCAGGGGTACCGGTATATCTGGATCTAACCAAAGATCTTTTAGGTTTTTATTTCTCCGATGTGCATACATTGGTTTCTTGAGTTTTCGTTTAGATGATTCTATGTTTAGTAAGTGCCAATTGGCATTCACTACCTGCCTAATAGTTGCATTTAGTGTTGAATGTCGTGTGACACACACTAATTTTGGTTCCTGGGCTTCTTTTTTTGATCCTAAGAGTGCATCCCGATCATAATATCGGGCCCTCTGATACGCCTCACGAACTAGGCGATGAGGGTATCCTCTGTCGAGGAATTTTTGCTTCATCCTTTCGGATTGGGTGTCGTAGTCTTTGATATTCGTACAGTTTCGTCTCACCCTAAGAAACTGAGAGAAGGGGATCCCATCCTTCTGAGTCCTAGGGTGATAACTCGAAAAATGAAGCAAGGTGTTTCTTGATGTAGGCTTGGAATATAGGTCCACTTCTAGTTTGTTTTTTTCGTTCCTGATATATATATCTAAGAACTCAACTTTGGTAGTGTTGACGTGGGCAGTGAAATGAAGGTTTTCATCTGCAAGATTGATCCACGCCAAGAATTCTCCCAGAGCCTGTTCCCCACTGGTCCAGATGAAAAAAATATCATCAATGAACCTGTACCAGTGGGAAACAGACTCATAGAAAGGGGCCATCTCATTGTGTATATTGCGGGCTTCCAACAGAGCCATATATATATTTGCTATGGACGGAGCCATGGCTGCCCCCATGCTCACGCCCTTTATTTGTTGATACAAATGGTCTCCGAACTGGAAGACATTCTCCTGCAATACTATTGAAAGGCACTCATAGACAAACTGCTTGTTACAGGGTATCTGGTGTAAATCTATAAACCACATAGTGGCATCCAAAGCTCCTTTCTGTGGGATATTACTATATAGTGCTTCAACATCAAGCGTAACCAATAGGTCATTGTTATCGTTGAATTTTAGGTTTTCCACCTTTGCAATCATTTCTCCGGTATCCTTGATATAAGATGGAGATAGTGAAATGTAAGGTCTCAATATATTGTCCACATATTTTGAAAGGGCCTCCGTCGGGGTGCCGATCGTCGAGACTATAGGTCGGTAGGGTGGGTTTTTGTGCATTTTTGGGAGACCATAAATACATGCTAATTTACCTTGCGATTTGTTTAGAAACTCATATTCCTTTCTGGTTATAATGTTCCTATCTAGTGCTCTCTTTGTCGTCTGCTGAATCTTTTTAACTACCTTATCTATTGGATTGTTAGTGACTTCTTTATAGAACAGAGGGTCATTTAGCATATTTAACATGTTTGCTTCATATGCATTGGAGTCAATGAGGACAATACCACCTCCCTTATCACTGCTTTTTATTATCAGAGATTTATTATTTTTCAGATTAAGTAACGAATTATGTTCCTCTTTAGAGATATTATATTTTGGTTTGGGAACATATCTAAGAGCTTGATCTAATTTTGCTAAGACAACTTTTTCAAACATCGCCACCTCCGGGCCGAGTTGGTCCAGTGATAGTGTGAATGTTGACGGAAGGGCTACAATATTATTAGTAGTGTTATCCTGATCTATTTCTATTCTGTCCATGAAGAATTTTTGAAGTCTTATTTTTCTGAAAAAAGAGTGTATATCTTGGTACAGTTCAAATAGGTTTACATTAGCATGTGGGACAAAAGTTAAACCCTTTGAAATTAAGGATATGTCTGAGGCTTCTAGGTTATGTTTGGAGAGATTGAAAATCGGTATCACATCCACTGCCTCTGATATTGCCTGCTGCGAGTTTCCAGGTAGTGTTGGGGCTGAGCTTCCATGGGGTGTTGATACGTTTGATGTTGTCCCCGGGATGACGGCTGAAAGCGTACTCTCTGCCGCCCCCGTTTCGCTCCTCGATACCCTAAAAAAGGTTGGCGCATGTTTCTACGGCCATTTTGAGGATTTTAATGACCATCCTCTTGGTAGTTTTGCTCATTATCAGATTCAGGGTCCGAGGAGTCAGAGAAATTGTTTATTCTCTGTTGATTATAGCTTCCTTCCCCCTGCTGATTATCTGGTTTATAGAAGTTTTCTCCTAAGTAGGGATATGCACGCTCTAAAGTGTAGAATCTCTTATGCTTTGTAAATTTTTCTTGTTTTCTCTTGGTGAGATATTCAGCGAAAGACAGGATATCTTTGTTTAGAGATTCTAGTTGCTTCTCAGCATCTGTTATTACTGTAGATGTTTTAATCTTATTTTCTAGTTCTTCTATTTCTTTTTTTATCTCCGAAGCCAGCTCTTTAGAGGTGGAGATAATGAGGATCATTAGGTCCCTAGAACACCTACTAGCTATCATACTCCACTTGTGTAGAAAAGATTTTATATCTACAAATAACCCCGGGATATTCCTAACCCGTAATCCTAGTGGGATGATAGCAGCTTTCAAGTAATTTAACATAAACTCACCATGAGCTTCAATCCTTATTAATTTCTTTTTCAAGTTTGATAGCTTCACTAAATCGCTGTTACTTTGTGGTTTGGACATAAAATTTGAACCAGATGGTACAGTAGTCCCGACCAGGGTAGCAAAATCCTCGTCAGAGAAACCAAATGTTTCCATGTGGGCCATTTGGAATCTAGGACGGGAGTTTGATAATAAGATCAGTAGGAGAGGTGAAGTCAGAAATGATAGGAGAAAACACTAATGCATAGGTATAGAGCAGCGGTAAATTAATACAAAAATAAACAAACCGGTCACACACGGAAAACCGTGGGTAATACTATGTTAGCAACAAGGACCCCCTGATAAGGATCAATATCCTGGGACAGGGTAAACAATGTATGTGAAGTAACGCTCCCAGGCATATAATCAATTACACAATAGATTAAACAAACAAACTAGTACAGTTTAGAAAAAATACATTTTTAATATGGTTAAAAAAAGGAATAATAAAAATCAGTGCATTGATCAGACTTGATAAAATAACAATATGATGATACATATGTATTCACAAGAAATTAAAAGAGGTTAGATGGCATCCAGTCGACGCGTTTCGACATTAAGAATATGCCTTCATCAGGACTTTAACCATCAATTTCTGTAAAAAAGATCATAACAATGTTTTACTATTTTCGTCTCCTATCATCAAATGATATAACTGAACTAGTTTCATGTTTGTTACAAAATTCTATTGGTAAGAAAAATATTTATATTTATGATATACCGCTTTTTATACACAAATATCAGACACCTATGCATATACGAAATTTTCTAGAACAAGCCATATTGTGTTTTGTATGTGCAAACAGGGAGGTACACTACAGGAAAAAATATTTACATTGATTCAAACTTGTCCCTTTTCAACATAAAACATCTTAATGTATTTTGACATTAGCAGAGGCAATTCTCATATTCACAAATTCAATGAATTAGTTTGATGGTTATTTGTTCTTTTTTCATGATACATTTCCTCATTTTAATTGCATCAGTTTGCATATGACTGTTGTTCTAAAATAAACCCTATTAGCTGTTAAGCACAAGGATAGTAAAAGGATAGAAAGTAAGAAGGAAAGATAATTGTAGTATTTTATACATTTCTTTATTCTATACCAATGTTTCAGGGAATTTATCTAATATTCATATCACCATTTGTCGTGGTCTGTTCTAGGCCTTAATTTCCCACGAAAATGCAAAGTGCCCGGTTTTAGGCTGACCCTTACTATGATTGCCTAAACAAAAACCTAATTTCATACATTTTATTTTCTTACCTAAAGTAGTACTCATGTGCAAAGACAATACTATTCTCTTGTAATACGGCTGTATTTGGGTTGTATTATCGGATTCCAGACTTGATATTGCAACTTTCTAAAAAGACAAGGTTACACGCGGGTAAATACTCTAAATTCCCTATTTACACTTTATGGATCTACTTGAGAAAATGTATATAACCGCTCACCTTGCATGTATGCAAATAGCTCTATTTACAATATCCAGTGTAGAACATTCATAGCATGGATTTAGTTAAGGTCCAGAGAGATGACACTTCCCTATAAGTAAAGACATGTATTTTAGCTATTTGCAACTATATTCCTATTTATGTATGAGGGTAGGCATGATTAAAATTAACTTACCCCTAAAGAATTAGGGTACGATCTTCATCTGGGGTCTATTTTTCGGTATGGCACCACGACTATGTACTGTTGTACAGAATAAAACCTAATAATATGAAGTAAACAAAAAATGGACGAATGTTCTCAGTAGAGCTACCTCTTTTTTTACAAAATAAATACAGCTAGCATATTGTTACCGCTTACCAAGATATAATAAAGCGCTGTCTCTTAGCGGTGCCACTCCTTCCTCATGATGTGGTTTAAAAAATGTATATATATATCATGGGCGTCGTGTCTACTGTTCAGTTAGACTGCCGTTCGCACATTGCTCCTAATAACAAAGAGAGAGGGCACGGGGTTTGCAACCTTTTCATTATCAATTGTATTCAGCTGTTACGCAAGTTTGTTTTAAAATAACGGGTCTCTACCGCTGTTATGCAGCGCCACACCTGTTTCTCCCATGACCGTTATCGGTTTAAAAGAAGGGACTGATATAAGCAGCTTAACTAAATGTGCGCTTGCAGTTTAAAGCATTTTCATGTGCGAACGGCAGTCTAACTGAACAGTAGACACGACGCCCATGATATATATATACATTTTTTAAACCACATCATGAGGAAGGAGTGGCACCGCTAAGAGACAGCGCTTTATTATATCTTGGTAAGCGGTAACAATATGCTAGCTGTATTTATTTTGTAAAAAAAGAGGTAGCTCTACTGAGAACATTCGTCCATTTTTTGTTTACTTCATAATATTAGGTTTTATTCTGTACAACAGTACATAGTCGTGGTGCCATACCGAAAAATAGACCCCAGATGAAGATCGTACCCTAATTCTTTAGGGGTAAGTTAATTTTAATCATGCCTACCCTCATACATAAATAGGAATATAGTTGCAAATAGCTAAAATACATGTCTTTACTTATAGGGAAGTGTCATCTCTCTGGACCTTAAATAAATCCATGCTATGAATGTTCTACACTGGATATTGTAAATAGAGCTATTTGCATACATGCAAGGTGAGCGGTTATATACATTTTCTCAAGTAGATCCATAAAGTGTAAATAGGGAATTTAGAGTATTTACCCGCGTGTAACCTTGTCTTTTTAGAAAGTTGCAATATCAAGTCTGGAATCCGATAATACAACCCAAATACAGCCGTATTACAAGAGAATAGTATTGTCTTTGCACATGAGTACTACTTTAGGTAAGAAAATAAAATGTATGAAATTATGTTTTTGTTTAGGCAATCATATAAAGGGTCAGCCTAAAACCGGGCACTTTGCATTTTCGTGGGAATTTAAGGGCTAGAACAGACCACGACAAATGGTGATATGAATATTAGATCAATTCCCTGAAACATTGGTATAGAATGAAGAAATGTATAAAATACTACGATTATCTTTCCTTCTTACTTTCTATCTTTTTACTATCCTTGTGCTTAACAGCTAATAGGGTTTATTTTAGAACAACAGTCATATGCAAACTGATGCAATTAAAATGAGGAAATGTATCATGAAAAAAGAACAAATAACCATCAAACTAATTCATTGAATTTGTGAATATGAGAATTGCCTCTGCTAATGTCAAAATACATTAAGATGTTTTATGTTGAAAAGGGACAAGTTTGAATCAATGTAAATATTTTTTCCTGTAGTGTACCTCCCTGTTTGCACATACAAAACACAATATGGCTTGTTCTAGAAAATTTCGTATATGCATAGGTGTCTGATATTTGTGTATAAAAAGCGGTATATCATAAATATAAATATTTTTCTTACCAATAGAATTTTGTAACAAACATGAAACTAGTTCAGTTATATCATTTGATGATAGGAGACGAAAATAGTAAAACATTGTTATGATCTTTTTTACAGAAATTGATGGTTAAAGTCCTGATGAAGGCATATTCTTAATGTCGAAACACGTCGACTGGATGCCATCTAACCTCTTTTAATTTCTTGTGAATACATATGTATCATCATATTGTTATTTTATCAAGTCTGATCAATGCACTGATTTTTATTATTCCTTTTTTTAACCATATTAAAAATGTATTTTTTCTAAACTGCACTAGTTTGTTTGTTTAATCTATTGTGTAATTGATTATATGCCTGGGAGCGTTACTTCACATACATTGTTTACCCTGTCCCAGGATATTGATCCTTATCAGGGGGTCCTTGTTGCTAACATAGTAAAGCAGAGATACTTCCTTTGCCAGGCTGTATTATCACGTATATGCATTCTCTTATTCTACGAGAAAGGTTGATTGGGACAAGATGTTGTCTTGTCGCCAAAAGAATAATGAGAGTGTGTCTGTTTTTTTCACTCGGTTTAAAGATTTGTTCCTGGATTATAGTGGGCAGGATTTGTCTATCGAAGGAGGCGTTCAGTTGTTTGTCAATAGATTTGTTTCTAATTTGCTTCCTGAAATAGCAACTCGATTGCAAGCTTCCGAATGCACCTAGTCTACCTCTTCCCCTTCGGTTATTTTGAATATGGCGCAGTGTTATGAACACAGGGAAAATGATGATAAGGAGAGGACGGAGAGAAGACAAAGGTGTTGTTGCAGCAGGCTTCTAGAGGGAATGGTAGAGGACGTGGTGGTTTGGCCCGGCAGCTTCCACGCACTGGAAGGCAGCCTAACACTATGCCTTCAGGGCTGAATCCTTGTTCATATTGTAAGGAGGGGGACGAGTGTCCTGTGTTGTTGCAGAAGGTGGCGGTCCCTAGATGACAAGGTTCTTATGAAGGAGATCGTGTACTGGTGGACCTGACAGGGCTCAGAATGCTACAGCCTCACAGGACCATTCTGATAATAATTACTTTGATGACCCTCGGGCGATCAGTGTTATCATGATTACTATGACACAGATGAGGAGACAGGAATGTCTTACATCTAGGACAGCCAGGGACAGACTGAGGCACAAGTTCCGATACCTGTAGATCAGCACTGTCCTTACGTTACTGTGGATTTCCATTGCTCAGCTAAGGAATTTTTGGTGATTACTGGTGCAACAAACAGTTCTATTGCTCGTTCTTTGGTTTCAGTAGGTTTCTCTGTGTGCCGGTTGTGAGCTCCATTTCAAAACCTCTTGCATTATCTATTGGCCCTTTCACTGTGGGTTCACCATCCTTATTAACATCTAATTGTGGAGAAAATTTGATGGATTTGGACTTGTTGAAGAAATTGCATGCTACGATTTATTGTTCCCCGACAGGTGTTTCCATGACAATAGGTCCGGATGTGGTACGAGCTACACAGTGTTGGTCCAAAGATGCGCTCCTTCCTGTTGAATTCAAAGATGTGCCACCCACTTTGTGGGCAACACCTGACAAAGTTGTGGGACTGTTGCAGATACTGCTGGTTTCGATCTGAGTTAAAGACAATGCTATTTTGCCTCGTATCCCTCAGTATAAAATACAGCGGGCAGGTGAGCAAGCCTTATTGCAGATTG
This sequence comes from Lissotriton vulgaris, assembly GCF_964263255.1. NCBI lineage: Eukaryota > Metazoa > Chordata > Amphibia > Caudata > Salamandridae > Lissotriton > Lissotriton vulgaris. The sequence continues at coordinate 382,554,769 of NC_141697.1, forward strand.
TACAGGATTTGATCGAGAAAGGCGTGGTCGAGGAGACGACTGCTAATATTTGTAATAGTCCTATTCATCCCTTCCTTAAAAGTACGCCCTTGGGTCTCTTGGATGATCATGAAGATGTTTATTGTTTTGTGATTGATTTGCGCAGAGTTAATAAAATAGTGGTTTCCCAGTTTCCTGTGGTCGCTGACATTACTACTCTTTTTACAATGATTCCTTCGTCTGCCAAATTCTTTTCTGTCATTGACTTGACAAATGCGTTCCTATCCACTCAGATAGCAAGTATTTGTTCAGTTTTACACTAGCTGGTAGAAGCTTTAGCTTTAAAGGCCCAATTAGATTCCCTTTTGCTTCCTACAGGTAATGTATTGCTCCAGTACATTGACGATCTCCTTATAGCTTCTGATGCGAAACAAGGTTGTAAGGATAGTACAGTCAAATTGTTGTTGCATTTGGCACAGCATGGACAAGGTTTCCCTTTCCAAATTTCAGTATTGTCGACAGGAGGTCACCTATTTAGGTCACCTACTGTCGAAGGAGGGTAGGAGATTGACTCCTGAGAGCATCAGTACCATTGCTAAAATGCCCATCCCACAGACTGAGAAAGATGTGCACGTTTTTATAGGTATCACTTCTTACTGCAGGCAGTGGGTACTAATTACTCCTTACTAACCAAACCCCTGCTTGCACTAACCACTAAAGATGTGCATGGACCCCTGCCTTGAACGCCTGAATGTCAGCAGTGTTTTGAGCAATTAAAAGCTGTGCTTTGTTCGTCTACTGTGCTAGGCACTCCCAACTATGGCAAGCCGTTTGTGTTGAACTTCCACGAGATGGCTGACTGACGGCTTTCTGTATTTAACATAAAGATTTGGAGATAATTAACGGCGGTTTGCCTATTTCTCTGCTGTTCTTGACCCTGTCGCAAGAGCCCTCCCAAGCTGTCTAAGAGCGGCTATGGCTGTCTCAAAATGACAATCGGCTGAACTCGTGCTTGATACTGATCTCACAGTCATGGTACCTCATGCTGTCGAAATACCTTTGAGCAAGACTAAGACACAGCACCTCACCAGCGCACATCTGACGGGCTAAGAATTAACATTGTTCGCCAAACACACACGACCAACAGATGTGCCACTCTGAACCCAGCCACGTTACTGCCCCTCCCTTCTGAAAATTATGAAATCAAGAAACATGATTGTATCTTTCGGACGTAAGAAGAAACGAAGGGACGGGTAGACTTGACTAATGTTCCGTTATCTGACCTACAAGGGGAATTATATGTCGATGGATCTTGTTTTAAGTTACCAGATGGCACTGCAACTGCTTCTCATGCTATCACCACATTGTGTACAGTCGTAGAGACATCACACGTCTCTTATCAGTCAGCCCAAGCAGCTGAGTTAGCTGCCCTTATTAGAGCTTGTGAATTGAGCAAGGGACTGGTTGTAAATATTTATACTGACAGCCAGTATGCCTTTGGGGTCGCCCACAATTTTAGGGTGACTCTGGGCTGGGAGAGGGTTCCTTACTTCCCATGGTAAAAAGATCCAAAACGGTCACCTTATATTGAGGCTTTTGTCTGCTCTGACACTCCCTAAGAAGTTGGCAATAGTAAAGTGTAGCACCCATAGGAAAATTACTGATGATGTGGGATGGGGAAATGCTTTTGCTGACCAGACAGCTAAGGAAACAGCACAGACTAAAATTAAGAGAATGTTTGTAGCAGGTCCCGCTAGGTGGGTCCCTGAAGCTGCTGTGTGTGAGGATACGCTTGAGCACGTGAAAGAGATACAAAGTGAGGCTATAATACGAGAATTAGCAATATGGCAAGAAAGTACAGCGCAATTGAATGATGAGGGATGTTGGATTGATATGTCAGGAAAGAAGAGGTGGATGTTACCAGATGCATATGTTCTACCTGTGGTCACAATGGCCCAGCTCATATCAGAGCTAAGGGTATTTGCAAGTTGTTAGACCTTGTGTAGCAGAATGACAACATTTCAAAAACAGCTCCGCATTTGGTTAAATATTGTATGGTATGCATAATGCACAATCCTGGAAAAGGTACCCCTACACCACACGGTAATTTTTCACCTCCTACATTCCCATTTGAGGTTCTCCAGATGGCTTATCTAGAGCTAGAAAGGTGTAAAATTATGAAGTACGTGTTGATGGTTGTCTGTGCATTCAGTAAATGGTTTGAGGCTTACCCCACATAAGACAATACAGCTGTTACAACTGCAAAGGTACTCCTGAAAGAGTTTTTTCTTCGTTTTGGCTTGCCCCATTTGATTTGGAGTGATAACAGAAGTCATTTTAATGCCAAGGTCATTCAGCTAATTTGTGATGGTTTGCACACAAAACAGAACTTTCATGCTGCAAACCACCCGCAGTTGGCAGGTTTGGTTGATAAGTACAATGGTACTCTCAAACTGAAATTGGCAAAGATTCAGGAGACATCAGGATTGCAGTGGCCAGCTGCTTTACCATTAGCTCTATTGTCGACAAGAACAACAGCACATTCTAGGACAGGATTGTCAACATACAAGGTCGTGTTTGGTCCCCCATCAAATTCTGGACCGTCATGCGTCCTCGTAGGTTCGATTACCTTTACCAGTTAACTGAAAATGTGCATTCTATTTACCAACATGTCTGTGAGTCCCTGCCACACACACCAGAGGGACCCAGACACGTAATTCAGCCTGGGGATTTCATACTCGTCAGGAGCCTCCAGCAGAAGAAGAGTTTGGAGTCAAGCTGGAAGGGACCAGAACAGGTCCTCCTGGCTACCCGTACCGCTGTGAAGGTTGCCGACCAATAGAACTGGGTGTGCGCCACTCACTGCCACAGGATATCTTTGCCCTTGCCCTATGATCAGTGAGTGAGGGATGGTGTGGGGGACTCTGAGTGCGAGAAGGTGCCCCAGTTTGTACCTTTTAGTGACGCAAAGCGGACTTGGACCCAAACGAAGAGGAAAAATTATGAAGTGTTGAACGCAGTGGTTCCCCTAGAGATATGAGCTATTAATGAGCCACTGTTTGTTGATCCAACAGTGCCTGGGGCTACCAGGTAAAATTTGCGGCCCGTCTTGGGAATAGTGCACAAATTGAAAAGTCTGATTAGACAGGGATGGAATGTGTAAGTTAAGATGTGCTCTGCTGTATTCCCAACGGAGTTAGTGTAGGGTGAAGTGAGATTTGAGCACTGTTTTGGACATTGGGCAGGATAAGTTGAACATGCTCACTTTTAGCGGGGTACATTATCCTGATCAGCGTGGGACACGTCAAGAGATTAGGACAGAGCAAGCTCCACCGCCAGTCCTCAAGAGTGCCAACGTATTGATTAACAATAGGAGCCTGTACCAATGAGGGTCTGACGGACACAGGGAACACTTGTACTATCCTTACAACCTTGTTCAGCATCAGAAGCTATTATTTTTGTTGCATTTTCTCCTTGTCTAGTCATGCATCCCTTTTGTCGGCCTACTGCGGAGGAAGAACAGCCATTTGCACCACCGCGTTCAGTGAGGGGTTGGTCGACAAAGAGTAAAATCATTTGCATATTAATTGTTGTGATTGCATTAGCTTTTTTTTTTGTCCTCATCTCACCTTAGATCAATGCAGGTTTAACAAGCCGTCTGTGGTCAATCTGGGCGCCCTTCGACTAACTGCGTAGATCTATACCCCCTGGGTGGCCTCTTGTGACCGAGGTCAGGTGTAATCATTGGACCGGGGAACCAACAACTTTATGCTTAGAGATTGATCAGATGTAAGCATCTGCCCCAGTTCAGAAGGGGGGACCATATGTTGACCTGTCTCCCTAGCTGGTCTCCCTGGTCCCTTTGGGCGATGTTAAACATAGATTTTACCCAGCTCTCTCTATTAGGGGGTATCGGATCTTTCCATTTTACGCAGATTTCTCTCATGGCTAAGATTATCAGATACAGTAATAAGCCTTTGTCCAGCTGAAGGAGCATCTCATCAGTAAAGTCATTTTTTCCAAATATGACCAGGTTAATGTCCATTTCAAGATCAATACTAAAAATTGCAGTCAGTATTTCTCTCACATTTTTCCAAAATAAAATTAATTCTGGACAGTTAACAAACATATGTAGGTCGTCGGCCTTGTCGAAATTACATCTGGGGTATTTTGGGGTAGGAATTGGGGCAAACTTTGCAATTTTGGCCGGTATAAAGTAGAGCCTATTTAACACAAAAAAGTGGTTCCTTTTTAAGCTTGCTGGTTTTATTTACTTATACAATATTTTAAAGGATGATTCAAACCTTTCCTCTACCGGACAAGCTTGAGGAAGGGAGTTCCATACAGCGGATTGGGGTGGGATCACACTATTCTCCGCCTCGAGCAGCTTTGAGTACCAATAGGCTATTTCTTTTTTCTTTAGATGCGGGTCTAAAAAAAGCTGTTCGAGCTCCCAATCTCCTTTGATCTCGCTCTCTTCCGCTTCATACCATGATCTCAATTGTATGCATTTAAATCTTGACAGTGTGGGTCCAATCTTGGCCGATCGATATTCCCATGGTAATAAACCATCCCCGTCTGTCAGCTCTGACCAGGTCTCAGACCCTCCCTCCTCAATGGGGCCGCTAGGCTGTCCTTCAAACACTCTGGGGTCCCAGGTGAGTCCCATATTGGGGCTAAGTTAGAAAAGTACCCCAGCCCCCATACTCGCCTCAGCCTGTACCATGTTGACAAGGCAGCTTTCAAGACCTTCAAGCGTACTCGTTTAAAGAATCTGGGCGCCCCAAATTTAAACAGGAATCGGAATCCTTCTGCAATAGTCATTTCCCTCAAAAGAGTACCCCACTTAGATTCGGCCTGTGTTGTGAGCAACATTCTAATGTTTTTATATTGGAATACCATTAAGTACCACTTAATATCTGGTAAAGCCAAGCCGCCTTTTAGTAGCGTCCTTCTAAGTTTCTTCCACAACAGTCTAGCGCTTTTTTGTCCCCATATAAAACTTCCAATCTTCCCCTGGATTTTATTAATAACTTTGTGTGGAAAAGTGAGGGGGATGGTGTTGAACATGTAGGTCAATTTGGGGAGGACTGTCATCTTTACCAGGTTGACCCAACCATAAATAGACAAGGGGAGGTTTTTCCATCTTGCAAAGAGGTACTCTATATCCTTTTCAACCGTAGCCAGATTTAAGATGGGGATTTTCTTTAGATCTTTTACAATTTTAATCCCTACATACCTAAACTCTTCACTTTCTGGGCGACCTCTATACACTGTGTTCCAACACATGATTTCCATTTTAGATGAGTTAGCAAGATAACCCGACAGTGTCCCAAACTCTTGCAACAATGTCTCAATCCGAGGGATGGCTATATTAGGATCACAAGTATATATAATGACATCATCTGCATAGAGAGCTATTTTACACTGAGACTCTTGTGATTTAAATGGACTGATGATATTATCCAACCTGATCATTTGTGCCATGGGTTCAATGTAAATATTAAATAATAGTGGGGGCAGAGGGCATCCCTGCCTTGTTCCCCTCTTTATTTCAAAACTCGGGACAAGGGAGCCGTTTACCAGGATTTTCGCTGATGCCCCAGAATAGCATTTTATTAAGGTTTGTATGAATACAGGGCCCATTCCGGCAGTTTCTAGTACTCCCCAAAGGTATCTCCAGCACATTCGGTCAAATGCCTTAGCGGCATCTAAGGCCACTACTGCTAAAGGGTTGTTCTTCCTCTCAGCAAGGTCGATGTTACCAATCAAGGTCTGCGTTTGCTCCTGGATAAACCTTCCGACCATAAAACCTTTCTGGTCAGAATTGGTCAGATTTGGTACAAGTTTTGCCAACCTCCCTGCTAAGATGCCCATAAAGGTTTTATAATCTGCATTCAGCAGGGAGATTGGTTGGTAGGAATCGGCCAACAATGGGTTCTTCCCTGGCTTCAATATTAAAATAATTGTTGCCTCTTTCCAGGATCCTGGAACTGCCCCAGAAGGTGTATAGACTGAGTTGAAGAGAGTCTGGAGGATAGGTGATAACTCTTCACTTAATAGCTTATGGACTTCATTAGGAAGAGAATCGGGTCACGCAGCTTTCTTATTTTTAGCTTTCTTAATTTGAGTCTTTATTTCCTCGACCGAGATGGGTCTTTCTAGTGATTCATTTTCTGTTTTAGTTAAAACAGGCATGGACTTATCCCTGAGCCATGCGCTGATTACTTCTGGGGAAGGTGTTATTTCCTCACTATATAAAGTTGTAAAAAGAGACCGAAGACAATCCTGGATATCCTCTGAATTACTAGATTTTGTTCCTACATTATCAATGATAAGTTCATTTATATCATTTCTTGATCGGTCTACTCTGGCTTTCCAAGCCAACAATGCTCCAGCTCTCTCCCCATACTCAATGTTTTCCATATTGTTTGTTTGCCATTGAGCCTTACATTTCCCATCCAGAAAGAACCTTAGTTTTTGTCTCGCATTCTCAAGATCTTTTTCTAGTTGCGGCAAGCGCCTAGGACTGGCCTGGATTACTTGATTTCTTTCTCTCTCGAGGTCTGTTATTCTTATCTCTAGGGTCTGAAGTTCTTGTGCACTTTTCAAATTTTTTATTCTTATTTGGGTGCCTAACACCCCTCTTAAATTAGCTTTATAGGCGTCCCAAATTTGGTCCATTGAACTAGAACCCATATTAAATGTGAAAAATTCAGTTGAGGCCGCTTTTGCTACCTGGATGATATTTATGTCACTCAAGTAGGCTCTATTGAGAGTCCACCTTGACTGTCGGCATGCTCCACTAGTAGTGAAATTAAAAAGTAAAGGGGCATGATCCGAAAGATGCCTAGGTGCTACAGAGATATTTTGGATCTTCTCAAGTCTTCTTTGTTAACTAAGACATAATCTATTCTTGCAAGATGGTGGTATTTCTTACTGTGGAAAGTAAAGCCTTGTGTGGCTCCCATCTTCGCTCTCCAAACATCTACCATGTTGATATTAAGGAGAAGATTCTTTAGAACCCTTCTCGATCTTGGAGATCCGATCACTCTACTGCGATTGGACCTATCCATTACTGTGTCTAGTCGAATGTTAAAGTCACCCCCGACAATCATTGGAGGTGGCGCTAAAATAAGATTCTCTTGCAGTTTGATCAAAGAAGAGGGGTCATCCACATTCAGACCATAAAAAGAACTACATGTATTTCTTTCACCTTCCACCTCTAACTGGCCAATAATCCATCTTCCTGATTGGTCTGTGAGGACCGATTTTATCTCGCACTTTAGACCCCTCTTAACTAATATTGCCACTCCGCGACAATGTAACACTTGCTGAGAGTGGCAGAAACACTGTAACCACGATAATTTAGCGAAGATTTTCTCAGCCTCTATTTGGGTTAAATGCGTCTCTTGTAGAAGACAAACCTGTATTGGCAACATTTCTATATATTTATGGATTAATCTCTGTCGTCTTGGGCATCTTAGACCATTCACATTCCAGAAAATGAATTGGATATTAAAACCTTTCATCTTGTCCTTTCATCTTACCTCCCCTACTTAACAGACAACCATCACCATACTGTATAAATAGTCTATGAGATGAGAAACTTTTTTTCTTTTTTTTTCTGCCACCCTGTGCTCCCCCCTAACTGACCTTCCAACCCTCCCAGCCCGTGCCTCCCTATCCCATTACTCCCTTGAGGAACCCTTACCTACCAGAAAAAGGCTAACTGCCTATTCGGGCATTCCCCCTCTTCCGGGCTTTTAAAAAAAAAACTTTTTAGTATATACTTAAACTGGCGGCTTGGCTTGAGGCTCTATTTAAATTCCATATCACCCCTTTCCTACCCCTCCCTGTTTTTCAAGCTTTATATCTGCAATTAGGGTATCGGCCTCCTGTGGAGAGCGATTCATATGCATGTGGTTGTTCCACATTACACGCAAGGTCGCTGGGAATCTCAGTTGGGCCCTTGTCCCGAGACCATTCAGCTCTGGTAATCTCATTCCCAGTTCCCACTGCCTCTCAGCCGTTATATGGGAGACATCTGATCTAATGAAAAATGAAAATGGAGATTGATCTGCAATTGGGGAGGAGATGGCACCTTCCTTTAGAGCTGCGGACAAAATTTGTTCTTTTACTGTATAGGATAAAAAATACATTAAAATCCTCCGAGGCTTTATCCAACCAGGATTCCTTTTAAATGGGTCTCTGTGGACTCTCTGTATCTCATGGTTTAGATCAATTCACGAATGGTCCTTAAGCACTGTTCGTTTTAAGAGCGAGATTAAAAAGGCCTTAATATCCTCCCCTTCTATTGCCTCTGGTACGTTAATGACCTTCAGGTTATTCTTCCTTGCGTGGTTCTCCAACTTTTCAAGATCATCTTTTAGCTCTTTGTTTTGTGCTGACAATTTCGCGAGCTGTGAAGTCGTCGCCTCAATAGTGGTTTTGATCTTAGGGATCTCTTCCTCGATTGCGTCCGTGCGTGCAGTAACAACCTCCAGTTTCTGAGCCAATAGCTCACAGGAGGACCGAATTGCCACTTGATTGGCTTCTGAAACCAGGAACCTGTTGGCCATATCTGCTTGATTTGCCTCGGAGGCTGTGAACCTATTGGTCATAACTTCTTTCAGGGCCAGTATAATATCTGCCAGTGAGTGAGAGATAGAAGATGGTACTTCTTTCACTACCAGGGAACAAATGGTATCTTCCTTTATCACTTCTTCGTTCAACCCCTTTGCTAAATTTGCTGTTGATAAATCTGGTGTGTTTCTCCGATCCATTTCTTGGCCTTGGGTAGCTTCCTTTTGCTGGTTAAATATGGCAAATCTGTTGATGAGAGGAATATCTGGATGTACTTCTTGGATCTGGACCTGAACCTGAGCCTGATTGGACGGAGGTAGTAATGTTGGTTCTGCTACTACTTCCTTGGTGGCCTCGCTACTGTCCATATTGCTAGGTTTATGTGGTGGGTTCTCTTTTTCGTTTTGACCCATCTCGACTAGAGTGCTTTGAGCTATAGTGACTGAATGAGGGTCATGAAGGGATTTCATTTGCGCCGGGGTCTGTTGGTTTAACTGAGATTGAGATTGAGAGTTTTTAGAGGAAGTATGGGACATAACTTAGTAATAGGATTTCAGAGATGGTGTTATTCTTATTTTAGTCTCTACAATTTTCTTCTCTCTTATTTTTGTCTTGGTCTTATGTGCTTTAGAAAGGCCCGGGGTTATCGGTGATCCTTGGCGCCCCTCTTGTTTAAACTGTCTGCCTTTCCTAATCACAGTATTAACTTCTGCAACAGGGGCGGTTACACGCTGCAGGATAATTGAGTGAGTAATCAATTTGTTAGAACCGATGTGTGCTGCTCTAGCCCTAAGTGAGTATCTGGTAGGTTGGAGGGCAAAAATACCCTCCTGTTTGGATGCTCCACTCTCCATACAGTCAGTTGACACCCTACCTATTGTATCTCTTTCCACTTTTATGTCCACGTCAAAAATGTTAATCTTAGATTTACCATTTCCTTTCCTGGAGTGGAACAACGGAGAGTCAAAAATCACCACAACTGCCCCCCAGGTAGCGACTGGTTTTACGCCCACAAGCGTGTCACACGTTTTACCCAAAACCTCCTCCACACAAAAAGATGCTCGTTCCCTCTCCGCTTCAGCCTTCAATTTGCCTCCCTCTCCCAAGTATTCTGACCTTAAAATACAGTTTTTCCACAGACTTCATAGGACAGAGCAAGCTCCACCGCCAGTTCTCAAGAGTGCCAATGTATTGATTAACAATAGGAGCCTGTACCAATGAGGGTCTGACGGACACAGGGAACACTTGCCTTTACTATTATTTTTGTTGCATTTTCTCCTTCTCTAATCATGCATCCCTTTGGTCGGCCTACTGCTGAGGAGGAGCAGCCATTTGCACCACCACGTTCAGTGAGGGGTTGGTCGACAAAGAGTAAAATCATTTGCATATTAATTGTTGTGATTGCATTAGCAACAATACTTGGGATATCTTGGTTTCTAAAGGAGAAATTTCCTGTACACTACTTGGTAGGTACTACTGCCACTCCCCCTGAGCACATTTTTGTTACTCTAGCCCCCCACAAAGAAGCACATAGGTTGTCTTACACTGACAATGTATTTATACAAATGTTGCATTAGCTCATAATGTGTCCAATACTACTAATTGTTGGGTTTATGGATTGCTCCCCTCAGTTACTCATAAGAGCAACAATTTGTTGTCCATGCCACTGTTGTATATTGGTAGCTGTGAAGGTTGGTATGAATTTTTTTGACTGGTGTACTTCCAATTTCAACTTTCTACTTTTGGTATGCCACCCTCTGATTCTCACACTGGGGTAGAGTATTTACCCTTTTACCAAGGGTTTACCCCTATAGGACCGGCAGGACAAGGGACCCTAGGTACATTGACCTCAAAGTCCTGTGTAAACATGTACAGTAAAGTGAAGAACAATGCCTGGTTTTGAATGGAAATGGCTGATTTCCAAAGGTTTAACACTGAGTACGTTCAATCCTTCGAGGTTCACAATATTATCGAAGATAAACCGATACCGGTGTCAGTAATCAATACGACAGCTAATTTTTGTGTCCAGGGCACTGTGGAGATAAGGGCAGTGGAGAGTACATGTAATTTCACCTACAAGCTGAATACGACTAATAGTCCACCTTTGATCCTGCCCCATAATGTCTATTTTGTCTGTGGGTCCGAGGCTCATGTCTGGCTCCCGAGGGGATGGTCAAGCAAATGTTATCTCTCTTTCCTTCTTCCCCCTGTATATGTTGCCCCATCCAATCATCATAAAAATCATCAGCTGCAACTTAGGAGCCCCTATCCATCCAGAGTCAAAAGGGTTGTTGAAACAAAGGATATAGATCAGACAGACACCACTGCACAGCAATTTGGGGATGCTATAAAGGGTCTACTATCTTTTTGGGGCCCCATGGCTAATAGCCTTCAACTTCATCAGTTAACAAGATTTGTGGAGGGGTCATCAATACAACTGCAATGATAATGATAAACATCATTGCTAAGCTTCAGGCTACCAGATTAGTCACTTTGCAGAACAGGATGGTGCTAGAAGTCATACAGGTCATACGCACATAGGGGAGGGGCCTGTCACGTCATTGGCAGCAGCTGTTGTGTTTACATACCTGATCACGCTCCCCCAACGTGTATGCAGCTCTAAAATAATTACATAGACTTTCGTCTGACAAAAACCAGTAGACACTAATGCAGCAATTATGTTACAAAAGGACATTGATGATTTGATGCAGATTGACAAAGGTATTTTTGAGACTACATCTTTCCCTGCAGCCTCTATTTCTGACTGAATATATGGATTGTTCTGAATACTGATGTTCCTTTGTCCATAAACCTGTTATATTTTTTTGATAATTTCCTGAAATTAGTTAGCTCATGCTAAAAGGAGGGTCTGTTGGAATTAAAATGTTTTTGTTACCTTTGCTTGCGCATTATTCTATGTAAGTTAGCATTCGAAGCACCATTTTATGTTTGGCCACCATTTTAAACCACAATCGAAACTAATGTCTGTCTCTCTGAAAAACGGTTTCTGGTGATGCTCATTTCTCCAAGGCTTTGTTCTGCTAATGAATGCACTGTTCTTATTAGTGCATACCTTTCCCACTAGATAGATGCCTTCTCCCACCAGTCTTGTGGAGGGCATGGACAGAGTGACCTTGGGTAGGAGATAGTGTGTGTCCGGCCTCAGAGTGGAAACCCATCCTACTGTACTTCTTTGTTTAGCTGCATCTGCTTGGAAAATTCCATTCTGAGCGTGCCTTCATTGGTTCTGAAATGTACATAATGTATCTCTATGTGTGCTGACATCAGTCCCTCTGCAGCACTCTTAAGAGACTGGGCAGACTGGGCCCACCGCAAGTGTATCTGAATAAACATATATTGGTTTGTATTCCCTACTGTCTGACTGACTCAAATCAAATCAAATCAAATTTCTTTATTCAGTTTTCAGTTTTTAGGAAAAACCATAAAAGTTCATCTTATGAATATGCAGTCATATACAGAACAATAAAATAGAAAAGATAAAAGCCATATTAAATATGTACATATTTCAAAGCATACCAGTTCATAGCTACATTTGTGCAGGCTCTAAAATGGGTGATACACCAAAGTGAATTAAAATTACAGTAATATAAAAATATGTTTCAACATGGTTATTTCAGTGCTCCTGTTGCGAGTTTGGTCTATGTTTCAAAGACAATTTCAGAAATCTTGCCATATTAGTTGCGAAGCATTCTATTTCTAGGAATTGAAGAGCCAAAAAGGCAGGGGGACATTGTCGCAATCCTAAGATCTTTAATATTGGCATTACCCAAAGCTTTTTTGGCTCATGGTAAAAACTGCAAAACATAACAACATGGAGTGTAGACTGGGTAGAAGCTTTGTCGCAGGGGCAAACTGATAGTGTATTTGACCAATCATTAATTTTCGGGAATGTTACCAGGCGATGGAATATGTTCATTCTGAATCTACTAAGGACAAACCTATCATATCCATTTAATTTGAAAGTTAGGTACGGTTGTATGGACAGTGTGGGTTGTACTAATAGCATGTGCTGAACTGAACTTTTTGATGAATCCGTAGCCACTTGCAGTTCCTCCATGTGTGTTAGACACAGTTTCCTAAACTTTTTCCTAGGAATCTGGACTATCAATGGGGGATTATGAAAATATTTATTCAAACCTAGGTCAAATAAAAAGTTTTTAACTTACAGTAGCCATGGTATTTTATGCAAATTTTCGAGAGACATACAATCGCTCAAAAGTTCTCTGTTAAAAACTAATTTCGAAGATGACTGATGCGATACCATAAAAGAATGGGTTGGAGTTTCGCCAGGTCTGTGATGTGTGGCAGACCTGTTTCCATGTGGCAAGTAAAAGTGGAGGTATCACTGGGGACCGCCAGAATGAACCTCAAAAAGGCGTTCTCTATCTTTTGGAGAGCTTCCACTCTAGCATGACCCCACACCCCTGCTCATCATTTCAACTGGTGGTCTTTTGCCAAGCCTATGCGCGAAATTAGCCAAAGCTGTGGTAGCCCTAATAAACAGGAGTTTCCTGGCCGCTATTGACTGAGTCAAGGAACACCTGTTATCAATTATAATTCCTAGATAGGGGTAAACGGTGGTGGATTCCAACTTAGTTTGCTCTATGTAAATGCTCCGGGTATTACTCTTTCTAGACCCGATATCATTATGAAAGTTTTCTTGATATTAACGTGTAAATCTAGGTTAGCCATAAAACTGTGGTATCTATTTACGGCATGTTGGAGTTCAAGGAGAGTATGCGCGATGATCACGGCGTCGTCCGCATATAGTAGTGTGGGGATTGGTCTTTTTTTCAGGCAGGGCAGGTCCTGGCACCCCTCTAGCATTGCCCTCTCCAAACCATTCGTATAGAGCGAGAAAAGAAAGGGGGCCAGGACGCATCCCTGCCATACCCCTCGCTCCACTCTGAACAGCTGTTACATCCCCTCCTATTCCATACCTGACTTTAGACTTGGCGTTAGAATACAATTGGCGCAAAAAATGTAAAAGTGCTGAATCTAAACCCATGTCGCCCAATACCTTCCATAGTTTAGAGTGATTTACGCAGTCGAACGCTGCTGACAAGTCTACATAGGCCATATGGATACTCCCCCCTTTGCATTTGTGTATTTTGCGATCAAGAAGGTCAAATTGAGGGCTTGTTCCGTGGTTCCCATTCCTTCCCTGAAGCCAAACTGGAGGTCGGACAGAATGTTATTGTCCTCTGACCATTGGCGTAGGCGATCCAAAATGATACGCCCCGCTACCTTGCCCAGGGAATCTAGCAACGATATGGGCCTATAACAGGATGGACTTTTTTTCGGTTTCCTTTTTTAAATATCGGCACCAATATTCACTGTGACCATGATACAATAAGGCCTACTGCACAGGAAGCTGCTAGGACCTTTGTGAGGATTGGTGTCCAGAGGTCCATATTAAACTTAAATAAGTCAACAGGGACCCCGTCAGGGCCTGGGGCCTTGCCCCCTTTGCTTGCCTGTAATGCACTCTCCACTTCCATCAATGTAATATTCAGGGTAATCGGGAAAGGCGTGGGATTAAGAGCAGTGATTTACCTATATTTTTCTCCCACCACTGTTACATCCTTATTATTTATTGCGAATATTTGTGAAAAATGGGCTATCCACTGGGCTTCATCTATCGCTACTTCAATTTGCGGAGACTCCATATCTTTGGATAGAAAGGGGGATTTAACAATTTTCCAAAAAGCGGCACTGTCTTTTTCAGTGCAGCTTTTATGTAATTGTTCCCACACCTCGTTTTTTAATTCGTTTTTTCTTACTTTTATAGCTTTTTTATACGCTGTTCTGAGGGTAGCTATTTCCTTTTTAACCCCTATGTGCTTTATGTAGGGAGAATTTTAGGTCGGAGTATGCCTTAGTGCACGTACTATTAAACTAACCCTTGTGCTTAACAACATTCTTCCTCTATTGAATTGACAGAGCGTTTTTAATTACTTTTGTTATAACCTCAAAATTGGTCAAGACCTCTTGGTGAGAAGTGGAGTCGGCCAGGCAGATTACGATTGATTTGTAGGAATTTTTTACCACTGCCTTAGTTACCCCTAGAGAATCTATTTTGGCCCATTTGAGTGAATAGCCATTTAGCTTATCTAACATCGAGTTAAGTGATTTAGCCTGTTCTTTCCCGGTTTGCACAATGGGATAATGTAGCTTAAGACAATTTGGGTAATGGTCACTGGTTGCATTAGCGTGAGTTTTAAAATTAAATATGAGGGACGCTGCTTTTCTAGTAACAAAAAGAAAATCTATAGTGGTTGTGGCACCCCTACCATAGAATGTCGGTGTCAACAGAACATGAGGGATCACCAAATCATTGGCCAAACCGAGGTCCAGTGTGAACAACATTTCATTCAGGATATTCCCTGTTATTTTGTGTGGGAAGTGCATTAAGTGACTTCCGTACTCATCTATCAAACCACAAAATAGGTCTGCATGGAGATAAGTTAAAATCAGCGCCCCATATTATTAGACAATCTTTAGTACTCTTATATATGACGTCAGTCAAAATAGTGCGGATGTCTTTTAATACAGAAATCAACTGGGCGTTACATGAATTATCATAAAAATTAACTAGGACGTAAGTGTCCTTTTTGGTCAAGCCAAGAATGATAATTTGATAGTTTGGCTCAAGTTTAAGCGGGTTTCTTTCTTTAAAATCTAGGAGGTTTGATATGAACGTTACCAAGCCACCTTTTGCTCTCCCTGATGTGAAAGGGGTTGCAGGGGAAAAATACATCTTGTATCCCTCCAAATTCAAAACAGAGGTAGACCAAGTCTCCTGAAAACAAAGAATTCTAAACTTTTTCACAAAACTGAGCCATACCTCATTTTCAACCTTTGTTCGCAAACCTGCTACATTCCAGTAAACAATGTCAAGACCAGGCTTACCCTTGTGTGCTTTCTTGGGTAAGCCATAGTTGGTAGCTCCCCCATGGGATATAACATCGGGCAAATCTATCTCCTCATCCGTAGCTATCATATTTTGGTCAGCGATAGCATACGAGATAGGTGATTCACTCTCGTCTCTGATCATTTGGTGAGAATCCCGTGGTTCTAAATCGTTTAAAGAAATTGGTAGTAATATGTTATCATGTGAGGGAGCTGTTTTTGTGAAACAGCCATTGTTACTCTGAATTTTATATTTTCTCAATTTGGGGGATTTTATTCCCACAAGTCAATCCAATTCCTCCAGACCAGATAATGTAGTGTGCCTATTTGTTGTTTGGACGTTGTAGCAGTATCCTTGGGAATGTCCATTAAAATAGTTGTTATTATTAGTGTTTATATTCGCACCCTTCTCAGCCCTTAAACAGGGGGGATAGAAAAAACCAAGTGGGAGGACATTTATTTCACTCATGAATAATTATTTCATACTTTCCATCCAAAGTATGTTCTTCACTAAAGCTGGATTTTTGAATGTGAGAACTATACAGTCCCCAGGAAACATTCTACCACGTGACCCTACCCACTGTACCCTTCTAGCCATCTTAAACTCAAGAAACAGTTGGTGGGTTAGCCCAGTCTTCCCTCCAAGCAAATGCAATGATTTATTTCTTAGAGAGTCCCAGTTTTCATTTTCTATTGAAGATTTTTTAGGGACGTTTGTCATAACCACCACGTACGGGGTTGCCTCAGGAGGTAGATGTAGGTGCTGGTTAATAGGGAGTTTATCTGGATAGTGACCTATAGATACAGAATCAGTGGTTGGGACTCGATTTGGTTGCGATGCTGATGATTTAGATCTATTACTATTTCCTTCAGTTGGCGTGACCTTCAATCCATTCCCTAGCTCTGTGGTAAATGAAGAGTTAGGTATACTGGTATTTAAGTGGGGATCAGTGCACATCTTTTTTAGAGTGTTTAGAGGGTTGGGCATGGTCACCGGGGTAATATTCCTAGGGTTTATGTCATTGCTATGTGGGGGCCTTGGTTGCATCTTTTTTCCGGTAGTGGGAGGTGTTGGTTCGGGAGGTGTCTGGTCCCAGTCATTGATTTGAATCAGACTTTTTGGGATTGATTTTCCAATAAGGGTCAATCTCTCTGCCAATTAGTCAAGTCTGACTCTCAAATAAAGATCTAATCTTTCTACCAGAGTCGTTAAGTTCCTCAGTTCTACCGATTCAGACTCACTTTTTTTCTTTGAATCTTCTTTCCCCCTATAAGAGCCCTTTCTAGTCCCCACTCTTTTCTTCCCTTGTTGTCCCTGCCTTTGCATTATGGAGGGAATGGACTTCAAATTTTTTGTTACTTCCCCCAGGTCTGTACTCCCGATTTTATCTCCCCCCGGGCCAGATTTTTTTGCTTCTTTTAAGGGGGCTGCATCGACGACTCTGAGTCACTCAATACAATTTCCTCTGATAAGTGCTGTACGCACCCGTTTGCGTCTGGGATGGGATTCCGGATCTTGCCCTGGGGATCCAGTTCCTTAGGTAGTTCAGGAACTGGAGCAGAGCCCGTTGTAACCACCTCCAATGATTCCACCACTGACGAAATCTGTTTATCCAAGGGTTTGCTGCGTGTCACTCGATGATCGTGGTGCATCTCCTATCTTATTACTAGGCATTTTCCTTTTCCCCATGTCTAGGATGTTAGTCTCTCAAAGTGCGTGGACAATTATCGAGGAGAATTAGAAAGTAAGGTAGTTACTTATGGGGATTATACTTGTTTACAGCCTGCAAGAATTATCCGTTAAAAGGGACCGCAATCGGGTTTTTTTTCCCCTTTTTTTTTAAGCTATTAGCAAAGAACCACAAACATAGAACTAGATGACTTGAGAATCAATTAGGATATAGTTATTGTCCCTTATAGAAAATAAAGCTGGTTCTTACTTTCAGCAGTCCTTGCAGATGGTCAGAAAGTGGGGTTTAGAAGGGGGCCCAGCCCAGCCTCATACAGGCACAGACGGGCAAGGACGGTACCGCCCTTGGCCCACGCGCGTCCCGCGCCGTGGGTGCTCCCGGCGGATTTTAAGGTGTTGGGACAGTCCTCTCGCGGCTCTTCTCATGAGACCGCACTGCCTTCTGGGAGATGTAGTGCCCCGGCAGTTCGCGGTCCGCGAGTGTGGCGCAAGGTTGAATGAGAGCCGAAGATTCACTCCCAAAGTTCTCCAGGCAACATGGCAGCAGAGTACAATCCTCCGAAAAGCAGCAAGGGTCCAGGAAAAGATAAGCGCATCTGACTGACTCTTCATTTGATATGGAAGGCTGAGAGGTGGTCGAGAGTGACCCAGGTGACCCTAAACGGACCACTTCCTTCACATACTCAACAGTTCCCTCTTTAAACTAATACAAAAAAGAGTTCATGAAGAGCCTCGAAACATCTCCCTCAGACGAGGATTTAATTAGATCCTTTGTTGTTATTGCTCAGTCAGTGGGGGGTTTGGTAACTGTCCCGGCAGTCCCCCCATGTTCGGATAACCCAGGATGGTTTGACAGAGGGTCCTCTAAGGCGCTAAGGACTCTAAAAGCAGCTCTGAAAGAGATTCCACATAATAAAAATAGGGTAGCGACTTGCATAAAAATGTTAAAAGTGCACTAAAAGAGCTGAAGACATCATTACAGAAACAGGCCTGGGAAGAGCTGGTACAAGCTGGTACAGTCAACTGTGGTTTTTGCATTTGTCACCCCGAGTGGGATGGGTATGCTCAGACGTGAGTCCCATGCACTCCTCACCACTGGATTGAAGCAAGTTGGGCTGAAGACGGCTGGAATGCCAGAAACCGGTCCTCGGAAGCTTGATTCCGGTCCAGGGAAGGCATGACTTGGCAGTTCGGGCTGGACTGTTCCCATGAGGCACAGGGTCAGACTGATTTGAATATGGCCATGTCTGAACTGGGGTGGTGTGGAGTGCAAAAAAACCGTTGGATTTGGGCCCAGATCTCTGTACTGGGGTGAATGTATGACATTGTTCTGCATTCTGTCCATCAACTGTGGTTTTTGCATTTGTCACCCCGAGTGGGATGGGTATGCTCAGACGTGAGTCCCATGCACTCCACACTACTGGATTCAAGCAAGCCGGGCTGAAGATGGCTGGAATGCCAGAAACCGGTCCTCAGAAGCTTGATTACGGTCCAGGGAAGGGATGGCTTGGCAGTTCGGGCTGGACTGTTCCCAGGAGGCACAGGGTAAGACTGATTTGGATATGGCCATGTCTGAACTGGGGTGGTGTGGAGTGCAAAAAAAACGATGGATTTGGGCCCAGATCTCTGTACTGGGGTGAATGTATGACATTGTTCTGCATTCTGTCCATCAACTGTGGTTTTTGCATTTGTCACCCCGAGTGGGATGGGTGTGCTCAGACATGAGTCCCATGCACTCCACACCACTGGATTCAAGCAAGCCGGGCTGAAAACGGCTGGAATGCCAGAAACCGGTCCTCTGAAGCTTGATTCCGGTCCAGGGAAGGCATGGCTTGGCAGTTCGGGCTGGACTGTTCCCATGAGGCACAGGGTCAGACAGATTTGCATATGGCCATGTTTGAACTGGGGTGGTGTGGAGTGCAAAAAAAAGATGGATTTGGGCTCAGATCTCTCTACTGGGGTGAATGTATGACATTGTTCTGCATTCTGTCCATCAACTAAGGTTTTTGCAGTGAACTAAAGGACAGCACCCTTTTCTGGAAGGTCATCAATAGCCCTTGTTTCTCTGAACTAGATAAACCGAGTATGGTACATCCCATAACGCCAGATCAGTGGAAGGAATATTTCCAGGCGGTCTATAATCATGGTGAAGGAGAACAAGATATTGTTGATAGGGTGTCCCTCTCATGTGATGTGCAGATTAACTTCCTTTTGAATGCGGTTAAAACTGCCATTGAGGGACTGTCGTGTAATAAGGCCCCTGGCATTGATGCGATCCCCCCTGATCTCTTACGGAACAAAATAGACATCTGGGACCCAATTTCGACAAGGGTTTTAAATGCAGCACTACAGACATCAATGCCTCAGTCGTGGTCCTTCGCTATCATCGTCCCCATCTATAAGAAGGATGATAGGGACAACCCACAGTGTTACGGTCCCATATCCCTGATAGATTCCACTGTTAAGGTTATGGGTAGGGTTCTTTTAAATAGGTTATCAGAATGGGCAGATAGTAACCAGATTATTTTGGACACTCAATACGGCTTCAGATTAGGTAAATCAACAGTAGGCCAAAGCATGAACCTCTATATGTTGATATTAACCACATGGCTGCTGGCCGTTTCCCCCCCCCTGTGCTGGAAAATGCCATTTTAGTGGCACCATGACGAGCTCAGCTCGTCATCAGCACACGACACCCGTGGGTGATGACGAGCTGAGCTCGTCATCAGCATCGAAAGGGTTAAAATACACAATTGCAGAAGCAGGTTCTATTTATCTGGGTTTATGGACCTTACTGTGGCATTCAACAGAGCAAACCATAGTAAATTGGGGGCTCTACTGGATGAAATACGTGTTGAGGGTGCAATAATACATGTTTGAATGTCTCTATATGCTAATACATCAGTCGTAGTTCATTTTACTCAGGAGAAAGGACTTACTGATAATTTTAGATGTTCAAGAGGAGTGTGTAAGGGTGCATTCTTGCCCTTTTTTTTATTTACACTGTACATTAATGGGCTAAAATTCCATCTGATTTCATTGCATGCTGATACCCCAAGAATAGACACTAGACCGGTACCAGTCCTGATATATGCAGATGACGCTGAGCACTGCAAGGGTTAATTGATGGATATGTCTCCTTCATGAATACATTGCACTTATATCCCAATTCTACTAAATCATTTGTTATGGAAATAGGGTGCCGGGGGACTAGTACAAAAACGTATAAGGCAGGCACTGCAAATTTAGCCAAAGCCCCAACTTTTACATATTTGGGTGTTTTATTTGATGATAAATTAAATTAGAATAACCTAAAGGAGGAAAAGTCGAACAACATGAATAAAGCCCTGGGAGCTATTGCAAATTATGCTTATAGATTAGGTACATGGTCCCCAGGTGTATTTTTAAAATTATATCATTCATTTTGTATTTCCAAAGTCATGTACAGAAGGGAGCTTTGGGGATATAAGGCAGTTGATAAATTAGAAATCCCCCAAAATAAATTCTTAAGACGTATTTTAAAGGTGCCACAGGGAACACCAGCATATGCTGTACATGAGGAAATGGGGGTTAAATATATCACAGACTTAGTTATTGTCAAGCCCCTGCTATGCTGGGGAATGTATGGTCCAACAAAGAGGCTTCTTTTAATCATGCAGTAATCTTGGAGTATCTTTCCTTGGATCATCCAAAGAAAATTCACTGCTAAGATACATTATAGATTCATTTAGTGCCCTTGGAAGACCAGATATATTTACGAATTATGAGAAAGTGAAGAGGGAGGGAGGATAAAAAGTTAATCAAAAAAACAATCAGCGCTGAGCATGAAGGTAAGCAACTTAATAAGCCTATGATAAGAGCCCACACTCTAGTTAGATCAACGCTGGGTATGGAGCCTTACCATTCAATTTTAATCAATCCCCATGAGCGTTTTTTAATCACTCATTTTAGATTCAATATGCTTCACCACTTAGTTGTCTCTCCTCCTGGTTTTCTAGTATGTACCGAGGATAGAGGGCCCTGTGGCTGCGACAATAGGTCTCCACAGGATATTTCACATTTTGTTTTTTTATGTAAATATTTTAGGCACGTTAGATGACAATTTCTTAACCCCTACTTAAAAGAAATGGAATTCAAGCAAGAATGTGTTGCCCTTTTGCATTTGCAACTTTTGCAAACTAATCGTACATTGTGTATTGTTACACATTTTTGGGAGGGATATTATGGATTCATGCTTGGTTAATAGTAGAATTAAATGTACAGGAAAGATTTTAAAGATTTTATGATTGTATGTATGCCATAGGAAATGTATGTAACTATTAAATGTTGCTTCAATGTACTATTAAGAGTTATTTTAAAGATCAAGATTGTCAAGATCCCCAGGAGATTGATAGTGACTTTTTGTATGATTATTGTATGAGGAAATATGCAGTGATTAATTCAATTTTTAATGTATCATTTCTTTTATGGCAGAGTTACTGCCGAATAAAGATTACATTAAAAATAAATAAATAAATAAACACGTCATGATAGGGGCTTGACAAAGTCAAGACACATGATCACAGTGTTGCTATTCCTGTTTCATTTAGGCAAAAGTTGTTTAACTATGTCAATAGAAATGTTTAGAAACACCGTTGCATCAACATCTTGATGGCTAAGGCTTCCTCCCATGGCCCTTTTCTAGATGTTAAGGGTATCTTGTGATTAATCCTGCATAACTTTTTCCACAAAAAGTATCCACACCAAATGTGTGTCCTTTTTCCAACATCCTGGGGATTCTAAAGGTACTGAAGGCTTGTGAACTCTCCAGGAGGGAACAGAGAAAATTGTGAAAACTTAGAAACATTGTGCTTTTTGTGGTAAAAAAATACCTGCAAGAAAGTGTATGTATTTTTTTTCATAGAAGGTGCACCACTGAAAGGTTTTCTGTACTAGAATCACTATCAGCCTGATTCCTGAAGCGAAATAGCGCCCGCAATGGCTGCGAAAACGCAATTGCGGGTGCAATACACGGAATCGGCATTCAAGTACGAAATAGCGAATTCGCTAAAAAATAATAGCGATTGGAATAGCGATTAGCTGTAATAGTCGCAGACTCCGGGAAGTCGAGCATTAGCGATACGGAAATAGCGACCAACCACGGAATCTGCGAAATGATTAGCGAAACGCAATATTGTCTCAATCGGCATTCATGAAAGAAATACATTAGCGAAAAAGCGCCAAATCGCACGTTTGCGCGGCGCAATTTAAGGACAACTCAAAGCAGGTGGTAACCATAAAAGCCATGATGAAGCTAAATTTGAAAAACTGTTAGCCAATCACCAACAGGTCCAGGCCTGACCAATCACACATAAGGACATTCAGCAGCAGCATTAGGCGTTCCACAATGCCTGGGATGTACATGGTGGTGAGGCGGCGAAGGCTACAGCGAGCAGCACGGAGGAGACGCATGAGGCAGGCAAGGATTTACCAGCAGCGGGTCACCTTGCTGGGCCAAACCAGAGAACAGATTTATGCAAAATACAGGCTGAATGGGGAAATGATCACCTGGCTGATACAAGAACTCGACCCCATCATGCAGCACCCAACAAGGCGAAACAATTCTGTGCCCACACATGTGCAGGTATTGTGCAGCCTGCACCTCCTGGCCTCCGGCAGTTTCCAGGGCATAGTAGCCGCTGCCGGGGGGATATCCCAGCCCACCATGTCACGCTGCCTCCACACTTTTGTTGACGCCATGCTCAGCCAGCTCCACCGGCACATCACATTTCCCACGAGCCAACAGGAATTGGACCTCACTAAACTACAATTTTATAATGTTGCCCATTTTCCCCATGTCCTCGGCTGCATAGACTGTACCCACGTCGCCATCTGCCCACCAGCTGGCACGGAGTATATGTACCGCAACAGGAAGTCCTACCACTCCCTCAACATACAGATGGTCTGCAATGCCAAGACCATCATCACTGACATTGTGGCCCAGTACCCAGGGAGTACCCATGACTCCTTTATCTTCAGGCACAGCGGACTCCACACACGACTGATCAGGGGAGAGTATGGGGAAGGACACCTACTTGGTAAGTACACTTTGTCGACAATGTCACATTGCTATGAAGTAACTGCGCTGCACAGGCAATCAACATCTGCTCCTCTCATTCAGGTGACAGTGGCTACGCCCTACGGGAATACCTCCTGACCCCTTACCTCAACCCTGCCACACCTCAGCAACGGCGCTACAATGTTGCGCACATCCGGACAAGGAACTGTATTGAAAGGACATTTGGCCTGCTCAAGAGCAGGTTCCGTATACTGCACAAGACAGGTGGGGCCATGTATTACAGTCCTGCAGCGTGCTGCCGCATTGTGGCTGTCTGTGCAATGCTTCATAACATTGCAACCAAGCGCCGGATACCAGTTGACATCTCAGGCAGTGAATCTGAGGGGGACGACCGGCCACCAGCACATGCGCACCATGCATGCGGGGAGAACCCAGCTGAAGGCCACAGACGTCGCAACCACATCACAGCTAACAATTTCTAGCCCACCCCCTTCCCCCACCCCACATATCACAATTGCATGCAAAATGTAATGATTACACAAGGCGAATGTGTGCAGCAAAATAAATGTATTTGTTTGAATCACAAGATAAAAGGGTCATGCTAACAACTATTTTCAAAATCCAGTATTCCTGCATACTGCATGTAAAGGTTCATGGCAGGCTTAGCTTCAGCCTGCGCCTGTGTCCCTGACACAATGTCATTGGCGACTCCGGCGCACATTTCCCAGGCGCCTGTGAGGCTCTTCCTCATCCTGGGCAGCTGTACCAGGCGTAGCCCTGGTGCTGCGCCTAGGTGGGGGGGCCTGCGTGGCAGAGTTGCTGCTCACGCTGGAGGCAGCCTCACTCGCATCATCTCCCCCTACGATGGCCGGTAGCACAGGTGTAAGCAGTGGGATCACGGCGGTGGTCAAGTGCTCCAGCACCCGGGTAATCTCCTCGCAGCACTGGACCAGTTGGTGCTGCTGGGTCAGAGAGCGCCGCGACAGCTGGGTGGTGGCATTTGCTGCCACATAATTTGAGCGACTATAGCTCGACAGCCGGTTCAACAGCTGGTGGTGGCGCCTGCTTGCAACTCTGCGCTTCTTCCCCAGCGCTGCAGTATTCTTCTCCATTGCCGCCGTCAAGCGCTCCATGGCCGCCGTCATGCGGTCCACCCGCTCGCCGACTCCCGCCACATTGCGGCCGATCTTATGCAGCTGGAGCTGGATGGCTCCTTGCTGCTGCGACTGGCGCTGGTGTACACGGAGCATTCGCCGCTCCACGCTCATGCAGGCATAGAGATGCCCATTGCCCCTCCTGCTGTTCGGCCGCTGTATAGCGGATGTGGCTGCCCCAGACCGTGTTTGACGAGCTGCAGGTGGTGCAGCAGCTGGTGTTGCAGGTGCGGCAGGCACTGGAGGCACATTGGTGGGGGGCCTGGCCTTGGCAGCCGGTGGGCCTGCAGGTGTTGCAGCAGGTAAGGTGGTGGGCCTGGCCTTGGCAGCCGGTGGGCCTGCAGGTGTTGCAGCAGGTAAGGTGGTGGGCCTGGCCTTGGCAGCCGTTGGGCCTGCAGGTGTTGCAGCAGGTAAGGTGGGGGGCCTGGCTGCTGGTGTTGGCGCAGCGGCAGGGGCTGGTGGCTGGGTAGCGGGTAGGGATTCCTCCTCCTGGGCCTCCTCATCAATCAGCAGCCTCCCGCTGTCACTGCTATCATCCACACCTGTGAGGGTAAGTGGATACTCATTAGGTGCATGTGACTGTCAGACGTGCACATGTTACATGCATGCTGGGTGACATTCCCTGGATGGCTGTGGATTTGCACACTTAGGAACCTTTCTGGCCGCATTGTGGTACTACTACATTGTGGACATACTACGTCTCCCACAATGCCTCAGGGCATTTCCTGATGCACAACATAGGCATGATTAAGGGCCAATGAGTGAGCCTATTTGGTCAGGGACGGTCATAGGGGACAGGGTCGCAGTCGCATGCCACTTACCTTGGGTGTCTTGGGTGGGGCGGGAGGAGTCCAGAGTGGTCACGCCAACACACGCCTCCCTCTCCAAGGTGTCCTCTACCTGGTCCTCCAGGGGGGTGTTGGGTGGGTCAGTCGGTCCACCACCTCCAGTGCCTGATGCCTCACCAAGGCGCGCCGCCACCTTCTCCTTGGCACGCCCTCGGAGGTCGTACCAGCGCTTTTTCAGCTCCCCCAACGACCTGTCCGCAACGCCCACAGAGTTGACGCTGGAGGCAATCCCCACCCAGATCCTCCGCTTCTCCTGTTCTGGGGCCCTCCTGGAGTTGGCACCAAAGAGCTGGTCGTGTTTGGCCACCACCCCTTCTATAAGGTTCTCCAGCTCCTGCTCGGTGAACTTTAGTTTGCGCTTGCGGCCAGCGCTGTTGCTGGGGCCAGGCAGAGGTTCGTCGGACATGGCGGTCGCTATTTCGGCCGGGTCGGGAGTCGCTAACGGAGGTTTAGCGGCAGCTTTCCGTCGTGTACACTCGAATGATAGCGTCACTGTGGTGTTTGAGGGTGGGATTTGGCTGCTTCCTCGTTGTGATGTCATCACGGTGCTCGGAATGCGTCTTCCCGTTTTCCAGATCCCGCGAGAATGCGACTCGCAATCCCGATCGCACGGGATTGCGAGTCGCAATCCCGTGCGATCGGGATTGCGAGTCGCAATCCCGATCGCTGGTGGCCGGAAATAGCGATTATTCTGCGTTTTTTGTAGGTCGCTAACGGCTTTAGCGCCCGCGTGCGAGTCGCTATTTTTTCCCCGAAAAGTACATGAATGCCGTTTTGCGTTTCCTCAATAGCGAGTCGCTATTATTCGCTATTAGGGACACGCAAAACGGCCCGTACATGAATCAGGCTGTATCTCCCTAGCTTTCAGAAACAAGCAGAGTTGTATCAAAAACTAATTTTGCCCACAGTTTTTGCATTTTTCTAAGAGGTAATCAATGTTCCTTATTTTTTATTGCTTAAAGCCCATTTTCAGTTTGTGGTGGAAACAGGTGTAAAACCCAAGGATGATACATGAAAAATATACATTTCTAAAAGCAAGACACAATTATCAAATCAGCAGGGGGTCATTTGTATAGAATTCTCAAGGTTTGCTAAAATAATCTAGCCCCTACAACTGGACTCTCACTGGCCCTGATTTGATCCGTTCCTGTTTCGGGCACTTAGTCACTGATGGCGAAAACTGGGTTTAGTTCTAGGCCAAAACACAGGGCAATCATGTTTCTCTACATCCGCTGCCATCTGTATCTCTTAGCCAGACTAAAGGCTTCACTATGAATTCGCTAGTAAAATGTGATGGTAATACTGAGCCCAATGTTACTGTTACCGGGAGGTTTTGCTATTTCCTGGCTATTACAAACATGAAGCCGAATAGGGATACTTTTCAGGATACAGTATTATAAGGTTGCTTACCGCTTCTTTTTCCTGATTTCTGGGTGCCTTTCTGCTCACACATTCCACCTGCTCCAAAGCAGATAGAATCTGGGAGCATAAAAGCAAATGGTAATACTGCATGTGTTATTACCAGGAGTGTTAACACCACCCAGTACTACCACACCTGATACCACAGGCAATTGTGTGTAGAGGTATTATTACTGAAAACTACTGGTAACACCCCTCCACACTACTCGAAACGAGTGCCTAAGCACAAGTACGTTGTAATTGTCTTTTTCAGTTCAGAGAAGGAACACAACGTGTATCCATTCTGTGATGCTGTCAGCTGTATCAGTACATTATCCATTTACATTGAAAGTCCTGGGGCCTTATTTATGAAGGTCTTGCGCCACTTTTGCGTCACTTTTAAAATAGGAAAAAGTGACGCACCGGTGGCGAAAGGCCTTCATAAATAAGGCCCCTGGTTTTGGTTCCTTGAGTCCCACGGAACTGAAAACAAAAATGTGATAAATATAATTGAATTATTTTTTGGGACAATCGCTTAACTTAGAATGACTAATTTTCGTTTACATTCAATAAAGAAAACGAATAAATGCGTGGAATATATATTTCGTTCTTTTTGTGGCACAACGGCATATTTATCTCTATTATTTCTAAGCATTTTCAATTTAACTATAAAAAAGAAAAGTAAGCTTTGAAATGGAACTGCTTACCTAAATAGAGCAAAGGAGAATTCTTAATACAAATATGAAGCATAGCTAATAATAACTGCTTGATTGTTGTGTGAAACTGTGTATCTGTCAGTGTCTATTAAGTTCTTTGAAACAGCAGCTTTCTTTGCAAGTGGCTGTGAGCTTCAATTAGATTGTTGCCGTGTTTCCTATTTTGGGAGGTGATATTGTGAAAAGATGTGAACGGCTCTACACTCTATTTGTTTAAGAATATCTGATCCAGACTTCACATGCTTGTGTATTTGGTATAAATAAAGCCATGTCAGAGTTTGCCCAAAAAAGGCTGGCATGTAAAGGACAGAGCTTTTTGCTGCAGGATATAGTCTGTAGCACCTCCTGCTCCTCTATCTATCTCATTGCAGGCTAATAAAGGAACGTCACCTTTCAGTGGTCCTAGGACAGTTTTCAGATTGTGGGTGCTGCCAGCGCTGTTACATCACTGACGTCAGAGGAATTGTGAAAAATCCAAGCATCAGTCAAAGAACAAGCATAGCAAAAGCGAAAATGATAAGGATGTACTATGTAGCTGATA
This sequence comes from Lissotriton vulgaris, assembly GCF_964263255.1. Taxonomy (NCBI): domain Eukaryota; kingdom Metazoa; phylum Chordata; class Amphibia; order Caudata; family Salamandridae; genus Lissotriton; species Lissotriton vulgaris. Next base: position 382,582,672 of record NC_141697.1, read on the forward strand.
GAGCATTTTAGAGGACATTGTCGCAAATATATATTTTTGTGGAGGACGTTGTTGCAAATATTGACTAAAGCTCGGTGTGGCAGAGCACTGTCATTTACAGACAGCACACTTTCCAATGAAATAGTCACTACATTTGTACAGACCTACAGTTTCACTAATAAACCTATACAGCATTCAAACAATAATGTGTAGACATCTGGTTTGAGTGAATATTTAATTTGTGCATCACCAAGTGCATTGGTTTGTTTTAATCATATCTGTTCTTCTACAACACCTCAGAATTACAAAAGAAGTGCTTTATTTGTGCTTTCCTAACTGCTGATATATTCAGAAATATTTGCAAAGTTCATTTAAAGGTATTTAAATTGCTGTGTGTTATGAAAAAAATGATATCCTTCAGCCTTTCCTTAAGCACTCACTCTAACCAGCAAGATTGTGCATAGTTCACTTTACAAAGTTCTCTAACTTTGCAGGCTGAGAATAAAATGTAAACACCAATCTTCCAGTAAAAAGGATAAGCATAAAGACATGGCCTGACATATGACTTCTGTCTTTGAATGCACAAACAATGTGACAAGAGGGAGGAGGAGCTTAGCGCGCATCCAAGATGGTCGCGTGAGCTGTGAGCTCCCGAGACCCTCGCCGCCTCCATCGTCTATCCTGGCGCAAATCCTGTTTCCAACGACGGGTTCTATTAGCCGAGACTCTCCTGATATGAAAGGCCTTTTTTCAGACTTTAAAACGAATGCTGGACGCCCGGATTACTCCTTCCTGAAGCCTGGAGGCCTACACAGTGGCTCATCCCGGGACTTGGGCATCCGGTACACCCCGAAAGTAGTCGAACAAAAACGGCTTGTGGAAGGGGACGGCTACCCTGGGTCTACTTTCGGTTTCGTTTTCTCTGGCTAAGAAGGTTGGAGGTGGCTGCCTAGTGATCAAGCTGGACTGCGAGCGCACTTGCTTGACTGATCTTCGCCGACGCCCTGCATTCCAGTCTCTTATGGTTTTTCTTTGTGGGGAGCCATTTACACCAGGTCCCAAAAGCCCCTGAGGGGCGCGCAACCCACCATGGCGGGCAAGTCTGAAAGTGACAAGCGGTCCCTCAAAATATGACTCTCGGTGGTGTAACTCAGACCACCATTATGGATAGATTTGCGCGCAATAAGGGCTCGCCCAGTAGGACTGGCAAAACCCAGGAGGACCTTGGTGGTGGCCCCCCTGAGTCGGAGGAGCCAACTCTTTGAGACGTGATGGGCTCCATTGCCAGTGTACAATCATCGATAGGCCAACAATACGAAACCTTGGCGGCCAAGATTGACACGGTGGCGGTGGATGTAGGCCTGATTAGGGCGGACTTGGCCAAGACTAACAAGAGAGTCAAGTCGTTGGATGTCAAAACGGCCAGTCTCACCACTGAAGCCTCTGATCTCCAGACTGAGACCCGGTCTCTTCGGACCTCGAGTGACCAGTTAGCCCGCCGGCTTGAGGATTTAGAAAATCGCGCTAGGCGCAATAATGTCCGCATAGTCGGAGTTCCGGAGTCCTCAGCCGATCAATCAACGGACTTACTCGTTGAAGATCTGATCCTCAACCACCTCGCCCCTAAGGGCCTGAGTAACCTTTTTGCGGTGGAGCGTGCCCACAGAGTCCCGGGCGGCAGACGTAAGCAGAGGGCTGCCCCGCGACCCATCATTGCGCGGATCTTTATTATAGGGACAGAGACGCCATTTTGCAGGCTTCGAGGACAAGCGGCCCCACCCAGTTCGAGAATGCGTCCATCAACTTCTACCCTGATTTTACCCCTTCGGTGCAGAAGCAGAGACTGGGATTTTCTGGGGTGAAGCGGAGACTAAGAGACCTGGGCATGAAGTATGCTATGCTTTTCCCCGCCCGATGGCGCGTTGAACATAATGAGCGGGCGCTCTTCTTTGATATGCCAGAGGTGGTCAGTGACTGGTTGGACACATTATCTGTGCCACGGGACAACACAGAACAATCTAGAGGTGCTGAAGGCAGCCAACGGGAACAGGAGGAGTAAGGGTACCGGTGTGTGCTACCACCGTATAGTGTTACGGTGGATTGTTATCCTTTCTTTTGGGTCAATGACACTCTTAAAGACGAGCCCTGGGGCGGCGGGGAGTTTGGGACTTTTCCTCCTCCGGGGGTGTTTCCTTTTCTACTTGTAGTTTAATTTTCTGGGGCAGGGCGACAGGAACACTGCAGAATGGGGTGGTTTTCTGATCTTATCGCAGGGGTGCAGGGTGGGGGGTTGTTTGGGGGGTTGTTAGTTTGGTATTTTGGGGGAAGGGGGGAGTTTTTCTTTTTACTGTTTGCATTGCAGTGGAGTGGTGTGGCTCACTGGTTAGAGGCGGCAGACCCGGAAGCAGAGGTGGGCCCAGGACCAGGGTTCGATTCCCGATGCGGCAGGGTCTTGGGCCATGGTCAGCGGACTCGATAATTCTCGCCTCGGTGTCTACTCCAACCATGGGTCCCACTCAGCAACTCTGGGCAATAGCTTGCTTAATCTCTACTAACGGCCCCATCAGCGCCGGGGATGCTTGTCTTAACCTTGGAGATGCCCAGGAGGGACCATCTCACAGGGAAAGCCAGGACGGGTTCCCCAGTGGTATACAGCACCGGGACGCCCCTTTGCTGGGGCAGCTGTGCGCTTTACAAGTATACAACATTTAACATTTAACATTGTTCTTGAGGCTGCGTATTGCTGTATGGCTTATTCTGTGTTTCCTTCGTGGGGTCTGGGGGACCCGGCTACTCATTTTAGGGATGGGGGTAGGGTGTTAAGAGTCTTGAGTTGGAATGTCAACGGCTTGGGGGACAAAATAAAATGGGGAATTGTACTCCAATATGTGAAGCGCCATTCCCCGACATTGTATTACTGCAAGAAACGCACTTGGTGGGGAACACGTTCCATGCAATGAACCGGAGGGGCTACCGGTTGGTGGCAGATTCGGGATTCACTTCGGGCTCTAGAGGGGCTGGTGTTATGATTCGTAGTTCCCTTCCCTTGGAGATTGATGAAACGATATTGGATGACAGGGGAAGATATGTGGCGATTGTTGGTAGGTGGGAGGGGAGAACGGTTGCCATCCTCTCGATATATGTCCCCCCTGGTTTACAGGCCACCACATTTGTCGACCTGGGGAAATTGGTATTGAGGCTTCCTGAGGGGATTATGGTGGTTGGAGGGGACTTCAACTCGGTGGTTCACGGCCTAGAGGATCGACATCCTCCAAGGGCTCTTACACCATAGCAGTCCTGCCTGAGTGGTTTCTTGGAAACGTTTGGTATGGTGGATTGTTGGCGGATGCTTCACCCAGGGCAGGCTCAATATACTTTCCACTCCGGGGCCCTTGGGAGCTTAGCCAGACTTGACTATATTCTTGTGCCCGCAGCCCAGGCCACGACGGTGCGAGAGGCCCGACATTTGCCTAGAGGTATTTCGGATCACTCCCCGCTATGGATCCATATAGATCTCCATTTAGACGCAGGGGGCCGGGTCGCCCCAATTAATCCCTGGCATCTCCGTGTTCCGGAGACCAGGGCTGGGGTGATTACAGCTATAGATCACTACTTCGTTGAAAATGTGGGATCGGTGTCTTCGTCTGTGTCCCTATGGGAGGCCTTTAAAACTGTGATACGGGGTCAGACACTGTCGCTAGTCGCCAGCTCTAGGAAGCGCCACAATGGAGAGGTTGAGCAGCTGGAGTCTGATATAGTGGCTTTGGAGAGGGATCTTGAGTGTGGGGTCACGCGTGAAAAAGTGCAAGTTTTGCAATTGAAGCAGTCTGATTATAAAGCCCTGGTCATGAATGCCGCGAAAGCCATGAGTCGAGAACAACAGGGCCGTTTGTATGATGTGGGCGACAAGGCGGGGAAGTTGATAGCTTGGTTGGACAAGAGGGAGAGATTGAATCGAGTGGTACCGGTGGTTGAGCGAGTGGATGGTGTACGTGTGACGGATCCGTTGGAGATTGTGGAGGAGTTCGCTCATCACTTCCGAATGGTGTATGCGCCGGTCTCGGACCGGCCGGAGGAGGACTCCCATCTCTTGCTTAGGGATATCGCTTTGCCTTGCGTGTCCGACTCTGACAGAGAGCTAATGGAGGCGGATTTCTCCACTGATGAAGTTGCGCTCGCTATTCGCTCCATCCTCTCTGGAAAGGCTATGGGCCCAAACGGCATACCCATCGAGCTGTACAAGTTGTGTCCGAACAAAATGGCGTCGTATCTTTGCTCGATGTTCTTGGAGTCCAGGGAGAGGGGTTCGCTCCCCCGGGACCAGCGTTTAGCGTCTATCGTGGTGATCCCTAAAGAGGGTAAACCCCGTGAACTCTGTACCTCCTATAGACCTATTTCACTTCTGAATGTGGAGCCTAAAGTTTTGGCAAAAATGTTAGCTAACCGTCTTATTAAAGTGATTGGAGACCAGGTGCACCCAGACCAGTCTGGCTTTATTCCGGCCCGTAATACCGCGTTTAGTTTACGCCGTCTCCATGGTGTGCTGGCGAGGGTGGAGATGCTACGTGAGCCGGCCATTTTGGTTTCTTTGGATGCCACTATGGCATTTGACACAGTGGAATGGCCATATCTTTGGGCGGCTCTGGCGAAGTTCGGCTTCGGACCGGTGTTCATCGGATGGGTCTGATTACTCTATGAGGAGCCCCTGGCCCAAGTAGTCGTTAACGGTCGAGTGTCGGCTCCCTTTGCTCCGGGGAGGGGTACGCGGCAGGGGTGCCCTCTGTCTCCGCTGCTTTTTGCGTTGGCTCTAGAGCCCTTGGCTGCTTGTTTGCGATGGGAGCCGTCCCTCAGGGGTATAAGGTGGTTTCCCGGTTTTGAAGATCGCATCTCACTTTATTCGGACGACATTCTCCTTTACCTCACCTCCCCTCGGAAATCTCTGGGGGTATTGTTCGATGTCCTTAATTCCTTTGGGAGGAACTCTGGACTGGTCATTATTTGGGGGAAATCTTGTGTTTATTCGCTCACAGACGATACTCCACTCGTACCGCGCAATTGTCCAATACAAATTTCGTCCACCGGGTTCAAATATTTAGGTATCTATGTTTCGCGTGATTCAGCTGTCAGGTATCAGCGCAACTTACTCCCCCTTCTTATTCGCTTAAAAGCAGACGTGAAAGCCTGGAGCAGACTGCCGCTGTCCCTGGTGGGCAGAGCAGCCTTATTCAAAATGATGTCCCTTCCCAGAATTTTGTATGCGCTTCAGAACACATTAGATCTAGTGCCTTCCAGCTACTGCCACGAGATCGAGTGCCTACAAAGGAAACTGTTGTGGGCTGGACGTCCCCGGATTGCCTTGGCTAAGCTTACGCTGCCTTGGTATGATGGTGGTATAGCATTACCGGATATAAGACGATATTACTGGGCCTCACAACTGAGGTCGGTTAATCATGCGATGTATGGTCCAGCTTCTAACCCGTCTTTTGCTATGGACAAATGGTTGCTGCCAGGCGGGGACAATAACAGGGCGCTTTATTCCAAACGGTCTGATGTAGCATTGACTGGGCCTACCAGAGTTGCGGTGCTGGTCTGGTACAACGCTAATGCTGCTATGGGCTGGTCGGACACTCTCACCCGAGCGACTCCACTCTACACAGCCGAGAGGTTGGGCAATTTGTGGACTACCAAGGGTTTCGAAAAATGGGACCTCATTGGGATTAGTAAGGTGGGGGACCTTTGGCGGAAAGACAAGATAAAGTCTTTTGAAGAGCTGCAACTTGAATTCAACCTCAGTAATCGAGAATACTTTTGGTACCTACAGGTTCGACACGCCCTCTGGTCTGTTTTTCCGGCTGGCGCGCTCATTCCAGAATCCTCACCCCTGGAGGACAGAGTACTCGACGGCCCTGTTCCGGACAGTATGATCTCTCTTTTATATAAAAAGCTGATAAATGACCGAGTGGACCTTCTTTTACAGCTCCATACGGCCTGGACCGGCGATGGACTGGAACTTGATGATGAGGACTGGCAAGCGGCGATATCCTCCCCGAAGGAGGTAGCAATCTCGGCCCGTCTGAGATTGGTGCAATTAAAAATCCTACACCGAGTGTACATGACGGGTCCTCGCTTGTTACGTATGGGGTATGTCTCGGATGATTTGTCTAAGCGTGGCTGTGGAATGGTGGGTACGTTCCTTCATAATTTGTGGGGATGTCCGGCAGTAGTGTCTTTTTGGAATCGTGTGCATGGTGTTATGATTGAGGTGACGGGTGTTTCGCTTTTGCCTGAGGCCCGAAGGTGTCTATTGAATGTGTGGGAGCCCCATGATTATAATGTAGCACAGACGCAGTGGGCCACCTTGGGTAATATGATCGCTAAGCGTGACATTGCGCAATTGTGGGGATCGTCAAGGGCACCCAGTCTGTCGGCCTGGTCTAGAAACATGGACTGGTGCATGTTCTGTGAAAAAACTGTCTACATTGCTAGGGGCAGGCCCAAGAAATGGGGGAGGATATGGAATCAGTGGAACCAGTATCGCGGTGAAATTTGTACTCCCCCTTTTAAACCTCCACCGGAGGTGCTACACTCCCCTTAGCGTGATGTTCCTTCTAGTCTGGATTTTTTGTCTATGTATTGCTGGCCAGCTCTCTTTCCCCTTTCCCCCCCCCCCCCTCCCACCTGCTCTTCTTATAGACTATGTAACAGTTGTGGATGTGGTACTCCCTCCCCAGAAGGATCATTTATGTATCTGGCTTGCGCTTAGCCTCCGCAGTTATTTTCTTTACTTTTTGGTTGGTTGGTTTTTCAAAAAAACACAAAACAAACACCGTATTCCTTCTGTGATGTAATGTATGACATGACATGATTATTTAATTGCCGCCGGGCCCTAGGGTTGTTGGCTGAAGGGCTGTGTACTCATTCATCCTGATATGATTATTGGAAATATTGCCAGCCGACCCGATGTGGCTGTATGATTGCTATTATGTATCCATGTTTATCAATAAAGGTTTAAAAAAAAAAACAATGTGACAAGATAAAACGAATTTTAAAGGCATATTTACTGCTCATTCTCCTTCTGAACTCTGGCATGGTGATTTGGGGGTGCTGCAGCACCCCTGCACTCCTACTTCCAGCACCTACGCCACCTATGCAATTGTTGACATGTATACTAGTGTTGTTTGCAATTTTGATCAACAATTGTATGTAGGGAGCTACCCTTTCTAGCAGGAAAAGGATTGGGTCAACAATCTTAAAAAACAGGGTTCCTTCTCCTGAGTTCAATAGATCCTAGGTGGTGTTACTGTCCCCTGAATGGGGTGTTTGCGTCAATAGGAGGGATTAGAGTGTTACATCGGTTACCAAATTTACAAATTGATATATATATATATATATATATATATATATATATATATATATATATATATATATGGCCCACATGTATTGTTGAAAGACATGAAAGACATGAAACAATTTTTATTAAAACAATTTTCATTCATATATTTGAAAAAAAGAATTTTTAAAATTTGCTAATAGCATATTTTTGTATTTAAAATCATATACATCAACATTTATCATCAGTTTCAGAAATAAAAAAACATACAGTATTCTTTAAAAATTGCTAATCTAGCAAGGTTTCACACAAACATTACATTATAACATCATAATTACTATTCAGATAAAAAAAATTTAGGAACGTAAATAGGACTGGTAAGCCTTTCTAAGATCTCATTTTGAAATAACTATAAATGTGGGGTAGCAATAAGTGTGCAGAACACATCTTAGAAATAATTTAAGAAATGAATGTTCCCAACACAGTGCTGTGATTAACATGCAATATTAGGTAACTAAGCCAACTGGTCCATCCAATACCCGTGAACAGGGGAGGCTAAATATAACATTTTTTTTAAATAAACCCACGAAAATATAGAATCAGGAAGATTAAACTATGGAAACAACAGATAATTAAACTATTTTAACAATGAATATGTATCCTTTCAATAGGATTGAAGTTGGTCCATTTTCTCCCTAAACCAAAAGAAGTTTGAATAAAACCGACACACAAGGTAAAGATCTGGGAGAGGGCTCAGCAAAAGTACAATAAATGCATAGGAAATATAGCAGCCTAAAATAAGGTGTATTCCCTTTTCAGAATAGAAGAATTAAGGGAATAGATGAGCGGATGCATCACATGCTCACAGAGACTGATATTTTAGTACCAGGGAAGATCTTAACCTGGGTAAGTTAAACAAAATCAAAGAACAGGATGGATTACTAATGAATGACTTACAATCTATCGTCCACCTGTTTTGGGTAACTTTTTTGAAAGAAAAAAGCCCTATCGCGTCTAGAAAATAATAAGAAAATACTATATATTGGCAATGAACCACTCAGCCTACTACACCTTGGCTTTAAGTACCTCCAAAACGAGGGAATGAAGAAACAATATACTACTAGAAAGAACTTGCGTTGGGATTGCACAAATGTTCGGGGTTACCAAATACTAGGATAGTAGTTTGCAATTTTGATTACACCACTTTGTATGTGTTAAGTTGGATTACCATGTGGAGGCCCTCCAGCAGTATTTAATTTAAAACATTTATATTTATAGCTTTTGGGGTTACTATTACTATCTAAAACGGTATATCAGGGGTGGAAAAAAATAACTATTTACAATCTGAGAGCCCACTTAAGAACGGAGATAAATACTAGAATTTAATACATCCAATTCCAAGAGGTATTCCTCATTCTGAATTTTCAGTAGGGATTTCCGCTACTTTGATCAGCTAGTGTCTCTTTTGTAAACTGTGTGGGCCTAGGGTATTTTAGAGTTACTGGTAATCCAACTAGCCCCAGTAAATCCTGTTACCAAGCCCATCAGAGAATGAGGCAGATACATCATTGCGCCTCTTTCCCAGAAGTGTAGACCAAGGCATGATTAAGGCAGTATTCCGTTTCTCCTTTTTTTGTGTTTTTTTATGTAGCGCAAATGTGACTCAGTGGCATTTCATGAATGCCTTTTCATGAATAGAAGATTACATCACACAAGATCCCCTTTATTTGGAAAGGCTGTACGTGTTCCCATAATATGTACTCCAAAGTCCCCCCTGTGAAGATTTAGTTTGATCTTTGTGTTCAGTGAGGGTGGCGATAGAATAACAAGCATGCATTGTTAAGAGTTTACTTTCTAGGTCACTTCTCCAAAAGTGAGAACTTCTCAAAGCAACTTTTTGTTCCTTTAAGGAGTTTCTAGAACATCCCGTGGGAAACTCCACTATCACTTCATATCAAACAGCTCTACAAGGAGGTGAGGCATTTTATATGCTCTAAGGCTGAATCTTACCAATCAAGCACTGCATAACCAATCTTGTGGTCCCATCTTGACCTGTGATATGCCCTGCCTACTGCACCAATCCTCCTATAGTCAGTTGCAATCTTAGTTCACCTAATCTCCAAGCCATAAAATGATTTAAAGCAATAACCTCTACAACAAGCAGTTGCAGATCAGGAGTGGCAACTTTTGGCCACTTTGCAATAATTCCCTTCTTGACTCGTTTCATAAATGTGTCAGTCATCACTGAAGAAGAGTCCTTCACCCCTACAAGAGTGAATTCCTCCACTCATTAATGAGGAAACCCACTGCTTGTCTAGAGATAATGGCAAATGTCTAAGCCCTCCCCTTCAGGGTAAAATTCCATACAGTTTTGATAACATATATTTTAATCCCCTTTGAATTGAATAGATGCTTGATTCACTGCCAGTATAATTTCCATACTCACAACAGCACGGAAACCACCTGTATGAATGTCTGTGATGATCTGCTTACTGCCATAAAGTAGCATCCTACCTCTACAATATTTCTATTGGAACTGTCAGTGGCTTTTGATACAGCTGATAATGCATTCTTACGGCACCTAACGAGAAGAAGATTAAGCGTAGAAGGCAATTCACTAAAGTGGTTTCCATCTTTTATTACCAAACACATCAGGGGAAAATTAGCCTTTTCATATATCCTACTATCAATCATATTGCCTCTACCCTTAAAAGCCCACATGGCCTCTGGACATAGCCCTTAGCCTAATCTTCCATCACAAGTAGGCTGTTGACATACAGATAAACCTAGTACTGCCAGGGAAAAATGGTTGCTGAATGAATGAAATTCCAGAATCAAATAAATGATAACTATGCTTACCTGGCTATTAAAAACCAAGCAAACAGAAAACGTTTGTTTCTCTCATCTATACACCTCTGTCATTTACATACCAACCTTCAATGAGTCTGCCCTCATCACACAGCCATTGGTCAGAAATAACATGATACCCTTAAAAGCTGTTCCAAAATCAGTATGCCCACGAAAATGTCATCATGTCCTGTGAAGACTGGAATCTCCACACTCAGATTAATTACACACAGAACCTACAGATTCTCAAAATAGTCCTGCCCCATATTTACTGTTGAAATTGTGTTTAAATCAGACCCAAGTCAAATCTTTTACAAACTATGATAATATACCACCATGCTTGGTACCTCGCCCTTGGCTTAAAGATGCCTACCTAGTTCTTCTAAAGTTGAAGATGATATATTCCTTTGCAGAGAAGCAGCAAATTGATATCATGATCCTTTGCTTTACAAGTATGTGGGCAAAATGCATGTAATAAATTAGCTCACTAATATGGTTTTGGATTAGTAGCTCAGATCACCAGACACCTCAGGTTCTCTTACCAAAACTTGACAGTCACTCTTCATCTGTAGTCCTAACATGTTTGTAGTCTGTAGTCCTAATATGTCTGTAGTCCTAACATGTTTGTAGTCCTAACATGTAAGCTATCAATACTCATCTTCCTTGAGCTTCTATTCACTGATTATCCCTTTTAGATCTCATTATTGAATGTTTAGCAGATGATGTATTTGTTGAACTCTACTTATGGTTTCCTAAAGTGGTGTGTCAGTAACATAAACCACAACTATATATATTATCATTAATTGTACATTAATATACATACATGCTTAGATCTCTTTTTTTATACGTCAACATTTTTAATATAGTTAAATCAATGATCTTGAGTTAATATCTCTAAGCTCCTATTCAGTAACCAGAAGTTTGCATAATGCAGAACTACACTTCGGACAATCAAACCACCTTGAAACTGTTTAAAGATTAAGGTATGTTTGGAACAACAGTTAATTAGGAAATGTTAGGCTTAGGAAATAATCCCAGGCTGTAACCAGAGAAACAAGCATCACCCGAAGGCAGGCACTGAAAGTGATCGCTTTCGTGATCGTTATTGTAAAAAATGGGCGTAATAGACACCAATAGGCCCGGGGCGGAGCTATGCTCTCGCCTCTGGCCTATTGGTGTCTATTTTACCAAAACAGTAAGCACTGAAAGGCCAATAGTAGGCCGCAAATGGACACTCACACGTACGAGCGTGAGGAATTTGCAGGTTCATTTTTAAACTCCCTGCAATAGGGCTTTTCGCTTCGCTCGCTCTAAAAAGAGAGGGGTTATAGACTTTACAAGGAAACTAAATGGTACTCCAAATTGTAACCAATCAGACATGGTTGTGACAGGGTGTAGCTATTACTAGTAAACTTCTTTTCAAAAACCATTTGTGAATCTGACAAATTCATAGTTGTGGCCTTTTAGATGTTTGGGAGGAGCCATAGTCTTGATGAGGTGTAACATGTTACCTGAAGGTCTAAACAATCTAATCCATAAAGGTAATCGTGTTTCTGTGGTACCACAAAATGTATGTGGTATTATACAACAAATAGACAAACAGCAGTACTGGTGAAAAACAAAGAACATAATAGCCCCAAATCAAACAAGTTCGAAAGACAATAATGTAATATGAACATTGTCACAAAATTAAGTAAATAAAACATGTAGGGCTCAAAAGATCAAATAAAAGCAACAACCACTGCATAGAAAAAAGCACTGTAAAGGGTATTCACTCTTATACCATAGGGGGTATTCAACCTTAATATTGACACCAGAATATCATACCTGAATTTTGAGGACGAAAACTCGGAAAAGGTAACAACATATAGGCAAGGGTAAGTTTAAGTTAACTCCACATATAAGTACCGTGACTATATATAATGGTACCCAGATATGGAGTTAAGAATAGAAAATCTAGAGTTACCTATATACATTTACATTCTCAATAGTTTTGTTCTTTATAGTTTGGTCATTATATTTTGGTAACACATGCTTCTGCAGTTGATGTCTTAATGTAAAGGCTAATGGGAAATGATTATGCCAAATTAACTGACTATGCCAGATTTGCCCACTGCACATACAACTAAATCCTTTCCCCTTGTGCTACTTGTAGGCATAGTTGACCTGTAGAGCTTGCCTTCACGGGAAATATTGGTTTCTTTCATTGAATGGGGAAAGTGTTGTCTGCCTTGGGAGACCTCAAAGGCTCGCACTCACCAATCATTGCAGAAGTGTGCAGCATGGGTAAGGAAATCCGGTGGGTTCTTACTTTATCCAGGGGCTGCTTGTGCCCTACAGAGAATGTAGTCCTCTGGTTTCCTATGATGCATTGGGAAGAATTAGTGACAAAACCCTATTATGCATGCATGGAAGGCTGAAGGTAATCCCTGGTAATGACATGAGACCTGGCTATTTGAAGAAAGAGGCTGCTCAAGATCCGGGCTGCATGAGTCCCAAAGACAGGTACCTGTGTGTAAACAAAGAATAACTTTGAAGGACAAAATTCAAAATCATAGAAGCTTTTTTCAAAATGTAAGAATCATTATTGAAGGCTAAACGTAGTTAGTTAGTCAGATTCAAATCAGCATCAATAGTGTATACAAATAAAGTCAATTGTGAGAGGTCGCAATGGAATTGGCTAGAACCAAAGTATAGTTCAGCAAAGAACATGCATAAATCTTCTTAGTTTGTAATTCAAGACACAGTCTTAATATAAGTCAGATATAGAGAGTACTTTTGAAAGGCAGGAAATTCTAATTAGAAAATAATATTACAAACTGACATAGGGACTGCTTAGTTTAAAAAACAAAGAAATGTATGGCACGCAACACAGAAAAGGCACATTTTATAGGTTTCAGAGAAGTGAAAAATCCCACACTCGACATGGTGCAAAGTGGATTCATAGGGCTGTACTGATAAAGACATATGTCATGAACCACTTAACACTGTAAAATCTGTGTGACATAAAATAAGATACTTTAGAAAACATCTGCATCATGAAAGAGTATTGGACACCCTTAACCGACAAAAAAGGGAAATGACATTTCACATTTGAAGCAAACCAAATAATAAGCCATTTTGATATAAATGAAGTATAGTTGAGGTCTGGGCAGAAGCTAGCTCAAACAATGTTACTTGCCCTCCACATCTCCTGGTACATGTTTCTTTCTTGAGGAACACAAACTCATATGTTTTATTCCATGCAAGAAAACAATAGCATAATTATTCCCATTTCATCTATTTTATGAAAAAGAAAACACAGAGGAGAAGTATGCATGTAGGAAACGTGTTCACGCAATTTTAAACACCACATTTTCCTCTGCAACTTTAAAATGGATGTCAGGGCAAGTAGACTGAGTCCCACTGAATGTAATTGGTGGCCTTGTTATGGTAATCTAAACACATGTAAATGAATTTATCATTTTCCAATAAATACAAACACTTTCCCACTGATAATCCTAATAATGTCCTTGTTACAGTCTCCACTCTTCAGTGCCACTAGTACAGAAGAATCTGATTTCTTGCCATTTGTCATCTGCACTTACATCTGAAAAAGGAATTAGTTGCTCTGCCTCCATGCACAGTGCTAATGTTTATTCACCCTCAGGGTGTAAAATGTATTCATTTAACCCATAAATTCTCCAATTTTGTGCATTGCTTTAGACAGAATAACTCAGGTACAGAAGGGGCCAAACCCTGCTAACTATTTCAAGTTATAGTCTAAAAATAAAGGCCTGACTCAGAGGAATAACAGGTTAAATGAGTTCAAACAACATTCCGAACACATGCTCTCAGCTCTCACACTCAGCTCTGTGCAAGCCAGGGCAGCCCATCATGATATGGCCTGAGGACCCACTCTCCCACTCTCTTAAACACTCTTGCCTTAGAACCCCAAATCAATGACCCACATTACCAGCTACCTAGCCTGCACCTTGCCACCAGTCTCATATCTAATAGCAACTACATTTTATTGTGCTAAAGCATTTCTATAGTGTTTTCCTACTGCTTGCTGAGACCTGCAAAAAGGTTTGGTGGCTGCGAGGTGCCATTCCATTATTTTACAAAACATTCAATTAAGCACAATTTAAAAAAAATCACAACATTCCAATGTTTCACATTGCCATAGTGTTTGCTATCCTAAATGTTACTGTTAAAACTGTCAGCCTTAGGGTGGTCTTTCTCCCAACCTTTTGTATTCCCCCTCCATTTTCCATTATCTTACTTTGCTGGCATTAGGACTCTGCACACTTTACCACTGCCAACAAGTGCTAAAATGCTGTGCCCCTCCTCTAAAAACACAGTAACATTGGATTATACCCAATTGACAAAATTAATTAACGTATAAGTCACTAGTAAAGTGGTACTAGAGGGACCCAGGGCCTGTGAATTAAATGCTACTAGCGGGCCACCCACTTAAGTAGTCATTTAAACAAGTCTCCTGCCTGCTACTGCAGGGCCTTGTGTGGAGTTTTAAACAGCTATTTTGATCTGGAAAAATAATCCTTTTGCTAGGTCCAAATCTTTTACCCCTAATGTAGACCCTGGATAGCTCAGAGGGCAAGGACTTTAAAAAGCATGACATGTACTTGTAGGTTTTGCTTGCCCTGGAAGTGAAAAACTCTTAAATTCATTTGTCACTAGTGCAAGACCTATCTCTCCTATTTGATAACATTTGAGCTGCCTTATATATTTTATGTGTAATTTCACAATAGAATGGGATAACCAGTTCATGTTTTGTCTATCTGGAATCAGAGTCACAATGTATAATGCTAACTTATGATGAGGCTGAATATTAAATTGCAATTTGGAAAATGCTACTTTTTGAAAGTTGGCATTACCTTGACCATAGATTTCAGTGCCTGTAGCCTGTCCCTGGTCACATAACTGGGTGTAGCTGTCAATTGGGCTTTGTATATTCCTCCTAAACAGTCACACACAATAGGGAGCTCAGGTGTGCCTGGATGGCCCATCAGAGGCAGGATGGGAGGGAGGAGCTGGACACAGTCCCACTTACACCCGAAGAGACAGTATTCTTCCTCCATACAAAGGGCTGCATACTCCCTGTAGTTAGTCTGGAGCCAGGGCAGGGAAGGCAGGATGCTTGGTGACTTCAAAGGGAAAACTCTAGAAGTTTCTCCCCCACTTCAAAGACACAACTGGGTATAAATATTGAGCTTCAGACCCCACCTCTTCAATACACTTCTGGACCTGAGGATACTCTGCCAGGAAGAAGGACTGCTGTGCTGCTGAAGGTCTGCCACTCTGTTGTATTGTACTCTCCTGGACTCCTTATTTGCTGAGCTTACCTGCTGCCTGCTACCCTCTTGCCTGGTTTAGAAGGACTGGACCTGCATCTCTTGAACCCAGAACCCAGAGTGACTCCAAAAGTGAGTTGGCTGGCCTCCTAATCTGAAGCCTTAGGGTTATAACCGGCTTCCAACCACTTTGACTCTGCACCTGGACTCTGCTATCTGTGAGTCTACCTTGCCAAGTGGAGCCACCCCTGTCCTGAACCCATGGAAGTGGGCCTCAGGTACATTGCCAGCCACCGCGGATTCAGCAGAACAGAGGCCTCTTGTCCGCTGTGCGGCAAAGCCCTGAGCAGAATCACTGCATCTTCTCTGCTGCATGGATTAGATCTGTCATAAAGACTCACATCACCTTCGGAAGCTACACTGCTCGTTGCATACTCGGCACAGGCCGCCGCATATCTCTTTGACAGCAGCCTCCACGATGATTCGGGACTCTGCATGGCAACCTAGCATCTCTTAGCAATTGACTCATCACCTCAACTGCGTGCCTCCTCCTTGATGCCAGACTTCACATCACAAGCCCCATTGACAGGATCCTCGATGACGATACAGGCCCTCACACTCTCAGAACCGACGTATCACTTTGGCTGCGGAAAGCCTTCTTTGACTTAAATTCAAGCAACGCTCCACAAACGAAGCAAATTGCTTTTAAGGCTCTATTTATTGCCTTTAAAGCACTTCACAACACAATCCCTGATGATCTGAAGTACAGTTTCTCTTGCTACATCCCCTCCAAGGCCATTGCACTCATCTGCTGCTCAAAACGTCATGATTCCAAAATTCGAGAAATCCCTCTGGGGAGGCAGGAGCTTTGTCACCTGTATGGCCAATGTAGTTATTTTCCTCACACTGAATTAGGTAAAGGCAGTACCAAGACACCACGTGGCATTTGAGTGCTTTATAAATGTAATTTTTATTTCCTTCAACTTGAAAGCAGGATTTAAGGTACTCTGTTGGGCGGAGCTAACTGGGTCCCAGTAGCCGGCCCTTACTCCATATGTACACTTACATTTACATTTACATTTACATAGAGGTTGGCCGAAACTTGTGACTTTGTCTCTGTCCTGTGCAACCCGATATCCACATGCCATACTTTACGCCACTTGTGACTATATTCTCAATAAAATATTTAAAATTGAAATTCTCCTGTTCTTCTATTTGGATTTTCGCCATTTTGGTCTTATTCAATTATTAAAAATTGCTCTATTTTCTAATACTGTTGTGGGTTCCTTTTGTGGTGTGTTTTCACCCTGCTACTGTTTGAAGTGTTGCAGAAATACGTTACACATTGCCTCTGAGTTAAGTCTGACTGTTATGTGCCAAGCTACCCAAGGGTTGAGCACAGGTTAATTCAGGGCTTTCTTGCGACTTAAACCTGAGAAGAAATGTGGTTGCTGTTTCACCCCACCTCCCCCTCAACCGGTAACCAAATTTCTTACATTTAGTTTTTAACAATATGGAATAGATTACCGGTAATTCTCCTTGTGTACTGAGTGCGGGGAGATGTATGATTCTCATAGAAGATTGACTTGACTGTTATGTTAGAATTTATTTATTAAATAGCTCTGGATTTGATCTTTAATACTCAATTATCATTGCATTTCTAATTTAATGTAACCTATATGCCTAATAATTATTCAAATTAAAAGCTAATTATAAAAAAATCACAAAGCTTTACTCTTGGCAAATAATGGTTTCTACCCATTTGTGTGAGCTGAAATATTTAATCCAACCCAATGTTTTTGCCGAAAGCATGCAAAGATAAACAATACACGAATATCTAGCTTTTAGAAAAAAATAAATCAGAAATGTCATGGGATTGTATGGTGTTTCAAAACATTTCGGTGACTTGTCTCCCAGCAGTTAAAGTCTATTATCCACCCCACTCGTGCTCATATCCGATGATAACTACGTTTTGTCTGTTAACAATTACAGATGGGCTGACCTCCCTTTGTTCACATGAGCGTTCAAACTGCAGGCTGTAGGAGGAACTCTGCCCACATCAAACTTTCTATGGATGTCAATTTGTGATGCCTTCCAGCAACGAACAAGGCGATGACGACTGATTGCAGCTTTCTGAGATGTAAATACAGTAGGTACAGCCCTCTTTTCAAATTCTGCTCAGAGCTAGCATTTAAGCATGTCACATTGCTCAGAGAGTCATGCAGAAAAGTGAAAGCGCGTACGCGCAACCCCTAAGCTTACGTAACCCCGCCCCCCCCCCCCTCAGTCCACCCTCCCAAAAAAAGAAAATGACGAATGCTTATATTTTAACAATTGGATAACACTTAGAAGGTGTGTTACATTTAATGGGAGAACAATAAGGCTAAGAGTTATTTTGCAATTTATAGAGGAAATAATTCCATCATTTTTTGGGGGAGGGGAAAGCAATAATATTGAAAGCGTACCTTTGCGCAATATAGCCAACACTTAAACAACCACCATGGCACAACTAAGAAGCAAGTTGTGTAATTACAAAATAAAAAGCTGCATTGCGGCAACAGTACATTTGTCATCAAACACCGAAGAAAAATTAACCGTTTTATTGACTTCGATCACTGCTGAATTAAAATTAAGTGAAAAAGGATGAATATCTTGATTTGTGAACTTAATGGTATATGTAAACTTTGGAGGCTATACTAATGTAATAAGTATCATCTTCTACTACAATGCTGTGCGCAAAGTAACATAGCATAAAGTTGTTCACTGTGTGGCACATTTAACAAAACGTGACGAAGCTCAGAAAGTTACCTTTCTGCACTGCATGACAGAGAAAGTGTAGGAATGTGCCATAATTAACATAATATGGAGCATTCCTGTCTTTTCCCAGCACTGGCGCATAATGCGCTACCTAGCACCAATGCAGGCATCCTTGCACTATGGTGCATGTGTGCCTGCATTGCAGCAGGATTTTTTTTGTGCAGGAATGGACACCTTCCTGAACAAAAACAATCCTCTGAGACATACTCTTCTTCCTATGTGTCCTGAAAAATGCAGCACACATTGAAAGCCTACATTGAAAGAGGAAGTAGCGAGGAGAAATAAAGATATTTCTTCTCATTATGCCTCCCCTGGGAAGGCGTAGCATTATGACACAGCCCCAGGACTACCAGTATTGGTAAATCTGGGAATGCTTCAGAATCCATGGCAGGATGCGTGGAAACACCCATGCTCCACCCATGGAATGCCTTCCCTGGGCAGAGTAACGCAACATAGAGATTTGTGCTGCTTTGCGTTACTCTGGATTTATCAAGCCACTCATGGCCACTCAAGGTGGCCTTGCATGACTTAATAAATAAAACGTAAGGGTTGCGTCACTTTTTCACCCCGTTGCGTGGTGCAAAGGTGACGCAACCCTATGATTACTAAGCCCTTGCATATCTACTTACAATTCAATTCACACACGTATAGCCATGAAGGTGACCCCTGGAGGACATTTAACTTCCTTGACCTTTCCACAGCAAGATGTAACTAGTAAGAGGACAGTTAACAATAATGGGAGTGCATTAACGAGGCTGCATTTATTTGACAATATTACAGTCATTGTCAGTGGCAACAAATTAATTACTAAAACACCTGGTTTCAATCTATTGATAGAATTTGGTATTGAATTCTTCCATAATTTTGGCAGCCCTGTGTGTTTTCTCGATCAAGAACGTTACAGTTTCTGTAGGATGACCACTAACTCGAAAAGTAGCCGCTCTAAATGATAGCCTTTTCATGACACCTTTTAAACTGGAATGGCATGGTGAGCAAAAAAGTAATGGATTTAGGCCAGATCTCTGTACTGGGGTGAATGTATGACATTGTTCTGCATTCTGTCCATCAACTGTTGTTTTTGCATTTGTCACCCCGGGTGGGACGGGTATGCTCAGATGTGAGTCCCGTGCTCTCCATGCCACTGGAATCAAGCTATCCTGGCTGGTGAGGGCTGACAGCCCAAAACCGGTCTTAGGATGCTTGTTTCCAGTCCAGGGAGGACCTAGCTTGGCAGTTCGGGCTGGACTGTTCCCTTGTGGCACGGGGTCAAGACTAATTTGCATATGGCTGGGTTCAAACTGGAATGGCATGGTGAGCAAAAAAATGATGGATTTAGGCCCAGATCTCGGTACTGGGGTGAATGTATGACATTGTTCAGCATTCTGTCCATCAACTATTGTTTTTGCACCTTTCAAATAAAGGCAGTTTACAAGGGTGCAAACATAGTTTTACCTTGGCAATTGGCCCACAAGTTTACAGAAAAATGTACGGAATGCACAGTACTCTCCTCCATAGCATCAGTTACCAATCACCGCACTTGATGGGGAAGCTGTGGCACAGCAGCAGTTGATGAATGGGTCTGGCTGGGAACATTCCATTTTTGACAGAGGATAGTCACAAATTCCAAAAAAGCCTCGCTTTCCATTAAAGAAAAGAGGAGGGGGTCAAAAATTAAAATTTTTGCTGGCTTCTTAAAAAACAAATTTGGACCACATAATAGTTTTAGTGAGATTGTGCTACCTTGCTGAAAATGGCCATGACTGTTTTTTTGTGATTAACAAACCTCAAGTGACTTCAATGGAGGCATGCTGCTTCGAATGATTCCACCCTTTTCTTTGCCAAGAAGATATTTAAAGGTTTTTCTGTTGTTAAGAGAAACTGACCTAAAGTTTACAGTATTATAGATGAAAACAGAAACATTTCACTGCCCTGGCTCAATTGATTCCAATCTTCTCTTTCACTTCTCACTCATTGCACTCTTGCTCTCTCTGGTTGTTCATATCCTATGTCCAGCCACTCTGTGCTCCTCAAGTGCCCCTCAAGCACTTGGTTTAACTATCCTTCGCAGAGTCCCATCAGTCCCCCTTTTTCTTTTTTATAGCTTTTAACTATTCTTTGTCCTCTATAATACTGACCCTCACCAGCTGGAATCAGCTAAAACTTTGGGCAGTGTTCTACTTTAAGAATCAGCACATGTGCCACGGGCTACCTTCCGGGAGCATGTGCGGATGCTCTACAGAAAACTCAGCCACTTAGCCTGCCACTTCTGTAACACGCTTTTTCCTGGAGAAAGATACCCGGTCATCAAGACCCATGTACGCACCTTTTAGGGTTCCCACTGCCTCATTTAGACCATAGTGATCACTCCCCATAGCCTCTGCTACCACCGCATGTAGCCACTCGATCACCTGGTGATAGTCTAAAAATATAGGGGCTTAATAATGAGAGAGTAGCATCACGTTTGCACTAAACAATGTGGTACATGCATGACGCTAACCTCTAAGTCAGGTTTTTGAAGCCACTTTGCGTGGCTCTGAATGGCTTCAAAAATATGGAGTAACACAACGCAATGCAAATCACTGCGTTGCGTTACTCTGCACTGGGAAGGCATTCCATGGGCAATGTGTGGGTGTTCCCATGCAACTCCCATGGATTTTTATACATCCCCAGATTTACAATACAGAAAATTGTAAATCTGGAATATGTCAAAATCTTACACCTTTCCTGTAGAGGTGTAACAAGTAGAAATGTCTCTATTTCTCCTTGTTTCTTCCTCTTTCTGCAGCACACATAGAAAGCGGAATAAGCATCACAGGTTTGTTTTTGTGCAGAGTCCCTTCCTGCACAAAAACAATCCTGCATGCAACACAGACACCCTTGCACTATAGGGCAAGGGTGCCTGCATTGGTGCTAGGCAGCCATAAGGCGCCAGCACAAGGGAAAGGACAGGATGTGCTTTATTGCCTTAAATAAGGTGCATTCCTGCCCTTTCCCTGTCACGCATTGCAGCGCAGTAAGGTGACTTGCAGCGCTTGGCTTCACTGTGTGACTTCTTTGTAAATGTGTCCCATAGTTCCCAGAATCAACCATGTTTTAAGACTTAGGCAAAGTGGGCAGTTGCCCAGGGACCCTATCGTCTAAGAGGCACAGTACGAAATTGATTGTGTCTAATTCTCTATCTCAACCTACCTTATAATCTATCCCTTCCAAGAGGGTGCTATTTTAAGGATTTTTGGACTTCTGCCACGGCGCATATCAGCTGCATTTGTGACCTCTTTTCAGAAAATGTTACTGTATTATTCAACATTTATATTTTTCATCATCCATGCTTGAATTAGCAGAAAATAAAATAGTACTCAAAGTAGTTGTGAACAGAGGGTCTAAAAAGAATGCCTTGTCCAGTGCCACAGAAATCCTTAAGATGATACTGCCCAGAGAGGCCATTGGTGCATGTGTTTAATGGTCACGGGGGTGAGCTTATTTGCCTCGGCCTCTGTAGTATATAAAGAAGCTTCACTGTGACTCTAAATTATGTTGTCATTCTGAATGCACACCTTATGTAAAACAGTGGCTGATGCAAACCCAGTGCAGCCCGAAGCCTATTATTTCTAAGGTTTTCATGGGAGGCCAGAGAAGATTCCATTTGCAACATACATCTCAATTAACTTTTCTGTCAAACTGTGAACAAAAAGGAATTGTAAACAGGTGTTACACATTTGTTGAGGACTTTAAGTTCTCTGGTGGTGCACACTTTGTATGCATATGTTTTTTGAATTAAGTAGAATAAACATACAACTGTTTGGCTAAATATATACTAAGAGCGCATATAGTTCCATGTCTCGAATGTGTTACTTCTGTGTATTCTTTGACACTTTGAGTGCGTTATTTGCGGTGGCTTTTTCTGAAATCACATTCAGTTATTTTGAGAATCTGCGAAACACACAGCAAAAAGGCACCTGGAAATCAGCAATCAGCAGCTGTGAAACACATGGGAGATATGGACAAAATTAGATGTCTGCAGGATTATTGCTCTTGAGAAATTCTAGGAGTGATCAAAACCTAAACTGTACCTGCTACAATGGCGGATAACGCATGTGTGATACTTAAAATATTATTGCTAGAAATTGCATGATTTACATATTGGAAAAAACGTTATTCTATGTGCGAAGTTTTACCCCTCAAACATGTCATGGCAAAATGTTATTTTCTTCAAAATGGTCCTGAAACAAAATGTTCGTGCCACACTACACAGTCATTGTGGCAGCCTCTATGCCATTGCACCCGCTTTGTCAGGGCTAGTAAGCGCTATATAAATGCAATTACAATACAATTACAATACAATAGATGTCAACTGGCCACATTTCAAGTGTCTAGTGACACCTTAAGTGAGGCCTGGTATTTAAGCCAACACACGTTGCATGCTGGGATTTACTGCTGTATGTATGCAATGGCAAAACTGAACGGAAAGTTCTAGAATGCAATGCCGTTTTTGTGAACATGCTAACACTGGCTTAGGTACCACACAGGAGAAACAACCATATGTCTGTTCAGGTACTGTCCTTTTGAAAATTTCGAAGTCTAGACGAAGTACAAAAGATACTAGTCTATTTATAGTATTTTACTACATAGGTGCACAGGCGTTGAAAGGAGAGAAGACCACCAACTTTAGCTTGTCTGTTCATTCAACTTGCTTCTGAAATACCATAAGTTAGGTCAAGTCATGTTATGTTATGTTACGTTATGCTATGTCATGTTATGTTATGTTACAATATTACACAAATGTATGACAGAATGCCAGATGGCTCTTTATTAATCAGAAAGTTCTTAGCAACGATTTTCATAAACGCATAGGTCCCTCCAGTATATTGCTATGTGTACCATGCACAGTGACTTGATGCTGTCTCGCTCGTGGCTAGGTACCAATGGACTGATTTTTTACATGGAGCCACATAGCCTCAGAGCCCGAAGTGCATCAAATTGCAGGAAGAAGCATTCTGTCGACTCCAAAGGCAGGAAATTAGATATGGTGGTCTGTAGGCAGCCGTAGCATAGTCTTGTCTTCAGAGCACAAGCAATGGAACAGTTTGGACATTGAGTGAAAAACTGAAAAAATAACAAGTTATGACTGGAACTCCCTGAGAAATAAATGTTCCTGTAAGTATTTACCAAACCTGGCTTGAAAGCACACAAGGGCGTTTGGATAGCAGTAGGTTTTACTGAGCCTTGAGGAGAGAGAAAGGTACAAGACTGTGTACAGAAGTTAGGAAGTGGAGAATGAGTGGGGTTCTGCTGTATGACTGGAAATCTTAGGAAACAACAGAACACCATTTGAGGGTCATTCACCCAATTTAATTCATTCACCCAATTTAATCAGCAATTACATTTGAGGGATTGGTGTATGCACCAGCTCTACTAGGATTCTAGTCTTCTTCGGGATCTAGATGTCAAAAGGATGCAGAGGCTGAACACCCCAAAAAAACAGTGTTTGAGATTAATCATAAATGCTTCTTCGTCCAGATGTCAATTACCTGTAAAATGAAGGTAATCAGGATTG
Source organism: Lissotriton vulgaris (assembly GCF_964263255.1). Classification (NCBI taxonomy): domain Eukaryota; kingdom Metazoa; phylum Chordata; class Amphibia; order Caudata; family Salamandridae; genus Lissotriton; species Lissotriton vulgaris. Next base: position 382,606,496 of record NC_141697.1, read on the forward strand.
TTATCTAAAAGGTGAAGAAAAGAGATAGAATAGGAGTATCAAAGTATCCGTAAATAATAATCAGCCTTGAATGGATGACTATGTGTGTATTAAAAAAATAATGGCAATGTCGTAGACTCAAGGGTGCACTGCAGGTGGACTGCTGGTGGGGGTGGGCCAAAGCAAAGGCATGTTGATGACAAACTGCTTGCCAGTCAGACATGATCATACCAAGGGATTTGCACAGCTGCATACTTTTGAGCCTTAGCAGTGTATCACCGAGGTCAATGTCCATATTTGCATCAACGATTTCTTTTCCAGATTCCAGATTAATTAATTTCCCCTAAATATTGGAAATAATGTACATTGCTGGCACATTAGGAACATTCTGTAATTGTCTGCAGGTTTTACATCCTTGCCTGAAATCAAGCAGGTAAAATGAACAGTGAATTGAGATTGCAGCACCCTGCATCAGCATATGTTAGCAAAACTACTGAGACCCACACGAGTAATGGCTGCTCAGCTGAAGTACAAGGTGGACTGAGCAATGGCCACTAGAATCGAGAGTGTTTGTGGGAAACCAATCAGTAACCAGTTGGAAAGCGTGCCCTTTGTTTTCTAGCTCCAATAATGAGCACAATAAGAATGTTTTTGCTATAATGAGTACAAACATGCATATGGCGTGTGTGTGTGTATGCGTGTGTGCACATGTGTGGATGTCTTACTGAAAAAGCCTATTTGGACTTTCTTTTGCATTTTAGTTAGTGGCCTATCCAATTACTATTGAGGTTCATGTTGCTCGACATCTTAATAATGTGCTTGAATCTTTAGACATGCTGGACAATTCCCAGATCTGATTTCAGTTCAGTCTAAGTACTGAATTTTGCTTTACCTGCTATGCTGGATAATCACCTCGTTTCTGCTAATAAAAAGGTACATATTCTGTGACCTTACAACATTTGATACAATTGTACATGCCAATCTCATTCACCTTTTCCAGAATATTGGCATTATTGGATCGGTTTTGATTTGGTCCACTTCTTTCAACGCAGACCAAAGTCAGCAAGTGATGTTGGAAACACCAGTTTTCCCCATCCTGGAACACAATATGCACAGTCCCTGATGGATCATCTCTGTCTCCTACCCTGGTCAACATCTACATAAGATCTTTAGGGACCGTTGTTCAATCTTATGGTTTGTACCCTAATACCTACACATATTTTATGCAGCTATTGTTCAAGCTGAGCTCCCACCCCATTGATGTCCCTGCCTGCAATACCATCTCACTGCTGTGCACCACTGGATGAGCCACCATTGGCCCAAGTTTAAGATGGGTAAAACTGGAATCCTCATTTCCGGCCCGAAATACATGAATGGTAGCCTAGTAGAGTTAGTTGCTGTCCACCTCATAAGTCTTCCAGATAACTTTAGTTCTACTCCACCCATCTCACCTTCACCAAGGCCCTGAAAAATCTTCTTTTCTGTTGCCATGGCAGTTGGATTTCTCTTTAACCCTTCGCTGTGGGGCTGATTCCCCATCTGTGCTGGGGGGAGGAGGGGCACGCACAGCGCCCCATGCTCAAGACGAGCTCAGCTCGTCATGAGCCACGGTGCTCGTGTGCTCATGACGAGCTGAGCTCGTCACGGCCACACCCGTTTGTGTAGAACGCCCGCTCAGCAGGGGAATTAGCTCCGCGTGGCAGCGTTCCCGTGTGCTCATGATGAGCTCAGCTCATCATGAGCATGGGAGGGGTTAAGCATGTCTTTACTATTCTGTGCCAGGAAACCTTTGAGTGATATATTTCAATAACAACTTGACATAACAAAGCATAACACAGCATACCATGCTTGGATGGATGAATATCACCACATGAAGAAATGTAAAAGTGGTACAATCATACATGTAAACAGGACACAAAAGTAGTTTTATTTACTGATAACTGTTTACTTTGTTTTGCCATAAGGAAAATCCTGTTTCCTCATTGCCTACACCCCCTTGAAGTCTGGGTCTGTTCCCTCCCCATTCCCACCCTGTACTTGGAATCAAGTTCAGTGTAGTGTGAAGAACACACTTGCATGGTGTTTGGTGAATGCCGACAAAATTCTGAGTTTGTGGGTGTGCACCAACATTTCTTGGTAGACCTATATAAGGTCATCCACAGGTTGCCTATGAAAGCAAATTTGCTCACTCAGAAATGGAACAGGTAGAAGAATTTCCCTGTTAGAAAAAAGATCACTATTACTGATTCTGTGAAGATGCACATAGGCGTAAAAGTGTCAATGTGAATCGGGTCTGGTTGGGATACAAATGTTCAAGGGGGACATAGAGATCATACATATTTCAAATAGTATAGTTTTTAAACATTGTGACATGTTTAAAATAAATAATGCAGCAATTGTAGTTCGATGTAGTTTATTTAAAAGTTTTTATTTTAAAATTTCGAAACACTGTACATTTTTGCGATCTGTCTGACAAGTATTTGTGTTTATTTTACGAAGAATCCATCTATGTGCCCTGCAGAAATTTCAAAACATTTCTGAAAATGTGCATATAGTTCCCTCAAGGTTTTGATTGCATTAACAAATAACACTGGGCATCATCTGCAATGTTTCGCCATATATCTAATCTCTAATAAAATATTTCTGATCGATCACTTCACTAGAACATCCTACTGTCTTCAGCTATTGAGATACTTTAATGTATTTAAACTATGTCTGGTTAAATTAAACTTCATAAATATTCTAGGGATAAATGATTTGCTTCTGACTGATGTGGCTTCTGTCTCATTTCTGCCCATTGGTGGCAACAGCCATGATCCACAGGCCACATTTGCTCACTAATAAAACACCAGCAGAAGATTGTCAGTGCTGGTATGTCTCAAAGAAAAAAGTTTGATGGTACAGATTGGTAATAGCAAACGTAACATTTCTGGTTTAATTACAATATTTATCACTGCTGAAAAATATTTTTTCACAATATTACTGTGATAAAATGGGGTTATTGGTTGAAGGGGGTGAAAGCCCCACTCAAGCACCTTGTCATGGTGAACAATGAAAGTCACTGATTTAACCTTTGCCTAACTCTTTGGTAGTTTGGCACAAAAGCAGTCAGGGTTAACTTAGAGACAATGCGTAAAATATTCACAAGAAGAATTCCAAACCAATTTAGAAACACAAAGTACATTTTAATAAATAAAATGACACCAACATGAATTACATTCAATCAGTAGAACCTAAGTTATGATTTTTTAAATGTTTTAGTGAAAAATAGCCCCTAGAAGATCAAAGACTTAACTGTGGGTTTCTGGTCGCGTGAAACCGGGTCAAAGTCAAAAGTTAAGGCAAACTGCAATGGAATGATGATCGGATACAAGAGGTGGATTGGGCACAGTTCCAGCTTACCATTGGACTTGGAAGAAATTTCAAGAAAAAGCACTGTGGAAAGTGGAGTCTCAGTGGGACACGGTATCAGGCAGTAACCAAGAGGAGGTTGTCAACGATGAGGAGCCACTGGATGAAGTCTTGGTGAAGCTGTTGATAGTTATCAAAAAGGTCTTTGGGAAAACCTGGATTATCAGCTCAAGGGGGTCATCGTCATTGATGGGAAGATGGTCATCATTCAACCCAGGGAAGAATCCTGCTGTCAGACTTAGACATGTTTCTGGAGCTCTGATTCATCTGGCGGTATGAGGCTGCAGTCTGTAGCAGAAGAGGGCTCTACAAGGTCAGACACTACCTCTGGGAGCTACCACTGAAGAAGGTTTGCTGCATAGAAAGAGAATGTAGTGGGAGCTGTAGAAAAGTCAATCCCACCATCGATGCACCTCCAGTAGATGAGCCTGGTCTCTCAATTCTCAGAGCAGTTTTTGGGGCAATCTGGGCCTAGAATTTGGTTTCTGGTAGGAGGAGGCCATTCCAGCTCCACACCAAGTGTCGTGCCCCTGTAGTTCACATAGTAGGTCAGCAAACTAGTCATTGAACTCACTCTGGTGGTCTGAGTTCAAGCAGCAGGGAGGGTCTTCCTCCTTCAGACAGTAGGATAACAATGCAGTTCTTTCAGAAGCAGGGCAAAAAGGTAGTCCTTCAGGCAGCAGGGCAGTCCTTCTTCCATATCTTCCACAGGTCCAGGAGTGTACTGAAGAGTGGTTCTGGGTTTCCAATATTTATACCTGGTACCAGCCCTTGTGTTTTGGTTTGAATGTCCTACTTCCCATCTGGTTTTGGAAAGTTCGTCCCTTCTTGTGCCATGGCTCCAAACTATCTGGGGAAATACACAAACCCCAACAGCACAGCCATGCACAGTCATGTCACCCAGGACTTTAGTGAAAGGCACAAACAAATGAGAAAAGAAACTGGCAACTTTCTAAAATTGTTATTTTTAGAATTGTAACTCAAAATCAGACTTTACCATTACAGACGATTTTAAATTACAATTCATTTGAGTGCAACTGGCATATCCCTATCTTTTCCGAGGCCAAAGTTATCACTTATTAAATGTAATAAGGTAATCTAGTATTAGTCATTGTGAAAAATAGGCCTTATAACAGTGAAAAACGACTTGAGGAATCTTTCACTGTTAGGACAAATAAAACTACAAAGTACAGATTTCCTAAATGCTGTATACAGTGAACCCTGCCCAATTATCCTTTAGGGACTACTCTATGGGTGACTTACAAGTATCAAACAAAGGTTTTGATCTGGTAAAAGGTTTGTTTTACCAGGTTGAAAGGGCAGTTTAAAACTGCACTACAGGAAGAGGAGGCAGACTCGAGACATGCTTTAATAGGGTATTTTAGTGAGTGGTACAATGAGTGGTGCAGGCCCACTGAAGCATTCAATTTAAAGACCCTGTGAACATGTAGTGCCATTTATCAGAGACATACAAGTGAATTCGAATGTTTCACTGAGTTTACATAAACCTAAGTAAGATGTTTCTTTGCACTATGTAATAATCCATTAAAAAATTAACATTAGGCAACATGTAGGTCAGCTGAAAAAGGTGTTATTTTCACTACTCAGAAGTAATTAACTCACTGTAGCATTAGTAGATCAGCCTATATGCCACACCACCTCAAAGCAAGAAAAAACAATGTTATGGAAGGAATGCTTGAATCTCACACACGGTGATAGCTGAGGGCCTCAATCATCATTGTTTGTCTACTAAACCCCTCCAAAGACCTATCATGAGCAAACCAATCAGTCTTGCTCCTGCTCCAATAGAAACAGTCCAACCCAATCAACCACACCAGATCCTCTCTGGACAGGAACATTAGCATCCCAGACCAGTCTCAGCGTACTTAGGCCTCATCAGTGAAGTATAGCTAGAGTCCTATGGAACAGTGAGCAGAGGGCTAGCATCTAAACATACCTTTTACACTAAGGACATATACAGCAATAAACAGCAACATTATAAAATGAATGCTTGAATTAAACACAACGACTGGCAAGCAATCTGGCTGCACTCTTGTCTATCAATCTCTGTCCATTATGTTACTCTAGAAAGAGATGTCAACTTCACATTGGTTTTGAGGCAGGTGCTCCCTGGTTAGGAACACAAGCAACACCAGCTTTGTCCTAATTAGGTAACTTATAGTTAGAGGCCTACGGTTCACTGAGCAAGGGACCCAAGTCTGGGCATACCGATCGAAATTAGGCCATCTACATCAACACACACCAAGTGATGGAAGAAAAAGTTGAATTAAGCTATGGGAAAATCAGCCATTGTCCTGCTTCAATAGGAAAACTACACCTTAAACTGCCAGGCCAGATGTCCTCACACCAGGCGCACAAAACAAACCAAAAAAGAAAATCCACCCTCGCAGGCGAGGGAGAAGGGTGTCACCTGCCAAATGATAATGTTGGGACGTAAACAGGTCTCACAAATGATAACAAGAAACAAACTGGGTGCAAATTCGGGAGAATGCGGCAGAACTATGGATACACAAAAATATATGATACAGAAAAATAGAATTTATTAGAAGAACAGTAAATATAATAAATGTAATTTGTTAAAGGATGCATCAAAGAAGCCAAAGTTAGACATACAAAAAACAAATATATTATGTGCTGCAAAACTTTTCAATCGAGCAAAGGGATTTTATCATTCTTTTTAGTCCATTTAAGGGCCATTGCCACAATTACAAACAATGAAAATATAACATCCCCACAAACAGAGATATCAGTAATTAAAAACAGGCTCCAACCACATACACAAATGCTCTCATCCGTCTAGCTACACACACATTCAAACCTATTCACATACAACAATGACACCATAAATATGTACAACCCAATACAAAAAGAGAAAGACAGAGACCAACAAATAAATAGTAGAATGGGCAATAGTGCATAAGCATTAACAGGAAATTCTTGCCCAATGATCTCTGTCTTGCACGGTGCTGACGCGCGTTTCGGTGCTGGACTAACTAGTAGCCCCACATACACAAATGCTCTCATCCGTCTAGCTACACACACATTCAAACCTACTCACATACAACAATGACACCATAAATATGTACAACCCAATACAAAAAGAGAAAGACAGAGACCAACAAATAAATAGTAGAGTGGGCAATAGTGCATAAGTATTAACAGGAAATTCTTGCCCAATGATCTCTGTCTTGCACGGTGCTGACGCGCGTTTCGGTGCTGCGCTAACTAGTAGCCATCACCTTCCTCAGGGCACTAAAAATATAAATCTCTGTTATTCAGCAACAAACGAGGGGGACACAAGGCAAAGCAGCAACAAATTATATACGCAAATGTTCAGTAGGTGGCACGGATCCAAAATCAAATGTATTCCGTATATAGCCGTTCCATCAGAGCTACGAGGCAAAAAAATATAAAATCAAATTAGACACATTCTCCCATTGACAGGAACACCATAGTATTACAACGGTTTTCAAGAATATCCCCACCAAGTGCCAAAAGAGGACACAAGAAGAGTTACATGTAAAGAAAGTCCCAAATCAAAACCAAGTCTGAGATAGAAAGATAAAAGATAGAGTGGAAAAAAAGTTTTTCGTTTGAAGACACAAATGGTCCACACAGAGTCCAGCAAATACAGATAAGTTCTCTGAAAAGCCAAAGACTCAAGAGTGGACCCATAAAAGAAAAAGGCTTAGAACAAATGAGGAAAAGTCGGACATAGTTCATAAAGTGAATTATGCTCAAGGGTGCCCAAAACATACTGTGTGTCCAAGAGAAAGAACAAGGGTACAGCCACAAAAACTCCCTTTCTTACCTTAAATCAGAGAAGGCAAACACCAAAAGCGAGCTCCGGGAATAGCGAACTGTGTGTATAGCTGATACAACTATCCAAGCAGGATAGAGGGCCGGTAGATCAAGTAAAACAGCTTCATCCAGGCAGAAACATAGAGAAACAAGTTCGAATAGCTGGATAAAAGAGGAACCAGGAATTAAATATAATGACCCACAAAGAAACATAGCTCCATATACCATAAAGATACTTCCAGATATAGTGGCTCGCCTTTTTGCCTGAAAAAATGTGTAGAACTCAAGGTCCAATACAGAAGCGAGCACAGCAGCTTCCTGTTCGAGTCTGGATAAGAGACTCCAATTCAGAATCGAGCTTGAGGCCTCAGGTCAGAAAAAAACAAACCAGCCTGGTTTTTGCCTATACAAAACATGGCCAAATTATGCATATTACATAACAATTATGACAAACAATTACTAAGCATAGAGATGTTCTAAAGGGGCTTTAATTACATGTGTAAATATGTGTTGTTTACTAGACAAGCCTTGCCTTCCTCAAGGGAGATGGGGCTAGTCCTTTTCAAGAACACTTCTATAAATGGTGGCAAAATAATATTTTTTTATGCACTGTCCTCTAAAAGTTGGCTAAAGAGCTACATGTATTACAGACAGCTAAGAAAATTTGGTTATGTAAGGTCACACAATACACAATTGTTCTGAATGATTTTAACATCTTTCTTCACTTGATGTGAGCTTCCAAGTAGAAGTATTGTCAAAAAAGCTTCATCAAGGTATATAAGACAAATTACTCCACGCAAGTCAGGAAATAAAAGACTTTCAAGGTGTGGAAAAAGGTAGGGCCGATGTCGATCGAGAACCTTTTTCAGTATTGCCCGACGCTAACCACCTCTCATACCACTCAAATCTATCAAACAAAGAGGCAGGCGCTGGAGACTGGAAGGCAGGAAACAGAAGTTTTATTCCGACGGAGCAGAACTCGTCAACTCAGACAACAGGGTATCTTCTCGAGGTGCTCTAACCGCATCTCTGAGGCCTGGCCTCTTATACACAAGTTTATTGCTTTATTGCATAAAACACATCTTTGCCAACACTTTGATGTACGGAAGACATCCTCGGAATCCCCGCTTCAAGCCCGTTCCCACACACATTTACAGTAGAAGTCCCCACCCCGGTCACAACAGGTGATGATTGTCACGCAGCTGGGCATTCCGCCGATTCCCGGAATGCATGTGGTTGATCGGATCTCATGGGGTGGGGGGATTTGATCAGTTGTGGATCCTTTGATGGGGGAGTTTCCTACTGTATGGGGCAATAAACAGCATCCGCAGGGCCAGGTGGCGGCCTGGGAACAAGCAGGACAATCAGGCACAGAGGAAAGGGGGTTTTATCAAAGGATACAGGATCATGAAAGGAATGGTGGGAGGTGTTGAGCTGGGAACAGGATGGGATTCCGAGGCAGGGTTGCACTGGAGAGGGGTTTATGGCCCAAGCATGTGAGAACGGGGGCTGTCAGCGCGCGGGGAATGCCTGCGAGGTTAGGAGAGTGAGAGAGAGAGACGCGCTGGCTATCGGCAGTGGGCAGAGAGGCCATGGCATTCAAAATGGCTGCCGCTTACGCGCACAAATGGGCCTAAAAAGGGACAAGATGGCGCCGATAATGTTGACGCTGCAAACTAGATTTTAACAAAGGGAGAACTCTCTGGTATTCAAGGGCCAAAACCAGCAATAACTCTCAACAGAACTCAACATGAATGAAGACTCAATATGAGTTCATAATACATATCAGAAATTAAATCACTTTGTCAGTTTCCCCAAAAATACAAGTTTGGTGTTTTGTAACAAGTCTTGCGTTAACTTTGTGGTGTTTTTTTCTTTTTTTGCAGTGGAATGATAAGGCGAAATAGTATGCAGTATGCATTGGGTTACTAGAATCCAGGTAGATGAGGTGAGCACAGTCTACCAGCGTCCTTTGGTTGTGATATCCAAAGAAGTCGGGGGCATATTACCAAGCAATAGCGATAATTATCGCTATGCATGGTTAGCGGCTGAAATAATATCGCCGCGCTCCAACGATTTTTACCGTTGAGATACCTTGATATTATCAAGGTTTATCTAAAAAGCGGTAAAAATACTGCGAAATGCATGAATATCGCTCAAAAATCAGTGATAATCATGCATTATCATGACAATGCTCTTAGCCATGTTATCCACCTTCCATTGGATAACATGGCTAAGAACTGCTCTGGCCAGGCGTTAACTTTTGGAGATATTCGCACTTAGCGCGAATATTTCCAAAACTAAGGCTTTGTTGATAATTGGAGATAGCGATATTAGCGACTGTTTCCAGTCGCTAACATCTTGGCACGCCCACTTTGCATGTCATTAGCGATAAATTTCGCCGACATGCAAAGTGGGCCCCAAGATGATCGCTATCTTCTACTAGCTGTCGCTAACTGGTGTTAGCGACAGCTAGGTAATAGGGCGATAAAATTATCACTGCTTTAGCGGGAAAAAGTCCCACTAAGGCGGCGATAATGGCCCTTGGCAATATGCCCCTGGATTCGGGTAAATGTCTTCTTGAAAAGTTCAGTTTTACAATGTATTGTGAATCATTTCTATAATTCAACGTAGATTCAGATGATTGTGGGATTCGGGGAGATGCCAAATGAAGGTTCCAGCAACATAATATTCCATTGAGTCAGACATTTCTTTCTTTTTTTGTGGTAGGGTGGAATATAAAACAGACTTCTGACCCCTTGAAATAGCCAAACGTACAATTTGTTATTGACTAGCTTGAAACTACACTAGATATTTTCAAGTATCTTAATGTCTGTTTAGAGGGGGTGACTGATGTGAATTCCTCAAGCTCCCTCATGTATTTACGTACAGATTATACTTTACAATTGTGTTATTGGCTGCTTTTAAAAGATAAAATGCTTTGGTCAATAGAGGTTTTTTTTTGTTTCAAAGCCTAATGAACTCAAAGTCTGAGCCGGGTAAATCATTAATTCAAGAGCAAAAAAGCAGTATCGTCAAACATGGCCAGTGATTGTAAAAACCCCAAAAGAGATACTTGTAACGCCATAATGGACATTGTGGCTTGGTGGTACACTACATAATCAGCACCTGCCCTCGCCTAAAGCTCATTTTGTTTACAGATCCAAACATACAGGGTTAGACAACAGGCCCTAATCCAACAGTGCAGCTGGAAGCCACTTTGAAGACCTTTTGTATTAGAAATGGTGCTCATTTTTAAACATATCCAGTGTTAGCCATGATTAATATGTGTGTAGACTACAACCCTCTAATGGATTTTACTTTGATCTTGTGGCACAGGGAATCAAACCTTTATAACTCGAATTTCGGTGCAAAGCAGGGTAAAAAAGAACGAGGTCATGTACATTTGTTTAGCCTGATTTCTTGCCTTATGATCCACAGATTTTAATATTTATCTTCCCCCCTGTGAGACCCCATCCTGCTTTTCACATGGCTAAAGGTCACGGAAAGCATTTAGCATCTGTAGGAGAGTATAAAAGAAAATCATTTTTGTTTTTGTTTTAATCAGTTCGTACTGTCTCATCTGCATCTGAGAAAGCCTGCAATTAAAATGTGCACTTTATGCCTGGCCCCCAGCTTGCTGCTATTCAAAGCCCGATCTGCATACACTGGGGACATAAAGGGCCTTTTGAAAGTAAATAATTGAAATAATTAGAGGGATCTTCGAAGATTGCAGTGCTTCCCTTCAGGACCAGTGCAAGAGCTCTCTCCTTCTGTCAAAGTACAAATTACCCCCATATGCCGATGTCCATCCTCTGTGCTGTAATTTATTCATTATGCAGAGCGCCGAGTAGCAAATGGAGAGAGAGCATGAAAGCAGAACAATGCGGCGGGATGAGGAAGACGGCTAATACGACTCCAGTCAATGGAAGTGTAATGGACTATAACGTGTATTACTTATAAGGCATTAAAATAAAAAAAATAAAAAAACAGTAACGTGCATTTAATTGTTCTGCTGCTAATTGCGCCGAACTGTTTGAAGCCTGCAAAATGCGGAAATGATAGGAATTTATAAGATGGCATTTTAAACTTTTCTTATCTACATTTAAGATCTGTATGCGTCATTTTTAATAGAAAAGCTCGCGTTGTGTAGTAGGGCCTTCACGCATCTTAGAGTTTGCGAGGGGCACCTTTTTTTAAGTGAGGTAAACTTGTCTATGTCAAAGAGCGCTGCTCTTTTGGACCTTGAAACGGACCTATCTGTACGGGTACATCCTCGACTCACCACTTAACCAGCAGTATGAAAACGTGTAATTTTGGGCAAATTGCTTCACCCCCTGAAATAAACAGTTTGGATAATATTGTAAATCTTGAATACACTAAAAGCATGATTTTCCGACTATGTGGCAGATTTACAAGCTCCTTGCGCCACTTTTGTGTCATTTTTAACATAGGAAAAATGAGGCAAAAGGGGCGCAAGGGACTTGTAAATCTGCCCCTATATGTTTTCAACCTCCTACAATTCCTGTGTTCCAGTCTGAAAGGGGCCCCACACTCTACACCTTTCTAGGGGCCATATGTATGAAGCAAATTATCATTTGCTGCGAATTTCGGCCTTAGCGAATGCGAATTAGCAAAATGATATGTATGAAGTAAAATCTGGTCCAAAATAAGGAATCGCAAAATTTGCGATTCCTTATTTTGCAATTGCATTTAAGGAATCGCAAATTTTGCGATTCCTTAAATGCAATGTATGAAGCCAAAAAAAAGTCCGAAATGCCCTTAAGGAATCGCAAATTACCACCAACATCTAGTTGGTGGTAAGTTGCGATTTCCTTGAAAAATGCACATATCAGCATTTTTCAAAGTGCCATGTGACGCACATAAATGCCCACATGTGCACCCATGCATATTTCAGGGGTGCAACAGGGTGTCCTTTGGACACCCCTGCACCCTTGAAATTATTCTCAATTTGTGATTTTCAAATTGCAAATCGCTAAATTGAGAATACCTTCCCATTCATTCCTGTGGGCCTCCTGGCCCATAGGAATGAATGGGAAAGTATTCCTTAATTGCGATTCTCAATTTTCTAATCGCAATTAAGGAGTACTAAGAATTCGCTAAAAGCAAATTTGTACATACATACCAATTTGCGATTCTGAAATAGCGATTTCTTAAAAATCGCTATTTCAGAATTGCAAATCAGTACCTTCATACATATGGCCCTAGATTCTTCAGCTACAAAAAGTATTCATGCAAAACGCTCCCATTTCCTTGGAGGTAGTTTTTCCCTGCATCGGCAATAAAAAAACGTATTCCTATCGCGTAGCCTTAAAGTAACTAATCACCAAATGTGTGCATTAAAAGAGATCGCAAGGTCCGGCAGCTTCTTACACATGTTCAAAAATATCAAGGGGCCAATTTACGAGCTGGTTTGCTTCGCAGTTGCACCACGCGACGACCAAACCTGAAGTCAGATTTATGAAGCCAGGCAAGGCCACTTTGCGTGGCACTGATTGGCTCCATAATTCTGGAGTAAGGCAACGCAGCACAAATCACTGCATTCCCCTACCCTGCCATGGGAAGGCGTTCCATGGCCATAGCGTTGTTGTTCCCACGCAACTCCCATGTGTTTTTTTATACATTCCCAGATTTACCAGGACTGGTAAACCTGGGAATGATCTGGACTGGTAAACCTGGGAATGCGTCAAAAAGATCCGCCTTCCCAAAAGAGCCGTAACAAGGAGAAATATACTTATTTCTCCTAATTTCTTCCTCTTTCTATGTGTGTTGTATTCTCCAGCAAACACAGATACAGGATTATGCCTGTCAGATTTTTTTTTTGTGCAGGAATGTGTCCCTTCCTGCACAAAAACAATCCTATGTGCAGCTCAAGCACCGTTGTACCATGGTGCAAGCGTGCCCGCCTTGGTTATAAGCTGGCAAAAGGGCACCAGCGCAGAGGAAAAGGCAAGAATGTGCTGTATTGCCATAAATTTGGTGATTTCCTGCCCTTTCTCTGTCATGCAAGGTGACTTGCTGCACTGATTGACTTTTTCATAGGTAGGCCCCAAGTTTCCTGGACTAATCTTACGGGACTGTGTGGTAGAAGTTACAGATGACTAGTTCTAAAAATCTAATTTTATAATTGTCTAGTCAGAAACAAGTGAACAATTACTGGCTAAAAATAAATATCAACTGAAAGCAATTGATGCCACTAGACTCTAAGAGACAGCTCCATGTCCATGTGGAATGCTCTAATAGGAGTGTCCTCCTGCTTGTCTTGTCATGTAATCCTGCTGCCACATTCCCCAGTTAAGACAATATAAACACTTGAAGGAGAGCCAGCAGTAGCTGGGAGGGGACATTTTTAAATGTTAGACTTTTTTATGGCCGCTGACACTCTGTGAATGATTTGTTCATTGTAGTGTTGTTGAGTGCAGCTAATATAGTTGTTTTTGTTGGTTCAGTGCATGAATATTTAGCACCTGGGGCCATACTTTAAACACTGTCAAGGGAGAGGGGGAGCAACAGGTGTGCGCGCTCATTTTCTGCACCATCGGGCACTGTAGTATTACAGAAGGGGCCGCAGACGCTTGTGTGGCCCCTTCTGCAATACTGATTGCACGAGAGAAGATACCGTACCAGTGCTATCTCAAGGGGGCACTTCCTCATTACCATGGGGTCCTGGCCCCATACTGATGAGGGTAAGACTTTTCCTCTGCCCCTTGCCATTTTATGGACACGGGCGCAGAGGCAAAGAAGCCCCCTGGAGGTTTATTTATTTATTTATTTATTGAGTTTATAAAGCGCGACAGCTACCCGTAAGGGTTTCCCGGCGCTAATTGAACAGAAACATCCTGACACCACAGAAAAAGTGACCTACTGATTGAAGAGCCAGGTTTTCACTGTTCTTCGAAAACAAACATGGCTTTCCTCAGTGCGAATAGCCAATGGAAGAGAATTCCAAAGTCTAGGTCCTAGATTGGCGAAGGCACTGCCGCCCATTCTGGACAGTTTGAACTTGGGTACACAGAACAAATATTGAGAAGAGGAACGGAGCAAGCGGGAAGGGATGTAAGGCTTAACAAGAGACTGAGGTTCACTCACTGTGTGCAACAAAAAGGTCATGCACAGTCAGTGTGCCCCTGAGGGTAGCTCTCAGAGGGAGTGGAAAGGAGTCCAATGTAATGTAATGTGTCTTGTAAAGCGCACTGCTGCCCTGAGGCGTCGTGGCGCTGTAGACCGCTGGGGAACCCGTCCTGGCTATCCCTGTGAGATGGACCCTACTGGGTATCTCCAAGGTGAAACCAGGCATCCCCGGCGAATGTGGGGGGCCGTTGTAGAGATGAGGCAAGCTAATGCCCAGAGTTGCCGAGTGTGTTCCTTGGTTTGAGTTGGCACCTAGGCGAGAATTATCGAGTCCGCTGACCCTGGTTCACGACCCTGCCGCATCAGGAATTGAACCCTGGTCCCGGGCCGTTCTCTGCTTCCGGGTCTGCCGCCTCTAACCAGTGAGCCACACCACTCCACAATGGACCCCCAAGAGATATCCAGGCAGGAGGGTGCAGTCACTCACTACATGTAAGGTCATCTCTGCGCCTGCTATGAAATGCAGCGGGCAACAGATAAAGGGAGACAGGGGTTTCAGTCAGCTGGACTGTCTTCTACTTGCACTGCCTCCAGAGCAATGCAGCTTTGTGGCTACCCTGGGGGCAGTGCATCACTTGTTATAGGTCGCACTGCCCCTGTTTATTTTTAGGGTGCCTCTGTGTAAAAGTGAGCCATGATGCAAACTGGCAGAGTGCACCTGTTAGGCAATACGACCCAAGACTGCTGCTGGATTGAGCGCATTGGTGTCTGATGCATTACAGGTACACACAGGACAACAGTACTTCATGTTGTGTTTGTGGTTGCAGGTGGTGAGTATCAGTATTCAAGGCAAGGTAGGATGGGGGATAAGGGAGAAAGAAAGAGGAAGAGAAACATGTGAAAACAGCGGGAAAGGGTGAAAGAAGCAATGGAAAAGAGTCTGCAGAGTGAGATAAAGAATATTGGCGATGGAGGGCAATGGAAGAAAGAGACATGATGAGGAATCAAGAATGGGCAGCCTTTAGTATTAAGCAACACTTTCATTTTGCAATATCGGGCACCTGTAGTTATTATCATGTGTTTTGTTACAAAATATGAATGTAGATAGGCAGGTGATGGTGTGTTGGCACAGTAGAACAATGCACCAGCGGCATGGATTTGTGTCAATTGATTTGGTCACAAGTTTGACTGCTGATGGGTCCTATTTGCCTTTCACCCATGTAAGGTCGATGAAACAAGCAGCAATCAGTAGGGTGGCATTAAACTTCTCTTACGATCGCTTTCATGGTAAAAGTGTAGGACACAAATAGGCTGATCTGTCTGCACTGCTGCATTACCACGGGCCCTGTTCATGGCCATAAGACCTGCTCTAGTACTTGTGATGTTCACTCAGACTCCATGTTCAGGTCACCTGACTCCTGAATAAACAGCTCGCACTGTGGCTCTTTCTGCAGACAATAATAGGGTGTGTTTTATGTTAGTTAAGGAAGGGGAACAGAGTTATAGGCTCATGCCCAGAAACTAACTTCTAAAAGTGTAAGATGGTTATTATATGCCTTTCAATATCAACTCAATTTTAAAACTCCATTCATTAAAGGATCTTTAAAATCTAGTTACATTCTTCATATTTTCTAGGCTCCCAATGTTGGGATCACATTAAAGTACTTTGGGTTCTGCTGCAGAATATGCAAGGACCACAGGAAATGCACTTTGTGCAATTCAAAGGTGGATGTGCGTGCCTTATTTCCATGCCTGGCCGGAATATGAACCTATGCAAAGATTTAGAGCTCTAGAACAACCCCAGAGGGCCCTTACAAGGGGGGAGTAGACACTGACTGCCCTCCCCTCGCTAGTGGGAATCAGAAAGTCTGTCAGACCTCGCCAGCCACCCTGCCAAAGGCACCCCAGAGAGCGAGCAGTTTTTAAAGCTCTCCCATATAGTTTAAAATAATTGCTTGCAGGCCTGAGGCCGCCAACACATTGTCTGTAATCGTAAATATGTCTGCAGCCGGGGGCGGGTGATGGGAGGGTTTGAAGGTTCATTTGCATTGGCCTGTACCCAGCACACTGATGAAGCCCCTTCCTTAATACCAATATGGCACTGATTGCCAAAACGGATGTAAAAGGTATTTTGGGCACAGTTAAATATTTGCAGTAAAAGACTGATAAGAAAGCCTAGAAATCTACTACCCCATTTCAAACAGTGTCTATACCTTGAGATACCACATGTTTGGATTCTTGTATGTCCGTCCAGCATGCCATCCTTCTGACATCAAGTAAATAAACGTCAATGCACTGAGCGCGCCTTAAAGCGCATTGATCAACGTTATATTAAAGCACAAACATAAGCTAAAACCCTTATTTCTTCTACTGACTTGAACTGTTGCCATTGAAACATGATGTGACCTGTAGGCTGGAAATTTGGATACAGGCAAGACTGACTCAGCCTTCCATCCTACTCAGATAAGTAAATTGAATCCCATTAAATCGGTCACTGATACTATTTTTTATTTACAGTGGTTGGAAAAAGAAGTGTGGTTTGAAGCCCTGTATGAAAGCCATATTGTTCGCATAATTCTCGGGTCAGAAAAAGGAATATGATATAAGACCTTATCCGAGACTGAAACACATCTTCACTTAGAATAGTGGCTTGATTGCTTCTTCTATCAGAAGATGAACTCACTAAAACCTAAAGGCATTCTTTCTGAGCACTGCAACATTTGTCCTAATCTCAGGCCCACTACTGGCTGCTTCAAGAGTACACTGTGTAGTGGCAATTGATATTATGTAGACCAATGTGCTCGAAAAGAGCAATTTTAGGGATTCTATGAGACAAATCTATACTTATATAAAACACTTCTGTCTCATGCCAGGTAATGCCCATAATTTTTCTGTAACTCTCAATAATATTCTAATAACCATCTGAGGTACACCATTTTGTTAATTATAATAATGCAAAGTTCATGAAATAACTCACGAAAGTTCTGAGAATACAATTTCACATATCTTTGACTGCAGGAGAGACTTTCGGCCAGAAATATCTTGCCAAGAGACATTTTCTGTTCAATCTAGTCTCCTGCCAGTGTCTGACATGCAAAAGTCACACGAGATTCATTCAAACCATATTTCTGGCCAACTGCATCATTATGTGCACTGTAATGAAAACTGTGACATTTTCAATTTCTCAAACTTTTAAATTAGGGATTATTACATTTTATAGAATTTATTTTTTTGCTGTGGTAAATTCAATGTTGCTTTGTTTTGTTCTCTACCCTTGCGCATAGCCTATGTTTCTTCCCTACTGATTTGTCATGTCACCATGATGGTATTTTCAATAGTGGGATCAGAGATCCGCACTTGCTACTACTGCTGTCAAAAGCTGCATAATGTAGCACTCCCACCTCTTTTTCCTGGGTTCCAACTGAATGAAAAGGGATCTTCTTATTTCTGTGACTCTGTAAATTCCCTGTCACTTCATTTAACTGACAGCCTGGGTCGGACTGCCCTATAGTGCAATCAGTCAGTGCCCGATGGGCTAGTCTGGTATATCAGTGTGTAGGACGGTTCTTTATAAGTTTGTAGGTCAGTTTTATGGCCCGGTGGGCTTGTTGTTACTATTGGTTTCCCCTGATATCACCACTGACATTGCCTGCAACAACCTCAAATCCATGCAGACTCACATACCTTGCAAAACACTTATACAGCACATCTTTACAAGTTCAAAACTGGCCTAGTTCGTAAATGTGGGCCACTTTTTTAGCTATCTGATTCGCTAATGGAGGCTACTTTTATTTTGATGTCCTGGCTTATTTCTTTTTCCAATCCGACCATGCAGGCAGCATAAGTTATTCTAATGTCGGCCTTGCAGCCTTGTTCCTCTTCCTGTACTTAGATGAGGAGAGCAACCCTACCAATCTGAAAATGCAAAATAAACAGGACTTGTGGACGGTATCATGCAGTGCATGCAACATCTAGAGCACACTGTACATTTCAAGTAAAAAATGTATGACACATGTTCATAAATCAATGGGTTGAGAGTAAAAAAAACAATTGTAGTAAATATATTGAATCAGCCATTTCATAAAGGTCATTTTCTGCACAACGTTGTTTAGGTGATGAGACTGACGGCATGCATGTATTGATAGGACATAAATGTCTCTTATTGATTACCAATATTATTGATCTTTTATACTGTCAATGTTAGGTGATAAAGCCAGTGGTAGCTGGCTATCTTTTTAATTGTGGGGGTGTTAGGGGTTCTTACCAGGGCACAAGTCGGACTTACACTTGTGGGGGGGAATAATTTAAAAATAAATAAAGGTACACTGACCTTCGGCTGCCGGTCACCTCCTCAGTGATCCTTTGGTCAGCGCCTTGATGATCCTGTTCTCTGCTCCTGGAAATCCATGTGTACAAGCTTGCAGACTCCCAACCCAATCCAGACACTGCTGTCATGCTATTACACAGCATGAGTGAAGCACCGGGATTGGTCTTAGGGGGCTGAAATGCCTCTTAGTTAGGGCCTGGGAGTCTATTCCTGTTCTCCACCCGGCTGTGCATTCACAGCTCGAGTTGGAGAAATTTAGGTGTGCATGTCGGTTTGGCTGACCTAAGCTGGCTGGCAAAACTGACATGCGCACTTACAATGCGTACCACTCCTCCACCCTGGCAGATGCTGACCAAGGATGGCCCCGCCCTAGACTCGCTGAGTCAATGAAAAATAAAATTATAAGAAAACTGTTTTAGTATAATTTTATTTTTCATATGCTGCTTTTCAGCACTGGTGCGATGCTCCTCCACCACAGCGGAAAGACGTCGCAGAAGAAAGCAAGATGAAGTAAATATATTGAATCCTTATGATGTGGGTTAATGAAATATATACAATTTCAATCAAATGTAAATTATGTTCTCATCTTTTGCATGCATTTTTTAATGAGACATTCAATAAAAAAAATGTGAGTGTCTGCTATAAATTCAATTGCTTTGTGTGGCTTCTGAATGTCGAGTCCAGGATATCGTAGAACAATATATCGAAATGTAATTATGTATATATTTTCTATACCTAATCCATGTACATGTGCCTTGACGATATAAATATGTATATTTTTTAAAGATACATAGATAGTGGAGTTAAGAAAAGTAAATTTATATTTCCCTCTGTGTACTTACCTTTTAAAATTTTGTCCCTCGATATTTTGACTGCAGAATTAGTTAACCTCAATATTCTTATATTTACGAGTACAATCCAATGGTTAGGATCAGCAGAGTGCTGGTGACACCCTGGGTCAAAATACCTGCGGGCTTCTCAGTGAAGGTCTATTTTAAGCCTCTGTGTAGGCATCTGATCATGAATGAGGCACGAGAAGTCATAAATGCAGGTATGAACACATGTTGACAAAGATAAATTATACAAGATCTAACGGTGTAAGTATCTTTTTAGATCATTTTGCTGATTCAAATATCTGCAAAAAATTTGCTTTGGAATAAATGGAATCTTTCTCTAATGTCCTCTCCAGCATCCTGCCAATAAGATAGCCTATAAGTGTTATGGCCATGGATGTCCTTTTTCGGAGTGACTGTGGTACTAATACTTGCTAATTTATAAAACCGAAATGCAATATACTAATACTCACTTTAAAAATAACATCACATAAAAATAACATAAAGAGAAGAATATTTTATAAAATACTATGCTCAGAAGAATCATTTACTGTTCTTTTAGCTTTCTTTGAATTATTTCAACAAGGGAGAATGCCCAGGAAGAAAAATTATGTTAAGCTAAATGTTTTTTCTGCAAAGCAGAGTGCCATATTTCTTATTCTTAAAATGTAACATCAGCTACTTGTGTGCCTTTCCTCTATGCTGCACATATCCTGGCTCTCTGGCTAGGCAGCCCACCCGCACCATACCCACCAGCGTACCTTGCATTCTTTGGAGTGCAAAACTCTGAAAAAATTGTCCTTTTGAAAACAGGGGAGGGAAACCTACACATGATAATTACATGGAAAGCTCTTTCTTCTGACAGTTTTCTTTCACTGCAAATACAAAACTGCTTTCTAAAGCTCTGTATATATAACAGAAAACCCGCTAAAGGTTAGAGAAATAAGTTAAAACAACCAATGACAGACACGGAACAGTGCGCCTCCATTGTGTGCAAACAACAATTTCAGTAGCTGAGGAAAAACAAGTACATTTTACATTGTTCCTAGTAGTTGTTTCCCAGACACGGTTTGGATTGCGGCTGTGCAATAACCACTGGGTATATAATAAACATAAACCTAAATTTAATTTTCTCTTTTAAAGAAAAGAACCACATTATGTGCACTGCTGACATGTGCTCACAAAACGTATTTTATTCATGTTGTTTCTTTGTGCCATATTTATGAAAAACAGTTTTGCAATAATAAAAAATATATAAAAGTAATATAATGAATTCAAAAATCATAAATGGATGGAATACGCTACAAATTCAAATTGAACGAAAATCGTAGCTTGAAAGAATAAAGTGAAGGCTTCTGTGCCTTTAAGGGTAATAACATATAGCACAATCCATGAAACTGCAATATGTCACCACCATCCCAGTTTAGACATTACCCTAAAACGTTAAAAAAAAGAAAAGTCCACTCAAAATAGTAACAACGCCTTTAGGAACACATATTACAGTATTTGATGGGTGTGTAATATGCTGATAGGCAGCTCTTAAATGCAACTCAAACACTCAATTGGAAATAAATGTGTGGTGTAAAAGGAGAGAAATGTTCTTAAATCACAAAATGTACACTTTAGGAGAAGGATATATTGGAGCACAAGAATACATGTGAAATTATCAAATTACAGATCTGTGTACTGGGATCTGGAAACTAGATTAGCCTTTGGAAGAGTGGGGGAGGGCGATATAGGATTTGTGAGTGTGACACAAACGTCTGAATCATCCTTGAGTCCATACTGTCAAGAGAAGGGCGGGACACCTCCATCAATTAATGAATTATTGCTGTTTGATTGGCCATTAAGTAATGTTTCATCTTCTTACTTGCTCTTTTCGAAACTTGCTCTTTCTGACTTTGTAGTCCAACTAATCACCCAACAGCATTGAGTTCAAGTCACCAGAGGTTTTGTGGCTGATTTGAAGAAGAGGGAAAATGAAATCAGATTTCTTTCACAGTCTCCCCCTTCTGCTCCCCCTTCTGCTGAACTGTATTACTTTACACTGTTAAATTTACCATTCTATGAATTCTCTGTCCCACAATAGATACTGCTTAGAGACAAGTTTATGTCTCCACTAGCAGGAGTAACAGAACTAGAAAAGGTCCTAAGAGTATGATTTTAGATACAATGGGCCACATGCATCAACCTATTTAGGAAGTGCAAACGGTGCGAATCGGTAAATTCGGCCGTTTGCGATTCCTAAATAAGTTTTTGGGATGACTCATGCATTTTTGTGAAATTCGCTATTTTTAGCGAATTCCAAAAATGCGATTGCTTTTAAGGAATCGCAAATTTGCGATACCTTAAAAGCAATGCATGATTGGTTTTCAAATTGCGAATTCGCAATTAGGGGGTGCAAATTACCACGAGGGTGAACCTCGTGGTAATTTGCGAAAAAGTATTAAAATGCTCAAAATTGCATTTTAAACACTGTCATGTTACAGACACACATGTCCTTAGGACATGTGTGTGTGAAACATGCACTTTAAAATACATTTCAGGGGTGTAGGACCCCCCCTGCACCCATGGAATGCAATAAAATTTAGCGAATCGCTAATTGAAATTCGCAAAATGTCAGTGCCTTCCCATTTATTCCTATGGGCCTTTTGGCCCATAGGAATCAATGGGAATTGCGAAATCGCAAATTAGAATTCGCATAATATTTGCGATTCGGTAAAAATTGCGATTTTTACCGAATCGCAAATATTATGCGAATAAAATCATACATCCCATTTTGCGATTCCTTATTTGCGATTCCCTAAAAATCGCAAATAAGGAATCGCAAAACCTTACAATGATGCATGTGGCCCAATGTCCATATTTACAATGCATCCATAGCTTTAACATTCTTAATAGCTTGTGTTGTAGACACTTCTAACCTGTTAGCACTCCCATCTAATGCATCTAGGGAATTCTGGAACAGTTTTCAGAAACATGTTCTTGTTCACTGTCCCTTGATGATGTTAGCTACACTACTTATAGGACGTTTAATGTCTCACAGGGTCATTTTGATGCTATCAGGTGGCCAGCTGACCTGTATTTCACTAGGGGTCATGGCCTCTGCTCCCCTGGTAAAGCCTAGTAAATCTTTACATTAATCTTGTATAATCTTTGATTGCCTCATTGTAGGCACTGAAAATATTGTGTTACTCTTATCTTTTAGATGTTGTTATGAAAATACTCAGTTGTTATATATAGACAGTTTATAGACAGTTTAAGCATATCCTATCTCATATGTCAATTCAATCTCATATTTTTTTCCTATCAGTGTTGTCTACCCATATGTGCTTGTACTGGTTCCACACTCTATAACCTACAATCCTTTGAATGCCTTGTTTTCCCATGCAGCCTGGAAGTGCCGTCTTTTCCAAGTGGTCCCTACCCTCAGCACAGTAAATCTAGGTATGCTCCTCTTCCTTTTCCTTTTCATTTGAATTCATATTTATCGTTTGCTCTATCTCCTTGATTGAAATAATTCCTTTTCCCCTCCTATTTTCCTTTCCCATTCACACCTTATCTCTCCTTATTTTTTTCAATGTCTTACACCTAATATTCCAACGCTTTCTCTCCATAATGCTCTACTTGTTTCTCCCTGCATGATATTGTCTCCCTTCTCCAATATTTTGACTGATTTTATTTTCCTCACTGATTTTTTCATATGGTTTTGAAAATGTTATCCTGAAATTTCAGAGGTTTACATTCCCCAATCAAATGACAAAGGCCCTGTACCATCTATCAAAACTTGGTGCACAAATTGCTTTTCTTTAAGAATCACATCTCAGGGACAGTGAATCTATGAAATTAAAAAGGGGATGGGTGGGTAAAGGAGTCTTCTCACCAGGAAACGGTATTAAAAATGGAGTTGTAATCCTTCATCAAATGTCCCTCCATATCAAATTCATTTCCCAGGAAACTGATGTTGATGGTAGTTGCATATTGCTCAAACTGTTGATTGATTAAATTCCAATTGTTCTGTTTGATGTTTATGGACCCACCACTCCAGATTGTCAGTTCTGGTATTACATTACTCAACAATTCTTACAACACCCGGATGACAATTTTGTTTGACCTATTTATTGATAGACACTCTACATCACACTATGGGCCAGATGTAGGTAAATTTTATTTTCCGACCTCTTAAATACCGAGTCATACCGACTCGGTATTTCAGAGGTCGGAAAATAAAAGTACAGAGATGTAGGTAAATGCAGATGTGCAATTACCGATTCGGAAACAGTCGGTATTTTCCGATGCGGGAAATACCGACCAGTTAATGCCCATTCATTCCTATGGGCTTTGAAGCCCATAGGATTGATTGGGCATTTACCGGTCGGTATTTACCACATCGGAAAATACCGACTGTCACAAGGGTGCAGGGGGTGTCACTTTGACACCCTCTGGCACCCCCAAAAGAGGCTCGGGTGCCATGTGGCAGGCATACCTGCCCTAAGGGCAGGTCTGCCTGTCATATGGCATAGGTGTGCATTCACACATGTGCATGCACACCAGAAACGGTATTTTACCATCAAGTAGTATTTGATGGTAAAATACCGATTTTGTACTGCTTGTGGGACTCAGAAGAGTCCCACCTACATACCAATTTACCGGAATCCGTAATGATACCGACTCGGTATTTTACATACTCGGTAAATTTACTTATCGGTAAATTTACCGAGTCTGTAAAATACAGGGACCTACATGTCAAATTGCTCTTACCGGATCGGTAACGGCCGAATTCGGCCGTTACCACCCGGTAAACGCCTACCTACATCTGGCCCTGTATCACTAACGAATAACAAAAAAGCATTCTTTTACACCCTTAAGCAAAATCTAACAGATCCATGGAGGTTGTGCAAACCCACCTCGTGCGAATATTCCTATTTCTCTCTGGTACATAATACACAATCACAGATTGATTAAATTTTTGTCTCCTAAAATTTAGTCCAGACCGTACATTCTACAGGTATAGGTTCCATCTTGATATCTGATCATGCCCCTGTGTAATTATTACTAGATACCTCATTCACTTCCTCTTTGACTTCTTTCTTTCATGAATACATTCATTTTGACCATACGTCAGACATTGCCTTTCATACTAATTGGGGTGCGTTTAAGTCATCAGCTAACAACATTATCATCAATTTTGTATCTAAAAAAGGGAATTATCCCAAAATCAATCCAATCAAATTCTCGAAGAAATTAAATGAATGGAACATTCATACATTTCTGGAACACAGCAATCTTTACTACAACTTTACAGCCACTTATTAAAGCCAGACTTCACTTTAATTAACTATCTGTGGCATCGTATCTCCTTAAATCTAGTGCCAATTTTTTATGGTGGTCAAAATAAATCTGAGAAGCTAGTAGCGAATTCTCTCAAAATCAAGCAACAAAGCAAAAAATTTAATATATCACGCATGACTCTAATGCTTCTCATTCCAAAGACTCAAAAAACCTAAACCAATTTAAGCATTTTTACAAAAATCCATAGACTCCAGAAAACTCTCCAATAAACCCTGAGATTCTAAATTATCTATCTTCTATTGGATTTTTCAGACTTAGAATCAGATATTACCTATACAGATCTTCACACTGCACTTCTCACACTCAAACAAGATAAGGCTCCAGGGCCAGATGGTTTCAGTGATGAAACAGAGCAATATTTCACTATGCGAAAATGTGTATTTTGTAGTTTTTCAAAGTCTCCGAAGTACCTTGATCATCAGAGTTAAAACATCTTTAGTGTGCATTAGCGGAAATTCCTCAGTATACATTCATTATCTGGTGGCCTTTTCTCTAGAGCAAGTTAGTAGTAAGCCATCTAGTTTTTGAGACCATCCAAAAAGGTAGAAACAATTTGCTCTGCGGTGCCAGGTTGAATTATCCCCCATTTGTTTTAGAGCCTACTGATTAGGACATGGGTAAAGTTGTTGGGTCTATCAGTAGGGAACTTTCAGCAGAGAATAGAAATCTCAGCTCTGCCCTAATTTCATTTGACAGCAACCACAACAATCCTGATAGAGGATCTTCTCTTCCTTCATAACCTCAAGAGCTCTCCTCCACAAGGGTTGTATCGCACATTGATTACCTCCCTCCTTCGCATCAGTGTGATGTGGAATTCTACAGTGAAAGGTTCCACCTTTGGATGGGTGAGGGCTTTCGTCCTTTAAAAAGCAATGATCCCTTGGCACATGATTTGTTGAGACTGTCACCCTAGGAATCCTCCGGTATGGTGGTTGGATGGTAGCAAAAAAAATTTAAGCTGCTGCTGCAATGGAGATTCCCAGTATGGAAATTCCTTATGCAAGCAAAAAAGCAAAAAAGTTCCCTGCCCCTTCCTAATCCTTTTCCAGGACTTTGAGGTCAAATTCTTAGCTCCTCAATGGTAATGCTAAGGACATATATTATATCCTTAGTTCTATACAGGTTTATAGTGTTCCAAATTGCACATTTGCATTTTTTCTGCTTTTAGAGGCAGGCAGATAGGTGTTTTAAAAAGATTTACAATAGGCTACATATACTGTATTTCTGGAATGCTACTTGTCAGAGTACTATTCAAGGAAAGGACACACCGGTTTGTTGATCAAATATGACTTTAAATTCACGGAAGTAAAGATGGAGGAGCGTTTTTAAGCACAACATACAGTTATGCCAGACCAAAAATTGCATGTTAGTGAATCTAAAGTTCGCTGAGTTTTGGCCTGCTAGAAATGGGGGTCTCTAATTGGCATAGGAATGCACCTTTGCTCAAGTAGGGACCATTGCTCTTAGTCAGGGTAAAGGGTTTTCACACTTTTTAGATAACCCCTGCTCACTCCCTTGGTAGCTTGGCATGGGCAGGCAGGCTTATCCTAAAGGCAATGTGTAAAGTATTTCTACTCAAAACACAAAGTAATACAGAGATAACACCACACCAATTTGGGAAAATAAAGTATCTTTATCTAAACTCAACAAGACCAAAATGACAAAAATCCAACATACAGGTTGTAAAATAGCACTCAAAAACAGTTATTTCCAAAATAAAGCTTGCAGAAAACAAATAGCTCCACCTGGGGATATTATGACATTATGACAGCAATAAATCCAAAGTATGGCACCGACCGCGAGGTTTGCGGCGAGCGGCATGGAGTCACAAAGACCCCTATACAAACAGTACCTTGGAAAATGAAGTCTGTGGTGATGCACAGCATGGTGAAGGTGAGGCATCAGTGTTGATGTTGAGGCGGGCTCCCTAGCTACCATGGGGAGGCGAGGTGTTGTGTCTGCAAGGAGGCGAAGTGTTGAATCCAGGACAGGGGAAGTCGGTTGTTTCGGTGGTGAGGCATCGATTCTGGTGACAGTGAGATGTAGGCCATTATCTGCAGTGCACTAACTGGATGCAGGAGCTGGCGATGATGGAGTCGATGCAACCACTGGCATCCAGAAATGGCAACAACTGCAGGTGTCGGAGGGCATCGAAGGGCGTTGGAGCTGCAGTGCAGGCCGGGCTGTGCATCTGGATTCAAGCTATCCTGCTGATGAAGGGTGAAAACCCGAAACCGGTCCTAGTATACTTGTTTCCAGTCCAGGGAGGACATGCTTTGGCAGTGCAGGCTGGACTGTTCCCATGAGGCACAGGGTCAAGACTGATTTGCATACTGCTGGGTTTAAACTGGAATGGCATGGTGAGCAGAAAACCGATGGATTTTGGCCCATATATCTGTACTGGGTGAATGTATGACATTGCTCTGTCCATCAATTGTTCTTTTTACATTTGTCACCCCCAGTGGGACGGGCATGCCCAGAAGTAGGTCCTGTGCTCTCAATGCCACTGGAGTCAAGGAAATGGCAACAACTGCAGGTGTCGAAGGGCATTGAAGGGCGTCTGAGCTGCAGTGCAGTCCGGGTTGTGCAACTGGATTCAAGCCAACCCTTCTGATAAGGGTGAAACCCTGAAACATGTCCTAGGAGGCTTGTTTCCAGTCCAGGGAGGACCTGGCCTGACAGTTCATGCTGGACTATTCCCGTTGGGTGCAGGGTCAAGGCTGATTTGCATATGGCTGGCTCAGATCAAACTGGAATGGCATGATGAGCAAAAAAATGATGGACTTAGGCCCAGATCTCTGTACTGAGGTGAATTTATGACATTGTTCTGCATTCTGTCCATCAATTGTCCTTTTTGCTTTCTACAAGTGGCATTTTCCAACACACAATTTAAAAGCCATCTTTACTAAAAGTTGTTTAATTAAATTCTGAGTTCAGAGAGCCTAAAATATACTTCCCAGTCTTATCCTAATAGGAAGTTATTCTTGTAAGATGTTACAAAGTACCTCCCATGCTATCCTATGAGACAGATACACTTTCAATGTTGAAAAACAAATTTGTATTTCACAATTAGGACATGTCGCACACACCAGTATATGTCCTACCTGAGGGGTACCTTGGGACTACCTGTGGGTTGTCTTACATGTAAGAAAAGGGAGGTTTAGGGACAGTAAAAAGGGGCACTTTCCAGTTCAACATAGCAGTTCACAACTGTGTGTGCAGACATTACAGTGGTTTGTCTGAGACACACTTACAGGGTTACTTATGTGGCTGGCACAATCAGTGCTGCAGGCCTACTAATAGCATTTAATTGATAGGCTCTGGCACACTCAGTGTACTTTACTAGGGGCTTACCAGTAAATCAAATATGCCAATCTTGGATAACCAATTATGTTCTCAATATACACAGAGAGAATATGCACTTCAACACTGATTAGCAGTGGTTAAAGTGCCCAGATTCCTAAAACCTACAAAAACAGGTTCGGAAAAAATAGGAGAAATAAGCAAAAGATTTGGGGAGAACCCTGCAAAAAAGGGCCAAGTCCAACATGGCCACTCTGTGTTATGCTTGTAACGTAGAGTTCCAGCCAAACGCAGCGTGGCTTTTTTTTGCATGCAGTTCGACAACTGTAAGTTTGTAAGTGAGAAATGGCATCCACTAGCACAATTTTCAGGTGCTAGGAGGGCACCTGGTGAGCATTTCTTGATGGGGCAGTCGCAACTGTTTGTGGTGAAAAATCTGCAGCTCGCTTAGAAAATCCACTCGAGTGGCAGGAAAGAAGCAATGCCCTCTGGCACACCATGTGGTAATGTTCGGCATGATTTTGCAGTGCAGAACAAGCTCCAGGCACTAAGAATCAGCATGCGTGACGTGCCAATTTCCACATGCTCATGAAACTCAGAGGAATCTTGCTGATTTTCTTCTAACTCCACGGTCTAACTCCACAGAATTCTGCAAGGTGGAACTAGAAGAGTTCAACCCACCCCTAATTTTCAACCTACTGGAAAATCTGCATTTGACATTTCAATGAACTGTGATGTGTGCCGCACATTTTTAGTTGCCTGAGATTGCCAGGATTCCTTTTGAGATTATTTGTTTAGCACCAAAACAGAAGTCTAACCAAATAAAGAAGGTCATCTATATAACTAGTTTTTAGTTAAAAAAATAAGCTTTGTGAGTTGGCCCTAAAAGGTAATGGTCCTGAACTCTGTGGCATCAGGTACTTAAAGTACATACTGGGTAGAGTATCTCAAGGACCTAATTTCGTATGAAAAGCATTTGCCCATACACAACCCAGGGAAGACTGACAGTGGCCTCCTGTTACAAAGAGTTGCAAATGTGTAATATGCCATGGTAAATGTAGTTCAAAATACCCTAATATAAAGATGTTCACCCTCTAAATAAGCCTAGTTCTTTAAGCCTTATATTTTAGTGTTTTACTTAAAAAAATCATATTATAGCAAAAATCATTCAGATATGTTAAATAAAAGAACATGAAGAACATAAAGTAAACGTATTACTGAAAACCTATTACAGTTGTCTTTAAATGTTTCATGCAGGTATTTATTGCTTTGGTACCCTGTGCTCTTGCTTGCAAACCATGATGACTGTGATGTAATTAGTCAAATGAATCATCTGTTTTATGTAAGAGTGCTTGCAGCATTTTCTAGTATTAGTAACTGGTTCTAAGTGCTTGCTACCAATCACTGTTTTTGAAGAACCAGCAATAACGAGATTTCAATAAAGAATCAAATGCCCTGTTTCCTGCGTACAAGGACCTCTAGAGTTACGAATTCAATGCCGATGGTGCTACCTTCCTCCTCCTCTCTTTCTCTCTCTCTCCTCACCACAGATGTACATCAATAGATCTGTGATACTTTATTATTCTTTTTTTTTTCTTTTTTTTTTAAGTTCAGAATGATTTTATTGAAACAATATGCAAACAGAAGAAATCAGACAAATACAATACAAAAGAATAATTCTCATATGCGTAAATGATGAAATTGCAAACATAAAATGCAATGATCCAAGGAATAGGAAAGGGGGAGAAAAGGGCGGGAAGGGACGGGATAGGGGACATATCATAGAATCGTAAAATACAACAAATTAGAGTCATAATTAAATTGAATTATAAAGGCCGGTAACCTAGGGGAAATTAAGTATTAAAATACAGAATAGAAACTAGATGTCATCGCATTACATAACCCAAGAATCATTGCATAACATACGAATCAATAGGTGACCAAAAAGATTGAAATGATTGCGAATTGTGAACAACGCCTTTAAGAGACAGCTGTGCTCCTTTTCTAGTAAAGATAATTCACGATACTTTATTATTCTGTAATGCATTTTTCTGTTGTCTACTAAATATCTCGATTTTCAAAACGGCGATTCCTAAATATTTTAACATTTTAGCCTCTCTAAGGATTCTAATGAAGCACACCTTGCTGTGAAAAATCAAACTCTGTCAGACTCCCTTGTTCATTAGAGATTGGATGGAAGACAACTATTAAAACCTATATGCTGTAAAAACAGAAGTTTACCCTGCATTTAATAATTATTTTAAATGACATAAGGTCTAATACAGCGAGCCCATGCTTAATTTAGCTAAAACTTCAGAAAATATTTCTGCCCTATAATGAACAGCATTTGTAGGTATCAGTCGTAAATGTTTTTCTTCAATCAGGCCTGGACTTTTTTAATGGTACCATGAAGGCACTGTGCATCTTGCAGAATCGGGAAAAACAATAAGGGGCATATTATCAAGACAGGCGATAAAATTATCGCCGCTTTAGCGGCAGAAAACTGCCGCTATAATGGCGATAATGGGCTTGATAATATGCTCTATGGTATTCCAATTGAAACTCAGGTTAGATGTCCTTCACATCTAACATGGGTTTCAATTGGAATTCCATAAAGCATTTTATCAAGCCCATTATCGCCGTTTTTGCAGCAGTTTTCTGCCGCTAAAGCGGCGATAATTGTATCGCCTGTCTTGATAATATGCCCCTACATTGTTTGTTGTTAGTGCAAAATGCTTTAGCACGCTTATCAACAGGGCTCTCAAGTAGGGATCAAGGTTCTCCCACCCTCCAGTCCTTTAAGTTTAATAGAAGTTTATTTGATTTAAACACAAGATGAAATACAGTAAACAAAAAATTACATATATGTACAATTCATCTTTATGAAAAATGGGGCGGTAAAAGAAAAGAGAGGTAAGAAAGAAAAAATGGAGGGAGAAAAAGATAGAAAAAAGAAGAGGCGATGGGAGGAACATCCATTTTATGAGTAACATGAAAAAAAACCAACACTTATGCATAAAAAAATCCTACAAACTGGCACCTTAACTGACCGACAATTCATAAGGGCTGCTTTTGGAAACCATGGGCCAGATGTATCAAGATATCGTTTTGCGAATCCTAAATAGCGATTTTTTGCGAATCGCTATTTAGAATTCGCAAAACGGTATGTATGTACAAAATCGCATTTTTTTTGCGATTCCTTATTATTCTTTATTTGCGAATTCGGAATGATAGTGCAATAATTCTCAATTGCGAATTCGCAAATTGCTAATCGCAATTTGAGAATTATTTCAAGGGTGCAGGGGTGTCTCAAAGACACCCTGCTGCACCCCTCAAATCTACATGTGTGTGCATGTGGCACACATACATGGCCTATGGGCATGTATGAGTGTCACATGCCACCCTTACAAATGCCAATTAGGGCATTTTTTAAAGAAATCGCAATTTACCACCAACTACAAGTTGGTGGTAAATTGCGATTTCTTAACACAAATTCGCAAACCAAAAATGTGTCATACATATCATTTAAGGAATCGCAAAATTTGCGATTCCTTAAATGCTATGGCAAAATAAGGAATCGCAAATAATTGCGATTCCTTAAATTGCGATTTTTTGATACATTACAAAAATCGCAAATCGGCCGTTTGCGAGTCGCAAAGGCCGGAATTCTGCGAATTTCGGCCTTTGCGAGTCGCAAAAGCCTTGATACATCTGGCCCACTGACACAAGTTCAAAGAGCTGGGTACCGACTTTCTCCAGGTTTCATGATGGCTGGGTTTAACTGGCTCACTCCCAGTAGTGCACTGCAGCCCGCTAACGCTGTTGCCTTTCGATTAAAGCACCAGTCTTACGAACTGGGGACAAGACCTTTGCAGTCGATGGGGGTAAAATCTGGTACCCAACCCCGGCACAGCTGTGCACTAAAAGCAATATTTAACTTGTAATTTTCTTCTTTTAAGCAACAATTATTTTCTTTTATCCTTAACGTGCCATGAAGCCCCTGCAAACGCTGCGCTCAATAAATAACCATAGCATCAAAGAGTAAAATAGTAAATGCAAAAAACCTTTACATTCAAACACTTCTTTAAAGTGTCACGAAAAGCAAAAGTACCCCTATGGGTACGTACTTGACGAGTAATCAACAAGCATTTTTTTTGCTTCTCACACAATTTCTAAATACTTTGTGGGTCATTGTGCCATATTCATTTGGGGACTTCTATCGCACTTGGCTCACTTCAGTGTGTGTCTTTGCGGCCAACCACAAGGAAGGCCTGAAGCTAATCATCGGATTTCCAAATTGTGCACCTGCTGCTCTCTGGTCGGATCCTTAAACAAGTCTGTGCCTGGAGAATTAACACTTGCAAACGTGTTGTGACAGCTGGTTGTGTCCCTTATGGAATTCAGTGTCATCTTTTGTTCCTGTGAAGATTGCAATTTAAGACTGTGCTACTGGTCTAATTGGTAAAGGGTATGTCAGAGATCAGGTTGTATGTAATCCTAAATGCTTTTAGGGCCATGTGTTTAAAAACAAAAGTGAACTGAGTTAAGGTCTCATAGAAATAGAATGATCAAGCATCTATCGCCTATAGAAACAACGTATGCTATAGACACAAAGGATAACGCTGGATTAGAAAAATAATCGAAATCCTGCATGAAATGTGCTGTACTATTTGCTTAGCATACAAGTTGAACATTTTAGTCAATGAACTATGGCCACATAGGCATAGCACACAGCAAAAGATTAAACATTAGCATGTTCTAATAAAGGGAGTTTGGCTTCTGTCCACCTAATTAACTCGTCATAAATCCAGGGCAGTATTCTTGTACTTTTAATGTCACTGAAGGGTAAAGAAGGAATGACGGCTTCATTAAGCAGCACTGCACTCAGAAACCAAATATGGCGTAATTTATGAATAAGGCCCTCACACTCCACACCTTATTAAAAACAATCTCACTGAGTACATTTGTGACATTTGCTCTTTTGCTTTATGAGATAATACTGTGTGGTAAATTTACACCAATGGTGCAGCATTAAAGCACACTACTCTCATATGATTTATTGAGGAAGAACATAGGGGCAGTGAAAACCACACAAATACCCAGCTTTAAATCGCTTATGAGATGGTCACAAAAAATTGCTTACTAAATAAATTCAATGTATTCATGATAACAGATCACAATCAGTGTGGCAGATGGGTTAACCTAATCTCCTAAGCCTTCCTAATTAGAACCCCAGTGGTAGCACTAAAGGAAATTTATGACCCATCCCCTGCATAGACATTTTACTAAATTGTCAAAGGAGACTACATACCATTGATTGCAGAGAAGATCCATGTGCTAACAAATAGAGCATTGGAAGAAAGTGTATACGTTAATAGGAACCTTACATTTAAATGGTCCACATTATAACTCAGTATTAGCCTTGTGAGATCTCCCAAGATGCATAAAAATTTAGAACTCCCATTGAAATTGATAGTTTATAGTATGCATTCAGTAACAGAACCCCAATTGAAATACTGTAGTATCTTTTCTTAAACCTAGAGTTGAAAAGATGCATTCTTATGTGAATGAGGGACACTATTACAACATGTACCAAAGAATAAGGTGTGAAATTTGAACATAGCCGCCAACTGCCAGGGAGCTTCTACCTTGAAACACTGTAGAGCAATATCTACCAGGAGGCATCATTAGAAAACATGAAGATTTGCTTATACAGGCTGACACCTCCATATTCTGTACACATGCATTTTGATGCTCATCATGAAGAGATTGTACATAATAACAATAATGTTTATCTTTCTTAATCAGCTGTTTTTACCAATTAAATAGACTTGTATGGGTGATAGGGTCGTCTCAGGTTCAGCAAAATATTATCCAGATTCCTTTCTGATTAACCTCCTTTTCCAGGAACATCAATACTTTTCACACTAAATGATGATATTTTCTTCACTCGAATAATCAGTTTTAAGAATTTAACCAAGATCTTCTGTGGCTAAATGCACGGGTGAAATTTGAAAGGTACCGCTACATATGATAGAAAGAGACTTGTTTTCCTATACATGAATTTTTGACTGTGTAGAAAGATTATCATTACTAATTTAATGGTCCATAATACTCTATTCTATTTTGAAAGTGACAGTGCTAAAGCATTGAATGTAAAAGTTCCATTTTGGCAGTTTTTGAGGCTATTTACACTTATATCTACATCAAGGATTGCTGGGTACTGGAAGAAAAATAATTTGGACGAGCTACTTCAAACAACATGTGGAGAAAGTTAAAAAAAGATCCAGGTGACAGGGATGTCATTCTAGAAAGCTAATTGGCCTCCCATCTGCTAGGTTCACAGTAAAAAACAGCTATAATCAGGGTGCAGTGTGACCCTCTGACTGCTGGGGCCCAGTGCCCATGTATGGGCTGCATTATTGGTAGCTTCAATGGGTTAGAATGTTAGGTATATCTGGATGGTTGATCCTGCGTGAGTCCTGTACTACTGAAAAGTTTAAAAATAGGGCCTTAGAAATGGGCAAAGAATCTTTTTCTCCCGGCTGCAATTTCATTACTGCTGCACCAGTACTACAGTATAAAGTGATCTTATTGGCTGACTGCAACTCAGAATAAAATACTGAGGCCGTCATTACAGAACTCAGGGATTCGATCCCTGTGTCCTAATAAAGTTTAGAAAAAACATATACGGTGGCAGGGTAGGGACTGCCTGACTCAGAGGTACTTGTGGGGTGGAGCCAGTCTCATTTCAACACCTAACTATAATCTCACTTTAACTTTGTTTTTATTTGACTTAATTTCAGTGTTATCTATCTATCTATCTATCTATCTATCTATCTATCTATCTATCTATCTATCTATCTATCTATCTATTCAATTTCAATCTTTATTCGGTTTTTTGCAAAAAACAACCATAAAAGCACAGTTTAATATACATTATAAAAACAAATTGATAAAAGAGACCACAATATCCACAGGAATAAAACACAATTAGTCTGTAGGTGGGTATATACAACAATATGTACAGCAATAGCAAGCATTATCCCTCCATGCTGATTCTAAATTTTAGGGCTAATTTTAAAAAACTGATTACAAATAAAGTGCATTCGTTGTTTAGCAGCTGTAGGTGACAAAGTGCAGGTTTAATCTGAGTAAAGTTCAGTCTTTTAAGGAGAGGCTTAAGATAAGCCCTCCGGGGAATATCATAAAAAAGGCAAAAGAATAAAAAGTGCACCAAGTCCTGCGGAGACACAAAGTCGCAGCCGCAGGTAGGTAACACTTGGCCTTGGTGGCTGCCTCTTGGAACGGCTAACAATAAGTGAAAGAGGTTCAGCCAAAACCTACTTAACAAGAAACGGTCAAAACTCGACATTGGCCAGGTCAGGTATGGTTCCATGCTTAAAGTGGTTTGTATGACAACATAGTTTCTATTGCTGCTTTTCTTTAGATCCACCTCCTCCCGCTGGAATAGCTGCGAAAGAAGGAAAGTGTTTTTCACAAACTTTACATCGGTTACTGTAATTGGGCGCCCCAATGCAGTGAAACATTTTTTTAAGTATTTTAGCCACTGGATTTTTAACATGTTATCCCATGTCAATGCTTCTCTCAAGAGCTGGTGGTTTAGCGGGAGGTCTTCATTTAGCCAGCATTTCAGCCAGAATGTTAAAGGCCGAAGCGCAATGGTATCACCTAAATAGGGGGAACCTAATTCCTCATGCACTATAAAATTGGCGGTTCCTCTTGGAACCCCCAAAAGCTGTTTCAAGAAATTATTTTCTGCTACCACCAAGTCCTTAACATTCGTGCGCCCTCATAACTCGCTTCCGTAGCAGCTAATAGCCTGGCTCTTGGCCTGATATACTTTTAGCAAAGCGGCAATTGGGCGTTTCCCAATTTTCCTTGCAAAATTAAAAATTGCTGCATTTGCCCGTGTTATCTCCCCTTTTTTCTTCTGTACAGCGGGGCCCCATTTCAGTAGGAGAAAGTTTTAGTCGTAGGAATATTCTCC
This sequence comes from Lissotriton vulgaris, assembly GCF_964263255.1. Taxonomy (NCBI): domain Eukaryota; kingdom Metazoa; phylum Chordata; class Amphibia; order Caudata; family Salamandridae; genus Lissotriton; species Lissotriton vulgaris. Next base: position 382,642,626 of record NC_141697.1, read on the forward strand.
CCATTTACATGAAATGAAAACTCCTTGTTATGTGTTGTACCTACATTCATAACAAAAGATTTTGAGTTATTAATGGCGAGATCCCGGGATTTCATAAATGTAAAGAAGGTGTTAAGCAGCAGTTGAAGCCCTTTTGCGGTCCTTGCCAACAAAACGGTGTCGTCCGTATAAAGTAAAACAGGTAGCCCTTTACGTCCAACAAAGGGATAGTCAGCACATGTTTTTAAGAGGGTATTTTCCAGATTGTTGATGTATAGATTAAAAAGAAACGGGGACAGGATGCAACCCTGTCTTACACCCCGGTGTACTCCGAATGCCCTGGTCACCTTCAGGTCCTGGGTGTATCGCACGTTAGCTCGCGTGTCCTGGTGTAGATCCGCCAGGAAATTGACCAGGGTCTGCTCCACCCCCATATTTCTCATTGCCTCCCATAATTTGCCCCTGTTGACACGGTTGAAGGCTGAAGAGAGGTCCATAAAAGCCATATGAACTGTGCCCTGGCGTGCCAACGTATATTTACCTAACACCATGTATAAGTTGAGACACTGGGAGATGGTGGAGTGGCCTGGTCTAAAACCGTATTGAATTGGAGAAATTATATTATTTTTGTCAGCCCAGGTTGTTAGCCTATTCAGGATTACACCGCCTACTACTTTTACGACCAAATCAATTAAAGATATTGGCCTGTAGCAGGATGTGCAGTTTCGGTCCCCTTTTTTTAAAACGGGGACTATTGTGGACAACCCCAAAGACTTTGGGCATCCATGGTCAGCGGCTGCATTAAATACAGCGGTGAGAACGGGGGCCCAAAGTGATGTCCTCGATTTAAAAAGGTCCGGGGGCACACCATCAGGCCCGGGTGCTTTCCTGCTGGTTAAACCCATGATGCCCTTCTCCACCTCACAAGTGTTGAAACAAAGGGGGTTAACACCTGGTTCACCTTTGTCATATATGGGTTGTGGCATATCGCTGTTAAAAGTACAACTAAAATGTGAGACCCAGTCATCGTCTGTAATATTGGTGCCTAGTGGGGAATCACCTGTTGAAGCAAAGAGGGGTGTATTTATAATGCCCCAGAATTTAGAGCTGTTACCAAGTATTTCTGGATGTAATAGGTATTCCCAGGTGGCCGGTTTTACTTCTGCTTTGCGTTTAACCAGAGCCCTTTTGTAGGTGAGCCGAGCAGCCCTGATGTTTACCTGGTCCCTTGGATTGGCCTTAAGGGCTGACTTTAGGTCACAGCTTGCCTTTGAGCATGCATTGTCAAACCACTTTGGCGCGTTACAGATTCGGCCTGTAGAGGCTACTGTTAGCATTCCCCCAACTTTAGTGACTATGCCGTTAAACGCTAATAGAATTTCCTGTGCTGAGGGTGTGGGAGATACGCAGGTCAATAGCTCAGTATTACAAGTCCTATTAATCTTTTCATAAAGTTTGGCCGAGTTCACCCTTTCTCACTATAGACGTCTGTTTCCGTCCATACATTTTAGGACCCCACTGTCTGGCCTTTCTTGTATATTGAGGAGCGTCCCTCCAAAATAAGTGCAAACAGGATTGTGGTCACTCAATGGATTCTCTAAAATATTAAAATAGATATACAGGAACTAAGATTACTAGAATAAAGAACGTGATCGATATAGGAACACCCACACTGCCTTTGAAGGTAGGAAGTTCATAAAAGGTGTAATCATCCACCTGAGACATGGCGGTAACTAAGTCGAAGTCATCCATAAAGGCATTCAGCAAATTTCCTCGAGGGGTATGATCGAAGTGGAAGCCTTCAAGTCTGTTACAGAACTCAGGGATTCGATCCCTGTGTCCTAATAAAGTTTAGAAAAAACATATAAGGTGGCAGGGTAGGGACTGCCTGACTCAGAGGTAATTGTGGGGTGGAGCCAGTCTCATTTCAACACCTAACTATAACATTACTTTAAGCTTTGTTTTTATTTGACTTAATTTCAGTTTTATCTATCTATCTATCTATCTATCTATCTATCTATCTATCTATCTATCTATCTATCTATCTATCTATCTATCTATCTATCTATCTATCTATCTATCTATCTATACATCTATATATATGGATACATATATATATATATATATATATTTTTTTTTTTCTCACACAAAAAACAAAGGTTACTGGGTCGTTATAGGTAGGCTCAGATTTCACTCTTAGAAACCCATTGAAATAAATCAGTTAGAGTTATTTCAAGTAACTATAACTCGGGACCAAAAGTAACTATAACTTGTGCCCCCACTATGCACAGTTTTCTCATCAATAATTTTACAGCAAATGTTGTAGTGATATTATCAAGGATGTCATAGAAGATGTCATGACTGATGAAATATGTGGGGGGATTAGCAGTGCATCGCGAGGGCCGAAGCTATAGTTCCGTTAGAGCACGAGTTATAATTACTAGAGATCAATCAAAATGCTGAATTTCAACGGTTTTGTACGAGTGAAATCTGAGCCTAACTATAACATCCCTGTAACTTTTGTTTTGTTTAAGTGAATTTCTAATGTTCTTTTTAAATTATATTTTAAACTATAATGTCCCTTTAACCTTTTTTTATGAATTTCTTTTTTTTATTAAAGCTTTTACCTAACTATAACATCCCTTAAACCTGGGTGTGTGAGAGGGTGCATGAGTGGGTGCATTAGGGATTGTATGGGTGTGTAAGTGGGTGTGTGAGTATGTGGTGGGTGTGTAAGTGCATGTGTGACTGGCTATGTGAGTCTGTGAGTGGGCGTGCAAGTGGCTGTGTAGGGGTGAGAGTGCCTGTGTAAGTGGTTTTGTGGGTATGTGATTGGGTGTGGGAGTGGTTGTATGAATGTATGAGGAGCTGTGTGAATGGTGTGTGATTGTGTGAGAAGATGTGTGAAAGCTGTGTGGGTGTGTGAGTAGTTTTGAGGGTCTGTGAGTGGGTTTCTGAGTTGCTGTATGGGTGTGTGAGTGGTTGTGTGAGTGGGTGTGTGGGTGTGCAAGTAGTTGTGTGAGCATCTGTGTTGGTATGTGAGTGGCTGTGTGAGTTATTTTGTGGGTATGTGAATGGGTGAGTGAGTGGCTGTATGGGTGTGTGGGTGTATGGGTGTGCAAGTGGTGTGTGAGTGAGTGTGTGAGTAGGTGTGTGGATCTGTGAGTGAGTGTATGTCTATTTTAATTTGGGTTTGGATCCCCGGACCCTCCCCAAATCCACCTGAATACATGAAGATCCGTGGAGGATCCAAAGAGGATCTGTGGAGGATCAAGCGAGGATCCAGGAAAGATCTGCAACTCCTGATGTGGTAAATATAAACATTTTTTAAATACATTTTGTACCCATGAGGGGCCCCTCACAGACCCCTCCATTAATGCTATGGGGTTAGGATACCTCAACCCTGACCCCTTCAATCACTTTTTAATTTACATTTCCTCACAGGAAACTGAGTCCTGATGAACAAAATGCTGGGAGCAACTTTCCTCTCAGGTTTTAACCAGCCAAGAATGGCATAGCTGTTGGCGTGTGGATTCGCGAATTAGAGGGATATCCGCAGAGGATCCGCATCCTAATATATACAAATTGGGATTTCGGTTAATATCCCTATAACTACTGAAATAATTAACACCAAAAAGGCACTTCTCTGGACCAATATCTACCCTTCTGCCAAATATGGTGTAATTCTGTTCAGCAGTTTGGGCTGTAGCTGTTTCTAAAGTCCATACGGGAATAAACATGGAAAAAACGCGTTGTGGGACCCGCCCCCCATTTTTCAGGACCTCTTGATGGATCACCAGGAAATGTTTAAGACAACAGCTGAAGTGAGCTTCATGTTAGGTTTGAAAATGTTCATCAATTATTCATCAAACAACGCCAAAGTTATTGGAAAAACATTAGTCCTAACTATAACTACCTTCTGGTGACTGCCAGCAGGTGATATATATATAATACATTTATATACATATCACAATTACAATTCAGGGAGGTATTCTTGGTCTTCTATGGCACTGAAGAGATGTGCCACAGAAGGTTTTATAAAAGGCTACTGTGTATTCGTCCGTCCCTGGGTCCTTTTTGTGAGGTGATTAGTTCTTGCAGGCCTTCCACTGCTGAAGGACAGAACTTGGATTATGGGCATTCCATTACCAAGTACTTTGTCTCCCCACTGGGCTTTTTATCTTCCATATGTAGGTCCAGCTAGAATTGCCTGAATTGTAGCTCTATGTCCTTATCTTTATAAATCCTTGCTCCCTATCTTCCCTCTAATACACAAATTATTTTACATGCCACTCTTGCCCTCATGGGGGATGCCAGGATCTTCCCAGTTTATGCCTTGTATCATGATATTTTTGTTTGTTTTGTACAAAAGGGATGTCCTCTTCTTGATCCATTTTGAGGGCTTTCACTTGTTTTCTTCGTATCCTCGCCTGCCTCCAGATTTTAATAGATTATGTGTCCGTATGTAATTGATCTAAGTCTCCTATCTGCCTTAACACTCTTGATCTTTTTTAATTTCTCAGTTTTTCAAAACCTGGAGGCAGCTTCTATGAACACTTCTTGAGACCAGCCTTCAGTCTATCTCAGAGTGTTTCCATGAACATCTTCCTAAGTTGTTCTCTTTCATGTAATTCCTAACAATTTTTTTAATGTTGCTTTTTAAAATTGTATATTGTAGTAGGTGATTGTTGAGCCTCAATGTTACACACCTGGGTGTGAGGATGCCTAAGTGTAGGGTCACTGATATTAGAGCTTGATCCAACACCAAAAATCATCGGCCTATCTCTGTCATGTAGGACATCAGACCTTCTCCTTTTAGTAGGAATTCTAATATGGAATTTTAGTAGGGTGCTGCAGAATAGGAGTAGTCTATCGTTTCAGGGTGTGCGCGCCTCATGAAACCTGTTAATCTCATTGTTGGTACCCATTCATTTGGAATATTGGGAAAGTGTACCACTATTCCCCTATCTGGCTCCCGGTCCATATTTTGAGGCCTCAATTCTTGCATTTTGATCTCTCCTTAACATTATTTCTTCCTCTGATGCTTTCAGAATTTTTCTGCTATATTCAGAAAGGTTTCTTGGTTTTCCTTTGGGGTGTAAAGAGATGTGACTTTTAGGATAAGGACCTCTATCTTCAGAATAATAAACAATAATCTGATGTATCAGAATTTTTTTGCTATCTTCAGAAAGGTTTCTTGGTTTTCTTATGGGGTGCAAAGAGATGTCATTGTTAGAACGTGGCCCTTTATCTTCAGGACAAAATACAATGATCTGCCTTGGGAGCCTCACACTTCCTTCTTAATAGTGCAATGGGCTTCTGAAGAAGAGAGAATGGCCGCTCGTCCCATATTCTGTCCTGACATAAAGTGTTGGATGGGTAACTATCTTGGCCTTTAACTTTCCCTGAAGCAGGTATATATCAGGTGCTTGGCTGTGGTGCAAAGGCCTCTCATATTAAGGCTACTGAGCTTCACATGGGTGCTACACATTCAACATTTGGTTTATCATCAGATATGGCTTCACCTCTCCAATGATTACTCCAGACTCGACTATTGTTGTTTGTGTTCTATTGTTCTCAGACCTATCACTGTACATTAAACATAATTATAAATATTTATTTATCCCTCTAGCTCTCTTGCAGTGTGTCATGCTCATTTTATGTTCCCATAAACCACCAAGATGCCTCCACACTTCTTTGTGCACCTTCTCCATCCAGCTATGATTCACAGTATGAACAATAGTTACTTACCTGTAAACAGGTGGTTCTCCAGTATTGGTGTCTTTCATAGATTCACATGCCTGAATCATTCCCCGTCGTTGGAATGGGAGTCCCACGGTATATATAAAAGTAATAAAATGCCATAATACATATAGCAAATATCAGAAATACCCAACCAGGAAGTAAAGTAGCACCAGCTACAGTAGAAAAAACCTTCACAATCGTGACTATCCTAGTCATTATGTCTTAGTCCAAACGGCAGCCAATCAGGCGACAGCACCCACCAGAATGTTCTCCCCAGAGGCTCAGGCTCTCAGATTTTCTCTCACAGGAGTGAAACCCCATAATGCCTGAGTGAGTCTCTGGGGGGAGGCGGGCGGGTTGCATGTGAATCTATGAAAGACACCAATACTGGAGAACCACCTGTTTACAGGTAAGTAACTATTGTTCTTCTCCAGTATTAGGGGTGTCTTTCATAGATTCACATGCCTGAATCAGAATAGTAAGCAGTACTCCTAGCATAATGCTCGTTGACGTCAGAGTATCAAATATATATATATATACAGCATACATGTATAACAATAATCATCGACATCCGGAATAACGTCTAAAGAGCATAGAGGAGGAGGTGGAAACAGAGGCTCACCTTATTTGAAAAGATTGCGCAGCACTGCTCTTCCAACCGAAGCATCTGCGTCGTCTGCTGAATCTAGACAGTAGTGTCTAGTAAAGGTGTGTCTGCTAGACCAAGTAGCAGCTCTGCAGATCTGTCGAAGAGGCACACCAGCAAAAAGGGCAGTGGAAGAGCTAACCGCCCTTGTAGAATGTGCTCTTGGCAAGGCCTGTAAGGGCCTACCTGCCTGCTGATGACAAAGTCCAATAGTAGAGGAGACCCATCTAGCAATGGTCTGTTTTGAAACTGCACAGCCCTGGCGCTGCCGCCCATAAGCCACAAACAGTTGATCTGTCTTGCGGATGGCCGAAGTTCTTGATAAGTAAAACTTAAGACATCTTCTAATGTCTAACGAATGTAGTGCTCTTTCAGCTGGAGACTGTGGGGTTGGAAAGAATGTCTTTAGGACAACCGGCTCATTCAGATGAAAATCCAAAGGCACTTTAGGCATGTACGTTGGATTAGTACGCAGCACTACTGAGTCCGCGGTGAATTGGATGAAAGGCGCTTTAGATGTAAATGCCTGAATATCGCTAACCCTTCTAGCAGATGTTAAGGCTAGTAACAAAGATACTTTCCATGTCAGAAATTTCAGGTCCACTTTATGGATCGGCTCGAAAGGGTGACGCATGAGCTGAGTTAGTACGACATTCAGATGCCTTGCAGGAGGAGGTTTCCGTACAGGCGGAAACATACGAAACAATCCTTTGAAAAATTGTTGTATGATCCGCACAGAAAACAAAGAATTTGATCCATCTTGATGAAATCTAGAAATGGCAGCTAGGAAGACTTTAAGAGTAGAATGTGCCAACCCTAATCTGGCCAAATTCAAAAAGAAAGGAAGGATTTGCTCCGGTTTGGCATGAATGGGATGAAGACCATTAGATTGGCACCGTGCACAGAAACGCCTCTACTTATGTTTGTAGGTCTTGATCGTGGATGGAGCTCTTGCCTTCGCCAGAACTTCCTGGCAATCTTGTGGAATGTTTAAGTGTGCAAATTCCATGTGCTGAGGAGCCAAGCTGACAATTTCAGCGAGTTCGGGTCCGGATGGTACACTCTGCCCTGCTGGGTGGAGAGAAGATTCGGAATGCGTGGAAGTTGGATAGGGTTGCATTCCGAGAGAAGGAGTAGCTCGGTGAACCAATATTGCCGGGGCCATCGTGGAGCAATCAGTATCAACCGGCATGGCTGCTTCTTCATCTTCTTGATGACTTTCGGGATCAGAGGTATCGGTGGAAAAGCGTATGCGAATATTTGATTCCAATTCAGCGAAAGGGCATCCCCGCACGAGTCCTTGTGGGGAACCCAGCTTGCAAAATATGGGCATTTCCTGTTCTGGTGTGTCGCAAACAAGTCTAGATCTGGATGCCCCCATATCTGAAAGATGCGGTGTAGAGATGGTAGATGTAATTCCCACTCGTGAGTGCAGCCCGCGGATCTGCTGAGAGAGTCCGCTAACACATTTGCGATTCCCGGAACATTGACCGCTGACAGATGGATATTGTGAGTCAGGGCCCAACTCCAAATCTCTTGTGCCTGCTGCGACAACCGGGCTGATCTTGTGCCTCCCTGCTTGTTCAGATAATGCATGCAGGTGGTGTTGTCTGTCCGAATCAAAACTGTGGCACCTTCTAGAGTCGCTTGGAAGGACTTTAGGGCTAGAAATATGGCGTGCAATTCTAGCCTGTTTATGTGCCATCTCATTTGGATTTTGTTCCATTTTCCGCTGACCATCATGCCTTGGAGGTGTGCACCCCAGCCTGTCATTGAAGTGTCCGTCGTTACTATGAACCTGGGCACTTCCGTGAGGAAAGAGCATCCCACTTGTATGTTGGATTGCTGAGTCCACCATTGTATCGCTTCTCGCATTCGAGGCGTTATTTGGATGATATCCTCGAAGGACCCCGATACCTGAATCCACTGGCGACTGAGCTCCTCTTGCAAGGGCCTCATCCGAAGACGACAGTTGGGGGTGAGAAGAATGCAGGAAGCAATCATCCCGATGAAGGACTTGAATATGAGCACTGAAACGCACCTTTTTAATAACAGTGCCGCAGCCAACCATTGTATCTTTTCCTGTCTTTCTTTTGAGATGAATACTTGGGCGAGTTTGGTGTCCAGTGTCGCTCCCAAGAAAGTCTTTCTTGTTGCTGGCGTGAGGTGTGACTTCTCGAAGTTTACTGAGAAACCCAGGCTTTGCATCAGTGACAGAGTTGTTTGAATGTGTTCTTGCACCATGTCGAAAGAACTGGCCTTGATAAGGCAATCGTCTAGATATGGATATATCTGTATCGATTGCAACCGAAGATGGGCTGCCACCGGGGCCAGTATCTTCGTAAACACTCTGGGGGCTGAGCGCAGTCCAAATGGAAGAACTTTGAACTGGAAGTCCCTGCCAGCCACTCTGAACCTCAGAAACTTCCGATGCCTGGGAAAAATTGGTACGTGGAAGTATGCATCCTGAAGGTCGAGTGTTGCCATATACTCTCCCGCCGAAAGAAATTGGAGGATTTCTTGAAGTGTCAGCATCCTGAATGACAGCTTTTTTTGGAATTTGTTTAGGGCACGCAGGTCGAGGATGGGACGCCATTCCCCCGACTTCTTGCGAATAAGGAAAAATCTTGAGTAGAAGCCTTTTCCTTTCTGATGATGAGGTACCCTTTCTATTGCTCCCTTCCGAATCATAGTGTTGATCTGGGCAAACAGCTCCTTGAGGTGCGCTGGAGGCGGTCCTCTTGGGGGGCAATTTGGAGGAGTTTTTACGAATTCTAAAATGTGACCTCTGGCTACCACATCCAGAACCCATTTGTCTGTGGTAATTGTGGACCAATTCAAGTAATTTTGGGATATTTTTCCTCCAATTTGGTTCGGGTTGGCACAAAGTGGTGGCAGGATGCGTTCCTCACTTCTTATTGTCTCTTCCTCGATAGTTAGATTTTCCTCGAGGTTGAGAGAAATTTCCTTTCCTCTGTCCGTAAGTCTGCTGCCGATATGGCTGGAATCTTTGGTTTCCCTGGGCGGAAGTATAGGAGCGCTGCTGGTTATAACCTCCTCTATTAGAGAAATTCCCTCTTCCTCTTGCTCCACGAAAGGAAGACTTCCGGTATTGTAGACTGCCCAGCGAACGTGCTGTCTCAGTATCTTTTTGATGGCCTCAAGAGCATCGTCAACATGCTTTCCAAATAAGTATTCTCCATCAAATGCCATATCTATAATCCTTGTCTGGACCTCCTGCCGAAAGGATGTGGCCTTCAACCATCCTTGTCTCCTGAGAAGCTGCACCCGCTAGCTGACGAAATCCTGTGGCAGCAACGTCCACTGCAGCATCAATTATCTCAGAGGAGACGCACTCTCCTTCCTAAAGGATCTTCTTCGCTTCAGTTCGATCTGGCTCAGGAAGCTTGTCCACATATGGCGAGATGTCCGACCACATCTGCCTATCGTATCTCCCCAATATGGCTAGGGAGTTTGCGGCCCTGATGGTCGTAGCTGCAATAGTCGAAACTTTCATCCCGATAGAATCTAGGCGTCTTCCATCTTTGTCTGGTGGAACAGAGACTTGAGAAGTTGGATTAGAAGACCTCTTTTGTGCTGCCTGCGCCACCACAGAGTCTGCTTTAGCTTGTCCGATAAGGCACGCTGGAGATGAATTCGGCGCCCTATATTTCTTATCCACTCTCGGGAGCACTGCCGGCAAAGAATTTGGCTTGGACATGATCTTTAGTCCTTCCTTCCAGATGAATTCTATGATTGGAATGGTCCAACTCTGTTTTTGTGGTGTAGACTTGAAATCATACAAGAAGCAGTCTTCTTGTTTTGACTCCATGGTTATCATGATCTTGTGGAATGAGGCAATGTCCACGGGTGGTGACTCAGATGTAGTAGGTTCAGCCGGAGAGGGTGTGTTCGCATTATAATCATCATACTCCGACGATTCTGACCCATTGTCCAGTTCTCCTTCTTCTCTTTCCTCATGATCTGAGAACTCTTCCTCCCCTGTTTGAGGAGCTGTGACTTGCGACGCAGATAATGCTGGACGTCTTTCCTCCAACGTCACAGAAACCACTGGCTGCGTCTGCTTAGAAAGCGGTGTCGCTGTTTTAGGTCTTGGTGTAGATACCTGAGATTCACCTGACTCTGAAGGTGGGAAACGTCTGTAATAGTCACTGAGCATATACTGTAGATTGCGAAACAAGTCGTCAGGCATCTGCATGCCGGGAGCAGGCCTGTCTTCATGTGACGTAGGCTCTGTTTCCTCCATCTCTTCCTCCATATCATCCTGAACTTTAATTCGGAGGTCAGATGGACTTCTGGCTGCTCCAAAGTTCTCATCCTCATAGGATCCTTCCTCATCGGAATCCAAAAGTTTCTCTGGCACTACTAGCGTAGAAGAAATCATCTCAGTAGTAGCCCTTTTCTTCAACAGCGTAGCTGTAGTTGCAGGTGATGGTAACGGAATCCCTGATGTCTGCGCTGACCAGACTTGCAAGGTAGTGCAACTTAATAGAGGCGGCGTCGATGGTACCTCCGTTTGCTGTTGAATCTGTTGTCTCGTCGACGGTATCATCGTCGACGGGGTCGTTGTCGAGGTCGTCGACGGTAGCTTCGTCGACGTGGTTTTCGTCATCGACGAGGATCTCTTCGTCGACGAGGTCGTCAACGGTAACATCGTCGACGGGGACGCCGTCGAGGTCGTCGACGGAAGCTTCATCGACGTGGAATTCGTCGTCGTCGTGGATTTCATCGTCGACGGTAACGTCGTCGTCGAGGACTTCGTCGACGGTACCATCTTCATCGTCGACGGGGAACCAACCGTCGTCATCATAATCGTAGACGAGGAACTCGTCGACGGTACCTTAGCCGTCGTCGACGGGACAATTGTCGACGACGAGATAGGCCTGATCTGTACATGAACCAGTGTAGGCGAAGAGGCCGAAGACATGACAAGAGTAGGCTTTGGAGAGGAGAAGGTCATAGGGCAGGTGGTAGACGTGGCCACATGAGAGGAAACACAGTCCTTCTTTGACGTTGAAATTGTCAAAGGTGGCAACTGAGGAGGCACAGATTTTGAAGATTTCTTGGGAACTGCAGATTTCCCAGACTTCTTAGAGGGCGTACTATCCACCTTAGTAGGTGGGAGAGTCTTATTTGAAGTACTAGGCCCAGGAGCATCAAGAGAGGATTGGGCCTTCTTCGCCACCTTCGCCCTTGGAGATGAAACTTCAGTTTCAGCCTTCCTCTTAGTAGAAAGAAATGAAGAACCAGAGGCAATGCTTCCTACCTCAGACAAAGGGTCCTCCTTGTCCTTGAGTCTGTTAAGCCACAATAGCAGTCGTCCTTCTCTATCCCTGATGGTCTTAGGGGGGAAGGTCCGGCAGATCTTGCACTCCTTTGCCTTATGGTCAGGATAAAGGCAATATAAACATTTTTTGTGGGGATCTTCCTTGAAAAGTCTTTGCTTCCCACAAGAATCACAGGCCCTGAAAAGGGATTTTGAAGAAGACATCTGTAAAACTTGAAGAAACTAACTGATGTAGAAGAAAAAACTGAGCAGAGCTCAGGGAGACTCCCTTCACACGACGTGCGGTAGAAAATCTGAGAGCCTGAGCCTCTGGGGAGAACATTCTGGTGGGTGCTGTCGCCTGATTGGCTGCAGTTTGGACTAAGACATAATGACTAGGATAGTCACGATTGTGAAGGTTTTTTCTATTGTAGCTGGTGCTACTTTACTTCCTGGTTGGGTATTTCTGATATTTGCTATATGTATTATGGCATTTTATTACTTTTATATATACCGTGGGACTCCCACTCCGACGACGGGGAATGATTCAGGCATGTGAATCTATGAAAGACACCCCTAATACTGGAGAATTACCGCTGTCCTGTTGAGAATATGATGAGTTTTCTTCCAGGACTTAATTTGAGGTTTTGTACCTTTTGGCTTTATCCGAGCTCTGTGATATTTTACTTGACGATTGATGCTGTATAGTTTTTTATTTATTGCTATGAATTGAGATGAGTATTTTTCTTATACATATTGTTGTACTTTGTGCAGTTTTATGGTTTAAATGAGTCGAAATAAATTTTTATGTTTATGATGTTAGATTTATAGTTTTCAATTCTTCATGCGGAACTTCAGCAGTTGTTCTGTTTTCTGGGTGTTGTTATAGATTTCCACTCTTACAGGTCTAGTTGCACTTAGTGATAGCTGAATCCCCTCTGACCTAGACTCTTCGATATCAGTCTATGGTAGTGCTTTCTTATGTTTACTTTTTTTCTATCAGAATGCCTTATGTTGCTAGTTCTCTCTTAGCATAGGGGCTTGTAGTATGCCACCATCCAAAAGGGGTAGCAGTTCTCTATCCTCCGCTGTTGTTCGAATGATGTTTTTTTCTCTTTCAAACTAAAAGAACGGGTAGCCCAGTTGATACTGAGTATTCTGAGAGAAAATGTATTCTGTGACTGTCCCTAACTCTCTCCTGCATTCTAATGTGATTCTTGCAAGTGGTGCAATGGTGCAATTTCTGGAATTTTGTGTAACAGGAATTACATAAAATTACAAGGAAATATATGAATTAAACCTGCATAATTTCAATTTTGCATGGGTTTTGAGGTAAATACTTTGAGCTGCTACTTGGGAGATCTCCCCTCATTTTGTGGTGGAGCCTGCTAATGTATTCATTTATGTCTGAGCCTTTAGAACCATGTTACAGCCCCATAATTTACATATCATTTTGTCGCAGACTGTTTTAAAGATCTTGCTTTATCAGTAGTTCCATGTATTTGTCCTCGATCATGTCAAGGTTCTATTCTTCAAGAAGTGATGATACTTTATTGAGCATCCTGAGTTGTTTCGATGTCATTAGTGACCCAAGGCACAAATGTCTTTTGTCATGATTTCAGATCTGATGACTTCAATTGCATCTTTTATTTCTTGTAGGAAATATTGGAGAAACTCTTGTGTGATAATGGGTTCTTGATGTGAGGTTGCTTCTAGGCCTGGACAAAATTTTGATTACACTAGCCTAATCTTGCATAATTTCCAGCATTTTGGATTAGGCTTGTACAGAATTTTGAAAACGATGCCATTGTTCTGGTCACCGAATAATAATCTATTTGTGAAAAAATCCTATTGCAGGATCACGGGAAGAATGGGAACCACCAGATATGAGCAGCTGCTGGTTTGTTAAACTTGTTTTTTAACTATATTTTAGCGCAAAATGTGTTTTTGCATCGAAAATGGATGTAAGGTATTAGACTTGACATATTTGGCGTGATTTCCCCTGACATTTTGCCGCTAGCTCCTATATATTTGATGCTGTGCTGGATTTTATTTTTGCTGGCTTATATGCTTTGGGCACTTTGCCACTGCTGACCAGTGTCAAAGTGCAAGTGTATATTGTTATTACAATTGGTTCTCCCTGATTGGCATATTTGATTTACTGGTAAGTCCTAGTAAAGTGTTCTAAGTGTGCCAAGGCCTGTAAATCAAATGCTACTAGTGAGCACTGATTGTGCCACCCTCATGAGTAGCCCTGAAAAGGTATCTCAGACCTGCCACTGCAGTGTCTATGCACAGTTATGTAACTGCCATGCCGACCTGGCAGGTGTACCCACTTGCCTAGCCGTAGCCTTCCCTTTTCCAACCTGTAAGGCACCCCTATGTTAGGCCCAAGGTACCCCCATGGGCACCTATGTGAAAGGTAGGACATGTACTAGAGTGTGTGACATGTCTTGATAGTGAAATATTACCAATTTACTTTTTCACTATTGAAAGGCTATCTGCCCTTTGTAATATCTTACACGTATAACTTCCCAATAGGACAAGACAGAGAAATAAAGTTTAGGTTCTATGGATAGTAAAGATGGGTTTTGTGTGTTTGAAAATACCACTTTTAGAAAGTAGGCTTTTTATTGTTTAAGCACTCTGTGTGCCTCTGCCTGTTTGTGGATTGACTGACTGGTTTTGGAGTGGCAGGGGTTGGAGATGTGCATTCACAGTATAAAGCCACTGGGGGGGGGGTTGAGGTGTGCCTGGCCCTTCCTGGATGACAGAGAGCTGAGCTGAACAGACCTTGGCTAAATTTAGAATAGTTGGAGGAGTTATCCTTGCACCTGAATAGAGCCTGTCTCCCTTGCACCATGCTGTCTCCACCCCCTGTGGTCATACTGCACCAGCAATAGATCTTAAACCCCAGAACTTTAGATCACTGCTGGACTCAAGAGGAAACTTTGCCAAGGAGAAGAGCTGAAGATCTGTGAGGAGGAGTATTGCCCCTTTGCTGTGTGCTGTGTGAGGTTGGCCTGCAGTTGCTGTTTCTGCCAAGGAAAGGACTAAGACTAGAACTTTGCTTTAACCTGCTTGAAGAAGACCTCCAAAGACCTGTGTGTGCTGGTCTCCTGTTCTGATGTCTTAGGGACAGAAATACTTCACCCCAGCTCCCCTGAAATCTGTTGCTGAGAGTTCTGACCTGCCAGGAGATGCCTATTCCAGTTGTGGACCTATGGAGGTTGTCCCTGCTGCTGGGAGCTGGAAGAAAAGAAGAACTAAAGAAATTGTTGCATCGCTTCTTGTGGCTGTGATTCCAATACAGCACCGCCATGCGGGAAGAATCTCCATTCATCACTGCGTCACTGCCGACCCGACACAGTGCCTGTCACGGCTGCAAGAACCGATGCATCGAGGGATCACAGCTGAAAAAAATTATGCATCGCTGCTCGACGCTGCCACATCATCGCTGATGCCTCCTGAATTTTCATGCATCGTACCTGTGCATCAGTTTTTCCCGATGCATCACCCGTGGACCAAAATCATCATGGAGTCGACACGTCACTTTCCCCTACAGACCGGATTCGCCCATCACTTCTCCTGCATGCAGAAGAACTGTTGCATCTCTTTGTTTCTCGATGGTTCCCATTTCTGCAGCTATTTGACCGGGTGAATTTTGACACATCTACAGGTACTTTGTGTAGAATCACGCATCCATAGTTTTCCAAGGACCCAGTTCCTTGAATCCTTTGAAAAGTCATATTCTTAACACATGTATACTGGGTTTTTGTCTCGTTGAGGTTAGATAAAGATACTTTATTTTTGTAACTGGTGTGGTGTCTATTTGTAGTGTTATAATTGTATTACTGTGTATTTTGGGTACAAATACTTTACACAATGCCTTTGGGATAAGTCTGTCTGCTCGTACCAAGTTACCCAGGGGGTGGGCAAGGGTTATCTTAAGTGTGTACCCCCTTACGCTGATTAAAAGCAAGCATCCTATTTGCCAACTATAGACCCCATTTCTAACAAAAGGACACATTTCACAGTAAGTGCTGAATGCAGGATTTCCATTAAGTGTTTTAAAAATGTTATAATTATGCAAATGAAAGTTAACCCTGGCTGCTTCTCGTTCTGGGTATGAAATGCTGGGCCACTGTTGACATTCTTTTCCGTCACTTTTAGCTCCCTTGGATAGCAATTTGTCTTTAACTGACTGATCTCTCTTGTTTGTTGTGGTAACCATTAAATACTTTGATGCTGGTCCTAGTCTGCACATATGATTTCATTGAGAGTATTCAGATTTGTAGTTTATTGCTCTTCATTGTCATAATGGACTATGCCCTTTCACTCATAGGAAACAGCAGCACCACTGCAGCTCTGATGCAAAAGACACCTTTTCTATTCCTATACTTAAGCCCATGTCTTTATGTCCATTGGCTGTGCCATAGATTGTTGTTAGGATGCTTATTTTCCTTGAATGTTTTCTAGTTCCCTCAGGAACTGCCACCCACATTGTCTATCTGAGCTGCAGAACCAATCAACTAGTTATTCTAATAAGGGGTCATTGTTTAACATATCGGCTTCTTGGTACTGTGCCTCCTTTTATCTGTTCTTCTCAAGCTCTAGGCACCAAATGTATGCAGGTGGCCCATGCTCAACATTTTGTTCCTACATCTATAGGACCTCAGTATGCCCTGGTGCTTCTCCTCTACCAGAAGTGGCCTTGTTGCTTTCTCCTGAATGAAATTATGGTTCATTGTGACAATAGTGTTTTAGTGTTGATTACTATTGCCTTTGTTTTAGTTGTGCAGGGCAATTCATGGTCCTCTCTTTACATGCTCCTTGACACGCTGACCCTTGGTTGAACAGCTTTGACCAATAGAATACTTACAGCCTGGCCCTCACTCACTGCAGTCCTGCTCCTCTGACTGTTTGTACCTCTGTGTGGCATTCCTCGACATCAGGTGGGTGTGCTCCACCGATGGTGACCCCCCCAGGCCTACACAATGTGCCCATTTTGTTTCTACTGCTTTGGGCTGGCCTGCCTCAGTTCGAGAGTGGGTCTCATGTCTTCGCAACTTTGCTGATACCACATTCCAGTATTTCCTTTTTAGGTCCTTTACTGGGGGTTGCATTCAGATGCTGATGGAGATCGTCATTGTGAGCACAGACCAATACTTGTTTTAGGGGCATGAGTCAGTGACTTCTCAGCTTGTGGGTTCTTTCTCCAGTGTGTTTTAAATGTTGGACATTGACACGTGGAAATTCCCTGGGTCTATGAAGTGTGATTTATTAGTAAATAGGAAATAATCGTTAAGCCATAGACTATCCCACACAGACTTAACTGTGGGAAATTCCCTTTTTAGGACGAAATCCTTTTCATGAGGAAAAAGTTTCGCCGAGATGGTGATTTTGCTCACATGCGATCACCAACTTGACGTTGAGGACCGCGATTGTGCAAAAAATGCCTGCTACGCTTTGTATTTTTGCACTGTGCTACGTGCAATTCGTATAGCGCGTAGTTGCGCAAACTACACACACTGGGCGAGCCTAGGGTTCCGCCCAGGGTTAATCATGAGCCAGGTGGTTGATCATACTGGTAACCCACCTCATGGGAGTGTGTGTGTTCTGCAATAGTATATCACACCACCCATGCGTACACCTGCGGTTGCTGCTCATCAACCAGTATGACTCCTGCATCTGGCTTTTACTTGGCACCAGGGGCCTGTTTTGTGCATTTACTCCAGACAGTCTCAAAAGGAGCTGAGGTGTGCCCTGCATATCCAGATGGGTCTTCTTGAGCGAGAGTGGTGGGATGAGTTGTTCCCTGCACCTGAATAGGGTTGTGCCTGCTTTTCACAATTCAGGCTCTGCCCCTCTATAGTGTGCCTGGAGCCAGGTCTGGGAATTGAATGGAGGTGTTGTGCACTTTTAAAGTTTTTTATTGAAAATACCTCCATATCATTATTATAAGTACAAAAGCTAAGACACCATGATTTTTTACACTGCATGGGACTTGTAACCAGATGCTGCTGACTCTATATGCTGCAAATTTCCTGGGACTATTGTTCTGCCAGGAGGAACCTCCGGTTGGACCATCTGCTTGTTGCATTGGCCCACCTGCCTGCTGTTTCCCTGCCATTGTGCCCCGGTGCTTTCCAGGGAGGGCTGATGTGCCCCTCCCTGTTTCATGTGACATGTCAGGATTCCTTCTCTTTCTCTTGCTTTGGGGATTTTTGTTATGTTAGCACGTGACTGACCAGCGTGAACCTGAGCGTGGACTGTTGTGAGGAGAGTGCTCCCTTTTGGCTCCTGCCACCCCAGCTGTGTGTATCAGTGCTGCAGCACCAAGCAATTCCACTGGGCATGGAGGGAATCCCTTGTTAGATGCCACTAGCTGCACACTAAGGTTGCCGGAGCAGCCCAAGTGTTGGACGAGGCCAGCGCGTCAGCAAAGAGGACGTTGCATGCCAACGTGGACTACCCACCGGTAGTTGCACCACAGAACGCAGGCTGCAAGTGTCACATAATTAATTTGCCACCGAGGTCAGTCCCGTGAAGTGTACATTGCAGCTCTCACAGAGAGCAGTTACTATTGGCCCCTTTGGAGATGCACATGTCTGTGGGCTGTTGGCTTTCATAGGTTGTACCACAGGGGACCCAGCGAGGTCTCCCCACCAAACTCAGCAGTGTGCCTCCTCCCAGAGTAGCCCCTACCTTTTGGAGCACTGTATTTGGCTCCACAGAGGGGTGAAACCCCGATGGAGGCCCTCGCTTCCTTTATGAAAGATCACTGGAATCACCGTAACTCATGCAGTAGGTTTGCAGATGTTCCTGCAACCTACGTGTTGTGAAAATGACTGGATAAAAGGTAATAGGAACCCAGGAGTGCTGGGCCCTACTCTTTATGGTGACTCCTATGTTTGTGTTCTCTTCACTACCACCTGAATTTTATGCCCTGATGCTATGATATAGGTGGTTTCATACCTTGCAATGATAGGATAATGAGTATAATTTCAGAACCTGCATATTATGTACAGTAATGGTGTTTTTATGACGTGTGCAACATATAAGTGTTTTCTTTATTGCACCACCTGTGATGTTATGACAGTGCTCTATTTGGCAAAGTGATAGTTAATGTGATTGTGGTCTATGTGTTATATACAATCTATGCTATATTTTTATATAATATTGTGTGGAATCTCTTTTTTGGTGTATTTATTGTGTTACTGGTATATGTGTTTCGCAAATGCTTTGCAGATTGCCTCTGGGATAAGCCTAACTGCTCTGCCAAGCTACCAAGGGGGAGAGTATGGGTTATCTTGCATGTGTAACTCCCTGACCTTGACTAGACTGGTGTGTTCTGCCTGGCTTTGGTGCATACCCTAGACAACCAGAAACCCCATTTCTAACACTGGCAATCAGCGGTGAGAATAAGACTTGTGTCTTTGCAGTACCACAGTGATGCATTATTGCACTACAAACTATGCACTTCAACCATCACGTGATTTGAGGTGGTTCTGCAGGAAGAGGGGACTCGTTGTGAGTGGAGAATTTGACCTGGAGGACCTTCGCAGGACTGTGTACTATTTTGAAAGGAAACACAAGGAAGCGAACCAGGGAGTTGGTGGTTCTGAGGGAGACCCTGAAGAATTTGAGCAGGAGGGAGAAAATTACTGGGCAGGGACTCCAGTAGAGGTTGAAGACCCCAGGGAATGGTATTCTCTTGCTGCGTCTAGTGAAAGGAATAGTGTCACCTCCCATTCTCTGTCCCCAGAGGAGCTGGGAGACAGGTGAGAGGAAAGGGAACACCAGCTAGTGCTGTAAAGGCTCAAATTGGAGCATGCCTAGGAGCTAGCACAGTTGGCCATGGTGGAAAGAAGAGCAGAGGTTGAGAGAGTCGTAGCTTAGGAGAGGAAGTGGAGGATGAAAGGGCCTTCACCAGAGAGAAATTTGTCATTTAGGAAAGGTTGTTCCAATGAGCGTAGTTTCACAGCAAGCAATTTCGAAGGGCTGTTCAATCTGATTGCCAGAGAGCACATGTTCCACTGTTGTTTGCCAGGGCTATGCTGACACCTGTTGGAGTGTAAGTTCTCTAACCCCAGGGAAGTTGCAAAGGAGGCAGACCCCTGGGTGAGTGGCAGATGTCTACTTTTGAGTGAAATTTCTGGTGTGCTTTGGTGCACACATCCTGCTGTAAAGTATGTCTTCAGAATTTGGAAGAGCTTAGAAGCTGAAAGGTTTTAGACAGGTAATCTGCAAGCAAAGTGAGAGAATGTGTCTGAAATTGAGTTACTGGTTGAGGGGGGCTGAAATCTTACTCCAGTAGCAACCACAATCCTTGTCTGAGTGGGGAACACAAGCAAACCCCAAATTAACCTTTGTTCATCCCTCTGGTAGCTTGGCACAGAGCAGTCAGGCTTAACTTAGAGGCAATGTATAAAGTATTTGAGAAGCACTTCAAACAGTAATAAAGTGAGAACACAACACAAGAAAAATCCAACACCAATTTAGATGAGCAGAGCAAATTTTAATGAATAAATCAAGACCAAAATGACAAAAAAATCAGTAGAACCGGAGACATGCAATATTAACGATTTTAGTGACTATAGCACGAAAACGTCCAAAGAGCCACTTAAGGCTATCTGGTTGTGTGAGACCTGGAGAAAGTAACAAGTTCAGACTGACTGCGATGGAGTACGAAAGGGATACAGGGACCGGGTTAGTCACGTTGAAAGGTTACCTTCACATTCTAGCGCAAAGAGTCCTGTTCATGGTGGAGGGGACTGCGAGGAGCATAGTTGCAGACAGTTGTCAATGTAGCACAAAGAGCAGGACTGCAGTCACAAACGGTTGTCACTGTAGCCAAAAGATCCTGTTGTCATCTCAAGTGGGTGGGCTGGAACTTTGCGGTGGCACTCCCAGTGACCGGTCGATGCAGTAGCGCAAATAGTTGGGTTAACGGAACTTCACATTGGCAGTCAGTGCGAGCAATTAAATTTTTGTGCAAACAGGCCCATGCACATTCGCAAAGAGCCTGAGAAACTTCAATTCTGCCTCTTTGAGCCACACCAAAAGTACAGGACCTGAGGGGCACTACGTGGGGGTCAGGGTTTTGCTCCCACTGGATATAGGTGCTGGATCAGGTGGTTGGGAGCCTGATATATAGCTGTGGCTCTGAACAGGAGACCAGCAGACTATCCCTTGGAGTCACTCTTAGAGCCTTGGGTTCAGGTGCAAGTCCGATCCCTCTGACGAAGGCAGGAGGTCGGCAATCCAGCAAGCCACCACTGCAACAAGGCAGTGGTCCATCAGGGTAGCAGTCCAGTAGAGTGGCAGTCCTTTCAGCAGCACAGCAGTCCTTCTTCCTGTCGGAGACGCCACAGGTCCAAAAGTGAACTGTAGAGCCTGTGTCTGAGAACACATATTTATACCAGGTGCATCCTTTGAAGTGGCAGAAGCTTCCGAAGGTTTCCCTTTGAAGTGTACAGGTGTTCTGACTCCCCTGCCCTGGCTCCAGACTAACAAAAGAGATATGCAGCCCTATGTGTGGAGGCCGGACACAGCCCATTCATGTGTAGTAGGGCTGATTCCAGCTCTACTCTCCCTTCAGGTGCACTTAAGCTCTCTATTGTGTGTTGCTGAATAGTAGGACTACACAAGCCCAACTGTCAACCACACCCAATCATGTGACCCAGAGACAGGCTGCAGGTGCTAAGTGGCTAAGGCAAGAAAATGCCAACTTTCTAAAAGTTTAGATAGTTAAGGAGATAGGTCCCGGGACGTAGGGTCAGCTGGACCATATGTAACTTTTGGAAGAACAAATGCCAACCCCACCACTTTTCAAGTGCTCATAAATCCGAGCAAACAAATCGAATTAGATTCCAGATTTGTTCTGTATATTTTATTTATACCATTTACTTTGGAATTTTCAACATTTAAAATCAGAAATCATATATCTGAGAAAGACACCCAACATATGACAAAGGGGGATGGGGTACAACCACCTTTCAATTAACGTTAGTTGGTAACGTATTGCTCTCTTTTTTCGTTTATTAATACACCTCATAGAACTCCATTGATTGAGCCCTGAGGAGAGTCCGTCTACTTGTTTCACGGATTCGAAACGCGTCGGCAGTATTGAAAGAATACATGAAAGATACAGGATTAATTTCTGAGTCTGATTTATGAATTAATTTGTGTTCTTCGATTTTCTTCCTTGAACGTGTCTCTATCATTGAGTTCGAATATTTAATTGAGATTTTGACTGTTTTTGTATATGTGCAAAAGATTTACTGTTTGCCAGTACCCAATAGAAAAAGGTGTATAATATGATTGTTTGTTTGTTAAACTAATTCATTCAAGGGATTCTGTAATTGGTTGTATTGTTATATGTCAAGTGTCATATGTTGAGTGTCTTTCTCAGATATATGATTTCTGATTTTAAATGTTGAAAATTCCAAAGTAAATGGTATAAATAAAATATACCGAACAAATCTGGAATCTAATTCGATTTGTTTGCTCGGATTTATGAGCACTTGAAAAGTGGTGGGGTTGGCATTTGTTCTTCCAAAACTTTCTAAAAGTGGCATTTTCAAACTTGTAATTTTAAATCTGGCTTTACCATAAGAAACAATTTTTCATTACAATTCCAAAGGCACCAACATGAACTGTTTACCTGTTCCCATTTGGAAGCTACAGCTTATGAAATGTTATAAGGCAACTCCAATGTTATGGTATGGGTGAGGTAAGCCTTGCAGTAATGAATATTGAATTTTAGAGTTTTTTTCTACCAGGGCATGTAAAACTAAACAGAACATGTCCAACTTTTGAAATACACTGCACTCAGCCCTCTGGGCTATTCAGGGTCTTCCCTGGGTGAGACGTACATGTATTGAAAAGGAAGGTTTGGGACTGGCAAAAAGTTTATTTTGCCTGGTCAAAATGGCAGTTTAAAACTTTCCACGCAGGCGGCAGTGGCACACCTGAGACATGTTTAAAGGGCTATTTAAGTGAGTGGCACAATCAGTGCTACATGCCCACTAGTAGCATTTAATATAAAAGCCCAGGGCACAGGTAGTGCCACTTTACTACAGACTAACCCATAAATGAACTATGCTAATTAGGTGTAAGCCAATTTTATAATGTTTAAAAGGGAGCACAAGCACTTCATTACTGGTTAGCAGTGGTACTGTGAGCAGAGTTTTAAAAACCAACAAAAGAGTTTCAGAAAGAGTAAAGCCAAATGTTAGGGATTTGCCCTGCAGAAAGGGCCAAGTTCAACAGAATGTCTTTGCTTGCTTTCTGAGAAGGACTAGCAACATTGCGAGAGCTGTGAAACTGCTATTGATAGTATGAATGGGACCATATGTCAGGTGGCTTGATTTATTTGAACCAGTCTTGAAGATATAATACAAACTAGTACGGTAGTGCTGCTAATATCCCCTGCAATACAGATTATTACTATTTTGACACTGACGGTAGAACTTTACTTTTCACAGACTTCAGTTTCACCTTTTCATGTCAACTGCCTATTTTGGTGACAGAGGTTTCATCCAGAACACAGATGCCCATGAGCAAAACCCTTACTCAGCTCTGGCATTGATTTCAAATAAGGAGTACATGCACTCCTATCTCAGTCTACTTTGTTCCTGGGTGTTCTTGAAGTTCCATCATTGTTTTTTTTAAATGCTAACAGCATAGGTCTGCCATTGGCTTTCGTTAAAACAACTTTGCCTATCCAACTCCCTTCCTTTGTATAACATTTGGTCATTATTTTTTTTATCATGTTTCTTCTAACATTTTTAAAAGTGTAAGTTCTTTTTCTTAACTCTGTAATTTTTTTTGCATTGCTACACTATAAAACCTGCCCTGATATAGTATTTTCAGGTTTGCCTTACTGTAACTAAAGTTTAGCCAAGGATGTTTTCAAAGAAGTCTTGCAATCCTATGTGGGTTGTGCATTTTAGGCAGTTTGGAAGCCCAGTCACTTCTTCCGTCTAGTCTGTGGTTTTGTTCCCCATGGAGGGTGAATCAAATACTCTAGAGGTGGTTAGAGTTAACCACTATATTATGTAATATAAAACATAGCATTGCTAATAAATTAAAGTATAGCATTGCTAATAAATTAAAATAATGAATCACTAACTTCATATTATGGTGGACTTACACCTAGTTACTCCTTGAAGCCTGAGACCATCCTCCCTGAGCGGAGCATAACAAATGTGAACTATATGGAGACAGAGTAATGAAAGAGACGTGCTCATGTTTTGCATGTATAAGATTGTTCTTTGATTGAATGATTAGCTGAGTGAATAATAGCCTTTTGGCTTCATATGTCAAAACAAAAGCATTTGCCTCTTTGCCAAATCTTGTATGTCCTCATCCTCTGTTTTTCGTCCTTTGCTCTCTCTCTCTCATTTCCTTTGCCCTCTCCCACTCCTCTCTCTTTTGTTCTCTTACCATCTCTGTTTTATTCTTTCTGTCTCTCTTGCTCTATCTTTCTTTCTCCCTCTCTCGCACTGTCTCAGGATTCCTGCCATCCAATAAGCTTTTTTGTGTCCTTTAAATCAAAGTGTAATGGGGATTTCCTGGCAGTTACTTTCAGCCTTCCAGCATACTCCAGCAATGTTTACATACAACCTTTATCCATTTTCAATGTGGAAGGTTGTTGGACTTAAATATTTTGTCTTCTCGCCTCCTCTTTTGCTGATTTAATTTTAGTTGGCCATAGGCCTCTGTGCATATTACCATTGCTAATTAGTGCTAAAGGGCCTGTGTGTGCTCCTTAAAACATGATGAAAATGGCTTACACTCAATTGGCACACTTAATGTACCTACAAGTACCGAGTAAAGTGGGACTACATGTACCCAGGGTCTGTAAAGAAAATGCTAGTGGGCCTGCAGCACTTATTGTGCCACTCATGTAAGTAGCCTTTTCAAGCATGTCTCAGGTCTGCCGTTACAGAGCCTGTATGCAGTTTTAAACTGCCAATTCAACTTGTAAATATAAACACTTTGCCAAGCCTAAAGCTTTAGGTAAGTATAGCCCCTAAACAGTCCACAGGGCTTACTACATTTTTATTTAAAAGGTTGGGCATGTATTTTTATATTTTATGTGTCCTGGTAGTGAAAAACCCATCCATTGCTTACTACTGTGAGGCCTACATCTCCCACAGGATATTATTGGATTACCTAATTACATTTAATAAGTGATAACTTTTGTTTGGAAGCAGGTTGAAATGTCATGTTTTGTGTCTAAGAAATTCTAATTTAAATCCTCCTTAATGGTCAAGGCTGATTTTAAGTCTGAATTCTGAAAATGCCACTTTTAGAAAATTGCCATTTTCTTACTATAACCATTTGCTGCCTTAGGTCTCTTTCCTGGGTCACTTGACTAAGTGCAGTTGGCAGTTGGACTTTGTGTAGTTCTCCCAGACAGTCACACTAAAGAGAGACTGGATGTGGAAAGAATGGGCCATCCAAGGCATGATAGGGTGGGGTGGGAGCTGTCCACAGCCCAACTTGCACTTCCAAGACTCTCCCTCAACTGACACTAGCCAGTTGTGCCTGCAGACAAATTGGGATCAGGGCAAGGAGACAAGATGTTCTTTTATTCTGTTTAATCCCCCAACATTTATCGTAAAAATATTTAACCTACCCATCTTTACCTTGGTTCCTTGAACCATCCATATCTACCTGATTCATCTTAATTACCTTACTTTTTGAAAAACATTTTCTTTTTTTTCTGTGCACCCTATATTCGGCTCTGGGTATGTAACGTTTTACCCCCCTCCCCAGCGCCTCCAGCTCCCCTCGGACCCCCTTTCCCCCCTATCTGGAGCCAACCCCTCCCCCTCCCTTCACCCCTTCACCCCTCCCCCACCACCACCTTAGTGAAGTGCTCACACCTATGTCTGTGCTTGAGATGATCACAGCCCAACCACCCAAGGCTGCAAAAAAAAAAACCTGTGTTCTATTATGAAGCCTGTGGTAATTATTTAATTCATGTGTTTATGCTGCCTAACTTACAGTGTTGTTATAGTGTTTTCCCCCCGCTCCGTTTATATTTTATACAGCACAATCAGCTATACAGCACAATCAGCTACAGTTCAATATTTCATCCGTCTGAACTAGCTTAAGAAGCTTAATAATGAACCTATTCATTTTGGTCTGTCTAAACTGTCCAGAAACTCTTTTGCCTTGATTTCTGAGGCAAAAAGCACGTCTGACCTTCCCAGTAAATTTTCAGTTGTGCTGGAATAATTAAACATACTTGGAAACTTTTATCCTGGAAAGGCTTAATCATTTGCCTCAATCTCCACCTCCTCTCCACTGTAGCATGACAAAAGTCGGGGCGCACAAAAAAGGACACTCCACCACTTAATCTTTTTGACTCAGGCCCAGCTTTTTCTGCAATTGCCTGGCGAAGCAGAAAGTTCCCAAAATAAACTAGGATCGCATGGGGCCTTGAGTCTTCTTTCAGTGGATACCTTGGCTTAAAGGGGGTGCGGTGAGCCAGCTGAACCTCATGCGACTAGTTCCAATCAGAGTGTTCCGGGAATGCCGATTTAAATGTCCCAATTATATAAACCTGAGTGTCTGACCCCTCGCTTCCTTCCGGGACCCCCAATACACGAAGATTATTCCTTCCCTGCCAGTTCTTGTGGTCCTCCAGCTTCCATTGGATATCCTTCAACTAAGCATCATGTTCTTCTGTCTTTGCTTGCGTGCCTGTAAGGTCTGACTCTGCCGTAACCACTCTAGCCTCCAGTTCAGACATATGATCCCCAATGATATTACAAGATTTGGTAAGCTTCCTGATGACCCCCTGCATCTTTCGCATAGCGGACTGCTTTTTCCATCTGTCCTCGCATGCCTCCTCTCTATGCATCAATATTGCCTGTTATATGAAATCTAATGATGGGGGGTATTGATTAACTGCTGTATTGATCTCACCTAAGGGGGAGCCTGCCAGTTGAGTTGCAACAGATGCGTCAACTTCAGAAACCCATGTTCCCCGGGAAAAAAGGACTAAGATGTCTACGAGAGGTTATAATATGGTGGCATGCACATCCCAGACCTCAAGCATTCGGGAGGTAGCGATATTTGTAAAAACTAATATAGGGGGAGCTTAATGGAAGTCTGCGATGTACTGGGGCGCAGGACAGTGGCTGAGCTAGAGGTGGGGTTAACCATCTGTGCAATTTATGGCTCAAACCAAGATGACCCCGAGATTCTAGAGTACAACAAGATAGAGTTAGCTACCTTGCCAGGTCCTTTAACCATTTGTGGTGATCTTAATATTTCTGTTAATCTGGGTAATAGAATAAAGTATGTGGGGTGGAAGCCCAGAGTGTATAGAGCTTTATCCTCCCTGGTCGACAGTAATGGCTTGATCGACGTCGGGGAGAATAAAAGAGGTAATGATCCAGGATTGACCTATTATTCTTTTCTGCATAAGAAATACACAAGACTTGATTATTGTTTTGTAGCTATAGCACACATTAATAAGGCTGGGATTAGAAAGATTACGAAAGCAATCTCAGATCATAATTTGTTAGTCCTCGATATTGAAGTAGAAACTGTTAACAAGAGTTATAACAAATGAACTTTTGACAAGAAACTCCTGGTCAACAAGCTCTATTTAGAATATATTAGGATTTGGGCACATTAATTTTTTGATAATAACAGATACAGCGCCTGCCAAAATATGGTATGGGATGCCTTTAAGCCACCGTAAGGGGGGAGACTATCAGTTTCTAATAACAGATACAGCGCCTGCCATAATATGGTATGGGATGCCTTTAAACCGCCATAAGGGGGGAGACTACCAGTTTCATTGCATGAAATAAAAATAAAAATCGCCAAGAAAATGAATGATTGTTAGCTGAGCTTGCAAGGGTAGAGGAAGATCATATAGCTCTGTTAGCTCAGGGACAAGAGGTTATAGGCACACAACTGCAAATGGTCTCCCTAAAAGCGGAAATAAATAGCTGGCTGACACTGAAATCTGCAGAAACATATCAGTCACAACATAGCAAATTCTATGAGACTGGTGAACAAGTAGTCTGAAAAATTGGATTGCTGTTATTAGGAAGAAGGGTCAGAACTACACGGAGACTAAGGATATTCTTAGGATATTCCGGGAATATTATCAGTCTTTGTATAAAGAAGAGGGAGGTACAACCGGAGAAGGTATATCAAGCATCTTAGAATCTGAGTTAGGGCATTTATTGGACAGTCAGACTAAGGAGGAACTGGATAGGGACTTCACGTTGCAGGAGGTTGTTAGCAGGGCTTTAGGAGCTACCATCAGGGATGGCAGCTGGGCCTCACAGGATCCCTTTAGAGCTTTATAAGCAGATTCAGATGATTATAGCCCCCTTACTTTTAGATTTATTTTTACAGATACAACACATGGACATGTACTAGAATCCTGGAGGGAGACCAATATCATCATCTTTCATAAAAAAGGTATACCGCCAGATAATCCATCATTTTACAGGCCCATATCCCTGATCAATTCAGACACCAAACTATACTCCAAGATGTTGGCTAACAGATTAGGGAGGATCATTGGCCGCCTCGTTTCGCCCTGGCAGCACGGGTTTATCCCGGGTAGGGGCACGACCGATCACATTATACGGCTGCTAACATTATTTGATATCCAGGCCGCAACGGGGGGCAGATGGCCATGATCCTCCTCAATGCGGAAAAGGCATTTGATCGGGTGGCATGGGGTTTTTTATGGAGGTTGTTTAAGCAGAAAGGCTTCAGGTCAAGAGTTGTTAGGGCAATAAGGGCAATGTATGTTAATCCCAGGACCCGTCTTCCCATGATGGGGGAAACTTCAGATAATATTACAATATCAAGGGGGACGAGACAGGGTTGCCCCTGTTCCCCCTTATTGTTTGCCCTTTATATAAACCCCCTGATCGAAAAACTTATAAGGAGCCAGATAATCAAAACTGTAGTTTCCTGATATTTTAAAACCAAGAAATTGGCATATACAGATGATGTTGCCATTTTTACAAGAGATTCTGCTAATGCGATTAAACAGGCCACGGCTATTGAAATTTTTTTTTGGCAGATATCAGGCTACTCCCTAAATGCAGATAATGACCCAAGGTGTGTACACGATGCTACATATCTGAGGGTAAGCATTAGTTCAGCTATTAACACAGTAATCAAAATCAACTTCGAGCCAATGATTAAAACTATCTCAGCGGATTTGAGAAGAATTGATAGGCTGCATTTGTCAATTGTTGGAAGGGGAAATGTCCTTAAAATGATGATGCTGCTGAAAATTCTGTACCCCTTTCGCTCTATCCTATTTTTGATAGATTTAGAAATCTTAAAAATGCTGGAAGGTATCTTCTCAAGGTTTATCTGGCAGTATGCGAAAATCAGACACTCATTAAAATACATGTCACTCCCGCAGTCTCAGGGTGGGCTAGCAATCCCTAATATTGGATTCTATCATTAGGCGTGCCTACTCCATCAGATGTCAATTCTATTCAGCTCAGCCCCAAGTCAAGGTATGGAGGTGGATAGGATCCTGACCATATTTGAACTCACTATGGGAAAGGGTGCTAAGGGGGTGCTCATGCGTCAGACTAAATCAAGCTACTATAAGAAGCTCCAATCAAAGGTTATGTATAGCGCCTGGGAAGTATGGAAAAAGGTGCAGAAGGCTATGACAATCCCCAAAATAAATTATTATACTTCACTGTGGCACGCACAAAATCTTCCACATTCTTTTAACCATGTGATGGGTAGGCAAAGGGAGCAACTAGGTTTAACAAGGGTAGGTGACCTGTTTGAAAAAAGGCAGTTACGCACTTTTAATGCTCTACAGCAGGAGTATGGAATCTCGCCCAGGCATTATTTTAAATATGTTCAAATCCGAGAGTACTTTGTCGGTCATGGATTAATGGTATCCCAGGGTGGAAAAATTCCATTAATAGAGTTAGTAGCTGGGACCGGTAACAGGATCAGGAACATTTATGGCCTCCTGCTAAAAAGTATCCAGGATGATCTGGAAACTTAATCGGGATGGGCAGGGAAATTATATGATCCTGATCTAAATGTGTGTATGTCCTTGTTAATGCAGGCAACATTTTCAGCTCAACAAGTCTCAAGGCACAGCACTATGAAATGTTATTTAACCTCTATTTCACCCCAGCAAAATTGTTTAGTTGGGGTATGAGGAAGGATGATAGCTGTCCAAGATGCGTACAAGGACCAGCAACGATAGTTCACGTTTTCTGATTGTGATAGATTGCTACCCGTAAAGAAGGAGGTGACTAATTTTTGTGAGAAGTTGCTGGGAAAAAGCATTAATCTGTCCTCTACACTGTTATTAACGGGTTACGATAGCTGTGCTGGCCTGAACTCCGTGGAAAATTACTTGTTATTCATATGTACAGCAGTCTTAAGATTATTAATAGCCTTAAGATGGAAGGACTCCGATCCACCTACCTTTTCATTGTGGTTAGCGCAGTTTATGGGAGTTTACAATTAAGAGATGGCGCTATACACCTGTAAGGGGAGGGGGGCAAGAAAACTTGGGCAGGCTATATGGTCACCCTTAGATAGGTGGAAGAAGGGTTTGAGAAGCCAAGTAAATAATAGCAGTAGTGGAACAGGGAAATAAACTGAGGCTCAGGCATGTTAAAAATTGTATTCTCCACCCAAGGTTTGTAATCTATTATATTCACTCCATCGTTCTTGACTTTGTGGTGGATAAACGATTTTAGTGCTGGCCTAGGGGTTTGTTATACTTTAGCTGGAATCCCTATTTCCTAACAGTATCCCATTTAATCAAAATAGGATTTTGCTGAATAATTGTTTTTTAGTATAATGTATATCAAATGATACTGCTGTATGGAGATATATGGCTTTCGATATTCAAAATGTAATTACTTCTTTACTTTGAAGAACCTAATAATATATTGTATTCTATGTAAATATCTGGGTATATATAATAAAAAAGAAATAAATAAAAAAAAGAAATTCCAGAACCAGATGTGGGGGGAAGTCTGGAAGTTTCTCCGATTTCAAAGCTAGCACCAGGTATAAATATTGAATCCCCAGACCAACTTTTGTGATCAGTTCTGGACCTGAGGAAGACTCAGAGGAAGGACTGTCCTGCTGCTGAAAAACTTCACGGCTGCAAGAAAGACTGCCCTGCTGCTCAAAAAGGGTGCACAGACATAATATCGACTCCAAAATATCGGCTGGACATAATATCGAGTTTTAAATATAGACTGGACAGAATATCGACAGGACAGAATATAGATAACCAAAATATCGTTTTTAAGGTAAGTGATGTAATATCGACTGTTAAAAATATAGAAAGTTAAAATATCAAAGTATATAATATAGATAGTTAAAAATATCGATTTTCTAATAATATCTAATCATTTATAGTGTATTTTTATGTTATAATATGTGTGAAAAGTGTGTATTTATGTTATAATTAATTTTTATTAATGAATTTTGTTTTTATAATTATTGCGTCATTTCATTCTGTAGCGGGTTGTGGGTTTATAGGGGAATAGGGTGGGAAGTAATTTAATTAAAATTAATTAAATATGTAAATTTATTTATTGATAGTAAATTTTAATTAATTGTTAATTAATGAAATTTTAATTGGTAATTAATTTTAATTAATTGATTAATTGGTAATTATGTACATTTTACTAATTGATTTTCTGTAGCGGGTTGTGAGTTTATGGGGGAATTGGGTGGGTAGTAATTAAATTATAATTAAATAAATATGTAAAATTATTTATTGGTATTTATTGGTATTTCGCTAGAGGGAGCAAGAGAGCTGTAACTGACAGCAAACGCCATAAAAACCAGAAACGCCGAGTGGCGAGCGGGCCACGGAAACAGGCTCCAGACCACAGCAATTTGCCTCGCCTTGTTCTTCCTGCCTGCCTGCCTGCAGAGAGCGAGGGGCCGTGGCGCTGACCGCTGCTCACTGACTGAGCAGCCTGCTGTGGTCCTTTCCCTCGCTGGGGCCGGGGATCTTCGCTGTCTCCTCACTCACCACCGTCCATCGGGGCCAGGTGGGTCGTGTGGACCGGAGCGAGCGGAT
Organism: Lissotriton vulgaris; assembly: GCF_964263255.1. NCBI lineage: Eukaryota > Metazoa > Chordata > Amphibia > Caudata > Salamandridae > Lissotriton > Lissotriton vulgaris. The sequence continues at coordinate 382,674,381 of NC_141697.1, forward strand.
TGACTGCGTCCCGCTGTGTTCCTCCGCTGTGCTCTACTGTGTTTCTGTTGTGGGGGCTTGGGAGAGCCGCTGCCGGCGCCCCCGCAAAAGTCCGGTGCGGAGAGCGGTGGCAGCAGCTGTCAAGGCAGGTGCAGGTGCCGGGAGAAGTGGACAGGCACTGGGAAAGGCGAGCGTAGCAGAGAGTGAACAAGTGGCAGAGAGCTGCAGAGAGAGAGGGAGCCGTGGTGTGTCAGCAGCCAGCAGCTAGCACCCAATCTACCAACAGCAAAACCATCCTCCACTCAAGACAACTGCCAGACTATCTCTAACAGCTCTAACAGCTCTAGAACAGCGACAGCCTTCCGGAAGTGCGCAGCTGAGCAACTGAGCGCCCAACTGAGTGCCCTGCGTCCTGTGGTTTCTCCAGCGCCCCACAGCCCACCACAGCCCTCCAGTTGACAAGGTGAGAGGCGGCAAGTGATTAGTGAGCCGGGTGCCGGTCGTTGGGCGCTGGGTTTTGGGTACGGGGGAGTCGCCACAAGGATCGGATGTTTTCCAAACGCCAGGAGCGAGTGGGTCTGTCGCAGCGCTACAACGAGCTACAACGAGCGACGCCACTCAAAACCCCAGCCGGGACTCCATTGCCAAGGTCACGCAATTGGGTGTTTGAGAGGCCAAAAGGAGCAGAGGGCAGGTTCCCCCAAAGAGCCACATTTTGATTCCCATTATGAGATCAGGGACACTTAGAACAGACCCAATAGTTAAATCAAGCAAAAGCAAAAGTAAAAGCAAACAACCATCATGTCAGAGAATAAGTGAGGAACTTAACGACTCATCTGACGAGGACTCAACAGAGGTTACTTTAGAGGCGCCCGACTCCAACGTCAGCGCCCTCAATACCAAAACACCACAGAAGATCGTAGGCCTCAAAAACACCAAGATTACTGACTTTTTAACTTTAGCTACATCATCTGCCCCATCAGCGTTGCAGAAGCAGAAGTCAAAAACTGATATTAGCATCAAAAGAAAGTCCCAGTCGGTGACTTCTTTAACAAAAACCCTGCTGCCTCAAAATAGCACTCAGAGCAACAACCTTCATGAGACCAATCAGCACCCGCAGGATATTTTCCAAATACTCTCAAATAAAATGACGAATCAATTTATAGTGAATGCCCAAATAAACACAAGAGAGAAAGTGGGCGACACTAACCATGACATAGCGCCTAGCGACGAGCGCATTGAGGGCACAAAGGAAACATCAAATGCACTAATGACACCCACCGCCCCAGTGACACGGCGCTCTCTAAGCCTAGGTTCATATTTTGGTTCGGGGGGCTATGACCACGATCACGGGGCTGACATACGACCAGTTCCAAGAACGGAAAACAAGGTCCCATTGGACTCATTTGTTAAGGCCATTATAGAAGCTGATAATAAGGATCAGTCCCCAAGTGAAAGAAAGACACCCAACGGCCAAACACAGCCAATGGAGGGTCCGCCAAGCACAGATGCACAAACAAAGCCCAATGTCACCCTAAAACTCTCCGCATGCGTAGACCCGCAGGAGGGTTACTACCCGACCAGTCCTCTCCCCACAATTACTAAGCAAATGACCAACAGTAAAAATTCAAATCGGCCGTCTGGGCTATTTCCGCTCCACTTCAATATTTCCTCACCAAGCCCAACAACTTCATTAAAGGGCTTTGACTCAAGAAACAGAACGGATAACCACACATTTATTCCGGACAAGGGGTCGGGAGGTGACGCACGAGAGTCACCAGACCTTCGAGACCCACGAGCTCTGGGTTCAGTAAGGGCTAAGTTAAGGGACAAAGCTTGGAGCAGCCCCCTAGACCGAAAATACTCAGCAGAGAATAGCCTACCAGCGTATGCACCGTTGTGGCCACCGTTTATAAACATGATGGAAACCATCTCTTCAGCCTTACTCCAACACTCAGAAAAGTTGGAGTCACAGATATCTTGCAAATCTTAGCCTCGGATGTCGTGGGCATAGACAAAAAGATTCTCGATCTGAATTCTTTCATTGAACGGGTACAGAAGGACCCACGTACAACGTACCACGAATGCCAGTGCTCTGAAACTATGAATCAGCTCAAAGTTTTACCGGCCATTCTAACTGACATCCTAGCAGAGGTACAAAGCAAATCAAATGATGCCCATAATTCTTCTAAAATTCTTAGGACTGGAAGCCCGCCTGTAAACTTATCAAGCTCAATCAGCTACGCCACACCACATAGGGAGGATAAGAGGGCGGACAAAACGGAAGGCAGTCCTCCACCCGGTTTCTTGGCTACACAGATAACAACTAATGGAGCCATTACACACCATCAAAAAACCATTCCGGTCCCAGACTATTTAGGAAATGAAGCCCCCGGGCCATTGCAATCAAACGGGCATCAATCCAGCAGTCCTATGACCGAGCCGGAAAACCCATTTAGAGAAGACAACATCTAATGGGCAAATAAAACAAATCATCCCACTGACAAAGCATGAACGCAAGAGACTAAGGAAAGCAAGACACAATAAGCTCCAGGGGAAAAAAGATGCTACAAGCACCATCACGGCTAATTTAATTATAGGAACGACATCGCAAGGATTGAGCCGCAAGGAATCGTTCAACGTGGAACTGGAAGAACAAGTGGACTGTGTGCGGTCTTCTTCTCTAGTGATTCCGCCCCAGGAAGCCAAATCAACAATCGAAACAAAGAACCAAAGCTTCCCAAATTTAACTAAAGCTCCAACAGTCAGGCAATCAGTGTCAGGTGCTTCCACGCAGAAGCCGCACATAGTACAGAAAAACATTTCACACTACTTTCCGAAATTGGCTAAGGCACCTAAAGATCACCCCCCAGCAACCGAGCTTCAACAGAGACTCATTTCACAAGCCTCGATGGCCCTAAGATCCCAGCAGACGGCTACTGACCCTGAGCCGGCTTTCAAAAACAATCCTCCAATAATTGAGCAACAACAGAGACACACTTTACAGGTCCCGGTGGGCCCAAGTCCACAGCAGGCGGTCTTTGAAATTATGCCGGAAACTCAGTCGATCGACCCAAAGCAGGGAACTAGAGCAAGACAAGTAAAATCCAACAATCAAATCTGCCTTTCAAATCACCATGAGATGCAAGACTCAATCTATCCGGCGGGCGCAATTATGCATGAAATAATTCCGCATTATAACTCAAGGGGGAACCATGATATCTTAAATCGGAGTGCCATATTAAAACTCATAAATTTGTTCGAGACTCTAAAACATGTGAAAACAAATCACATAGAAAGCATCGAATTCAAAATAATTCCTAATACAAACGGGAAAGAAATGACAGTGGCTACATTGAATGACCCCGAAATAGCCAAAGAAGTTTGGCAATATAGAGAAGAGTTTGCCAACTGGGGAATTGAAATAAGGCCAGTGCCGCCAGAAAGATATCCGGGCCCGTTATCAATATTGGCGGGAGAAAGACCAATCCCAGAAAGCGGTTTGCTCAGGGGGGCCGTCGGTGGCACAGACAGAATCAAGGGGGGATGGACCAACCTCCGCATCATACACCAAGGCCAGTCAGGAGGGCCCAATGAAGGCCGGACAATCCTAGCTCCAACACGAAACACACTAGAGACAAGGAAGGTGGAAGCGTGAAAACTGATTCTGAAAGCCTGCTCGTGGAATATCAACGGTCTGGGGGGCAAATCAAACGATGTAGAATTAATGTCATTTCTAAAAGACTTTGACATTATTTTACTCCAAGAAACCTGGCTAACGACTTCCCAGCCAATAGATGGTTTTAAGGAAATCCAACTACAAGCCATCAAAAGAGGCCCTTCGGGAAGGGCTGCCGGAGGCCTATCTATCTATCTCAACACTGGTATCATCTGGACCTTCCTTACCATTGACACAGAACAAGACTGGATTCAGTGCATCAAACTCGATTCAAAGATAGATCTCGGCAAAGGCACACAGAAGGCACAAAACCCCTTGTCAATGATAATCTGTAACATATACCTACACCCAGACTCCAAGAAGAAAATGGAGAAGATCCAGACTCTCAAAGCCTATATTAAATCAATGCAATCGATCTATCCCCAGGCCGGGCTGGTTGTGTCAGGTGACCTGAACATGTTCTTGCTTGAAAAGGATCAGGCCCAAACCATGGCCCAAAACAAATGGAATGGCAGAGCCATCCCAAGCATCATCACAAATCACCGAAAAAAGGATAAGTACGGTCAACAGTGTGCACTAATGCTCTCTGAGGTTGGAATGGTTGCTCTGAATGGTCGGTTTCCACAAGATCAACCAGCGGCCCCGACTAGAATAGCCAAACAGGCTCAATCCGTATTGGACTATACTATTGTGGACTTAGAGACCTTGCAAACTATTGTGAGTTACAAAATCATCCCCAAACTGGAGAGTGACCACAGCCTCCAAGCCATTGAATTTAGCGTCCAACACAAAAGGGCCACCCCATGCAAAGCCCTGATTGAACTTCCTAGTCTCTACAATCTCAAGATACTAGTATGGAATGGCAATAACACCAAAGAGATAATGACGTATGTGAAAAATGTACACTCAGAAACGATCGGTGAAGATGCATCCGCCCCCCGGGACAACTGGGAAAGTTTGATTATAAAAATAATGGAGAGATTTGCGAACCAAACTCATATTATCAAAAGGAAGACCGGAAAACCACCCCAGGTGTCCCTAGGACCAATAGTGCGTAAGAAAAGGTCCTTAAACCAAGAAATCAGAAAGCTACATGCAACAGCCAAGACAAAGGGCGAAGATACTGGCAAACAAATTTACAGTTTAAGACAAAACTATAAAAAAGAAGTATGGTTAGAAAAATCAAAACGCCAAAAAGATATCTGGCAAGCACTACTAGTAGCCAGCAAATCAAACAACAACGGGAAATTCTGGGCTGAAATAAATAAAGTAGCAAACAGAGCGGAACAGGTCTTCAATGCCAACATACTGGAGGGAGACTGGATACGGCATATAGAGCAAGCTCAATGCAACAACACTCCAGCATGGCGCCAAGACCAGCAGACAATGCAACTGATAATTAACCAAGAAGCAGAGACACAACTTGATGGAAATTGGATAACGCCATCTCAGGTAGTGATAGTACTCAAAAACTTGAGGTCCAAAGGCGCCCCAGGCCCAAATGGCCTACCGAATGGTCTGTTCAAACAAGACCAACAGTTTTGGGCAGAATATTTCACCCCACTCTATAACCATGTATTTCAAAACGGAAGTATACCCGAGTCATGGAGAGGCAGCATCTTACATCCTATCTTCAAAGCTGGTGCAAGGTCCGATCCAGGCAATTACCGCCTCATCGCACTTATAGATGTCGAGGCCAAAATCTATGCCTCAAATCTTCTGAGGGACCTGGAAGATTGGGTCTGTGCGAATAAGATTCTGCCGATCACGCAAACAGGTTTCAGGCCTGGTACCAATACATCATGCAACCTGCTGGCGCTGAATCTTATGGTGGATAAAGGAAGAGAAAAATCAGCCAAGCTGTACACGTGCTTTGTAGACCTCAAAGCAGCGTTCGACACAGTCCCGAGGGAGGCATTATGGCGAAAAATGGCTAATTGGGGAATACCATCAAAACTGTTGCGGGCCATTATAAACCTATACTCGTACACCTGGGTTAGAATAAAACTAGCCAATGGCGATAGAACAACAGAAAAAATCCCCACCCATGTTGGCCTCAAGCAGGGCTGCGTTTTAGCACCAAATCTTTTCAACATTTTTACAGCGGACCTGGACAAGAGCATTGCAGAAACAGAAAGCGATCCACCAAAGTTAGCCAATTACAAAATCAGGAGCATACAGTATGCAGATGACATCGTACTATGCAGTCAGACCCCGCTGGGTCTACAACGCTCCATCACGAAGCTCAACGATTACATCAGCGCACAAGGTCTGCAAATCAATTACAAAAAAACAAAGATAGTCTGTTTTGCCTCTCGGCCAGGGAAGAAATCCTTTAATTGGCATATCGCAGGCAACACAATAGAGCAGACCTCTACTTACAAATACTTGGGAGTAGTAGTCGATGCCAGGTGGTTGCTGAAAGACCATCAGTCATACAGAAAGGCTCAGGCAATTAAACTACGCTTTGCGCTAAACCTATTAAAAACGAAACTAAATTGCCCATCTAACTTGCATTTGTTGAAGGTAATAGCTGCAACATTTCTTCCATCTCTTACATATGGGTCGGAACTGTACAAGGGAAAAGACACCAACTTTTTGAACACACAACAATCAGAGCTGTTCAAATATATTTTCCAGATTCCAAAGTTTGTCTCCCAACCACAGATCCGTTTGGAATTTGGTTTATTAAATCAGCAACAAAGCAGACAAGCAGCCATATTAAAAACATGTTGGAAACTAAGATCTGCTGAAGAGAATACGCTCATGACCCTCTGTTGGTCTGCGATGAACAACCAGAAAAAGTAAAAAAAGTCATGGAAAATGGCATGGGAGAGCGCCGTGTCAAACCTCAAGTTGGAAAAGGCATGGAATACAAATCAATCATTTGCGGCCTTCAAAAAAGAGACCAACGAGGCAGCAAAGCAAAGATCATGGGTAACAGACAAAGCTGCTACAGCGAAGAAAAAGCACGGTTGGACTGTGCTGGCAACGTACGGGAAATTGGAGCCGCAACCATATTTAGTTAATCATATATCCCCAGCAGCCCAAAAAATACTCCTAAAATTACGGCTGGGAACCTCCATATTAAAAGATCAGACACCGGCATGGAAACAAACATGGCCGACACCTGTTTGCAGACTATGTGGGCAAATGGAAGAAACTATGATGCACATACTGTGCATTTGTCCGGCTTTGACAAACTTGAGACGTTATTATTTACTCCACGTATTCCGACTTTCCAAAATCAGATCATGCCACCCGGCTGTTATGCTAGCTCTGAACAGTTACCAACTACAGATAGCCTGCAGGGCCGCTAAATTTTGTCAAAAGGCACTTCAGTTAATAGTGAACTCTGAGAACAAGGATTCTAAAGGACTGAATTTGACTGTGTGAATGTGCAAGTAATCAGTTACATCCGCAAGTACATCATGCACACAGACATTACAGAAAGTTTTCTTCTTTTTTTTAATGATTTGTTCCCTTGTTCATTACAGTTTTAAATCACGTGTTTTTCTTTTTCATGTCATCAATATTGTAAAGGTTTTAATTAACTACATACAATAAAAATTTTACTTACTTACTTACTTATTGGTATTTATTTAGAATTAATTATTAATTAAGTATTTATGGGTAATTATAAAAATTGTATTTGCCAATTAATTAAATGTAATTGATTAATTGTTAATTATGTTAGTTTTAATAATTTATTTTCTGTAGCGGGTTGCGGGTTTATAGGGGAATAGGGTGGGAAGTAATTTATTAATAATTAATTAAATAATTACATTTATTTAAATTTATTTAATTTGAAATAATTGTTAAATAATTTGTAATGATTAAATAATTAATTGTAATTTTTTAATCAATTAGTATTAATAGGTGATCAGTTGAAATAATTATTGTTATTTAGTAATTTTAATATATTAATTATTATATTATATATAATTTTTTATTATTTTTAATTAATTATTAATATATATTCATTTATAAATTTGTAAATAATATATGAAGTATTTATTTTCCCTAATGTTGTATTCTCTGGAGTGGGAATAGTATTTTTAACCCTTACGCTATCCAAAGCTTTCCCTACTGTTGCACCCTCTGGAGTGGGAATAGTAATTTTTACCCTTACGCTATCGAACGCTTTCCCTACTGTTGCACCCACTGGAGTGGGAATAGTAATTTTTACCCCTACGCTATCCAACGCTTTCCCTACTGTTGCACCCACTGGAGTGGGAATAGTAATTTTTACCCCTACGCTATCCAACGCTTTCCCTACTGTTGCACCCACTGGAGTGGGAATAGTAATTTTTACCCTTACACTATCCAGCGCTTTCCCTACTGTTGCACCCACTGGAGTGGGAATAGTAATTTTTACCCCTACGCTATCCAACGCTTCCCCTACTGTTGCACTCACTGGAGTGGGAATAGTACATTTTACCTCCACGCTATCCAACGTTTTCCCTACTGTTGCACCCACTGGAGTGGGAATAGTAAGTTTAACCCCTACGCTATCCAACGCTTTCCCTACTGTTGCACTCACTGGAGCGGGAATAGTCATTTTAACCCCTACGCTATCCAACGCTTTCCCTACTGTTGCACTCTTTGGAGTGTGAATAGTAATTTTTACCCTTACGCTATCCAACGCTTTCCGTACTGTTGCACTCTTTGGAGTGGGAATAGTAATTTTTACCCTTACGCTATCCAACGTGTTCCCTACTGTTGCACTCTTTGGAGTGGGAATAGTAATTTTTACCCTTACGCTATCCAACACTTTCCCTACTGTTGCACCCACTGGAGTGGGAATATTAATTTTTACCCCTACGCTATCCAACGCTTTCCCTACTGTGGCACCCACTGGAGTGGGAATAGTAATTTTAACCCCTACGCTATCCAATGCTTTCCCTACGCTTGCACTCTTTGGAGTGGGAATAGTATTTTTTACACTTCTGCTATCGTACGGTAATAATATTGGATATTATTTAATTATATTATGTTACTATATATATATATATATGTTTTAACAAATATGATTGTAATTTTTTTACATTATTTTCATTAATTATTTAATTATTATAAGTTAATTTAAGTATTTTTGTAAGTATTTTTTAGTAATTAAATTTTAATAATAATTTAATTTAACACTGTTTTTAATTAAGTCGATATTTTTATAAACTATATTTTTTAAACGATATTTTGTACTCGATATTTTTGTACTTTCCTGTTTGTAGATACAAACTCGATATTCTGTCTGTCGATATTTTGTCAACGATATTTTTGCAAGTCGATATTCTGTCCCTCGATATTATTTCAGTGGTCCCTCAAAAAGGAAGGAAGACTGGACCAGATCCTTGAACCCAGAACCACCAGAGTGACTCCAAGAGCCAGCTGACTGGCCTTCTGTTCTGAGCTAGAGGGGCATATCAAGCTCTCAAGACCTGGCCTGCATCAACCCAGCCCCCCCACCCGGACTCAACTGGATCTGCCTGTGCCCTGCTCATGGCCTCCGCTGTAGGGAGTAATGATCCCCAAGAGGTCCCCAACCCCCCAGGTCCTGAACCATTGGCTGGCATCAGAGTGTACTCCTCCTTGCCCAACTGTGGGTCTCTGCAACACCCCACATCAAGGACATGAGGTACAATTCTCCATTTGACTAACAGGACCCTCTATCTGGCCCACGCTCCTTCGCCGACTTGCGATTTTATCCTGGTCCGGCTAGACCAGATTAACACAGTTGGTGCTTTATGCTTTTCGGTGCTATACATACCTTAAGACTTTGGAATTACATATCTCCAGTTTGGATTTGTGTTTAATTGGTGTCAAATGACCTAATACATTTTACTCGTTTTTTTCTAAATTGGTGTGGGGTTTTCCTTGTGTTGTGTTTTCATATTATTACTATTGGTGTGCTGCATAAATATTTTACACATTGCCTCTATGTTAGGCCCGAATACTTTTGTGCCAAGCTACCAGAGGGTTAGGCACATGTTAGTTTAGTGACTTTTTGTTGTTCACTGTGACACGGATAGTGGTTGTTGCTTAAGTAGGGTTTTACCCCAGTTAAATCAAAAACCCAATTTTTGACAAAGATTATGTTACATTTGTGGTTTTCTTCATGCCAAACCATGATATATATGCTTCTATCATGACTTCACTACATAAAATCTGTACCATTTATGACCGGATCTTTCAATGCATACCCTTTGTAAATAACCCAAAATTATGAAGTGTAGCAAAACAGTAATATAGCAGAAAAGTCATGTTTAGAGGGAGCACCAATCCAGGAATATGAGCAACTTGGATAGGTGATGAAACATATCTGAATAAAGCCAACAATAGATAAAAATATATCTTGACCTGGGACAAAAATGTTCCTTATAAAAAAAAAACCTCGTATAATTTTATTCTAGCTTCCAATATCACTGTCATTGATTCCTTAGTTTTAAATATTACCTGTTTTTGTATGATAGGTGGGTAATCTGGTCTGCTATATTTATTAATATTATTATTATTATTATTATCATTATTATTATTATTATTATTATTATTATTATTATTATTATTATTATTATTATTATTATTATTATTATTATTATTATATATTTTGCCGATGCCCTATTTCCCACAAGTGCTTTTTTTAAAACTTTATTACTGGATAGCCCCTAGGGACTCTATCTAATATGGTGGATAAATTACACAATAATTAAATGTTTCTTATCCGGCACATTAATTCTTTAATACTCAAACCTCCCGTAATTGTAAAATAATGTGCGGAGTTCAAAGCTTAACACAGCAATCAAATAAACAACAACTAGTGGGAACATGCTGATAAGAGATGAAATGTTAATTCTCGTGAACAATTGTTCATGTTAAAAATGGCAATGTTGATTACATTTAAAGACTTACATTTGTAGATCATTTGTAGCGTGCAAACTAAAAAATATGGACATGAAGCACATTTACAGTTACAATTATAGGTATAGATTGCTGCCAAAAATCATTGCACTGTACAAGAAAGCTGCAGGAATATAAAGTAATGTAATTGCTTCTCCCTATACATTATCAATGGAAAATAAATGTTTAAGGAAGTGAAATTTGCCTATGCAATGCATGCCAATTGAACATCACACTCAGAAAGTAATATTGACTTAGGGCCTGATCACAACTTTGGCGGTGCAGTGCTGGTTCTGTCCTGCCAAAGCCATGGTCAGACTGCAGATTAGTAGTTTCCTCCTGTCTGGCAAGTTGGCTTCTGGTGTTCCCACGGCATTGCCTCAGAAAATGGACACAGCAATGGGAACGCCAAAAACAGTTCCTGCACGGCATGGACTGGAAAGTGTCCCCTGCATGCATCCCCATGCGGAGGTGGTACAGAGGGATTCGCAGGGCCTCCTTTGTTTCCTCTCCGCCACAGTGTTCATGGAGTAGGAACAACTTCCGTTCGCATATTCACTGTGTTCGTGTCTGTTTCTCCTTGGAGTGATTACAATTCTAGGAAATAAGTTTAGCGGCGGACAACATTGGACTTTACACTATACCCTGGGAACGGTCGAGATCACAATTTTTATTCTTCGTCTTCCTTTCACCTCTCCCCATGGATCCATCTGTAATATGTATTCTGTAAGAGTATCTTGAGGATGATTCCTGAGTGCTCTCACAATCTAAGCTTTATTCATTCAAGTAAAAGCCTGTCCATCTCCTTAAAGCATATTCATTGTTCTTTCATCACTACATTAACTTTTTACTGTGTACATGCCATCACGGTTGTCATGGTTCTTAGTTCACTTCATTTGTGGCTTTTTCTGAAGAAGGCGTGCCTGTTTGCCAAAACATGAGTAGAAAATGAAAATAATATGATTATTGTGAAACAATATTGGAGATACTAATTCTGCAAACATGTTGTGAAGTAGTTAGCAATGACGAATTAAAAGCACTACTAGTGTTTTAACTTCTATACATTCTATGTTTTTACATGTTTATCATGAGATTTAGTATGTTATTTCCTGTCTGTCTATGTTGTCATTATGTGGATAGTGAACACTGTTAGTCCATACTACTGTTGAGATACAATTTCTATGTATTCATGTTGTGTTATGAGACACATCTATAATATTATTTTGGAGGTTTTGACAACCCATTCAATTAAAGGAGGTAAAACCCATTGTTTTCATATTATCTTTGAATATTAATAAAGTATATATATTATCTTTGAATATTGATAAAGTATATATATTTATTTTACATATTCTTTTTGCCTATGTCTTTATATTGAACATGTATTCATTGATTGGTTGACAAGGGGTTGTGTTTCTTTGCATCATGGATTAGGAACCTCCATGACACTGCCGAAGGAGAGGAAATATGGTTGGCGGGAGCACAGCCATTCCAACAAGCATATTGCGACCTCCTGACTGACGTGACACCTCCAGGAAACAGGGGTTGGCTGGAAGGTGTGGCGTGACAATGGCGGTCCAACTGCCCTATTCGTGATAGGGCAGTCAGGAGAAGGCCTCTGCCGCGCCCCTCACAAGTCTGGCAGTCTATGGACTGCCAGACTCATAATCGGCCCCTTAGTGATAAGAGATATACTCTGTATCTCTATAGTTTGGGAATGGGCTAGATATGTTATGTAATTTAATAGCAAGAAAATAAATTAGCTGGTGCTGCTACATGCCCTTGGTGGTAAGGCAGTGCTTGATGCAAACACCTTTTATCCTCATATTGTGAAAACATCTTTGCAGAAGTGATAAAGTGTGACAAGTAGACTTGTGCATACTTGTTGTGATGCCTTTTTGTGGTGGCATCGTGTTGAGTTGTTTTTGTACTGTTGTGTATTTTGCTGCAATATGTTGCTAACTTACTGCTGTGCTGCACTGTTGTTGTTGTGGTGTGCTATGTTTTGACTGTTTTGTTTCATCCTGTTATGTTTTGTTGATTTGTCATTGTGTCGTTATTCTTTTGTTGTACCCTTTTATTACTTTACATATAGTAACAAATGTGCTAAATTTCCAGCCAAAATCAGCATTTTGTTTAATGTTCAAAGGACAAACAGAAATTTTCCATGGTCTAGTTAAGGTGGGGAAAACACCTTTGGTCCTGCTGTTCAACTACTTAAGAAACCTGTCAGCCCAAAACTGTAGCTAAAGCCAGTTTTAAATTAGATCTTTCAGTAAAATATCACATATGGTGATCACTAAACATGCTAAGTTAAGACACAGTCACTCTCTCACTTTTGGGCGGACTAGAGGCTTAAGTAGTTGAAGAGTGGCACATGGCTATCCCCCCCCCCCCAGACAGTGGGAACTGGTATTTTTCACCAAAAGTTTAAAGAAGTCTCGTGCTGCTGCCTGGAAAGAAGGCAGCCTATATTGGCATGTCTTAAAGTAAGCAACAGAATATAACACAATATCATCTACAAAGCAATATAACAACACAATTAAAACATAACAGAGCATATGACAAGAATTAAAGAATAACATAGCATACCACAACAAAATATTGAACACAATAACTGCAGTACAACACGATACAATGACATCGCAATAATGCAGCAGAAAAACAGCTTAACACATCATCACTACAACACAAGTTCCACTTAAAAAATGTGAAACATTCTTTACTTATATAACCACCTCCAGAATACTGTTTTCAAAATATTGTGGCAAAAACTCGTAGGAGCAAAAAATGCCCTAACTTACTACCATGCACACAAAAAGGAGGTAGACCCTTGGTGGGGCTGAGGGAGGGCTGGACCCTATATAATTATAACACACAAAATATTGCCCCCCTCTCAAGTTATTTTAGATTGAGGACCAAATAAACTATTGCATTAAATCTGGTCCGGTATATTTATTCATACCTTTTAATCATGTTCTTTCATACGAAAATTATTTCAAATGGCAGAAAGAGAATACACAAAACAAGCAATTACTAACAAACCTATTAAATGAACAATTGACACAAAGCATATCACGAAGATATCAAACAATAAACATCAATATTACATCCAACAATCAATATAAATTGCAGTGCAACAATTTTGCAATATATTAGGTCGATTGAAGGATCAAAATTCTTTACATAAAAAAGTTACTACATTCCAAGAGCAAATAGCAACATGTATCACTATTATCTTGAAACACACTAGTTGTTGCAATTGGCTCTTGCTGGGGTAGCCGACGCGTTTCAAGTTCGGACCATGAGTGTCCAAACCATCATCAGGGCTGTGTATTATTCTGTGTGATACTATGTAGTTTAGCGTTTGATCGCTTCTATCACTGGACACAATTCTTTTCTTCAACTATCAAGCGGGGCAACTTATTCCACAAAAAACAGTCATAGTCTGCGCTATCTTGCGGTGCACCGGGGGGCGGAGGGATGTCGTTTTCTTATTCTTGTGATCCTTTAATTCACGTGATGGTACCATTCAAGGTACTTCGTTTTTTCTTTTTTTCTTTTTTTCTTTAAATCCTGCCACGTCTACCTGTACTTTTGGTAGAACGAGGCGTCGCCTCTCGCCTCCCGTCTAGTTAAGGTGGGGAAAACACCTTTGGTCCTGCTGTTCAACTACTTAAGAAACCTGTCAGCCCAAAACTGTAGCTAAAGCCAGTTTTAAATTAGATCTTTCAGGAAAATATCACATATGGTGATCACTAAACATGCTAAGTTAAGACACAGTCACTCTCTCACTTTTGGGCGGACTAGAGGCTTAAGTAGTTGAAGAGTGGCACATGGCTATCCCCCCCCCCCCCCCAGACAGTGGGAACTGGTATTTTTCACCAAAAGTTTAAAGAAGTCTCGTGCTGCTGCCTGGAAAGAAGGCAGCCTATGTTGGCATGTCTTAAAGTAAGCAACAGAATATAACACAATATCATATACAAAGCAATATAACAACGCAATTAAAACTTAACAGAGCATATGACAAGAATTAAAGAATAACATAGCATACCACAACAAAATATTGAACACAATAACTGCAGTACAACACGATACAATGACATTGCAATAATGCAGCAGAAAAACAGCTTAACACATCATCACTACAACACAAGTTCCACTTAGAAAATGTGAAACATTCTTTACTTATATAACCACCTCCAGAATACTGTTTTCAAAATATTGTGGCAAAAACTCGTAGGAGCAAAAAATGCCCTAACTTACTACCACGCACATTAAATTGTGCCCGACGAAAATGTCTTGTGATCTGGCCACAAGTGTTCTCTCACTAGTAGCTATATGTGGCTGTAGAAAGTGCCCATATGGTTGTGGTTTAGGCAGATGCCCTACTACAGGATGTTGAACCCCTGATTTTGCGAGTAATGCCTTTGTGTGTCAGTTGTTGTCAAGAGGCCCTAGTGACCGAATGATAGATAGTTGTTTACTGCACACTGTGTTGTTTTGTTGCCTAGCTAAACCTAGCACATTGTATCACTTCTAATTACAGTGGGAACATTTATAACAATCCACAAAGAAATCAAATGACACATGTCTGTTGTGTTTCTTTTTCTATTACTGAAGTCATGTTATTGACACATTATCGTAGAATACAGGTGACACTTACATATAAAGGGTCATCCACGTTGATGTGATGATGTGAGGACACTTCCACCACTGAAAACATGTTCTAGTTTATACATACCAATAAACTGGGGGTCTCCATTTAGGGCCAGCTATATAATTTTTGTTCATGCAGCACAGCTCAGCAAACACATCTGCTGTGCTGCGCTGCATAACTCTAGTGGGAAAAGCAGGCCAGAGCAATATCTACAAAGATTGGCATTCTGCTGGTGTGGGTCCCTGCACTGGCGCGCCAAAAGGCTGCTCTGCATGATATACATCCTCATACCATGGTGCATAGGTGGGCGTGTGCTGTCTTGTATCGAATTTGTCCTGGTAGCATACCCTTCCAGTAAAAATGTATGTGGATAGACAAACACAGAAGGATACACACAGTGGATATGTTCCATGCACCTCAGCACAACTGCAAAGCATGGGCCTTATGGAGAAATTATCGAATTTCGCCTTGTAAATGCCTGCCTCAAGAAATCGTATTTTTTTACGAGAATCCCAGTCGGGTTATTTGATTAGATTGACTTTTGCATGAAAACATATTGTGTTTGTTCTGATCCACCCCACTGATGCAAAGTAAAGCAGAGAAGAGTAAAGCGCCTTTTGCTTCAGAAAGGGGCACCTTTCCAGCACAAAATACCTGTTGTATTGGAAATTAAGTTATTTAAGAAATTTAGGGAGGTAAATACCCACACATCTTTTCTGTCACTTTGCCACAGCGCAATGCCATATTAAACCTCTACATTATTGTCCTTCCACAGTAACACATGTCTTTAAGACTGGGGATAGATTTAATAAAAGTAGATTTAACCTATAAGTCTCCTCGGTACGTCTTTTTTAAATCATATCTGTTGCAGTATTTAGTGAACCACCCTTCTTAAACAGCCATTATTAATGTCTGCTTGAAGGAATAATTTGAATGGGTATCTACACAAAATATTGAGTAAAAAATATTGAATTACATAAATATCGACTTCAAAATATAGAATGGACAAAATATCGAATGGACAGAATATAGTCAGCAAAAATATTGAATTTAAGGTAAGTAATGTAATATCGATTTTTATAAATATAGAAAGTCACAATATCGAAGTATATAATATAGGTTATTAAAATATATCAAATTTTTAATAATATCGAATTTTTTAAAGTGTTTTGTATGTTAGTATATGTGTGAAAAGTGTCTTTTTTTTGTAATTTATTTTAAGTAATGAATTTTATGTTATTTAATTTTTGCGTAATTTAATTCTGTAACGGGTTGTGGGTTTATAGGGGAATAGGGTGGGAAGTAACTTAATTATATTACATAAAATATTAATTTTTAGAAATTATTAATTATTTTTAATTTAATTTTGCGTTTTAGTTATGTAGCGGGTTGTGGGTTTATAGGGCAATAGGGTGGGAAGTAATTTATTTGTAATTAATTAAATATTGTAATTTATTTATTGGTACCTATTTTGAATACATTGTTAATTAATTTTTAATTGATAATTAATTAATTTTTAATTGGTCATTAATTTGTATTAATTGATTATTTGATAATTATGTGAATTTTAATAATTTATTTTCTGTAGCAGGTTGAGGGTTTATAGGGGAATATGGTGGGAAGTTACTTAATTGTAATGAATTAACTGTTTTTGTTTATTTATTGGTATTTATTTTGATTTAATTGGTAATTAAATTTTATTTTTTAATTAATGAATTCTAAATTGGTAATTAATTTGTATTAATAGTTAATGAATTGTAATAATTAATATTTATTTGTGTTTTTAATTGATGAATTATTATATTATATTAAATTGGTATTTACTTTTAATTAATTTTTATTGGTATTGATATTTAATTTATTTTTATTAATATATTAAATATTTACTTTCCCTATAGTTAAGCTCACTAGAGTGGGAACAGTCATTTTTAACCCTACGCTATCCAATGCTTTCCCTACTGTTGCACTCTCTTGAGTGGGAATAGAAATGTTGACCCCTACGCTATCCAATACTTTCCCTACTGTTGCACTCACTGGAGTGGGAATAGTAATTTTTACCCCTATGCTATCCAACGCTTTCCCTACTGTTGCACTCAATGGAGGGGGAAAAGTAATTTTTACCCCTACGCTATCCAACGCTTTCCCTACTGTTGCACTCTCTGGAGTGGGAATAGTAATTTTTACCCCTACTCATCCAACGCTTTCCCTACTGTTGCACTCACTGGAGTGGGAATAGTAATTTTTACCCCTACGCTATCCAACGCTTTCCCTACTGTTGCACTCACTGGAGTGGTAGTAGTAAATTTTGCCTCCCGGCTATCCTACGGTAAAAATATTGTATGTTTTTTTAATATCATGTGAATATATATATATATATATATATATATATATATATATATATATATATATATATATATATACTTACTCTCCACGGCTCATTTAGGGCGGAACATCCCGTAGTCTGGTGGCGCGTTTGCACTGGCAGAGCCCCGCCAGTCAATCAATTCCAAAAGTATCCAAGTTAAAACGCACGCTCAGAATTCAAGTGGTACACAGTGTTGCTTTATTGCTGTTACGCGTTTCGGAAGCCTCTGCTCCCTTGCTCACACAACAATCCATTAGCTTTCCACCAGTTACATACACAATTTGTGCTAACCATAGAAACAGTATTTTCAAAGAACAAGGGAGACCCAAAGGAATATCACTAGGGACCTTGGGCAGTTACGTATTTCAAAAGACAGTGGTCCCTAGTAGTTCAGGGATTAGGCAGAATTGATGGACATACACTCAATAGTCAGTATGACCTTTGTCCAGCAGGACAGGTTTTTATTTTAAGAGATATGGAAAACATAAAAGGATTTTTTACAAGGTGGGTACAACCAGTAACCCACAGGGGACAAAACAAAACAGGGGGGTAAACTTGACGCAACAAAGGCGGTCTGTGCTAGTATCTCAGTGAACAGACAATGGTAAAGTACAAAGCATCATTGTGAACAATTTTCTATTTGTAGGGTACATATGATGCTACTATGTCGACAGCGTTTCGATGCCTACACACAGATACATGGCATCATCTTCAGGACAAAGAATTAATTTGTTTGTCTTGAAAGCATAACAGTTTTTGGGGCCAATATTGTGGTCCACAAAGTAGTCTGTTAAGCAGTACCTATGCTTTTGGAATCAAAGCAAGTAAGGAAATTGTCTGCTTGAAGGAATAATTTGAATGGGTATCTACACAAAATATTGAGTAAAAAATATTGAATTACATAAATATCGACTTCAAAATATAGAATGGACAAAATATCGAATGGACAGAATATAGTCAGCAAAAATATTGAATTTAAGGTAAGTAATGTAATATCGATTTTTATAAATATAGAAAGTCACAATATCGAAGTATATAATATAGGTTATTAAAATATATCAAATTTTTAATAATATCGAATTTTTTAAAGTGTTTTGTATGTTAGTATATGTGTGAAAAGTGTCTTTTTTTGTAATTTATTTTAAGTAATGAATTTTATGTTATTTAATTTTTGCGTAATTTAATTCTGTAACGGGTTGTGGGTTTATAGGGGAATAGGGTGGGAAGTAACTTAATTATATTACATAAAATATTAATTTTTAGAAATTATTAATTATTTTTAATTTAATTTTGCGTTTTAGTTATGTAGCGGGTTGTGGGTTTATAGGGCAATAGGGTGGGAAGTAATTTATTTGTAATTAATTAAATATTGTAATTTATTTATTGGTACCTATTTTGAATACATTGTTAATTAATTTTTAATTGATAATTAATTAATTTTTAATTGGTCATTAATTTGTATTAATTGATTATTTGATAATTATGTGAATTTTAATAATTTATTTTCTGTAGCAGGTTGAGGGTTTATAGGGGAATAGGGTGGGAAGTTACTTAATTGTAATGAATTAACTGTTTTTGTTTATTTATTGGTATTTATTTTGATTTAATTGGTAATTAAATTTTATTTTTTAATTAATGAATTCTAAATTGGTAATTAATTTGTATTAATAGTTAATGAATTGTAATAATTAATATTTATTTGTGTTTTTAATTGATGAATTATTATATTATATTAAATTGGTATTTACTTTTAATTAATTTTTATTGGTATTGATATTTAATTTATTTTTATTAATATATTAAATATTTACTTTCCCTATAGTTAAGCTCACTAGAGTGGGAACAGTCATTTTTAACCCTACGCTATCCAATGCTTTCCCTACTGTTGCACTCTCTTGAGTGGGAATAGAAATGTTGACCCCTACGCTATCCAATACTTTCCCTACTGTTGCACTCACTGGAGTGGGAATAGTAATTTTTACCCCTATGCTATCCAACGCTTTCCCTACTGTTGCACTCAATGGAGGGGGAAAAGTAATTTTTACCCCTACGCTATCCAACGCTTTCCCTACTGTTGCACTCTCTGGAGTGGGAATAGTAATTTTTACCCCTACTCATCCAACGCTTTCCCTACTGTTGCACTCACTGGAGTGGGAATAGTAATTTTTACCCCTACGCTATCCAACGCTTTCCCTACTGTTGCACTCACTGGAGTCGTAGTAGTAAATTTTGCCTCCCGGCTATCCTACGGTAAAAATATTGTATGTTTTTTTTAATATCATGTGAATATATATATATATATATGTATATATATATATATATATATATATATATATATATATACTTACTCTCCACGGCTCATTTAGGGCGGAACATCCCGTAGTCTGGTGGCGCGTTTGCACTGGCAGAGCCCCGCCAGTCAATCAATTCCAAAAGTATCCAAGTTAAAACGCACGCTCAGAATTCAAGTGGTACACAGTGTTGCTTTATTGCTGTTACGCGTTTCGGAAGCCTCTGCTCCCTTGCTCACACAACAATCCATTAGCTTTCCACCAGTTACATACACAATTTGTGCTAACCATAGAAACAGTATTTTCAAAGAACAAGGGAGACCCAAAGGAATATCACTAGGGACCTTGGGCAGTTACGTATTTCAAAAGACAGTGGTCCCTAGTAGTTCAGGGATTAGGCAGAATTGATGGACATACACTCAATAGTCAGTATGACCTTTGTCCAGCAGGACAGGTTTTTATTTTAAGAGATATGGAAAACATAAAAGGATTTTTTACAAGGTGGGTACAACCAGTAACCCACAGGGGACAAGACAAAACAGGGGGGTAAACTTGACGCAACAAAGGCGGTCTGTGCTAGTATCTCAGTGAACAGACAATGGTAAAGTACAAAGCATCATTGTGAACAATTTTCTATTTGTAGGGTACATATGATGCTACTATGTCGACAGCGTTTCGATGCCTACACACAGATACATGGCATCATCTTCAGGACAAAGAATTAATTTGTTTGTCTTGAAAGCATAACAGTTTTTTGGGGCCAATATTGTGGTCCACAAAGTAGTCTGTTAAGCAGTACCTATGCTTTTGGAATCAAAGCAAGTAAGGAAATTGAAGGGATTAGGAGCACAATAGTATCCAAACCAGGGCAAGGGAGCCTCTAAATACGAGACCGGACCAATCGTGTCTCATTCCTGGTTTGGCTGCTCCTTGTCTATGCAGGATACAAAATGGCGGGAACAATATTGGCCCCAAAAAACTGTTATGCTTTCAAGACAAACAAATTAATTCTTTGTCCTGAAGATGATGCCATGTATCTGTGTGTAGGCATCGAAACGCCGTCGACATAGTAACATCATATGTACCCTACAAATAGAAAATTGTTCACAATGATGCTTTGTACTTTACCATTGTCTGTTCACTGAGATACTAGCACAGACCGCCTTTGTTGCGTCAAGTTTACCCCCCTGTTTTGTCTTGTCCCCTGTGGGTTACTGGTTGTACCCACCTTGTAAAAAATCCTTTTATGTTTTCCATATCTCTTAAAATAAAAACCTGTCCTGCTGGACAAAGGTCATACTGACTATTGAGTGTATGTCCATCAATTCTGCCTAATCCCTGAACTACTAGGGACCACTGTCTTTTGAAAAACCATAGAAACAGGACTGCACATTTCATTTTGGCTGACATCTTGGAGTGTACCTGTGATACATTGTCATTTTACCCCTGATGTCTCACTTTACAAAACCACTTTGTTCATTTTAGCAGTTAAGTACATTCATTTCTTTATCTCAAATTCCTTTCGCCACAGTGGCTAATTGTGCAAGTACTCTTTCTATTCCCATCTTCTTTCACCTAGTGGCTTAGTCAGAGTTCAATGTCTCTGGGGAGAGCTTGTTTTAAAAACATAATGTGAAAAAAACGTGAACTTAAGTGAATAAATCTTTTACTTTACTAAGTGAAGAAGTCTTCTACTCTATTCTCCCGTGAATCCTCTGGGTGACAGGGTCAATTGCTCGTGAAGTGCACGTGATCCCTAATAAGAGCATCTTGTTTCTACCTGTTAGAGTAAAACAAAAATTAAATTACAATTGTGCTACGATTCTCATTAAAAACATATATACATTTTCAAGTTTGGATTTTCTTAGAACACAACCACTTCATCATGATAAACATACATTAATTTGATTTTCTTACATTTCCTAGATACAGTATTCATACTTTCTAGTTACGCCCTTATGAGTCATATAGGTGAACTGCTAGATCTTCATGGTCATTGTGTCCATTCGGCTGTCGTGTTTCTAATTCTAGAATCCATTTTGATTCCTTCTTTCTTAACTGTATCTCTCTGTTACCCCCTCTTTGGTTTTGCCTCACTTGTTCAATTGCAAAATACGTTAACAGATTGCAATTAGATCTATGATGTTGGGCAAAGTGCCTAGCAACTGGGTATTGGGGATCCCGGTTAGTTATTGCCCTTAAATGTTGCATCACTCTATTTTTGGCCATAACTGTTGTGCTGCCAACATATCTTTTCTTGCACGGACATTCAAGTACGTATATCACATGTGTTGAGCTACACGTCAAAAACTGGGTTATCTTCCTATTGGTCTTGCCATGAGGGATATCAAAGTCTTTTCTCATTCGGCTATGCTTGCAGGCTTTACAGTGCCCGCATGGGAAAAAACCTACAAGGTTGTGTTGGTTCATATCCTTGTAGTCCGTGATATCTCCCTTCGTGATTATGTCCCTCAGACTGCGACTTTTTCTATAAGTGATAGCTGGTCTGGTACTCAATTCAGGGCCAATGATAGGATCACTTTTTAAGATGTTCCAATTTTTTGCAATTATTTTCCTTACCTTTTGAGACCCCCTATTGTAGGTTATTATTACTCTGGTGATCTCATTCCCTTGGTCTTCCTTCTCCTTTGTTATCAAGGTAATCTCCCTTGTTATGTTTTCCATTTTAGATAAGGCTCTATCTAGGACCCACTTGGGGTAACCCCTTTCCTTAAATCTCTGTATCATGTTCTCACTTTCTTGTTTATACTCTTCTGTATTAGAACAATTTCTCCTTGCTCATAGAAGTTCCCCATAGGGGATGCTCCATTTTAGAGTGTCAGGGTGGCTGCTGAGGGCATGGAGGACACTATTACCTGCGGTATCCTTCCTAAACAATTTCGTTTTCAAACAATCATTTGCACCCCTTACCTCTACATCTAGATATTCAACCTTACATCTGTCTTTCTGATGGGTCAATTTTATGTTATACTCATTGGTATTCAGTTGGTCCACAAATTCATCCGCTTCTACATCACTTCCACTCCATACTACAAACAGGTCATCTATATATCTGAGCCATACCTTGACTCTCTTGAATGCCTGCCTGTACTGGGGGTCCTTGAGTATTTCCTCCTCCCATTTCCCTAGAAACAAATTCGCGAAGCTCGGCGCGAAGCTTGTGCCCATACAAGTACCAGTAGTCTGTTTGTACAGTTCACCATTAAACATAAATACATTGTTTTCAAGGCATATTTGTATAATTTCACCTAGCATCCTAGTATGCTCCAGGTACATTATGTTCCGTTTTTTTAGATAATGCATGCATGCATCAATGCCATGAAAAGACTGTAAACGTGAACACACGATCACGAAGCTAGGGTGAAGCAACCTTAGCATCTGATAATCGTTTTTCAAGCTTGAAAAGAACACATATTTGTGATAAACTTTGAAATACTCTAAAAAGAACGAACAATGGATGAAGACGCGCAACGCAGACGTGTGGCACAGACACTATTGGCGAGAGCACCTGGCAAGGGGCAACAAGTGGGAACCCAGAAGCCAGTGGAAACCACGCTTATAGGAAAACTGGGAAAATATGAAAAATTAAAAAAGAATGAAACATCTGAATGGTGGGAGGCAGTATCTCTACAGGACTATGTAGATAAAAACATGATCCCGAGAGGATTAAGAATATACATTACGCCCTCACATGATTCTCCTAATCGCGCATGCTTGAAGAGTGGTTTGAGAACTCAACAAGTAGTTCCAGAACTATGTTATGTATATTGGTAAAATACGCCTGGGAGGATAGAGAGAGGATATTAAAAGAAATACTGGAAATCGAAGAGGAACTCAGCAATGAGAGTGATCAAACAAGTGTGAAGAAATACAAGGAAGAGATGAAAGCCAGATTGACCCAGTATGAGGAAGATATAAAGTTAAGGAAACAAAGGAAATTGCATAGAGATTGCAATGACTATGACTCCGGTCGTATCCTCACATACAGTAAGAAGTATGACCATCTATATGACATAAAGCAACCCACCTCGGCAAGTAAATCTCCTCAAACCCAGGGGGCAGGACCGGATATAGAGACCATAGATGGGTCTGATACTGAGGGCTCCACACACAGCGCAAGCACAATCGCTGAGATGGAAATAATCACCTCCAAACCGACGTATTTAGACGAATTCCGAGCGCTGAAGAGGGGGCGGCAGTCGGGAAGATTCTCACCCCCTCCAGCACAAAGAGGAAGAGGCAGGAGAGGGAGGCCCCGGGGAAAAGCAAGAGGAGCCGGAAGAGGGACGGACGAAGCAAGCAGCGGAGGAAAAGAAGGAAACAAAGGAAAAGGAAAAGAAGTGGAACGCGAGCCAGTGGGAACCAGGCGTGGGGGCTACAAGAAACACAATCAATAATGGAGAACAATGAAGTGGTAAATAAAACTATAGTGAATTTATCAAGTAGAGAGCTAACTGATATAGAAAGGAACACCCTAAGTTTAGGCCTCTCGTTTTGCCCTACAGAAATGTTCAACTACAGCGATACTAGAATTGACATATTCCGTTTCATAAGGAAATTAAAACTGAAGAAATGGCATGCTCTAAAAACTAACACTGGTAACTTGAATGTACAAGAGTCCATATCTCCAAGCCAGCCCTTTTTAGAAGTGGGTGACGCTAATGACATTCAAGTAGCGCAAGAGTTACTATGTGAAGGAGACAGCATTGAAACACACTCCCGTGAGGGGGGCACGGGAATGCTTAACATGACTACAGATAGAGCTGCCATAACGGGTTTTAAACCTAAATCCGTATTTTTTCCAAACCTCCCACACGACAATGTAGACACTTTTCATGATATAACAACCAAGTCATTAGTGGAATATAAACACTGCCCAAGGGGAAAGGGAGGAGGCTTTAACTTAAATCTCAAACAAAGGAAAGCAATTGAATCCCTAGCAAATGATTCCTCAATCATAATACGCCCAGCAGATAAAGGTGGGAATGTGGTCATACAAGATCGGGAGGCATATATAAAAGAGGCCATGAGGCAATTAGATAATGAAACTTTCTACTGTAAAAGCAATGGTGGAGTTTACAGAAATAATATCTTAACCATGTGGTCCAATTTAGCCAAATGGCAGGAGGATGGCCTTCTGTCATGGGATGAGTTTACTTTCCTTAAGAAAGACTATCCCAAATTACCAATAATCTATTTTCTCCCTAAGAGCCACAAAAACCCACTAACACCACCAGGGAGACCCATAGTGTCATCCATAGGAAGTGTTTATGAGAATGTGTCCAAATATGTTGAGTTCTTCCTTCAGGAACATGTAAGGAAACTCCCGTCCTATGTGAAGGACACCCAAGACTTTTTGAAAAAAGTTAACAACATAAACTGGAAACCAGAATACATACTCATGACAATGGATGTTAACTCATTGTACACTATCATTGAACATAAACATGGCATTGATGCATGCATGCATTATCTAAAAAAACGGAACATAATGTACCTGGAGCACACTAGGATGCTAGGTGAAATTATACAAATATGCCTTGAAAACAATGTATTTATGTTTAATGGTGAACTGTACAAACAGACTACTGGTACTTGTATGGGCACGAGCTTCGCGCCAAGCTTCGCGTATTTGTTTCTAGGGAAATGGGAGGAGGAAATACTCAAGGACCCCCAGTACAGGCAGGCATTCAAGAGAGTCAAGGTATGGCTTAGATATATAGATGACCTGTTTGTAGTATGGAGTGGAAGTGATGTAGAAGCGGATGAATTTGTGGAACAACTGAATACCAATGAGTATAACATAAAATTGACCCATCAGAAAGACAGATGTAAGGTTGAATATCTAGATGTAGAGGTAAGGGGTGCAAATGATTGTTTGAAAACGAAATTGTTTAGGAAGGATACCGCAGGTAATAGTGTCCTCCATGCCCTCAGCAGCCACCCTGACACTCTAAAATGGAGCATCCCCTATCAGGAACTTCTAAGAGCAAGGAGAAATTGTTCTAATACAGAAGAGTATAAACAAGAAAGTGAGAACATGATACAGAGATTTAAGGAAAGGGGTTACCCCAAGTGGGTCCTAGATAGAGCCTTATCTAAAATGGAAAACATAACAAGGGAGAGTACCTTGATAACAAAGGAGAAGGAAGACCAAGGGAATGAGATCACCAGAGTAATTTTAACCTACAATAGGGGGACTCAAAAGGTAAGGAAAATAATTGCAAAAAATTGGAACATCTTAAAAAGTGATCCTATCATTGGCCCTGAATTGAGTACCAGACCAGCTATCACTTATAGAAAAAGTTGCAGTCTGAGGGACATAATCACGAAGGGAGATATCACGGACTACAAGGATAGGAACCAACACAACCTTGTAGGTTTTTTCCCATGCGGGCACTGTAAAGCCTGCAAGCATAGCCCAATGAGAAAAGACTTTGATACCCCTCATGGCAAGACCAATAGGAAGATAACCCAGTTTTTGACGTGTAGCTCAACACATGTGATATACGTACTTGAATGTCCGTGCAAGAAAAGATATGTTGGCAGCACGACAGTTATGGCCAAAAATAGAGTGATGCAACATTTAAGGGCAATAACTAACCGGGATCCCCAATACCCAGTTGCTAGGCACTTTGCCCAACATCATAGATCTAATTGCAATCTGTTAACGTATTTTGCAATTGAACAAGTGAGGCAAAACCAAAGAGGGGGTAACAGAGAGATACAGTTAAGAAAGAAGGAATCAAAATGGATTCTAGAATTAGAAACACGACAGCCGAATGGACACAATGACCATGAAGATCAAGCAGTTCACCTATATGACTCATAAGGGCGTAACTAGAAAGTATGAATACTGTATCTAGGAAATGTAAGAAAATCAAATTAATGTATGTTTATCATGATGAAGTGGTTGTGTTCTAAGAAAATCCAAGCTTGAAAATGTATATATGTTTTTAATGAGAATCGTAGCACAATTGTAATTTTTGTTTTACTCTAACAGGTAGAATCAAGATGCTCTTATTAGGGATCACGTGCACTTCACGAGCAATTGACCCTGTCACCCAGAGGATTCACGGGAGAATAGAGTAGAAGACTTCTTCACTTAGTAAAGTAAAAGATTTATTCACTTAAGTTCACGTTTTTTTCACATTATGTTTTTAAAACAAGCTCTCCCCAGAGACATTGAACCCTGACTAAGCCACTAGGCGAAAGAAGATGGGAATAGAAAGAGTACTTGCACAATTAGCCACTGTGGCGAAAGGAATTTGAGATAAAGAAATAAATGTACTTAACTGCTAAAATGAACAAAGTGGTTTTGTAAAGTGAGACATCAGGGGTAAAACGACAATGTATCACAGGTACACTCCAAGATGTCAGCCAAAATGAAATGTGCAGTCCTGTTTCTATGGTTAGCACAAATTGTGTATGTAACTGGTGGAAAGCTAATGGATTGTTGTGTGAGCAAGGGAGCAGAGGCTTCCGAAACGCGTAACAGCAATAAAGCAACACTGTGTACCACTTGAATTCTGAGCATGCGTTTTAACTTGGATACTTTTGAAATATATATATATATATATATATATATATATATATATATATATATATATATATATATATATATATATATATATATATATATATATATATATATATATATATATATATATATATGTTCTAAAAAATAACATTTTATTTTTTTTAGCTTAAATTAATTATTTTATAATTTTAAGGTTATTTAAGTATTTTTAAGTATGCTTTAGTTAATTATTTTTAATATTTCATTTATTTTAAATTACTTTTAAGACATTTACAAAAATTCGATATTTTGACTAACTATATTATTTTTAAACAATACTTTTGTACTTATCTGATTGTAGATAGGAATTCGTTATTTTTGTAGTCGATATTTTATCTTCGATATTTTTGTTTGTCTATATTTTAGTACTTGATATTATTTCAGTGATCCATTTTAATGTATTGGATTTCAATTCAATTGAATTTCATTCTTTATTTCGATGCTGCAGATCATAAAAGACACATAAAATATTTACAATACTACAGTAAATAATCTTTTAATAAAAAACAGGATCTCAAAAATAAGCAGATAAAATACATCATAGGGATTATTAGTAACAAATGATAAAATCATGTTAAAATGATCTTAATTACAAAAGATACGTCTACTTGGGATTCTAATCTGTCACCAACATCGATTATCAGATTTCATTACATTCCTGCGTCTACTTAAAGATGGCCCATACAAAACTGCTACATACAGGAGAATAATTCAACATCATGCAATGGATTGGTACTGTTCGATAGCGGCTATTGCTTTTAATGAATGTGACCATATTCTCCATATCCAGCTTAAAAATGTTGCTACAGCTATCACAATAGACTCTTGCCTGCTGGTTCTTCAATATTCTTAGGCAGTTGCACATGACCTGATACCCATGTTAAGACATATCGGTTTTAACCATCTGCTTCGTGGGGTTGTGTAGGCAGAACACACAAATAGAATGTGGGGTAGCATTACATCCTGTTCTAAGCAGAATACACATTTACTATCTGGGGATTGCTTCCACTTGCCAGTGAGGGATTTAATTAGCAGGGTACTCAGTCGGAACTGATAAAATAGTGTCCTATCACTTGCCCTAGCAACATAATCCCAGAAATGTTCATACATAGGCTGACTTGTGCTCCAGAAAAGTACTGGTCAATGTACGATTGCTGGTGGATACCACAATTTTTTCTCTTAACATAACCCATTATGCTTTTTTTGGTGGGGGCAAAGGTGTGCCCAGTCGGATCTTCCCATACGTGAGTCATACCCCATTCACCAGGGAGCATTTTATCTTCTGAAGCCAAGTAATCTTATGAGACGTGTTAGCATCTCTAACATCTTTGAGTGAATTTGCATAATGTAAAAGCTCAGGGGTTGACCACAATCCCTGCCAGAATGCAAGAGGTCTAAATCTTGCGGCATCAGCAAATGTGTTGCATCCCAGGTCAAAGTGTAGTGGTGTGAGAGGTGTATTCTGGGGAAGGCCAGTAAGACCTCTCTCAAATGTATTCTAGGCTATGGTTAATAGCAAAACATTCTTGGACCCCCAGAGTTCTGCTCCATAAAGGGTAGATGCCATGATTTTCGAATTGTAGATCTTAAGAAATGGGCCTACCGGCTTGGTATTGGAGACCCTATACTCACTTAGTAGTGCCCCTGCGAGTTGAGAGTGCTTTAGTGCCATTACCTCTATCCGGGGCACCCAATCCAGTTTTCTCCCCAATGTAATCCCCAAGAAGGTAAATACATCATCTGTTTGTTCCAATAGGACCCCATTCATAAAAACCCTGCCTGAAACTGCCGTGTGCTTGTGCAGAACTATAAACTTGGTTTTGGCCTCGTTCATCACCAGTTCATGTTTTCTGCAGAAAACATTAACGGCGCAGAGCGCTTGTTACAGCCCTACTTGAGTTTTAGGCAACATTAGAGTATTATCTGCAAACATAAGTATGGGGACCTTTGAACCAGCTAAAGAAGGAGTATTAGTGGGGTGTGATTGAAAATAATTAATAACCCAATTTATGAACAGCGAAAATAAAGTGGAAGCCAGTACGCACCTTTGGCGTACCCCTTTTAAAATTGAAAATCTGGGGTTAACATTGCCCTGGGTACCCCATCGGACTTGGGCATAGTTATCAAACAAACTACAAGTGATAAAAGCGCCAGAGGAACTCCCAATTCTTTTAAAACTGACCAGAGCTTTGTGCGTGGAACCGTGTTGAACGCTGAATTTAAATCGACAAAGGCAGCATATATAGTACCGCCTGCTAAAATAACAACACACCAATAAATTAAAATGAAACAAAAGACTTGGGGGCAGATTTACAATAACTGGCGCATCCCTGCCTATCAGCAGATATGCGCCAGTTATTGTGCGTCACGGCTCCGCCGCATGCACCGTGGGGCAAAAATGGACAGATGCATGACGCATCTGCTGCCGTAAAGGCGGGGCATTGATGGAGTTGTGTTGCAAGAGCGACGCAACTCCAGCAAGGCGCAGGAGTGCACTATCCTTAAAATGCTGCGTCAATCCTTATGCCTGCTTCAAGCAGGCGCGGGGTTTTGACGCAGCATGGCCTTAAAAGTGGCTGAGTGAAATCTTGTAGATTTCACTTAGCCACTTTTAGGAGGCATTCCTGCGCCTGAATGCCCCCCTGTGCCGGAACACCTACATGTGGTGCAGGGCTTTACAACGTGACACAGCTCCCAGATAAGTCACGTTGTAAATACCCTGCAGCATGTCGCTGGCTTTGCGCCCCCGCTGCGTCACAAAAGTGACGCAACGGCGGCGTAAAAGAGGCGCAAGGGGCTTGTAAATCTGCCCCTTGGTCAATAGTGCTTACGTGTGCCCTAAAGCCCGCCTGTAAGGGGGAATAGTATATTGTTGTCTATGATCCATGACTATATTCTGTTTAACAGTAATCTGGCCATGATTGTTTGTGTAGAGTCAATTAAACTGGTTGGCCTGTAATTACTGGGACTGGATTGATCCCCCTTTTTGTAGATAGGCAGGATTTCAGCTACTCGCCAGGAGTCAGATATATTTGCTCCGCTAGCTGTGGCATTCACAAACAACTGAATGTATGATAGCCAGTTTTCTTTATCGTGGGTAAACAGATCAACCGGGATGCCATCTGTATCAGGGGTCCTCCCCTTGGCGCTGGAAGCAGGGCAGTTTCCACCTCACTCTTTGTAAAAAACTAATAAGGATCTGAATAGGGTATTAGAAACAGACCTCAGCCTGTGCTGTTGGTCCCAACAGCAAATTGCTCCTCGAAGAAGGAAACCCACTTGTCTAGGGAAACATGATTATGTGGTACATGACCCTTTCCTCCTCTCCCCCATTTTACTAGCTGCCAAAATCTTTCCATATTTTTATCCTTACTAGCCTCAAGAAGTTCTAACCATCTTGTCTCGTCCCATGACTTCTTCGCTGCAGCCTGTGTATTTTTGTACAACTTCCGTTAAAGCTTGATGTTTCCTGGGTCTTTGGATCTTATAGCCTGGGTCAACTGCTTGTACGCATCTCTACAGCCCATATTATACCAATGTTCATGCTTTAACCCCTTGCGTGCGGCCGCGATTCTGCGCCTGTGTGGTACTTCTAAAGAGTGGGCGGGTTCATGACGGCACCCAGCCGTCATCAGCACACGCCCACCGTGCTGCATGACGGACGGGGCCATCATCAGCATGCAAGGGGTTAAGGGGAGTCTATTGTAGAAAGGTTTAGTAAAGAAGCTCTTCAACTTACAAAACAAGCGCTCATGTACTGAGGAGATACTATCAATTAAGTTCGGCTAAAGCACTCTACAATACCATTTAGCTGGATTTACTAGAAACTATGTTATGATTGTTTTCGTAGATCTATGTTTGCGTTTTTTTCACATTATGTAAAGTAAGCAAATAACTTTAGGTTTAGGAAATCGGACCGTTTTTTTAAATAATAATAGAAAAACGTATCTCACACTTGAAATTAGGCTTCCTTATCAATCCTGTTTTCATCTACAGCCACTGTGAAAATGTGGGTGATTAATGTTCCTTCTCGAACTTTCTGCTGTATTCATGACTCGATATTTCAGCTCTAACACGTGGCAGGTAATTGTGGCCAATGCAGATACAATATTTGTAAATACTGGTAAATATACACATAATGGGGTTTCCTCTACAGTTACATACGATTTACAGAACTTGCAGTTGAGAACGCACACCTGTGGGGTTAAAAGAGAAACTGAAAGTGTGTAACTCTGCACTCACGAGTAAAATGTGCAGTTTGTTATGTAGATATTGAACGTATGTATACATTGTGTAATGCACACTGGTTCAGGTCGCTTCTATTTACTCGTGAAAGACAGTTGTAAGTCTTTAAATCGTTGTAAGGCTTTGTCCCGACTGTAACAATGAAACAATGTAACAATGAAAGAAAATGTTTTTGTAAGTATTTGTAATTTTTAGAAATATTTTTATTTCTAGTTTTGTCAGAATAGTGAAATACATCTTTTCTATATTATTTACACACTTGTTTGCTCCATGCCAACGCGACTTACGTCGATGTGCCCCTTGCACTATCCCTTTCTCACCCTCCAGCAGGTGCTTTTTTAATGACGTCTGCTGCATGGATTAAGATAAAAAATATCCCGAGTTTTCATTCTGATACAAAATCTCAGATGCTGACTTTTCATAGATATTTCTGTAGCAAATAAAATTACTGTGGCGTTTTTTGAAAATA
This sequence comes from Lissotriton vulgaris, assembly GCF_964263255.1. Lineage (NCBI taxonomy): Eukaryota > Metazoa > Chordata > Amphibia > Caudata > Salamandridae > Lissotriton > Lissotriton vulgaris. Next base: position 382,706,563 of record NC_141697.1, read on the forward strand.
TATTTATGTATTTGTTACCTATAAAACAAGTAATAACGTTACGTCCCAGCAATATTACGTTTCAATGTTATTTGCAAAATTGCAAAGCTTTTAATTTTCTGATTATTTCCACAGTGGGAGTTTCAGTTCAATTTCTTTCGAGATAGTCCCCTCTATTCAGATTTTTTTTTATTACGGCTAGAAGCAACAATAATTGCATATAGTGCAGGGAAACATGACTGAAGAGACAGATTCCGTCCCCGTAGACTGGAATTATCTACAAGCATTTTTGATGAAAATTGTGTATAAATTAATTGCAGGGTCCCATAAATATTATATTCACTTAAATAGCGCTGCCTGGTTTTTTCTTAGAAACAATATTGTATTAACGCCTTCCACAGCTTTCCACGTGTCGGGTACCACAAGAGCATCTTCCATGTTTTCTTACGGCTCTTCTTTGCACAACAATAAAAATAAAAAAGGCAAGCAGAGGGTCTTTGTCACTTGAACTTCGATTGAACCTGTTTCCTCTCAGTTGAGCATGAACCTATTGTGGGTACATTGTTTTGACTGATTCCACTATGCAAGTGAATTATCATGGAAGACACTGTGTGACTGTGGAAGATGCATCACTTTAAAGTTAATGTTCCCCATCTTTTGTGAAGCTCCATTTCATGTTTAACAAAAGCTGCAAGAAACATCCAGTGCGTGCAAAGGGTGCCATTTTGTGAGACAAGAGAGAGCAGAGAGGCGCATGCCCATGAAGGGTATTAGGAGCATTATACAGCACAAGCTCGTGTAATGTGGAACCATTATAGATGGGGATGCCCTTTTGGAGTGTGTGCAACAGAACAGCAAAGCGGCACTTGAGTATGCGCATGTGGACCCTCAAAGAGAAATGCATATCTTGGATAGGTCAGGCTATGTCTCAAGGAAAATGCATGATATTATTTCTTTGAGACAAATTTGATTCAGTTTTGCATGCAAGATGTCTGCCATGTGGATGAGTGGATTCTTGCATAATGCTCAATTTAAATAACCAAATGCAGTTAGCGAAAGAAGTAAGGCAGATAGGTAAGCTACTAGCACTCAGATATACTTGGCAGAGCTAACAGGTCTGGCGTTGCCTGTCACCCCTCTGGCATTGCCAATGCTTTTTGTTGTTGTTTTGATACGGTTTCTGTAAAACTTTATTCTTGAGGGCACTGCTGAGCCACCACTAATACAAAAAAATGGCTAAAAGCAAAAGTATGGTTTTGTTCTAAAACAACACACACATTGCCATAGTAGTCCCTAATATGAGTGCAGAAAGCATCCAGTGCCTGAAATGGGTTGACCCACTGTCCCAAGCTTCAGCGTGTGGACTTGAAATATGAATGACACAACAACGGACCAATAAATGAAGAGGGAACCTTTGTATATATACTTTTAACACACTCAAAAGGTCTAGCCTTACACCATACATAGTTAATATAATCCATAACTCGATATTTGATTGAAAAAAGAACAAAATATTTTTTTAAATTACAGTACAGCAATAACACAACAAGCGTGTTCCATAAAGGGAACTCCCTATTCTGAATAAGTCAATTTAATGAGAGAAAAGGTGCCTGTTTAGAAACCCATTGAAGAGATCTGATGAGATAGAGATAGAGAGAGCTCAAGACGCAAGCATATAGCCTTTGCAAATCATACTGGAAAGTTTTCACAGTCATAAATCAGCAGACATCAAAAATGTTGCTAAATCATGCAGAGAGGTAAAAAATATTAGACAGGAGTATTTAGTCAGAATGTTGGGGTAAGGAATTCCACCCTACACTATGAACATGTACTAATATAAACATACATAGTCTGTGTTGCATCATTATTTTCTTTTGTCTTCTTCATCCACCCATAGAATGTTAGCAGACTTTCGGGACCAAGTTCACTCCGCATCCTCTCACCAGAGCATAATACACTTTCAGGTCTGTAAAAAGTTATAACATTGTCTTATTGTGGTCCAAAAACCTCTTCCCATGAACCATTCTTCCTGTTGTTTTGTCTTTTCCCAGTGTGAACCATACTATCAGTTATCTAATACAAAACCGGTGTCTATTCACTAACTAACAGTAGGCTTCTGAAGTTGCAAATCTGCCGCAAAGAGAAGAAACACATCTTGCACACACAACTTATTCAATGTGAAAAACAAACCTTTACGTATTAATCAATATTTTCCGTTTCACGTGGCATAGAGAGCTAAGTTAACTTAATGCAGTACTTTAATTCTATGAAGTCTTGTAATATTTAGGTTTGGTTATCTACTATGAATTTTACATTTGCATAGGTTTATTTAAATGTAAGCTTGTGCTCTTTATAGACATAAGTTTTTTTTAATTGCAGATAAAATTTGCAACAACTGATTCCCCCTGTGATGGTTGAAAAACCGTCGCAATTTCTTCAGAAATTAATCTTTTGAGTGTTCTTTCATTCTCAGTTAGGTCATTCTTCGTACTATTGAGGGTTTAAGCTTTCTTCAAATTTTTATAGTATCAATTCTTTCGCTCCTTCATTTCTAATTCTTTGCTGATTTTTCCTTTCTTTTCTTTATTCTTCTTTTTACTTGAAATCCTCTATATAACGCCTACAAAATTATACAGGAAATGGCAATGATTAGTTTAGGCCTTAATATGACCTTAGAAAGTTCTCCTCTTATTTTGGCAAACAAATTGCCAATAGTAGAAACTCCTTTGCCCAGGCTCCCTAATATTTCAGGTTTCAAATCAGAAATGTACTTTGCAAATTGTATCTTTCTGCTCTCACCAGGTATATATGAGCAGCAATGTTGAGCTTTCAGCATTTTACAGCCTCTGTGTTTCTCTGCCAACAAGATATATAAAGCTAATCAATTTTGCTAAACCATTTATCTGATAGCCACTAATTCAGTGTTAACTAGTAGGAAAGCACCAGATGTATTAGCAGCTAATTTTTATACTACTGTTAATAGCTTTCTAATGTTCTCATCATTTTAAATTACTAATACTACAGGTGGTATTATTGCTCTAAGAATATCTTCCACTACTTTTGCTCCATCATTTGTACTGTGCAGATGCCTATGGGGTGGTCTCAATGTTAAAGAGTCCATGCTGTTTACATTTAGGAAATAACACAGCAAAATAGCAAACACCTTCCCAGTCAGCTGACAATTGAAAATAAGCATCTTGTTTAAAAAGAATCATGTCCGAATTTGAAAAAATGATATTCAAAATGTTACGCATGCTCCGTAAGTAAAATAATGGCAGCTGGAAGATTAATACTGTGTATTGACTTCTACTTGTGCAAACGTGAAATCTTCTTGATTCATCAGTTGCAATTATTTCTTTCAGCTTATAAATGTGCTATTCCTACTCTTCTTCTGGCCCTGGGAATTCTTCTTAATTATTTTATATGTTTTCATTAATTGTCTATTGTCAGTTTAATTTATTTCAGTCTTTTATTTCCTAGTTTTAAGCGCAGTTCATTAGGTCTCTTCTCAATTTAATAATTTTTTTGCATTCACTATATAGTGCTTGTCAATTTCTCCCATTGTAATGTTTGTTTCAGAAATCTTATTTACTCAATACTGTTTCTCAGTGTCGCATATCATGGAGGAAAATGCACTTTATAACTAGGATATATCTCAGCACATTGCAAACGGGTATCTCGATAAAATCCAAGTGCATCCTGTTAAAGAGTCCTCCTGATCTTCCTGGGTCCCCTTTCCTACATTAATCTGCTGCCCTGTAACACACCTATGACTTTGCTCTTCATCTAAAACTCAGAATCTGGATTTGAATCAATTCTGCCTAACCAACCTAAACACTGCAACCCTTCGGATGTGTGTAGGACCATGGAAGTGTCATGTCATGTGAAACATTAAACTCTCTGGCAACACTTGTCTTCCATTTCCTGAAACATAAATGCCATTTACAGTTTTAACACACCTTGCTCTGCTCTATACTTGCTGTTCTGCTTCTGAACCTCCTTCCTGCAATCTTCAGATTTTTCCCAAGTGTCAGCTACTGACATCAACATCAAACATCAAAAAGGCAGTGTCTGCTTCAGATTCATTTGCATTTTCTCCATTGAGGCCCGATTACGAATCTGGTGGTTCATAGACTGTCAGACTCGTGGGGGTGCGGCAGGGGTGGTCTCCCGACTGCCCTATTATGAGTTGGGCGGTCAGACTGCCACAGCCCCACTGTAGCTGCCAGGGAACCGCAGTGCAGATGCATACATATGCTTGGCGGGACCGACGCGGTCCTGCAAAGCATTTTAGGAGCTTCCTCTCTGCCAAGGTTTTACTGGCAGTTCCCCCATTCAGGAAAACTCTGACGGAGAGAAATCAAATGGGGCCCTACAGAGGCCCCTGGTGCCTCTGCACCCTGTGGATGCACACCAGTTCCTGCACAGCGAGGACCTTTTAGTTCATGCCATGCAGGAACTGTTTTTGGCATTCCCATTAGAGCAACCACTGTGGGAACACCCAAAAAAAGCCCGCCCGACTGGAGGAAACTCCTAATCTGGTGAGCGGACTGACCACGACTTTGGTGGTGTGGTGGCGGGGCACACTTGGCGCTCCACCATCAAAGTTGTAATCATGCCCTAAATGTACATGCCACAAGTGCAGAATACCGGACAACTTCATCAGCGTTGCAATTTCCAACAGTGACATAATCATTGCTGCTTCTGTGAGCTGCACATTTAATTGCTGCAATCTCTTGGTGTAACCATGACTGTGAGAGGGTGTCTCGTCACTATGCTCTAGCATTTCGAATACTGACACCAACTGCTACAACTGATTTAAGGCAGCCGGGAAGTTCTGTAGCAACAAGATCAAGTATTATGAAAAAATATGCCACAGGTCTTCATGAGTCTCCATGCAACTGAGTAAGCAGCCCTCCCTCTCTCTGCAAAACAATGTGAACATCTTACTGTAATCAGGCATTCCTAGTGCCAGGACGTGACTGAGTCTTTCTCTCAGCTCTAGGAATGGTTTCAAGAGATCATTCCCAGGAACATTCTGAACTCCCTCTGAGTTCTAGGGGGATTTGTATTGACAATATTCTCAATTCGTTCCTGCTGCACTTTTCTCATTTCTTTCCTCCATGATATATCCCAAATAAAGGACTTATTTTTGACAGTATTGCAATTTGCTCTTGGACATCTTGTGTCCATATTCAGTTAAATGGTTTAAAAGAACAATTGGATCCTTTTTACAGCCTCCTTGTGAGTTTGATGTAGTAAATCATCAATGTATTAGACAAGAACTAAACTGTAAGGCATCTGTAGATTCTCAATATTCTTCTTCAATATCTAATTAAAGATCAATTAACTTTCTGTGTACCCTTGTGAAACTCGAGACCATGCTGAAGCTCTAGCTATAAACATAAGTGAGAACATAATTTGGATGTCTTCATGCAACGAAATCGAGAAGAAGGCCTGACAGTGACCAACAATGGCAAACCACTCGGCAGTGCCAGGAATCTGAAATAATATTGTTGCTGGATTTGGTACCACAGGACAATATACAACAACTATGTTGTTAATCTTTCGAATGTCCTGTACAATTCTGTATTTCTAATTAGGCTTCTGTAATCCCACAATTGGAAAATTGCAGGGACTTCCAACAATTTCTTTCAAAATCCCTTCTTTTACCATATTTTCAATCACCGGCATTATTCAAGCCACTGCCACTGGTGTCAGATTATAATGTGGCATTCTTGGGAAAACAGCATTTGGTTTTGTCATTATTCTGATTGGTTTTATACCTGATTAGTCCAATGTCTTTCACTGAAAATCCTATACTTCCATTTTTACTTTATCTCTCAAGTTGGGTGGTACCTCCTCCACTGTTCTCACAGGATATAACCCTTCAGCTATTTCTTCTCTGGCCATTTTAAATTCACCATCGTTGTCATGCCTTTGAGATTCATCCCCATTGGGTGTGCAATACATTGTGCAATTTTACTTGCCCAATAAATCCTTTACTAAGAAATTTACAGGACTAGAATTACATAGCACAAATTTATGGCCTTTCTCAAATTATCCTATTTTTACAGACACTTGATTTGAGACCAGATTGGTAATTTATTTATGTGTGACACCTGCAACTTAGATTTCTCTCTCGAAAGGGGTACATTCTGGACTTACAATTTCCTAATAGTGGTAAGAGTAGCTCCGGTGTCAATAAGAAATGACACTTCATGGACATTAACTTCTCCTGCTACAAATAGTTCGATTTGCTCCACATCTAAGACTATGTCAAGTATGCAGTGTTCCTCCCCCATGCTGCACCATCACTGGGAATTGTCAGAATCAAAACTTGGGAAACTGCGGAAACTGTTGGAATGGGTTCTGATTTTGGAAAGGATAAAAGTTTGCTCTCGGTACCTGATTCATATTAAATCTGAAATTTACCATAGATTGTGGCGCTATTGGAGCTTGTGGGACTTGCATGATGGGACCTTGGGCTGGAATTAGCATCTGCATTCATTGGGCAGGCACTTGAACTGGAACATATTGCATTTGCATTTGATTTACACCTTGCATTTGATCATCATTACTCGCACAATTTGATTTCTGTCTACTCTCTCCCTTCCAATTCCCAAGCTTATTACAATAGTGCCAAGAAGTTATTTTTCTTCTTTTTTTTGTCCTCATATCACCATGGCTTCTGCAAGCTCAGGTTAGCATACACTCGACATCTGATCCCCAGCCTGCTGCATTTGTATTGCGCCCACCGCACCAAACTGGGCTACAGACTCGCATCTGTGCCCATGCATATCGTGGGAGCTTTCACTTTTCCCAAGCCGTCATGCCCCGCCACCTGGAGAAGTCAGCCCATAACCCTGTCCTCTCTACAGAATGGCATGCCACGTCCATCCGCCATGTCCAGCACACTACTTTTAACCAGTCCGCAGGTGATGAGGCAATGTCTAGAGATCTCACTTCTAGCTAGAAGAATAAGATAGAACAAGCCAGCTGTAATTTCCTCAACCTCAACCACCCCGATCAATACCAAGAAGAGATCAAAATAATTTAGACCTCCAAAATGTTTGTGATGGTGTTACCCACCGACTCCAGTACCTATTGATTGCAGGGCAGGTAAAGAACATGTGTTCATTGTTGGTTTCTACATAGCCACATCTGCTACATCTGGGAGTCGGGTTGTGCACAAACCTTGAGATCCTTTGTGGGGTCCAATATATTCGATTAAGGGTAAAGAAATGATTTTGCATCAAATCAGGTGGTTTAAACATAGATTATAGTAACTTTTATGACATATTCCCCAGTGACTGTCACTCAGTCCCTGATGCCGCCATGTTCCTGTCCTTTACATCCAGGAGCTTTCAATACCAGAGGGTAACCTCTTTACTCCTTGGCTTAACATCCCAGAGTAGGGACTCATCCTCCCAGTCTCCCCAATCTCTGCCTTAGCACTTACGAACCAAGGGGAGAGCTGCAAATATTTAAACTTAGATAGGCAGCCCCATGTACTAGCCTTAAGTGCTTTCCAAGGAAGGAGCCCCTGTACAAAAGACAGCTCTCCCCAGGTATCTATCCCTGCCTTCCTTAAGGGGAGACTCAACCCATTAAACAGGTATTCAGGGGTACCCGGAGAGTCCCAGATTGGCGAGAAGTCTGAAAAATACATATTGCCTAGGGTCTTTTTGACTCTACACCATAGGCACAATACAGCCTATAAGAATTGTAGACAGACTTTTTAAAAACAATTCGGCACATCGAACTTACACAGAAAACCTGTAGAGCACAGCTCTCTAACCATCCCAGCTAAGATCACCCCCATTGAAGTGTCTGGTATTCCCAACAGCATCCTACAATTCTGCAACCCTTTCAGCAACATTTGCCTTAACCTCTTCATTGCTGGTGATGGCTCCCGGCCATCATGAGTCACGGTGGGCGTGTGCTGGTGACGGCCAGGAGCCGTCATGACCACGCCCGCGATCGGAATGCTCAGCACTGCGGCGGAATTCACGCAGCAGTGATGAGGTTAATTTCTTTCAAGTTTGCCTAGCCCCCCCAAAAGCCTATATAAACTGGGAATTTTACCCTGAATATTAGTTACTGCCCTTCTCAGGAATGGAAGAGAGATCAATTAAAAAGATACATCAGACATGGGAGAACCAACATTTTAATCAGGTTTACTCTCCTGAAAATGGTCACGGGCAAACTCCTCCATCTAATGAGTAAGAAATCCACTTTCTTCATTACCCTTTCTATGTTGTACATTGGAACTGCCTCTAAGGGGTGGGTGATTACAATACACAGGTACCTAGTCTCAGTCTTATTTTCCCCGGCCCAGTTAGCAACATTCCAACTCATGACCTCTGATTTAGAGTTAGTCACCAAATACCCCAGTAGGGCCCGAAACTCCTTTGCCATCCTTTCCACTCCATGGACAGGGTGGGCGGGATCCAATGCTTATACTATGAGATCATCTGCATAAAGCGCTATCTTGTTACTATAATATGGGAAGTGAAAGAGAACTGCCTGCATGTCCCCCCCTTAAAAGTTGCACAAATGGCACAAAGTAAATATCAAAAAGGAGAGGGAACAGAGGGCAACCCTGTCTCATGCGCCTACACATTCCAAATCTCTTTGTAAGAGCGCAATTAAACACAATTCGGGCCGTCGAGTTCTCATACAGTCTCTGGAGGGTCACAATAAAACAGTCACTAAAACCCGTTACTTCCAGTTCCTTCCATAAGTAGACCCAACTCACCCTGTTGAAAGCCATAGCAGCGTGAAATGTGAGCACTGCCATGGGCATCAAACAGGTAGTACCTAAGTCGATAGTTCCGATCAGTTGCTGCATTAGCTCAGGAAGTTGACCCTTTGGTATAAAGCCTTTTGGATCAGGAACAGACTTCCAGCCAGAATACTTGTAAAAACCTTGTAGTCGGTATTCAATAATGATATTGCCCAATAAGAGTCGGCCATTCTGGGGTCTTTCTCAGGCTTTTGTATCAGGACTAGCGTAACCTCCTTCAATGTCTCAGGAATCTGAGCATTGTTCAGATAGATTGAGTTGAACAGTTCCACCCATATTTGTAGGATCCCTACCTTTAAGATTTAATGAACATCAGACGGAATGGCACCAGGGCCTGCCACATTCCAATTCCTAGAATGAATAAATTATCACTGAGCCTTTCCGGGTTTGTAGATAGCTCTTCTGCGTATTACTCCAAAAAGAGAGAAACCAGGTGACCCTGCCTTTCCTCAGTTTTATTTGAGATATCCCCTGGAAATGTATGATCAACTCCTTTATGACGTTCCTAGACCTTTTAGCTTTTGCCGTCCATGCCAATAATGCATGTGATCCTTAACCATACTCAAACTGATTCATACATCTGGCCTGCCACCTTTCCCTACACATGTTCTCAAGCTTGAATTTAATGTTCATCTGTGCTTCCTCTAACTTACTCAATACATGCTCCCTACCCTGTGGAGTGTTTGGTGCCCACAGGGCTTCCTCTAATAGCCTGACCTCCTGATCCAGCCTAGCTTCTACTCTCGCTAATCTGTTTTTGAAATGCGCTTGACTCTGCGGAATCTTCTGAATGAATGCTTTAAAAGGTCCCACATAACAGTTGTTTACTTCAATGTTGCATTGTTTATTCCCAAATTCGGATCAACCAAAACACTTCGACCTCTAAACTGTGACACACAAACTCCACCTTGCGTTATTTGACTTCCAGCCTGAAAATCAATACTTTGCATTCAAACAACATTTTCGCCATTTGATTGATTCTGAAACACTTTTGAGCTAATTTTGTCTTTGCGAGCATAAACATCTCATTGAACTTCTTCTGTTTCATTTCCTAGTTATCACTACAGTATTTTGAATAACTCAGAATCTCATCTAAAGGTTTTGTCTGCCAACAAATCGCATTCTGTTGCATGTGCATACTGATTTCTAGTCGCAACCCAAGAGCGAACCTGTGATGCAAACCTCCCCATATCTTCCTTCCTGGGATTTTCTTGTCCACTATGTTGTTTAAATACCTGCAACAATTGCTCATAATAAGCATTCACTAATTCTTTAGCTTCTCGTGTAGTTCTTTCAATCGTCAGCCAATCAATGTCTCTCACTGGAACTTTTACTTTCAAAAAGGTAATACTGCATCATATTTTATCATAACCACAGGTGAAGGTGCATGACTACATGCATCCCTTGGAGGTTCAAAATGTGGCCATTGCATAACTATCTAGCATTCGACCCACAGATCACTTGGCACTACAATATCAAAGAAAGTATTCAAATCTGTCCAGAAAACATTTGACATTTTTACATATCTTTCAACTTGTGTATATCCTTGTGCAGGATTCACTCTCAATTTTGGCAAATTGTTCAGAAATTTTGCAAAATCTCCCCTACTCCACAGAGCATTAACATATATACACTCCACATAGTATTTCCCTCTTAGGGAAATCTAAAGCATCCTCTTCATCTGGAGGTGCTGGTAGTGGCTTGCCATTTGTTTCGGTGGTATCTGATTGTTTATTTTTCCTTTCCAATATTTTTTGCCCACTTACTCTCAAACTGGTCAAAATCACTCCATTTACAAATGCATTTCGCTAATTCTGCAATGTGTAATCTCATCCTTTAAGACCTCATTGTCCCAATGGCTTCATCGACTAGTTCTGCCCTGAAGCTTGTCTGTAAGGGAACACTCTTAGAAAGATCTACCTCATATTTCTTTGCCAATTCAGTTAATTTATCATGAGTGGCAGCCACAAGTCTTGAAATGTAATTACTTTAATATATCAGTTTATTTACTGATATTGATTTGAACGTTAAATGTCTAAGCATCTTCTTATAATTTCTTCTAATTCTACCTTTAATTTTGGCCCATCTAAAAGTCTGGCCTTTTCCTGGCTAATAGGTGGTCTCTCTCTGTTTCTTCCACTCTCTTACTCTCTAAAGCCTCCTCAAACATGGAGGCAAAATTCCAACATCAAGTGAACCTGTTCCTCCTTCTACAATTGTTGTTGTGAAAACAATATTCCTTCCTTCTCCCAATGATCTGACAATTTGTGGTGGAATCCAGGCAACAAGTTGTGAATTTTTTGATGTTGGGATAAACCCTGTTGCAGCTACTCGTACTACAGCATATTGAACAACAGCATTTATTGGTGCAGTAGCACCTGGCACAGCCAATGTCTGCAGTGTTACAACTTGTGTCACTCGCTGGGCAGGAAAAGTCACAATTGAAGCAGTAACACCCTGAGATATTATAGTAGGGGCTATTTCTGTCAGTGTAGGAATAATTGGAATTGGTATCTGAATTGTGCTTGAACAAGCAGGGGCTGTAGCCACTGTAGCACTCGTAGTTGTAACACCATCTTTATTTGTTGTGGGAGCCACATATAGTGGTGGACATGAGGACAACAGAGCTTCTAAAATGTCATCCCCTGAATCACTATCAGTGTCTGTATTCTTTGAAGCATCCTGCACAACAACAATCATCCCTGCAACGCAGGCACCCTTGCCTGTGCTAGCGCTAGGCTGCTTTTTGTGTGCTGGTGCATGGGTGAGTTCAGGAATGCACTGCATTACTGTAAATATGGCATATTCCTTCACTTAGAAAATGAGTCCGATCAGCGCAGCAAAATGGCTTGCGGCACCACGCTGCGCCATTTTCTTGTAAATATGCCCCTTACTTTCAACCTAAAGAAAATCTTTTAATCAATAAAGAATCCACAGATGAGGTGCCTAATTACTACGATAAAATTAATCCTTTTGAGTGACTGCTTCTAGCCCACGTGCCTTTATTTGTTAGTTTGGGATGTAAACCTACTTTTGAGAAAATTCACAAGTAGAAGCATTACGAGGGGCAGAAAAGGAATGTGGCACTTTCCTTTATCAAGGGGGTGTAGAAGAAATGGTTTCTTTGGAAAACCATTTCCTGTACATAAAAATGGGAAAGTGCCTATTGTGAAATTGCTCACACCTGCCTTTCTATGTAATCATGTAGATTGTCCATGCGAGCCTCTCGGGTGTAGGACAAAAAAAGCATGTAAATATCTCCTTAAAGTCATTTTGTGTAGTGTTTTTCATATAGAATATTTAACGCACAGTCTCATCACTAGAAGGATTCCTAAGGATGTAGAACAAGCGATTGAAGGCTACATTGAGATGAAGGTGATTTTTTATTTTTGTGGGGTGCAGGGGGCGGTCCTTCCTGTTATCCCCAAGTGACCGTTTAGATGCAGCCTAAATGCTGACATGTGTCCTAATAAGTAAATTTTCCAAGTTACAATATTAATGCCCTACATAGAGGCTGGTAACCTAGCATAGCCTAACAAAAAAGCAAAGCATAACATACCATTGCTGTAACCACAAGAGCTCTGTGTTAATTTTTGCATCCCACCTGATGTACTGTAATATTATTAAACCCTGACCATTTTTTTCTACCTGAGTCTATGGTGGGCACAAATATGTGTCTTCCTATCTTTGTAAGGGAATTAAGAAGAGACTGGCATTTAAGGTGATAAAACTATGAATTTCTTCACCCGGACGTTCAAAAAGCAGGTCCTTGCAATATTCTCGGATGTCATGCAGTGACTGCGAAATGAACCTGATCTAAAGTAAAATTGCAGCACAAATTAATGTGAACCTGATAGTAAGACAACCAAACCATAAAACAAGGAATTCGGCAGTTAAACTTTTTGAATTGTTTTCATAAACTTCAATAAATAGGAGAAAATGTGAATGATTAGGCAAAATACTTTTGGAAGCATAAAAAGAATCATTGGAACACTTCTTTATAATGGAATTGCTTTGTCTGATTATCTCAAACAATGCATAATATATTTCCATCTGCCCTAGAGGGTCATTCCAGCTTATGAAAATCAAAGTACCTTCTTTGTGCTTCATACATCACGAGCAACAATAATCATTCTGGCATTATTTTACGATTTTTTCCCGTTATCTGACTTCTTCATACAGGATAGTAAATGGCTGCTATTCCTGAACTGTAGGAAAGCCGGAGTACTGAAAGCTCTCAAAAAATGTTGTTTGATGAAGTCAGAAAATTCAATACCAAAACGTCGAAAATATAATTTATCACAGGGTAAAATATGGCATTATACGGCCTTTTGTCTGTTTGATTGTTTTAAGTCAGTCTGCTGTGAAAACAGTTAAATAATAACATAATACACGGTGCGTGAGCTGAACTTGCAGAAAGCAGAGTTCACCAACCCTCAAGGGCTAATGCAAAACGTGCCATTTCTACTGTATTTATTGCCAAGACATCATGCTGTTGTAAATCCACAGCAATAAACGTATAAATTCATCCTGAAATGTCCATGTGTGCAAAGCTCCAGTGTGACTTTTAGACGTTAATTGCACCACGTCCTTATGGGTAGCGCTGCAATTAGATAATAAGTTTTGATTCACATTCAACACTTAAGAGACCACTTAACAAAAAGTTTCTTCTATTTACCACCATCCAGCTACTCACACTACCATAACCTCTTTTTGAAATGCTCTTAGAGACTAAGCAAATGCCACATACACTAATTCAGTGGCCGTCGTATTGTTTTATTGTCACCAGTGGCATAGCTTGAAATTGTTTATGAATTTCTAGATATTGCTACATGTCCAAAAATGTATGGAAAATATCTATATACAATAAAAACTCTTTTATGTTCAGTTTTATACCGCATGTCTGTCTTTTCTGAGTGCTGTAAATACCAGGTTAACTATAACCCGATTTTCATGGCAGTACATGGGGGGCTTGGGGGAGGGAGCCGACCGAAGGGAGGTCTCCTCCCCCGGGCGGTTTGGGAGGGCTGCGAGGGGTTATTTCCAGAAGTTGCCAGAATGTTCTAGTTTTGGGCTGGTCTAGTAGGACCAGCCAGCCCAAGTATAAATTCCACCGTTCCCGCTAACCGCCACCATTTTAGGTTTGGTGACCTGGTGGCTAGGTGCTTTAAATTTTTGTGAGAGTATCTGGTGTGTGTGCGTTTCTTTTTCATTCTTTGCCTGTAGCGATTTACTTCGAGCTTAGTAATGGAAGACGCACGAGTTCTTGAGGCGATGCGCTTATTGGCTGATGCCGGTCGATTGGATTTGCTCGCGGGAGGTGGACAGGCTAGGCCTCACCGCCAGGCTTCCGCCGGTGTGGTGGCCGCAGTAATGGCATGTTCGTCGCCGAAGAGGAGACGGCCGAGTCAGGTAAGCGAGAGGGGCCGCTCCCGGTCTAGGAAGCCGGCCCCGCAACGGTCGACTCGGGGGGAGCCCGGTACTTCGGAGGCTCAGGAGGCCCCGGGCATGTTGAGTGGGGGGAAGGGTGTACCTTCACAAGTCCCGCCGCTTCAGCTGCACGTTACTTCTGGTACCGGGGACTTTCCGTTAATGGCGGGACGGGGGCAGGGGTCGAAGAAAGGGGGCAAGAGTGGACGGGGAGGCAGCAAGAAACGCTCCGCCTCGGATCCGCTTTTTGAGCGGCGAGGTCAGTCTGTAGACGGTGCCCCCGTGCGCGGAGGTCGTAGGATCTCGGTGCAATTTGTGTTACAGGACTCCGGCCGGGACCAGGTTGCCCTTGGGGCCCAGGAGGACGTTTTGGTTGTCAGCGAAACTCAGTTCGCCCCTGATGATGGTCAACGATTGTTAACTCCTTTAGGTCGTATGCCGCTCAATGTTCGAGTTGGGGAGGGCCATGAGGGGGGATTGGTGGGTTCCAGGACTGTTTTATCATCTGGTGTACAGGTTGTGGCTCAAGAGCCTGACGCGGGAGCGGTTGATGTTGGAGGCAATGTGGGGAGTCCGTTATTGTTTTCTACCCCGGGATCGGCGACTGGCGACTTGGTTTCTGGGGGCGGTGGCTCTCGAGGTGAGGGTGAATGGGCCCAAATGGGCGTCAATGTTTCGTTTGGTGGTGCGATTACTGGATTGGATCAGGGTGAAGGTTTTCGATCTGAGGGTGGGGGTGTTCCATTTCTGAGTGGTGGGCCTTTTCAATCGGGATTTCAGAATCGTCAGACTACTTTTGGTGTGGGTCCTGCCGTTGTTGGCACGGCCGGAATGGGTATGGGTGGTTTTCCGGCTCCTGGGGCATTGCATGCGGCAGGATTTGGCTTCCAGGGCACTTTGTTAGGCCCCGATAGAGGTTTTGGTCAGGTGAGTGGCGGGCCTATGCAAGGACCCAGGAGTACAGCTCCGCACTTATCTGGGGCCTCTGGGGGTCCGTATTTCATGTGTGGTTCTCCAGGCTGGGAACATTTTGGCGCGGCGGGCCTGGCACACCGTACTTTTCAGAGGGATTTAGCAGGCCAGGACTCAGCCCCTAGAGCTGTTAGTCGCGCTTCCTTTCCGGCACCTGATAATTTGGATCATAGTGACGACGAGGAGGTGATAGGTGGTTCTCCGATTCAGGTGGTTCCATTGAGGCATGACGCGCGAGGCCGTTCTTTGGAGAGAGGTCAGAGGAGGGTTGTGGATTCTACTCGAAGGGAGAATGTGTATGGTTGGTCTGTGGATGGTAGGAACCCTAGCACACCAGTCCAAACTTTTTCTTTTCAGGACGAGGTTAGGCGCAGCGTTCCAGACTTGGCAGGGCGCAGTCCAGTCCATTTTCGCCAAGGGGAAGTGAGGAGAGTGCCTAGCGCGGCCCTCTCTGTTCCACCGAGGGAACCCGACGCGGCCAGCACACGAGGGTCTGGCGTGATCCCGCTGGCCCCAACGAGTAGCAGGTATAGGTGGCAGGCCTTGCCGGCGGCTATGGAGCAACAGAGTCAGCGCCCAGGGAGGTACAGGCGTGTACAGTCTGCTCCCCCACCTGGAGTTTCGAAATCTTTTAAATGTACGGTGGTTGATACCGGGTTAGGTAAGACCCGGGGTGATCTGATGCATACTAGTGTGGACTCGGTGGTGTTGGACTATGACGAGGAGAGTCCCGAAGAAGGTGAACTGCGGGATCTTGAGGGGGGGGTGCCCTCTCATTCCTCTCATAGTGTTTTACAGGCTCCAGTGGTCCAGAGGCAACTGCAGGGGAGAAGAGAGCGCGGCCCATCGGGTAGGGCACCTCGGAGACCGGATGCATTGTCCTCGGCGCCACGGGCGGAGCCATCGAGAGCTGTCTCTCTGTTACAAGGTGAGCAAACGGCCCCACAGGCCAAACCTGTTATGGTGTCTGTGGGTACCGGTGGTGAACTTGATGTGGTCATTACGGATGGCCGGTTGGTTAAAGGTCGTTATGTCAAAGACACTGCAGTGGGTACTGACGAACTGTTTTTACAAAATAAAGGGGACTGCGGTATAGCTGGTGCTTCCAGCAAAGTTACACAACAAGGGGACAGTGGTGTTATAGCTGGTGCTTCCAGCAAAGTTACTCAACAAGGGGACAGTGGTGTTATAGCTGGTGCTTCCAGCAACGTTACAGACAAAGTAGACAGTGGTGTTATGGCTGGTGCTTCCAGCAATGTTACAGTGACAGTGGACATTGGTGTTATGGCTGGTGCTTCCAGCAAAGTTAAGGACAAAATGGACAGTGGTGTTATAGCTGGTGCTTCCAGCACTGTTAAAGAGCCAGTGGCTAGTAAAGAGTTGAAAATCAAAAAATTGCCATACATGGGGGTGACGAAGCCTCTGGGTGCTCACTTGATGCTTAGTACTAAAGAAAGAATTTGGAATGGTGAGTATGTGGAGCTCCTTAAGCTTCTCCATCGAGAAGTCCGGTCTAAGGAGGGCTCTAAAGAGGAAGAATTTGAGTTGGCTAAACGCCCGAAAGTGCCTTTGAATATTGAAAATTGGACAGCTGCGTTTTTGATTTATGCCAGTGTGTACTGTGAAAAGTTCCCTGAGCGCAGCGTTTCCCTGTTTAAGTACATGGATGTAATTCGTAAAGCTCAGATCACCGGGGGTGGTTTTGCCTGGTCTCAATACGACGAGGAATTTAGGGCCAGGATGGCGTGGGACCCTGAGGCGAAATGGGGTGAGCTCGATAATGATTTATGGCAACACACAATGGGGTCATCAGCCGGGGGGAAGACTGTGTTCACGGCCAGTGGTTTACCTCTAGTGTACCGGCCCTTTCAGGGGAAGCCCACCCGGGCAGGGGTGGGGTCTACCTCTAACACTCAATCAGAGTCAGGTTTCTGTTGGGAATTCAATAGGGGTTCCTGTATTAGGGAATACTGTAAATTCCGACATGAGTGTTCAGGTTGCGGGAGGAAACACCCGTTATCAAAATGTTGGGACAACGAGCCTTCGGGCAGCCACCAGGGGAAGCAGTCAGGGTCAGGTAATTCCTCAAGGGGGCAGGGATCCAGAGGTGCTAAGGGTTCTGGGGCCAAAGGCTCGTACTCCGGTTAAATTGGACAGGCTACGGATTGCTTGGCAGGGTTATGACGATGAGTCTGCAGCAATGAAGTTATTAGACGGTTTTCAGTTTGGTTTCCGACTGGGTTACCTAGGATCCCGGGAAAGGAGATGGTCTGCCAATTTAAAATCTGCTTTGGAACATGCCGCAGTTGTCCAAGACAAACTGAATAAGGAGGTTCAAGAGGGTAGGATGGCTGGCCCGTTCACAGATTGGCCGTTATTCAATTTGATTGTTTCTCCAGTCGGTGTCGTCCCTAAGAAAGAGGCAGGTCAGTTCAGACTCATTCAACATCTCTCATGGCCGGAAGGATCCTCAGTTAACGATTTTCGATAATTTTTCTTTTTCAAAAGGCTGTTTTATGGGTTACCGGTGTGCAGGGGTTGTTTCTTGTATTGTATTTGTCGCTAGGAGCAGGTGCAGTGCGGGGTCGTGGTGTATCAGTTCGGTTTCAGGTTGATTGTTGGTTGTAATTTCGTTAGAATTTTCTTGGACTGGGGCCGGGGCAGGTTGGTCATGGTTTGACCGTTCAGTTTTGGAAAAGGGGTATTCTGCAGGAGTGCAGGGTCAGGCAGGATCGATGATTACGGAGGACATGCCAAATGTTAATTCAGTTGTGGTTTGATGAATAAAGTTTATTGATGACGTATGTTTTATATATATGACGTAATGTTGATTGATGATGTAATGTTTTCTCATGACGTAATGTATAATGATGTTATAATGTGTATTGATGTATTGTGGGGAGGGCCCAAATATGTAGGGGTGGGGGTTGGGGCCCATTTGGTTAGTTATTTATTTATTTAGTGAGGTTTAGTTTTGTAAGGCGTTTGCCGAGGTTGTATTTTGTAATGTGCACCTGTTTCCTAATAAAGCGGCCTTTTACACACACACAAACAATTTTGGTCTACTTTTCTCTCACCCCTCGCCCTCCCTCCCAAGGGGGGCTTGGGGGAGGGAGCCGACCGAAGGGAGGTCTCCTCCCCCGGGCGGTTTGGGAGGGCTGCGAGGGGTTATTTCCAGAAGTTGCCAGAATGTTCTAGTTTTGGGCTGGTCTAGTAGGACCAGCCAGCCCAAGTATAAATTCCACCGTTCCCGCTAACCGCCACCATTTTAGGTTTGGTGACCTGGTGGCTAGGTGCTTTAAATTTTTGTCCCACCCTCCCTCCCTGTTTTCTGTAGTATTTTTCTTATCCCTCGCTCCCTCGTTTTTTCCTACCTTTTTGATAATTTTTCTTTTTCAAAAGGCTGTTTTATGGGTTACCGGTGTGCAGGGGTTGTTTCTTGTATTGTATTTGTCGCTAGGAGCAGGTGCAGTGCGGGGTCGTGGTGTATCCGTTCGGTTTCAGGTTGATTGTTGGTTGTAATTTCGTTAGAATTTTCTTGGACTGGGGCCGGGGCAGGTTGGTCATGGTTTGACCGTTCAGTTTTGGAAAAGGGGTATTCTGCAGGAGTGCAGGGTCAGGCAGGATCGATGATTACGGAGGACATGCCAAATGTTAATTCAGTTGTGGTTTGATGAATAAAGTTTATTGATGACGTATGTTTTATATATATGACGTAATGTTGATTGATGATGTAATGTTTTCTCATGACGTAATGTATAATGATGTTATAATGTGTATTGATGTATTGTGGGGAGGGCCCAAATATGTAGGGGTGGGGGTTGGGGCCCGTTTGGTTAGTTATTTATTTATTTAGTGAGGTTTAGTTTTGTAAGGCGTTTGCCGAGGTTGTATTTTGTAATGTGCACCTGTTTCCTAATAAAGCGGCCTTTTACACACACACAAACAATTTTGGTCTACTTTTCTCTCACCCCTCGCCCACCCTCCCAATTACTGATATTGGTAAGAGGGGTTTGCATGTTAAATGAATTACAGGATGGCATCACTGATGACATCTCAAATCACATACTTGATCACATCACTGATAAGATCATCCAATTTGATATGACAATTTGATGTAAGCTCTTTACACTGGACAGTATTCAGAAAGATAATCGTAGAAGACCCTCTTTTCTATAATATCTGAAATACTTAAGGGTGTATCAAGTCACAGCAAGCAGGAAAAGCAAAATATGAGGCACATCCGTGAAATCACCAACAATAAGTAGAAAATATGCTACTTTTTTACTGGAATTCAGGTGCATAAGAAATATAATGGGTCTTTAGATAGCAATAAGATAAACAACTTAGTAAACCTTCAAAGTCATTCAAAACAGTGCTTGATTATAATTTATTTTAATAGGATTTGCCTGCTAAATACGTCATCTGACATAAATTTGTAAGACAATGCCTTCACTGTCATACAATAGCCAAATATAAAGAATGCACTACCAGGCCCTATATTCTCTGTGGTATGAAACACTTCACTACACATATTTTTTAAATGAGCAGAGTCGTGTACACCATTTTAACAATGCTTGCAATAATACTGCAACATAAACTGTCTCTTAGTGAGTCAACCATAGATTGTACATTGTATACCAATGTAGGAATCTCAGAACGTCAGCTGCACTTTTGCAAATAAATATCTGTAGTTTATAAATTTCCAGATTGCATAGAAATTATCTGTATGACATCTCTGTTGCATGAAAACAAAAATCCAAACTGAATAATGCATTCTAAGAAGAAGCTTCAACTTTCCGCAAATATTTTTAGTAACAGACTTTTGACATAGAGCACAACCTCATTGAAACGTGCAACTACAACACACACTTGTTGAGCTCAGTCTCTACCTTGCTTTAATGAGTGTCCCCCCTCCCGGGCCGATTTTGGCCCCGGGGACCCCATACCCTGGAACCTGACCTAGAGTAGGGGTGCTCTGGTCTCATCTTGGTCACCCACTTTGTACTTTGTACAGTTGGGGATCACGGGGAGTCTGAAGACCACCACAGTCCCTGTCGGCTCCGTGCCTCCTACAGTAACCGTAATTGCTTTGACTGCATGTTAGCAGCTCCCTCTCTGTCAAAACAATTGTGCGAGCACAGTTTTATATGGTTTGGTGGGAGAGGTAAAGCTTCAGCCAAGCCATAGCAAACAGCTACGTCCCGGGGGTGGGCACACCGGGACATAGCAGGAGAAAGCCTACGGCCATCTAATTTACCCCGGGTGGTGATGGCCCCCGGGGCTGCGACGGGCCACGTGCCCCCCACTTCAATAATTAATAGCCCCAGGGAGGGATCGGTCCCCGGGGCTGTAGTAGGATCTCCCCGGCATTTCTATTATTCATTGCCCTGGGGATGTGGCGGTACTCGGGGCTGAAATGGTGCCTGGCGGGTCCCTCCACATTAATACAACATTAGCCCTGGGGAGGGGACAGTTCCCAGGGCACAGGGGTTGCCTAGGGCAAACCATAAATTCATTGTTAACAATGCCCCAGGGCTGCAAGGGAGGCCATATGGGCCCTGTGCACTCATTTTACAAAACGCCCTGGGGCTGTGGTGTTCCCTGGAGCTGCAGAAGGGCTGTGCGGGGCCCTCACATCATTATATTGTTTGCTCCTGGGAGATGATGGTCCCCAGGGCATGGAGGTGCTGCGAGAGCACCACTGCATAATTAATAAACACAGCCCCCGGGATCTGGTGCACCTGGGGGCTTCACAAAAAAGACGTGTCATGGATATGGAGGTCAACCCATGAATTTGCTGCAAAATTACATTTTTTTAAATACTCTTAACCTCCAGCGGGGTCCCGGTGGGTCACCCCTACCATATCTGGGGTGTGTGGGTATTCCTAACTCCCCCCCCTTTCTTTACTTCTCACTTTTATTGTGGGACTCAGCTTTAAGTCGAGTCCCACGATGGCTGCCAACACTTCCTAGCCCCCCAAATTTCTATGGCAGTTGCCCCGGGGAGGTGGCTGTGTCCGGGACTAGGGGTATTTGGGCTGCCCCCCATTAATTAAAGTTAAATGTCTGGGAAAGGCGGTGGTCCACAGGGTTGCAGGTGACGTATAGCCCCCACACATTTATTTTGGCTAAAGCCCTGGGGCTGCAGGGGGGGTCTGAGCGCCCCCCCATAATGCTTCATTTTAAAGCCCTGGGGCTTCATGAAAAAGACGCACAGGAGGCCACATGTCTTCTTTTTGTTTTTTTGCTACAGATCCGCAGAACCACCCTTGAACTTATAGGGAAATTTAAAATTTTCTTTTAACCCGTGACGGGCTCCCTGTGGGACATCCACCCCCCCGCCCCCACACCATATCTGGGGGGTCATGGTATTTCTACTCTGCCTCATTTGCCCTCTGTATTTTTATTTTTGTGGGACTCAGCTTCAAGCTAGGTCTCAAGATGACTGCAAAAGCTACCTGGTTGAAGTGTTGGCAGCCAATCAAATTTCAGTAGGATTACTGAGTTCACTGCAAGGAGTCGCGTCACCAGATAGGTATATTTTTTAAACTTAAATATCTCTGAAACTACTAAATGGATTTACTCCAAATCACAAAAAGCAAGCTTTATGGACTAACATCTAGCCTCCTGCCAAATTTGGTTTAGTTCCATTCCGCAGTTCAGGCTGTAGTTGTGTTAAAAAATGAAAAATCGTTATAGCCAATGCATTGTGAGACCCCACTTTGTTCTTGGCCCCCGCTTGACAGATCACCTGGAAACGTTCAACACACCAGCTAAACCAACAAGCACTTTCAATGCAATTGGTCTCACGTTTGCGAGAGTTTGAGCTATTGACATTGTAAATGACAATGCCTTTTATTTATGTGTTTTGAAAACCCGCAAGCGGTGCTTAAACATGCACGTTGTGCTTATATTCATTGCTTACGAGAAGCAAGACTGGTAATAACTGCACCTCTCTTCCTGCCTGCCTTTCTCCTTGTAAGCAAGGACTATACGTAAGGACTATACGTACAGAGTGGGTGTTTACGCACCGCTTGCAGGGTTTCAAAACACATAAATATCAGCCAATGCCAACAGCTCAAACTCTTGCAAATGTATTTAACCTGCAACTGGTCCTGATGTGTCCTAAACTTACCCTGTTTGGTGAATAAAGAAACTACATATTTTTACTTTGGAGTCCACTTTGGTTACTGGGTTCGTGGGACCTCATTACACTGGTGATGAGATTAAAGAATCGATGCGTGCGAAAGAAGTTAAAATATGAGTAAAGATGTGGATGCCCCACCAGTGTCCCCGTCATCAGTAGTCTCGAGCTCAAGCAGCACTTTGAGAAAGTGCTGGAAGAATAATTGGTAGCTGCACTGAGGGAATGTGCCGGGAAATATTTCTGGAGAAAAGTCGAGCACATGAACAAAAAAGTGCCGTGAGCAAAGCCCATTGAGGAATACTTTGTGAAACTGTTGTGGTATTGAAATCTTCCTATTCTCTGCTCAAGATTCGGGGCATCAAGGAAGGCAGTAAGGATGCTGATGTGATATTTCTAAAGATAACAGTTGTACTGGAAGAGGTTTCATCGGGCATGCGGCATTGAGAAGGCTGGAAAGTGGTTATTCGCACATTTTCATAAAAGAAGACTCTAGTTGTCTTTCAAGAAATGAAAGAGCTATTGTATACTGTATTTGCAGGTATTGGCCCTAACAGCACATTTACAAAACAGTTTGGTCCTTGCACATCATGTTGAATCATCGCTAGCTATATGCTGTGAGGCAGCACAAGACCTTGGGCAGTCCATGCTTGGATGGGCCCCTATGGGCCTCTCCGATGTGATGGAAGATGGTAAAGCCACCTGGAGGGGCCCTGGGCGGAAATCTAATCTTCTGCCTTCCTTTCAGTCAGACCTGTGGTGTTTCCTTTCCAGCTGTCCCCACACCCCGGTGCCGGAAGCGCTCCTTGAGATCACAAACTCTTGTGCACTGGTGTTTCATGTGCGTGCATGCACCGTTTGACAACTGGAAGGTTCAGGCCCATTGTTCAGCCTTTCAACAGAAGCTGTGGTGGGACCCAAGCCCACATCCTCTCTTGCGACACTGGCTCGGGTCGAGCAAGGTGGAGAGGGGTCTGTTGTGCAGCACCAACAAGGCCAAGAGTGGGTGAGAGGCAGAGCAGGCCTAGAAGGAGTGCCGGGCAGCACATCTGGGCGCTATATGCCGTCCTTTAGTAAAGAACTTGTTAAAAGCAATACTACTACCCGGCAGGATAGTGGTAATAAAATGTGAAGCCCATACTGGAGCTAATACTAGGATAGCCAGAAGTAATGACACAGCAGCAATACTTAGCATGTTGCAGCCAGTACAGATGGTGCCTTTAATGGCAAAACGCATTCCAAAACTACAGTTCATTCAGAGGCAATTGTTGCAATTTGGTGTGAAGGAAGCACAATGATCTGCAACACCGGATAAGGAGAGAATGTGGATTGATGCTGGATTTGAGCAGAATGATGAGGGATTGTGGATCCACTAGGAAGAGAGGCCTGTGACCCCCATACTCTTTGTGCCTTCTCCTTTCAAGGCTTGGTCATTGACCCACCCACATGGCACAAGTGGGGATGAATGCGCTAATTAGACAAGAATGGTTTGCACCAGGGACCCCGACTTTAACTGCACAATTCTACTCCCAATGTCTTGCCTGTGCCCAACATGCAAAAGGTTGGTCCCCTGCCACACATGATCACCATAGGGTTCCTTTTCCAACGTCCAAATTGATTTTACCCATATGCCCCCAATGAATGGATTCAAAAACTTGCTGCTATGTGTAAATCAATTTTCAAAATGGGCCGTGGCACATTCTTCAAGGAAGAATGATGTAGCAACTGTTGTGCGATGCTTGATGAGTGATATCATACTCCAGTTTGGGGGTCCTAAGGGTATTAAAAGTGCCAGGAGGGGTGAATTCATGGCTGCAGCTGTGCAAAAGCTGTGTAATTGTTTGGGAATAGAAGGGGCAACTGCACGCCCCTTACCACCCCTAAAGTTCAGCCCAGATGGAGAGAATGAACTCCAGAATTAAAAATAGATTAGCAAAGACAACTGATACAACAGGCCTGAAATAGCCTGATGACCTGCTTTTAGTGCTGCATGCCATAAGGACTATTGGAAGTGGAGGTCCCTGTCGCTTACCGCTGCCACCAAATGCTGGAGACTTGCATCCCCGATCCCTCGCTTCAACGTTAGGCTAAGTAAGGACACCGTCTGAGATAGCCCTGCTCACCCCCTTAGTAGCCTGGCACAAGCATCCAGGCTTATCTCCAAGGCACGAGTGCTCAGTATGTGCAACCACACTCACAGTAACCCCATGATGTCATCACAAATAAACTCCACACGAGTATTGTTAAAATGAGTATAATCTTTATATAAGCAATTATATGATATGACCACACGATACAGGAAACACTACTGCAATGCGTAACAATAGACTCGTATACTGTGCAACAGAGAAACCAAGCCTTTTCTCCTCCAATGCGAGAGCGTTCCTGCTTTCCTCTGCTTGAGTTTTGAGTTCTAACACCTCCAACTCATGCAGCCTGACCATTTGGTTTTCCTCCAACTCCTCTGGTGTATATCCCCTCCCTGAATGGCTACTACCCGTCCCTCCGACTGGTCCTTCCACTGGCAAATCCTGTGGACCAAATCCATTCCCTAGGTCATCCTCATCCACCTCACCATCACCTGTCTCCTGAGCCTCTTTGGCTTCCCACCAGACCCTCAAGGCCACCTGCAGGTCCTTCTTCTTGGCGCTACTCTTCATGGGACATCCCAAAGCCCTGTAGAATTTCCACAACTGATCAACCTTGTAGGTAAACAGTGCCTCAATGTCAATCTCCAATTCTGCAATCTCAGCCTCACCGTCTATCTGGCTCTCACCATGAGACATGATGTGTGGATTAAAGGTGTACAACAATAGAACCACCAAATCAAAAACAATATGTTGTTGCGTCATGGTCTGCAATCAATTACTGTGAGTGATTTTGCACATACGCGTTTACTTTCTATTAGGATCAAATCCTACCACTCTGCTGCCAAATGTTGGAAGTGGATGTCCCTGTCACTTACCCCCGCCACCAAATGCTGGAGGCGTGCATCCCCGACCCCTCGCTCAATATAAGGCTAAGTAAGGACACCGTCTGAGCTAGCCCTGCTCACCCCCTTAGTAGCTTGGCACGAGCTGCCAGGCTTATCTCCAAGGCACGTTTGTTCAGTATGTGCAACCACGCTCACAGTAACCCCATGATGCCATCACAAATAAACTCCACACAAGTATTGATAAAATGAATATAATCTTTATATAAGCAATTATATGATATGACCACATGATACAAAATCAACATATAAGAATGGGTAGTATTCTTTCCGGTGGGTTGGTAGGTTCTAATCCCAATCACTGCTTCTAACCAACAGTTAAGGTCACTTCTAACCATTTCCCAAAAGGTTAGGCAAGTCGTATTGCTAGAATCACACAAGTTGCAAGAGGAAACAATACTGCAATGCGTAACAATAGTCTCTTATACTGTACAACAGAGAAACCATGCCATACGTAGCGCCACAGTTATCTAATTTTCAATTGAAGGAATAATGCAATGTGTATCACCACCAGCATGCCCTGTACCAGAAAGAAACAAAGCAATGCGTCACGCTACAATCCTGTAAAGTGCAATGAAGGAATAATACTTTGTGCCACGTTATACTCAGATACTGTGCACTGGAGAAATAATGCAATGCGCCACGTTACAATCAGATAATATGCAATGGAAAAATAACGTAGTGCGCAGCGCACCCAGCATACAGTTCGTCAGGCACAAATGAGGGCAGGCGTCATACGACAGTTTGATAGTTCGTTAACAGCAATAATTCAGAGAGTAATACAACAGTGTTACGTGCTCCGTTAACAGTGCCCCCGTTATGGATCAAATGATGACACAAAAAAGTACTGCTTCCCACTCCGGCCCCAGTACTGCCCCATCTTGGCTCAGCAAGGGCCGGGATCCGAGCCAAAGTAATGGCTCGCGTAGCTGACTGAAGCAGGAGGCCGAGAGAGTTTACCTCTGGGCCCGCACTACTCCCCAGATGTTGATCCACATTAGCTGGGGGTACGCGATCCCTCCTCCCCGACGTCAGCGACTTGGGCCTTGATCCAGAAGTCCATCATGGGCTGCGGCGGATTTTGCCCCGCGGCTCAGTTCTTCCGTGGCTGCCAATCCAGGCCACTGCTGATTGACTCCAAGGGCCCCAATGACTTGCCCCTCACTCCAGGGGTCTCATGCCACACCAAGAACCGCCCTCAGCACTGTGGAGACTTTAATTCAATTCGGTGCACACCCTAACCAGGCACTACTCAGCAGCACCTCAGGTTGCGCTTCAACATGAACACTGCGCATCTGAGACTCGCCTCTTCTCTGGTGCTTACGACGATCTGGCGCTCTTCAAAAAAAACGCTCTGCTTGCACCTCAACACACACCCTGCATGTTCTAGCCTCCTCTCTTCTCCCTGTGTACACCATGTCCAGACGCTGTTCACCAACGCTCTGGCTGCACCACGACAAGCAATCTTGGGTGTCCCAGTCTCACCTCTTCTCCCGGTGCACACCATGTCCAGGTGCTCTTCCCTCATATCCTGGCTGCACCACGACACACACTTTTGCATGTTGGAGACTCACTTCTTCTATTGGTGCTCATGATGTCTAGGTGCTCCTCACCAGCGCCCTGGCTGCACCACGACACGCACACTGTGCGTCCGAGTCTCGCATCTTCCTTTGGTGCACACGAGGCCCAGGCGCTCTTCACCAACAGTCGGGCTGCACCACGAAATACACCCTTGCGTGTCCTCTCCTCGCCTCGTCTCCCTGTGCACACCACAACCAGATGCTCCTCACCAACACCTAGGCCGGGACCACAACACGCACTCTGCACTTCTGACACTTAGCTTGCTTCTGCTTGCCCATGATCACAAGGCACAACTTCTGATGGTCTCAAGCGGCAAAAAGCACGTTCACACCGCATTGCTTGGAACTTCTCCAGAAACCTTTATGACGCTGTATTTCCAAACAGGGAGCCAGCTCACCTCAGCCCTTGGTGTTACAAGACACAGCACAAAGCACAGTCTTCTTCAAGCAAGGAGACCCAGCACCTCCAAACACAGTCCTAACAATCTCTTCTTTAGTTAGAACGGCAAACTGCAGACCAGCCCCAGATCACGAAGCAAGGATTGTTCTATCCACAGCAGTCTCTTCAGTTGTTCCTTCTTTAGCAGAGGTTCCTCTTGACCATAGAATGGGTCCTAGCCTTTTAAGTCTCAATCCATCTCTGTTTAATTCCAAAGTTCATGGGCTTCAGCTCTCATAGTTATACCCTTTAATGGTTTTGAAGTTTGTATGTGCTATGGGGTCCCAGACCCCTCCCTAAATCATTTCTGGGTGTCTCCCTCCCAGTGTCACCTCTCTCCCTTTGATACTAGGGGTCTGGATCCTTAATCACTCAGCAGGAGATGGGTCAATTGGTTTATAGCACCAGCCCAGGCCTTTTCACCTCCTGGCCTCCCCCCCCCCATACTCTCCAGAAGCAGGGCAGCATTAATAGCCCTTGCACACACAGTGCACATCACTAGGGACTTTTACTAGTAAAGCAAACATACCAATCATGGCCAACCAATCACATTACATTTTACAAAGGGAACTCCTGTACATTGACACTGATAAGCAGTGGCAAGGTACCCAAAGCATCTAAATTGGCATCTCTAGGTTAGGCAAAATGGTCTAGGGGGAAAGCAAAAAGTTTAGGGAACTTTAACCAAAATGGCCAAGTCTTACAAGGACAATGCCATCTAGAACAACTATTATGTCTCCCATGAGGTACTGATGGGGTGGTCTATTACAATCGGGTTGAGGTTGCCTCTCACAGCATCCCAACCAGCACTACTGAGGATGGATGAAAATATTTCTGACTATGCTTTACAGTTGTCAACAGTCTTAAGGCATCACCATCACCAGGTGAAGGAAGCTTTGCACTATCCGTCCTCAGATCCCACACACCCTTTTAAAGATGGAGACATGGTCATGGTGAAAAAAATAAAAGATTTTTCTCTTAGTTCTAGGTGAACTGGATCCCACATCAAGCTCCTAGTAACACAGATGACAGTGAAGGTGCAGGGATGTCCTGACTTGATGCATGGAACAGGATACAGAGGTACCTGTAACGAATGAGCACCGGCTACCGCTGGAGCAGCATGACAACAGGGGAGACAGACCAGACATTTACTAAGAACCACGTTGAGGGCCATCATCAAGTGTCACAGAGATGGTGACACCAACAGATACTGTTGAGTGAAGCACACAAGGAAGTCAAGAAAAAAGTTGATGGTCTACACCTGAAGAAAAATAGATTGAAGAGAGCTACAGATGGCCAGGTCCGTGAAACCGGCCCTTAACAAGACAAATATATACCAGGAGGAAAAGCAGACAGCGCACTGCAGGCTTTTCATTACTGACACTTATAGAGAGTGCCTGGAACTGAGTGACAGAACAAAACTGTGTCAATATGCAGCGCTTAGTGCAAACAATATTAGTTTCTTAATTTTGTGTGTGCTACCTATATTTCGACCATCAGCTGACCATCCCCTCATTACAGTACATGTGAAAGTAGCCCAAGTTTAAGGTCTTGAAGTTGCTGGATTTGTAGAGAGTTAACCAGACATCTCAGTGACCCCATTGGCTTACATAAAGCACCTCTGTCTATACATAATTACGCACAAGGAAAAGGATGCCTTATATCCAATGTAACTTGGGATTGTGGAGAAGGAAGTATTGTTGTACCATACTGCCAAATATTCAAGCCCAATATCAAGTGTCACCTACGGTGGAAAACAATGCTGAGTAAAATGCATTTCCTGTATGTATAAAGCATCATTATTCAAGATGTGACCCAGCTTCCCGATAATTAAGATATTTAGCAAGTACCAAGTGTCCTAACATGTTGAAACTTGATGATACCACAGGTAATTGAAATATAAGGGGCAGACAGTAAGTGAGTAGGAACTTGACAACTAACGTAACGAGAAACACATTCCCTGGACTTAACAGTACTTAGCAGTACTGGAACATCACTATTGAAGGTGTAACACTGTTAATAACAACTGATAGTATTCTATACGATCCATTAATTGAGGGGAAAAATGATAATGCTAGTGCATCAAATGTGATTTCTAAAATATTACAATACCCCTTATGATATCCTCACTGCTCTTACTGTGGAGAAGTGTGGCTCACTGGTTAGAGGAGGCAGACCTGGAAGCAGAGGTCAGCCCGGGACCAGGGTTCAATTCCTGGCTTGGTGGGGTCTTGAGTCCTAAAAAATGTCCATGGACTCGACAATTCTCGCTCCGGTGCCTACTCGACTCACGGGTTCACACTCTGCGACTCTGGGCAATAGCTTGCTTAATCTCCACAACGGCCCCTCGCGGCGGGATGCCTGGCTTTCACCTTGCGGATACCCTGCCGGGGTTATCTCACAGGGGAATACCAGGACGGGTTCCCTAAGCAAGCGCTTAGAAACCAGTGGTGATTTGCGCTATATAAATTCCTGTACATTTACATTTACTGGCACCGTGGACAAATGTTACTATTATAAATTCTGCATGGATTGAGTACAAAGGGTGTGATCAATTTCAAAACACTTTCCCCAAGGGAGTTAGCCTTCCTCTCATTAAATATCACACATTGGGCACACAGTTACAGAGCGGAATGTATTTCATTTGTGCCACTAAAGTATACAAGGTGCATCCCCATCACTGGGAAGCAATGTGTGCTATTTCTTATATTACACCAAACATTTCAGTAATCCTACATATTGCAGCACATGTGCCATTACATTTGGTGACTTTTAATCATAGGTATAAAAGATATAGACATGTGCCTACTCTAGAGGCTAAGCAAGGTATATTTTGTGAGTTAATGTATATATTAATTCCTGGATATGATGCTTATGATTTAGAATTGGTCTGTGTTAACATATCTGCTGAGCTAGCTATAGCATTCAATGGAACAAGAGATGGACTTCAAGAGTTGAAGGTGGAAATGTATTCAGTGGCTGCCATGACTATTCAACATAGAATTGCACTTAACCTCCTGACATTACAACAAGGAGGAATGTGTGTTTTATTGAATTCCCCTTGCTGTTATTTTATAAATAAAGTGGAAACATAGCAAGGGATGTGGCACAAATTAAGCAAGTAGTTCAAACATTCAGTGGAGCAGGGAAAATTACAGATGATGATGATGATTGGTCTGGCTACGGTCGTGGCTAGCAACAGGATGGTTGAATGGTTTAGTTCTGGCACTATTGGGTAGCTGTATGAAAATAGAGACACTGTTGTGTTGTATTCGGTGTTAATGCTCCATAGGACAGCAATGTGTAGTAAGAGCATCCTTTTAATGTATGCAGTTAAAGGTCTTCCTCATATTGAGCAGGAGCTAACCCACAAATATTTTAGAATGCAACACGACATAGAGGAAGTACACAAAGAAATGTTTGAATTAATGGCAATAGATCTATAGCATATAAATCCATACTTTGAATACATCATAGGTGTGCCTACGTGCCAATATGCATTTCATTTAAACACTGTGTAATGGTGTAATGCTACCCTAAGAGATGTACTTTATTGATACATTGTTACTTCTATGTTTCTACCATATATATGTATTCGGCGGTGTTTGGTGGGATGTTGAAAAACGTATCTATTGTCCATTGCCTGAAACACTGCGAACAGAACCCATTAAACAATGAAGGTTGTGGATAGTACAAAACTAGGGATGTCCAACCATTTGATGGACACCTGCAGAGGTACTGTGTCTAACATCCAGCGGCAGGCGAGGGCTTTAGGGTGCACAGTGGCTTGATTCCCAAACCAACAAAGAAAATGTGAGCCCATGTTCGGCAGCATTGAGCTGTGAGAGGACTGGAAAAATAATATGTCCAAATGACCTTCTTGGTAACAGTGATCGGCATCCAACTGTGCATCATGGCAAAATGTGCTAATTGGGCATCAAGGCCCGCAATCCAACTAATGACATTGGGGATGTCAACGCATTATCACTCGTGCTTGGGGGCTGAAAGGAAATAATGAAAGAACATTGATGTCCACCTATTGGCCACGGATCAAACAATAAGAATGCCAGATGCTTTAAATGAACCTAACATTGGACACCTTGGGCAATGGTTTTATCGCACAGAGGAAGGCATTACTCCAAAACACGTCTGCGGTTCAAGTTCAAGTTCAAGTTCAAGAATTCATATAGCGCACTACTCACCCAGAGGGTCTCAAGGCGCTTGGGGAGGGGGTACATTATTTATCGAATAGCCAGGTTTTAAGTTCTTTTCTGAAGGAGATGTGGTTCTGTGTAAGGCGGAGGTGAGTGGGGAGTGAGTTCCAGGTCTTGGCCACCAAGTAGGAGAAGGATCTACCTCCCATGGTGGATCTTTGGATACGCGAAACTGCGGCGAGGCCTTGATTGGATGATCTTAGTTGGCGGGTGGGTGTGTAGAAGGATAGTCGAGTGTTGAGGCATTCGGGTCCTAGTTTGTAGAGGGCCTTGTGTGCGTGAGTGAGGAGACGGAACGTTATTCTCTTGTTGACGGGAAGCCAGTGGAGGTCTTTCAGGTGGCCGGTGATGTGATCTTGGCGAGGGATGTCCAAAATGAGTCTCGCTGATGCGTTTTGGATGTGTTGGAGTTTTTTCTGTGATTTGGCTGGAATTCCGGCGTAGAGGGTGTTTCCGTAGTCTAGTCAACTCGTAACCAGTGCGTGGGTGACAGTCTTTCTTGTCTCGGCGGGGATCCAGCGGAAGATTTTTTTGAGTATACAAAGTACGTTGAAGCAGGAGGATGAGACGGCGTTGACTTGATTGGTCATCGAGAGTGAAGAGTCTAGGATGAAGCCAAGGTTACGTGCGTGGTCCTTGGGTATGGGTGCTGGGCCTAGATCCGAAGGCCACCATGAGTCGTCCCAGGCAGAGGGGGTTGATCCTAGGATGAGCACTTCCGTTTTGTCTGAGTTAAGTTTAAGGCGGCTGTCTATCATCCATACGGCTACTTCTTTCATGCCTTCGTGAAGATTGGTTTTGGCGGTGTTGGAGTCTTTGGTGAGGGAAAGGATCAGCTGGGTGTCGTCAGCGTAGGAGATGATGTTTAGGTTGTGTTGACGTGCGATGGAAGTGAGTGGACTCATGTAAACGTTGAAGAGGGTGGGACTGAGTGATGATCCTTGTGGTACACCGCAGATGACTTCGGTGGCCTCTGATTTGAAGGGGGGAAGTTGTGGCGTTGTATGAGTGTGCTGTGACAAACAGCGTCGAAGGCGGCGGAGAGGTCGAGGAGAATGAGGGCCACTGTTTCTCCGTTGTCCAGTAGTGTTCGGATGTCGTCTGTTGCTGCGATGAGGGCGGTTTCAGTGCTGTGTTTGGCTCGAAAGCCGGACTGTGAGGGATCGAGGGAGTTGTTGGATTCGAGGAAGGCGGCGAGTTGGCTATTGACGGCTTTCTCAATGACTTTGGCCGGGAATGGGAGGAGGGATATGGGGCGGTAGTTTTTAAGTTCAGAGGGGTCTGCTGTGGGTTTCTTCAGGAGGGCGCTGACTTTGGCATGTTTCCAGCTTTCTGGGAAGGTGGCAGAGATGAAGGAGCAGTTGATGACATCACGGAGATGGGGTGCGATGATGGAGTCTGCTTTGTTGAAGATGTGGTGGGGACATGGGTCGGTTGGCGAGCCAGAGTGGATGGAATTCATGAGGCGGATGGTGTCTTCAGTGGTGATTGGGTTCCAGGCGCTGAGGTTGTTAGAGGGCGGTTTAGGTTCTGAGGGGGGTGGAGAGGATTGTTTGTTGGAACTGTTTTGGAAGCTGTTATGTATGTCGGCAATTTTGTTGTAGAAGAAGGAGGATAACGAATCGCAGAGGTCTTGGGAGGGAGTGATGTTGTTTGAGGCTGCGGTGGGGTTGGTGAATTCTTTGACGATGTTGAATAGTTCCTTGCTGTTATGGTCGTTGTTGTTGAGTCGATTCTTGAGTGCTGATTTCTTGGTGGCTTGGATCAGCTGGTGGTGTTTGCGGGTGGCTGCCTTGAAGGTGGTCATGTTGTCGGTGGTTGGGTTTTTTCTCCATGTTTTCTCGAGATTGCTGCATAGCTTTTTGGACTTTTTAAGGTCATCGTTGAACCAGGGTGCCTTTTTGTTGTCTTGTTTGGTGTGATGGTTTTTCAAGGGTGCTAATTCGTCAGCGCTGTCAGTGATCCATTGTTTGAATTTGATGGCAGCTTGGTTTGGGTCCGATGAGAGGGCGGGTGGGTTTTGGTTGAGCGATGTGAGGAGTTGGTCGGTGGTGATTTTGTTCCATTTTCTTCGGGGGATAGGATGTGGGGGTTGTGGGTCGAGGTGGTTTTGTAGCTGAAGTGAACACAACTGTGGTCCGTCCAATGGAGAGCTGTGGTGCGATCGAAGGAGATGTGTTTGCTGGAGGTGAAGATTGGGTCGAGCGTATGTCCGGCTACATGGGTGGGGGTGTCAACAAGTTGTTTGAGGCCGAGATTGGCCAGGTTGTCAAGAAGGGTGGTGGTGTTGCTGTCGTTTTTCTTGTCCAGGTGGAAGTTGAGGTATCCTAATAGAATGTAGTTCTCGGAGGCGAGGGCATGTGGACTGATGGAGTCAGTGATGTCTTCGCTGAATTGTTTACGGGTTCCTGGAGGCCTGTAGATGAGGGTGCCTCTGAGTGTGGTTCTTGGATCGGTGTGGACCTGGAAGTGGAGGTGTTCGGCGGTTGTAAGGTTATCGTCGGAGCTGGTCGTGATTTTGATGGTGTTCTTATGGACGATGGCGATGCCTCCACCTGTTTGGTTGGTGCGGTCTTTTCGGATAATCTTGTAGTTGTCCGGGATGGCTATGGCGATATCGGGTGTTGATGATGCGTTCATCCATGTTTCAGTTAGGAAGGCGACGTCCGGTGATGTAGTGTCGAGTAGATCCCAGAGTTCGGTGGCGTGTCTGTGGACCGAGCGGGTGTTCAGCAGGATGGACTTCAGGTGGTTAGAGTCGGAGCTGTGTTCGGTGTTAGTGGATTTGGTATGGGTCTTGATGCTGGTAAATTTGCAGGAGTGGCAGGCGAAGGGTCCATGGGTGAGTCCTGGGGCAGCTACGCAGCATAGAGGTGTACGTCCGGGGATAAGGGCTAGGAGGGTGGCGGCGTCATACGTTATGCTGGAGGAGTGCGCTTTGCGGGGCCAGGGGGTCTGGCGCTGGGCGCGGTCCAGGCGCGGACGGGTGTAGACAGGCTTACCTTTGGCGCGCATGGGCGCGACCGCTGCGCGTGAACGCTGCGCGTCAGTTGCTCTGCCATATGTAGATAGTGGAGGGGGGCAGGGCGAGGGAGGGTCAGCTGGGAGGCGGGAGCGGGGTGTAGCTGCGGGCTGGGACGGCACAACAACAACAAGATGGCTCGTAAAAACGAAACCTAACAGGACGAGGTTGGGGTGGGCAGAGGCGCAGGCACAATCAGGCAGACAACAAGAATAAATCAGAGCGACCAGCAAGTTATGTAAACAGCGCAGCGCTAAGGTCTGGCCAAGCTATTGTTCAAATCACGCAAGCGAATTTAAAAGCACAGTAATTTAAAAGCACAAGTGATGCAGAGCACAGGCTACGATACCAAACAGGAAGCTCTGGGAGCGTGAGGGAATGACCGCTGCAGATGGAGGCAGGACAGTCACAGCGCCGAGCCTGGAGATGGGAACCTATACTCTATCGTGGGAGGGAGGGTCAGCAGGGAGGCGGGAGCGGGGTGGAGCTGCGGGCTGGGATGGCACAACAACAACAAGATGGCTCGCAAAAACGAAACCTAACTGGACGAGGTTGGGGTGGGCAGAGGCGCAGGCACAGTCAGGCAGACAATAAGAATAAATCAGAGCGACCAGCAAGTTATGTAAACAGCGCAGCACTAAGGTCTGGCCAAGCTATTGTTCAAATCACGCAAGCGAATTTAAAAGCACAATAATTTAAAAGCACAAGTGATGCAGAGCACAGGCTACGATACCAAACAGGAAGCCCTGGGAGCGTGGGGGAGCGACCGCTGCAGATGGAGGCAGCCATTTCTAATATTTCTAATATCCCATGAGTGCTATGAAAATGTTTGAAGTTATTGTGGAACAAGCAGGTCCTACCCCCTCTTATATGGATGCACCCATCGTGAGTTTGGGGGTCTTTGATGGGGTGTGGAAAAACGCATCTATTGTCGATTGAATGAAACACCTCTCACAGACCTCTGGACCAATGAAGGTCATGGATTATACAATTCTAGGGATGTCCATCCATCCGACGGACACCTGCAGACATCCTGTGTCTAACATCTAGCAGCAGGCGAGGGGTATTGGGTGCACTGTGGTTTATTCCCAAACCAATAAAGAAAAGTGGCAGCCCATGGGGGGCAGCTTTGATCTGCGACAGGACTGGCACAATAATATGGCCAAATCCCTGTGTGGGTGATTGTGATTGGCATCCAATTGTGCATCAAGTGCAGATGTGTTAATTGAGCATCAAGCTGCGTAATCCAACTAATGACTTTGGGAATGTTGATGCCTCATTACTCACACTTGAGGGCTGACAGGAAATAATGAAAGAACATTGCTGTTTTTATGTTGGCCAGATGCTTTAAATGAACCTAACACTGTTCAACTTGGACAATAGTTTTATCACACAGAGGAAAGCATCACACTTTAAACGCGTCTGCAGTTAATAAAGCCATTTTAAATACTCGTGAGTGCTCTGAGTGTCTTTGAAATTGTTGTGGAACAAGTGGGTCCTATCCTCGCTTGTATGTATGCACCCATCATGAGTTCGGCAGTCTTTGGTGGGATGCTGAAAATCATATCTATTCTTGACTGCCTGAAGAGCCGCTGACAGAACCCTTTGACCAATGAAGGTCGTGGATTATACAAATCCATGGATGTCCAGCCATCTGACGGACACCTGCGGAGATACTGTGTCTAACATCAAGCAGCAGGCGAGGGGTGTAGGGTGCACAGTGGCTTGGTTCCCAAGCCAAAAAAAAATGGCAGCTCATGTGGGGCAGCATAGAGTTGTGACAGGACTGGCACAATGATATGGCCAAATCCCCGTGTAGGTGACAGTGATCATCATCCAATTGTGCATCAAGGCAAGATACATTAATTGGGCATCAAGAACTGTAATCCAACTAATGACATCAGGGAATGTTATTTTCTATATGGCTACCCATGGTTGAACTATGGCCCCTTCTTGGGTGGGACTGTGTTACCTTTGGGGTTTTTCTGGTGACTGAGCTTTCTAACACATATGAAGGCCCCACAAGAATGACTCAGGGCAGAATAAGCTTGTTCTAAGATTTACATCCATGAAGGAGCAGATTTACATGAAATCTTCATGATTCTTACATTGTGAGCACAAAATTCATTCCAGTGTCCCTTGCTACTGTACTGTCTTTATTACCTCTGTGTAGTTAGCAAGGTGATTTTTAATTCAGGAAAATATACTTTTTGCCGGAGGAAAAATCCTGGAAAATGCTGTGCTGTTGGAATGACCAAATTGTTCATGTTTGCGAGTTGTGCTTTGCTCATTTTGCACTTGATATATGAGAACCTTTGTAAAACATGGCAATTTTGGACACAGTTGCAGTCTTCAAGCAAAGTTTCACCTATGTAAGTCAGACCCAAATAGTTAACATTAGAAACAGACTACCTGTTCCCATTTAGTCCATTCAAGCTTGTCCTCCCCTTTAACTGCATGATTCTGAAAGAGCAAGCTACAGTCAATAAGAGCCAGCTCCAAGCGGTAAGTATAAATGTTATCTAAAACGTTGTTGCTGTACACCTTCCACACATGACTTTGAATCAGGGATCAGTTTTATTTGTCATGGAGGTTGAATGGGGTGGATGCAGGACTAATTTTTAGGAATCAGGGTTTATCATCATTAGGATTTGACCCAGATCAAGAAAGAAACACAGAAGAGCAAGAAAGAAGCAGGCATATCGCTGGGCCTAATCTGAGGTGGCATGGAGGGCAAAAAAATGATTAATTGAGATACTGACTAGTTACCGGTAGCATTGATTAATTGAAGCATTCCATTGACAACTTGTTTTTCAGTGTCAAATATAAGCAGGTTATATTTTGACAAAAAAGTCACGATTTTCATGAAGCTGATCACAAAGCATAAAAGTCTGGGGGGCATATTACCAAGCAATAGCGATAATTATCGCTATGGCTTGGTTAGAGACAAAAATTTACCGCTGAGCTGCGGCAATTTGTACCGCAAATAAACCTTGGTATTACCAAGGTTTATCGCAAATGCGATAAAAATCGGCCGCAATGCATGAATATCGCTGATAAGTCAGCGATATTCATGCATTACCGAGCTAATGCTCTTAGCCATGTTATCCACCTCCCGTTGGATAACATGGCTAAGAACTGCTCAGGGCAGGTGTTAGCTTTCGGAGATATTCGCGCTTAGCGCGAATATCTCCAAAAGTTGGTAATAGGAGATAGCGATGTTAGCGACTGTTTTCAGTCTCTAACATCTTGGCACTCCCACTTTGCATGTCATTAGTGATAAATATCACTGACATGCAAAGTGGGGCCCAAGATGGTCGCTATATCCTACTAGCTGTCGCTAACTGGTGTTAGCGACAGCTAGGTAATAGGGAGATAATTTTATCTCCGCTTTCTTGGCTTTTAAAGCCAAAAAAGCGTAGATAAACCCTCTTGATAATATGCCCCTACATGTGCACGAAGCTTACAAAGTATTTCCAAAGAACTTAGTGAAAGGTATGTGAGTAAAACGTTACAGCTTGTGCCATCCCTTAATTAGTCGTCTACAAGTTAAATTGATGGTTATTTCAGGATAATTAAGAACTATGCTTAGTCCAGTCTTGGGGTTTCTACAGGTAATTGATTGTGCGGACGTATTTTCCTTTGAGAACCAAACTCTTTTCTGCCTTTTTAACTTTAAAAATCGGACGCTACGTTCAAGTTAGCTTCTTGTAATTTGAATAGACGGTGGACACATCCGTATGTTGTTTATCCGTAAGATTCTAGCAACATGGTTTTCCTCAGGCAATTACAATGCAAAACAAGGGAAAAATAATGAAATTCTCTCGACTGCTGCCTCTTTTAGTACCAAAGCATGTTGGAAAGAGATTTCTAAAATGGGCTCTGCCTTAATTGTCCCTGTTGACCAGAAGCCATATGGTAACCTTCTGTTTGCATTTCCAACAGAGTTTGAAGCTGCAACGATTTTAATTTCCCAAAAATGTTTTTCTTAATTACCACATCATTCTGCAAGACCCTTTTCTGAAACGGTTTCCACCAATTGATTTGCCCATGGCAAAAGTCTTTAATAATTTAGTCACCCAGTCTTTCACAAATGCAGTGATAATGTTATAATGTTATCCAGCCAGTCACCTTATGAAGAATGCTGCTTTGGCAGCATTTACATTTTGCAAAGTATATTCGATTCAGAGGCTATTCGATCATATACTTGTTTCGTACGAAAGCTATAAACAGGTCATGTGAACTTTGTGAAGTTAAGCGCCATCCGTTTGTTTAAGGGAACTGATCTATGTTTCAAGCAAGAAATTAACCATAGGACCCAACCAAGTTAAATATTTTAATGACTTAGGGGCATATTACCAACAACTAGCGATAATTATCGCTATGTTGGCTTTGCGGCAATATTTTTATTGCCGAGCTGCGGCGATTTTTATTGCTTAGGAACCTTGCTATTATCAAGGTTTATCTCCTAAGCAATAAAAATCGGCCGAAATGCATGAATATCACTGAAATGTCAGCGATATTCTTGCATTACCGAGCTAATGCTCTTAGCCATGTTATCCACCTACCATTGGATAACATGGCTAAGAACTGCTCAGGGGCAGGTGTTAGCTTTTGGAGATATTCGCGCTTAGCGCGAATATCTCCAAAAGTTGGTAATAGGAGATAGCGATGTTAGCGACTGTTTCCAGTCGCTAACATCTTGGCACGGCCACTTTACATGTCATTAGTGATAAATTTCACTGACATGCAAAGCGGGGCCCAAGAGGGTCGCTATCTCCTACTAGCTGTCGCTAACTGGAGTTAGCGACAGCTAGGTAATAGGGAGATAATATTATCTCCGCTTTCTTGGCTTTTAAAGCCAAAAAAACGGAGATAATCCCCCTTGATAATATGCCCCTTAGTTTTTTAAGTTTATGAACCATTTGTCTGTATGTCTTTTTATTTTTATTTATACAGTTTTATAAACCGCAAATTAGACCCGGTGATGGTATCAGAGCGCTTTACAAATGTAACATTAAAAGTAAAAAGTGAGAACTTGGCACATAGATATGAGTGGCTAGCAAGAGAGCGTAAATGTCTGTACTCGTAGGTCCAGAGGTATTCAGGAGTAAATTAGCCATGCTCGCTTACAGTTCATCGCAGGTCCTGGTAGGTGAGCTGCGTCTGGTTGGTTCCTAACTTGCACGAGAACTGGGAGCAGGGGAGAGCTTTATTCGCTGTCTCTCTCTCTATTGTGTATGTACAAATGTATGTATGTGCATTTATAAAATGAAAAACTAAATAAAAAGCAATAGAGTGATGGGGGTAAGAAGAGCAGAGTTGGGGAGAAAGGAAAGGCTGGAGGCAGTACAAGGAGGTTAGTTGCTGTTGTCCCTCCTCCAGAGGTGTATACATGGATGGTGGTGCATGCATGTATTGCTAGAAGTTGAGGACCTTCCTTTTCTTCCTGAAGCGTGTTATTAAGTGAACTAGCAGGATCTGGGGGAGGAGCCAGCAGTTGAGGAAGCTCAAGTTTTAGAGAACTTAGAAACGAAGGCTATACATTGTAGGCACACTGAAAGAGAAAGCTTGGCAGATTCACTTCTCTTTCCTGCACATTTTGTTTGCCTCAAGCCTCGTGAGGTAGTTGTATAAATGTTATATAGCCCACTAAATATCTTGAGCTTCCAGACAATTATGGCGAAGGGCTGGAATTTACCATTTGTAGGCGATGCATCAGACTCTTGAGGTGATGAAGTCTGGTAGAGGGAGACCGTGGAGCTTTTTGAGGATGTCTATGATTTAGGAGGAGTCAGATGTGATTCTAGGACAGCAGCAAGCAATGATCTGTGTCTGCCATGCTAAGATAAGCTCTGTTCGCTTACGGCTGTTCTGCAGTCTGCTTCAGAGAGAAGAGCCTTCACTTTGCAGAGCATTCTTAGTAGGTGGGAGGCAGTTAAAGTATTTTGTGACATGCACGCTCTTTCCTGGGCTGCCACAACTGATCTTCTAAGGAATGAAGTGATTGCAGAGACCCATCATTTGAGACTGCATAAGACCCGGCTACCTGGATTGACCCATGCATTGAACCATCTGGCATGCATTTGATAAATGCTATAGTCTACAATCTGCATTGGCTGATCTTAGTGCTCTTGGAGCCCTGGAAAAGAGGCCAAGAATGACGGTAGGCTCTGTGACTACGCTAATGAATCTTTCTTTCATATTATTCTGACCATTTAAGTAGTGCATTTGTGAGACAATCGAAAGTATCTGAAAACCCATCGTAGTAATAAGGGAATTTGGATCAGTAATCCACCTGCTATGATATGTTTCAAAGGTGAGGATATTCAGTGACTGGGGCACGGTTAGATTTACAGATTGGTTGTGGCTTATTGCTATGATTGTGTATATAGTGATTGTTTGGGACTTTCTTGGTTAATTTTATTATAGCTTCTGCACAATAGACCCGACACCCCAAGCTCTAAATGTTTAACTTCATGTGATATTGGGCCTCATTTCAGAAGTTGTATGAATGCTATAATATTTTTGGCAATTATGGAATAAATTTGAACTCAGCTGAGCAGATCATGTATCCCGCAGTGGCGGCGGTCTACAAAGATGCGGGGTAATGTGGCGGAGCTGAGACAGGCACCAACGTTGGGCTTACAAGTTGCTTTTTTGACAACCTTTTCATGGCGGGAACCTCACCATAACAAAGGTTGTCAGAAACGCAAAGAAGAGGCCCAAAACGGGGACCCCTGGTGATTTTGCCCGGTGGGGGGGTAGGGCATGGGGGCACATGTTGTGCCACCTCTGCATGCATTGTAGTGCATTTATTTTGTGCCATGCATGACATGGTGCATTGTAACGGTGAGCGTGCAACAGTATAGGCCCTGCACCACAGCGTGATCGCCTCCAGGCTCACATAGTGAGCCTGAGCATGCCCCCACGGACAGACCAGAAGGATCAAGGCGGTCATGTCATTGGATACCCTCATGCAAATGCAAATTTATTTTATATGCAAGAAAGATATTTGTCCCCATGGTTAAACCTCCTGCCCTACTCTCCCACTAAAATTGGTGGTGATCCATTTCACTTTCTACCCTGGAAAGGATATTTACACTCAACCAAGGATAAAGGAATAATCTGGCCATTTTCTGAATGGAAAGGGAAATGGATGTACCCAGAAACTAAAATTCCACCACATGAGTGTGATATGTGGGTGCACCAATCTCTAAACTGGTGGATTTAATTGGGTTTGCAATTGAAAATCACTTTGCAAATTCCTGGAAAACAAAACAGAAGTCAATTGTGTCCCACACTCAAGTTTAAATCACTTGTTATCATTAGTAATCCATAATAAAAAACATCTATTTTTGTACTTTCTGTTGAAATGTATTTTTTTTATTTAAACGTCATCAAAATATTTTACATTTAATTAAATATATCTAGATTGCATAAATATTTAATTCAAAATTAAGTTACTAGTGCTGTAGCATTTGTCTATTTTGTTCTACATTATGTTCTACAAATATGTATATATATGTATATGTATATGTACATCTTTAACTGTGTGTGTGTGTGTGTGTGTGTGTGTAT
This sequence comes from Lissotriton vulgaris, assembly GCF_964263255.1. Classification (NCBI taxonomy): domain Eukaryota; kingdom Metazoa; phylum Chordata; class Amphibia; order Caudata; family Salamandridae; genus Lissotriton; species Lissotriton vulgaris. Next base: position 382,748,728 of record NC_141697.1, read on the forward strand.
ATATATATATATATATATATATATATATATATATATATACATTTTTCGTCAGGAAGGATTGTTGGTGATATATATATATATATATATATATATATATATATATATATATATATATATATATATATATATCTTTAACTGTGTGTGTGTGTGTATATAGATATTTGTCCTGCACAGCACCAGTAAACCGGGGTTATTGTCAACTCACCCAGCTCTGTGCTTCTTCCACCCAGACACAAAGAACTCTGGGAGATGTAGTTTCAACATCGGCACATCGGGAAGGACAATCACATGGTCAAGAGCCCTGAGTGCCCCCACCAATAGGAGAGATGCAGGACTGTTTTAAACATGGGTGGGGCAACATCCTGGAACAACAACGGCACCCGAGGAAGGCGGTTGGAGCCGAAATGCATCGTGCCTGTAAGCTGTTTTAATTAAAGGACCTCCGAAGACATTTCCCCGTGTGGCCTCTCTTTCTTTCGTTAGTGAAAGAGTTCTCTGCATCTGTTTCACGCTAGCCAGAAGCGTGTTAAGAGGCCCCATTCCGCAAGCTGGCTGGAGCATCACTGGCATCCGCGTGTGCAGCGCTTCTGTTTTCTCCAAGTTATTGGAACTGCTCCAGACACCCTCCTACGGGTAGGAAGAACGAGGGCTGCTGCCAGGCGCAGCTTGTGACTTCACGAGGGGTTCTGTTCACTGTAACTGAAACCTGCAGCCCAGTGACACCTATTTTTTCGAGGAGGAATGGCAGGGGACTCGAGGAGGCGCTTTGAAGTTTCACGGCAACCAGGACTTTTCCCTACAGTCACCCGTGTTTGTCCTGCACAGCACCAGTAAACAGGGGTTATTGTCAACTCACCCAGCTCTGTGCTTCTTCCACCCAGACACAAAGAACTCTGGGAGATGTAGTTTTAACATCGGCACATCGGGAAGGACAATCACATGGTCAAGAGCCCTGAGTGCCCCCACCAATAGGAGAGATGCAGGACTGTTTTAAACATGGGTGGGGCAACATCCTGGAACAACAGCGGCACCCGAGGAAGGCGGTTGGAGCCGAAATGCATCGTGCCTGTAAGCTGTTTTAATTAAAGGACCTCCGAAGACATTTCCCCGTGTGGCCTCTCTTTCTTTCGTTAGTGAAAGAGTTCTCTGCATCTGTTTCACGCTAGCCAGAAGCGTGTTAAGAGGCCCCATTCCGCAAGCTGGCTGGAGCATCACTGGCATCCGCGTGTGCAGCGCTTCTGTTTTCTCCAAGTTATTGGAACTGCTCCAGACACCCTCCTACGGGTAGGAAGAACGAGGGCTGCTGCCAGGCGCAGCTTGTGACTTCACGAGGGGTTCTGTTCACTGTAACTGAAACCTGCAGCCCAGTGACACCTATTTTTTCGAGGAGGAATGGCAGGGGACTCGAGGAGGCGCTTTGAAGTTTCACGGCAACCAGGACTTTTCCCTACAGTCACCCGTGTTTGTCCTGCACAGCACCAGTAAACAGGGGTTATTGTCAACTCACCCAGCTCTGTGCTTCTTCCACCCAGAGAGATGCAGGACTGTTTTAAACATGGGTGGGGCAACATCCTGGAACAACAGCGGCACCCGAGGAAGGCGGTTGGAGCCGAAATGCATCGTGCCTGTAAGCTGTTTTAATTAAAGGACCTCCGAAGACATTTCCCCGTGTGGCCTCTCTTTCTTTCGTTAGTGAAAGAGTTCTCTGCATATATATATATATATATATATATATATATATATATATATATATATATCACCAACAATCCTTCCTGACGAAAAATGTATATATATATATATATATATATATATATATATATATATACACACACACACACACACACAGTTAAAGATGTACATATACATATTTGTAGAACATAATGTAGAACAAAATAGACAAATGCTACAGCACTAGTAACTTAATTTTGAATTAAATATTTATGCAATCTAGATATATTTAATTAAATGTAAAATATTTTGATGAAGTTTAAATAAAAAAAATACATTTCAACAGAAAGTACAAAAATAGATGTTTTTTATTATGGATTACTAATGATAACAAGTGATTTAAACTTGAGTGTGGGACACAATTGACTTCTGTTTTGTTTTCCAGGAATTTGCAAAGTGATTTTCAATTGCAAACCCAATTAAATATATATATATATATATATATATATATATATATATATATATATATATATATATATATATATATATATATATATATATATATATACCCAATATATATATATATATATATATATATATATATATATGCTGCAAAGATACGTGCGCAATCCGTCACGCAATCCAGACCACACCGGCAGTACTTCAAAGTTTATCTTTATTAAAAAGGTAGGCATGAGGCGTTTCGAGTAAAAACCCTTTTTCAAATGCCATATGCTGTGTAACTGTGGGTTTGTTAGGTTTAAATAACGGGACTTTTAAACATTGAAAAAGGACCAAGTCCATTACATCCAGATTTAAAGGGACAGTTTTAGTCTTTTGTGAATATCGCGCTGTTTAATGTCATTTCAAAAGCAAAGGAGAGTACTTTTTCTTACTTTGAGTTCTTTGGTAACCCCCAAGTGGTGAAGCAATGCAGGTTTGTTTTACTTAGTTCTCCGTTTTATTTGCTTTTTCCACTTCTTGGACTTCATGTCCCATAGTGCTTCACAACTGTCCCGTTTGCTTTCCAACTGGTTTCCAATGTAGATGGCAGTAAAACTTCACTTTTACATTGTGTGCTGCGTGCCATCAAGGTTTTACAGGAGTAGTTCCATATCACAGACACGATGCGCTGGCAATAGTTTCACGACCACAGTTGCAGCTTCAATTCCTTCGAGGCATAGCCTGCAGTATGCCGTGCTTCGGGAAATACCTCTGCATACCCTGGCTGCTGCTGAACTCCATTCACCTCGTTTGGGGCGGGCCGCCTAGCTTGGTAGCCCTTCCATCGCAGACTTAGTGTCAGTGCCTTTCGCAGCCGGCGGGCACCCTTTCAACAAGCTACTCGCTTCTGTTACAAAACCTGACAAGGAGAGTGCCACATCCAGCGGGTCGGGGTCTGGTCTCGAGGTGTGTCAGACACCTCCGTTAAATGCTGCAAAGATACGTGCGCAATCCGTCACGCAATCCAGACCACACCGGCAGTACTTCAAAGTTTATCTTTATTATAAAGGTAGGCATGACGCGTTTCGAGTAAAAACCCTTTTTCAAATGCCATATGCTGTGTAACTGTGGGTTCGTTAGGTTTAAATAACGGGACTTTTAAACATTGAAAAAGGACCAAGTCCATTACATCCAGATTTAAAGGGACAGTTTTAGTCTTTTGTGAATATCGCGCTGTTTAATGTCATTTCAAAAGCAAAGGAGAGTACTTTTTCTTACTTTGAGTTCTTTGGTAACCCCCAATATATATATATCGCAAATTACTCCTTCACAGCCGCACCTTCTCGCTGGCAGTCGGATGAAAAGAGCACGGACCACAAGATTCATAAAATACCGTTTAGTTTATTTAATTTCTTCTCACAAACAAACGGCAGCCATTACGCGTTTCGTTCCTCCCAGGGGACTTGATCACATGATGCGAATCAACCATTGGCATCTCATTTTAAATGTTTACGCTTTTTTCTCTGTTTCCCCTTTTTTTTGGATGTGAACCACGTGATAAAATTTTAAAGTGCTAAATGTCTAATATAACAACCATCAACATAGTGCAGAGACAGGGATAGATGCATGTGACCTATGGACCGAAAGTATAACACTGATCTTTGCTTATTGATCAGTGTTAAAATAGTTGCTCAATGTGCGAATATGCCTATAAATAAATAAATACATACATAAATACTTATATAAACAATAGATATGCAAGCATTCAGATTTCTGCCATAATGAAAACATCGGTGAAGGTCAATCAAAATTTGATTATTTAAATGTATAAAACCATATAAATATGAGAACATATAAATAAATACTTAAAATCAAGGAATAATTGGATAAATCCGTTACCATTATTTATACAGTACTGGTGATACAAGTACATTTTTTGTTCATATGAAAATCATCTTGACTAATCATTGCCTAACTGCCCGATCGTTTATTCGTCAGTGGCAGTTACATTGCATATGTACTCCTTATAATGATCGATTTTAGTTCTAGGTCCAGATTTTATTGTCTTCTAGGTCAAAGCTTTGTCTTTTTTACTCACACTAAAAAAATTACTGGTTGCTGAATAACAATATGCATAAATTTTGCTTATTAAATAAGAAAATAGTGATTTAAAAGCAAAGGGGAGATTTTGTAGCATATACAGTAAAACTACTCACTTCGGCTTTACTGGCTGTGTTTGAGAGGACTAGGACATAGTTAAACCTTCCAATTCATTTGATTGAATTTAATTTAGTTTAATTTGACAGGTGAAATAATGCTCATGGACTTAACTCAAGGGGTTTCTTATGTAAAGCTAGAGGCCATTATCTGTGTAGGCTGGCATGAAGTTCCTCAGAGCTATTTAATCCATTACGATGCATGGTATCAAGATTTAAAATGTAGTGCATCTCTAAAAGCCGGAGGGTCTTTTCCCTATCCCCTCCTCTTTTGTTTCTCGGGACCGAATCTAAGAGAAAGTATTTAATATCCTTTGGGTTGTTCTCATGCCGCTCATGGAAGTGGCGTGCCGCTGGATAAGCCTGCTCATTGATTTTAATGGCCCGTATGTGCTGGAGTACCCGCTTGTGTCCTTGAAGGGTTGTACTTCCAATGTATCTTAGTTTGCACGGGCACTCCAGCACATACACCACGTGATCCGTTTTACAGTTTAAGGCCATTTTGATTTCTATGTCTGGTCCACCAAAGGGGTTCGAGTAGCTGGTAGTTGACACCCCATGTTGGCAGGCTTTACATATTTTACATTTGTGAAATCCCAATCTTTGGTTTAGACAAGATACCTTAACTGGAGGACCACAAGGATCATTGTCTACCAAGGTGTCTTTCATTGAAATGTTTCTCCTATATGTTATGGAGGGCCGTTTGGGGACTAACTCGCCAATTACTGGATCCTGTCTGATCAGATCCCAGTTTTTATTAATGATGTTCCGTACTGCTGATTCCTGCCTGTTAATTCCAGGATAAACATGAAATTACCTGGTGTCTCATCCGTAGTAGACTTATTTGGCTTCTGTTTCAGTAGAATTTCCCTTTGTTTAAGATTACTCTTAGTTAGTGCTGCTGCTAGGCATTTGTTGCTTTAGCCTTGTTCTTTAAATCTGTCTAGACAGCCTTTTTGTGCCTCTTCTAAATCTTTGCTACTGCTGTATATACGTTTTAGGCGCAGTAGCTCTCCATAGGGAATACTTTGCACTAGATGATTTGTGTGCAAGCCACCCCATACAGAATAGCATTTCCTGCCGTGGGCTTTATGTGCAAATTGGTTTCAAGTTTGCCATGCTTGATGTACACCTCAACATCCAAAAACACTATATTGGTTTTACTAATGTTTGCAGTAAAACTTAAATGTAATTCATTGGTATTAATTGATTCAATGAACCTTACTGCTTCTTCCTCTGTGCCTTGCCATAACAGAAACAAATCATCAATGATCTCCACCAGCATTTGACATGGTTGGATATGGTTAGAGGGTGATCTTCCATAGGAACCAGCTCCTCCCACCATATATATATATATCTTTCAAACGCTGCAATAAATCGATCAGGAAGGGGGTTTTCTACTACCACCAGTTTAATTCAGTTATTTAAAAAAAAGCATTATAATAATATTTTAATAAAAAGTAATGTTACATTGAAGTATAAAATTAATAAAAATTAGTAAAATATTTTATAACTAAAATATAATGTTTTAGATGTAGATTTTTGTACATTAAATTATATGTATTTTTAAAAATTATTTTAAATAATATAATTTTCCATTATTTCCTTTGGTGTTTTATTTTAAGTCCCTACCACCATTTTATTCTATGCGAGGGTGCTGCGGTACCAGTGGTTTGCTATTTGCAGTGCTATGTGTGGCGCTGGACTTGCTCTAACTCCAAGCTGGAACAATTTACTACTGTTTTGGGTCCCTTTTCGGCTGTAGTAAGATTAGAAGTGCAGTTTGTGAATAGTAATAGGCTTACTCTTTTTCAGGTAGGTGCATGCCCTTCCCTAAACCCCTCCCCAATCCACCCTAAACCCCTTCGCACTCTTCCTTAAACCCCTCCCATTTTGTAGTAAGCATGCCTATTTGTTTCCAGCCTCTACCCCGGCCTCTACCACTTTTACTATTTAGGGGTGGATTACGATCTCGTTAGGAAACTCTTCAGACCAAATCAGTTTCGCAATCATTTCCGAACAAATCGGGCTCTGTGAGTCTGACCGACGGATTACAATACTTCCCAACAGCGTTCGGTCGGATTCCCATTGACTTCAATGGAAGCCTGTGTTCTGAACGAGAACACAGGCTCCCATTGAAAAAAGGGGTTGTTGGGAAAAACCATGCACCCTGTGATGGGCAGACGATGCTTGACACTCTATGCATAGTTTAAAAGGGGGATTCCATGGGTAACCCCACAGGCCCCAACCATAGACCTCAGGGTGAGGGGGGCTCCCAAAGTTATATTCCAACAGCTGTTTCATGTCGGGCAAACTGCATCGGAACAGGTGTCCGAATCGGTCATCGTAATCGATCATTGGGAAACTGTGTCCATAGAGCTGTGCGAATCAGCTCCGAACAACTTGGTCTGTCCGAACGCCATTTGGCACCGATTTGGACAGCCCGAATGGTTTGCTTGCATCGTAATCGGTTGCCTGGAAAGGTGTCCAATTCGGTCGGAAACATAGTTTCCGAATTGGATTAGCCGAATCAGAATCCCTTTCGGAGCCTTTCTGGCTGGAATCATAATCAACCCCTAGTTAGTAAACTTAAATGTGTGAGGATCTATCCATTGAAAAGATAAGCGAGGTGAAGATTTAGACTGGCAAGTTTGTGAATAGCATTTTGCAGTACTAAATACTACTTTAGTGCTACTGAACATACTAAAAAGGCAGTCTGTAAATAGTCAACAGTGTCTAATTCTTTCACATGCTGCTCTCAATGGGTTATCAAAAATGCAGGAGGATGTGGGAATTGTTAGATCTATTCATTACGGAATTTGTGGATTGTTTAAGGATTTATTGTGATGATGGTGTCTCTAAATTAGATATTGCTGGGCATGGGATTGTTTTTTTTAAAAAAAAGAAGCATTGAAGTATGCTAAACCCAAATTGTTACTGATTAGTCACTTGCACTTTGTCTTATTGTCAAGGGAAGGCAGTAGTACAATAAATCAAATCAATTCAATGAATAAAATGAATAGATTTTTAGCAGAAAACTTTGTTATACTCGTTCGTATCTCCTATTGTGCTAAGGGAGGGTGCTGCGATACCAGTGATTCGCTATTTGCAGTACTATGTATGTTGCTGGACTTGCTCCAGCTCTGAGCTGGAACAAATTACTTCTGTTTTGGGTCCCTTTTTGGCTGTAGTGACTTTAAATGTCCAGTTTATGAACAGTAGTAGGCTTACTCTTTTTCAGGTGGGTGCATATCTTTCACTAAACCTCTCCCCAATCCTCCCCAAAAACCCCTTTGTTCTGCTTTAAAAAAAATAGACGACCAATCATCTTTTTACACAAAGGGAGAAATATAAATAAAATATAATTTAATATATGTAATCTTTCTTTAAGTGACCAAGTCAGACAATTTAGCTTGTTACACTCAAAAAGAGATATTACCTCTGTAGACCATAGAGTGCTGTGTATAGAGTATAAAACAGTTACATTTATTTCAAAGAGAATCCTTCTTCCCTTATGTCATTTTCTTGGTTGCTTTTTTATCAAATTTTACAATTTTAGTATTAAAGTGACTGGTGCTTTTCTTACAACATTTTAATGTGATGCTATGCTTTTGTGAAGTGCTAGATACACTTATGGCCCAATTTTGATGTCGAACGGACCTAAGTCCATCCGACATCGATCTAAAAGTGGGACCGACCGACCGACCTCCTATCGGCCGTCCCAAACCAGCAAGTAGGATGCGACCGAACACTGTTCGGTTGCAATCCTATTCTTTACAATGGGAGCATGCATTCTGAATGGAATGCATGCTCTCATAGTAAAGAGCAAAGGTGCCTTTTGTCCCTGCACCAAGGTGCCTGCCACCGGGTGCAGGGATCAACAGGGGGGCACCATAGGTGCCCCATAGTCTGCTATCCGGATGCCTTGCACCCATAGGGACCCAGCTGGGGGCCCCCAAAGTCAGATTCCCACAGCCTTTCTGTGTCAGAAAGGCCGGCACAGAAAGGCTGTAGGAATCTGCCATCGTAATCCCTCGGGCGGAAAGAGCCGCCCTTGGGATTACGGGCCCTTTTTCTGTATAGCAGACAGGCTCTCGTAAACCACTCCAAAATCCTGTTTGGATTGAATTCCGACCGACTCCATCAAAATGTGTTGGTGGGTGTTAGAAATGGGGATCTGTAGTTGGCAGAGGTAGGTACCTTTGTCCAAATAGGGACCCTTGCTTCTAGTCAGGGTAAGGGAGATACACACTTTAGATAACCCCTGCTCACCCCCTTGGTAGCTTGTCTAATACTTATACTCAAAATGTATTTGTTCTCTTTGTGCAAGAGGCTCTGAGCCCAGTTCAAACCAGTTCTGGGGGCACTCTGCAAGTGCACAACATCCTTATCAGTGTGAGCCCTGGCCCCAGACATGCCACAAACAGGCTGAGGCACACATGATGGTTGAACAAGAAAATAGCCACTTTCTAAAAGTGGTATTTTCAAACACACAATTTAAAAACCATCTTTACTGAAAGATGTGTTATTAAATCCTGAGTTCAGGGATACCAAACTCAATGTTTCTATCTTATCCATATGGGAAGATATGCTTGTAAAATGTTATAAAGCATTCCCCATTCTGTCCTATGAGGCAAAAGAGCCTTTCAATACAGAAAAACAAATATGGCAGTATTTCACTATCAGGACATTTTACACACACCAGTACATGTCCTTCCTTTCACACACACTGCACTCTGCCCAGGGGAGTACCTTAGCCCTACCAAAAGGGTGCCCTATATGTAAGAAAAGGGAAGGTGAGGACCTGGCAAGTGGGTACACTTGCCAAGTTGGCGTGGTAGTTAACAACCTATGCACAGGCACCACGGTTGCAGGCCTGAGACATCTTTTCAGGGCTACTCATGTGGGTGGCACTATCAGTGCACCTAGTAGCATTTGATTTACCAGCCCTGGCTCACTCAGGGCACTTTACTAGGGACCTACTGATAACTCAAATATGCCAGTCATGGATAACCAATCACAATAACAAATTACACAGAGAGCATATGCACTTTAGCACTGATCAGCAGTGGTAAAGTGTCCAGAGTCCTATAGCCAACAAACACAGGTCAGTAAACAGATAGGAGGAAGAAGCAAAAGGTGTGCAAAAAGAGCCATTTGCAGGAGTCAGAAGTTAATCCAAACAGGAGATTACAGTGCTGTATGAAGAGCTCCAACAAAAGGTCGGAGCCGTTTCCTATGGCATCGTAATCAGCCCCTTGCTGTGGAATTCGAAAGAGAGTAACCAGTTCATCCTCTACCAATGAATTGCATGTATGCATATTGTTTTCCTATTGAAGATTGAAGTGACAGTGAATGCTAACACTTTAAGAGAGCTTTTAACTATTATATAGTATAAAGCTAGTACATCATAATAGTTTAACCTTCTTTCATGCAGATAGAGACTTGAAGAATCAGCCGTTTAGAAGAATGTATTCTGACACTTGAATATTTTAGCCATGTTTATCTGCATTTTACATCTCAATCTGCAGGATCATTTTGGATAACACTAGTATGAATGTTTCATATATAGTCCTACCACAGTGATTATAATTTGTAGCTGGTGCCAACTCTGGTTGCACAAATGGTTCCATTTTTTTTTTTTACTTTACTCATTTTATTTAACTGTTCACTAAATTATGGTATGCGTTGCTATTTCCAGTGTTGAGTTAACAATGATCTTGTAGCTAACATAGAGATGTACATAATTCACTTTACTCAGAAAGAAAAGGTATCAAAAAGGGGGATAGGTCCAGTACAGCAATCACAAGATTATATGGAAAAGAAGAGATATATCTAACTTTACCTCTATATAAAAATGTCCTCCCAAATGTGTGTAAGTTGGAAATAACATGTGATATGCAACCTCTTGCTGGTGGCTGATGGATTATATCTAAAACAGTTTGGTTTTATGTTACTTGCAAACTTATGTAGACATTTGGGTCCCATAAAAGGCTATTAAACATAAAAGTGCATTCCCCATAATTAGAGTCTCTAAAATGTAATTCTTCAAGTTTTTTTCCAAGATCCAGGGGTAAAGTGATCATGTGATTCACTCTCCTATTTGTTAGCTATATTAGTGAATTAGTCTGATTTTAACTCTTCCATTTTAAAACTTTTATAATAAACTGTAGGACAGGTGAAAGTAAACAGAAGGATATCCATAAAGAGAATAAAAAGGTGGAGTTTACTATAAAATACCCTTACTTAGGTATCCAAATTGACAATAAGGGCTCCTGGCGTCAAGCAATAAAAGCCAGGAAATTGCTTTTTATGAGGACAACAACAGCTTTAGTGAATTTCTCTCAGAAATTAAGTAAGAGGCCTCCAGTAGAGATGTTCCAAATTTATCATGCTAAGTGTGTCAGCACAGCGAGTTATGGGGCTGGAGTATGGGGATATTGTGATGTGAACAAAATCCATAAAGTGGAGAATGCCTTTTTAAGATATTTATTGGCAGTCCCACGAGGCACCTCAACATATTTATGTCATACAGAGTTGGGAATACCCTACATCACAGATTTAATAAAAGTCCAACCGGCCTTATTATGGCATTGTATTTGGTTGCCCCCAAGAATATTATTCAATCAGAATGTATTGAGAGACAGTCTTGCTTTAGAGAATGTTCTAAAGATTGGGTGACTTAATTATATAAAGGAGTGTCTGACTGGCTTGGGTCTATCAAATTATTATAAAGATATTATAAAGATTATAAAGATCCAAGTTTGTTAGCTTCGATCCTAAGAAAAACTTTTTAATAGCAATGTATGACCCACATGAATTAGATAAGATTTGCTGTTGAGGCCAATTATCGAACAGTACAAAATAACTTAATGATGCAATGTAGAATCAGTATTCAACCCTATTTTACGTTTACACTAAGTGGGTACGACAGATTCATGTTAATACGTCTTAGGCTTGATGTATTCCATTGCTTGGTAAGCTTCCCTAAAATGAATGATTGGGCTAAAAAAATCTAATTACCCTTGTTACGAGGTCTCCCCAAAAAACATCAATGCATGTAATCCTGTTCTGTAAATTTTACAAAGAACAAAGGAAAAAATGGATTAAATCAATATTGCAAATTTGGGGCATGAGACAATGTCGTCCAGCTTTCCTTGCATTGCAATTCTTAGACTCTGATTGCTTTATGAGAAACATTGCATAATTCCTGAAAAGTACCATTAGACATAGAAAGCATCTCTGAAGAATGTCTTACTTTGAATTATGTATCTTGGCTATGTATTTTTATTATTTATTAGCTTTTTAAACTTACTTGTTTATTATTTTTTTTTAAACAAACATGTGTTTGTATAATCCACAATAGGGACATCGTGGAATCATTAAGAGTTGTGAATATTTTAGTTAATTGTTTAATATCACTGAGCAATTGTTTTAACTATTGTTGTAAACTGTGCTTTTATTGTTTTTTTTAAATGTTATGTGAAATGTTATGTGAAAAACGAATAAAGCGGAATTGACTTGACTTGACTTGACTTGAGCTCTTCCATTTAAAAACGATAACCTAGAGGCAGTTGTTTTGTATTGTTGATTAAGCTAGACAGAAGCTTGTCTTCATAATAAAAAGAGAGGCTCGATGAGTTGCAGAAAAATGCGATCTTACTTTACTGTATGACCAACAAATTCTCCCTCAATCATCGACTATTTAATTAATTTCTCATTAGGGGTTTCATTTTGTATTTGATGCAAACTTGGATAGTCCAAAGAAACGGTGATCCTCCCACATCTTTATTTTCATTTCCATAAGTAGCATTTGGTCTGTTACCACTAGATCTTGTAATCTGGTTCCATTCTAAAAACTTGAGAAACAGTTTAAAATTCAGCACAAGGGAAGAGGCTTGTGTCTTTAAAATTCAAGGATGAGGGAATGGTTTTGTTATTTTCATGGTATTTCTGATCCTTTATATGTTACTCCCTTTCATTTTAGGAAAATGACTGACATAGGATTATTGTTGGGGTCACAAACTACATATTGACTCTAGGTTTACACCATGGGCAGTAAAGGCAGAGAAATGTTGATTGAGTTATGTAAACCCCCATCCAATTTCGACAGATACAATGTTTGTAATGCTAGCCAGGGAGATTTTTACTGCATATAAATTCTGATAACATGCTCAATATGTTTTACTTACCCATTTAAAACAATAAAATGATCTGCTGTGAAGAGGAAATTTGACAAAAGTAGCACCAAGATTTGGATTAGCTGTGTCTTGATGCTCTTCAGAGCGGTAGTGCAAGGACTTCCAGTGGGTGGTCTTTTGGATGCATGCTGTGCCTGAAAGGATAAAAGAAAGACTATGACACATGTTTTGTGATTTGATGTACTTTATTCAAACTATATTATTGACTATGAATACTGAGAAACATTGCAATGTTTTTATAATGTTAGCGATTCCATTTTAATGTTATTGATCCCAGTGGTGTGATAGTGACTTCTAACATGTAATTGTTATTAGAATGGGATGACCCCCTTGAATAAGGCAATAGGTTGTTCATATATATTTTTATATGGTGACCTCTTGACAATCAATCAATCAATCAATCAAATAATTTGTAGAGCACGCTATTCACCCGTTAGGGTCTCAAGGCGCTCGGAGGGAGGGGAGTCGCTACTGCTCGAACAGCCAGGTCTTGAGTTGTTTCCTGAAGGAGAGATGGTCCTGGGTCAGCCATAGGGGGGTGGGGAGGGAGTTCCATGTCTTGGCCGCCAGGTAGAAGAAGGATCTTCCTCTGGCGGTGGCTTTGCGAATTCGTGGGACGGCAGCGAAAGCGAGGCTGGCGGATCGGAGCTGGTGGGGGGGGGGTGTAGAATGTGAGGTGGCTGTTGAGGTATTTGGGACCCATGTCGTGGAGAGCCTTGTGTGCATGGGTAAGGAGTCTGAACGTGATCCTCTTGCTGACGGGGAGCCAGTGCAGGTCTTTCAGATGGGCAGAGATGTGGCTGTGACGGGGGATGTCCAGGATGAGTCATGCAGAGGCGTTCTGTATGCGCTGGAGTCTTTTCTGGAGTTTGGCTGTGGTTCCAGCGTATAGGGTGCTCCCGTAGTCCAGTCGGCCTGTGACGAGGGCCTGGGTGACCGTCTTCTTGGTGTCGGTGGGGATCCACCGGAAGATCTTATGGAGCATGTGCAGGGTGTTACAACAGGATGACGAGACGGCGTTGACTTGCTTGGTCATTATGAGGGATGAGTCAAGGATGAAGCCCAGGTTGCGTGCATGGTCCGTGGACTTGGGGGCGTTGCCCAGTGCAGAGGGCCACCAGGAGTCGTCCCAGGCAGAGGGGGATGGTCCCAGGATGAGGACTTCCGTCTTGTCTGAGTTCAGTTTCAGACGGCTGAGCTTCATCCATTCCGCGACGTCTTTCATTTCTTCCAGTAGGCTGGCTCTGGTGGTGGCGGGGTCGTTGGTGAGGGAGAGGATCAGCTGGGTGTCGTCAGCATAGGAGATGATGTTAAGGTTGTGTTGGCGTGCGATGGCAGCGAGAGGGCTCATGTAGACGTTGAAGAGGGTAGGGCTGAGCAAGGATCCTTGAGGAACGCCGCAGATGACTTCGGTGGCCGCGGGTCGGAAGGGGGGGAGGCGGACTCTGTGGGTTCTTCCGGCGAGGAACGAGATGATCCATTCCAAGGCCGTTCCTTGGATTCCGGTGTTGATGAGGTGCCGTATCAGGGTGCGGTGGCACACGGTGTCGAAGGCTGCTGAGAGGTCCAGGAGGATGAGGGCAGCTGGTTCCCCGTTGTCAAGCAGGGACCTGATGTCGTCGGTAGCTGCGATGAGGGCGGTCTCAGTGCTGTGGTTTGCTCGGAAGCTGGACTGCGAGGGGTCGAGGGATCCGTTAGTCTCGAGGAAGGTGGAGAGTTGTTTGTTGACGGTCTTCTCGATGACTTTGGCAGGAAAAGCGAGGAGCGAGATGGGGCGGAAGTTCTTGAGGTCCGTGGGGTCTGTGGTGGGTTACTTCAGGAGGGTGCTGAGCTCGGCATGTTTCCAGCTCTCCGGGAAGGTGGCAGATGCGAAGGAGCTGTTAATGATGTCCCGGAGTTGGGGTGCGATGATGGAGTCGGCTTTGTTGAAGATGTGGTGAGGACAGGGGTCGGTTGGGGAGCCGGAGTGGATGGTGTTCATCATGCGGGTGGTGGCTTCGGTGCTGACCGAGGTCCAGGTGCAGAGGGTGGTGGTGGGGGGCGCTGGTTTGGTGGTTTGGTGCGTGGTCTGTTTGCCGATGCTGTTGTGTATGTCGGCGATCTTGCAGTGAAAGAACGAGGCAAGTGAGTCGCAGAGGTCTTGCGAGGGTGTGATGTTGTTGTTGCAGGCGCTGGGGTTGGAGAGCTCTTTAACGATGCTGAAGAGTTCCTTGCTCTTGTGGGTGTTGTTGTCCAGTCGTTCTTTGAATGTTGTCCTTTTGGTGGTGTTTGCGGGTGGCGTTCTTGAGGGCTATCATGTTTTCTGTTGTCTGGTCGCGGCGCCAGGTTTTCTCGAGGGTGCGGCAGGTTTTCTTGGAGTTTTTGAGGTCGTTGGTGAACCACAAGGTTTTCTTGCTGCCGGATCTGCTGGAAGGGTTCTTCAGTGGTGCAAGGTCATTGGCGCAGTTGGTGAGCCACTGTGTGAGGTTGCGGGTTGCTTTGTTGGGGTCCGTGGTGTTGGTGGAAGGGTTCTGGCTGAGGAAGGTGGCGAGCTGGTCGGCGGTTATCTTGCTACAGCTTCTGTGGGGAACCTGTTGCGGGTGGTGGGGGGTCGTGGTTCTCCTGAAGTTGAAGTGGACGCAGCTGTGATCTGTCCAGTGTAGTCCGGTGGAGTGGCTGAAGGAGATGTGCTTGCTGGAGGAGAAGATGGGGTCAAGCGTGTGGCCGACATAGTGGGTGGGGGTGTTCAGCAGTTGCTTGAGTCCGAAGTTGGCGAGGTTGTCCAGTAGGGCTGTGGTATTGCTGTCATTGTTGTTCTCCAGGTGGAAGTTGAGGTCCCCTAGGAGGATGCAGTCTGAGGAGGTGAGGGCATGCGGGCTGATGAAGTCTGCGATGGCCTCGCTGCATTGTGTGCATGGTCCCGGGGGTCTGTAGATGAGAGTGCCTCTGAGGGTGGTCTTGGGGTCGGTGTGTATCTGGAAGTGAAGGTGCTCGGCGGCGGTGAGGGTGTCGTAGGAGTTGGTTGTGAAGCGGATGGTGTTACTGTGGACGATGGCGATGCCTCCTCCGGTTTGGTTGACGCGGTCCCTCCGGGTGATCTTGTAGCCATCCAGGATGGCTATGGCGATGTCGGGGGCTGAGGAGACGTTCATTCAGGTTTCTGTGAGTAAGGCGACGTCTGGTGATGTTGTGTCGAGGAGGTTCCAGAGTTCGAGGACGTGCCTGTGGACGGAGAGGCAGAGCGGGTGTTTAGCAGGATGCACTTGAGGTGATCTTTACTGGCGCTTGGCTTGGCGGGTGTGGTGCAGGTTCAGAGGCAGGTGAATTTGCAGGCTTGGCAGGTGAAGGGTCCGTGGGTGCGTTTCGGGGTGGCTCGGTGGCAGCTGGGGTTCCGGCCGGCGTTGAGTGCGTGGAGGGTGGCGGCGTCGTAAGTCCGTTGGGTGGGCTTGCATCGTCGAGGGCCAGGGGACCTGGTGCTGGGCGTAGAAGGGCTTGCCTTCGGCGCGCCAGCGGTGCGTCCGCTGCGCTTCTGTGCGGCTTCCTCCATAAGAGGACAAGTGGGAGTGAGGAGCAGCTGGGTGGCGGGAGCGGGGCGGCCAATGGGCGAGGGAAGGGAAGGGAATACAGAAGGAAAAACGGGCGGGGGAGCAGCAGCGGGGAGCGTGGGGCGGGGGTCAAGGGGAGCAAGGGGAAGCCAGAAACCACAAGAATACAAAAAATAAAATACCGCGACACAAACACAATTACAGCAGCACAATTACGATCAGTCCCAGCACAACAATACCAGTCCCAGGGGCAGAGGCACACCAGCGGCGGGCTCCAGGCAGCAGGAGGGGGTCACGGAGGCACAGGGGGAGCCGTGCGGCATGTGGGGTGACCAGATGTCAGGTCATAGCCACTGCTGCGCGGCTTCCTCCATAAGAGGACAAGTGGGAAGGAGGAGCAGCTGGGAGGCGGGAGCGGAGTGGCCAATGGGCGAGGGAAGGGAAGGGAATACAGAAGGAAAAACGGGCAGTGGAGCTGCGGCGGGGAGTGTGGGGTGGTGGGGGGGTCAAGGGGCGCAAGGGGCGCAAGGGGAAGCCAGAAACCACAAGAATACAAACAATAAAATACGGCGACACAAACACAATTACAGCAGCACAATTACAATCAGTCCCAGCACAACAATACCAGTCCCAGGGGCAGGGGCACACCAGCGGCGGGCTCCAGGCAGCAGGAGGGGGTCACGGAGGCACAGGGGGAGCCGTGCGGCTTGTGGGGTGACCAGAGGTCAGGTCACCCCAGAGGTCAGGTCACCAGCAGGCCTGGTTCTTTTAAACTGTCATCCCCTTTTAAAAGTGGTGGTGCATCTGATATAAGTGGGGGTATTGTGGTTATCAGGGTCATGACCCACAAATGGTTAAATCTGATTGGAAAATTTAACCAAATGCATTTTCATCTGCCTGATATATATATTTATAAATGAATGCATGGTATTTAGTATTGTGTGTCTAATATATATATATTCTTCTTTTTTTTTCAAAACAAGGTATTGACTGGACAATCGTTTATTGAGAGATGTTTTTGAGTGCCAGTGGATGGAGATTACTGGCTCACATCACCTCCCGTGCGTAGGATTTGGACGGCACTGCATCACTAATCTGAGAGCGCCAAGTGCTACAAACAAATACTTGGTTCCCAGTAAGGAGACAATTGTGGACCTATTGTTTGTGTAGGACTCACATCCTCCCCAACAAATAACCCAAATTCTTACAGTAGTGATCTCAGTTACATGAAAGTGATTGATATCACATTTATTACAATGCTTGTTTTGACTGCCACTAATCCACAATCATATATTATTTCCTCAACCCTTGCACAATTCCAAAAATGATGAGATTCTATGTAACTGACCACTACCGCAAATTTAGTTTTAAAAAGACTATCAGGGGCCAGCCATGACTGCACACTCGTTGACCCAGAGACCATATACACCTATGCTCATGTTGAATACGTCTAAAACTAGAAAATCTCAGGGGAGCAGGATATGGACGTAACAGTCCAGTCCATCTTCCTGTAACTCACATCATTGCACATTTCATGTAAGCTAACTGATAACTGGCAGTTTCCAGTATGTGTACTTTCCCACTATCTCCTACCATGCTCATCCTTCCCATTTCACACTAAGCATGCACCAATGTGAGCTCCCAGGAACAGCAATTCATTGTCAGTTTTCAATAACCAAATAACACAGTTAGTTCTGAAATGGCACACATAATTGACATAGTAGTCACACATCCTTTCCAGATTCTAATTAATAGACAGCGTTGAACAGTCAATAAATAGTAACATTCCGACTCTAGTTTTAGCACTTGTAAACAGGGCACATGCTAATTTTTCTTATAAGGTCAAGTAATTTGTCCAATTTGATAACTTTTTTTCAGGATACAAACTATGCAAAATTCTGTAACTGCTCCAGGGAACTGATTTGAGCAGAAAATGTCTTGCAGGAGACAGGTTTGAGCATCAAATCTTTCCTGAGGGATATATTTTCTTCAAATCCATCTCATTGCCAGTATCATGATTGACTATTGGATATGAGGAATGCCCGTCCATTAAATATTCACTTGCTGTACCCCAAAGTGCACTTCACATTATCTATTTGTAATTTTTACTTAATTTTCTTGTCATTTCGTTTAATTTGTCTGGAAACCAATTATGAGATTTTGCACACCTCCATTGTAAACCAAGTTGATGTCACCACAGCAGCAAGAGCAAATAGCTGAGAGAATCACAAGAGGTGGGCAGACAGAATATCGGGGAAAAAATATTGTGAGACAAAATACTGTGCCAAAAATATTGAAGACAGAAATAATGAGTCTGCACGTTTCTATGGGTAAGCACAGTTTTACTATATATATAACTCCACAGATATATACGTTGATGATATATATTTTCAAGGTATGTAAATGTGGCGTTAAGAATACAAAATCAATACTTACCCATTTGCACCTAGCTTCTCAATATTTTGGTACTCAATGTTTTTCACATGATGTTCTGTCCACACGATATTTTTGTTTCCGATATTCTGTCAGGGATCCCAAAAGAACATCAAGCCAGGGACTATGGAATTGAGCTCTAGATATAAGTATGATGAATTTATTAGGGTTGTACAGTGGATAATGCAGATAATTTTGTAAGCCTGAACTCACTTTGTTTTGAAAACTGATGTTCCATCGTATAGTTTCAGGTGTGCAAAAATAGACAAGCCGACATGGAGATATTCCTCTAGAACGATTGGTGTCAGTTGACCACAAAACCCACGGTAAAAGTGACACTCTGCACTCTTTGAACATAACTAGTAACTCATAAAGGGAAAGAGGACACCTATTGGCCATGTGGACATACCAGGGATTGCCATCTGGGGCCACACTATGTATTAGGGCCCACTTTCCCTGTTTGTGCCTGGTGCACCTTAAAACAGGTGCGACTGGAGCAAACAGGGAAAATGCACTCTATTACATAGAATGCACTGCCCCCAGGGCAGCAATTAACTTGTTTTGCCCCGGGGGCAGTGCGTTCAAGTGAAATACGGAGCAACTTTGAAGCATCTGCTCTATGTTTTCACAGTGCAGGCGACAACCCACCTGCACTTTGAAGGGGGATTAGAGATCCCCTTGCAAGCAGGTGAAGTCAATGACTGCACCCGCCTGCAAGGAGAAGTCTGGGTGTCCATAGGACTCCCTTTACCCCTGCAGAGGGTTGCTCTCAGGGCACAGACGGAAAAGGATTCCCTCATTTATATGGAGTACACACCCATTCAAATGAGGGAGAACCCCCTGCAGGTAGCACTGGCGCTTTATGTCCACCAGCTCTATTGGTGTTACAGAAGGGGCCACACATTTGTCTGCAGCCCCTTCTGTAATACCAAAGTGCCCGGTGGCGTACAAACGCCTGTTGCTCCCGCGGGGCATTCTCTGTAGTACAACCCCTGATGATCTTCGAAACTATTGGCATGCAGAATAATATGTATGATTGACAAGACATGAAAAAGAACTACTAAAACAGATGAATGCTCTCTTCGTTATCAACCTTGCATTAGGGTGTTGCTATCGTAATTAGCCTCAGATACATTTTGACATTGCGGAGATTCGAACGTAAAAGGTCGGTGCTGTTTCCATCAAATGTCTACCTGCAGACTCATATTACTACATGGTGTTAATATATATCAACTGTAACCTCATATGTCCATGAGAAGCCTAATGTTTAAAGGAATAACTTCAAATGTGAAGACATTACATCACATGTCCAGGATCATATGAATATGCCTTCACTTTCCACAAGCGCCCACGCATAGCCTCAACATTGCTAAATGCTTCACTACACAAGTACCACTTCTCAAAGGGTATTGTAATCTATGCAACAACAAGAACAAAAACCTCTCACTAGTATGCACTTTGATCTAGGTAATATATCCTTCATAAATTCAATTAATAACATTGTCCCAAAAACAGATATTATTGAAAAAACATTTTCTTTTTATTTACTCAGTTTTCTTATAACTTAGAACACTGCAATTGCACCATATCATAGTCATGGTACCATTTTTTACACATATTTTATGTACACATATTTATAATATATACAGTACCCCCAGAAGGCAAACAAAACGCACATAAAGGCCCAATCAATTTAAACACACAACCCAATCAGACACACAGTCTTACCAATCACACAGACTCAAAACAATAAATTAGGTAACAAGAAAAAGAATTTCATATAATGAAAAGCTATAATATATATACAATACACCAAGAACAGAGGAACAGCGCCGACGCGCGTTTCGGAAAGGGATTATAGTCCTAGCTTCTTTTGTCAGGGCACATTAAATCATTATTTCAAAATTAGCCAATCCTTTCATTGATTCTATTTTCCACTGTTATTCATCCAACCATTGAGTCACAGGGGGGTAAATCAATGGAGTCAGTATAAATATCCGACAAATTTATCCTAGGGTCTCTGTGAATGCATAGAGACCAATACGGGGTAGGAGAAATATATCCAATCTGTAACTCCGCGGAATGTTAAAGGAGATCCCACATTAATCTCAGGATAAGGACTTCTCGGGTACATAAGTGTTTTGTTGAAAAAGGACGCCAATCACTTATTTAATCATCCTCCCGGATACACCGTCACACAAACACACTTTGGTCCACAGAATGGGGAGTCTCTTTAGGGGGCGTCTCCAAATGATGACACAGACATTAAATAGTAGACTGGAAGTATCTACACCTTCCCGCAGAAAGGGACTCCTCCAAAACCCGCCACACTGTAGTAAATACGGCGGTCAGTCCGTAGCACGTCCGGGTCAAGTCTGCCAGGACAGCGGTCGATATTATAATCTATGCCCAGCGCAGCCTTGTGTATCTTTCACCCTTAACTCTTAGTCCTTTCTCTCCTTAAAGATCCCTGTCCTAATAATAGGATGGCCCATGTAGACCTTCAGGGATAACTTAACAGTATAGGAATGGCACAGCCACATCAGTCATTGGAGAAGGAACACTACTTTGCCTGCAACATTGTGCCTTTTACCTTGACTGGAGGCCTAGGAAGGCATGTGGGGGGGAAGCACTGGCAGGCTCCAGTTGATGCTGCAGTATTGGTCTCTATAAAAGACAGACAACAATGCACGCTTTCTTTTTGTTCTTTCCTTTATCTTGCCACAATATGTCCAAAGGTTTCCACTTACTTGGGGATTAGCAGAAAGAAGGAACCCTGGTCATTTTACATTCCCAGACTCTATGAGTGAATCTGAGACTGTTGAAGGCCTAACGCATGCCAAGGTTAAACAACTACACTGCGTAAACAAAATTCTAATAAACAGTGTTGTTCCCTACCTATACCTTGCACTCTCTCAGCCATGCAGAATGCCAGAGCTCTCAAGCGTGGTTCTATGTGTAATAGTGGAATGAAAACGTTATGCTTTTTTGACCTCTAAACCTCTAGATGACATCTATGACATGCATTTAATGTACGAGCCTAGCAGCAAGGTGAGATTTCAGGAACTTGTGATACAAAGGAACAAAGAAATGTATATCAATGATGCTAATGACCTTGTCCAATGCTTTCCCTCCCTATCATACCAGCCAGTGGCACAATGATGTAACCCATGGCGAAGACTTCATTGACTCCACCATCAGGTCCACCAATAGGCAGTGGTGACACTCTTGAATATATTATTAGGCCTGACCACAATTTAGGCCAAGTTCAAGGGCACCCTCCGCAAACAAATAGTACTGTGTAACCTATGATGGGCGTGCACTGCAGAGATGTACTTAGCATACTAGAAGAAAACTCCCAACACAACAGGAAAACTTGTTTTGTGGCTCTCTGAAGTATGTCCCTACTCTGTGGTACATTTCAAGTACTCACATTCTTTGTTAACAATGCAACCTAGCAAACTGGCCTATTCGAATCAGTGAGTGCCTCTACCTAGAGTGAGCTTACCATGTCATACAAGGATTGCTTGTTAAAAATCTCTGCTTCCATTATGATTATTTCAATATTGGGTGGGCCGTTCTTTGTGGTGGGGTTTAATCCACACTGAATGATTATCCACGTGCCAGCAATGGCTTAAGTGAAATCCTGTAGGTACTGACTATGAGAAGATTAGTAATGTATGAGCCATCAAAAGCAGTAAAAATGCAATTTGATCCACAAATGTAATTTCCAATAGATGAATCTCAAGTAGAGGAATTACCTCTGTTCAGATTTTAAGATGCAGTTCCTCTGGGGGAGAATCTTCTAATAACTATTACATTAACAAGAAAGTACCAGGGACGGAAGGAGTTAGGTGTACTAAATATTTTCGTAGGAAATGGGGCCTTCATTCAGCCCCAGACTAAATGATCTTTCTGCCTTGTAATGTCACATCGTACTTGTGTAAATAAAGTTATTCATATATTTCAGTTATGACTTCATCCTGGACACATCCCGACAATTTTTTCGAATTCATAAAGCAATTTTATGAGTAGTATCTTTACAACTGCAGAGTCTCTGCACTCGTGGCGTAGACTCCACACATAAAAAGATCGGCAGTCGTAAAGATACTACTCTTAAAATTGCTTTGTGAATTGCAAAAAATACACTTACACAAAACTGTAAGTTTACCTTTGTGAATCAGGCCCTGAGAGAAGGCAGAGAAAATAGGAACTTATGGCTACCATTATAAGCAGTGCCTGCCCTAAATGGAATTGACCAGGGCGGCGCCCTGGGCGGAAAGTACATGTGGTGTTTGTTGTGTGGGTAGGGGGTTGTTGAGGTGTGCCTGCAAATGGTGTGAGGAAGATGGGAGCAGGGCAGGGGGTTGATGTGGTGCTAACAAATAAGCAGAGGTACATTAAGGGATGATTACAAACAGCCTGATTCATGTAGGCAATAGCGCTCGCAAAGGGGCCAGATTCTGAGAATCTGCAGCCTTATTCATGTAGGCTAAATCGGCTCGCAAAGGGCCGGATTCTGAGAATCCGGCCCTTTGCGAGTGCGATTTTTGCATTTGGGATTCAGCATCCCAAATGCAAAAATCGGTAATTGCTAAATCGCTAAATTGCGAGGAATTACATTTAAGGAATCTCTATTTGAGATTCCTTAAATGCAATTCATGAAGCATTTGAAAATTGCGAAAATGCAATTTTGGGCCGCTATTTACCGAGAGGTCAGACCTCTCGGTAAATAGCAAAAACTTAGAAAAATGCTTTTAAAAGCATTTTTCTAAGTTGCATGTTGCACACACACATGTCCTTTGGACATGTGTGTGCGCAACACCTGTTTCAATTTGCATTTAAGGGGTGCTACAGGGTGTCCTTTAGACACCCCTGGCACCCTTTAAATCGCTATCTTATTTGCGAGTAGCAAATTGCTAATCGCAAATAAGGAATTCTCCCCATGCATTCCTATGGGCCTTTTGGCCCATAGGAATGCATGGGGAGTTATTCCTTATTTGCGATTAGCAATTAGCTAATCGCAAATAAGGAATCAGTGGGAATCGCAATTAATATTGCGATTCCTACATGATTACCGTTTTGCGAGTCTCAAATAGCGATTCCTTATGATTCGCTATTTGAGCCTCGCAAAACGGCCCGATCATGAATCAGGCTGCTGGCCCTTTGCGAGTGCGATTTTTGCATTTGGTATTCATGATACCAAATGCAAAAATCGCTATTTAAGAAGTCGCAAATATGCGAGGAATAGCATTTAAGGAATCTCTATTAGAGATTCCTCAAATGCTATTCATGACACATCCTGAAATTGCGATTTAGCACTTTTGGGGCCGCTATTTACCGAGAGGTCAGACCTGTCGGTAAATAGCAGAAACTCAGAAAAATGCTTTTAAAAGCATTTTTCTAAGTTGCATGTTGCACACACACATGTCCTTTGGACATGTGTGTGCGCAACACCTGTCCAAATGTGCATTTTAGGGGTGCTACAGGGCGTCCTTTGGACACCCCTGGCACCCTTTCAGTCGCTATCTCATTTGCGAGTAGCAAATTGCTACTCGCAAATAAGGGATACTCCCCATTCATTCCTATGGGCCTCTTGGCCCATAGGAATGAATGGGGAGTATTTGCGAGTAGCAAATTGCTACTCGCAAATAAAGAACATGTAGGAATCGCTATTTTATTAGCAATTCCTACATGAATGCCGTTTTGCGTGTCCTCAATAGCGAGTCGCTATGATTCGCTATTAGGGACACGCAAAACGGATTGTACATGAATCAGGCTGTAAGTGGTGAGGACAAGCTGCAGTGTGCATGACATTAAGTCAGGCAGCTCCCTGCTGTGCAAGAGGCTCGCCGGCCTGTGCCCAGCACTCCTATGGCCAAGGCCGGCCCTGATTATAAGCTCCTTGTAGCCTGAGTGGCAAGCACTTTGTGACTCAATCACCAACCCTTATTGGTGCTGCATGCAACAACGAGCCGTCAGTCACGACCAGGCAGCCCCTGACTTGAAAGGATATTAAATGCAGCCTTCTTAATTGTGCGCTTGTAAAACGTGCAGGGTTGCCTGCTCTTTCCCCTTGCATTGTACTCTCGCCTGTGTTTGCTCTGACACGCTTTGCCTTGAACACAGGTACCGCGGGACCTCCACTGACCCCAGCAATTATATACTGTGGGAGGATTCACCTATTAACCACCCCATAAACCTCAATGAAGAGCAGTGCGCAGTGATTATGAAACGCCGATCCTCGGTGACCCGAAGCTCACACAATGAGGCTGCCAGGAGGTGCTGAAAGCCCTGCGCTGCCTTTAGGTCTCTTGGAAAACGACAGCCAAGAGTTCCAGCTCAGGCGGCCTCCTAATAAGATTTTTTTTTTCATTTTGTTGTAGAACTTCTTTGATGGACAACGTTTGAGGTGCGCTAGGGCGGTTGGGATGGTGACGGCAGTCGCCTTTGCGCAGCATATGGCTTGTAAGAGCTGTCACATGTCCTTTATGCGCTGTTTTTAAGCTAACAAAGCCTTCTCATCTGCCTATGAAGTGACAGCTAAGGCAGGTTCATTACGTATTCAAAAAACAAAATACGGAAAGTAATTGCGCGGTGCTCGTATGCTTTAAATTCTATCCGGGTTGGGAAGCTACGCGCAGGCGAATAAATCATCCACGTCAGCGCGTGGACAGTGACCAATTGGGCATCGGGGATGATAGCAAATAGCACATCGTGTTGTCCCTTACCTTTGAACTGCAGGTGACTGTTCTGAGATGTTAAAGGACTGAGACGCAATTGTGAAATATTCACGGGTTGATGTCTTCGCCTCCCCACGGGATTTTTGAAGAGGCTCCTTTTCCCCGTGTCCCTCGCTCAGAGTTTAAATAATGAGCAGCCGAATAGGCACGAGGCAACATGTCTGCGTGTCTCCTTTGAAACGTTTCCTCATATTACCTTGTTATCTGTGTTGAGGAGCAGCAGGTATTCCAGCGGTTCGGAGTGTACCCAGAGCAAAATGCAAAGTAGATATTGTTCCAAGGGGGCCTGGCTGCTAGTTCAAGTGACAGTACATATTAGATTCTGAAATGCAAGGGATAACAATATATAGTCTGGTATCAACAATAGTTTCGCTTAAATTAAAAACAATGTGATAAAGTTCGTATTTAAGTTTTGTGGGAAAAATAATGCATGCATGAGACCATTTTACACTGGTCTGGTAACCCTTTTTTTAAGTTAAGAAAATCTGATTTTCTCTTTTGTGTCACAAATCTGCATGTGTCCTTTTTTACACATTCCAACACATTTTCGTAGAGTTTTCAAAGCGTCATTGGAAACAGTGATATACTGAATGAGTGGAACTGACTTACATAAAACATATAAAGTAACTAACGTGCTCCCACTACAAACAGAAATTTTTCAATAAATGTGAAGATGGGTGTTCATATTACCCAACTCAGTGTTCATTATTTTATCCATGTCTAAATGAGAAGCCTTGGTGCTAGTACTTCGCCCACTCCCTCGTGATGTGGCGCTCAATCTGCTCAAGTCTCATACTGAATCAGATACGTTTTAAATTAACAGAAAGAAGACTTACAGTTCAGTTTAAAATGTAATATTCCTGTTGCCAGATGCAAACTATTGCAACCTAAGAACAAATATTTCTGTACATACCGAATTCCTTCTTCAAATTTCACACCCAGTATCGGCATTCCTAAGTGGCCCTTTCGTTCATCCCGAGGTATACCAATGACTCCATAACAGCCAGGCCTTTTCTAAAGCAGTCTTTTGAAGCACGCCATCAAAATGTTTCTATATTGAATTTATGTTGCCAGTGCTGCACCGCAATAGACACACAAACGATTGGACGGAATGTGGAACAAATCAAGCATTCACCGCCAGTTAAGAGATCTTTGTTAAATCCATTGTTCTTTTACTAAGCATGCCACCCCAGTTTAGACCCAGCCATATGCAAATCAGTCTTGACCCTGCCCCTCATGGTGAACAGTCCAGCCAGAACTGCCAGGCCAGGTCGTACCTGGACCGGAAACAATCATCCTGGGACTGTTTTCGGGGTATCATACCTCATCAGCCAGGATAGCTTGAATCCAGTGACACAGTGAGCCTGGGACTCATGTCTGGGCATACCCAGCGCACTTAGGGTGAGACAGCAAAAGATACACAAATGATGGACGGAATGTGGAACAAATCAAACATTCACCCCAGTCAAGAGATCTGGGTTAATTCCATTGCTCTTTTGCTCACCATGCCACCCCCTTTTAGACCCAGCCATATGCAAATCGGTCTTGGCCCTGATGCTAGTGGGAACAGTCAAGCACAAACTGACAAGCCAGGTCCTCCCTGGACAGGAAACAACCATCCTGGGACCAGCTTCGGGGTATAAGCCCTCATCAGTCAGCTGAATCCAGTGGCACAGTGAGCCCAGTACCCACGGCTGGGCATACCCGGCACACTTAAGGCAAGAAAGCAAAAGACACACAACTGGAGGACCTGGCATAGACGTTTGGGCTGGACTGTTCCCATAAGTAAAAGGGTCAAGACTGATTTGCTGCATATGGCTGGGTCTAAACTGGGATGGCATGGTGAGCAACATAATGATGGATTTAACCCAGTTCTGTTGACTGGGGGTGAATGTCTGATTTGTTCTGCATTACGTCCATCATTTGTGTGTCTAGCGCTGCACAGCAGGCACCCCTGCCACCAGAAGAACTCCTTTGAGATACGCAGAGTGGGCTTGCAGATCTTGGAGCAGGAAAGAGAACTGACTGTGTGAAGGAACGCACAAGGTGTAGATATAGATGTGGCCTCAGAAGCAAGTACACATCCAAGTTGCCTCTCCCAGCATGTTAACACCCAGAAAAGGAAACAGGCAAACAGGAAGGCAGGAGCAAAACAAGCAATGCCAGTGGATAAAGAGTGAGGCGGCAAAAACATCAACAGCTGAGAACGAGCAGGAGTTCCCCCTCAAAAAGAGTTATTTTATGTAAGTAATTTTTGGATCCAGTTTTGGGCAGACGAGTTTGAACCAAAGTATCGTAAAGGCAGCAATCACTAGCGTGTGGCGGTAAACAGCGTCTAGACGCGGCGTCTAGACAGTGCTCCACATGCTTTAATATTTGAGTCACCCTGATTGAAACTGCATCAAAAAGCATAAACTAATTATTCAAATGGACTTTACTTCTAAAAAGGTGATAAACGCATGTATATGTTTCTATGGCTCATCAGGTTCCAAGTGACTAATGGCCTAGGTTTTTCATAAGTTTTGCCAGCAGTGGTTCTTGCAGGTAAGCGCGGTGTGTCTGGGTGGGGGGATGTCAACAGGTGACGGACTAGGAATTATATATTTATCTAATTTGCCCTACTCTGTTGTCTGTCAACTCCCCCCCCTCTTGCCCCACCCACTGCACTTACCTGCACTGACCGCTGCAGCATCTAGATGCCGTTTACCACCACACGCTTGTGATTTCTGCCTTTACGATACTTTGGTTCGAACTCAGTTTACCTACCGGGATCTTAAATATATGCCCATCTGGTCTTTATCTTTTATGTGAACTGACGACCTCACCTTCGAGGAACCTGACCAATGTTGGGCGTATGGCTCTTGGATTGACCACTGAAATTGACCTTTCCTTCTTTAAATAATATATACATATCTTTGCCCTGACGAAGTCCTTTGGCATATTAGCCGGACGAAACACATGTTGGCAAGATCCTTTTACTACCCTTTGGCTGAGGAAATCTAAATTAAGAACTGTGGGAAGAATTTGATTTGGTTGCCCTGTGGTTGAAAAGAAATAAGAACTGTCTTTACCTAGAAGAAACCATGACAAAAGAACCATAATAAAGAGAAGAAAAGAAATTCAACATTGCTAGAGAGAGTTTGTTAATGATATGTACACTGATTGATGCTAGCTTTGCTCAGGTTGGAAACTTAGTTTGTGTTTTAGGGTAGACTTTGTCTATCTATTTTTACAACTGTTGGCAGTGGTTGTACTCTTACCTTTGAGCATTTGCTTGTCTGAAATATTTAAAGACATAGTACACTGTTTGCACACTTATCCCCTACTGTCAACCTTGTTTGAATCACATTTAACGTGTGTGTGCACATTTAAACACAAGTAACTATAAAATGTCAGTACTTTAGATTAATATTACATGTACATACAGCAAAATCTTTCGATAATCAAGTATAAGTCTTGCTAAGAACTGCATTAAAAAAATATATACATATAACATTAGTGCAAACATTACATAACCTTTTTTCATTTATGTAGATGGTTTCTATTCATTCATCTAAACAGTAAATGTCATTTAATGTATTAAGGCACACAATATCTAAATCAATCTAATTTTTATAGTGAACACATATCTACTTAAGTAAGGATGGTTTATTATTATTTTATTTGATTCAGTTAAAGCATACAGTTTAAGTAAATTCACTAGTCCTACAGTAAATGCATGTTAGTAAAAATGTCAAGTGCAACACTTACTTTAATATTGTTGAACCACACAAGAAACATGTGATAAGTTCATGTTCATGTTATGAACTTTTAATGTGTAAAGGTGTACCCAAAACATTGATGTACTAAACGTGCATAGATGCATATTCATATACAACTACAGCTCTTTGAAACACTTATAATGTGATTATGCATTTAGCAATATTATTAATTGTTTTATCATTAGTTTTCATCAAGTATCTGAATATTTGGAGTAAAGGAAGAGAGTGTTCTGTTTTCATCTCCATGAATTTTTCCAGAAATACCAAATTCAGTTGCATGACGGGTAGCCATTCTCAACCCATTGTTTTATTTATATTTTTGTGTCACTAGTAAAATGTTTCCTTTACTTCCACCGCTCTTTCCCTATTTCACCGGGAGAACTACAACAATTTTTAGGCCAAACATTATAAGTAAACACTTGTTTCATATTTCCCATATATTTTTATGAATTGTTTTATATATTCTAGTGCTCTGCCGAGTTTGTAAAAACACAAATTATGCCCCGGTTTGGGTATGACAATGCTTGTGTTTGGGATGTAACTATAGTAGCCAGTCAATCAACTCAAAAATGTTTAATCCGTTCCTATCTGGAAATGTTAGTTATAATATTACCAGGTTTCATTAATGTACTCATTGAAAGAATTTTTCCATACAGTGCTCCATATGTTTTAATATTTGAGTCACCCTGATTGAAATTACATCAAAAACCATAAACTAATTATTCAAATGGACTTTACTTCTAAAAAGGTGATAAACACATGTATATATTTAAATGGCTCATCAGGTTCCAAGTGACTAATGGCCTAGGTTTTTCATAAGTTTTGCCAGCAGTGGTTCTTGCAGGTGACCGCGGTGGGTCGGGGTGGGGGGATGTCGACAGGTGACAGACTAGGAATTATATACTTATCTAATTTGCCCTTCTCTGTTGCCTGTCAACTCTCCCCCCTCTCACCCCCGCCCACTGCACTTACCTGCACGGACCACTGCTGAGTTTTGCGATCCAAAGAGTGGAGTTAGGAAAAGGGATGTATTCTTTGAGGCTATAGTGCACATACGCGCTTTTATTAGAACCTCCATCCTTCCTGCATTGCTGTATATTAGCATTGGTGCGGCCTTACAGCACTGTTGTTTTCAGAAACCTTCACACCCAGATCCTGAAGATTCAATCACATAACAGAAATTATTTTCTTTATTAGTAGGCTGCTCATTAATGTGGGTGCTGTTATTATTTATACATATATTTGGCTGTTGTGCAGTTTGATTTGCATAGGCAAATATTTTTATAAATTCTGGTATGTGTCATCTGAAGGACTGCATGTGGATTGCCCATTTTACGGGTTGTATACACGTCCACTGCCCACGGGGCCTTGTTGGTGTCCACAATATTCCTTTAATCAGTTGCGCTGTGGAGTGTTGAGTGGAAGCTGGTGTGGTTTAGACTTCACGGTCTAAATATATAAAATTGATATCAGCCTGAATGACTTTAATAGTAAATATATAAGAAAAAATTCACTGTGTGATTTGTTTTCTCTCAGGCAATTGAGACGAGGGCAATGCCCCGTAACTAACATCAACCCAAGTGAGTCGCAATGCCTTATGCCTCACACCGGTGAAAATTAATATAACACTACATTGCCAATAGCTTCATTGAAAGAACCTCAAAATCTGCCAAACGAGACCGGCGAGACTTGTAACATCATTCTGTCACATTAAAGCAATATGCAGGGGTAAATAATTTCTCACCAACTTGGTACAGCCTGTTTGTTGTAAATGTTTGCAAGTACCGTTTGCAGAAATCACATCAGCAGAAAGAAACATCCCCTCCGCTAATGAGCATCTGTTTCTGAGCCAAAAAGGGTTTACTCTAAAAGAAACGTTTTTAAACTGGTATATTTCTGCATTTCAGCAGGGAGATTCGACTCACCTTTTTGTCACTCAAATAACACTGAAATGACAGTGAGCAGAAACATTGCCACTATAGACATTTGTCCTTTAAAAGCTGCACTGCCTAATGACAAC
This sequence comes from Lissotriton vulgaris, assembly GCF_964263255.1. NCBI lineage: Eukaryota > Metazoa > Chordata > Amphibia > Caudata > Salamandridae > Lissotriton > Lissotriton vulgaris. Next base: position 382,779,738 of record NC_141697.1, read on the forward strand.
AATGAAATGTCATTCCAGGCCTCTAGTTAAATCTATCTATCTATCTATCTATCTATCTATCTATCTATCTATCTATCTATCTATCTATCTATCTATCTATCTATCTATCTATCTATCTGTCTGTCTGTCTGTCTGTCTGTCTGTCTGTCTGTCTGTCTATCTGTCCGTCCGTCCGTCCGTCCGTCCGTCCATCCATCTATCTATCTATCTATCTATCTATCTATCTATCTATCTATCTATCTATCTATCTATCTATCTATCTATCTATCTATCTATCTATCTATCTATCTATCTATCTATCCATCCATCCATCCATCCATCCATCCATCTATCTATCTATCTATCTATCTATCTATCTATCTATCTATCTATCTATCTATCTATCTATCTATCCATCTTTATATATATACATACATTTACACACACACACACACACACACACACACATAGTGATAATAGTTGTGCCAGAATAATATATCCTGGCCTGAACACGGGTGCTACTAAACACACATTCGCAAATGTCCCACAACAGGGCAAAGCTCCAATGCATGTTATTACCAAGTACAGCTAAAATGATGTTAAAAATGCTGTTTACTGCTTTACTAGAATGCTAGAATGCTCATTAACCCCTTAAGTGCGGGGAACGTTCAGCGGTCGTCGCGTGCACTACCTCGCTAGTGCTGCGCACGTCCGCTGAACGTTCCATTCCCGTTAGCGCAATCGAACGTCCGCACTGGGGCGGAATTTTCGGCGCGCTAAACGGGTTAATACTCGCAGTGCCTCCTACATCACTGCACGAATTTAAACTTTGTGCGTCCTGATGTCGGTTGATTTCCATTTTAAAGACGAATATACATGCCCCCCCCCCCTCTCTCTTTTTTCTGCCACTTATTTTTTCAATAAAAATCCTTAAATCAAAAAAAAAAAAGAAAAATAATGATTACTATGTTAACCGAATTTACAGATGTGAAGACTTTATTCAACAAACATTATGATTGTTGAGAGAGTGGATAGGCATCTGATCAACGGGGAGTGTATGTGTTTGAGTGTATGCGTTTGCGCTTGTGTGCGCGTGCATGTGTGTGTGTGTGCATGTTTCATGAGATCGGGGAGGTGACTTTATGACAATTGTAAATCTGTAATTACGTACATGGTAAAATGTATATTGTTGGGTGGACCAATAAGTCACAATTTGCAAGTAATAACATTCAACTATTAGAAAATATATTTTCCTATACATTGCAAAGCTTGCAAAGCTTGCGTTGATGAAGGGCTGCACCATTAAAATCTTTCCAATATAAGATCGTGTGTAATGCAGCCCGTCAAAAACAAAGGCAAATGCAGTTACAAAATACATTTATTCAGATAATGTGTTGCTGTGAGCCACCAGCAGAAGAGCCTGTTTTTAAGAATGCACTCCCAAATGGTACCCCTTTTCAGCGATGGAGGATTTTTTTTTTGCATTTCTCTGTAACACTGTTTTGTTTCCCCAGCAATATACCCGCATCTTTCTTCACGGCTGCTGTTGTTCCGGTATGCAAGGGCCCCCTTGTCTAATCCCATATGTAGCATGTTTATTAGATGTAATATTTTATCTCTCGGACTCGGAGCCTGACACTATCATTCCGTTCTTATTTCAATAAAAATGATCTCCCTTCCCCTGGTTCTGACAGCAGCTAATGGTTTTCTTTATCACAAGAGAAAGTTAGAGAGGTGCTTCTCTGAGAGACCAAATGAACTGTATAAATTTGTGCCTTAATTCAATTTGGAGCAGAGACTCCTCTCCTAATAAAGTAACTCCAAAATATTAGATTTAACAAGGAAGGATCTGCATATAAATATACAGGATTCCAGTCAGGGATAATGAAAAAAGCGATGTGAGTGATAGCAAGCAGACAAGGGAAATTTTTCATATTCTCTGTGTAATATTTGCCACTGCTATGATGCTTTCAAGATTCATTCAGATCTCCCCCAAAAACATTGCAGTTATCGCTATAAAGTATGAAATGGCTCAATTTAATGGGCTCAGGCTTCGGCACTCTATCAGTCCTAACAAGATTAAAGTGCACTCTTTTAACCGACTTCAAGTTCTTTATTTGCCGCCTCGCTGTTTACATTAGTGGATCACTCCTGCTGCAAGTGTCCGTGGATATGACTGCGATGTAGTGATAGGCGAATGCGGCAGCTTTCTCCGCCTACTTCTTGACCGCATCAGAAATTGTAGCACCATTTTCTATATTTCTTTTTTTTTTCAGAAAAATATCCCTCAAAGACTTCTGTTAAAATTGGAGTACATGTCTGACTTGTTATGTGTTTTAAACAATACTTTTAGAACTCTGACACCCCAAGATTTTCAGGCATACTAAAATGTGTAACTGTTTCTACTTTTAGAAATGTAGCTGATAGAATTTTATAACCATGATCATCACCAAAATCATCATCATCCTCACCAAAATCATCATCACCTTCATCATCACCCTCATGTCATTGGTATCACGCTCATAGCCTGAAGGCATACAAGGGCAGAGAGCAGGTGAAAATGGGTTTCAACTCACAAGCCAGCAAAGAAATGCTTGAAGGCTTTTCTAAAATGGAGGGAATTTGTGAGGTGCCTCAGATCTGCTGGGATAGAATTCGATAGGGTAGTAACTTTATTCTGAACCCTTTCACCCATGCCTCCATCCATATGACATATATGTTGTTTTGGAAAGAACCTGAAGAAGGAAGTTTTGATAGGGTTCTGATGCTCTCTCAGTCATCCCAGAGTATCTTCAACCTCATCCTGTCTTAGTTGAGGTGCTATAAAAGCTGGGGTAATTCACTCAACTCCCCCAAAGTTCTTTGATCCAGAGATCAAAGTGCACAACACCCAGCCTCAAGCTCATGCCAAAATAAATGTCAGAGTGCAAACATGTATAAACATCAACAAAAAATGAGAATCTGATTTTTATTTATTTATTTTTCAGCCTGCTGGCCTCTTCTTCCTTGTTAGCCTTAGAACTAAAATGTGTTTAATCGCTTCGGGGCATACCCCACAACGTTTTCAAGGCTAAAAAACACAAAAAACAGTCCAGATTGAAATGCTACTTGTCAAATCAACCAACGTTGCACCCACAATCTGGTGACATACGTGTATATAGGGGGAAACAGCATTTGCAATGCTGACAGAACTGTGCAGTGCCATTACAACGTAAGCATTACAATGAACGTGTCATTACCACAAGTTCCATTACAACGCAAGTTGTTACAATGACTTGCTTTTGGGAATGCATTGTTGGATTTTAAATACAACACCTTCTCTACTGTTGCACAGACTGGAGTTGGAATAGTAAAATATACTATTCCAAAGTCCAGAACTTCCCTAAGGCAAGTCATTGTAACAACTTGCGTTGTAATGAAGCGCATGATAAAGACGTGTTCATTGTATTGCCCTCGTTGTAAAGACATGCACTGTAAAAGCATGCATGAATACGTCATCCATCCATATATAAGCATATGTTGCATGTTGACTTAAAGCGTTAAGTAAGTGAAAACCAATGCACAAGGCAAGCGGAAATCATGCAAATAATTGCAATGTCAAAGATCATCATGCATCAAATATTAAGCCATCATGTGTTTAGTATGAATGAACACCTTAATATGTGAATTACCCATCCATGAAACCTCGCAAATTGGGTCCCAAACTCAATTACCACTGCATCATAGCATACAATAACAATTCTAAAAAAAAAATCAAAGCTCCAAAATGTACATATAAATGGTACCTCTCCGGCCAATACAGGATCAGTTCTGTAGTTACTCCTACAAGGAGACCAAATGTTAATCATGAAAAGCAGAATCTATAAACCAAGGGTCCGAATTAATCACCACATCAAATCACTGCCTACTTTGGTCCCAGTTGTACTTCTTTCCCTGATCAAATCAGCAAAACATCTATAAGCATCACCTAAACACGCATTAAAATACCAATTATATACTGTCCAGATACACGGGACACCTGCCCATATTTAAAAAATATGGAGGTTGTGATAATAAGGGACAGTGGTGAGTGACATTTTCGATCAGGTTTATAATTATGAGTGTAAAACATGTATTGGACCTTACATAAAAGTGTATTTTATTACATGTTTAGGTGACGATTATAGACGTTTTGTTTATTTTATCCAGGATAGAAGTACAACCTGGACTAAGGTAAGCAGTGATTTGATGTGGTGATTAATATCGACCATTGTTTTATGGATTCTGCTTCTCATGGTTTACATACGGTCTATTGTAGGAGTAACTCTAGAACTTATACTGCATTGGCCGGACAGGTACCATTTTATGTATATTTTGGAGTTTTGATTTTTTTGAATTGTTATTTCACGTTATGGTACGGAGGTAATTGAGTTTGTGCCATGCTTCACAAGGTTTCATAGATGGGTAATTCATTCATACTAAATACATGATGGCTTAGTAGTGGATGCACGATGATCTTTGACATTGTAATTATTTACATTAATTGCATTATGGCATGCGCATGGTTTCCAACTTACATATCACTACAAGTGAACATGCAGCAGATGCTTATATACACATATGTCAATAGATTGTGGGTGCAACTTTGAATGATATGACACATAGCATTATAATCGGGACTGTTCTCTGTGTTTTCTAAGTCCTGAGGAAGTCACGGGGTTGCCCTGTATCGACGAAACATGAGTTGGTTTGAAAAAGGAGAAGAGGCCAAGAGGCCAATTTTTTTTTTAAATATCAGAATCACCTTTTTTGTTGATGTGTATACATGTTTGTACCCTAACATTTATCTTGGCATCTGCTTGGGGCTGGAATATATGTTGTTTCATAAACACTTGCCACTGAACCTCATCACAGAAGTGTGGCTCAGGGGTTAGAGGCGGCAGACCCATAAGCTGAGATCGGCCATGGACCAGGGTTCAATTCCCCGCCTCGGCGGGTCTTGGGCTACATAATCCCACGGACACGATAATTCTTGCTCCGGTGCCTTCTTGACTCACGGGTTCACACTCTGCGACTCTGGGCAATAGCTTGCTTAATCTCCACAATGGCCCCTCGCGGCGGGATGCCTGGCTTTCACCTTGTGGATACCCTGCCGGGGTTATCTCACAGGGGAATACCAGGACGGGTTCCCTAAGCAAGTGCTTAGATACCGACCTCGGTCAGTGATTTGCGCTATATAAATACATGTACATTTGCATTTACATCTTTTAAGGAGAATGACCAAGACCATAGATCGTTATATGAATCACAGGCAAGCCCTTTTATTCAATTCAGCACTAATCACCGAAAGTCAACACATTTCGGTGAAGTGTGAGAGTATAATCACATCTGCATAGACATATGATGGCCCTATTAGTAGATTTTTTAGAAAGATCTGCAACGTATCTAACTTGGATATTTAGTTGCCACGATAAAGTTAGTTACAGTAGTCAATTTGGACACCCACAATAATGCTTCTGATAATGACATTTATTTGTCCTTTCAAAGGAGTCTCTTTCTTCACAGCAGTTTGATGAGTTAGCTCTTTGTTAGGCACAAGACAGAAAACAAGGAAATCTTTTTATGTCTCAGTTTAGACCAAGATCACCTTCATCCGAACTGGATGATATCAATCCTGCAGGAAAGATCCCAATCTGTTAGACTCTTCCCTTATTCCTCTACAGATGTTAAGGTGAGCTGTGGAGTGCCCCAGGGGTCTTCTCTTTCCCCACATATTCAATATATCTATGCAACCTTTGGTCAGATTCCTAAGATGATAGGAGTGAAAGTCTTCAACTACGCTGATGATATGCAGCTGCTGTTTGCGATCAAGGATAGTGATGAAGCTAGGCAGCACTTTCAAAACACCATGCTATTCATCTGGGGATGGATGAATGATAACCATCTGAAACTTAACTCGGATGAAACTGAGACAGTCCTTACAAAGAATGGAACTGCCTGTTAGAACCCTGTGTGGTGGCCAAGTGAAATGGGTTCCCTTCCCACTCCGAAAAGGGAAGTAAAAATCTTGGGGGTGCTCATTGACGAGAACCTCTCATGAAAACAGCAGGTCAGTGCAGTGACCTCGACCTGTTTCCTGCAACTGCGACGGATAAAAAAGATTAGGAAATTCCTTACAAGCGAGGCCCTGATCCAGCTTATCTTGGCTATGGTTTCATCCAGAATTGATTACGCAAACTCTCTCTATCTGGACCTCCCGAAATCCTTCTTGCAAAAGATTCAGTTAATCAAAAACCAGGCTCTAAGGCTGATAGTTCAGCAGCCCAGAGGGGGCTCATTCATGCAGGTGACAAAGGACCTGCATTGGCTGCCTGTGGTGTAAAGATGCAGATTTATGGCATGTTGCATGGCATTCAATGCATTTTTTAATACAGGAAATTCACTCCTATCACCTGGTTGTTCTCCATCCATGTGGACCTATATCTCTATAATTTTTTACTATGACACACGTCGTATTGAATATCAGGTAAACAACTCTTATAGATATATGTAGATTGGTTATTCAATTTGATAAGACCATACATAGTCACATTAAAAAATATATAGTTTGTTCACCTTTTAGATCACCCATAAGTCGGTGCTCGAACACATGCTCATAAAGTAATTATATCCATTAACAAGCAGTGAAGTCGGTAACTTAACCGGATACCATTCACAAACTATATAAGGAAGTAGCCACGAATAAAACGTAGATATAAAATTATGCAACTCAAAATAGTTGTCGCTATAAAGGTTGCGTTTATTTTGGTACAGGTTTTAATACGGGGAACTCTTTTTCAACCCAGTTGTCTAAACAAACAAAGTAAGCCCTAAAATAGGATTTTCAAACACTTGGGTGACCAATAGCTAGAAGTGGGACGTCTAGCTTCTACCTACTAATACATCGCATCTCTACGTATCCTTCTTCTTTTCTTCTCACTTTCTTTGAATAGTTGGTTCTGGTGAAGGCCTTCAAATTGTTAACAAAGAGTGTCAAATACTGTGTTCTTCTCAGTGTAAATTCAAATAAGGAATGATTTAATACAAAATTATGTAATCCATCATCATGATTGTATCTTAGAATTTTTCTTATCATTTTCAGGTTATTGTGGCATTTCCTGACAAAGGCGTATTTTGCTCCGAAATGCGAGTCGAAGATACATTATTCTGCCACTTTTTGGTTTTTAATTGTGATTCTACTTATGTAAACAATTATTTTTTATTTTAGTTTATTTTTAGTTTTTTCTATAGCACGAACCAGACCCAAGGTAGGGTATCAGAGCACTTTACATAGTGACCAAGACATTGGATAGCACATATAGTAAACACGCGGCATAACAAAAAAAACATATTATATAAAGTAACCACAAAGCATAACATAGTTCAGGGGATAAAAGCAGAAAAGAGAGTAATTCTGAGCGATAAAAGTCAATTCTAGATTGTGCGAGTCTTAGCTTCAAAATATCAGTAGACGGAGAGTATAGTCAAGTTTGAGGTTGTGAGCTTGTGTGGTAATTGTGCAGATTTAAGGGAGGAATTTGCTCATCAAGAATAGTTTTGCTTCCTTTTTGAAGAGAGGTATCGGGATGATTTTTCTGATGGATGGCGGAAGTGAGTTCCAAATTCTTGGCGCCGCTCCTGAAAATGCTCTGTTGGAGGTTTTAGTCTTGGTAAACTGTGAGGGTTTCAGGAGTAGATTGTCTGCACTCCTAGAATGTCTATTTCCTTCAGATAAGGTAGGTTTCTGGGCTAGGTACTGGGGGTGTTGTGGAGTAATGCCTTATATGTGGTGCAAGTCATCTTTAAGTGAATGCGAGGTTTATAAGGTAACCAGTTGAGTGCTTTTAGGTGTGGCGATATGTGGTAAAATTTCCTAGTTCCTGTTATGAGTCTTGCTGCGGCGTTGACACAGGCTTTTAGAGCGGTGGTTGAGTTTTTGGGAAGCTCTGAGAGGGTAGAACATCCGTACTCCAGCCTTGATATGACTAAAGACTGGACTGCAGTTTTGAGGTCCGCATTTTCGATGAATGGCTTCATTTTTCTGAGATAGCTGAGGTGAAAGCGAGCATTTTTAGCCATCAGGTTGATGTGAGCTTGCATGTCAAGGTTCTTATCCAGTGTGATTCTAAGCGATATTGTGGAGTCCACCAATGTTGGTGTACAGTTCAGAGCAGTGATCATTTTGGTCCATTCCTTTATTTCCCGGGAGTTATGGGGGGGGGGAGGGGTGGAGATTAGAAGTAATTCAGCTTTTTGTGAGTTTAGCTTGAGGAAGGTGGTTGCTAACCATTGGACTGTTTTTTCGAGAGCTAGATTCAATGTCTTTGTCTCTTCGATGGAGGTGATCTTAATGTAAAGTTGAGTCTCGTCCGCGTAGATGTGGTAGGAGATGTTTGCCTGCTGCAGTAGATCAATGAGTGGTTCGACGTATAAGTTGAATAGTGTGGGGAATAGGGTGGAACCTTGTGGTACTCCTAGTAGGTTAGGTGAGGAGAGCAAAAGAATCTTGTTGGTCATGAACGATTGTGTTCTGTTTTCCAGAAAGGATTTGAACCATAGAAGGACTGTGCCAGATAAACCCATCCTGTTTTCTAGTCTTCTTAGGAGGTTGTCATGATTGACCGTGTCGAAGGCTGAAGAGAGGTCGAGCAGGACTAATAAGCAAGTTTCATTGCTGTCAAGAGCTAGGAGGACTTTGTCTACTATATGCAGGATGGCTGTTTCAGTGCTATGTCCAGGTCTGAAACCCGACTGGTCGATGTTCAGTAGATTGAAATTTGTGATGTGTTGGTTCAGTTGTTGCTGAACACATTTTTCCAAGACCTTAGCTAGCATGGGAGTGTTGGTTATTGGTCGGAAATTGTTGGGGTCGGAGGTGTTAGCTGTCAGTTTTTTGAGGATAGGAGTGACTTGCCCAGTTTTTAGGCAATCCGGGATGTGACCTTGTGTTAACGAGACATTGATGATTTTGGTCCAGAGGGGGGTGATGTTATGGTAGATGGCAGGTAGGCAATTTGATGGGATGGGGTTATTGAAGTGGTTGTTGAGTTTGGTAGTCGCTAGAATTTTGGTGATGTCATTGAGATCGTAAAGTTTGAAAGTAGACCAGTGAGAGTTATTTTTGGGCAGGGTTAACTCATGTTGTACCGGGTTGATGGCTAGAGTGATCTTTGGGGTGGCTGAGTTGATTGCCGCCGTACTAAGTTCAAGTTGGAGGGAATTCGTTTTTGCTGCAAAGAATGAGGAACATTCTTCACTACTCACTGTGAAGTTGATGTTAAGAGTGAGGATTTGCCAATTTGTTTGATTGTTGTTTCAGAATTTCAAAGAGTTTTTTTGGTCTATTTTTGGCATTCTCTAGTTCTGATTTGAAGAAGTCTTTTTTGATTGTAGAATACTTTTGTTGTATGAGTTTCTGACTTTCCTTAGTAGTTTAAGATGGAGGGGGGAGGGATGTTGCCCCCATTTTCATTCCGTTAATCTGAGTTTACATCTCTCTTCATTCGGGGCTCCCCTGAACCATGGGATTTTATCTTTGTCCGGACTTCTTTTGAGTTTTGTCGGAGCGACTTGGTCGAATATTTTGATCATCGTGGTGTTATAGTGAGCAGTGAGGGCATTAATGTCTGACACGTCATTAGGGGGGGTAAGAGCTTTCTGACAGTGGGAGGCAAAATTGTTCCAGTTGATGTTCTTTGTGTCTCTTATCCATTTTTTCGGCTTGATTTTTTGCGAGAAAGTTTTTGTGTTATTGGAGGGATTTTGGAAGGTGATAATGTAATGGTCTTCCCAGTCACATGGGGTGATTGAGATCGATTCAATTGTATTTTGTTTAGAGATGAGCCAGTAATTATGATCATGATATTTTTAATGTGCGAATAAATGTATTTGTGTTTTTAATCAAATATTGTATTATGTACATAAGGCTTTGAATAACTGACATTAAATCTTTATATGTTTTATAATTTGACTGTTACACTGAGTCCATCTTTACCACATACTGAAAGTAGAATGATATTATCAAGTTACCTAAGAATATATTTTTATTTTTCAATGTGTATTACCCTGTCCTAGGAATTGTACTAGCAATTTGTCAGGGGGTCCTTTTTACTTGCATGAGGCTTACAAGGCATTGCATTTGAGCTGCCCGGGCTTCATGAAAGCTCAAATTGTAAAATATTGTATGACAAGTGAACTGAGATCAAGCAACCTATACTACCTCATCACCACTACTTATAAGAAACTCAGGATTGGAGGACGTAGGTTCTCTTGCGGTTTCACATGCTTGGAACACACTCCCCAGGGAAATTAGGCAGTCCTCTGTCTACACCAAATTTAGGCAACTCCTAAAGACTTGATTGTTTATACAGGCTTACCAGTAGTAAGGACTTATGACTTCTCAGTGCCTAGCGCCAAGAGATCTCCCCGGTGATTGTGCGCTCTATAAATAGCCAAGAACATAACATAACATCTAGCCAGCCTGAATTAGCCTGCTCACCTTAGCAATTCCTTTACTATCATATCCACCATATCACATTTGATTACCACAGAGTGTTATCTGAATAGTTATGAATTTTGAGTGACTTTAATAGACACCAATTCATCATGCAGTGTTTCACATAAATGTTGAATAGTATACATTAGAGATGAGAATTGTGGTATACCAGGTTTCACCTCTTCAGGAGAAGCTATTGCATTACTCATGCAGAAAGGACCAAGAGTGCCCTGAAGAAAGAATGGCAGCCATTTTGCCCAAAACCACTGACATGCCAATCACCTCACTCTTTAAATTAGCATACTGTGGTCAACAGGGTTGAAGGAGGACGACAGGTAGAGCAACATGACAAAAGAATGCCCGTCCTTCATTCAAAATATCCAGGATGGGTGATTGTCCAATCGGTAGTGCTGAGTCAATGACTGATTGAAATTTTCCAAGGCACTCAAGAGTCAACAAATGATTGTAATTGTATTAACACTGTATTTTCCAGAATTTTTAGAATGAAGGATCTGGTTGTAATTGGTTGATAAATTAAGTGGAATGCATCGACATTTTGCAGAGGAAGAGGTGCTTAAGTATTTCATACTTTAACACACTTTCCAGCACTCATCATGCTCTGTAGGTACATATTTAGTAATATAACTAGCAGTTAAATCAGTCTGATGTATCATTTTATGCACAAGGAGTGAGTGAAGTACTCAATGGGGAGTTTATGTTTTTTACTTCAGAAATTGAGAGCCATTGTGGAATGTCCTTTTGTTTTTTTCATAAGTCCAATGAGAGACACCCAAAGTATGATGATGGAACACCTCTTTCACCTAAACAACTTTCCATGGGGACTAAGTCTGCTCCACAAAATAATTCCCTGGTAGACCGCTTGACTTGTGTAAATGCAACGTCACTGTTCACTTGCACAAGGGTACCCCAGACCCACATTCACTAGATAACAGAGCGGGCCTTTGGGAATGGATTAGCAAATAAGCTGTAACATTTTAAAGTTCGATACACATGCAGCAGAATATGGTATGAAATGGGGGGCAGGAGTGAATGGGAGGCTTGCATTGGTGTCTTGCAAGGACAGTTCATGCCAGATTTGCACACTCATTTGCAGCATGAGCAAATTTCATAAGTAAAAAAGGTAAAGCTACGTTTAGACGGATATTTAAGAGAATGGCACAAAACAAGATCACGTCCACAAATGAAAATATGACATTTTCAAAATAATGTGTCTAAGTGTCCATTAGTTTTAAATGCATTTCAGTGGCATTATCAGAGGACTCTTACTAGTTGCCAGTAAGAGTCCTCAGTGCTTCTTTCCTTCCCTCTGAGGGGGATAAATCACAAGCAACCATCAGTCACTCTAGCCTGTGGTTGGTGCAAGTTCAGGGCAGTTGGAGCCAGGAGGTAGTGCACCAGTGATGTTCATACAAGTTGAGTGGTTTTTGACAGCAGAGATCATGCCTGATGGAGTCAGAGGCCAAGCAGACAAAGCTCCCTTTGGGGAATGACATTCTAACCAGACAAAAAATAAAAATGTCTCAGACAGCCAGTGGTGCTGGAACAAACATTAGAGTTGGGATGCTGTCATCAATGTTACATTACTGAAGTCAAAGGGACTGTGAAGAATCCAAGCATTTTTCAAAGAACAAGTACAGCATGTGAGCCATGCCCATTGAGAAGGAGAGTGGTAAAATGAGTGTTATGTATCCAGTGGTGAATTTTGGAGTACACTGTTGCAAATATATTACTAAAGCATGGTGTGGTAGCGCTCTGTCATTTGCAAGCAGCATATTTTAAACTGAAATTGGCAAAACATTTTGATCTGACAAGCAGTTTTACTGATAAAAATCTATAGTTCACTTCTCAAAATCATCTAACTTGTCAGTCAGTGAAAGAAAACAGAAATATCCATATTTAAAATGTAAGCAGGCAGTTAGCTGGAAGGCATAGGCTGGAATTTGAACCAAAACTAAAGGTATTGCTATTGCTCATTTACTTTTTGAACTCCAGCATGGTTATTTGTGGGGATGCTGCAGTACCCAGCTCCCCTACTACCAGCGCCTATGTGCGCGGCTTGCTATTAACTCAGGAATTCCTGCACTGCGACTGACAAACAGAGTCAATTCTTCAACATCTCTTTGTTTCATCACAGAGGCCTCCTGCTCACAAAAGCGTGGGTGCGCAGCAGCTACATAATGTTTCTGGAGGAGTTACCAACCCCCAAGGCCAGTGAACAACCCGAAACCTATGCAAACGATGAGTTTTCAAAAGCCAAACCAGTGCCACCTCACTTTCCCAACACTAACAGTATATGTTTCCATCTACCTCGCTGGTTATGAGCATATGGTAGGGTGACCAGGCATCTCGGATTTGTCGAGCCAGTCCTGGTATTTCACCAATTGTCCTGGTGGATTTCAACAAATATGGCTCATGTCCCGGTTTTTAGAGCGCTTGACTGAAAACAGTGGGAGGCACCTTTTAGGTTTTCTAAAGCTGTGCTGGTTAGCAGCTGCTATAAGTAGGCAATTTAATTAACAGGTAAGATGCTGGTATTAGAAATTACAGTTTATTTATTTTCTTAGTGCCTCTTTTGTGTTTCTTTGTTGATGAGAAGTGCATTCTGCGTTGCTCCGTTTGTTGATATCCATCTGGTATTTGACAAACAGGTGAATGCCTTTACTTAAAGCTCTTTTCTTAATCTAAATTTTTTTAGAAATATCTTACCTTTTATTCCTTTGGAGCTGAAGAAACTAGTGGGAACAGCCCTCACTTTATCTAAAACAGACTATTGCAATGGCCAATTTATTAATATACAGAAACGACTTCTTAGCAAGCTACAAATTTGGCAGAACTCGGCAGCTCGCCTATTGCTGGGAATACCTAGACAAAGCTCAGCAGTTAATTCTCTTGAGGAACTTCATTGGCTGACAGTTGTTAAGAGGATAGACTTTAAGGTGTTGAGTATCACCTTTAAGGCCCTACATAGAGATGGCCCAGACTATTTTAAAAATAATTTGACCAGATACATAACGCTAGGCCACTTGGATCATCCTCAGCAGTTAACCTCAAAGTGCCCAAGTTTAGAAGAATGTGCTGGGGGTACAAGTTTCATGTATGGCACAGCCAAACAATAGAAAGCCCTATTTATCAAATTAAAGAACAGTTCTCCCTTGTTAGCTTTAGAAAGAATCTTAAGACCTGGCTTTTTAACTCATAGCTTCATAATTAGCTGTCATAAAACCATCTATCGGTTGAGCTACCAGTAACAAGGCGCCCCCAGGCATTTGACTGCTTGATAAAACATATTTTAATTTCATGTAATATTGTAGTCATTCTTCTATTTTGGCAAAATGTCCCGGTTTTTGGTTCTCACGATCTGATCACCCCATCATATTATCAAAATAGGATTTAAACGAACACGTCACCCAAAACTGTTGACGACCTTTACAAGTCTGTCATTAATAATCAATTTGTGCAACAACATCATAAATACCATTGAATGGCAAACCTAGCAACATAGCAGTTAATATTTTAGTTCTTATAGATGGTTAAAATCTACACAGTCTGTCAATTTACTAGTAAGTGTGCTTGGTTGTCTGTAAATGTAAACATTTTTTGTTGCTTAAGAACAACGCAATGTGTAGATAGTTATTGTGGGGCCGATTATGATCGCGGATAATCCGCATCCTCCGGGCCGGCGGAAGCCACCGTCGGCCCGGAGAATGCGGATTAACCGCTGCGGACTGGAAAAAGACTCCCCGTGAGATAAGGATGGCTGGGGGATATTTTTTCCGTACGAAGCTTTTCCGCCGCAGTCGCCTTCCGACCACGGCGGAAAAGCTCTAACATGGCTGGCGGTGTCTATCAGACACCGCCAGGCATATTAGGATGGCGGCGGTTCTATGCCTTTCCACGGCGGCATTTCCGCCGTGGAAAGGCATATGGTCTTTCCTTTGGGGGCCCGTTGCGGGCCCCCAGGGGTGAAGGGGGGGTGGGGGTGCACATGGGGGGTACCTATGGTACCCCCCTGCCTTTGCGTGCACGAAGCGGCAGGCACCACGCGGGGCCTGCCGCTTCGTGCATGCAAAGGTAAACATGCACTTTTTAACCTTGCGGCAGGTGCTGCTTGAAGCAGCATCAGCCGCAATGTTAAATGTAGGGGAGGTGACCGCAGGGTGGCAGTCACATCCTCATTTGCATGGAGGGACCGCCGCTGCCCATGCGGACGGTCCCTCTTCCTCAGGGGTGGCGGACAGACGCAGGTCCGTCTGCCATCCTAATGACCCCCTTAATTCGGAGAATAAAATCAGCCTATGACAACCTCAATCTGTATTAACGAAGTCACGTTTGCAGATCCTGCATGATGTATCATACAAATATAGCAGCAACATTGATGCATCAATTGCCCCCATCTCACAGGGCTCCCACAACAATTACAATGCAACTGTTTGCTAATCCTGCAGTGTGCTCTCGTGAAAGCGGGCCTCAAGTTAATAAGAATTGGTTTTTCATCCTAAGTCTTTACTTTTCTTACATTCCCCTCATTAAGGTCCTGACAAAACTGTGTGCTACCTGTGTAGTATCTTTCCAAATGTGTTTTTTTTTCAAGAGAGAAAGCCAATCCCCTTGATGACGTCTTCAAAACAAGAGACCTCTATTGTAAGACATGTTTACATTTTATTTGAAGAGACAGGCGAATGACACTGCATTTTCTCTCCAGAGCTCAGCAGAGTGATAATAGGGGACCTAATCATGTTTGCTGTCTGTGACTGCATCCAAAATGGAGACCTGCAGTTCACCAGTGGCTGCCTTGAGGCAATGTTCGAAAGTTGGATTGTGCCAGAACTGACGCTATTCAATATTGAATCCATGTTTATATTTGCTTTTGAATGATGCCCCGGGTGCTGATGGGTGCAATTTTCTCTTGCAATCATTACTGCTTTGAAAACACAAATAATTGTTTTTCTCAATTCTTGTACCTCTGTTGCATGTGCGTTGCCTATATAATTGCCAATTGTGCATTTGATTGAATGTGGATCTAGGACTGGGATAGCGACATAAAAAACTAGAACGTCCGACCATGAGGTACCACTGCCCCCGTCTATCTTTGAGGGGTCACTGCAATGAGTGCAGTGCAAATGTCATCTACATAGTGGCTATTTACTTTTTCACAGATTGTGATTCAAGATGTATAGGGCCTGATTCACAAAGGTAAACTTATACCTTTATGTAAGTTTACAGTTTTTAGGGGTATTCACAATGTTTGACTCAATAGTGACTGCATAGACTCCACAGTTGGGACAGATACCTCAGCACACAGAAAGATAGAAGGCTGTAATTTTATGTTCGGATTTCTTCTCCTTGACTGTGAAGTTTCCACAGTCATAAACTTACAAATAACTTGTAGTTTGTGAATACCAAAAACAATCGTAAACGTACTCAAAAATTAAGTTTACCTTTGTGAATTAGACCCATGGGCTTCAATCGACTTTTGTTTGGAATTGAAATAGCCTTTTTCCATTCAGTGTGGGGTGATCTAAAAGGACATAACTATTAAGATTACAGCCCATAGAGGTCTTAGGTTTAATCTAATATCAACATGGTATGATAATTTGACCAGCCGCCGCCCGTGCAGGTAAGAGCGGTGAGCCGGTAAAGCCGGGTGGAGGGGAGATTTCGGCGGACGGAAACGAGGGTAAATTAAATATATAATTCAATTTCCAATCACCATCTTCCGTTGCAATCCTCCTCCAACCAGCCCCACCACTGCACTGTTCTTACCTGCACAGGCCACGGTTAAATTTGACCCCAATGGCTGCTTTTAGGTCTCAACTACAGTAACAATTTACCTGTTTTCAAAAAATCTAAACTATACTGTACATGGTGAAGCTACTTAGTTCACTTGCCAGTCCTCACATCCCTTTGGCTGGGTCAAAACAAATGTCAAATTCATGTATCAGAAGGCATTAAAGTGTGTGTGGTTACAAACGCAAATAATGCTGAGTGGTTTCTTGGAAGACCGAGCTGGATTGTGCGGGCGGGAACAGAGAGTGGACAAACAGCGCGTCAGATGGACTCAATTCTTCTCTTGCATAGTAAATCACACCTGATTCAGATAATCAAATAACCAACCTCTGTGGGTCAAGGTGATCCTGTTCCTAAAACGAGTCAGGTTTCAGATGACACATCTAAGCCTCTGACAGTGTAGTACTTGGGAAAACAACAGTGCTTGTGAACTAGCAATGCACACCCCTTAAGTAATTTTCATTGTTATGCATTGGGCAGTTGTCAAAGTTCCAGACCTTATAGGTTGATCCCATGTCATTTGTATTGTAATTTCATCCGGAGACTTCAGCTGGTACTACGTATACGTAGTTGAAGTTTGATGTGCCTTGGAATGTGCCATTGATGTGCAAGTTATAAACACTTTCTCGATGACTCCTTGGGCCTCATTTATGAGAAATGACGCATCGCTGCGTGAAAGCAGCGATGTGTCACTTCTCAGTTCGCACTCCTTGCGACATATTTGATGTGTCTTATTTATAATATGGCGCATCATGTCGCAAGGAGTTATAGATACGTCAGTATTTCTGACGTATCTGTAAGCGCAAAAGTGACGCATTGCTGGAGTGTGTCACAAAAGTGACGCAACTCCAGCAATGTGTCCTTTCACATGGGGCAAGCCCCATGTGAAAGGGCCTGCGTCAGTCTTACGCCTGCCATGAGGTAGGCGTAGGATATTGACGCCTTTGCGTCCTAGAAGTGGCGCAGTGAAATCTCATAGATTTCACTGTGTCACTTCCAGGACCCTTTCTTGCGTCAATATGCCCCCCTTGCATACATTATACCTGGCGCAGGTATAATGTGGCGCAGGGGTTTACAAAGTGACGCATCTACCTAGATGCATCACTTTGTAAATATGGTGCAACAAGGTGCATTTTTTACGCCACTGGTGCGTCACAAAAAGTGACGCACAGCCTCATAAATGAGGCCCCCAATGTTTAATTAAAAGTAGTTTCTCATTACGACAGGCTGATGCTGTGAAGCGGAAAATTTGAAAAGTTGGTGTAGCACTATCATTACTACCAATACTAGTAGCATTTATAAAGTGACTAGAGAGCCATACGTACATATTACATTTTACAAGTCGGCATGGCTGACTTAGCCTTCACCATGCTCAGTTTGATACGAGAGTCCTTTAGTTGGGTATTAAGGCAGTAGTATATACTTTATTAGTTAGGCACGAAGACAAATACTTTGTGCTGTTTGCTACACATCACCGGCATTGTAATCACTTTATTGTGTACTATCGGTTATTCTGAGGGGGGAAACTTGGTTTAGCCAGTAAAGTCAATTACTGCGACTGTCTGTCATTACACGAACTCCTGGCAGACAGCAGCTGGCGCAGATCCTTTCCTCCGACAGAAAATGCAAACCATTTCAAACTAATAAAAACATTCAGAGGACTTCCAAACAGCAGAACATGCAGGTGATTCTCAATAATTCCCACTCAACAGTGCACACATAAACATTAACACAAAGTGAAGACCCTAACAAAATTAGATTATATTTGAATGAAACATGCAATAAAACCGAACCATGCAATATTAAGATTATTGTTTATTTCTTACTTCAAAAGATGTTATTTTTAACACATTCTTTACAATTCATGCTAGGTTTTTCGAGGTCATTCACACATTCCCTCCCTGGTGATGGTTTGCTTTCTTGGTATTTTATTCGTCGATACCATAGATCTACTTAGCTCGGCACTGCAGACTGAGCACACAGCTACATGAGGGTGTGACACAAAAACACCCAAATAAATAAACTGCAGAGCAAGAGCGATGAATCACAAAAAGTGTCTCTAAAAGTTGAAGTCTACCTTTTGGGGGCGCTCTTGGGTTCATGTTCTGCATTACTATTTGTTCAACTACACCGCAGTTTCTCTTTTCTTGTATTTGTTTGTTTAAGTATGTATTTATGTAGGGATGCTCTTATTTATTTAGGTGTTCTGTAAAATGCCGCTTGTCACCTGGGGCAGTTTCAGAATGCTGATACACCTCACGGTTGCGGTCATGATAGAACAACATCTCCTATTGGTTAGGTTAGATAGTCGTTCCGTATGCAATGCGCCAAGAGGGTCTCGTTTATAGTTCCCATCATCTTACCTTTACATACAGCATTTGTAGGTCTGCGTTGTTGTTTTTATTTTTATTACCACTAACATTTTTCCATGAGGCGCTTCATACCACTACCTTACCATTTCTACACTAGGTAAATATTATACATTATCTTTAACCAGTGGAATTGTAAATCTATTTACCAGCCTCAGAAAGATTGACCTTGCTGGGATTCATACGCGTTACCTTCTCGTTCTAGTATAAATGGACAGCGAGCGTTTAACTCACTGAACCATTCTGCCAAGTTCTATGGCGGCTGATGACGGCAAAAAGTGGTAGGGAATAATTCCATTCATGGGATTTCACCGTGCAGGCGAACACACTGAGCAAGCTTGATGATAATCATAGGGAGGTTTGTGGAGGTTCTCCTCTGAGATTTCTTTTTTTAAATTAAGGGGAAAGTATGTATTTTCCAGCCAGAATGATGTAAGAAATTAATCAAAACGCTTACTTTTAATAAGTATTTCGAAGAGATTCCTGGTTGACAAAGTTACTTTAATAATCCCAAAATGTGCATGCACCAGGCAAGAGAGCTTGTAAGATCAACAGTCGTTCAACTGGTAAATGTCATTTTTTTTTAGAAGAATAGGGGTCTTACTGTGAACTGATGCTCATCAAACATCCACTTGAAAACCAGTTTGACGTTTTTGCACACCAGTGAAGGAAATTATCACTGCTGGCTTATGGTATCTGTATATGCAACATTATATGACGATCAGTGAATTAGTCATCTTGGAGCACCTCATGTCCTTCCTAGTCACGATGCAAGGTATGAAGGCAGCCATTTTGCCTTCTCTTGTTTATAAACTGAGAATTAAATATGTCAGACGCCTAGCACATTCTTTTTGATCTTTGAGTGCGTATATGTCTGTGCCTGTTTTTTTTCCTCTGTGTCTGTGCATCCCTCTCTCAGTTACTATGTGAATCTGTGCACATTTGTGTGAATCCATTCATGTCAAAATGTTTGTGTCCTTGCGTAGGCTTGTGTATATCTGTCTGTGGATGTCTGTAACTGCATGTTTGCCCCTTTCGTGACTGTGCATGTTTTCATTGCAGAGGAATAGCAGAGCTCTGCAATAACTCTGTCATCTCGCATAAATTCTGAACTGAAGAACAAACATATTTGTTATTCACCACTAGCATCAATGTTAGTTATGGACCCAAGGTGAGAAGACAGCCAGCATCAGAAAGATTGTGGGTATTCCTAACCCAATACATGTTTTTTAGAGTACATGCTCACCCTTGGGTAGGCTGGAGCAAAATAACATATTCATTGTTACCAAACCCAATTGCTATTTTTCTTATTGACCTTTGGAGGATAAAAAAAACAGATTGGACCTGCTAGGATTCAGCCCAACAAGTGTGGATTGAAACACATTAGTCCACTGAGCGTTCAGAACCAGCTAACAGCTAACAGGTAAGAGGCCTTGACTGACCAAATTCCCTTCATTCATTCAATATTAGCATTCATGGCTGACTTGCACACCCAACCAAACACTCTCATTCATACTTTCGCAATCATTGTCTCAAATTACATTCACCTACTCACTCACAATTGCATATTTATTTATGAGGCAACTTTAGTGATAGTTGCATGTTTTATTTCAGTCACTTCATGGCGCAAAAACTCACTACTGCCCACTCACTTTGACTTTCTCACTTTTATCCACCCAGCTACTCGCACTCACCTATCCTCTTACTCTCATTTGCCCACCTACTCACACTCACCCACCTGCATTCAACAGTTCACTCGCCTTCACCCACTTGCCTTCGTTCACCTTACCCACTCGCATGCATCCACCCACATTACATTTTCCTCTGCCACTCAACCAACTCATTTACACATCCACTCAGTGAATCCTCAAGATCACTCACAAACCCATTAACACACATACGCAAACAATCTAACCCCCTGAGGAAACCGTCAGTTCAGTTTAACTAATACAAAGCCTATACGTTTTATTAGCTTTGTTAATACTTGTTGTATTTCACCTGCAGATTGCTTGCTGTATTTCACCTGCAGATTATACATAGTAAATGTTCGATGGGACAAGTAGGGGAAATAAATCATGCATCATTAGTCATGAAAACAAAGGAGTTAGCACTGAGCCCAGTGTTATTGAAGAAGAGACCTACCAACACCTAAAAGGACTGAGAGAGGACGCAAGAGTGGAAAAGAGAACTGATTGTTCCTTTTTTTCCCTATATATACGCTCTCAGCTGTCCCAACTTACTTGTGTTTATTTGTTCAGGCAGTGCGGGGCTCTGGTCGTGGTACCTGAGCCTCAGGCTTGCCCAGAGCTTGAGGTCTCGGAAGGTCACATGTCTCAGTGACTGGGACTGGATCATCAGCTCTTTAGTTATCAGCAGAAACTGGACCTTTCCCATGCTTCCTAGAGGTGGATTCGAAGCTGTGCCATGCTACATGCACTTAATAAAATGTAAATGCAACCTGACATGACAGGATGGTGAGTGATCATTATCTGTTCTTTCTTGTTGCATTCCTCCCCTCCTCATCGCCGGGTGGGGTGTGGTCAGTGGAACTTGCTGATCCCAACGCATTCCATCCTGTGATGGGAAAGGGAATGATGGGGTAACAGGTGCACAGACAAAATATCGACTCAAAAATATCGAATGGACAAAATATCGAGTTAAAAATATCGATAATAATAAAATATCGATAACAAAAATATCGTTGGTCAAAATATCGATTAAAATAATGTTAAAAAAATATCGAGTACAAAAATATTGACAAAATATATATAAATAGTCAAAGTAAAAAATTTCAATAATATGTAGAAAAAAGGTTATTTTTTTTTTTTTTTTATTAATAGTAATCTAAATTGTAGTTAATGTTTAGGAGCGGGATGTTGGGTTAATAGGGGATAAGGGTGGGGAGTAATTTAATGATAATTAATTAATTAATATATGTTTGTAAATATTTTTAATTATTAATTAATTGGTAATTAATATTAATTAGTTAATTAATTAATATAATTTTGTACATATTTTAATTAGTAATTAATTGGTAATTAAATAATATTAATTAGTTAATTACATTAATTAGAGTAATTTATTTATATATATAATTTTTAGTTATTGTTAATTAATTAATTGGTAAAAAATAATATTAATTATTAAATTAAATTAATTACAGCTAATGTGCTAATATATTTACTTTATTGTTATTGTTAATTAATAATTAATTGGTAATTAAATAATATTAATTAATTTTGGGTAAAGGAGTATTTTTAGGGTTCAGGGTCAGTTTTCAGTTTTTGGGTAAAGGGGTATTTTTAGGGTTCAGGGTCAGTTTGCAGTTTTTGGGTAAAGGGGTATTTTTAGGGTTCAGGGTCAGTTTTCAGTTTTTGGGTAAAGGGGTATTTTTAGGGTTCAGGCTCAGTTTTGGGTTTTTGGGTAAAGGGGTATTTTTAGGGTTCAGGGTCAGTTTTGGGTTTTTGGGTAAAGGGGTATTTTTGGGGTTCAGGGTCAGTTTTCCCTACTGTTGCACCCACTGGAGTGGGAATAGTAATTTTAACACCTACGCTATCCAACGCTTTCTCTACGCTTGCACTCTTTGGAGTGGGAATAGTATTTTTTAAACTTCTGGTATCGTACGGTAATATAATAGTATATTATTTAATTATAGTATGTTACTATATATATATGTTTTAACAAATAAGATTGTAAACATTTTTTTTATTATTTTCATTTATTATTTAATTATTATAAGTTAATGTAAGTATTTTTAAGTATATTTTATTAATTAAATTTTAATATTATTTTAATTTAACACTGTTTTTAATAAAGTCGATATTTTTTACATCTATATTATTGTAAACGATATTTTGTACTCAATATTTTTGTACTTACCTGTTTGTAGATACAAACTCGATATTTCGACTGTCGATATTTTGTCCACGATATTTTTGCAAGTCGATATTTTGTCCCTCGATATTATTTCAGTGATCTGGGGTAACAGCAGCTGGGTGACATGCTGTCTCGTACTGCATGGGCTACAAAGTTAAAAGCCTACTGTTGTTTTACATTAGCACCCTTATTGGAGGAGAGCCCATGGAAAGAACGTTACCTGCTCTCCATGGAAATGGAAGGGCTTTGAAAAGGTAAGACCCAAAATTCATGGCAAAAAGGAACAAATTAATATGCCAGATTGCCTGAACGTCAATCAAAAGGAGAGTCAGGCAGTAAGCCATCAACAAACAGTGCAATTCCTAAATTGCAATTATTTCAATTCTTAACTAAGAAGACCAGAAATAGGGAGGGGCCTACCCTGAAGTCCTTCAGCAGCACATGCCCCTAGCCTAGTTGCACTTAATACAACAGGCTCTAACACTGTTCCCCCATTATTCCACCAAGGGCTGCTTTTTGATGGTTTTTCCAGTTATTTTGTCCACCTGTAGGATTAATAATCTTCTGGAAGAATAAAGGGCCAGATCTACGAATATTTAATTTGCAAGAAGTGGTTGAAAATTGCGCACTTTTTGTGTGTGAATGTAATAGAATTTTAGAACCAACCTATGTACTAAAAATCTAGTTCACAAAATACAATTTTGCAAACTGAACGGTGCACTAATAGGCCTGCTTGCAAAATTTTCATTAGGAGTGGTTCAAAATAATTTCGCTACCAATCATAGTGAGTTGCAGCCCTCATTACTATTTGCAAAGTTGGTAACCGTTTGCGGTAAACTCCAATTGGTGGCTCTCTCAGGGATGGTGGCGAGAAGACGACCCTGTCTGTAGTTTTCACCTCTTCACAGACCTAGTTCTTCCCTAGCACAGTCATGCTGCAAGGGTGGCATTGCTTCCAAAGTATCAACATAACTTCTTTCTCGAGTTCTCCTGTCAACATGTTTTCTTCCACCCACCAACGAAATGTGAAACTGACTCAGATGTGTAGGCCAGGATCTATTTCTTTATCGTTGCTCTCTCTCTTTTTATATTTAATAAACGGTGTGGTATGCAGGCCACAATGCTGAGTGGCCATGAATGATCTCTCAGTTTTAGTGTTGGTTTTTAATTGCAGCTCTCATAATCTTTAATTGATTCTCTGATAAACGTAATGTTACGACATTTGTATTTCTTTTTGATGTTTTTGTTTTACTATACTTATGTTCCACTTCAGTGGTCTATCTTTTGCCGAAGCTTAAATTATTTTTATGATGTTTTGCTGTTTCACCCATTTCTTTTCCTTTACTTTTAGTGTAATTTCTTTCAGTCCATTGGCCTCACAAAAATATTGTCCAAGAATTAGCAGTATGACTTACATTTTTATAATCTTTTTTTTCTCCTGAATTTATAAACACTCTAAAGTAAGTATTCTCAATAGACCGACATCTGAATAATGTAAGAGTGAGTTGTCCTTTTCAAAAATTCAAAGTGATGACTCATCAGAGGCTGCGTAACTCACTGAATAGTCTTGCTGACCACCCTACGGCCTTATTTCCTTTCACTAGACCACGTCCTGCTTTTTTGAGTTTTTCTATATAGTAAAGATTTGTTCTTATGTACGCAATACTAAAGTCTTGCATTTTTACCATCATTGAACAGTAACGGAGAAACCTTTTGTGTCAATGTTTCCTTGTTTTCTTTTTTTGCGTTCTGTGTATGAACCTAAATGAAATACTTTAAAAGCAAAGAAACACATCACAGGTCTCATACGGTTTGGACAAAATTGTATCACATTCTTCCAGAACCGCTTCCCTGGTGAAAAGCAGAAAGGAGCTTTACTGGATCAGAAAGTTCCTTTCTTCCTCTTTTCCAATCCATGTATACTGTATGCTCCATGTAAATATATATTTTTCTACAATAAGAAAGTAAATATATCATTCACAACTATGTGAGGGAAAACCAGTGTTAGATAAAAGCTTAAATGAACCCGTTTGTGTCAATAAAACCAAAGAGGGTCAACCAATTTTTCAAGCAGTCAGTAGTTTTATGCTCCCCCTTAATTGACAAACACACACATTCACCGTATTCTGCTTTTAGGAACAAGCATGACAACCCCTGAGCATCGGGACAACAAATCAGAGTCCACAAAATATATTCTGAGAAAACATCAGGTAATTCAAAAAAGAAATGATGCGATCCCCCTTATACTTGGTAATGTTTGAAACACGTTAAACATTGAGGATTTACAGTATTGTTTTTTTTATCATGTTGTGACTCTCCTCTTTAATACATGTGTTACATACATCTCCCTATGATTAACATTTATGTAGGCATTTAAATAACAGAAGTAACAGAAC
This sequence comes from Lissotriton vulgaris, assembly GCF_964263255.1. Lineage (NCBI taxonomy): Eukaryota > Metazoa > Chordata > Amphibia > Caudata > Salamandridae > Lissotriton > Lissotriton vulgaris. The sequence goes on from NC_141697.1 coordinate 382,804,679, forward strand.
TGGAAAACATTTAAGGAATGCATTTACATTCACATTTGTATCAACTCCTATCGTCTTTTTGACTGACTCAGATTAACTTGGAATTAAAATCTCAAGTCTGGGGTAAAATCCATTTTTATTTTCTCTCCAACCTGTGCTAAAATAACAGCCTTCTCTCCTTCTCCTCCCCTGCCACAGATATTGTTCATTATAGGGCAGAAATCTCTATATGTGCATATTTTGCTTATTAGCTGGCTCGGTGCTTTATCATGCTCCAAATTCATATTTGTTGAGCAAGAAGGGCAGCAACAATGAGAAATCAATCTTTTTTGCTTGGCCAGATAAACATAAGACACACTGATAGAGAGGCAGAGACAGCAGGGATTGAAAGGAGAGAAGCGAAGAGCTCCAAACACCCTCCCGGTGGTGATGGATAGCTGAAGTGAGCGTGTCAGGATGGTATTATGCAAATCACCAAGGCAGCCGAGCGGCACGCCGATGATTACAGAGGAAGTGAACAATGTTGTGGTCCCCAGACGGCCCCGTGCCTTGTTATTTTTCTTCCCTCCAACTACCCTTGGGGTGGATTCTTCCTGACCCTGGTCCTTGGGAAAAAAATATCCAAGAAATAAGTTACAGGCAGGAAAAAAGACACACTTCGGCGACATCTGCGACATATTTTCCCAAACCAACGCTTACCTGTGTCTTTTTGATGAAAATTGCTTTGTGCTTAGATCGTGTGTATCACTGATACACTTGACTCATCCAATGGGGATTGCCATACCGTGGGCTGTAATGTAACATACACAAAAATCCCTATAGGAGTTTGAAGCATAGCACGTGATATTTCATCGTATAACATTTAGAGGAAATTCAATACATATCATTTGCCAGTAATACGACTTTGTGTACCTTATTGTGATATTCGAAGCACAAGGATATTAACACTTTATGGCACCAGTTATCCTTTTGAGATACAAAATCGACGCACAAGTCGCAAAGAGCATATTTACAAGAAAGCACTTCCTGGTTCAGTCCAACGACGCCTGACAGATGTATGACAAACATCACGTGACGTTCATTTCACTAAGCCTCCATTTCAACCCGTTCGACCTGAGAAATTATTTCGACAAAAATAGCATAAAAGTGAAGTGTGACAAATCTGCCTGCAACGGTTAAGGGGGGTAAAGACTAAAAAGGTTTTTTGTTGGAAATTGCCATGTTTTGCATTTCATTCTCCTAGATTTTTTCCTTCTTTGCTGACCTCATTTTCGTCCCAGGACGCTGCACACAGCACTCTTGCTAACCAGTGGTAAAGTTCTTGTGCTATCCCATTTAAACATGGTGAGATTGCCATATACCTTGTGGCATATTTCATTTACTGATAATTTGTATATTGGTAGTACTTGTATTTATAGCTTGTAAATTAAATACCCCTAGTTTGCTGCAGCACCCACAAAAGTAGCATTGTAGAACATATTTCCAGACCTGGTAGTTCAGCCTGGGTGGGCAGTTTTAAAACCTGGAAAAACAAACCTTTTCCAGGGCTAAGCCTTCCTTCCTAATACTTATAAGCCACCCATAACATAGGCCCTAATTGCCCACAGGGCAGAGTACATGATACTTAAAAAACACAACATGTGTAATTTAGGGTTGACATGTCCTGGGAGAGAAACATCAACAAAGTAGTTTTTTCCCTGTGGCAAGGTTAACACTGATTTACACTATTACCTTTAATTAGTGCTAAATTCAGTTTGGGAGTAGCTGGGAAAATGGGTCAAGGACTCGTTTTAATAATATTAGACCTGAAATTCTTGGGTGGTAGTTACTAACCCTGGGTAAAGCACTACGCCACGCTCACGTAGTTTGCGAAGATTGTGCTACTTCACACTACGCGAATTGCACATAGCACAGTGCAAACACCAGTAGTGTAGAGTAGCATAGTGCAGCGGTAATTTTTTGCTTGCTCGCGGTCCTCAACGTCAAGTTGGCGACTGCGAGCAAGGAAAATGACATCCCGGCGAGACTTTTTCCTCAGTTGCGATCAGCAACATCAAGTTGCTCATCGCGAGCATGGAAAATAAACCTCCCGGTGTGATTCTCAACACGGGGAGGTCAGGTTTCTCATTGCGAGTGGTCGCGTATGCTCGCGATGAGAAACTACCAGTCCACGTTCAGAAAGCTGTCGCTCGAGTAGAAATCTTTTAGGGCGGCAGAAAACTTCTGCTTGCACTGTGCAAGATGCAATTTGCACTGATTGCACAGTGCAGACAAGCATCCGGTACTGTGCAATCAGTGCGAACAGCATTTTGCACAGTGCACTACGCAGTACACGTAGCTCGCGTAGTGCGAAGTGCACTTCGCGTAGCTACGCGTAGCTACGCGTAGCGCTACTTCACGAACTATGCCCAGGGTTAGTAGTTACCCAGACTTTGGGCATTCATTCCTTCAGCTTTGCTGAATTCATTGTTATGGCTTTCACTCCAAGGATATGTAAAACATAAATTATAAATGTCCTACTTTTTAAATACCATGTACCCTACCCTCTGTGTACTGTACCACTGCTAAGGGGCACCAAAGTGCTTGTGCTCGCTCCCTAATGCATGATAAAATTGGCCGCCGCCTGTATGTGCTTGTATTTCCATAGTAAATGGTACTACATGTATCTAGGAACTGTAAATTAAATGCTACCACTGGGTCTGCAACACATTGTTTCACCCACTAAAGTAGCACTTTAAAGTTTATCTCAGGCCTGCCAATGAAGCCTGTAGGGACGATTTTAATTGCCATTTTGACCTGGCAAAATAAACCCTTTGCCAGGCCTAAACTTTCCATTTTAATGCATGTAATTCACTCTCAAGGTAGGCACGAAAGGCTCGTAGGCCAGGTTGCCTTGTATTTAAGAAGTAGGACATATGTATTTAAGTTTTGTATGTCCTGGCAGTAAAAAAAGTACCAAAGTTATGTTTCACTTTTGTAAGGACTATTGCTCCCATTAACTAACATTTGGTTACTTTTTTGGTAAAGTCAGATATTAAGTCACAATTCTGAAAATGCTACTTTTAGAAAGTTGGCATTTTCTTGTTCCAATCAGTTCTGCCTACTGCCAGTGTCATAGGTCACATGACTCTGAATGGCTCTGCTGTTGGGCGTTGTGTATTGCTTCCAGACGGTGCACAGACAAAATATCGACTCCAAAATATCGACTGGACATAATATCGACTTTTAAATATAGACTGGACAAAATATCGACTGGACAGAATATCGACTACAAAAATATCGTTTTTAAGGTAAGTGAAGTAATATCGACTGTATAAAATATAGATAGCAAAAATATCGAATTTTTCAATAATATATAATATTTTATAGTGTATTTTTATGTAATAATATGTGTGAAAAGTGTGTATTAATGTTATAAAATATTTTATTAAATGAATTTTGTTTTTCTAATAATTGCGTAATGTAATTCTGTAGCGGGTTGTGGGTTTATAGGGGAATAGGGTGGGAAGTAATTTAATAATAATTAATTAATTAATATATGTTTGTAAATATTTTTAATTAATAATTAATTGATAATTAATTAATATTAATTTGTTAATTAATTAATATAGTTTTGTACATCTTTTGTATTAGTAATTAATTGGTAATTAATTAATTGTAATTAGTTAATTACATTAATTAGAGTTAATTTTTAATATATATAATTTTGTGTTATTGTTAAGTAATTAATTGGGAAAAAATAATATTAATTATTAAATTAATTACAGCTAATGTGCTTATATATTTACTTTATTGTTATTGTTAATTAATAATTAATTGGTAATTAAATAATATTGATTAATTTTGGGTAAAGGAGTATTTTTAGGGTCAGGGTCAGTTTTCAGTTTTTGGGTAAAGGGGCATTTTAAGGGTTCAGGGTCAGTTTTCAGTTTTAGGGTAAAGGGGCATTTTTAGGGTTCAGGGTCAGTTTTCAGTTTTAGAGTAAAGGGGTATTTTTAGGGTTCAGGGTCAGTTTTCAGTTTTAGGGTAAAGGGGTATTTTTAGGGTTCAGGGTCAGTTTTGGGTTTTTGGGTAAAGGAGTATTTTTAGGGTTCAGGGTCAGTTTTCAGTTTTTGGGTAAAGGGGTATTTTTAGGGTTCAGGGTCAGTTTTCAGTTTTTGGGTAAAGGGGTATTTTTAGGGTTCAGGGTCAGTTTTCAGTTTTACGGTGAAGGGGTATTTTTAGGGTTCAGGGTCAGTTTTCAGTTTTTGGGTAAAGGGGTCTTTTTAGGGTTCAGGGTCAGTTTTCAGTTTTTCAACGATATTTTAGCAAGTCGATACTGTGACCGTCGATACTCTTTGGAGTGGGAATAGTATTTTTTACACTTCTGGTATTGTACGGTAATATAATAGTATCTTATTTAATTATAGTATGTTACTATATATATATGTTTTAACAAATATGATTGCAAAAAAATATTTTTATTAATTTCATTTATTATTCAATTATTATAAGTTAATTTAAGTATTTTTAGGTATATTTTAGTAATTAATTTTTTATAATATTTTAATTAAACACTGTTTTTAATAAAGTCGATATTTTTATAACTATATTATTGTAAACGATATTTTGTACTCGATATTTTTGTACTTACCTGTTTGTAGATACAAACTCGATATTTTGACTGTCGATATTTTGTCCACAATATTTTTGCAAGTCGATATTTTGTCCCTCGATATTATTTCAGTGATCCCTTCCAGACAGTAACACAAAGAGGGCTTAGCTGTAAACACGATGGGCCATCCTGGCAGGGTGACTGGTGAGGGGCTGCATCCAGCCCCAATTATACTTTTTAGGCCTTTGACTCCAGAAAACAAATAAAGGAATCTGTCACCAGGCCTGCCCTGCCATATGCCACTCCCAGACAATTTGGATGCTTGATAAGGGAAGGGGAAGAACTTTCCAAAATCAGCCCGATAGGAAGTGGGGATTGACCAGCTGTCTCACAGTGGAGGCTCGGCATGGATTGGTGTCTAGAGGCACAGTCTACAAGGCCATGGGATGTCCCTGGAAATTTTGAAAATATGGGACCCATGTATGGAATAAAGAGAAGTGGACTAACACTCAGGTCTAGAGGAATTTAGCATGTTTTGATCATGTAACCTTTTTCTGACTTAAAATGGCTGTGCTCTGCTGGTGCCATGATGTTTTTGTATGTTGTGGTGTTCATTAATAAAATATTTTCTTAAAGAACTTTCCAGAACCAGATGTTGGGGTAGGACAGGGAATCCCCCCACGCAACAGCTGGAACAATGTCCTCCAGAACCAATCAGATGAACACTCCTGGAACTGTGGAAGTTACAGAAGAAGGATTGCCCAGCTGCCAGAGGACTGCTCTGCTGCTCGAAGGACTGCCTTGCTGTTTGAGAAGGATGATTGGACCTACTTGCCTTCATCCCAGGTGACCCAGAGTTACCCCAAGGGTTAGTCGGCTAACTTCCTGTGTGAGCTACAGAGGAACAAAAAGATTTAAGGCCTCTCTGCAAATGTCCAGCAGACCTGCAACTAATGAATTCACTACAAGAGTAACCCTTAAACCCTTTGGAACCTGGGTAAACAACAGTTCTATGCTACAGTAGTTTACCCAGGTTTCATATAAAAAATGATACTACAAGAAAAAGAGGACAAAAAGAGGTCTCAAATATATTTATCAACAAGGACAGCACCTGCCAGTCCTGAATGAGTTCTGGCACATTAGTATAACACAAATATAACAAAACTACACTAAGCACCACAGTAAAAGAAAAATGATATTTATGAATACTTATATATGAAGTAGTGCAGTCACAACCATCCAGTCACGAGGACTGGACTGTACCCAGAAGTATTAATTACAAGTATTGTCATTGGAAGAATGATATGCAGAGTGTGTGTAATGTGTCCCCAGTGTCAAAGCACAAAAGCAATAATATACATTACAGTACATAGCAAACATAAAGGCTTTTTCTAAGTAACGAACAACCAGTGAGAAATTATAGGTATGTCTAGTAGAGAGAATGAAAAAGTCGAAAAATACTTACAAGGGAACCCTACTCACAACGGAAGCAGTGTACATATATTATAAGCAAAAACAGTGGCTCCTGTGGAACATTATAGAATATTGGTAATTGTGATATTATTATGCACAATAATAATGGAGTGAGTTAAGAATAAAAGTATGTTCGCAGCAACTATTGAAAGGCCAATCATCCTTTCAGGTACAGGCCTCCTCTAGTCTCAATACAGCAACGCTGCTGCCCTTATGGCTCACCTTAATTACAATATTTTTCTGTTTTACATTGGAGATGTCCCTATATCGCTACGTCCTGAAGAGACCCCCTCATCCCCACAGGGGTCGAAACGCTGTCAACAAAAACAAAGCAAACCATTCCTATTATAGATTTCTTTGGATGGTCTACTTTCATATTTTTCTGGAAACCATTTACATCAGTCATAAATTTGTCACAAATTGTTGATTCCCTGTTCACTGGGGACACAATCCACTGTTCAGTTTTGCGATTATTTTTCATATTTATTTATATAAAAGCACTATTGTTTAAACTTAACACGGAGTCATGTATGGTTCTTCTCCTTTTAACATCAATATGACCCATTCATTCATTGCGATTGTGTGTAATAATATTATCATCCCCAAAATTCTATAATTTTCCACAGGAACTACTGTTTGTGCTTATAATAGTAGAGACAAAAGGCAAAGACAACATTTTGTCTGTTACACAGATCTTTTGACGGAATTTTACCCCCAGAAGGCTGAGGGGGTCTCATTAGGACTATGAATATGGGGACATCCTGAATGGTAATGGATGTGTCATGCAAAAGTGAGCATGCACAATGAGTACTTCAAAATATAATACCATACTCTCTGCAAGGTGAGAGCAACACAGCTTCCAGCAGCCTCTGGTGAACTGGCCAGGGGCTGTAGGTGAGTAAAGCTGAGGAGGCCTTTGTAAAATATCAGATCATTAGTGGGTTGCTGTATGCTCATGCTGCATACCGCGGTGATTAAAAAAATGGGGGAAACTCCATCATGAACGCGCCAAACTGTCTTTCCCCCCGGCTACAGCCGGGAGATGAAGACAAGTGCTGCAGAGGAGAGAACCTTCCTGGCGTTGGATAGATATCCGAGCATCAGCTGGTTGCTCTACGTTCATGCAGCTTACAGCATTGAGTCAAGACACGGGGGTATGAATCCTCACTTTCGCTGTGAAAAATCCATCTCTGCAACTGAACCTGCCTGAGCCCGGCTGGCCTACCCTGGAGTGAGCCCCCTGATCCCCTTGAAGTGCCCCCCAAGGTCCTGGATCCTTGGTTGGCACTTGAGTATACTTCTCCTGAAGTTAAAGTGAAAATCCTGAAGTTTGGGCTCCTGGTGACCATGGAGGGGCCCGTTTGTGCCAAGACGTGCTGCCCGCGATGACCAGTGATGAAAAGTTCTGATGAGACTGGTTCTTCCCATTGACAGTGACTGACAGTGATGACTGGCAACGCAAAACCCGCAATTCCCCTTATAGCAATCACCATCCCTGAGCTCGACTGGCTCTTCGCACTATAGCGACAACTCACAGCGATGCCTGGTCTGCTCATTGCACTACAGCGACGACCCTCTGTGACACTCAGGCTCAGCCATGTGGCCTCCTTCAACATGAATGAAACTCCTTTCTCCAGACTTAGAAGCTAAAATGGCAGTGGGACTAACCAAGTCCATGTGTCTGACCCACTCTCTATTGCTGTCAGGCTGAACTTGTGACTGTTCCCAAGTCTAGCATGACAACATGACCACGAATAGAGCTTCGTGCTTTTAAGTACTATTTTTAATTAACATTCTAAAATTGAAATATCTCTTGTTCTACTGATTGGATGTTTGTTTTTCTAGTATCATATTCATTATTAAAATGTACTCTATTTAGTAAATTGGTTTGGGATTTTTCCTGTGCTGTGTTTTCACTTTATTAGTGTTTTTGTGCTACATACATTAATTACACATTGCCTCAAAGTTAAGCCTGACTGCTTTTGTGCCAATCTACCGGAGGGTAAGCACAAGTTATTTTAGTGACTTTTTGTGGTTCACCCTGACACTGATTGTGTTTGTTGCCTGATTGGGGTTTTCACCCTCCTCAACCAGTAGCTCAATATCTTACATTTATTTTGAACAGAGAGTTTAAAATATCAGTTAGCACCCAAGGATGCCCCTGAACTTGTCATAATGCCTGCATTTGTTATGCTCCTCCACCCACTTCTACCTCCCTCAGCTATTCTTACCTTATTTCCTCCCCATGCTGTTTCTTTTCAATAAAATGTATACACCCACACCACTTTCTTTTTATGCCTCCATTCCTTAACTACTGTTTTTCTTTCCTCAACATCTTGGTTTTCCTTGTCTCTCCAGTGTCCATACTCCATATTATTGCCTTCTTTTCATCTGCTTACTTTTCAGGATTGTGCTTGAAATAGAAAATAGAAAACCAGGATCCCAAACTCATACTTGTTGTTTTACCTTTTTTAATTGTTTTGCATAAACTTCCATATTCTGTTTTCTATCAACTGTTGGACATTTTATTATGTTCTGTGTCCTTGATTTTACATTTCACCTGGTTCCAATATCAGATAAATCAAGTTGTATGGGTTAGTGTTAAATTTTGTGTTTCCCAACATTGATAATTTATCAGGACTGTTTTCGTTAATTTATCAGGACTGTTTTTATTTCAGCCTGGTTCCACCAACTTAATATTTACTAATCTGGTTTTTCAATACAATCACACATTCTTAAGAGTGGATTCAGGTATCTTCTTTGTCAAGAGAGCATACAGAGTTTAGTGAAGGCTTGGATGACAACATATAAGAAATGGCTGTCCTGCAACTGATGGATGTTTTTGTGGATCTTTCCTATGATGAGCTGTACTACTTAGGGAGAAAATTACAAAAAACAATTTGATGGACAGAATGTAGATCAATGTCTTACATTCACCCCAGTACAAGGATCTAGGCCTAAATCCATCGTTTTTTGCACTCCACACCACCCTGGGTCAGATAATGGCTTTATGCAAATCAGCTCTGACCCTGTGCCCCATGGGAACAGTCCAGTCCGAACTACAACAGCCATATCTTTCCCAGACCGGAATCAAGCATCCGAGGACCGGACCGGTTTCGAGGTAACACCTCTCATCAGCCCGGCTAGCTTGACTCCAGTGGTGTGGAGGCTCTGAATATTGCGGTATTCAGCACTGGTACACTTTCTTTAAGTAAAAGCACTTTTTAGAAAAGTTGCAAATATGATTCACTGTCCAAGTAGGATGTATTCAGCACTTAGGCACTTTAGTCAAGCACAGGCACTTTGCATATTTTCTGCTAATACAACAAATAAGGCTCATACAGGCCTCAATAGAATCTTATGACGATGAAGGTACACACGGAAGGGAAATGAGGGAGGGTAGATCAAAATGATCTTAAGGAAAATGTGATATATGGAATTATGGGCTAGATGTAGGTAATTTTATTTTACCACTTCTTAAATACCGAATTTTACCGATTCGGTATTAAAGAAGTGGTAAAATAGAGGGGGGGGGGATGTAGGTATTACAGAATCGGTAAATACCGAATCGTTAAGATTCGGTATTTACCGATTTGGTAAATACCGATTCGGTAATGCCCATTGATTCTTATGGGCATTGATGCCCATAGGAATCAATGGGCATTACCGAATCGGTATTTACCGATTCAGTAAATACCGATTCCAGCAAGGGTGCAGGGGGTGTCACTATGACACCCTCTAGCACCCCAAATACAGGCATGTGTGCCATGTGGCACACAGACATGCCCTAAGAGCATGTCTGTCTGTCACATGGCATAGTTGTGCATGCACACATGTGCATGCACACCTGGATTCGGTATTTTACCACCCAATTGGATTTGGTGGTAAAATACCGAATCTGAAAGGCCTGTGGCACTGTAAACTGTGCCACCTACATTTGTAATTACAGAATCGGTATATTTACTGATTCGTTAATGTACTGATTCGGTAATTTTCAGTCCCCTACATCTGAAAACCCTAATACCGGTCGGAAACGGCCGAAATCGGCCATTTCCGACCGGTATTAGGGCTCCTACATCTGGCCCTATATACATTGAATATCAGCATTTTTTAGAATTAATTGGGGAAGATGAGGGAATGATGCTTTTCACAAAATGTTTAGATTTGGCTCAAGCAATTGCTTTGCTCATTATGTGATTTTGTTTGGTTTTCTATTTGTCTATGTATTTATTCATTTACAATATGAATTAATGAATGTATATATTATTCAGATATATGGAGTGTTAGACCTGGCACCATGGGCGTGGGTCTCCCTTCCATTTTTGCTGTTGCCTTGTGTATTTTTGCTGGTGTTAGATGCTTTGGGCACTGTGCCACTGCTATCCAGTGCCACAGTGCAAGTGCTCCCTATTATAAATTGATGTATTAATCAGTGGTTCCATGTTTGGCTATTTGGTTTACTTGTCAGACCCTAGTCTAGCGCACTGAGTGTGCCCAGGGCGTGTACATCCAAATGCTGCTGGTGGGCCTGCAGCACTGGTTGTGCCACCCACAAAAGCAGCCTTGTAAGATGTGTTTAAGGTCTGCCATTGCAGAGCCTGCGTGCAGTCTGGTGCTGTCATGCTGACTCGGCAAGTGCACCCACTTGCCAGTCCCTAAACCTTCCCTTTTCTTCATATCAGTCACCCCTATGGTAGGCCCAAGCGCAGGGTGCATTGTAAGTATAAGGTAGGACAAGCCCTGATGTGTGTGGCATGTCCTAATGGTGAATTACAGCCATTTTCATGTTTCACTATCGCAAGGCTACCTGTTCTCCATAGGCCAGAATGGGCTGTCGAGTTATTACATTTTATGATCCTAACTGTCTCAGAGAACATGGTAGAAATTCGAGTTTAGTATACCTGAACTCTGAATGATAAAATACACATTTTAGTGAAGTTGGTTTTAACATTCTGTGTTTGCAAAAACCACTTTTAAAAGGTAGGTATTTGCTTGTCTAACCATTCAAACCTGCCTCTGATAGGTTGTGTATTCCTTTATCTGGTTTTGTGGGTGACAGGGCTGGGGGGGTCCAAGAGACAGGATGAGTCGCCCAGTGGTGAATAGAGAGATTTGCATTTAGATGGGAGGGAGGAGTTGCACCTGAACCTTGAATAGGGCTGTACCTGCCTTCCACAATGCTGGCTCCACCTCCTGGGGAGCGGCTGATGTCTCTGCCCTGCACACTGAAAGAAGAGAAGGAGTCCTGTGAACAAAGTGCTCCAGGACTGTACTTGACTTCCACAATGCTGGCTCCACCTCCTGTGGGACGTCTGATGTGCATGCCCTGCACTTGAAGGAAAGGAGAAGTCTGGTAAACAGAGTGCTTCAGAACTGGTTTGGACTGGGCAAAGGCCCCTCTCCCCTCAGAGGACAAAGGATTTTGGGGTATAAATATTGGGACCCTGATCCCATGAAATTAAATCACTTTAGACTACAAGAAGAAACTTTTACCGAGGAGAGGAACCTGAAGAAACTGAGGAGAGACTATTCCCAAGCTGATGTTCTGCTTGGGGGATTGGCCTACAGTGGTTGCCTTACTGCCAAAGGAAGGAGAAAAGAACTTTGTGTACTTTGCTTTCAACTTGTGAAGGATCTCCAAGGGCTTGGAAAAGAGCTTTCATCCTACTGAAGTCACAGGGACAACAGACTTCACTCCCCAGCTCCCCGGAGTTATTTGGAAGTGCCTGCTGCTGTTTTGGGCCTTTTGAGGGACTGCCTGTCACAAGGAGCTGGAAGCGCGACTCAACAAGAAGAAGCGTGCCTGCCATCGCAACTCCAAAGAAGGGTGTCACCGATGGAATTGTCGCATTGCACCGCATCGGAGAGAAGCGTGCCGCAACGAAGAGGAAGCGCGTCGCTGCTGCTGCCATCAAAACTCCAAAGGACGGTGTCGCCACTGTAGTTGTCACACTGTACCGCATTAGGAGAAGAATCTCACAACGAGGTCGGAGCGTGTCGCTGTGCCTGCCATCGCAACTCTGAAGGAGGGTGTCGCCGCTGGAACTGTCGCACTGCACCGCATCGACCAAGAGCACCTCGCGACCCCGAGAGGCACGCCATCTTCGGAGCTGCTGCCGTCACATCTTGGATGTCGCCGCTGCAGTTGTCACATCGAGCAGAAGCTTCAAACATCGTGGGAGAAGAGTGTCGCTGCTCGAGCTGCTGCCGTTGCATCATAAGGGTGTCACCGCTGCAGTCCACGCATCGAACCGAGATGTTCTCGCATCCCCGAGAAGTGTGCCACATCTGGAAGATCTTCACGTCTTTATTTCTTTGTATCTGAACTTTGCCGCATTTCCCATCGCTGCGACATTGCTTGTTGTGGAAGCGCAACGCAACCTAAGGTACATTGACACAGAGTGTAGCATCTAAGAACTGAACTGAACCAAGCTTAAATCTACCATCTTAAGTAATAGTATTATGCATTTTTTGTCGTTTATGGTCTTGTGGTAACTCTATATAAAGTCTACTTATTTTTTATATAAAACCTATGTGGTGTCCATTTGTAGTGCTGTCACTGGGTTACTGTATGTGGTCACACTGCTTAACTTATAACGCCTCTGAGATAAAGCCTTGCTGCTCGTGCCAACTACCAAGGGGGTGAGCAGGGGTTACTTTAGGAGTGTAATCCCCTTATCCTGACTAGAGGAGAGGGTGCCTATTTGTCACAAGTACCTACCTGTGCCATTAGAACCCCCCAAATCTAACATGGATGAAGAGGAGGATTAATACATGAATTACATTTAGAGGAAGCAACACAAACATAGCATTAAACATAAATAGAGAACAAGAAACTCTTCCAAGATGTCCGACTTGCAAATAGGAATGCTGCCGATTCACAGTATAAGTCCTTTGTTTATTTTTAAAACATTGCATAATTATATAATGGTAAAAATACAAAGAGTTAACTGACATTGATAAAGGCTAGGAGGCTGAAAAGGCGGCTGCCAGTTGTTGGTGGTGGGCACAACAAAAATTAAATTACGTAAAATCATGCTTGGAGTGTGCAGCTCTCCTCCTTTGGGATATTTGACCAGCACCATCCAGAAACACCACTTCTGGCTTTAGAAAAACATAGATAGATAGATAGATAGATAGATAGATAGATAGATAGATAGATAGATAGATAGATAGATAGATAGATAGATAGATAGATAGATAGATAGATAGATAGATAGATAGATAGATGCCTTTGATTCCATAGATTGTATTTATTCCAAATAAAGACATAGAAATACTAAAATCAGCTGAGCAGAAAACGTGCTATGATTAAAAACGGTCAAAGTAAAAATAAAATTAGTAATTTGAAAAAATATCCTACTTAAGAACCCAAATGCAAACAGAAAATGGATGACATTCCATAAAGTATAGTACCTAAAACATGCTAATCACTGTTTGTAAATATGTGTATATTTTCTTCATTCCCACTGTTAAATGTTACATAACTAGCAAGATATATCTTTACCCCTTGTGTCCATAGTAAAGTCCCAAATCCTAGGCCTCTAACTGTAAAAAACATGTTTTAATCATAAAAATTCTATGGAGCACAAAGAGTTCAAATACCTTACTTGCATTCACTTGGCGTCCTTCATTTCTTGCTTGTTAGGAAGATGTGGAAAATATTGGCCACCCTTTTTCTAAAGAAGAACTGGAGGCTTGTGGACCTAACAGATTCTCTACGGAATTTTTGTAATCTTTTTTTAGACGTACTGGCTTGCTATTTCCTTTTGTTTGCCAATACAATGTTGGAAGGGTGCCAAATACTAGCATTATTTAGCATGGGAAACATTGTTAGCTTTTTAAAAAAGGGAAAGATGGCGAAGATCCAAACTCTTATCGTCCAATCACTTTATTAAATTTGGATTAGGAAAAAATTATGAAACTTTGGCTAATATATTCAACTAAATAGCATCAATGTTGATCCATCCCGATCAAGCGGCTTTATTGCCGGGTGGCAGCTAGGCACAAATACACCTTACTTAGCTGAAGCGCTGGACTACTTTTAAGTGACTAATGCATCTGCCATAGTTCTTTTGCTAGATGCAGCAGAAGGATTCAACCTCCTGGTCTGGGAAATGCTTTTTAGAATTTTAGTTAAATTTGGGGTTCCCACCGAGATCATGGGGTTAATATATAAGATGTATCAGAATGCTGAAGCCAATATCATCATCAATGCTACAGAGGTGAGGAAATTACAAGATCATCTGGTGACTCAGCAAGGCTCACCCGTATTGCAGATTCTTTTTGTTTTTTTATCGAGCCCTTGGCAATAGCGATTAAGGAGACTGGCAATATTTGTCCTCCCTTGGCATAGATGGGGAAGTTAAAACTCTATGCTGTTGATACTGATAAATGTTCACAGGAGAAAGCCTTTGAAATTTTTGCACTATAGAGGAGTTGTGGGGCTATAAAATCAATAGGAAGAAAATTAAATTATTTTATGTGGTTCCAATTTGGATATACTATACCCAGACAAAGTTTCTGGTGTAAATGTGCAAACTAGGAGAGATTTGGCTATTAGATTATCTCCAAGGCTCGAGGTTTTATATAATCTTAACTGTGCCACTTTGTTTTTTAAAGTACATAGCTATGTTAGCACGATCGAACTTGCTACCTTTAACAATCTTAGGGAGGGTCACCCTGATTAAAATGTTGATTTTTCCATTGTTTAATTTTCTGTTATCTGCCATCCCATGTGTTTTAATGACATCCTTTTTTAAAGAAAGTGGAGTCTATGTTTACATAATTTATGTGACAAAAAAACTTCCATAGCAGCATGAAGTACTTTAGATGAAGAATTGGAAAAGGGTGGTTGGCGCCTCCAATCTAAAGGATTATTATTTCGCAGAGTATATGTCCAGATTCAATGCAAAAATCAGTGTGTCCTATTCAAGAATTTTGGAAATAACATTTTTCAGTATTTAGAGAGGTCCTGGCAGACAAAAGTAGCTCTCAGTATTTGGTGGATTATTTTGGGGTGTGGTCCTGCTACTCGATTACCTGCCAATTTGGTGTTATTACTATATGTGGCAATAGCAGTGGAAGATCATTATTACTTCAACGGTGGTGGACACAGTTGGGAATGGGTGCTTAAAATGAAACAAGTCAGAAATAAGCAACGGCTGAATGCACGCGTTGTGGGGAGGCTAGGACATTTGAAAAATCGTGGAAGGATGAAGAGGCTGACTGTTAAGCTTGGAAAGAGAGCTGTTTAGATTCATTCTCTGTATTAATGAAATTAGGAGTTTTAATGCAGTATTAATTTTGGATTTATAAGGTGATTTGTATATGTATTTATTGCTGGTGTATGAATATCAATAATTGATGTTTTTATTGCAATTTTGGATCTTAACAAAAAATTATTTACAAAAAAGTGTGTATATTTTCTTTAGGCCCACTGTTAAATGTTACATAAGTAGCAAGATGTATACCTTTTCCCCTTGTGTCCACAGTAAATCCCATTTCCCAGGACCCTGACTGTAAAAAACATTTTTTAACCATAACAATTCTAGGGCGCTCAAAGAGCTCAAATATCTTTTGCATTCACTCAGCCCGCTTAATTTCTTGCTTGTCAGTAGAAACACATTTCACCATAGGACACGCACTTCCTTTAGTATCCAGGATTAGTAACTTATTTCGCAGTTACACGTTTATTAATGAAATACTGGCATCAAATGATTAGCTGCATTAATTTGGCTTGTAAGACAGCTCAGTGAGTCTAGTGGTCCTTTCTTTACTTCTGTGTCTAATCTCAGAACACAAATTCAGACACAGGTGCACGACCTTGCTGTATTTCCAACCAGTGTTAACATAGTCAGCTTAAGTATATACAGAAATAGGTATAGCACAATATACTGTATAAGGCCTCTGAAATATTATCAACTATCTTCCCAGCAGGAGACATATGGCATCATTGTACTGCATTTGCAAAGGCACATCTTATTTTGTCATTTCTCTCCTTCCCTACACCATAAGAAAGATTTTAATCACCCTTTAACCAAAAACTCTGAAAATGATTTCCTTTTCTGAACAAGTACGATTTCCAATCTGATTACTAACTCTCAGTCGTTCAATGTATTTGCAGCAATTGACCAAAATAATACATTTTCTGTTAAACTACCACTGGAGATTGGGATAAATGTACTAAAACAATAATGTGAAAAATAGGAAGTGGCTTGTCTTTTCGCTTAGTAATGTATTTAAAGATATGCTTACTTAATACTGCTTACCAACAATCTACTCTAGGCTATATGTTCCAAGATATGTTTTTGAAATCTTGTTCTATATCATCCCAAAGGCCTCTTGTATGAAAGATATTTACCAATTAATCTAAAAACACAGGGACTCACTCACTCTTCAAATTGGTCATACAAATCATTGCAGGTACTATATTAAAAATCATCAGTACATTTATAATATGTTTTTTAAAAGAACTCACTTGAAGCAATAGGCTTTAGGCAATAGGCATTGCAAGCATAGCTAGCAAGCGGTAAAAACTCTGATACTGTGATATGTGTGCAACCTGCACTCACCAGTTCCTAGCAGTTCCCTACTGCTATAAATCATCCTTTGGTTAGGACGATCAGTAGTGCTGAGTTGTACTTTGTACACTGCTTCAAAGCTCTAAGGTTATGGCAGTAAATGCAACAGGCAGTACTGACAAAAACTGTTCTGTGCTTAAGTTTAACCTTCATACCAGAAAAGTGACAGCGGCTTACATACAATCTAGACATTGACTTTCAAGGCACATGCCCAGATATCACTTTGACTGCCAATACTCTTTGCATTCTGGGCAGTCTTATGTGAAATGAAGGGTAGAAGTGGGTAGTGAAAAGGGTGTTTCAAGAATCT
Organism: Lissotriton vulgaris; assembly: GCF_964263255.1. Taxonomy (NCBI): domain Eukaryota; kingdom Metazoa; phylum Chordata; class Amphibia; order Caudata; family Salamandridae; genus Lissotriton; species Lissotriton vulgaris. The sequence continues at coordinate 382,821,618 of NC_141697.1, forward strand.
AGGCAACGAAATGGTGTAAATAGCCCCAAATGTTTAACTTTTTAGACAGTCACAAATATTTATTTACAAATGACTGCCACTTAATTTTGTTCACTTGTATTGGCTTCCTTATGAGTGCCACTTTAATTGGTGTTTAAATACCGCACCCTGCAAATATTAATGCTATAGGGTCTGGTATTTACTAGATTTGGCATTGTTGCTCCATTACACCGTTATGTCAGGCAGGGTTTTAGAGCACACTATCACCAGGGAGGGAATTCTGGGGCTAAGCAGGTGTGAGTCTAGCCACACCTAAGGACTAGTGGGGCAGGCATTCTGCACCTCAGAATGGGGTACAGTGCGAGAATGCCACACATTTCCCCTTTTTGTTTTAAAACTCACACTATTCCAGGTTTTCCTGAACACATCTGCCAGCAAAGCCCTGCTATAAATTGTGTGTGGGAAAAATGTGGTAAATCTGCATATTAGTTGGGGGGATGTATTCAAGAAAATGCTGGAGCGTGGTGTAACGACAAATTTGGCAACGCCTCACTCCGACATTTTCAAAAGCCAACAATGTGTCGTATTTACAAAAATGCAGCGCACCTCTGAACTTCCTCTAGCGCTGGAACTAATAAAGCTGCTTAGTGCCAGAGCAGGCACTCTTGCACATGTTACAAGGGTGCCTGCGCTGCCAGGGCGATTTGCTGTTTCCAGGTGCGCTGCAGAATGCAGCACATATAAAAAGAGCAAAATATGAGGAGAAATTAATCATTTATCCTCGTATCACCATCCTAAGACCAGGTTTTAACTGGTCTTAGTTTTTGGTGCTGCCCCAACTTTGTAAATATGGGGCAGCATCAAAAAGCAATAGGGTGTTGTGGTGGAACTTCCACTGCAATACTCCGTGCCTGCCCCTTTGCCGCAACGGAGTGCTGCTTAAAGGGACATATTTACAAGGTGGCATTACGCCACCTTGTACATATGGAGTATGGAGCAACGCCATAGGAGCATCCGAAAAAGTGATTCTTCTGTGGCGTTATGGGCTTGTGAATATGCCCCTTGGCTTCCTGATTCAGGAGTAAGATCCTTTCAAGCCTGAATTGAGGATAATTTTGACTGTTGAAACGAGCTGCACTTGGATGACCCTGGCGAGGGGAATTGGCAAGAAAGAGTGTCTCGGTGTAAGTTAAAAACACATTTGAATTTATCTGAAGCAATATATATCTGGTCACAGCGTCCACGGTTATAATGCATCATTTCGCTGAGCTTTATGGTCACAAATTCAGTTTTGAATATTTCATTTTTTTTGTAACTTATGTTGCCTTTTAGAACAAGTTGCAAGTGCCACTTTTAGCGTGAACTGACACACATTTTTTCGTTCCAGCAGGGTACAGTCATCTGCCCTTTGCGCGTCACATTTATTTATCGGATTAAGCCACATAATTAATTCGCAAATGTTGGCAACATTGCCTGGACCTGAGCCTGTTTTTCATCTCTGCCTGTTCTTCTGTATCCGGGGAGTTTTCTTCCTGTGATGTGTTCTCTCGGAGTCTTCTGTCAAATGTCTCTTTTCAGCCTATTTATTCTCTTCTGACTTTGACAGAAGATTACTTAGTGCACTTGTGTCAAAAATGTATGTTCACCCGAGCACTTAGAATATGTGCCTGAAATTGATTTTCGGTTTCTGTTCAGCTGCAGAGTAAATAATAAACTATTGCTAAAAGTATTTGCTGTCTGCGTTTTCACCGTGTAACATGCACGATGGAATAAAAACATGATCTACGGTATAATGAAAAGGTTCTGATCTTACAGCCACCCTAAAAGCTGTCGAAATTGTTTATGAGCTGCAGTGAATTCCGGGGCTGGAAGGATGTCTAATCCATCGCTTTCGCCCAAGGTTTGCACACCTTTTGAAAAAATATTGTCACACACTGTGGAGCGCTGCGCCTGGGATTCAATAGATAGATCATATGTGGTATAAGAGGCGACATTATTATTACATGGACTAGGGCGCAAACAGCTACATTAAAAATATTTGTGGTCATATATACTGAATTAAATTATGCAGCGAATTTATTTTCTGTTATTGCTATTTTACTCACTACTCAACAGGCCACTTAAAAAATATTTTACTCTGGTCCGTGCGTTTGCAGCAATTATTGCCCACTGCAGCAGTTGTTAAGAGTTGTTAATTGTTAATTTCTCATCATATACCCTTCCCAGGGTGAAGGGTACATGATGAGAAACCCAAAGGAAGCTTGCCGCCGCAATCACTCGCCACCACTAGCCAATAGGCTATAATTATTAGTAAGACCTTGACTACATTTGAAATGGACTTTTGAAAAAACAGATTTGAATGCACAACCGATCTAGCTCCCTATCTGTCTGCTGACAACAAGTACAATTAACAGCACTGGGCAATGGATGAAGATTTGGACCAATAAAGCTCATTAAAAGGATATACACTCAACATAATCAATCTCCTTTTGTTTTAATTCCACCGATTACCGGCTGCTAGTGGCTTTGTGTACATGACGAAACCTACAATAAAACATCTGGAATCTTCAGTTTAATATAAACTAATGACAACCTTAAGCAGTGTGGCCATAGTTTGCGGAGATGTACTGTTGTTATCCTATTTTATTCATTTCTGCATTTCATATAGATCTGGTTTGAAATAATCATATTTTGTAATTATCATCCAAACAGACATCAATTGTGAAAAGGGGTGTTTGGTCTTTCGTCTACCTGATCCGCATTATTTTGGCATACTTTTACCTCAACTCCTTTGTTTTATCATGCCTATCTACCTAGTCGGTCTTTGAATTGTCAGCCATTAAAATGCCATTTTACCATAAGTGTAAGAGTTTTGTGAAGGCACTAGTTATGGAAATGTAAGAGAAGGGCTCAGAGCAAGGACTAAGGTTAGTGTAAGGGCAAGGTTAATGCAGAGATTATTATTAAGGGGAGTGTAATAGAAAGTTGAAGGGTAAGAATAATAACAGTAATGGTAATGGAAAGGTTAAGAATTAGGATCAGGGGTAAGCAGAGGGTTAAATTCAGGGTAGGTGTAAGGTGCGTGTCTAGGTAATTTTAGGCACAAGAGTAAGGGCATGGGTAAGGGCTGAATAAAAGATAAGTGTAAGAATAGGAATAGTTGGTTTGAATTAGGTTTATGGTTAGCACATAAGAAACCGGGGATGTAAAGCCATTGATAAAACTAATGACAAGACAAATGTTATAGTGAGCTGATGGTATCAAGCTAATTGTAATTGTAATATTAAAATTGAGTGGCAATTTAGTGGTAGTCAAAATATATGGTCCAAAGTAAAAGTAAATAACGTAGTGGGCAGCAGGGTTGTGATGTAGATTTGTGTAACAGAAGAAATTCCAGAATCAGTAGCAGAAGCTAACCTGTTCAACTGACCGTAAATGATATCAGAAATGTTAATAGATGAAATAAGCGTGCTCATCTGACATTTTTACACCTGTGCACTGCTACAATAAGGACAGTCAATATATACTTTCTGACACAATTGCAAAGATTTTGATATCAAAAATTGATTGATAACTTGTATTTGGAATTTCTTATACTGACCATACACCTTCAAAGTAATACAAAAGGGCTCAGGTAAAACATTAAAATTGTTATCATAAACAAGCAGTAACAGCTTTGTCCAGAGGAGTAAGATCTGGTGTAGCGTAGCGATACCCCCACCCCCGCATCATACTCACCCCTGAGGTTCCGTGACGATTTGAACCCGTGTTTTCAACATTGTCGTAAACTCATAATTTTGGTATCAGTGAACCGCAAATGATCCATTTAGCATATCCTGGTGTTTTCGCTATGCTACGAGCAAGAGCACTCCTGTTATGAACACATTTCTGATCTACCCATGGCATCCATCTTAGATCATGGCAGCCATTTTGTATTCTTGCCCTCACATAGTCAATGGACACGCAGAGACCTCTTTCACTTAAGGACACGTAAGCTTTAGCCGGCGATTCACCTTGCTAGTGACACGTGCACCTTAGAATAGAACACGCCATGGCCGCATGACTCGACAGAAGCTGCCTCCTCTGCATGAGGCCAGTCCTGCTGTACTGGTTCTCGTGTTCGTTGGCCTGATCATGATTAGGCGGCCGAAGCTGGTAGCCTTGCCCATTTACGACCCACAAACATCTCTTATCCTGCTTTTCTATCTTCTGCACCTGGCTCTGCTCCTTTCCTTCTGGGCCTTTATTAGGGGGAGGTAACGAAATTTACGATGAGGCGGTCCGGCTCTTGAATGAAAAGTTGACATGGGATTATGATGGAACAGTGGGAACCCCTCGTTCATAATGTTTTGACATCAGATATTGTTGACGATTCCTGTGTAACGCCAAATATTTATTGTTTAGGACACAAAGGTTTAGAAATGTACTAGCATGTAAAGAATTTGCCCCAAGCTTAAAATTTAGTATTTAAGGAGCAACCCACTTTGTACAAATCGAACAGGCTCCTAGATACTGCCCGTGTGTAGTTTCTGTGACTTCTGTGTCCCTGCAGTAATAAACCTTTGGTCTTTGACGCCACCATCGAGAAGCCCGTGTTTCTGTTTATTTGTGCACCGAGACAGGTAGAACTCCGGGGTCTTCGGGTGTTATCCCTGACACCTCTGGACGGAACCAAAAAGTCCAGAACTCCAATTGGCGCCCAACGTTGGGCGACGTCATTCGGTACCGGTCCAAAAGCCTGAAGAGTTCGAGAAGCTTCGTGTGAAGATTCCTGAGGGAGGCGCCCCACTTCATCGATCCCGGCATATCGCAAAAGTGGCCCGACGTTCTCTTCCACGAGGGTTCCCGTTCGGACGGCTGCAGTGGTCCGTTGCCTTGACCGTCGCCCTGTCTTGGACCCGAGGTGCAGACCTTAGTACGGCGAGACGTGACGGGTTTCTCCTTGGTGACATCTTCAGTGCCTCAGTTAAGTATTAAGTGGTTGCTAGTTGGTTACTTCGTAAGGGTTGCTCCTGTTTGGATAATCCTTTTAGTTCTTGGTTTGGTTTGGTTTTGTAAGATTATCACTGGTTGTTCTAGTTACGATTATCATTTGGTTTAGTTTGGGTATCGATACATTTGTTCGCTTTGGTAGGCCTAAGTTCTTGGTTCGAGTGCGCACCTTTTTGGTTTGTGTCTTGTTTGTTCTGTGTTCCGGATTATAAAATGGTAAGTCGGAAAAATTGTATGTTGTCGTGTTTTGGTTGCAACAGTGATTCCCGGTTGGAGGACTCATGTCTGGTTCCTCCGATTGGAACTCCTCTTTATGATCTGTACTGTAAGTTTGGTGTGGGTCCTATATCTTATAATGAGGTATGGATCCGATATACAGAGAAAGACGGTGTCCTTAGTTGGCCACTGCATGGTAGTTTTGAACCCGAAGTTCTTGATAATTTGGAAATGAAATTGTTTAAGAAGAAAGCCCGGCCAGCAATGTTTGATTCTTTCTGTTATTGGCGAAAAGAATCTAAACAGAGAGAAATTAAAAAGTTAAAGAAAGAACAGAAAGAGCAAGAGTTGACTTTAGAACAGTCTGCTAAGCAGCTGCAACTCAACGAGTCTGAGAAAGCGATGGAGGTGGCCAATAGAGAGCGTAATCTAGCGATAGACAAGTGCTATCCCGCTTTGCCATCGAGTACAGCTAAGATAGTAGAGGACCCCGAAAGGATCCTCTGTTGTCTTACTTGTTGAGGTCACCCCCACCGTATGCACAGGGTGCTACGGCTCCACCTTTACCGAATGTTCAATTACCGGTTGCTGGACAACCTGGTGTTCCTGCTCCCCCGAATCAAGTTCCTGTACCTCCTGTGGTCAATGTTAATGTTCCTCCGGCACCCCCTCTTCCAGGGTTGCCGGCTTCTTTGCCTATGACTGTACCGCTCATGCCTGTTGTTTCACAAGCTACTTTGCCTGCTACTCCTACTGTTCCTGTTTTATCTGTTCCGACTGCTACTCTACTTACGGCTTCTGCTAGCATTATGACTCCGCTTTCTGTTCGTCGGAGAATCACTGACTCTGTCTCTAATATTCTATCTCCCTTCTATAAAACTTTAATTAAGACTCCTGCCTCTGACTCTGTTCAGAGACGCAGTCAGCTTCCCAGTACTGAAGAACGGGGAATATTAGATTCCACAGCTCTTAGATGGATTTCGAAAAGTGGAAGATATAGTACTAGAGATGTATTAGATACATTTATGCAATGGAATGAACCGACGCAGCGATATGTGTTTGATGAAATGTGCTCCCTTTTGCGTGAGGAATTGGAAGAGGATGATTCTGAACCAAATTTAGACGAATTAATTCATGTTCAGAAAGAATTTGCTGGAGGTATGATAGTTGGTCAGAGTATAAAGGAAGCGATGGAATTGATTTTGAGTTATAGGAACGATCCATCCCTTCGTTCACCAAGAGAGTTAGAGAAACGTAGCACGAAGCAGAATCGCCAATATCCTATGAGGGAGGTTCCTCCAATTTGGCGCGACGCTGTACAAGCCGATGCGCATCGTGGTATTGCTGCCGCTCCGGCCCAATTCCAAAGAGTGTGGATACACATTCCGTGGAAGCGATCTGAAGTGTTAGCAGTGAAACAGGCCTTTGCCAGATCCGCGTAAGAATCCAGCCGGATACTACAAAGAGTTAGCGCAGACAGTTGAAGCTTGCGTAATGAATTTAGCGGACATTGACATGTTATTTGGTAATGTAGTTCCACAACCAATTTGGGCTAAAATTCGTAAAGAAAATCATCCAGTTGCCTTAGGTGGTGATTGGGCAGCTATAATAGCAGCGGATGGTCAACAAGTAGGTGGTTCCAAACCCGAACCTCTAATTGCTGATTTGCCCGGTAGAATAATCGATTTAATGAAAACTCTGATGCCAGCATTGCGTGTAAACTGGGACAAGTTGTCCGCATGCAGGCAGAAGAAGGACGAAAGTGTCTCCGACTTTTTCACAAGGTTCGAAGAGACTTTCATAGATCACAGTGGTCAGGATATGAGCACGGAAGGAGGACAGAGACTATTTGTTGATAAATTTGTGCACAATCTGTTACCAGAACTCAGTAATAAATTAAAAGATTCTGAAAGTGCGTGGGCTGTCTCTACGACTGCACAAATACTTGCAACTGCCCAGTACTATGAAAATAGGGATAAAGAGAAGGAAAAGTCAGATAAGAAAACGAAAGATTTAAAAACTAAAGTTCTTTTGCAGCAAGCATATCCGCCTCGCACGAATCAGACTAACACACAGCAAGGGTCATATCAAAGGACAGATTATGGTTCCCAGAGACCGCAATACCAATGGAATCAGTGTGCTTACTGCAAGAAAGAAGGTCATTATAAGAATGAGTGTCCAGTATTAGCACAAAATAATGCTGCAGCAGCTCAGAGAGGTCGTGGTGGTTCTATGCAAAATTCTAGAGGTCGAGGACGAGGTGCTATGCCTCCACAAACGAATGATCGCCCTTCTAATTATTTTGATCAGCGAAATGGACAGTCTGCCCAACAAAATAGATCTCAACAGTATCACGTTGAAGACTACTGTGAAGTTAGTGAGGAATTTCAGCAAAGTGAATACTAGGACAGCCATGGAGTAGATCAGAGTGGGCCTTATGTCGCAGTAGCAACATCAGGTGTAGTCGAACCGTTTCTGTTGGATACTGGTGCAGCAAAAAGTTCTATCATACATGCGAAACTCCCTGGCGCACCTTTGTCTGGCTTAACAAATGTTTCTGTAGGTTTTTCAGGCGCCCCTGTTTACAACCCCGTATCTGGTCCTTTGTCTATTTCTGTTGGACCCCGTCAATTGAAAGCATTCTTGATTTTGACAACCGGTTGTAATGAAAATCTGCTTGGTTTAGACTTGTTAAAACGCCTGTACGTGACAGTGTACTGTTCTCCGGCAGAATCATCTCTCCGATGTACTTGTCAATGGATGCGCTCCCACCAGAGCTGCGTTCTCTCCCTGATACTCTTTGGGCGACTGGTCCTAACGATGTAGGTCTTTTAGAAATTCCACCATATGTAGTCACTTTGAAAGCGAATGTCAAATTTCCACGAATCCCACAATACAAGATCTCTAGTGAAGGTGAACGTGCGCTTTTATTGATCGTGCAAGATTTGATCAAGAAAGACGTAGTAGAAGAAACTAGAGGAAATGTCTGTAACAGTCCTGTATTGCCAATTTTGAAACGCACTGATCCTTCAAAGCCTCCAGTCTATAGATTTGTAATCGATCTTAGAGAGGTTAACAAAATTGTGATTCCGCAGTTTCCTGTGGTTCCAGACATTACTGCATTGTTAACGTTGATTCCTGCTACAGCCACATGGTTTTCAGTTATCGACTTGAAAAATGCCTTTTTCAGCATTCCGATAGCCGAGGAAAGCAGAGATATTTTCGGCTTCTCTCTAGGAGGTCGAAGCTTCAGGTTTAAACGTGCTCCACAAGGCTATTGTGAGAGTCCATCAATTTACAGCCAGGCATTAAAAAGTCAGTTAGATTCCTTTGTACTTCCTCCTGGTTCTGCTTTAGTGCAATATGTCGATGATCTTCTAGTGGCTGCCGATGACAAGGAAACTTGCAAAGCAGCTACAATTTCCTTATTGCATCATTTGTCTAGTTTGAATCACAAGGTATCACCTTCGAAAATGCAATACTGTTGCCAAGAAGTGACCTACCTAGGTCATCTCTTGTCAAAGGAGGGAAGAAAGTTGACCCCAGAGAGAATAAAAGCAATTAAGCAGATGAATGTTCCTAGCACACAGAGAGAAGTACGTGCCTTTTTAGGTATTACCTCATACTGTAGGCAATGGATCCCAAATTTTTCTCTTTTGGCAAAACCATTGGTAGCTTTGACTGGGAAAGGTGTTCCGAGTCCGATGCCATGGTCTGCCGAATGTCAGGAGAGTTTTTCTGAGTTACGAAATGCACTGTGTTCAGCTCCTGTGTTGGGTACACCTGACTACAGTAAGCCATTTACGCTCTATGTTCACGAGAGAGAAGGTTGCGCGTTGAGTGTTCTGACACAGAGATTTGGTGATAAACAACGCCCTTGTGCGTATTTTTCATCAACATTAGATCCGGTAGCCAGAGCGTTGCCTAGTTGCTTGAGAGCTACAGCAGCAGCTGCAGCTTCCATTCGACAATCTGCTGGTTTGGTGATGAACAACATGCTAGTGGTTATGGTTCCTCATGCTGTGGATACACTCATGAACCGAACCAAGACACAACACCTTACCAGTGCTAGATTATCAGGCTACGAGCTGACACTGCTAGCGAGTCATATTCAGATCAAAAGATGCAATATATTAAATCCAGCAACATTGTTGCCGACTAGTCAGGAGTCGAGTGATTCGGAACCACATGACTGTTGTTTCAGAACCGAGGAAGAGACAAAAGGACGAATTGATCTTAAAGACACTCCGTTACCAGATCCAGATGGCACGTTGTATGTTGATGGGTCATGTTTTAAATTGGAGAATGGTGATGTGACTGCTGCTTACGCAGTAATGACTTTGAGTACGATTGTGGAGACTGCAAGAGTGAGTCAGAATTCTGCCCAAGCTGCAGAATTGATCGCGTTAACGAGAGCATGTGTTTTAGCTAAGGAAAAGAGAGTGAATGTGTTCACAGATAGTCAGTACGTGTTCGGCGTGGCCCATAGTTTTGGCCGTTTGTGGAAAGAGAGAGGTTTCATTACGTCCCATGGGACTAAGATTCAACATGGTCAGCTAGTTAATGACTTGTTGGAATCTCTAACCTTGCCGACTTAAGTTGCGATTGTGAAGTGCAGTGCTCATAGAGCAATCACGGATGATGTTGGTCGTGGGAATGCTTTTGCTGATGAGACCGCTAAACAGACAGCTAGGAATATGATGAGTAGAATGTATGTTGCAACGTCTGCAAGATGGACTTCTGAGTCTGGAATGTGTGAGGATACAGTGGAAAGTGTGAAAGAAATTCAGAAAGAGGCGACTGAGGAGGAAAAGCTTGCATGGAAAGAGAATACGGGTAAATTGGATTCGAGTGGGTGTTGGATTGATTTGTCTGAACAGCAGCGTTGGATGTTGCCTGATGCGTATGTGCTTGCAGTGGTAACGATGGCGCATGGAGCAGCGCACATCAGTTCTAAAGGAATTTGTAAGATGTTGGCTCCAGTCTGGAAGAATGATGGAATTAGCAAATGTGCAGAGAGAGTGGTGAGAAATTGCATGATATGCCTGATGCATAATCCTGGCAAGGGAATCCCCACACCCGCTGGTCACTTCGCTCCTCCTTCTTGCCCCTTCGAAGTGATCCAGTTAGACTTCATTCACATGGATCGTTGCAATAATCTAAAGTACGTCCTAGTGGTAGTCTGTGCTTTTTCCAGATGGATCGAAGCATATCCGCTAAAGGACAATACTGCCTTGTCCACTGCCAAAATCCTTCTCAAAGAATACTTCCCCAGATTTGGAATGCCACGGATTGTATGGTCAGATAACGGAAGTGAATTCGTAGGGAAAGTTAGGCATAGTGTGTGTGCCGGCTTAGGGATAAAACAGAAGTTCCACAGTGCGAATCACCCCCAGTCTGCTGGTTTAGTTGAGGGTTACAATGGCACCCTCAAACTGAAACTTGCTAAAATACAGGCCTCCACGGGTTTGTCCTGGCCAGATGCACTACCTTTGGCTCTGTTATCCACAAGAGCGACTGTGCATTCTAGAGTAGGGCTTAGTCCTTATGAGATTGTATTTGGTCGACCTGCTAATGTTTGGGGAGTACCTAGACCGAAGGAGTTTAAGCAGCTGGAATACCCAATGTTAATTGATTACCTTTTCGACTTGACTGCTAAATTGAGTCTTATTCACCAACAGGTTTTCGATGCATTGCCAAAGCCACCGGAGAGTCCAGGTCATCAGCTGAAACCCGGTGACCAGGTGGTCATAAGAAATTTTGGACGGACGAGAAATCTCCAACCCAAATTCGTCAGACCATTCCAGGTCTTGTTGGCGACGAGGACTGCTATACGTGTGGCTGGCCGAAAGAACTGGATCCATGCAACGCACGCCAAGCGTGTGCCCCTGCCACTTCCTTAAACGACTGGGTGAAGAAAGGAATCGGTGCCTCTGAAACTGAACCTGTCCCCAGGTTCATCCCTTTCAGCGATGCAGAACTGATCACTGATTCACCGAACTCTGACTCCCCTTCTGAAACTGCTCCTTTGAACTCCGAACATTTGTCCTCTGCATCAAAAGAACATTTACCATCTGCGAACTTGAAAATTGCAACACCTGCTGAAAATACACTGTTTCCAGATCAAACAGCTCCAGGAAAATTGAGATACAGCTTACGATCTCACATAAAGGACAAATAAAGCAGGAAACTGCCTATTTAACACATTTGAATTTTGATACATTGCCTCCAGCCAGGAAGTTTGCTAATATTCTGTATTGTTATGTTGTTTTGAATTGCCTTGCCGTCTGGGTAGCCGTAGGGTCGTGGCTGTGTGCCTAGTTGAATCTGCGGGGGTCAGACACAAGGTCGATCTTTCTGTTAGTTCTGGGAACTCCCAGGGCTGATAGAGGCATTTTCATCTACGTACACATCATCAGTGGTCGCGAGCGGTCGTAGAAGATGGAGCTTCCTGAGCTGCACCGAGAGAATGTAATTTATGTTCGCAGAAATAGGCTTTACAAAATTCTTCATAGCAAATGCTTTTTGATGCAATGTGCAATTACGTTTTTGATTGTTTTAATAATGTTGGTGGGTGGAATCGTCTTTTGTATGCATTTAATTTTTACACCGGTAACAACTACAGTACCTCCCCCAGATCCTGTTTCTTCTACTGGTGCTTCTATTCATTCTTTTCATTCGTTTCCTGAACACGAACAGGCTCGACGCTCAGAATTCATTAATAACACTTTTGTACAGCTCTTGCATCAACACCAACTGGTAGTTAACACAACAGACTGCTGGGTGTGCGGTCTGATACCCCACACTATGGATAAAGGCATTCCTTATCTAGTCTTGCCTTTCAGCTATAATGGATCATTTCAGGCCTTTCAGACCATTTTTGTCTATGCCCTTGAGACCTATCCTCCGCGTCCACCACGTTCCACTAAATATAACTCTGCCAACAAAGCTTTAGTCAAGGGAATCATTGACATGATTAAAGACGTCAATAACACCCCATCTTACCCTAGAGATGAATTACGGGTATATTTGAGTTGGAATTCTACAGAGTATCGCATTAGTTTGGGAGAAAGCAAGCGTAAGAGCTCCGCTCCAGTCTGGGTCGTACCTCACCGAGGTCAAGTCTGTTTGCAAGGTAATGGGAGAAATCCAAGAGCTCAGCTAGGGAAGAGTGAGTGCGTTGAGACATACGTGTATCCGTCTAACTCTTCCCCTGCTTTTCTGACTGCTAGGGGTACCTACTTCATTTGCCAAGATAGAGCATATACATGGCTGCCTGCTGACTTTTCAGGTTCATGTTATATTGCTCGACTGCTGCCTCCAACATACACTGCTTCTTCAGACTATCACAAGACCAGAGTAGCAAGAGGTGTTTTCAGCAAGGAAGATACCGCTGGTCAGGAAGCTGGAGACTTCTTCAAAGGTCTCCTTCCGTTCTGGGGGCCTATGGCCAATAGTAGAAATCTACGTCAGCTAACACGGGTAGTTGAAACTACTATTACAGAAACTGCTGGTGCCCTTAGCAATTTAACAGCTGAGCTTCAGGCGGATCGTCTCATGACGTTGCAGAACCGTATGGTTCTAGGCGTAATACTTGCAGATCGAGGTGGGGTATGCAGAATGATCCAATCGAGCTGCTGTGTTTTTATTCCCAATAATGCTCCGACTGTATATGAAGCGATCTCTAAGCTACACAAGATTTCCGACTCTATTCACGTAGACAAGGGAAACTGGTCCTTAATGGAGTGGTTTTGGACTCTACTATCAGCATGGGGGTGGAAGGTTCTGATGGTCATTGGCATCATCCTAGTATTCCTGTTCTCGTGCTGCCTTATTATCCAATGTGGTCCCGCTTTGTGTAGCCTCTGTGCTGCAACCTGTTTCAGAAAACCACCTGCGTTTGGAGACAAGGTACGAGAAAGGATGATGATACAACAACATGTCACTGACCTGATGAGCATTGAAATAGACTCTGACATAGACTGAGTAATTGCCTATGTAAGGGCAAAAGGAGGGTCTGAGGTTCCGTGACGATTTGAACCCGTGTTTTCAACATTGTCGTAAACTCATAATTTTGGTATCAGTGAACCGCAAATGATCCATTTAGCATATGGGAGTTCTGGACTTTTTGGTTCCGTCCAGAGGTGTCAGGGATAACACCCGAAGACCCCGGAGTTCTACCTGTCTCGGTGCACAAATAAACAGAAACACGGGCTTCTCGATGGTGGCGTCAAAGACCAAAGGTTTATTACTGCAGGGACACAGAAGTCACAGAAACTACACACGGGCAGAATCTAGGAGCCTGTTCGATTTGTACAAAGAGGGTTGCTCCTTATATACTAAAAATTGGGCTTGAGGCAAATTCTTTACATGTTAGTACATTCCCAAACCTTTGTGTCCTAAACAATAAATATTTGGCGTTGCACAGGAATCGTCAACAATATCTGATGTCAAAACATTACGAACGAGGGGTTCCCACTGTTCCATCATAATCCCATGTCAACTTTTCATTCAAGACCCGGACCGCCTCATCGTAAATTTCGTTACCTCCCCCTAATAAAGGCCCAGAAGGAAAGGAGCAGAGCCAGGTGCAGAAGATAGAAAAGCAGGATAAGAGATGTTTGTGGGTCGTAAATGGGCAAGGCTACCAGCTTCGGCCGCCTAATCATGATCAGGCCAACGAACACGAGAACCAGTATAGCAGGACTGGCCTCGGGCTGGGGAGGCAGCTTCTGCTGTGCCATGCAGCCATGGCGTGTTCTGTTCTAAGGTGCACGTGTCACTAGCAAGGTGAATCTCCGGCTAAAGCTTACGTGTCCTTAGGTGAAAGGGGTCACTGCGTGTCCATTGTCTACGTGAGGGCAAGAAACACATAATGGCTTCCGTGATCTAAGATGGATGCCATGGGTAGATCAGTATGTTGTCTATAACAAGAGTGCTCTTGCTCGTAGCATAGCGAAAACACCAGGATATGCTAAATGGATCATTTGCGGTTCACTGATATCAAAATTATGTATTTACGACAATGTTGAAAACACAGGTTCAAATTGTCACGGAACCTCAGACCCTCCTTTTGCCCTAACGTAGGCAATTACTCTATGTCCGAGTCTATCTCTATGCTCATCAGGTCAGTGACATGTTGCTGCATCATCATTCTTTCTCGCGCCTTTTCTCCAAACGCAGGTGGTTTTCTGAAACATGTTGCCGCACAGAGACTACACAAAGCGGGACCACACTGGATAATCAGGCAGCATGAGAATAGAAATACTAGGATGACACCAATGACCATCAGAACCTTCCATCCCCACGCTGATATCAGAGTCCAAAACCACTCCATGAAGGACCAGTTTCCCTTGTCTACGTGTATAGAGTCGGAAATCTTGTGTAGCTTAGAGATCGCCTCATAGACAGTTGGAGCGTTATTGGGAATAAAAACACAGCAGCTCGATTGGATCATTCTGCATACCCCACCTCGATCTGCAAGTATTACGTCTAGAACCATACGGTTCTGCAACGTCATGAGTCGATCCGCCTGAAGCTCAGCCGTCAAGTTGCTAAGGGCACCAGCAGTTTCGGTAATAGTAGATTCAACTACCCGTGTTAGCTGACGTAGATTTCTACTATTGGCCATAGGCCCCCAGAACGGAAGGAAACCTTTGAAGAAGTCTCCAGCTTCCTGACCAGCGGTATCTTCCTTGCTGAAAACACCTCTTGCTACTCTGGTCTTGTGGTAATCTGAAGAAGCAGTGTACGTTGGAGGCAACAGTCGAGCAATATAACATGAACCTGAAAAGTCAGCAGGCAGCCATGTATATGCTCTGTCTTGACAAATGAAGTAGGTACCCCTAGCAGTAAGGAAGGCAGGGGAAGAGTTAGACGGAAACACGTAAGTCTCAACGCACTCACTCCTCCCTAGCTGAGCTCTCGGATTTCTCCCATTTCCTTGCAAACAGACCTGACCTCGGTAGGGGCACGACCCAGACTGGAGTGGAGCTTTTACGCTTGCTTTCTCCCAAACTAAGGCGATACTCTGTAGAGTTCCAACTCAAATATACCCGTAATTCATCTCTAGGGTAAGATGGAGTATTATTGACGTCTTTAATCATGTCAATAATTCCCTGGACTAAAGCTTTGTTGGCTGAGTTGTATTTAGTGGAACGTGGTGGACGCGGAGGATAGGTCTCAAGGGCATAGGCAAAAATGGTCTGAAAGGCCTGAAATGATCCATTATAGCTAAAAGGCAAAACCAGATAGGGAATGCCTTTATCCATAGTGTGGGGTATCAAGCCACACACCCAGCAGTCTGTAGTGTTAACTACCAGTTGGTGTTGGTGCAGAAGCTGTACAAATGTGTTGTTAATGAATTCTGAGCGTCGAGCTTGTTCGTGTTCAGGAAACGAGTGAAAAGAATGCATAGAAGAAACAGAAGAAGTAGCAGGATCAAGGGGAGGTACTGTAGTTACCGGCATAAAAATCAAATTCACACCAAAGACGATTCCACCCACCAACGTTATCAAAACAATTAAAAACGTAACTGTACATTGCATTAGAAAGCATTTGCTGTGAAGAATTCTGTATAATCTATTTCTGCGAACATAAATTACATTTTCTCGTTGCAGCTCAGGAAGCTCCATCTTCTACAATCCGCTCGCGACCACTGATGATGTGTACGTAGATGAAAATGCCTCTATCAGCCCTGGGAGGTCCCAGAACTAACAGAAAGATCGACCTTGTGTCTGACCCCCGCAGATTCAACTAGGCACACAGCCACGACCCTACGGCTACCCAGACGGCAAGGCAATTTTTAAAACAACAAAACAATAGCAAACTTCCTGGCTGGAGGCAATGTACGGTATTCAAATTTAAACTTGAAAAATAGGCAGTTTCCTGCTTTATTTGTCCATATTGCGAGATCGTAAATTGTATCTCAGTTTAGCAGGAGCTGTTTGATCTGGAAACAGTGTATTTTCAGCAGGTGTTGCAATGTTTAAGTTCGCAGATGGCAAAGTTTCTTCTGATGCAGAGGACAAATGTTCAGAATTCAAAGGAGCAATTTCAGGAGGAGAGCCAGAGTTCGATGTGTCAGTTATTAGTTCGGCATCGCTGAAAGGGATAAACCTGGGTATTTGTTCAAACTCAGAGGCACCGATTCCCTTCTTCACCCAGTTATCGTAAGGAAGTGGCAGGGGCACACGTTTGACGTGCGTCGTGTGAATCCAGTTCTTCCGTCCGGCCACACGAATAGCAGTTCTCGTCGCTAGCAGCACCTGGAAGGGGCCAACAAATCTGGGTTGAAGATTTTTCGTTCTTGCAAAATTCCGTACAACAACGTGGTCCCCTGGTTTCAGCTGATGACCTGGACTCTCCGGTGGCTTTGGCAATGCATCGAAAACCTGTTGGTGAATAAGACTCAATTTAGCAGTCAAGTCGTAAAGGTAATCAATCAACATTGGATATTCCAGAGAACAGAATTCTTTTGGCCTTGGCACTCCCCAAACATTAGCGGGACGACCAAAAACTATTTCGTAAGGACTAAGCCCTACTCTAGAATGCACAGTCGCTCTCGTGGATAACAAAGCCAAGGGTAGTGCATCTGGCCAGGACAAACCCGTGGATGCCTGTATTTTAGCAAGTTTTAGTTTGAGGGTGCCATTGTAACCCTCAACTAAACCAGCAGACTGGGGATGGTTAGCACTGTGGAACTTTTGTTTGATCCCTAGACCGGCACACACACTCTGCATAACTTTCCCTACGAACTCACTTCCGTTATCTGACCATACAATCCGTGGCATTCCATACCTAGGGAAGTATTCCTTGAGAAGAATTTTGGCAGTGGACAAGGCAGTATTGTCCTTTAGTGGATATGCTTCGATCCATCTGGAGAAAGCACAAACTACCACTAGGACGTATTTTAGATTGTTGCAACGATCCATGTGAATGAAGTCTAACTGGATCACTTCAAAGGGGCAGGAAGGAGGAGCGAAGTGACCAGCGGGTGTGGGAATTCCCTTTCCAGGATTATGCATCAAGCATACCATGCAATTTTTCACCACTCTCTCTGCACACTTACTAATCCCATCATTCTTCCAGACTGGAGCCAACATCTTACAGATCCCTTTAGAACTAATATGCGCTGCTCCATGTGCCATCGTTACTACTGCAAGCACGTACGCATCAGGCAACATCCAACGCTGTTGTTCCGACAAATCAATCCAACACCCACTCGAGTCCAATTTACCCGTACTCTCTTTCCATGCAAGCTTTTCCTCCTCAGTCGCTTCCTTCTGAATTTCTCTCACGCTTTCTACTGTGTCCTCACACATTCCAGACTCCGAAATCCATCTTGCAGACGTAGCAACATACATTCTACTCATCATATTTCTATCTGTCTGTTTAGCGGTCTCATCAGCAAAAGCATTCCCACGACCAACATCATCCGTGATTGCTTTATGAGCGCTGCATTTCACAATCGCAACTTCAGTCGGCAAGGTTAGAGATTCCAACAAGTCGTTAACTAGCTGACCATGTTGAATCTTAGTCCCATGGGACATAATGAAACCTCTCTCTTTCCACAAACGGCCAAAACTATGGGCCACGCCGAACGCGTACTGACTATCTGTGAACACATTCACTCTCTTTTCCTTAGCTAAAACACACGCTCTTGTTAGCGCGATTAATTCCGCAGCTTGGGCAGAATTCTGACTCACTCTTGCGGTCTCCACAATCGTACTCAAAGTCGTTACTGCATAGGCAGCAGTCACATCACCATTCTCCAATTTAAAGCAAGACCCATCAACATACAACGTGCCATCTGGATCTGACAACAGAGTGTCTTTTAAATCAATTCGTCCTTTTGTCTCTTCCTCGGTTCTGAAACAACAATCATGGGGTTCAGAATCACTCGACTCCTGATTAGTCGGCAACAATGTTGCTGGATTCAAGACATTGCATCTTTTGATCTGTATATGACTCGCTAGCAGTGTCAGCTCATAGCCTGATAATCTAGCACTGGTAAGGTGTTGCGTCTTGGTTCGATTCATGAGTGTGTCCACAGCATGAGGAACCATGACCACTAGCATGTTATTCATCACTAAACCAGCAGATTGTCGAATGGAGGCCGCAGCTGCCGCTGTAGCTCTCAAACAACTAGGCAACGCTCTAGCTACCGGATCTAATGTTGATGAAAAATACGCACAAGGGCGTTGTTTATCACCAAATCTCTGTGTCAGAACACTCAACGCGCAACCTTCTCTTTCGTGAACATAGAGCGTGAATGGCTTACTGTAATCGGGTGTACCCAATACAGGAGCTGAACATAGTGCATTTCGTAACTCAGAAAAACTCTCCTGACATTCAGCAGACCATGGCACTGGACTCGGAACATTTTTCACAGTCAAAGCTACCAATGGTTTTGCTAAAAGAGAAAAATTTGGGATCCACTGCCTACAGTAAGAGGTAATACCTAAAAAGGCACGTACTTCTCTCTGTGTGCGGGGAACATCCATCTGCGTAATTGCTTTTATTCTCTCTGGGGTCAACTTCCTTCCCTTCTTTGACAACAGATGACCTAGGTAGGTCACTTCTTGGCAACAATATTGCATTTTCGAAGGTGACACCTTGTGATTCAAATTAGACAAATGATGCAATAACGAAATTGTAGCTGCTTTGCAAGTTTCCTTGTCATCGGCAGCCACTAGAAGATCATCTACATACTGCACTAAAGCAGAACCAGGAGGAAGTACAAAGGAATCTAACTGACTTTTTAATGCCTGACTGTAAATGGACGGACTTTCACAATACCCTTGTGGAGCACGTTTAAACCTGAAGCTTCGACCTCCTAAAGTGAAGCCGAAAATATCTCTGCTTTCCTCGGCTATCGGAATGCTGAAAAAGGCATTCTTCAAGTCGATAACTGAAAACCATGTGGCTGTTGCAGGAATCAACGTTAACAATGCAGTGATGTCTGGAACCACAGGAAACTGTGGAATCACAATCTTGTTAACCTCCCTAAGGTCTATTACAAACCTATAGACTGGAGGCTTTGAAGGATCAGTACGTTTCAGAATTGGCAATACAGGGCTGTTACAGACATTTCCTCTAGTTTCTTCTACTACACCTTTCTCAATTAAATCTTGCACAATTAATAGAAGTGCACGTTCACCTTCACTAGAGATCTTGTATTGTGAGATTCGTGGAAATTTGACATTCGCTTTCAAAGTAACTACATATGGTGGAATTTCTAAAAGACCTACATCGTTAGGACCAGTCGCCCAAAGAGTATCAGGGAGAGAACGCAGCTCTGGTGGGAGCGCATCCATCGACAAGTACATTGGAGAGGTGATTCTTTTACCCAACGTAAGCTGTACTCCTTCCGGAGAACAGTACAATGTCGCATATAGTCGTTTTAACAAGTCTAAACCAAGCAGATTTTCATTACAACCTGTCGTCAAAATCAAAGGTGCTTTCAATTGACGAGGTCCAACAGAAATAGACAAAGGACCAGATACGGGGTTGTAAACAGGGGCGCCTGAAAAACCTACAGAGACATTTGTTAAACCAGACAAAGGTGCGCCAGGGAGTTTCTCATGTATGATAGAACTTTTTGCTGCACCAGTATCCAACAGAAACGGTTCGACTACACCTGATGTTGCTACTGCGACATAAGGCCCACTCTGATCTACTGGAACTGATACTACTCCCTCTCTTTGTCCATGGCTGTCCTAGTACTCACTTTGCTGAAATCCTTCATTAGTTTCACAATAGTCCTCAACATGATACTGCTGAGATCTATTTTGTTGAGCAGACTGACTATTTCGCTGATCAAAGTAATTAGAAGGGCGATCGTTCGTTTGTGGAGGCATAGCACCTCGTCCTCGACCCCTAGAATTTTGCACAAAACCACCACGACCTCTCTGGGCTGCTGCAGTGTTATTCTGCGCTAAGACAGGACACTCATTCTTATAATGACCTTCTTTCTTACAATACGCACACTGATTCCATTGGTATTGCGGTCTCTGAGAACCATAATCTGTCCTTTGATATGACTCTTGCTGTGTATTAGTCTGATTCGTGCGAGGCGGATATGCTTGCTGTAAAAGAACTTTAGTTTTTAAATCTTTCGTCTTCTTCTCTGACTTTTCCTTCTCCTCTTTATCCCTATTTTCATAGTACTGAGCAGTTGCAAGAATTTGCGCAGTCGTAGAGACAGCCCACGCACTCTCGGAATCTTTCAATTTATTACTAAGTTCTGGCAATAAATTGTGTACAAATTTATCAACGAATAGTCTCTGTCCTCCTTCTGTGCTCATATCCTGACCACTGTGATCTACGAAAGTCTCTTCGAACCTTGTGAAAAAGTCGGAAACACTTTCGTCTTTCTTTTGCCTGCATGCGGACAACTTGTCCCAGTTAACGCGCAATGCTGGCATCAGAGTCTTCATTAAGTCAATTATTCTACCGGGCAAATTAGCAATTAGAGGTTCGGGTTTGGAACCACCTATTTGCTGACCATCCGCCGCAATTATAGCTGCCCAATCACCACCTAGGGCAACTGGATGATTCTCTTTACGAATTTTAGCCCAAATTGGTTGCGGAACTACATTCCCAAATAACATGTCAAGGTCCGCTAGATTCATCACACAAGCCTCAACTGTCTGTGCTAACTCCTTATAATATCCGGCTGGATTTTTACGCGGATCTGGCAAGGCCTGTTTTACTGCTAATACTTCAGCTCGCTTCCACGGAATGTGTATCCACACTCTCTGGAATTGCGCCGGAGCGGCAACAACACCATTGAGCGCATCAGCTTGCACAGCTTCGCGCCAAATTGGAGGAACCTCCCTCATTGGATATTGGCGATTTTGCTTCGTACTACTCTTCTCTAACTCCCTCGGTGAACGAAGGGATGGATCATTCCTATAACTTAAAATTAGTTCCATCGCTTCTTTTATATTCTGACCAACTATCGTACCAGCAGCAAACTCTTTCTGAACACTAATTAATTCTTCTAAATTTGATTCAGAGTCATCTTCTTCTAATTCATCACGTAAAAGGGAGCACATTTCGTCGAACACATATCTTTGTGTTGGTTTATTCCATTGCATGAATGTATCTAATACATCTCTAGTACTATATCTCCTATTCTTCGAAATCCATCTAAGAGCTGTGGAATCTAATATTCCCCGTTCTTCAGTACTGGGAAGCTGACTACGTCTCTGTACAGAGTCAGAAGTAGGAGTCTTAATCAGAGTTTTATAGAAGGGAGATAGAATATTAGAGACAGAATCAGTGATTCTCCGACGAACAGAAAGTGGAGTCATAATACTAGCAGAAGTAGAAAACACAGTAGCAGTTGGAACGGATAGGACAGAAACAGTAGGAGTATCAGGCAAAGTAGCCTGTGAACTAGCAGGTGTAAGTGATACAGGTATAGGCAAAGAAGCCGGCAACCCTGGAAGAGGGGGTGCCGAAGGAACATTAACATTGACCACAGGAGGTACAGGAGCTTGATTCTGGGGAGCAGGAGCAGGAATACCAGGTTGTCCAGCAACCGGTAAAGGTGGAGCCGTAGCACCTTGTGCATACGGTGGAGGTGACCGTAACAAGTAAGACAACAGAGGATCATTTTCGGGGTCCTCTACTATCTTAGCTGTACTCGATGGCAAGGCAGGATAGCACTTGTCTATCGCTAAATTACGCTCTCTGTTGGCCACCTCCATTGCTTTCTCGGATTCGTTGACTTGCAGCTGCTTGACAGACTGCTCTAAAGTCAACTCTTGTTCTTTCTGTTCTTTCTTCAGCTTTTTAATTTCTCTCTGTTTAGATTCTTTTCGCCAATAACGAAGAGAATCAAACATTGCCGGCCGGGCTTTCTTCTTAAACAATTTCGTTTCTAAATTATCAATAACTTGGGGTTCAAAACTACCATGCAGTGGCCAACTAAGGACACCGTCTTTCTGCGTATATCGGACCCATACCTCATTATAAGATATAGGACCCACACCAAACTTACAATACAGATCATAAAGAGGAGTTCCAATCGGAGGAACCAGACATGAGTCCTCCAACCGGGAATCACTGTTGCAACCAAAACACGACAGCATACAATTTTTCCGACTTACCATTTTATAACCCGGAACACAGAACAAACAAAAACACGAACAGAAATGTGCACTCGAACCGAGAACTTAGGCCTACCAAAAGCGAACAAATGTATCGATACCCAAAACTAAACCAAATGATTATCGTAACTAGAACAACCAGTGATAATCTTACGAAACCAAACCAAACCAAGAACTAAAAGGATTTTATCCAAACAGGAACTACCCTTACGAAGTAACCAACTAGCAACCACTTAATACTTAACTGAGGCACTGAAGACGTCACCAAGGAGAAACCCGTCACGTCTCGCCGTACTAAGGACTGCACCTCGGGTCCAAGACAGGGCGACGGTCAAGGCAACGGACCACTGCAGCCGTCCTGAACGGGAACCCTCGTGGAACAGAACGTCGGGCCACTTTTGCGATATGCCGGGATCGATGAAGTGGGGCGCCTCCCTCAGGAATCTTCACACGAAGCTTCTCGAACTCTTCAGGCTTTTGGACCGGTACCGAATGACGTCGCCCCACATTGGGCGCCAATTGGAGTTCTGGAGTTTTTGGTTCCGTCCAGAGGTGTCAGGGATAACACCTGAAGACCCCGGAGTTCTACCTGTCTCGGTGCACAAATAAACAGAAACACAAGCTTCTCGATGGTGGCGTCAAAGACCAAAGGTTTATTACTGCAGGGACACAGAAGTCACAGAAACTACACACGGGCAGAATCTTGAGAATGGTTAAACAAGAAAATGCTTATTTTCTAAAGTTTACATTTTCAAAACATAACTTAAAAACCATCTCTACTAAAATATGTGTAATTAAATTCTGAGTTTAGAGAGCCTAACTTTATTTATCCATCTTGTCCCAATGAGAAGTGTTGGACTTGGCCCTTTTGGCAGGTTTACCCAAAAACTTTTTGCCTTCTCCTAGCCTTTTTCTGTAACCTGGTGTTGGTGATTTTAGGCCTCTGCGCACTTTAGCACTGTGGTCCAGTGTAAAGTGTGTGCATACTCAGTGTATGTGTGGTGAGATGGGCTTGCCCTTCCATAGGAATGAATGAGGAATATGAGTGTCCATGGTAATTCCTGATATGAGGGGAGTGCAGGGTCGAGTTTAGCATGTGCAAACTCGTGAGAATAAATGCTACGCAATAGTGTGCGCAGATTTATTGTGGTTAGTTTAGAAATGCCACTTTTAGAAGTTGGCATTTCTGTGTGCTGTGAGATATGAATTGCATGTCTGGCTTGTGAGTGATAGCTGCTGGCTGGTGTGGTTGGCTCCAGGAGCCAGGATGAGTCTGCCCAGTGGTGAATAGGGAGATCTGCATATAGATGGGAGGGAGGATTTGCACCTGGGACCTGAAAAGGGCTGTGCCTTCCCTCTACAATGCTGGCTCCACCCCCTAGGGTGTATCTGATGTCCATGGCAAAACAAAGTGCTCCTGAACCAGTTGTATCTGGTTCTCCCCTTGTCTGCATCTTTGAGACAAAGGATTTGGTGGTATAAATATAGGGGCTGTGGCCCCATGTAAATGTTATTGTTCTTGGACTCGAATCTGCCAATGGTGTGCTGCTGCTGGGTCTCAGGGGAGGGCTTGCCTCCATGGGACTTTCCTTTGCTGGGAGCTGGTTGCTCCATTTCTTTGCCTCTGGACTTTTGTTCTGGGGAGAAGAGCTTCTGTTTTCACCTTGCAGCGCTGAGCTGCGATCATTTGCGAGGGGATCCCGACGTAGGGATTCCCCCCGCTGTGGCTGACTTCCTTGCGGGTGCCCACCCCGCTTACTTTTATTTTAATTCAGCAGGTGCCCACCCTGCATCTTTGTTTTTATTTTTTTCTCTATGCGGATGTCCAACCTGCTTATTGGAGCGCAAGCGGGTGCCCACCCCACTTCTACATTTATTTTCTAATTCTGAGGGAGCCTACCCCTCATCTGTCCCAAAGAGAAATTCCTGCTGTGCCCCGAGCCGCTGCAAAGATGGAAGTCAGGCCACCAGGTGCCTGACAGCGGGCAGGACTTCCGGTTTTGAGTAGGAAGTCCCAGCCTGGAAAAGTCACCTGCAGTCGCCCGGAGGGAGAACAATGACACCTGCCTGCGCGGGACTCCCATGACTGAGGGAGAGCCCCGCAGGCGCCAACGAGTGCAGATGAAAGGCGGAGGGGGCTCAAGGCACATTGCCGGTGCCTGCCCCCACCACGTGTGAAGAACGGGGCTGCCGCAAGAGGAGTGTTGCCGGTCCCGGAGCCCCAGAGTAGAAAGGAGCAGAGTCCCCAGAGAGCAGCCAGGTAAGTTAAGAGGGGCTGGGGGGCTCTGTAGGTGCTTTGTTCATGCTGACTGCAGCACTGTAAGGTAGTTGGCATAATCATTCTTTTAGCGGGCCCAGAGGGGCCCAGGCTGTTCCCCGTGGTGTGGCACAGATGCTGAGCGGTCCCGCCAGGAGAGCGGGCCGCTCCAATGTTGCTGCCAGTAATGTGGATCAGAATGCTCCTTCATTATTGGCCTCATTATCCTAGAGCCTCCCTGGCTCCAACAGGGGCGTATTTAGTTTCAGAGCCTAGATGGCTCCAACATGCACGTTATTTCTGGAGCCTGAGTTGCTCCAACGCTTTGCCCATTATTTTAAGAGCCCTGTGTGGCTCCAATATTCGGTGGGCACATGTGGTTTTGAGCGCCAGTGCGCTCCAAATATGGGCTATGTGCCCTTAAGAATCCCCAGTAAGGCCCAGAGGGCACAGCCGTGACAGGGTCAGTTTTGCCTAATTGGTCAGAGGGCACAGGAGTACCAGGTCTTCAGGTGTGACCCACAGCTGCGCAGCACTTAGTGCCAGCTGCTCCGTTTAGGCCCTCATTTGACTTTCCCAGCTGCCCAGCAAGTAGTGAGCAGCTGCAACGTTTAGGTCTGCGCCGATTGCGCATCCTTGACTTTCGCTGCAGTGGCAGCGCGCCCTGACTTTTGGAACATCGGGCATTTGAGCCCCTGTTTGATATGGCCAGTTGGCCAGCGGGGCACATCACATTAGGGCGCCAGGCCCTAATGTGATGTGGTGCTAGGAAATGTAATGTGTGTGTAGTATGTTTTACTCACCCTGTTTTATACCTCTAAACTCTGGTTTATGATTATGAGGTTGTTTTGCATATCGTGTGTTTATGCTAGTGAGATTATGTTTCACTGTGTGATTTATGCCCCTAATATGAGTTGCGCTTAGGCGGTTAGGGTCTAATGTGTATAGACTTGTACGAGGATAGCATAACGTGTTTATGCTGGTGAGGTTGCCTCAGAATGTAATTTGCGCTTGATTGGATACTGTGCATAATGTAGTTTATGCTACAGGCTGATGCTTAGTACAGTGATTACCAGTGGTTACTGGTTGTACATGTATGATCTGTTTTACTTTTACTAAGTTAGCTTTGTAATGGTTCTGACAGTGGCCCATGTGGTCCTGTCATGTGTAGATAATCCCTTGTAAATATTGCCCAGTGCAAGTTGGCACAGTGTATATTGTGTGATTACTATTCTAATGTGTTATGAGAATGCAAAGGCTATTTTATCTATAACCTGTGTGGAGTTCCTTTTGTAGTGTGCCTGGGATATTGTTGCTGTGTGCGTGCGCAAATGCTTCATACATGGCCTCCGGGATACGCCTGACTGCTCGTGCAAGCAGGGGTTATCTTTGGCGTGTAACTCCCTTGCCCTGACTAGTGGTGGTCTATGCCTGACCTTGGTGCAAGCCTTAGCCAACCAGAGATCCCATTTCTAACAGGAAGTTATACGTTTAAGATGTTACAACGCATTTCTCATTCTATCCTATGAGGCAAGATAGCCTTTCAATAGTGAGAAACGAAAATTGCAGTATTTCACTATCAGGCATGTCACACACACAAGTACAAGTCCTACCTTTCACATACACTGCACCCTGCCTAGGGGGGTAATTTGGGACTGCTATAGGGGTACCTTACATGTAAGAAAAGGGAAGGTTAGGGTTTGACAAGTGGGTGGACTTGCCAAGTCGACAAGGCAGTTAACAACTGCACACAGATACTGTAGTGGCAGGTCTGAGTTACCTTTTCAGAGCTACTCATGTGGGTGGTACAATCAGTACTGCAGTCCGACTAGTAGCATTTGATTTACAGGTCCTGGCATGCATCAGTGCACTTTACTAGGGACTTACCAGTAAATCAAATATGCCAATCAGGGAGAACCAATTGTAACAACAATTTACACAGGGAGCACTTGCACTTTGACACCGATCAGCAGTGGCAAAGTGCCCAAAGCATCTAAGTCAGCAAATTACGAAAACCAGCACAGCAACAAAAATACAGGAGGTAGAGGCAAACAGTCAGGGGAAAGCAAGCCAGAGAGGCAAAGTCTAACAATTGTCAAGTGGAACTGTAGACACAATCAGGGGAAATTAATAAACAGAATAAAGTGTAAGAATATACTGGCTAAATGTATTGGTCATCCTCCCTTCTAATGTTTGCGAAGCTCTGTTGTTCATGAAGCTTGAAACATACGTTGTTAGACTGAGCATCCTTTGCATGGTTTCCGCTTAACATTTTGCCTTTAGATCTCCTAGGCTTGCTGACTTCGATTTTGCTGGGCTTAGGACTCTGCACAATTTGCCATTACTAACCAGTGCTAAAGTGCTTCTGATCTCTACCCAATTGGCATATTTAATTTACTTACAAGTCCCTAGTGAAGTGCACTACCGTGATGAGGGTTTGAGTGACGATGCATCTGGTGTTGATGGGGAACCATTTGAGTCTTTTCCGGAGAGCATGCGGAGGGTGTGGAAGCAGGCTGAGGAGACATTGTTTATCTGCTTTTTCATGGTTAGCTTGTTGAGTACAATGCTGAGGTTTCTGGCATGGTCTGTGGGTGAGGGGCCCAGGTCCACTGGCCATCAGGTATCATCCCATGGGATGACTCATGAGCTTCATTGCACCCCTCGTCATCACCAGCAGACTGATCCTCATCAGAGACCTTTACTTTATCCTAGAAGAGAACATGGGCCCAAGCTCTACAGCCATTGTGAAAACCTTGCAAAACCTCCAGAATGTTATTGATTCCACCCACACTGCTAAACACTAAACACTTATTGGACACAATTTTCTCCTCAATCAGTAACATCACAGTCTGAAAGTCAGCAACCTAGACACACCACACCCTCGTTAGTTTCAGCATTTGCATCCCACACCATCACAGAGCTACCACCACCAAACTGCCCACCACAGCTGGAAAAGCTTCACAGAACATGAAGGGACTTCTGTCCTGTCTGCACACCGGCCTGAGCATACTAGCAACTTTCTGAAACCCATCAAGAACCTCAACAGTTGGATCTCCAAATGCACCAACACACTGACTTCCCTCAAGCACTGCCCCACGGCAACAGCCTGACAACAGGCCAGCTGACATACAGAGGAACCCAGATTCAAAAATTGGCACAGCAAGAAACTGGAGTGCAAATGAAGAACAAGTCAAGACATCACAGATAAAGACATCTTCAAATCAGCCCTAGGATGCTATCATCAGCAAATATGGAACACCATGCACACAGCTCTCGTAGATCATTTGCACAGTGGCATGAACAGCAGCAAGGAAATCATTGCCATCATCAAATATTTCAGTATGCCTTCTGCAGCCTCCAGTAACATCACAAACTCACAAGACCTTTGCAACAAGTTCTCAGAATTCTTTTGTAACAAAATCACCTCCATAGTTGGCAACTTTGACCCCCAACCAGATCCTGTCACCGTTGTAACTCAACTTCCCATCACAGTTGATGAACAAACCCTGACCTCATAGCCCACTCTCACCACCATCAATTCTGCTACCATGAAGACCATCCACTCAGAGGCCCATTTGAAGCTTGCCTCTACTACGCCTTCACTAAAGGACTCCTCTAGATCAGCGAAGCACTAACACCTTTCTTCAATGCCTCCATCGACTCAGCCACATTCTCAGAAAACTAGAAACATGCCACCATCAGGCCCCTGCTCAAGAAACCATGTGCTGGCCCAGACACCCTTTCCAGATACAAACAAATCTCCCTTCTACCAAACCCAGGTTAATATTTGGAGAAACTAATCAACTGATGCCCCACGGACCACCCCAGCAACCACCAGCTTCTCAACACCACACAGTCAGTATTCAAGCCCAACTACAGTACAGAAACAGCACCCATCACAGCCACACACAACATCTGCATGACCATTGACAGAGGATACAAGACAGCCCTCATTCTCCTGGATTTTTCAGGATCATTTTACACAGTCCCACACCCCAATCTTATCAGGTACCTTCACAAGATTGGCATCTCAGGACCTGTTCCCCCCTGGATCTTCCTCTTCTAAACACAAAACAAGCAGCCACCCTGGCACATTACACCTTAGAAGCCTGCAAACTCATCTGCGGAGTGCCTCAAGGTTCATTGCTCAGTCCCATCTTCTTCAAAGCATGCATGATTCATCGATTCATCGGGCCAACGTCATCCATGCACACAACATCAACAGCCTCTCCTACACTAATGGCACACAACTCATACTCCCCCTCTCAGAGATGATCCTCAACAAAAGAAACAAGTTCACTGCATGCATTATCAAAGTCACTAACTTGATGAAAGCCAACTGCCCTGAGCTTAACACACACACCTGCTCAGTGCCAAGGTACAGGCAAATTATGTGGCATCTTCCTCTTCTAAACACAAAACAAGCAACCACCCTGGCACCTTACACCTTAGAAGCCTGCAAACTCATCTGCGGAGTGCCTCAAGGTTCATTGCTCAGTCCCATCTTCTTCAAAGCATGCATGATTCATCGATTCATCGGGCCAACGTCATCCATGCACACAACATCAACAGCCTCTCCTACACTAATAGCACACAACTCATACTACCCCTCTCAGAGATGATCCTCAACAAAAGAAACAAGTTCACTGCATGCATTATCAAAGTCACTAACTTGATGAAAGCCAACTGCCCTGAGCTTAACACACACAGCTGCTCAGTGCCAGGGTACAGGCAAATTATGTGGCATCTTTCTCTTCTAAACACAAAACAAGCAGCCACCCTGGCACATTACACCTTAGAAGCCTGCAAACTCATCTGCGGAGTGCCTCAAGGTTCATTGCTCAGTCCCATCTTCTTCAAAGCATGCATGATTCATCGCTTCATCGGGCCAGCGTCATCCATGAACACAACATCAACAGCCTCTCCTACACTAATGGCACACAACTCATACTCCCCCTCTCAGAGATGATCCTCAACAAAAGAAACAAGTTCACTGCATGCATTATCAAAGTCACTAACTTGATGAAAGCCAACTGCCCTGAGCTTAACACATACACCTGCTCAGTGCCAAGGTACACTCTTTAAAAATACACACAACCTAACAATGTAGCAAGATAGGCAAATTATGTGGCATAATGTGACACCGTCTGTGACAGTATTACTTTATTGTTTTGCTATTTTGCCACATATTTATACTGTCAAAGAAATGTGCATCTCATTAGTACCAGTTTAATACTTGAATATAGCCATCAACAACTGAACCTGATTTAACTAGCGAATCAATGTGTTTTTAGCTAGATCTACTTTCATCTTCCATGGTAGCAAGTCCCGCTGTTCTACCCATACTTAAAGTGCTGCAACTTACTGGCCTTCCACTTATCTTGTAACCTTTTCTCTAGAACTATATTAAACTTGTTCTGTAGATATTTTAGCTCCGACCTCAAAGTGGAATTCATCCGAGGAAATTCCATCTCTTCTGCCTGTACTTCTGTTTCCTTCTAGGTGATCTCATTGAGATGCCATGCTTTTGATCTTGAACTTTGTGATTCTCAGTATGTGAGATCTTCGTGGTCAACCCCCTTATGTATGTCTTATAGGTATCCCAGACCATGGCGCAGCTGGCACTGCCCACATTATTAGAAAATAAATCCCTCATTATCCCCCTTAAGTCCTCA
Source organism: Lissotriton vulgaris (assembly GCF_964263255.1). Taxonomy (NCBI): domain Eukaryota; kingdom Metazoa; phylum Chordata; class Amphibia; order Caudata; family Salamandridae; genus Lissotriton; species Lissotriton vulgaris. The sequence goes on from NC_141697.1 coordinate 382,851,860, forward strand.
ATGACACACCCCTCGAGGAGGGGAACCCTCTGTAACGACCACCTCGTTTGAATCTTAAACAGAGGAACATTTAAAATGAATGAGACAGCAGAGTGATCCACAATTGTTGCTGGGAAGTGGGTTACATACTGCATTGACTAAGTTACCTGACTTATCTAAGAAAAAATAATACATTCCATAATGATGGCCATATGTTTTGCTATAATATGTGTAGTCTTGATATTACACCAAATAACAACTAATCCCAAATCTGCCATCATATCCTTTAACTTAATTCCCACTTTTGACATATTTGAGTATTTACATTTTGACCTTATATCAATCTCCTTATCTAAAATAATATTGAAATCCCACCCCCACTAAACATAGAGAGGACATTCTATTAAATGACATTCTAGAATAATTAAATATAGTAGGTCATCACAAATAAGGGCATAATATCCTGTACAGGTCCACACAAAGGATTCAATTCCATGAATAGCAATTTTCCATCTCCTTGAACTATCTGTTTTATGCTCAACAACTCAAATCCTGGAGTTCCTCTTGATAACTATACGCACCCCTTTTGTATTGCCCCTCTGCTCTGAACCGATAATGCCCTGCACCTAAGTGCAGTTTTTAAAACACAATTTACAGTCCATTTTTTAAAGTGTGTTTCCTGGAGTACAATAACCTTTGCTTTTATGCCCCTTAATAATTCCAGAATCAATCTTTGCATTTTCCTAGCTCGTAAGCCATTAACATTACAGTTAATTATCTCTACCGAGGTTCCCATTCCTACGGGACTTTGCCTCTACCCTTTGTACTTCTCATCAGACTATACCTTGTTCAACTTGAACATTGCCCCCTAAATACATCCAGACACTCCAGGAGTCAACTGTGTGTAATAATGATTTTTTTTATTTTTTCCCAAATGCTCCTCACCCTTATGCAACCACCATACTCTCTCCTTATGGGCTTCCCAAGGGGTATTCTCAATATACATGCAAAGCTGCTTTAACATGCTCACAGTGATCCTAGTAATTTCAAAAGGAAAGAAGAAACAAAGAAAAGAGGAAAACAAGTCTTTAAGGAAAATGCCCAACCAAAAGCTGTTCACCTCCCAACTTTATTTTATGTTTCCCTAAGCTATGAAATTATGAGGTCGACCAGATTTTTTAAATTAATTCCTCTGCCTTCCCCCGCCCCCCAAGGTTGTACATTTAATTTCTCCACATCCCATTCAATATAGCAGATAACTTGAACTGAACACTAGCAGCCAAGTTTTCAAGCTCCTCCATTTTCTCTCCCAATGCCTATACGCTGTGATTCTGCCTAAATGCTGCAATTCTGCCTAAAATTGACTGTTGGAAATTGTGTTACTGATTGAGGTGGGGTGAAACTTTACTCATGCAGGAACTGCAATCTCTGTCAGGGTTAAACATAAGCAAACCCCCAAATTAACCTATGTTTAATCCTCTAGTAGCTTGGCACAAAAGCAATAGGGCTTAACTTAGAGGCAATGTGTAATGTATTTATGCATTGATTAAAACAGTAATGAAGTCTCTGGTCCCAGCACTTTGGACTACGGGAATGTCCTTCATTTAGGCACCAACAAAGTAAGCCTGACTAGACTCCAGCGTATTCAGAATGCTGCAGCTCATCTGGTTTTATGGCTCCCAAGAGATTGTCTGCCTCAAAAGCTCTGGCCAATTTATATTGGCTTCCAGTAGAAAAGAGAGTTCTTTTTAAGGCAATATGTTACTGCCAAGAAATTTGGTGGAATAAGGGAACCAGCTACCTGAGAGCTCTCATTACACCTTACTGCCCTTCTCATACTCTGCGATCCTATGGAACCCTGAAGAGAAGTGTCCCCAGAGTCAGCAGGGCTAGAATGGGCGCTCGCTCGTTCAGCTACCTAGCTGCAAAAACATGGAATTCTCTCCCGCTCTCCTTGAAGGGTTCCTCTACTGAACGACCCTTTCACAAAGATTTGAAAACATGGCTTTTCAGGTCCCTCTCTTAATCTGTCTACTCTTGCCAAGTCCCGCTCACCTCCTGTTTGTCTTCTTTCAGTGCGGGGACACACCGTTTGGTGTAACCATGCGCTCTACAAATGACGACGATGAAGTGAAAACACAACTGAAGAAAAATCTCACACCAATTTTGAAAAATAAAGTAAAATCGAATACATTATTTGACACCAAAACAACAAAAATCGAATGCGTAATATAGAGATATGCAATTATTAAGGTTTAAGTGAAACTCGTGCCTAAAAATTATTTTTTATATTATTGGTGAGATCTGCGAGCCATTCCTGGGGTAATTCACTGAGACAGAGTTCACGCAGAAAAATGTCTGATTCATTATCTCTGTTATTGCATTCCCCGATAATCCTTTCCAGTGGAATAATAAATGTCTGTGTCTGTGGTGGAAGGGAAACATCCTTTACCACGCAACCATTACAACGCGTAACGGTAACGTCATGGTTTAAACAACGCAAGTCGTTACATCGACTTGCACTGGAGGGCACTCTAGACTAAGTAATAGTGTGAATTACTATTCCAACACCTTCCCTACTGTATGTAGACTGGAGTTGGAATAGTAATTCACCTTATTTCTAAATCCAGCGCCCTCCAAGCAAGTCGATGTAACAACTTGCGTTGTCAAAACCGCGATGTAAAATACCGCGTTGTGATGGTATGAGTGATATCATCATACAATCGTGGTGGAGTCATAGTCCCTATTGCAAGATGAGAAAGTGCCTTCCCCTCGTTTTCCCTGGGTTGATACATGATCATAAAACCTTATTCACTTAAAAAAACAGAACCCTGATCATCCGATCATCTGATGTGGGGTGAGTTCATGAGCCGACCTAAAAAGCTATAAGTTCTTGTGGTCATAGTATGTTGGGAACCCAACAGGTACTGTATCCATACCTGAAATGCCAGCTTGATAGCCAGCAGTTATCGCTGAGCAATGGTATTGCTTTGCTCAGCAGGCAAGTTTTTTTGGAATAGAAGGCATTTTACCAGATGTCACATCTCGTTGGACAAAACCACACTGACAGCATATTAGGTGGCACCGGCCTCAACAAAGTATGATCGGGAAGGATCAGCATGTCTCAGTATGGGAAACACAGTATATAGCTTTTTAAGGAACCAGGCAAAGGTCGTACCTTTGAGTAACAATATTGTAATGGGTGTTACAATGTCTGAAAAATGTGGAATGAAAAGTTGATAAAAACTGTTTGAAGCCGAGAAAATATTGAATTCCTTCAGCAGAAGTAGGACTAGACCTCAACATAATCACCTCCATTTTCTTGGTATCCATATAAATTTCACATGGAGAAAGAATGAATCCAAGACAATCCCAGTGCGTTGAATGAAAAACACTTTTGTCTAATTTGACAAATATGTTTCTCTTGAGTTTGGGAAAAGATCAAAATATCATTGATGCACACGATGATAAATAGATCTAAAAATACTTTCAATACCTCATTAATAAAGAATTGGAATGCCGCAGGAGCATTACATAAGTCGAAAGACTGTATGCAGTACTCAGACGCTATTTAGTAGGAAAGGAAGTCATCTTTTCATCTCCTTCATGAATCCTGATCAAGCGATGGGCCACTCTAAGATCCAGCTTTGTATGTATGATGGGAATTTTCACTTGATCATGTAGCCCAGTGGTAATAGGTATCTATTCCTAACAGTGGCTTTGTTCAAAACTCTCTAATCAATAAAGACACACAAAGGGACAAAAAATACATATGCTAACAACTCATCGATATATTTCCGAAAATGCGTTTCTGGTTTGCTCAGAGCATAGCTGGAACTGGTGGGTAATACTGCTCCAGGGAGAAAGTCTATCCTACAGTCGAAACTATGATGAGGAGGTAGTACTTTGGCCTTAACTTTGTCAAAACCATCTCTGAATTCGGTGTTTTGAACAGGCAAAACCAAGTCTTCTATTGCAGAACATAAGGCCAAGAAAAGTGGGGTTTTCCATTTTGCTGTTTGCTGATAACAATGTAACAGACAGAAACTTGAATCCAGGGTCAATGCACGGGAAAGCCAATCAATATGAGGGTTGTGTTGTAGGAGCCAGGGAATTCCAAGAATAGCAGAAAATATAGTTCTTTCAATTAAATCGAAAGCAACAGTTTCTCAGTTAACGTTGCCAAAAATCATTATAATGTTTTTAGAATGGTATGTAATGTGTCCAGATGAAATCTCAGACCCAACAACTGCTCTAACAGGCTCAGGATGATTCTTTAGGAGGAAAACAACACCCGTTGTCTAAGAAATTACCTGTAGCTCTAGAATCCATTAAATAGGCATGCTTTTTCATTGTTGATTGGTAATCACCAGTGTCATTGTAATAGTAATAGTACAGTATTATCCAGATAATGGGAGATCGCATTACAAGGAACACTTGGAAGTTTGATCCCCTTCCCCTCTGATCATTACAGTTTTTTGACTGAATACTACTGTGTGTCCCGGAGGGTAGGTAAAGCCACACACTTAGATTTGACAGGGCATTCTTTGACAAAATGTTCTCTCTCCCCTCAATACAATCATAGATTATGCTGACACCTTCTCTCTTTGTCATCTTTGGACAAGAGACCACAGACTCTCCCAATCTGCATGGGCTCACTGGTACCTGGAGTCTGCTTCACCTGGATTTCTTTAAAATACACCAAAAGATGAGGCATTTCTTTTCTAGCCTTTTTCCCTTTTTCCTCCCAACCTGTGGAATAATTTGACTACCCAAAAAAGTTTGGAGGATCCACATTCTGAGAAAGGACATCTTTATGGGCATCATGCCACCCTTGTAAAAGAGAGATGTTCTATTTTCTTCAGGCCAATGGGTTTCTGCAACTAATCTGTTAAAGTTGGTAACATAAGATAGTAGGTTGTTTTAACTCTATTTCAGATTAAGTAGCTCAGCATCACTTAACCACATAAAGGTGTGTTTGCCAAATAACCTGTGCATTTTTTCATTAAATAAGTGTAATTTGTACAAAATAAGATCCTCACAAGGAACAGCCCGAGTGGCCACATTATCTACTAAATAAGAGTTAACAAAGGCTACTATTGCAGCTTCATCAGGGAATCAAGTGTGTCTACAAAGAAACTGTAAATGGTACTGTTTTTTAAAGACACTATATTTAGAACTGTTACCATTGAAATGTTCAAGGACTTCTAATGGCACCAGACGTGGGTAAGATTAACTGGCTGTGTTCCTGATATACTAGGGGTAGATGTTCCCCCAGAAGGCATGAGCAGATGCCCCGGTTGAATATATGGGGTTTGTGTTCTGGGAATCATTCCCAGGTCTTTTCCTCATCAATCTAACAAGGTTTATACCATGCTAACTCTGCTTTTAGGTGTTGATTTTCTGTCTTTAAGGATTTAACCTCTGTTTGCATTCTGGTCAAGGTTCTAGTTAACTCTTCCATAGTGGGTATAGGGGATGCTTCAGCTGAATCCTCCATAGGGTCTAATTCTCTAGGTTGAATATGACCTACTTCCTCCTTCTTCACCCAGGCAGATATAAGTTAGATGTGCTTGGCTTTCCCATCAGGTGTCCACTCTCCATAGACCTGGAATCTACAGCAGCACAGACAGTTCCCTCAGTACCTCTAGGGAATATTCCTCAACATGCAAATAATAAATAGGTGTCTATGGTGAATGCGAAAGGGCAACGGCAGCATAAGGAATGGAAGGGATAGGAAGAGAAGACAAAACTCCTGGATTTGGCACCTCACTGGATACACATCTCAGTTTGAAGACCCCAATATCCCTATGTCTATGATTCCTATGAAAATGCAGAAACACAATCAGAAGTTAGATAGAAATATAAGTATTCGACTTATATGAACTAGAGCCCCCCCCCCCTTCAGCAGTCACTCACCCATTAATTGAAAGGAGTATGATCAATAGATTTTCCTTTACCCTTACAAAGGAGAACACTAGTAATAGCGGTTATGGTAATACAATGAGCCACATATGCAACATAACATCCGTAATGAATGGTATGGAATGAAAGGAAGGAATCATCAACTTGTGTTCATGATTTATATTCTCTGTATTGTTAAGCAATTCATGCTATATAGGTTGTTGTAGCCGCAGGCTCAGTGCACTGACCAGGTTGATGTGTATTATTGTTTTTTTTCCTTTGTCATAGATGTTGTCAAGTCAAGAGGGAGAACGCGGGTGAAATGAGGACCCCACAACCAACGTAGAGTGAGGAGTGGAGCCAGCCAGGAACTGGAAGCAGGTAAGGGACTCCATTCTGAGTACTGGCTTTTGAACCAGTGCTGGATGCACAATATGGAGCCAGTCAGTAGCTGGAAAGGTAAGGGACTACAGGTGAGGAATGTTTTTTATATGAGCTATGGATGTGGAGCCAGCTAGGAGCAAAAAAAAAGGTAAGAGACTCCAGGTATGTGCAGGCTTTAGAAGAAGTGCAGGATGCAGGATGTGGAGCCAGCCAGGACTAGGAAAGGTGAGGGACTCTAAGTAAGTATAGCAAGTTTAAATTAACATGGACACAGGGTACAGGGCAAACAGAGAAGGAAAGGAACACCAAGTAGGTTTAGGAAAGCAGGGAAGTCAGGATGAGGGGAGTGAGGGCCACAGGAATTAGATTCAGAATAACAGGGAGTGGGGAAAAAATCTCCAGTAGTAGGACAAGAAGCCAAGCGCGGCTTCTGATTCAGATGCAGCATTTGTATATGCTGTGCCCAAGATAGTTGCCAGCTTGCATTCTGGGCAAACTTTGGGTACCGCACTCTGCTCATTGTCTTTCCCAATGGGAAGAATAGAAGTCTTCTGCTTAGTAGACGTAAGGTGGTACCTGTTCTTAGGGTCTAACCTAACTGCGGTTGAGATAGATTTTGCTTTAATGGCAGCTGATAACATAACTCTACCAAGGTAGACTAATCTTTTCTCCCATGCTTTACTCCCTTCCCCTGGAATGGCTCTCACAAGATTTCCCTCACTGAACCCTTCATCTATAAACTGAGCTCTTGTCTGTTTCTGAGCAGCAGAGGCGGTCTCCTGAAAGTCAGTCATCTGCATTGTATTAAGAACACTTCGGGCTAAAGCCAACTTCCACCTCGGGACCCCTGCTACTACTGAGCTTCCCCATGTCCTGTGTGCCACTGACAAAACTAGTGCTGGTGCTGTTGCTGCCTCCAAACCCCCAAGGCAACCCTATGATGCTAGAACTGGACCTCAGTGTACTGAAGCTGGTGGGTAAAGTCAGTGTGGGAATGAGCTGCAGAACTACGGCACTGCGTGATGAACACACCTAGGTGAGCGTGAGGTGGGAGGGAGGAAGGGCGAACAGGGCGAACCTATCAAGGAGGATACCTTCAAATTCATTGGGTCATGCCAAAGTATGCTATGGATGAGCTAATTAACCACTGAAAACACGCAGGATCGCCCTGGAGCTCCCTGCTACCAGCCCTAGCCTGCGGCCATGTTCCGCACACCTGTCAGCAGCCCCGTCTAACCTAATTTCACTAATCATTTTGTTATTCCACTTATTAATTCCTGGTTATCTGATCATCAATTTCACCTGTAAATTACTCCCATCACCCTGGGGACTCAGAACTCCTGGAACAATTTTTGCCAGCCGAAGTTCTACCCTCACACTGAAAAAAGTCCATGGGCAGATTTACAAGCACCTTGCGACACATTTATGCCACCGTTGCGTCACTTCTGTGACGCAACGGCGGCTTAAACCATGTGCCATGTTGTGCCTTATTTACAAAGTGATGCATCTAGGGAGATGCATCACGTTGTAAAGCCCTGCGCCACATTAAACCTGCATCAGGTTTAATGTATGCAGGGTGGGCGTTCCGTTGGAAAAAGCCTCGGAAAAGTGATGCAGTGAAATCTACAAGATTTCACTGAGTCACTTTTCCGACGCCTTTGCGTCAAAACCCTGCGCCTGCTTGAAGCAGACGTAAGGCGCGACGCAGCATGTTAGGTATGGGCGGCCCCTGAGCATTGCTGGAGTTGCGTCGCGCTTGCAACACAACTCCAGCAATGTGCCGCCCTTACGCCATCAGGTGGAACACGCATCTGTCTATCCCTGCACCACGGTGCACCACATTGTAAATGCAACGCATCCATGGTGGCACAAGGGTAGAATTGTGTGTCGCATCTTTACTGGCGCATACCTGCTGATATGCAGGGATGCGCCAATCCTTGTAAATCTGCCCCCCAATTTTTGGGCTATTGTAGTAACTTGGCGCCATCACAAGAGGGTGACATAAGGCCGCTGCTTCTCTCGTTTTAAAGGTATAATTTCGGTAAGTTTCCAATCAAACCCTCTCTTCTGAAACTTTATTGCTCCCATACCATGATCGAAAATCAATTATATATTTTACTCTGCCCCTAAAGAAAATCAGCAAATGCTTTCTGCAATAAACAGATACAATTACCGGGCATGCTATTTTGTTTTTGATTTCGTGTGTATTTTTAAATCTAACTGTGTTGCTGTAACATGTAACCCTTCAACCAATTGTTTAATTTCTTAGGTTTTGTTTGAAACATGAAAAAGCTCAGCCCGTAACATATATGGGAAGATGCCCCTGTCTCTTACATTGCAGAATTCCAGAAGACAAATCTAATGAGGACATGTGAGGTGGCCACGCGCATACCCAGCAGCACTCCTGAGATTTATTTCCGAGTTTCAGACTGTGGCATGTTAATTTTGCTTTTGATGTTTAATACTTTTACACCTCGTTTCAATGGTATTTTACAAAATGATAATAAAGCCATTTTAAGAGACAATCATATGCCACAGCGGGGAGCCTCGTGTAATGCCTTTGTGCCTTATGAATGGATGTGCGCATGGGGCTGAAAGTCTGCAGAGAAAATGTTCCAGACGATCACAGCCATTTTAAGGCATTGAATAAGCAGCGCCCATTTAAAGATTACGAATTTGGGTGTGGGGTTCCTTTAAAATTGGATTTTAGCGCAAGAAGAGATGCTGACAATTTGGTGACAGAAAACAGTACACATTTTGCAAATGAAACACACAAAATGAAATTTATGCTAATTTCTGCAGTGCGGACTGAGACTTATTAAAATCTGGTGAAAATCAATATTTAGCTTTAATAAACATAGTCTCAACAGTAGTCAATACATGTTCAGCAATAAAAAACCCTCTTCTAAATGACTCCTCTTCCTGTTGAAAAATCATCAAGACGCGCAAGTATCCATAAAAAGAGCTGGAGTTATACATTTCTCAAACTCATTACCGCCGCCGGTTTCATACTCAATATACAGTGGCTCGGTTTCTGACGGCGTCATAAAAATGCCAGCGAGCCAGGCAGGGATACAGTTTTAATGAAAGAAATTGTGACTGTTCTAATCTGTTTGGATTCTGTCAAAAATGTTGAGACGACTTGGAAGGCAGACTTATTCTAAGCTCTCAATTGGCGCGGTGAACTTCTCTATGTTATTAGTTATTTGATGAAATATACATTTTTTATGTTTTTTTAAGATATTAATTATTTCACATTGTTGAAGACTATCTCTGGTCACAACTGAATGTACCTTTCTTGTTTACAGTATGCAATTCTTCGATCTGTTTTTGTGAAAAACAAACAGACTCTGCCTTTACCATTTTAAAGTCAGGGAACAGTTAATGGATAAGGATGTCACAGGGACCTACATTTGCATATTAATATTGCTTTTTATTTCGTTGTTATGTTGTCCTCCTTTTCCAGCTCCATTACAAAATGGCAGAAAACTTAGGGAAAGTTGTCTTGCCAGTCTCATGTAAATAAAAAAAGAATACATCCTCTGACAAACAGAGAATGAGGCTTTGGTTCTGTCATCTCCATCCACTGATCCGTTTAACTGGCATTCGCATTTCTTGCTCCTGCCATGCACACCACTCACATGGTTCTATGGGGTCATCCCACTTCAGACGTTTGCTTTCCTGCACTGTGAGTGAGGCATTTTACCTGATTACAAGTGCACAGTCACATAAAACGTAGTACACTTGAGTGCAAGTGCTGGTGGGTCAATGTTGTAATTTGACAATGCTTTTTTCTTTCCATTCTTTACTATGCCCATCAGTACACACAAGCACACACACCCACATCCACACTCACATACACCTGCAAACGCACACATACACATACACACACACACAGATATGCACACATATTTATTTATTTATTTATTTATTTTTGGCAATTTTTAGAGCGCGCAAATACCCGAGGGTGTCTCGGCGCTGTGACACAGAACTCTCCGTAGGAAAAGGAAACTAGGCATGGAATAGCCATGTTTTCAGATTTTTTCTGAACTTAAGAAGGATAGGTGCACACTTAAGGTGGAGAGGGAGAGTGTTCCACAGTCTAGCTGTGGCAACGGTGAAACGTTTGTCTCCCCAGTTAGCCCTTCTTGTGCGGGGGACTGTTAGGAGATGGGCAGAAGATGAACGCAATGTTCTTTGCTGTTCGGGTGGGCGAAAGGCTTGTTTTAGAAATAGGGGGCCATGGTTATGAATGGCTTTGTACGCTATGCACAAGGCTTTAAATTTGATGCGGCTCCTTACCGGCAGCCAATGCAGCTGTTGGATGTAGGGGGAGATAGATGCAAATTTAGGAATGCGTATATGTATATCGTTGACACATCCACGCAGTGCAAACTGATTGACAAAGCAAAACTATGCCGCTGCCTTGATCATCACCAGTTCGATGAAGGTAGATTCCTACAGGTCTACAACGAATAACACTTTGGGGGTGATTTAGAATTGGATGGCAACTAAACTTTCTTACGATTCCAGTGGTGGAGGAAATTCTCATCCAGGTTTAGGATTTCCTTCAGAAAGCAGCAGATCTTCCTTTAACAAAGCTCTATATTGTAATTGTAATTGTTACCGTATTTATATGGCACTTTCTACCCCGGATGAGGTGTTGAAGTGCTTTTCAGTGAGTAGCAAGCTACTCCAAAACCCAAGGTGGATTTGTAGCGGAAATATAAGCTGTTATTTATGAGTGGTGGACATTTGAGCCTCTTAGTTGGATGTATAGGCTAAAGGATGGCTAGGGGAGGGAAAAGTTTAGAATGGGTTATCTGGGAGTTCATAGTAGTAAAAGAGGTTTGCGATGAGTAGGGAATATTTTGAAAGAGGAATAGAATGAGTCATAGGGCCTTCTTAAGGTCTCAGGGGATGGAATACTCAGTCACAAATGTGACAGATATCCTATGCGCTGTATTACAATCTCCATAGGATATAATGGGATCATATTTCGGGGGACTGGATTTCAGTAACATTGTTAACGGAGTAATCCCCTCTGCCAATATCTAAATTAAGCCCAGAGCGGAAGGGTTTGGAGAGATTTGTAAATTTCTCTTTTCTCTTTAGTGAGTGGAAAATATATAATTATTTAGCCACATAACCATATATAAATGTATACATGCATAGTTATTTTAACATGATACGCATATGCAAAATAATCAAGAGATAAAAAATTGTTCTAGCTCATGTGTACCATGCAAGGAAAATTATTTACAAACTCAGGCTTTCTATTTTTGCTGTAAATAAAGATTTAAAGTTTTTTTTCTTCAATTTTATATATTAATGTATTTCTTTATTTTATTTTTTTCTATTTTCTATTCGTCCCTCAGTATTTCAATAATCAGGCACTTCTAGATACAATTGCTAAAATCATATTTACATAATGTGAGAGATATATGTTAATATGAGAAAAAAAACATAAGCATACACTCATCACCTTATATGTTATTGTTGTATTGATGTACTTATCAGTGGATATCATAATAAAGTTGTAAGTATCCCTTTCTATCCCAGTATAGATGGCACTGTGCTAATCCTATGCTTAAAAACTTTGAAAGAAAAGCAGACACTTGAGCGAAGCAAATTTAGAGTGTCGCTAGTGTTGTAAGGTACTCCATACAAAAGCTGCCCTCCACCTAAACTTGGGAATTACCGAGAGTTCGCTACTTTTTTTTGTATAATTTATGTGGCACTCTTTGCCTGAAAGGCTATTGTTTTTACTTATACTGAGTGCTCCCTTGTGTCTGGACAAAGCTAATCCTTTCTGAAGAAATATAATAATAGCGAAACAGGTGTCAAGGGTTGCTTTTATTCATTCCAGGTTAGCTTGGATGGTATTTTAGCAATCCAAAGCTGCAATACTGTGCCTGGAGTGGTAAAAGTTATTTTACAGCTCGGCTTAGAGGGCTCTGTGCTAATCCAATGCTTATAGGGTTTTCTGGAAAAATGAAAAAAGACTTTGTCCATTTCTAACTTGGCGTGGATGGCACTGTGCTTATTCTATAATTAAAATCTTTGATAGAAAAGCAGACATTTGATGTGAACAAATTTAGAGTGTTGCTGGTATTGTAGGGCGCTCAATGCAGGAGCAGCTCTCCATCTAAACTTGGTAACTATCCAGAGTTCTCTGCTTCTTTTTGTGCATATATATATATGACCCAGTTGAAGGCTTGTTGCCGAAACACGTAGGTCTGGTCCTGCCTAAATGCACGTGCACTTTGCAAATAAAGAAAAAAAACCTGAAGGAATCCATTTACTTGCTTGTGTGCCGTCTACCTGTGTTTGTTCATTTTCTTACCTTGGAGGAAGTGAGGTTGCCGGACAGTGATCGGGAGATATATATATATATATATATATATATATATATATATATATACGGTTGTCCATACAGTTACGCATTGCGATCAACTCTCAGGTAAACAGAGAGCTGATTATATACGCACGTGTAATCACAAGCGTTACAAAGCGCTATAGTCCTAGTAAACTGGGGACACTCTTTTCATGCAGTAACGTTAAACACTGCCCCAATGCTGCAAAAACCCGCGACATCAATATAAATGCAATGGCATAAATATCAGCTAAAACTACATGTCCCAGCATGCCTCAACTAATCAGGGGCGTGCTCAGAGGCTGAAATGTATAGAAATAATGAAGGGACCACACGTACAAGCTACCGTGAACAGGAACTACGGTTCGAAACGCGTAGGTGTTTGTCACGTTTTTGAAATAAAGAAACTGCAACTAATATCAAGGTGTGTGCAGCGAGTCCTTGGTAATTCATGATTTGGGACACTGCCCTGGTCCCATCGCTGGCACCGACTGACAAGCGCTCCCGCTGCGACAGGACAACTTGTATGCGGGCTCTCCGCTGTATGTGATTACATACAGCGGAGAGCCCGTCTTCCGACATACCGCGGAAAAGAAACGCCGAGCGGAGCTGTTCTGCAACGCCACGGAAACCAGCAGAACAAACAACGGCAGCGTGTGTACACCAGGTCGAGCGCCGAACGCGCCGAGTCGGAGGACCCTGCGCGATCCGGGAGTCTCCCAGGTAAGAGACACGCTTCTGGCAAACATCAAAGTCAGGAAGACGCAGTGAAAAGTGTCGAGTGCTTAGCAATTCATACGTTCAACAAGAATAAGAATTAGAGACTCACTTGCACAGCGACCTTTTCTCTTGATAGCAGTACATTGCACAGTGACAAGGGGTTTACTACAAATTTGCCCACCTTCTAAAAAACGAACCATCAGCTTAAGTGAAACGGTGCCCTGAAACGCCTTTACAAACGTATCTAACTCAGTATACAGTGACTGTGATAATTAGCACAAGCAATGGAGGAAAAGAGAGTCAAAAGAGCGACCAAAGCAGAAAGCATTTTCCAAACAGACACAGCGCGGGAAAATAGAGATGAAACAGCTGCAACACCACAATCGATCCCAACTACTTGTAAAATGTTATTCACACAACTGGAAAAATTAATGAGGAAAGAAATCTCCAGAGAATGGGAAATCCTAACTTTAGAGAAATATGTAGAACTCAAGATGGTACCAAGAGGTCTTCGTATTTTTACCTTGCCTAACCACCCAGACACCAAGCCTGAAATGCTTGAAGAATGGGGCAACAACAACATGGGGTGCTCCAATAACATGATGCTCATAATCATCAAATACGCAAGAATAGAAGTCGAAGAACTACATAAAAAAATTGCGGAAGTGGAATCGAAAATAACAGCTTTAAATGAGGAATCTGGCACAATTAAAAAACTAAGAAGCGACATGGAAAAAAACTTAGACAACCATGAAGAAGATGTACAGAACCGCAAACAACGTAAATTTTGTAGGGATCAAGATGACTACAAATATGGCACCATTCTAACCTTTGCCAGAAAATATGACATTTATAAACAACAGTGGGCAACGGGAACATTGACACCTGGTGAACAAACAAGCGGATCTGAATCTGATTTCAGTGAGTGCGAACAAAGACGCCCTGGTCTTCGTAGAATGTCTTTTTTAGACAAAATACAGCTGCTCTATCATGTGCAGCAAACACCACAAAGCAACAGCAGGGGCCGAGGTCAATATCGAAACCGATCCAGAGGGAGAAGAGCCCAAGCTCCAGGAAACCCAAGCGCAAAACAAGACGCAGCAAACGCGGATGGAAGCAGATACAACCTAAGAGCCCGCACGATCAAAAGGAAGTAGGACAACACTCCACAACAACCCCCAACCTAGTAATAAATCTCTCAAAATACAATCCAACAATAACAGAAATGAAATTACTAAACAAGGGGCTTTCCTTTTGTCCTGAAACTCACCATGATACGACGGAAACCAAGATAGACCTGTACAAATACACAAGAAAACTGAAATTAAAAAAATTATTTGCCAAGAAACCAATTAGTAAGACCAAATTGCCAGAAGATAACGCTTCAGCCAATATGAACTCAGAATATCGTACCTCGGAAGTTCCACAGTTAAGAGTTGCCTATGAACTGGCAAATGAAATGGAACAAGCTGAAATTACAGACACCCAAGTATTAGATGAAATGAGTATCAAATCTAATAAACGACAACCAACAGATTTCAAACCGAAATCGAAATTTTGTCCGATTCTCTATCCAGGCAATAAAATTGATACCTTTTATGAACTGGTTACAAATGAGATCGAAGAAATGCCCAAGAACTACAACAAAAAGAGAAAAGAAAATCTAACTACAGGCGAACGCCAAGCAATATCTAGCCTGAAAAATAACGTCCAAATAGAAATAAAACCTGCGGACAAGGGCGGGAATATTGTGATCATGGAAAAAGAACTATATGTAGAGGAAGCTATGCGACAACTGAAAAACATTAACAACTATACAGTACTAACCAAAAATCCAACTGAAATCATGAAACATGACCTCGAAACCAAGTTGAATGGCTGGTACGAAAAAGGCCTAATCACGGATACGGAAAGAAAATTTCTAATGGTCGAAAATCCAATCATTCCGACCATTTACTTTTTACCAAAAGTACACAAGACCCTCAATAAACCTCCTGGAAGGCCCATAATTTCTAGTTGTGGTGGCCTTTATGAAAACGTATCCAGCTATGTGGATTACTTTTTAGCTCCACTAGTACCAACATTAAGCTCCTACATAAAGGACACGGGCGATTTCCTTCGTACCTTAATGGAAACTGAATGGCAGACAGATTACTTGTTAGTGACCATCGATGTGGTATCGCTGTACACATCTATAAACCACGAGATTGGACTAACAGCGATCAAATACTTTTTGGACCAACAACCGATCACCCAGAGAGAACACTCGAAAATGATCATGGAAATGATCACATTGTGTCTGTTCAACAACATTTTTCTATTCAACAAAACCATCTATAAACAATGCTGTGGCACAGCTATGGGAGTTTCTTTCTCTCCAAGCTACGCAAATCTCACCATGGGATGGTGGGAGAAGAGCCTGGCTTGGAGAGAGGAAAACGACCATCACATGGCCAAGGTAGCCCTCTGGCTATGCTTTATAGACGATCTGTTCCTCCTGTGGAAGGGCACCGAGGCAGAATTCCTCACATTTTTCAACATCCTCAACCAGAATTCAGTGGGGTTAAAGTTTACATATACCATCAGTGCGAAAGAAATTGTATTCCTAGACACAAAAGTGTACATAGCAGATGGAAAGATTCAAACAACCGTTCACAGAAAAGAAACAGCAACCAATAGTATTCTTCACGGTTTGAGCTTTCACCCACAAAAACTGAAAAAGAGCATTCCGTATGGTGAGCTCCTGCGGATGAAAAGGAACTGCTCTGAGGAAAAAGAAATGGAATTGAAGTTTAAGGAAACAAAAGAACGCTTTAAACAAAGAGGTTACAAAACAACAGATCTTAATACATGTGAAACAAGAGCAAGATGCAAATCAAGAGAAGAAACCCTGATCAACAAAAAAAGCATTGCTGCCACACAAGAAGTTGAAGCTAATAAAACATCTGATCAGCCCAGGATGGTAATGACTTTCAGTAAAGAAAGCTACAGGATACAAAAAGCGATGATGAAGTACTGGCACGTACTACGCAAAGACCCGGACATTGGAACAACAATAGGAGACCATCCCCTTGTCTCCTACAGGAGGGCACCCAATCTTGTGGACCAGCTAACTCAAAGTCATTTTGAAATCAAAAAACCAGAATCTTGGCTTGATATCAGGAAACAAGGATTTAATAAATGTGCAATCTGCAAAGCGTGCAAGATAGGACGTAACATCAAAAATCTGAAAGATGCGGCTGGCAAAAACTTTGCAATTAGAAGTAACATCAATTGTGACTCGTCTTTTGTTGTGTATATGATCCAATGTTATTGTGGCAAATCCTACATTGGCAGCACAACATGTTCTATAAAAACACGCATACTTCAACACATTCGAGCAATTCAGAACAATGATCACTCCTATGCAATTGCGAAACATCTGGCAAATCATGAAAACAAAACCTGGCTGGATGTGAGATACTTCGGACTCGCAAGTGTACCACAGCATGAAAGAGGAGGTAATCGCATTCAAAAATTGAGAAGGCTTGAGTCAAAATTAATCATGAGGTTAAAAACTAAACAGCCTGCTGGCCTCAACGGCGATGAAGAACTTTATGTTCACTTATGAGAACCATGTTACAGACTATATTGCACCCAGCATTATATAAGTTACTTAGTATATTCCTTTTTTGATTATGACACTCTCATGAACAATACATCTCATAACTTGTAAATCAAGTCTCTTGTTGCTAACCACAGTTACGAAAACTGAGTTACATATCGTTATATTTCTTTTGACAATTAAATGTTGCCAATATCTTATGTTAAAATGTAGATGTCGTGAGCAGCTGCAAGCATTGGGGACGTAGGGCACTCAGCCCTTTATTGTCCAGTGGACGGTTGTCCATACAGTTACGCATTGCAATCAACTCTCAGGTAAACAGAGAGCTGATTATATACGCACGTGTAATCACGAGCGTTACAAAGCGCTATAGTCCTAGTAAACTGGGGACACGCTTTTCATGCAGTAACGTTAAACACTGCCCCAATGCTGCAAAAACCCGCGACATCAATATAAATGCAATGGCATAAATATCAGCTAAAACTACATGTCCCAGTATGCCTCAACTAATCAGGGGCGTGCTCAGAGGCTGAAATGTATAGAAATAATGAAGGGACCACACATACAAGCTACCGTGAACAGGAACTACGGTTCGAAACGCGTAGGTGTTTGTCACGTTTTTGAAATAAAGAAACTGCAACTAATATCAAGGTGTGTGCAGCGAGTCCTTGGTAATTCATATATATATATATATATATATATATATATATATATATATATATATATATATATGTATATATATATATATATATATATATATATATATATATATATATTACCTACTGGCGATAGCCAGTAGGTATATATAGTTAGGATTATTTCTCTATGGAACTTTTGAAAATTCTATGTCTAATAACTTTGGCGTTTGTGGACGGAATCGGCTGAAATTTTCAGGAAAATTGCACATTTTGTTTCTGAGAAGCCCCTGAAAATTTGGGGGGGTTCTCCAGGGGGGGCCGAGAAAAAAGGGGGGTCCCAAAACGCGTTTTTCCCATGTTAATTTCCATAGGGCATTTGGCCTCACTTTTAGCTCGAACGGCTGAATGGATTTGCACGAAACTTGGCAAAATTGTAGGGA
Organism: Lissotriton vulgaris; assembly: GCF_964263255.1. Lineage (NCBI taxonomy): Eukaryota > Metazoa > Chordata > Amphibia > Caudata > Salamandridae > Lissotriton > Lissotriton vulgaris. The sequence continues at coordinate 382,869,905 of NC_141697.1, forward strand.
CTGTTAGCCCGATGTGCCTTTGCTGGGTCTCAATATATGTGCTCCAGTGGATTTTGAGAAATTAACGTTTTAAAAAATTTATATATCTGTGACAGCGTCCCAGATAGCGCTCCAGATCGCGTACTTTTCGCGTCACGGAGCTTTGCGAAGCGATGCTGATTGGCTCTCCGGTGTCTGTCAACATTCTAAACAGTCCGGAGCGGCCGCCATCTTGTCTCTCGGTGGGATCGAGAGACAAGAAGAGGTGAAAAACGAAGGGGGAATTTAATGAAAGGGGGCAAGGTAGACCCCTCTTGACCCCCTAGGAATGATGTTGGGGTTATTAAAGGGTCCCGTGGGGAAAATTAAAAAAATTTGATTTTTCACGGTAGAAGCGCTTCTCGGTTCGCAAATAAATGGCTGAATGGATTTGCACGAAACTTGGCAAAATTATAGGGACTGTTAGCCCGATGTGCCTTTGCTGGGTCTCAATATATGTGCTCCAGTGGATTTTGAGAAATTAACGTTTAAAAAACAGGTATATCTGTGACAGTGTCCCAGATAGCGCTCCAGATCGCGTACTTTTCGCGTAACAGAGCTTTGCGTAGCGAAGCTGACTGGCTCTCCGATGTCTGTCAACATTCTAAACAGTCCGGTGCGGCCGCCATCTTGTCTGTCGGTAGGATCGAGAGACAAGAGGAGGAGAAAAACGAAGGGGGAATTTAATGAAAGGGGGCTAGGTAGACCTCTCTTGACCCCCTAGGAATGATGTTGGGGTTATTAAAGGGTCCCGTGGGGCAAATAATAAAAATTTGATTTTTCGCGGTAGAAGCGCTTCTCGGTTCGCAAACTGGTAGCGAAACGTGAATTCGCCATTTTGTGTTTCGATTTCATTAAATTACTAGGTATAAGGGGGTACGGGAGACGTATCCTGACCCCTTTTGTTTTCTGAGGGTGGCTGAGGAGGCTCATATATGTTGATACATGTCTTCCAGCGGCTGTGCGTGAGCGTTTTTTTTTTGTTGCGTGACGTCTGTTAACGTTCGATTCGATGGAAATCAGGAAGTGTTGACCGCCATTTTGTCACTGCGAGTAAATATTTTGTTTTAAATAATTGTTATAAATTAATCATTATTGATAAACATTGTCTGCGCCATCTTGTCTTTTTTGCAATGCCACACTTTTGTTGAGCACGGCAGCCATTTTAGATGCCTTGACCAGACCCACTCTCTGCACGCCGCCGATCCTCAGCATGGCTCCTCACCCTCGCAAGCATCTCCCCCACGCACTGGTCACCCCCGCTCTCTCTCTCATGCATGGGCCAGAAACCTCCTCCCATCTGCGCTGTTCTTCTCTGAGAATCACACCCTGTGCCCGCCCGACACCTCCCTTTCACCCTATTCACTACCGCACCCTCTGACACTCCTCTTCCTCTGTGTCCGATTGTCCAGGCCAGTCCCAGGCTATCACCTAGTCCTGCAGGTGTAGTTTATGGCCCCAGCTGTAGAGAATCACCCCTCTTCAAAGGAGTTACAGTAGATCTGTCACACCACACGCGTTCCTACTATCTGATAACCATCCTGTATTGTGCTTGGGGAGGGGATTCTCACTGTGAGGGTGTGTGGGACCGAGCCTGAAGCGGAAGATTCCAGGGATGCCTCTTTGTACATCAAAGTTTTTACAATTATGTGTCACATTATAAATATATAGTACTCCAACAAAATAGGATTATAACACTTTAATAACTTTTAAATATATAGAACGCAACAAAAACAGTAAATACATTTAAACATTTTTTTGAAAAAAGAAGCAACAATGGTCAGTAGCTGTGTTTTGTGCGAATAGTCCCAAGGCAGCACAACGTGCTGAGTTCTGGAGGGCACCCAGGTGATGTTACCTGGGTGCCGCACTGGTTTTTGGTATCCTACAATGCAGCTCCGAAAAACGGCGTGGGGCGTCCCGGGGGGTGCGCGGGGAGGCCTCGTCAGTAGCGGTCTGTTGGGCGAATAGTCCCAATGCAGCAGAACGCGCTGAGATGTGGATGGCACCCAGGTGATGTCCAGTAAGTTGTCGCACTGGTTTTGGCATCCTACAATGCTGCTCCGAAAAACGGCGTGGGGCGCCCCGGGGGGGGGGGGGGAGGCGGCGTGAACGGGTCTCCCCAGGTGGAGGCTCGTCGGCTGTACTGGGGCGCCCCTTTACCGTTTCAGTTGCCATTCCGCCCGCTTTTGCTACACTGTGCCTCATCCGCCATTCAGCTGTTTATCGCCCGCTCTTGCGGCTACAGCGTCTCGCTCACCATGTAGTTGAGTTGCGCCCACTCTTGCGGTGCAGCAATAGGCGGCTGCCACAGGACTCTTAAAATGGCAGACGACTCCTGCAGGCTTCCGGTGGGGAGCGGCTGCCATGATTGCTCGCGGAATGACCACGACGGAGCCACGAGATGGTGGTGCTCTCAGGCTGACGCCAGCTTTAGTCTGAAACATCTAGAAACAAGGTGGGGCTTTCATCGTTTGGGAAAAAAAAATGTTTTAATCCAATGAAAAGTGATATTTTTAGGTCATATGATCAAGCCTTCCATCATTAGGAAACCAAAAGTAAAATGAACCAATGAAAAGTTTTATAAAGAAGTCACATGACCTGTTATGCTTACGTTACGCGCTGCTATAAAAAGCGTAGAAAATCCGTTGGCACGTGAGGAGGCGTCAGTAGCGGACCGATGTGCGAATAGGCCGAAGGCAGCACAACGCGCCGAGATCCGGATGGCACCGAGGTGGTGTCCAGCAAGTTGCACTGGTGTGGCCATCCTACAATGCTGCGCCGAAAGTCGGCATGGGGTGCCTGGGGGGGGGGAGGGAGGTGGCGCAAACTGTCCTCTCTCGCCTCCCCAGGTGGAGGCACCTGATGTGCAGTGCGGCGGCCCTTATCTTTTCACTCGCCGTCCAGCAGAGTTGCGCCCGCACTTGCTGCTACAGTAGGCCGAAGGCAGCACAACGCGCCAAGATCCGGATGGCACCGAGGTGGTGTCCAGCAAATTGCCGCACTGGTGTGGCCATCCTACAATGCTGCGCCGAAATTCGGCGTGGGGCGCCCCGTTGGCCTGTGAGGTCGCGTCAGTCAGTGGGGGCTGTTTGAGAAAGCAATGTGATGCTGTGCGTCGCCCCCAAGATGGAGGCTCCTCGGCTGCAGTGGGGCGCCCCTTGGTGTTTCACTCGCTATCCAGCTGAGTTGCGTCCGCACTTGCGGCTACAGTAGGCCGAAGGAAGCACAACGCGCCGAGATCTGGATGGCACCGAGGTGGTGTCTAGCAATTTGCCGCACTGGTGTGGCCATCCTACAATGCTGCGCCGAAAGTCCCATGGTCCGGCGGAACTTTTTTCCTTTTCCTTTCTGAATCTTGTCCCACAATCCGTCTAACCTTTAGACACGACCAGGTCCCTGAATGTGTGCAGGGGGACGCTAGTGATTGAATCAAAATGGCGGCTTCACACAAAGCTGACTCAAGCGTTGCTGGTGATGCTATACAGACAAAAAATGGTTTTCAGTTTGTACATTCTTCAGGATTTTTCCATCCAAGTCTGCTTGAGAGTTTGTAGAACAATGGCTTTAGATCTTGCCCTCCCCTCTTTTGACTGTTGGTCTTGTTGCCTATGTCTTCTGTTGTCATTTAACTGAACCTTTTTTGACTGCCAAAAGGGGTTCTGGTCTGACCGCTGGTTGGTGGAGATATTTTGACTATATCCTGGACCTGCCCGGCCTCGCCCAAAATGGCGCCGGTATAAATGGGACTCGTACCTCCTTGTTGTGTACTGGTTGCACAACCTTGATATCACGAGATACGTATGCAGTTTTGAAGCACATGGCGGGCGGGAATGAGAATTGATTGAATATTTCGACATCCCTATTGATATTAAGTTCTGATGTGTTATTGAATACTGTACTATTGAAAGTTCGAATTAACGTCACCCATGGTACTTGCCCGCAAATGTATATCTAGATAATTTTATTGTAAGTGGCCCTGTCGTATTTTAATTACAAAATGTACGTCCACCGATTCCGCAACTGTTAGACACCTTAGTTCTTGCAACCTAATGGCCCGCTCGTTGCGTTCCTCTACAGTGTAAATGTCTCCTCATCATATACGATTCCAGTTTGCTCCGTGGCCGGCCCACGTGGTTATAGGCCCGTATTTGTATACTGACATTTTCACAATAAAGGTTTTTAAAAACAAAACATGGTAGTAGTATTTACATTGGTAAAGTTTTTAATTTTAGTTTCTGTTTTCGAATCAGTAAAAGGCAAGTGAAATAAAGCAGTCCAATTACATGACGGATAAAAGGTATAATACGCAGGAACGCAGTAAAGATAAATGGTCAAGGGCTGTTGTGTTTTTTACTCCTGCAACATAAAGTGATCGATAAGAATCTGATATTCAGGCGTATCAGCGACTAAGACAGCAGGCCGAGCATCTTTTGCTCAACGGCTCCGTCATGGGACGAAGAAATGCCCTTTTGCTAGAAAAAGGATTATATTTTACTTGCAGGACAGTTGTAAATTTTCCGGGAAAATACATTAGCCTGGAACATTATAACATATATGTTTAAGAAAAAATAATGTTCGAAAGCAATAAAAAGCGTAATTTTTAGGTCATATGACCAAGCCTTTCATCATTAGTATAACAAAAGTAAAATGAACCAATGAAAAGTTTTATTAACAAGTCACATGACCTGTTATGCTTACGTTACGCGCTGCGCACCGCGCCCCGGATCCCTTCCGGGAAGCTGCGCTTCGCGCACTGGAGTACTTCCGGGTGCGCTAACGCGGCGTGTCATATAACGCATTACGCGACAAAGTAGGTCCAGAATATAGTCAAAATGTCTCCACCAACCAGCGGTCGGAACACAACCCCTTTCAGCAGTCTAAAAAGTTCTGTTAAATGACAACAGAAGGGACAGGCAACAAGAACCATCAGTCAAAGAGGGGAGGGCAAGTTCTTCCCTACCGGGTCACGTTGGGGCGCTACCGGAACTGATCGAATTGGTAGTCTACAGTGTTTCTGGATGTTTCAGACTGAAGCTAGCGTTAGCATGAGAGCACCACCATCTCGTATCTCAGTCGTGGCCATTCCACGAGCAATCATGGCAGCTGCTCCCCACCAGAAGCCTGCGGGAGTCGGGGGCCCCCAAGACTTTTGTAGAATCTTCAAGGCTCAGTGGACGCTTTCGAGAATGGGGCCCAAGCCCTAGCAGACAAGCGTCCGAGTTCCAAGGTGTCCCATGGCCATTTTAGTGGACCACGCCCAAATCTGAAGAGGCGGCCGCCATTTTGAGAGTCCTGTGGCAGCCGCCTATAGTTGCATCGCAAGAGCGGGAGCAACTCAACTACATGGTGAGCGAGATGCTGTAGTCGCAAGAGCGGGCAGTAAACAGCTGAATGGCGGAAGAGGCACAGTGTAGCAAAAGCGGACGGAATGGCAACTGAATCGGTAAAGGGGCGCCCCACTACAGCGTGTCTTCAGGTCAAACGGATTGTGGGATAAGGTCCAGAATGGAAGAGTCATCAAAAGGCAAAAAGTTCCGCCGGACCCCGGGAGCCGGCCGCCTATGTCGGGGGCGATCTTAGGCCACGCCAGGGCAACACGACTTGGGGAGGGGGCAGAAGTCAAGCGCACCCTCCCAGTCCGCGCCACCACACCGTATGTTGAAAATCTGAAGCCATCGTTCTACAAACTCTCAACCAGCCTTGGATGAAAAATCTTGAAGAATGTACAAACTGAAAACCAGTTTTTGTTTGCATAGCATCAGCAGCAACGCTTGCTATCAGAATGCATGAGTTTCATGCTCGATCGATTGAGCTAGCCGGATCAGGCAACAAAAAGTATAAAATAGTTATGTAAATAGTTATTTAATAAAATGTTTTACCCTGTTACTTTGCTGGTGTGTTGTATATATTTATAATATTTGCATAGAGTTTATTGTTATTTTGGGCGGGGTGGGTGGCGGAGCCGAGCTGTCTTGCAGCCATCATGGTGTGGAGCTCAGTTCATCTCACTAGTTTCGTATTTCTCATGAAGGGTTGTTCCTAATGTTTCTATTTTAGCGAGGTCAAAAAGAGATCCCATTAGTGGCTTACTGATTTTGCTTGATTATTTTTTTTTTAACACAATTTTTCACTATCTGCAAAGACTAAACAGAGTATTGCGGCTTTGTGCTTGTTAGTAAATAGAGAATGAACCAAAGAGAATAAATTCTAAAATAGTAAATGCTTGGAAACAATCAATCAAATGGAGAGACAAGCAGGCACGACGGATTACAACGGGGGCAAAGGCCTGCGTTAACTACCCTTCACTATCTGCAAAGAGAGAGTACTTCTAAGAGAAAAGAGGGGGGGGGCAGCGTTTAAAGCACATCAGCGTGCATAAACATGAAAATGTTTTTACCTATCACGTACTTGACATTTGACAGCTTTTGATATTTGTTATTAAAAAACCATTGAAATTCAATGAAAAAACCATAGGTTTTAGCCCATATATAGTTAGGGATTAGCATTTTCAAAACCTTATTTTACTCGCATAAAACCATTGAAATTCGCATATATAGTTAGATGCGCTAACTATATATCGCGCACCCGCAATCCACTGCTGATGATGTCACATATTACATCATTCATGACATGCGCAGTGACATCACTGATGACATCACTGATGACATCTCAAATGACATCACTGATGACATCACTGATGACATCATCCAGTGACTGTATGTTTCTGTAAAGTTAAAATATGTCTTACATATTGAAGAATGAGTGGATGTATAAGTGTCTGGATGAAGGATTTAGTAGGTGCATGACTGACTGTATGAGTGAGTGATTAAATGTGTCTCACTGAGTGAATGGGTTAGTGACTAAACTGTCTTAATTTGTGCATCATTATGTCTGTTGTTCTGTAAACTGCTGCATGTGTTGATCAGTAGCTATATGAGTAACTATATGGGTTAGTGATTGGTTGCCCAAGTATTTGTATGGGAGACTGAGTGTGTGTGGGTGACTGGGAGGTGTATGACTTTGTGCATAGATGTGTGAGCAGTTGATTCACTAGATGTATGGGTTCAAAAGTGCATGTGGAAACAGCTCTATGGGCGGTTGACTGTGTGCATGAGTGTATTGGTGAGTGAATGGATATCTCAGTGCTACATGTCAAAGTAAGTACATATGTAAAACACAGTACATGTGAGAGTTGACATATATAAATAACTATGCATAAGAGCCAGTGAATGTGTGAGTGGCTGTATGGATCATTGTGAACTTGTATCAGGGATTGTATAAGAGAGTAAATATGTGTTAGTATATGTTTGAATAAGTAAGGTGTGTATAACTGTATAGTAGAGGAAATGGAGGTGTGATTGATTCTTTGCATGACTGACTAGGTGTGTGAGTAACTCCATGGATGAGTGACAGTCTGTGAGTGTCTGTTTACACTGAGTGTATCTAAGGTTATATTAGAGTCTGAAGAGGTTCATCGTATTATCACATGAATGATGTCATTAGTGATGTGCTCAGTAATGTCAAATGAGATGTCAAATGAGATGTCATCAGTGATGTCATTTGAGATGTCTTCAGTGATGTCATCAGTGATGTCATCAGTGATGTCATCAGTGATGTCATTTGAGATGTCATCAGTGATGTCATCAGTGATGTCATTTGAGATGTCATCAGTGATGTCACTGAGCATGTCATGAATGATGTAATATGTGACATCATCAGCAGTGGGTTGCGGGTGCGCGATATATAGTTAGCGCAGTAAATGGTTTTATGCGAGCAACATAAGGTTTTGAAAATGCTAATCCCTAACTATATATGGGCTAAAACCTATGGTTTTTTCATTGAATATATATATATATATATATATATATATATATATATATATATATATATATATATATATATATATATATATATATATATATATATATATATATACATATACATATATATATATATATATATATATATATATATATATATATATATATATATATATATATATATATATATATATATATATATATATATATATATATATATATATATATATATATATATATATATATATATATATATATATTACCTACTGGCGATAGCCAGTAGGTATATATAGTTAGGATTTTTTCCCTATGGGATTTCTGAAAATTCTATGTCTAATAACTTTGGCGTTTGTGGACAGAATTGGCTGAAATTTTCAGGAAAATGGCACATTTTGTTTCTGAGCAGCTCCTGTAAATTTGGGGGGGGGGTTCGTCAAGGGGGGGCTGAGAAAAAAGGGGGGTCCCAAAACGCGTTTTTCCCATGTTAATTTCCATAGGGCGGTTGGACTCACTTTTAGCCCGAACGGCTGAATGGATTTCCACGAAACTTGGCAAAATTGTAGGGACTGTTAGCCCGATGTGCCTTTGCTAGGTCTCAATATATGTGCTTCAGTGAATTTTGAGAAATTAACGTTTAAATCAAGATATATATCTGTAACAGCGCTCCGGGCAGCGATCCGGTTCGCGTACTTTTCGCTTATCGGAACTTTGCGAAGCGAAGCTGATTGGCTCTCCGGTGTCTGTCAACATTCTAAACAGTCCGGTGCGGCCGCCATCTTGTCTCTCGGTAGGATCGAGAGACAAGAGGAGGCCAAAACAAAGGAGGAAATGAAGGAAAGGGAGCAAGGTAGACCCCTTCTGACCCCCTAGGATTGATGAGGGGATATTATAGAGCCACGCTGGGCCCAAAAAAAAAAAAAAAAAATCTGTTTTTTTCGCCGTAGAGACGCGTCTTGGTACGCGAACCGGGCAGCTAACCGGGAAGCTAACCGGCAGTGTAACGGGAGTCTGACGAGTAGCTGATTGGCTGTCAACATTGTAAACAGTCCGGAGCGGCCGCCATCTTGTCTCTCGGTAGGATCGAGAGACAAGAGGAGGCCAAAACAAAGGGGGAAATGAAGGAAAGAGGGCAAGGTACACCCCTTCTGACCCCCTAGGATTGATGAGGGGGATATTATAAAGCCACGCGGGGCCCAAAAAAAAAAAAAAAAAATCCGATTTTTTCGCCGTAGAGACGCGTCTTGGTACGCGAACCGGGCAGCTAACCGGGCAGCTAACCGGGAAGCTAACCGGCAGTGTAACGGGAGTCTGAGGAGAAGCTGATTGGCTGTTATCATTGTAAACAGTCTGGAGCGGCTGCCATCTTGTCTCTCTGTGGGATCGAGAGACAAGAGGTGGAAAAAAAAAAGGTGTAAATGAATGAAAGGGGTAAGGCAGACCCCTCCTGAACCCCTAGGATTGATGAGGGGGCTATTAAAGTTCCCTGGGGGGTGAAAAAAAAATTGCGATTTTTCGCGGTAAAGGTGCTTCCTGGTACGTTAACCGGGCAGCTAACCGGCAGCGTAACGGGAGTCCGACATATTGTGTTTTTTGAACGTTTGTGATATGTGCACGTGTGGATTTTGTCTAATTAAGGTTAAAAAAATATATATATATCTTTAAGCGTGTTCTGGCGCGCTTACGTTTTGGGTTTGGTTTGCGCTGCAGAGACGATACGTCACGGTTATGCGATGCATCATTAGGCGTCTCACGGGCTACGTGATACGTCACTTAATAAAGAATATATTTTACAGCTATAGATATTAGCTTTTAAAAAACCAATGAAATTCACAGAAAAAACCATAGGTTATAGACCATATATAGTTAGGAATTTGCATTTACAAAACCTTGAAAATTCACTGAAAAAACCATAGGTTATAGACCATATATAGTTAGGGATTAGCATTTAAAAAACCTTATTTTATTTGCACAAAACCATTGAAATTCCATATATAGTTAGTTGCACTAACTATATATCGCGGACCCGCAATCCACTGCTAATGATGTCACATATTACATCATTCATGACATGGTCAGTGACATCACTGATGACATCACTGATGACATCTCAAATGACATCACTGATGACATCACTGATGACATCTCAAATGACATCACTGATGACATCACTGACATCTCATTTGACATTACTGATTACATCACTGATGATATCATTTATGTGATAATACATCTTCAGACTCTAATATAACCTTAGATACAATCAGTGTAAACAGGCACTCACAGACTGTCACACATCCATGGAGTTACCCACACACCTAGTCAGTCATGCAAAGAATCAATCACACCTCCATTTCCTCAACTATACAGTTATACACACCTTACTTATTCAAACATATACTAACACATATTTACTCTCTTATACAATCCTTGATACATATGTCAACTCTCACATGGAGTGTGTTTTACATATGTACTTACTTTGACATGTAGAACTGAGATATCCATTCACTCACCAATATACTCATGCACACAGTCAACTGTCCATACAGCTGTTTCTACATGCACTTTTGAACCCATACACCTAAGGAATCAACTGCTCACACATCTATGCACAGAGTTATAATCTCACACATCTATGCACAGAGTTATACACCTCCCAGCCACCCACACACATACTCAGTCTCCCATACAAATACTTGGGCAACCATTCAATAACACATATAGTTACTGATATAGCTACTGATTTAAACATGCAGCAGTTTACAGAAGAACATAAATAATGATTGCCAAATTAAGACACTTTAATCACTAACCCATGCACTGAGTGAGACACGTTTAATCATTCTCTCATACAGTCAGTCATGCACCTACTAAATCCTTCATCCATCCACTCATTCTTCAATATGTAAGACATATTTTAACTTTACAGAAACATACAGTCACTGGGTGTTGTCATCAGTGATGTCATCAGTGATGTCATTTGAGATGTCATCAGTGATGTCACTGACCATGTCATGAATGATGTAATATGTGACATCATTAGCAGTGGATTGCGGGTCCGCGATATATAGTTAGTGCAACTAACTATATATGGAATTTCAATGGTTTTGTGCAAATAAAATAAGGTTTTTTAAATGCTAATCCCTAACTATATATGGTCTATAACCTATGGTTTTTTCAGTGAATATATATATATATGTATATATATATATATATGTATATATATATATATATATATATATATATATATATATATATATATATATATATATATATATATATATATATATATATATATATATATATATATATATATATATCTGCTCCAAGACACCAGCCAGTTGCACTCAGGAACGGGTGCACGCCAAGCTGGGGAGTTTCCGCTTCAACATACCGCTCATAGCTCCATCGGGTAATCGTACCCACAGAAGAAGGCACTCTCGGGGGGGGGGGGGGGAGTTCGAAAGATTTTATTCAGAACTCCGGGCAAACAAGACACGTTTCAGCTGGGTGCAGAAATTGGCGAAGGCTAAGCACCGAAATGAGTCTTGTTTGCCCGGAGTTCTGAATAAAAATTTTTGAACTCCCCCCCCCCACCCTGAGAGTGCCGTCTTCTGTTACAGGTACGATTATGCGATGGAGCAATGAGCGGTGTATGTATATATATATATATATATATGAAAGAAATCCCGACCACTTCTCACCGCCGTCCTAACGGGCGTAGACCTCCTCTCCACGATCAGATCAATATTAAATCATTGACGCCACAACACCGGTGAAAGTGCCAGCAGTGCAAAATTTATTTTCAAAAGTGACAGAGCAAGTGCCCTCCCTGACGCGTTTCGTGGTGTGAGTAAGCCCACACCCACAGCACACAGGCTGAACATTTTATTAAGAAGTGAAGCTTCCTTTCCTGCTTGCACGCTTTAACCTCCAGCAATAAAGTGTGGCAAATTTGAAATCCGTTTTGGGCTTCTCCTTGTTGGGCGAAAGTTTAGTGGATATGAAGCGGTCACGCCTGGGCCGCGGAGAGAGCCCAGCTGCTGTTACGGTCTGGCTGTGGCGCTTAAATTCGCGACGGCATTCGGAACGGGTGCCAGAGATGTGGTTATCAAATGTGGCGAGAGGCATGAAGAGAGCAACACTCGCCCACTTGGGACAAATTACTTTTAATTTTGCTTTGAACACGGCGACTCACAGGAGGTTATAAGGCACTACAAATACCATGAGGCCACGATGTGGCCACACCCAGTGGGGCAGGATCTGGGACATTAGCAAAAGCCTGAAACTGCAGCAGTTCATTTGCAGAGAAGGCTGTAGCCTATGAGGAAGTGCTGATATGCACGAAACGTGTCGGGCTGAACATTTTATTAAGAAGTGAAGCTTCCTTTCCTGCTTGCATGATTTAACCTCCAGCAATAAAGTGTGGCAAATTTGAAATCCGTTTTGGGCTTCTCCTTGTTGGGCAAAAGTTTGGTAGATATGAAGCAGTCACGCCTGGGCCGCGGAGAGAGCCCAGTTTCTGCTGCGGTCTGGCTGTGTCGCTTAAATTCGCTACAGCATTCGGAACGGGTGCCAGAGATGGTGGTTATCAAATGTGGCGTGAGGCATGAAGAGAGCAACACTCGCCCACTTGGGAAAAATAACTTTTAATTTTGCTTCGAACACAGCGACTCACAGGAGGTTATAAGGCATTACAAATTCCATGAGGCCATGATGTGGCCACACCCAGTGGGGCGGGATTTGGGACATTATCAAAAGCCAGAAACTGCCTCAGTTCATTTGCAGAGAAAGCTGTAGCCCATGAGGAAGTGCTGATATGCACGAAACGCGTCGGGCTGAACATTTTATTTAGAGGTGAAGCTTCATTTCCTGCTTGCACGCTTTAACCTCCAGCAACCTCCAGAAATCCGTTTTGGGCTTCTCCTTTTTGGGTGAAAGTTTGTTGGATATATATATATATATATTTATATATGTATATATATGTATATATGTATATATATTTCGATCTCAAAAGTGTCCTTGTTAATGATCTCATCTTAAACCTATATAACACAGATATTTTTTGAGAATTTATTAAATATTCTTTTAACCCGTTCTTTTCCCAAAGATTTCCAAGTAGAGTTTTAAGCAACACAGAGGCAACTATTGCCAAATAATATTTAATATCCACATCCATCCTCCTATTTTATCCATTCTGATACTTTTGTTTGTACCCCATTCTTCTGCTAGATATTTACATATGACTCAAATTACTATAGTTGACCTTTATGGTACGTTATAAACCATATTGAACTGCACTTTGTGCTAATTATGACAAATCAATATAAACATTTAATTTCTAGATGTTATAATATGCTTTTACTTGACATAAACTGTCTATTCAAGCTTATATTAAAGTGCACTAGTATTTAAAATGTATTAAAAATGATACAGTCATGTGATATATGGTTTATCCAGATCTTATGCACTTTAAAACCTCCAACTTTGCATCTTTGTCTGATGATTCAAAATATAGTACTGGATAGTACGGATACAATTATTTTTTGGGGCAGCTTAAAAATAAGATCTAATATTAACCGTAAGTAGGGAAAATATTTGACCAGATAGGACTCATATTCTATATGGAATTGATACCTATGGTATTAAAAACCAGTGACCAGATCAAACAATCTACTTTGTGTACTTTTTTTTAGAGGGAGACCCCAATTGTTATGAAGAGGTTTAGAAGAGATTTAAAAATATTATAATCATATTTGAAAAGGTTACTTAGCTTAGAAATGAACATAAAGCTCGGCATCTGCATTTAAACCCCATGGGATTTTACTTCCAATCATGATGATTAGTTTTGATGCCACTCTCCTCAGAGTCGGTTTATGATTACCACCTCTGGGATTTAACAGTACATGTTGGTTTACAAAAAAACATAAGCCACTCCTGTCACCTTCATTTTCATCCGATATATGCTTGGCAATTACATAGGAAATATCTTTGCTGGATTTTGCACGTACATTTTGGAGTATTCACAGTGTTAATTTGTTTATCGTTCTGCCTATGCATTTTTTTAATTACAGATGCATTCTGGCTTCCTGTACAATTTTGCTGCGATCCATTAAAACAATATTGCCACCTTAATCTGATGCTTTTATGATCGGTGTGTTTATCTTGCAGTTTTTTTTAGAGCTGACCAGTCTTCTCTGGTCATGTTTCCTCTCACACGATGACAATTTGATTTATATTCCCTCACTGCTATGTTTCTCACACCTTTGGAAACCAGCTTCTGAAACAAATATACTCTGTTTCCTGTTGGCAATTTTGGACAAAATCTTTATTTGTTTTTACAGCTACTTGTAGTTAATTTGCCTGTGTCAACCCCCACTATAATGCAAAATTCTTGATCTGAAAGTGTCACATGATCAGTTCCTCCTTCTGTTAAATTTGAGTCTTCCCCTAGGGTTGACAACGTTCTTAAATGGGGTAGGTCTTGCTTTGTTAAAATGGATAAAGTTGGAGGTGAGATTGTTTTTAATTTATGATTTTTTATTATTCAAAATATGTTTTCAATTCCAACTTTCTACAAAATTTGTAAGGGTCAATCCTTGCTGATGCTAGGTCAATTCCCACACTTGGACAAAACAATAGGCCTTTGTTCAGAAGCTTCATGCGTTTCTCTGCTAGCTGTTTATTTGAGAGATTTATCACTATTTTATCTTCCAATTAAATCTGTATCTTTGTTGTTACATTCTTTTTCTTCCTTTGCCGCATTTTCCTCTTCTTGCTTCTTCTGATTAATCTCCCAAACTCACTTCTAAGCTCTCCACACTCAAGGGTGGTCCTGTTTTTTCCTTAATTTGATCCACAGTTTGTCTATTGTCAAGGAAATCAAAGTGTCTAGCACAGGTATAGATTCTTTCCATGGCATAATCATTTCTAGGCTCATTAAACGTTTTAAGCTTACCCATTTGTTCCTATTTTTCATGTTTGTCTAGTTTCTGTTCTAGCTCTTCCAAGGCCTTCTCTCCTTCTTCGCTTTGACTATACTTCTCTAAGGCTCTCACAAATTCTTTGATTTTCTCTGAAGCAATTAACAGTTTTTGTTCAGCGTGGAAAATTAATGTATCAATTAACTTCATGGAACATTCAGAGGTATCAAATCAAATCAAATCAAAAATAACTTTATTCGATTTTGTTTCTTAAAAACCATAAAAGCACCAATAAATAGAATAAAATATAACAAGCATATTCACATAAACAATGTTCTACAAAATCCTTTTTAAACCAAAATCATTGTTAAAATAAGAAGCTGGGTATGTTATTTACACAAGAATGTTGAACTCATTTAGTAAAGACTAGAGAATAAGCGCATTGTATTCCTGTGTCTAATGACAGCTTTTAAAAAGGACGATACAGCAAGTGTGATAAATTCATTCTCTAACATTTGAAGCCTCAGAAACGCTGTTCTACATTGTCTAAGTTCCCACTTCTTTTAGATCGGTATTAAAAATCTTCTCCTGGGGAAATCATAGAATTTACAGAATAAAATACAGTGTAACATAGATTGGGTGGAAACGTCGTCACACGGGCATGGCGGAGAACCTGACCTTATGGGCCAGGTGGCGCAGGGCACGCCTAAGATCTCAGGGTTCACCTGCTTTGGCAGACAGAGACACGTGACACTCTGTTAGGTGTAGAAAAGCAGATTTATTAGATGCAGCTAAGCACAGTGGTCCTGTAAGTACATCAACTGGTAGGTTATCAGGAGACTGCCACTTCATTCCGTGGCGCACAGTCTATTATACTATACAAGTTTATAATGCCAACTCCCAAAACATACAAAACTAACAAATAGGAATAGTTTGAAAACAAGCTATTGAATATCTAAAACACACCCTCCTTTCCGACCCTGTGTGCTCTCCTCCCCTCAAGTTAATCAACACTAGTGCCCGTAATTCAATTTGCAGGTGGTAGAACATGTTTGAATGCTTCAAAGGACAGTCTATGTAACAGAAGAACACACGAAGAGAATAGCGAAGGTCAGTTAAACAAGATAAAGTCAAGAAGAATGGTGGGACCCAATCAGTGGAGTAAGACATGGATTAATCAGTCTAGACATGAATTTACAAAACTCGGGAGACCCTGACATCGGTTTCGTAAACATGGGCAGGAGTTACTCTTTAACGGGAAAGACACATAACAGCTGAAATAGGCAAAAACATCGCGTTCACCACGTCCGCCGTGCTGCCTGAGTGAGGCAACACAAAATGGCGGTTAAATACAAAATGGCGGCTAGATACGAAGCGAAGTCGAAAACCACGTAACCTCAATGCTAACAGGTTTTTGGACCACGAGTTTGCCTCTGGGAAAGTAATCATTCTAAAAAAGGAAACACCATGGAAACGTGTTAGCAACATGCGTGGGTAGCATCCTCGAACCTGTACCAAATAGGACTGAATACCATTACACTGTAACATCAAATGGTTCTCCATGACTGAAGGCTTTTCTTTTTCAGAGAGCCAACGCTTGTTTTCTAGATAATTTGTACATATTAATTTCAAGTTCTTCCTCAATGTGCTTTCTAAACAATTTGGAGAATCAAAGTATTCCGGGTGGCCGATGTCATACAATAGTTTTTTTACAAATTTAATCCATATTATCCTAGATGCCCCCTCCAATTTAAGGCAGTCCTTAATCACATCTCTATTAAAACTGGGCTCAACGGAAGACCACACCTTATGCCACAAAAGAAGGGGATTAACTTTAATAATATCGGATATGTAAGGCAGGCCCAGTTCCTCTTGACATGCAAATATAGCAGTGGAACCCGCAACAGCTAGTAGGTAACCCAAAAATTTGTTCTCGCAACATTGGATTTTCTGATCATCCGCGAAGCGGGGGCCGCGAGGAGTGATGTAGTGGTTGTGGGCGGGCACAGGTGCAGGCAATCCCGAGGCTCCTGGTCTTTCGAGTCCCAAATGCAGCAGTAGTACGCCCATAGCAAAGTCTTCTCCTGCTAGCGGCTCCCGCGAAGCAGGGGCCTCGAGGTGTGATGTAGCGGTTGTGGGCAGGCACAGGTGCAGGCAATCCCGGGGATCCTGTTCTTTCGAGTCCCAAATGCAGCAGTAATACGCCCAGAGCAAAGTCTTCTCCTGCGAGCCGCTCCCGCGAAGCGGGGGCCGCGAGGAGTGATGTAGTGGTTGTGGGCGGGCACAGGTGCAGTCAATCCCGGGGCTGTTGGTCTTTTGAGTCCAAATGCAGCAGTAGTACGCCCATAGTAAAGTCTTCTCCTGCTAGCGGCTCCCGCGAAGCAGGGGACTCGCGGAGTGATGTAGCGGTTGTGAGCCGGCACAGGTGCAGGCAATCCCGGGGTTCCTGGTCTTTCGAGTCCCAAATGCAGCAGTATTACGCCCAGAGCAAAGTCTTCTCCTGCGAGTGGCTCCCACAAAGCGGGGAACGTGAGGAGTGATGTAGCAGTTGTGGGCGGGCACAGGTGCAGGCAATCCCGGGGATCCTGCTCTTTCGAGTCCCAAATGCAGAAGTAGTACGACCAGAGCAAAGTCTGCTCCTGCGAGCGGCACCCCGTTCAAAGTTGGCAAGACGAAGATTTGTAATCCTCTTGGGATGCGTTGGCCTTCAATATATCTTTTTAATGTTTTACTCTCCCACCATTTATTGACCTCCATGATTCACATTTTCTCTAAGTCCTTGAGTAGCCTTTTAGGAATTCCTTCAAGTTTAATCTGTTGTCCTAAAACATTCAAGGTTTTCTCACAACTTCTGCTACCATCAGCAAACATTTCCTTCACTATTAGTTCACGTTTTGTAAATCTGTCAGTCATAGTTCCTGACATTTTCTACACCAATAAGGAATATAGGTACAGTGTAGAAGTCAACTTGTTCTTATCGGCTAGCTTGTTATCCACTTTTGTCACATTAGTTGCTTGTTATTTGTTTTTTTACATACATTTCCATAAAACTATGTTGATGGTTAATTCCTTTTATGGCAAAGCAAATGTAAAATTATTACAATTAATTTATCTACAATATTAAACTATTTTCACATAGAATGACAGAAAGAGCAAGATTTAATATAATTGCAATAAATCACAGAAGGGCAATTAATTGCTCTCACACATGGGCTACACTTACAGGTAAGAAAGCACAAGCTCCATAAATGGTAATTAGAAATATACAAAATACTAATCTAACGCGTGTTATGCGAGGTCTAATATGAAAAATTATATCAGAACACAATTACACCCCAAATGTCACCAAAATTAAAGTAAGACATGTATTTCAAATTTATAAGAGGCAAGCATTAGTTCCCAAGAGCCCACTATTAAACTTCTAAAAGATATACTCATTAAAGTACATAAACATATTACAGGAGGAGCTACCAACTTTATCAACTTTAAAATGGTTAATAGCACGCACTAAGAAAACCAACAGTTATACTCCTTCTGCCCTTAGAAGATAACAAGACATCCAAATTCTTGAGTACTTAACCACCATAATGAGCCCTTCCTCCTACACGATATCCTTAATAATAATAAACAAACTATCATTTTTTCTACAGCAGATATTTTACTAATACTAAGCCAATATCAAACATGGATGGAATATTCAAAATGTGCTCTAACCATTCACTCAGATATACACCATACATGATGAAAATCAAAACACTAATATAACCCTCATAAACGGTTTGCTACCTAATAACCAAAGTAGCACTTACTATGAACTACTAAACCACATTAAAATTAAAATGAACAACTACTACCCATATAAAATAATTCACTTTGAACAGCACTTAAACAACAGCTATTCAAGGCTGTTACTACTTTTTCAATTACAGCATATGGAGACATATCCAACTATCTGCACCTTGTGTAGTACATGCAATGAACAGCCAGTTTGCCTTTATAATAAAAAGATTAAAAACACTAACATATGTCCCCGTAACAGAGGTAGCTAACTACTATACCTTGGTTTAGCATTTTAGCAACAAAACAAACACAACCTAAAGGCCTGATTTACATCTTGGCAGGACTGCCATCGTCCTGGCACAACAGCAGTTCCACATACTCTGTCAAGCTGACAACGGTCCACCCCCCATATTTAGATGTTGCTGCAATAGAAAGTTGACTGCTGTGGCAACAGTCTTCTCTGCTGGCTCACAGTACTCCATCGCTGTCATGCTGGTGGGTTTGTACCAAGCCAATTTAGATGTTCCTGATCTGCAGGCGGTGTCCTATTGATAGACTGCTAATTGAGTGAGGCCATGGTGGTGTGGAGACAGGTAAGTACTACACATATATGTTGTGAATGTCATAATGTATATGTAGATAATGTGTAATGTCCTTTTTTACATATGGCATTGCACACCAACAACATATACACACACTATTGAATGCACACCCACAAGCACCGCAAGCCCAACTCAGGATCATAGTAAGACAAGTGACATAGAAGCCTACCTCAGATTCTGGCAACAATGGGATTGCTGAGCATCATGGTGAAGTAGCTGCAGAACAGGAAGAATCTGGACAATAGGGTTCAAGAGGGAAATGGTAGTGGGAAACCGAAAAAAGGTAATCGGGTTTCCGCACCAATCTTAGCACCGAAACAGCTCTCCTGGAAGTTTCGGAGGCGATTAAGAAGGTGCTGGATTCGGGTGGCAGGGCGATGCTGGTGATGTTAGATCTGTCGGCGGCCTTCGACACCGTCCCCCATGAGGGTCTTCTCGCAAGACTCTCAGAGATTGGTCTCCGGGGGACGGTGCTCCAGTGGTTCCGTTCGTTCCTGGCAGGCCGTCGACAAACGGTCTGGGCCTCTGCTTGCTCCGCCGAGATGTCGCCATTGGGTGTCGGAGTTCCTCAGGGCTCAGTATTGAGCCCAACTCTATTTAACATCTTCATGACCCCTCTGGCGGCTCTGGCGGAGTCTTTCGGGGCTCAGATCGTTTCCTACGCCGATGACACCCAGCTCCTCTTCACCTGTGAGAGGGGTGCGGATTTCGATGGAGGTAGGATCCAGGGTTGCCTTGAGGCTGTATTTCAGTGGTTCCAACATAACAGCCTCAAGTGCAACTCGGATAAATGGTTGCTTGGTATTTCTTTACAACTGCCTCACCTGTGACTGATTACTGTTGAACTATTAGAGCGCTCGCATTTGCCGATTTTTCATAGCGCTTTAACATTAGTATTGTGCGCTAGCATTTACCTCACTGAATTGCAGAGCAGTGTAAATGTAATTAGAACGCGCGCATTTTTGCCCTGTTGATTAGCTGAATTATTGGCCTTTGAGTGTGCGCTCGCATTTGCTTATTGCTTTGTATACCTGCTGTGTGCATTGTTGATCGGACTGGCCGCCTGTTTTGGTGTTTGTTTACTGTATTCGGCCATTTTATTTGTTGTGCCTCGTAGCGAGGCTCCCCAGCACGCACCCGCCTCCCGATGCCCCTCCCTCCCACGGACTGCCTTCAGGCTGCCCCGCCGCCCATTGCTCTGTGACCTCCTGATCCTCGTGTGAAGAGGTCGCTCCACCTCGCTCCCTGACCGCTCTCCGCAGCGCTCGATCTGGCTGCTTGGTATTTCTCTACAACTGCCTCACCTGTGACTGATTACTGTTGAACTATTAGAGCGCTCGCATTTGCCAATTTTTCATAGCGCTTCAACATTAGTATTGTGCGCTAGCATTTACCTCACTGAATTGCAGAGCAGTGTAAATGTAATTAGAACGCGCGCATTTTTGCCCTGTTGATTAGCTGAATTATTGGCCTTTGAGTGTGCGCTCGCATTTGCTTATTGCTTTGTATACCTGCTGTGTGCATTGTTGATCGGACTCGCCGCCTGTTTTGGTGTTTGTTTACTGTATTCGGCCATTTTATTTGTTGTGCCTCGTAGCGAGGCTCCCCAGCACGCACCCGCCTCCCGCTGCCCCTCCCTCGCCCCTCCCCCCCACTATCATTTTATGACAGATGCATTTGCGCGCAGCGTTTACGTGCAGCGACCGCGCCCCAGCCGCGCCGAAGGTGCGCCAAAGGTAATCCCGTCTACGCCCGTCCGCGCCTGGACCGCGCCCAACGCCAGACCCCTTGGTCCTCGCATTGTCCACCCCTCCCGCATTACTTACAATGCCACCACCCTCCTAGCCCTTAACCCCGGCCGTCCCCCAAACTGCGCCCAAGCCGCCCCTGGACACACCCATGGACCCTTTTCCTGCTACTCCTGCAAGTTCCACGGCACCAAGAACAACTCCTCATCTACGAACACACAACAGATATCCGACCCCAACCACCTACAATGCATCCTGCTCAACACCCGCTCGGTCCACAGGCACGCTATTGACCTCTGGAATCTACTAGACACCATCTCTCCGGACGTCGCCTTCCTAACAGAAACATGGATGAACGCCTCTTCTGCCCCACACATCACCATTGCCATCCCGGAAAACTATAAGATCATCCGTAAGGACCGCACCGACCAAACAGGAGGAGGCATCGCCATCGTCCATAAGAAATCCATCCGCATCTCTACCAGCTCAGACGTCAATCTCACCAACTCCGAACACCTGCACTTCCAGATCCACATCGACCCCAAAACCACACTCAGAGGCACCCTCCTTTACAGGCCACCAGGACCCCGCGCACAATTCAGTGAAGACATCACGGACTTCATCACTCCACACGCGCTCCCCTCCAAGGAGTACATTCTTCTGGGAGACCTCAACTTTCACCTTGAGAAGAACAACGACCGCAACACCACCACCCTTTTGGACAACCTCGCCAACCTCGGACTTAAACAACTTGTCACTACCCCCACCCACATCGCAGGTCACACACTCGACCCTATCTTCACCTCCAGCAAACATGTCTCCTTCAGCCACACCACAGCTCTCCTTTGGACTGACCACAGCTGCGTTCACTTTACCTACGACAAGCCCACATCCAACAACCACCCCCAACCCACTCTGCAAAGAAACTGGAACAAAATCACCATCGACCAGATCTCCTCATCGCTTCTTCAAAACCCCCCAGCCCACTCCTCAAACCCAGACCAAGCAGCCACCAACCTCACCCAATGGCTATCCAACAGCGCTGACATCCTAGCACCACTGAAAAAACGACAAATCAAACCAGGCAGCAAGAAGGCCTCCTGGTTCAACGATGATCTTAAGAAATCCAAGAAACTCTGTCGCTCCCTTGAGAAGGCCTGGAAAAAAGACCCAAACACCAGCACCAAGGACGCCTTCAAAAACGCCACCCGCATACACCATCAACTGATCCGGAATGCCAAGAAAGCCGCTTTCAAGGACCGACTAGATAACAACGCCCACAACAGCAAGGAATTATTCAACATCGTCAAGGAATTTACCAACCCCTTAGCCAACTCCAACGACATCACCCCCTCTCAAGCCCTCTGCGACTCCCTAGCCTCATTCTTCCACAACAAAATTGCATACATCCACAACAGCTTCGACAACCGACCCAAAGACCAACCCACCCAACCCCCCGCAGGACCAACTCCCCCCCTGAACATCCTCAATAACTGGAAGCCAATCTCCACCGAGGACACCATCGGTCTGATGAACTCCATCCACTCAGGATCCCCCACAGACCCATGCCCTCACCACATCTTTAACAAAGCAGACTCCATCATAGCACCGCACCTCCGAGACGTCATCAACTGCTCCCTCAACTCCGCAACCTTCCCGGAAAGCTGGAAACATGCCGAACTCAGTGCCCTCCTGAAAAAACCCACAGCTGCCCCCACCAAACTCAAAAACTACCGCCCTATCTCACTCCTTCCTTTCCCGGCCAAAGTCATAGAGAAAGCAGTCAACAACCAGCTCGCCGCATTCCTCGAAACCAACAAATCCCTCGACTCCTCACAATCCGGCTTCCGAGCCAAGCACAGCACTGAAACCGCCCTCATCGCAGCAACAGACGACATTCGAACTCTAATGGACAATGGAGACACTGTCGCCCTCATCCTCCTCGACCTCTCCGCTGCCTTCAACACGGTCTGCCATAGCACTCTTTTACAACGCCTCAGAAACGTCGGAATCCAAGGAAAAGCACTGGAATGGATCACCTCGTTCCTCACCGGAAGAACCCAGAGAGTCCGCCTTCCACCATTCAAGTCAGAGGCCACTGAGGTCATCTGCGGCGTCCCACAAGGATCTTCACTCAGCCCCACCCTCTTCAACGTATACATGAGCCCCCTCGCGACCATCGCACGCCAACACAACCTCAACATTATCTCCTACGCCGACGACACTCAACTGATCCTATCACTCACCAGAGACCCTAACACTGCCAAAACCAACCTACATGATGGAATGAAAGAAGTAGCAGAATGGATGAAGCACAGCCGTCTGAAACTGAACTCAGACAAAACAGAAGTCCTCATCCTAGGCACCTCCCCCTCCGCCTGGGATGACTCCTGGTGGCCAGAGGCCCTTGGAAAAGCACCCATCCCGACGGACCACGCACGGAACCTGGGCGTCATCCTGGATTCCTCACTCTCAATGAACAGACAAGTCAACGCCGTTTCGTCATCTTGCTTCAACATTCTTCGCATGCTCAAAAAAACATTTCGCTGGATCCCCACCGAAACCAGAAAAACAGTCACCCACACTCTGGTCACGAGCCGACTGGACTACGGAAACACCCTCTACGGCGGTACCACCGCAAAACTCCAGAAAAAACTCCAACGCATCCAGAACGCCTCAGCCAGGCTCATATTAGACATCCCGTGCAAAGAACACATCTCTGGTCACCTGAAAAACCTCCACTGGCTCCCCGTAAATAAGAGGATTACTTTCCGGCTCCTCACCCACGCACACAAAGCACTCTACGAAATCGGACCAGAATGCCTCAACACACGACTATCCTTCTACTCCCCCCCGCCAGCTACGATCCTCCAAACAAGCCCTTGCCACTGTAACTCGCATCAACAAAACCACCATGGGTGGTAGATCCTTCTCCTTCCTGGCAGCCAAAACCTGGAACTCACTTCCCACTCACCTTCGCCTGACTCAGAACCACCTAGCATTCAGAAAGCAACTCAAAACGTGGTTATTTGACAAGTAATCCCCCATCCTTCTTCAAGCGCCTTGAGACCCTCTGGGTATGTAGCGCGCTATATAAATTTTTTGACTTGACTTGACATGACTTCTTCGGGTGCAGTTCGGATCCGGACTGGAAAGTGTGGTGGCCAGAGAACATGTTTCCACCAGCAAGTTCGTCCCAGGTGGCAAAAAACCTCGGGATTAAGATTGACAACGGCCTCACACTGCGCTCACAGATAATTGGCCTCACGGGCACCTGCTTTGGCCTGCTCCGGATGCTGCGTAAGTTCCTCCCTTTGTTATCGGAGGAACACAGGAAGATCACAGTGCAGGCGATAATTGGCTCGAGAATTGACTATTCTAACATTCTCTATCTCGGCCTGCCAGAATATCTGCTTCAACGGTTACAGGTGGTCCAGAATTCGGCAGCACGGGCCATCTTTGGACTATCTCGCCGTGCTAGAGCCTCGGGTCTCCTGGAGGCACTGCACTGGCTTCCTGTCCGGAAGCGGATAATTTTTAAGACCTTGACTCTGGCACATAAAGCTCTGCACGCCTCAGGAGCGAAATACCTCCAAAAAAGGCTGACCTTCTACCATCCAGCCAGGCCGCTGAGGTCAGAATCCTTGTTTCTTGCTGCAGTGCCTCGTGTTAAGAGGGCACGCATTGGAGGCCGCTCCTTTAGACTGTTGGCGCCCCAGTTGTGGAATAAGCTGCCAGTGGCCCTGCGCAGCACTTCAAACTTGTTGGCTTTTAGGAAGGGGCTCAAAACCTGGCTTTTTACTTCTTAGTTTTTTCCTGGGCTCTTTTGGTTTTTTTCTGTCTTTTATCTGTTTTTTTCTTGTTATGTTATGAGATTGGTGTGCAAATCAAAGCGCCGGGACACTCTTTGAGTAGCTGTGCGCTATATAAAACCCAGTATAACATAACATAACATAACATAACATAACATAACATAACATAACCTCTTTTACTTCCATTCCACCAATTTGAGTTTGGAGGTTCCCCCACCATTCAGGACAGCAGGAATCTTGGGCTCCCTCTAACCCCACTTCTGACGCCGTTGATGTGAGAGTAGCATTCTGGTGGAGGCGGTGGGACTCTGAATGTGTTCCATTCATAGACCTGCTAACATCTAAATGCAGTGGGCAGACCACTGAGTCGGTGGGCAGGAAGACTGTCGAAAAAGCAGAAGTGGGACCTGGTCCCCCACCATCTAAAGCAGGCCCAAATTTCCCTATTGGACTAATTTGAAAAGACTTCGGTTGGCAGACTGCACCGCTCTGGGTAAAGATGCCAACCCAAATTCCAAATAACATGGGGCAAATTCTACGACAGCATCATAGCTTAAGAAGTCAAAATCAACTATGCAGTAGAAGGATGGCACAATGCCTTCCAGGTAAACCTGGGCGTAGTACTACGCTATGCTTGCGGGGCATGCATAGTTTGTGCTACACAAGAATTGCAAGTAGCACAGTGCAAAAACGGGTGGCGTAGCGGGCATTCGTTGCTTGCTCGCGGTCCTCAATGTAAAAATTGGTGACCACGAGCGAGCAAAATCAACATCCCAGCAAGACTTTTTCCTTGTTCGCGATCAGCAACATTGATGTTGCCGATCGCAAACGTGGAAAATAAACTTCCCGGCGAGATTCTCAACGCGGGGAGGTTAGGTTTCTCATTGCGAGTGGTCGCATATGCTCGCGACCGCTCGCATTGAGAAACAACCAGTCAGCGTTGAGAAAGCTGCAGCTCGAGTACAAATCTACTTGAGCAGCAGAAAATGACTTTTTGCACTGTGCAAGATGCTGTTTGCAATGATTGCTCAGTACGGACAAGCATTCGGCCCTGTGCAATCAGTGCCAACAGCATTTCCCTACCGCACTACACAGTTCGCTTAGCTACGCGTAGCGTGTGTAGTGCAAAGTGCACTTTGCGTAGCTACACATAGCGCTACTACGCAAACTACGCCAAGGGTTACTTCCAAGCCATACTAGGGAGAACGCAACCTACACTCTATAAATTCATAGAAGTCCTGAAAAAAGAACAAAGCTACCAACTACTAAGCATTGAGAAATCAGTAAGACAAATTAAACCAAAAATAAGTAAACACAGCAGAAGAATGTAAACTATACTATAATGTATAGCTAGAATCAATATTAACAACAAAGGAGTATACTACTTAGAATCAATAGCAAAATCCCTATTATGAAACACCTAGCTACCTACACACTAACTAACAAACCTTAACAAAAGTAAATAATACTAGAACTTAATGATTCGTAAATAAATATTAGACAATTTATTTATATTAAACATCTATCAAATGATATAAAAAACATTAATAAAGAATGAGAAATGCAAATAATATGTTTAATAATTAATTGAAAATCAGCACATCAACAACCACAAAGCATTACATTAGAAGGGAAGAGGAGTTGGCCTAATGGCTAGGGCGGGCGACCTCGAATCTGGAGAACTGTGTTCGAGTCTTGACAATGTTGTGGAACATCCTGTGATTCTGGGCAAATCACTTAATCTCCCCGTGCCTAACAAAATGAATGTGTCCTCATGTAACACAACTGGTGCTATGTAAAAGCTCTCTGATACCCGATACCAGGTCAAGTTCGCGCTACACAAAACTCCATAAAAAATAAAAAGAAAGAAATACCAAATTGAACCAAGCAAATACACATAGATAATAAAATATAACATTTCCCTTCCAAACATAAATAACTAAGTTAGACTTACAGTTCTGTAGCTGAACTTTTTTATTAATGTCCCTGTTATCAAACTAGAATCCACCAAACGTAAAAAAACTCCAAATAACCCTAACAAATGCAAACATTTTAAAGTACAAGCTAACGCCATCAAAGTAATCCGAAGGCATAAGGAACGACATAAACCCCAAAAAATGTATTAAAAAGAAGGGCCACTCCAGGAAACCTGACAAATCAAAGGAACTTTAAATAATAATATTGGTTTGCTAGCAACAAAACTAATTTCCTTAAAAAAATGCAGAAACCTCAGGTCCTGTAATGAGCCCCAATGTACCTCAATATAGGCCTAGGTAGCTGCACAGCCTTTTACCAAATTTGTCCTACATTGCTCTATATACCGGTTCTAGAGCTGACCTTTTACCTAGTTATGTGCTGAATAAATGTCGTTTGGTTTTGTTTGAAAACTACTCTAATTTATTATGCATGAGGATTCCTCCTGGGCATCCTGCTGTGGATGCCTAGGACATCCACAGCAGGATTACCATCTTCTGTATAATAACTCTGTACAAAGTCACTGCTATCTTCATCTTTGAATGACAGACCCACAGTAGCATTACAGGTAGAAACCCGAGGGTAATTTCTGGTAAAAAACGAACCACATCTTCACTGGGCAACCAGAGGAGAAGCTTCTATGCTGACACAAGACGCTGAAGTCCCTGCATGCAGACGACTCCAGCACGCAGTGGTCTAACATTTGCCTTGCGGGGTGACCAACTTGAGACCAAGACGGGGTCAATCGTTCTCTCCCATCAGGTAATGGGTTTGGTTCTTTCCTGGGGTATTCTTAGCTTTACACCTACATACATGCTAGGAACACTCAGGTACATTTAGATAGGGTTTGCACCATAGGAGTATGCTCAATTACTGCCATGTATCGATATGCCTGCATGTATTTACTGTTTTAGCACCAAGGTATAATTCTACCTTTTATTTACTCTGTTGGTGCTTGCTATCTCATATATCTGTTTCTGTCTAATGATTGTCACAGGAAACATGTTTTATACTAAAATGACGCTGGTTCAATAAATGCTTATTGAAAACCTCCCCATTGTTTATTCTGTGTATCTCTCTGAGGCTAAGGGGCTCATTATGATCGGAAGGACCGCCACCGCCGGGCCGGCGGTGGCGGTCCTTCCGCCATCACTGAGCATTTTACCCACTTCCAAATTAGGATGGCGGTGGTTATCGCGGCGGATGCAAAGTCCGTCTGCCGCTTTTCCGCCGGAGGCAATCACACCGATTAATTGGCTGATGGAAAAGGGCCACTAATATGGTGGCGGTCAGGCAGCGTCCGCCATATTATAATGTGTCCTGGAAGTGGCCTTTCCATGGTGGCGCTGCCACCATGGGATGACTGGTGGGGATTGGGTTTGAGGGCCCGTTGTGGGCCCCTCTATGTGGGGGGAGGTTATAGGTGCACTAGAGGGGTCATTTCCATGCACAAGGTGGCAGGCACTGTTTGGTGCCTGCCACATTGTGCACGGAAATGCACATCATGGCATTTTGGCATTGCCAAAGGTGCTGCAGCCAGCCGCACCATCTGCAATGTGAAAAGGCCAGGATGGGCCCACCAGTATGGTGGGTGCATCCTAATTGTGGGACCGCCGAACGTCCACTCATCATCATAATGAGCCCCTAACTGAGCACGTTTGACTGAGCTAAAAGTGCTGTACTGTTTCCACGATCCCTGAAGGACCAAGGTTGTCATATTCTATAGTTGTCAGAAACTAATCGCTCCGTAGCAAGGTTAGGGGGCTTATGGTGTCACTGTGAGCTAGCTGGTCTAAAGGTTAACATATCCTTCGGGGGTGTCTGAAATCAGTCTGGACACCAATGCCTTAGTTTATGTTATCTAAGTATGCAGATCCTATGTATTATTAGGAACTAAACAACAGTCCATATAATTACTTTTGAGCCATAAACCTGTAAATAAACATAAAATACCACCCTCACAAAACACCAGTTTCAAATATAACAAACATTACATTATAACTATAATAAACAAAAGGGGGCCTATTATTATGTGAGTCGGATAGCCTCTGACTCACATTATAGGTTTCAAATCTGACAGCCGTATTATGATGAACACTGTCAGATTTGAAACCGGATGGTCAGACCAACTGGCTTCCAACAGCCTCAAGGTGCCCATCAGCCAGTCGGAGGCCCCTCATAATCCCCTATGTACAGCATTTACACTGTGGGGATTATGATTTTGCTTTCCAACAGACTTTTTATGTCGGGTTTACGACACGAAAAGTCTGTCAGAAAGTTACTTTGGGGCCCCCATGTCTCTGCAATCTCCAGTTGAGGGGCCTGGTGGTCACCTATGGTGCCCCCCTGTAAATCCCAGCACTGTGTGGTGCCTGCCACATGGTGCAGGGATTTACACACACTCCCATTTCTCCATGGGAGCTGTGCTACGCCTGGTTTACGGCTGCAGCACAAGCTCCCATAGGGAAATGGGAGTATCTGGGAGTGTCTCGACTGCCGACCAGAGGTCTGTCGGTCCAGAGACTGCTGCAATGCCAGGTGGACATCAGTCTCCACGACATCATAATCAGGCCCAAGATATGAAATGACAATATGTCAAATAATAGAAGACTAGTACCAAACTCCAAATAGGCCTAACACAAAGCACTACTAAGCAAGAAAACACAAGCTACTTTTAAACAACCTTCAAAATAAAAACTAAGAAAATTACTAACATTACCTAGATTAACACACAATCCTCCCCCCAAAACCCTATAGAAAAACTTTAAAAAGGACTTACCTTATCCAAAGATCAGCAGCAGGTAACCACAACTCGCTCCCATCAAATCGGATGGGGCGGAGGATAGTCCACATATGACCGAATAGGGAAAATAACATTTAATAAAAGAAAATAACTTACCTTGCTCTTGCCTCATCGCCTACATAGCGATGCAGTGAGCACAAGGTAAGTTTTATTTATTTATTTATTTATTTTATTTTCCCTATTCCGTCATCTGGTCGATTTCCCCCTGCCCTGCCCCGATCCCGGCCCCATCCCACCGTGCTTACATGCACCGGTCACAGCTGCTGCAAAAGTATACCTAGCAGGAACAAAATGGCCAATAAATGAAAACAAAGAAAAGACTATCTCCCTAATGTATTAGGAAAATAGAAATATGTATTTAAAGTATAACGTAAATAGTGCTATAAAAATAATAACTACTATAATATAATACTATTTCAAATATACCGAAAAAAGTATTTAAAACCTGCTATAAAAATATCATATATAACAAATGTATATGGTTGAAAATGTTTTAGAATATTTGTAAAAAAAGTATAAAAATATCAATATGTGAAACAATGTTAAAAAATATGTTTTCTATTTCACAAAATGTATAAGAAATGTAATACAAAAACAATAATCTTAATTAAAACCAACTAAAAAAAGAACAATATAGAAATCGTAAAATGTGCCATTTACTGTCCTTTTTAAAAAAAGTAGGTACAGATAATATTTATAACACATTCAATACTTAACATTTACATCTAGTACTTACACAGTAATTTAACATATTTCACTAAACATGTTATACTCAAAAGTTGTTACATTTACTACTCCCCCTTCTACTAATACCATTTTGGGGTAAACGTTGTACACTAAAGGGGTCACAATTACTATTCCTACTCCAATATAAAACATTAGGGGAGGTGTTTCCATTTACTATCACCCTTGACAAACTAATCCATTTAGGGGAAGGTGGTGGACACTAAAGTGGCCAGATTTACTATGTCTGCTCCGATTAAAACAATTTTAAGGAATATTTTATAAACTAAAAGGGCTGCATTGACCGTTCCCTTTCCACATCAAACATTTTGAGGAAGCTTTTGGACACTAAAGGGGTAAGATTGACTATTTCCACTCCAATCACAGTCATTTAGGGGCAGGTGTTGGACACCAAAGTGGTCACATTTATTATTCCAACTCCAATCTAAACCATTTTTGGAAAGATTTTGGATAATAGTGCTATAAAATGTACTTTTTCCACTCCACAATAAACTATTTTGCGGACGGTGTTGGGACACTAAATGGGTGACAGTCACCATCCCCACTCGGATCTAAACCACTTTGGGGAATTCTGGGACACTAAAGGGGTAAATGTACTATTCCCATTCCAGTCTAAACTATTTTTTGAAAGGGGTTGGAAACTAAAGGGTTACATTTTTACTATTTCCCCTCCAATCTAAGCCATTTATGGGAAGGTGTTGGGCACTAAAGTGGTCACGTTTACTATTGCCACTCAAATCTAAACTTTTTTGGGGGAACTGTTAAACACTAAGGTGTGACATTTACTATCCCCACTCCAATCTATGTTATTAAGGGGAAGGTGATGGCCACTAATAAGATCACATTTCCTATTCCCACTCCAACTAAACCACTTTGTTGAGGATGTTGGACACTAAAAGGGTCATGTTTACTATCTCACTCCAACCTAAGCCATTTTATGGAAGGCATTGGGCAATAAGGTGGACACATGTCAAGTCAAGTCAAGTCAAAAAATTTGTATAGCGCACTACATACCCAGAGGGTTTCAAGGCGCTAAGGAAGGGGAGGGGGATTATTTGTCAAATATCCACGTTTTAAGCTGCTTTCTGAACGCTAGGTGGTTCTGGGTGAGGCGAAGGTAAGCGGGGAGTGAGTTCCATGTTTGAGCAGCCAGGTATGAAAAGGATCTGCCTCCCATGGTGGTCTTGTGGATGCGAGGTACAGTGGCGAGGGCTTGGCTGGAAGAGCGTAATTAGCGGGAGGGGGTGTAGAAGGACAGTCGAGAGTTGAGGCAATCTGGTCCGATGTCGTAGAGTGATTTGTGTGCGTGGGTAAGCAGTCGGAAAGTGATTCTCTTATTGACGGGTAGCCAGTGGAGGTCTTTAAGGTGACCAGAGATGTGTTCGTTGCGTGGGATGTCTAATATGAGCCTGGCTGAGGCGTTTTGGATTCGTTGGAGTTTCTTTTGGAGTTTAGCGGTGGTGCCTGCGTAGAGGGTGTTTCCGTAGTCCAGTCGGCTCGTGACCAGAGCGTGGGTGACTGTTTTCCTTGTTTCGGTGGGGATCCAGCGAAAAGTTTTTCTGAGCATGCGAAGAATGTTGAAGCAGGAAGAGGATACGGCGCTGACTTGTCTGTTCATTGAGAGTGAAGAATCCAGGATGACGCCAAGGTTCCGTGCGTGGTCTGTCGGGATGGGTGCTTTTCCGAGGGCTTCCGGCCACCAGGAGTCGTCCCAAGCAGAGGGGGATGTACCTAAGATGAGGACTTCTGTTTTGTCTGAGTTCAGTTTCAAACGGCTTTGTTTCATCCATTCGGCAACTTCTTTCATTCCTTCGTGTAGGTTAGTTTTGGCGGTGCTGGGGTCATTGGTGAGAGAAAGGATCAGTTGAGTGTCGTCCGCGTAAGAGATGATGTTGAGGTTGTGTTGGCGTGCGATGGCCGCGAGGGGGCTCATGTATACGTTGAATAGGGTGGGACTGAGTGAGGATCCTTGAGGTACGCCGCAGATGACTTCAGAGGCCTCGGACTTGAATGGAGGAAGGCGGACTCTCTGGGTTCTTCCGGTGAGGAACGAGGTGATCCATTCAAGTGCTTTTCCTTGAATTCCGATGTTATTGAGGCGTTGTAGAAGGGTGCTGTGGCAGACTGTATCGAATGCTGCAGAGAGGTCGAGGAGGATGAGGGCGACTGTGTCTCCATTGTCCAGTAGAGTTCGAATGTCGTCTGTTGCTGCGATGAGGGCGGTCTCAGTGCTGTGTTTTGCTCGGAAGCCAGATTGTGAGGGGTCGAGGGATTTGTTGGCTTCGAGGAAGGCGGCGAGCTGGTTGTTGACGGCTTTCTCGATGACTTTGGCCGGGAATGGAAGAAGCGAGATGGGGCGGTAATTTTTGAGTTCGGTGGGGTCCGCTGTTGGTTTTTTCAGAAGGGCGGTGAGTTCTGCGTGTTTCCAGTCTTCTGGGAAGGTAGCGGAGTTGAAGGAGCAGTTGATGACGTCTCGGAGGTGCGGTGCTATGACGGAGTCTGCTTTGTTGAAGATGTGGTGAGGGCATGGGTCTGTGGGGGATCCTGAGTGGATGGAATTCATCAGGCGGATGGTGTCCTCAGTGGAGATAGGGTTCCAGGCGTTAAGGGTGTTCACGGGGGGAAGATGGATAGCAGATGGTAGGGTGGGTTGGTTTCCGGATTGGTTGTCAAAGCTGTTGTGGATGTCTGCAATCTTGTTGTGGAAAAAAGAGGCTAGGGAGTCGCAGAGGGTTTGAGAGGGGGTGATGTCGTTGGAGTTGGCAGAGGGATTGGAAAATTCCTTGACGATGTTGAAAAGTTCCTTGCTGTTGTGGGCGTTGTTGTCAAGTCGATCCTTGAATGCTGTTTTCTTGGCTTTTCGGATCAGTTGGTGGTGAGTGCGGGTGGCGGTTTTGAAGGCGTCCTTGGTGCTGGTGGTTGGGTCTTTTTTCCAGGCCTTTTCAAGGGAACGGCAGAGTTTCTTGGACTTCTTGAGATCATCGTTGAACCATGAGGCCTTCTTGCTGCCAGGTTTACTTTGACGTTTTTTCAGTGGAGCTAAGGTGTCGGCGGTGTTGGATAACCATAGGGTGAGGTTGGCGGCGGCTTCGTTGGTGTTAGAAGAGAGGGCTGGGGAGTTTCGAAGGAGCGAAGCGGAGATTTGGTCCGTGGTGATTTTGTTCCAGTTTCTTTGTAGGGTTGATTGGAGGTGGATGTTGGGTTTGGGCTTGTTGTAGGTGAAGTGAACGCAGCTGTGGTCAGTCCAGAGGAGATCCGTAGTGTGGCTGAAAGAGACATGATTGCTGGAGGTGAAGATGGGGTCGAGTGTGTGACCTGCGATGTGGGTGGGGGAAGTGACTAGTTGTTTAAGTCCGAGGTTGGCGAGGTTGTCCAAGAGGGTGGTGGTGTTGCGGTCGTTGTTCTTTTCAAGGTGAAAGTTGAGGTCTCCCAGAAGGATGTAGTCTTTGGAGGGGAGCGCATGTGGAGTGATGAAGTCCGTGATGTCTTCACTGAATTTTGCGCGGGGTCCTGGTGGTCTGTAGAGGAGGGTGCCTCTGAGTGTGGTCTTGGGGTCGATGTGGATCTGGAAGTGGAGGTGTTCGGAGTTGGCGAGGTTGGCGTCAGAGCTGGTTGAGATGCGGATTGATTTCTTATGGACGATAGCGATTCCTCCTCCTGTGTGGCAGGTACGGTCTTTGCGAGTGATCTTATAGTCTTCAGGGATGGCAATGGTGATGTCAGGTGCAGAGGAAGCATTCATCCATGTTTCCGTCAGGAAGGCGATGTCCGGAGAAATGGTGTCTAGTAGATTCCAAAGGTCAATGGCATGTCTGTGGACGGATCGGGTGTTGAGAAGGATGCATTGAAGGTGATTGGGGTCGGGGATCTGTGCTGTGGGCGTAGCGGAGATGTTGACGGTACCGATGAATTTGCAGGAGTAGCAAGAGAAAGGTCCATGGGTGTGACCGGGAGCGGCTTGGACGCAGTTGGGGGCGCGACCGGGGTTAAGGGCTAGGAGAGTGGTGGCATCGTACGTAATGCGGGAGGGGTGGATAATGCGAGGACCAGGGGGTATGGCACTGGGCGCGGTCCAGGCGCGGACGGGCGTAGACGGGCTTACCTTTGGCGCACCTTCGGCGCGGGTTGGGCGCGAACGCTGCACGTGAACGCTGCGCGGAAGTACATCAGTCATATAAAGGAGTTGGGGGGAGGGGCGTGGGCGGAGCAGCTGGGAGGCGGGGTGGATATCCGGGGAGGGGGGAGACTAACAACAACAAGGTAGTAAGCAAGATGGCAGTCGGGGCACACAATTGCAATCCCACGCTGAAAGTTACTAAGAGGGCACAGGGAGACACAATCGTAATAGCGAGGCACTTCAGGTGAAGCTCAGCGTTGCAGCACGCTGTGCTAATATGTAAATTAGTCCGATATGGACTAGCGCTATTCTGCTCTGCTGGAGTAAGGAGCGCTATATAATTAAATGATTGTACAAATCGGGCGCTTGCTTTTCCCACTCCAAGCGAACACATTTTGTTAAATGTTTTGGATACTAACAGTGTATAATGCACTATTTGCACTCCAATCTAAATTATTTTGATGAAGGTGTTGGACAATGAAGGGGAAACATCCACTATCACTACTTCAATCTACACCATTTAGGGCAAAGTATTGGACACTAAAGTAGTCACATTTACTGTTACCAATCCAATGTAAACCATTTTGAGGAACGTTTAGGGAACTAAAGGGTTTACATTTGTTATTTCCACCCCAATCTAAACTATTTAGCAGAAGGTGTTGGAAACTAAACTGGTCACTTTCACTATTTCTAGCCTAATCTAAAAAAAGGTTTAGAAGATGTTCAACATAATATTAGCACAATATATATTTTAAACTGCAAAAAATAAATATTTTATAATATTATTTACATTTTATTAAATATAAGATATAATCATAAACATTTGTATATATTTATATAAACAAACAAATTATGAAATTCAACAAAAAACTGAAAAATAAACATACATTATTAATAAATGATGTAATAACACAAATACAAATGTCATTTATTCATTAGTTCATATACATTCATTTTACACCATACATAGTAAAAATGTAAACAGCACATTAGAAAGCACAATGAATGACTACATATATAAATAAAATATAACAAACAGAACTATAGAAATAAAATTAAAACTATGGATGTAAAGAAATGTGTTTTCATGTACCATGTACCATTGGAAAAATAATTGAGTAGCAGTAAACCTATACATTCAAGAAAAATACATTTTAGAATCATTGGGGCATATTATCAAGAACAGGCGATAAAATTATCGCCGCTTTATCGGCAGGAATCTCCGCTAAAGCGGCGATAATGGGCTTGATAATACGACCTTGTGAATTCCCATAGCAGCCCAGGTTAACACCAGAACCTTGGCTGCTATGGGAATTCACAAGGGCATATTATCAAGCCCATTATCGCCGCTTTAGCGGCAGTTTCCTGCCGATAAAGCGGCAATAATTTTATCGCCTGTTCTTCATAATATCCCCTATTGTTTTAAAACAACACACTTAGAAGAAGCAAAAGTAATCAATCACACATTTATATGAACACATATAAATACTTTAATTCAATTAAAATGATATCATTTATTCATTGGTATCATATAAAATGTTATACACTTCATATAAAAAATTGAAATAATTATAGCCTTATAACTTATTTGATCATTAAGTTGTATAAAAATAAAAAAGAATAAACAAAATGAAAATAAATATTAGCAACCATTACTACATAAAAAATATAAAAATATGCGTTAACATTAAACTATATAAACCATTTCAACCAAAATTCTACACAAACTCCTGGCACCTCTCTAACCAATGGGGTAGAAGTTCCCAGGTTAAACATACTCTCTTTCGGAGCATTTCCTATGTGCCCTACTGCAACCAATCATAAAGAGCACCCCTCTATCTGAAACCAAGATGGCAAACCCCTTCTTCCCCTGTGCAGAGCTTGTGTAACCACATCAGAGGTTTGACAAGAGAAATGAAAAACTCCTTCTTTAGAGTTACCCTAGCCCAGGTCAGTGGTCAGTCTCCCCCTCTGATTGGGATTTGTGCCTGCCAGGCTGAAGGGCCCTGTCCAGGTGTCAGCTAACATTTGCCTACAACAGGGTAGGCCTCTTTGAAGTTAATCAAGTTCTTAGGCAAAGTTCTGATGGTCACCATGCCAGAGTAACAAACACACTTCCCCACACACAAGGCATTTTATTCCATACTTCATCCATGGGGCTATTCAGCTGTCAGTTGACAGTTGGAACTGAGACAAATTGGCATCCAGAGGCTTTAGGCAGGGAAAAGGGCACTTTATAAAAGTACCTTTCTACAATGTGTACTACATTATTGAATTAACTGGTGAATTGTTTTTTAATAAGTATTTTAAGAAGTCCAAGAATACAATTTGTAGGAGTATCCTTGCCAGAGATAACATTATTAAATGTAATATTGTATCCCAATGCCTGCATATGTAAGAGCCAGCCCTGCTACAGTGAAAATAGCTGTTGGGGCTTTTCTATTGTAAGGACATATATAACGTTAAACTTTTACATGTTCTATTTTTAAGTACCATGCACCCTGCCTTATGTGTGATAAGGCTTACTTAGGGGTGATTAAGATTTTAAAGGAAAGTTTTGACCAGGCAAAATGGTTGAATTTTCCATTTAAAACTGGACAGCCAGGCTATACATAGTATGCCTGCATTCATGTTTGCACTGTCATTGTAGTGGGTGGCACAATGGGTGATGCAGCCCAATAATGAAATTTAACTTTCAGGTCCTAAGTACACTTTGGTACTATATACTGGAAACTTGCAGGTACGTTAAATATATAAATTAGGGAAATGCCAGTTTTATCATTTTGAAAGGGTGAGAAGAGGTACCTTGACTCTGGTTTCAAGGGGTAAGGAGCACAGAGTTGTACAGCCAGCAAAAATAGTCCAGGCAAAAATGGGGGGCTGCACCATACAAAGGATGGTCTTTATCAACACTGAGGATTACAGTCCTACCACCAAAATAAAAATCTTGATTTTTTAAATTGCACTTACGTTTTTTAACTTTGATTGTACGACAATCTCAGTCCTTGCTCACCTCTCAGCCGATTAGGCGCTGGGTTCTGGAGGGACAACACGCACTCTAGTCGACCGCAGGAGCAGTCAGTCATCTTGGGTGGCTTTGCAAGTATTGCGCTAGTGTTTCGCTCCTCGGGGATTACAAAAGAGGATGCAAACAAGTGCGCACTGCACTAGTTGATAGTCTCCTGAGGCGGAAGCCAGGAGTAGATCTGTTACCTTCTTAATTGCACCGCATGCTTCTTTATTAAATTGCACTTACGTTTTTTAACTTTGACTGTATGACAATCTCAGTCCTTGCTCACCTCTCAGCCGATTTGGCGCTGGTTTCTGAAGGGACAACACGCACTCTAGTTGACCGCAGGAGCGGGCAGCCATCTTGGGTGGCATCGCAAGTAGCGCACCAGTGTTTTGCTCCTCGCGATTACAAAAGAGGATGCAAAAACGTGCGTGCAGCGGACGCGGCGGCGGCATGCCAAAGGCAAGCCTGTCTGCGCTCGTCTGTGCCCAGCCGAGTCCAGAGGCTAGAGGTGCTGCCCCAGTCCAGGTTAATAATTGCCATCAAGCAAGTTATGCAGCCGAATCCCTGCTGGCTATTAGAGCGCTTGAACTTGCCAAGATTGTACGACAATCTCAGTCCTTGCTCACCTCTCAGACGATTAGGCGCTGGGTTCTGGAGGGACAACACGCACTCTAGTCGACCGCAGGAGCAGTCAGTCATCTTGGGTGGCTTTGCAAGTATTGCGCTAGTGTTTCGCTCCTCGGGTATTGCAAACGAGGATGCAAACAAGTGCGCACTGCACTAGTTGATAGTCTCCTGAGGCGGAAGAAAGGAGTAGATCTGTTACCTTCTTAATTGCGCCCCATGCTTCTTTATTAAATTGCACTTACATTTTTTTAACTTTGACTGTATGGCAATCTCAGTCCTTGCTCACCTCCCAGCCGATTAGGCGCTGGTTTTTGAAGGGACAACATGCACTCTAGTTGACTTTGGGATAAGCCTGACTGCTCGTGCCAACCTACGAATAGGGTGAGCAGAGGTCATCTTCAGTGTGTAACTCCCTTGCCCTGACTAGAGTGGCTGTTTTTGGCGCAAGCCCTGGCCAACCAGAATTCCCATTTCCAACAGACACTAAAATAATACGGCTCCTGTGGGCCATTCTGATAATAATTATTTTGACGACCCAAGAGACGGACAGTACTACAATGATGACTATTATCTTGATGATGTGACAGGTATGTCTTACACCTAGGACAGACAGGGACAGGGTGAGGAACCAATTGGGATACCTGGAGATCAGCGTGGTTCTTTGTCAAAGCGGATTCGCAAGGCTCGACTAAGGAATTTGTGGTGCACACAGGTGCGACAAAGAGTTCGGTTTCTCAACATATGGTGCCCGGGGCGGCCCTGTCTGGCCATAATAATGTTTCGGTGGGTTTTTCAGGAGTACCGGTTGTAAGTCCCATTTCACGACCCCTTGCACTTACCATTGGTATTTTTACTGTGGAGTCTCCATTTCTGTTACTGTTAACTTCAAATTGTGGTGAGAATTTGATGGATTTGGACTTATTGATACACGCTGCTATTTATTGTTTTCCTGATAGTATTTATATTACCATAGGTCCAAACGTGAGTATTAGACAGTGTCTGTCCCAAGATGCAACCCTTCCATCTGAGTTTGATCAAATACCATCCATGTTATGGGCCACTGGTGATACCGATGTGGGTCTATTGCATATACCCCCAGTTTCTATACTGGTCAAGGATAATGCCATTTTGCCTCGCATTCCTCAGTATAAAATACAGCAGGCAGGGGAATGGCCCCTTCTTCAGATCGTTCAGTATTTAATATGCAAGGAAGTTATTGAGGAGACTACAGGTAATGTATATAATAACCCTATTCTTTCTTTCCCTAAAAGGACACTTTTAGATTCCTCTGATACAGCTGATGATGTACATTGTTTTGTGATTGATTTGCAAGAAGTCAATAAAATAGTAGTCCCGCAATCCCCAGTGGTTCCTGAAACCACTACACTTTTAACAATGATTCCATTTACGGATACGTTTTTCTCTGTGATTGATTTGAAAAATGCACTCTTTAGCATTCCCATACACCCAGATAGCAGTTATTTGATCGGATTTACACTAGCTGGCAAAAGTTTCCGCTTCTAACACGCTCCTCAAGAATATCCGGTGAAGTGGATACAAGCCCCTTCCGGTGGGACTAGAGAGGCGGCAACGTGGATGCAGCTGGTCCGGTGTTTAGGATCGGGCGTGAACTAGTGGGCCTCCCATGTTAACTATGGCGCGCCGGCTTTGCTGAGAGCTGTGTGGGAGTCAGCAGAACATTCACCGCCTGTTATATTCTGCTGAGGAGGTGGTTGGGAACCTTAGCCCCACCACAAGAGACTATTGGGCATTGGTGGCACGACTGTGAGACAGAGGCATCACATGCTGGAGGCCACCACGGCTGCCTCCACAGCCTTGACAAACACTATCACGAGTGGAGTGGTTCAATTGCAGGGACGAGCTCTTGGTGGCAGTGATATGGTCGC
Organism: Lissotriton vulgaris; assembly: GCF_964263255.1. Lineage (NCBI taxonomy): Eukaryota > Metazoa > Chordata > Amphibia > Caudata > Salamandridae > Lissotriton > Lissotriton vulgaris. The sequence goes on from NC_141697.1 coordinate 382,909,799, forward strand.
GGCAATGCCAGGAGTACTGCGGGCCGGCTCGGTTACTTCCACTGCTGGTTGAGGATGTCCGTGCGGAGCTGCCCTCTGCCCTCGCCCAGAAGACCGTCTGGTGGTTAGCAGCTATGGCGACTGGAGGAAAGGGTCCCAAGGCCAACGCCAAGAAACCGCTGGCAAAATTTGCTTGGTCCAAAACCGGAGAAAAGGGTGGATTGCCGCAATCGGAAAGGGAAGGTGGGGAGGCTGCCCCTACACAAGGCCCAGAGCTAACTCTTCATGATGTCATGGCAGCAATTGGTGGAGTGCCCGCTTCGGTGGACTCGGTCACCGTGGAGGTCTTGCTAATTAGAGCTAACTTCAGGAAAATGGATGAGAAGGTTGAAGACCACAAGATAGTTAGCAGTGCCCTGCAGACAGACACATCGGAACTCCAAATGCAAATGCTGTAAATGCAGAAGAAACTGGAGAGAATGTTGCAGCAGCTTGATGAATACCAATGCCGTGCCTGCCGCAATAACATTCGTATTTTAGGCTTTCCGGAGAGAATGGAGGGGGCGGCTGCTGAACTATTTGTGGAGGATCTCTTCACAAAACACCTGAAACCTAAGACTTTGTCCAGCTAGTTCTCTATTGAAAGAGCCCACAGGGTGCCAGGTGGTATATCCAAGCCAGGTGCACCCTGAGGCCCCTTATTGCTCGGGTGTTAAACTATCGGGACCAGGACATTATCCTCCAGACTGCACACTCCAATCCTCCCTTGAAGATAGATAACTATGAGGTGGCGTTCTTTCCAGATTTTAGGGATAAGGTTCAGGCACAGCGCCGCAGCTTCCAGGTGGTGAAGAAGGAATTGAGGTATCGGGAGGTGAAATATGCGATGCTCTTCTCTGTACGGTTACAAGTTGAGTCTTACGGCAAGTCATGGTTCTTAGACTCAGCGGAGGCAGTATGGTAGTGGATGGAGGGCTGGAGCAAAGTGAGAAGCCAAAGGAGAGATCACCCTGGTAGACCCGGCCAGCACAGAGGTACCCGCATGGAGGTGGTGAACAATGGCTCAGTTGAGGAAGACAGTCAGCGGAAGGAGCAGGACTGAGGATCCTGGCTGCGTGAGCGAAGAACTTGAATCCAGCTAAAAGCGCAAGTAGAAGGGTGAGGAGGGGGGTAGAAGGGCCCATAGTTATGTGCCTTTCTTACACTTAAGGACCTAATGATATGATACAGACTGATGGGCCTCATTGATGTGATGTGAAAAGGTTTGAATAACGGTTAAGTATGGATGGCTAAACTACTAGTCAATAGTGATGTGTACCTGCGGGGAAGGAGTTAGTTCACCCCGTGCATCTTTAGCATTTTGTGGGGGGGAGAGGGACTCTGCCATGTTTGGGTGTGGGTAGTTCTAAATCCACGGGCAGGGGGGCAGGGCGGGGGAGGGGATGGAGACACGGAGTGTTTTGTCGTTTTTTATTGTTTTCTTGTTCAACAATGTGGTTGTGAGATCTTGACACATGTGATGGACAGGCTGACAGGTAGATGCTCTTGCGACAAGTTAAACTGTAACTGTAAGGTTTTGCTATGCAATGAGTTCCATGTTGTCTTCAAAAGAGATCGACATAAGTATGTAACTGTTGCTCTTAACTGCAGACTGTATCAGGATATTTTGATTGTGCGGCTGGGACGTTCACTACTGGACAGTATGTTTAAATTACTCTTTCTGACCTCACTGATCCGCTTAATTGTTGCTCCGTTTGTTACTTGGGTGGGGGGGATAGAGATAGGACACTTTCAGTACTGACGTGGAATGTCAATGGGCTGGGGGACAAGATTAAGAGGGGGATAGTGCAGCAATATCGAAAACAACACGCTTCTGATGTAGTACTGCTACAGGAAACGCACCTGGTGGGACAGAAGACAAAGGCCCTCACCAGATGGGGATATAAGCTCTTGGTCCATGCTGATTACACTTCCGGGTCTAGGGGAACAACAGTTCTGGTAAAGAGGTCCGTACCGCTCGTGGTTCATAAGGTATGGGTGGATTCTGCAGGGAGATTAGCAGGTGTAGAGGCCCAATGGGATGGTAGAGGCCTTAACATAATTTCTATAGTTTTGATGCCTGCTCTGGGTAAACCGGCTTTATAACCTGATGTTTAGAGACACGATAGACCATCATCCACCGAGGTCAAGGGCGAAATCCAATATCTCAATGGCCGAATTCACGGAGGCGATGGGATTGGTAGATGTGGGGCGGGCACTTCAACCTGCAGATAAGCAGTTTACCTTTTTTCTAACATGCACCAAAGTCTATCACGTATAAATTGTTTCCTCACACACTTAGTAGGGGTTAGGAATTTTGTTAATTCCCGGGTTTTACCGAGGGGTATATCCGACCGTTCCCCGGTTTGGGTGGAGTACACCCACTGGGAAAGACAGACACACACTACCATAGTCCTTAACCCTTGTCTTTTACACATACCGGACCTCAGAGAGGAACTTCGTACGCACACAGAGAATTATTTTGCTGAAAATGTGGGCTCAGTTGCATCCGCACAGACGATATGGGAAGCATACAAGGTGGTCTTGAAAGGGTAGGCCCTATTCTTGAAGATAGGATACATCGCTAAGAAATGCGAGATTTTGGTGCAAGCGGAAACAGACCTTCGGGATCTCGAACGGGAACTTGCACTGAACCCATCGCCTGATACCGCTCATATGCTCCAGTTGAAGCAAGATGAGTTTCGGATTAGAACCAGGGAGCACATGATGGCTAAATATCCCTATACCCAGCATAGAATATATGAAATGGGGGATAGGGCGGGCAGGACATTGACCTCGTTGGAGAGGCGAGAACAGGGATCAGGGTGGGTGCATAAATTGGCAACATCGGATGGGGGCTATGTGTTACATCCGTGGGATAAAGCAGAGGAATTTGCTGCTCACATAGAACAGGTATGTTCCCCCTCTACTCTGCACACAGCGGAGGACTCACGTCAGCTCCTCAGGGATAGCGATGTTCCGACCCTATCGGAGGAGGATAGAGACACCCTGGATAAAGATTTCTCTGACGAGGAAATTGGTAAAGCTATAGGGCGGATTGAATCGGGGAAGGCGATGGGACTCAACGGTATGCCGGTTGAATTAATAAAAGCCACTGCCTCTCGAACGATACCGCATTTGAAGACCATGTATGAGGAGAGTTTGGAGGTGGGTCGGCTACCTGTGGATCAGAGGCTGGCCACGATAGTGGTGATTCACAAGCCGGGCAAACTGGCGGACATGTGTGGCTCATATAGGCCCATCTCTCTGATCAACATCGAGGCTAAAGTTCTAGCAAAAGTGCTTGCCAACAGGCTGGGAGAGGTTATTACCACTTTAGTCCACCCATATCAATCTGGGTTTATGCCCGGGAGAAACACAGCCCTCAATCTAAGACGTTTACATAACGTGATGGCCCAGAGGCCATACATTGTGGAAGATGCCGCCCTGGTGTCTCTTGATGCCTCTATGGCCTTGGATTCCATAGAATGGCCGTACATGTTTGAGGTTCTAGAGAGGGTGGGTCTAGGCCCGAAATTTATAGCATGCGTTTGGCTGTTGCACACGGATGTTCTGGGCCAGGTGCAGGTGAATGGGTATACTTCCAGGACGTTTCCATTGAGGTGGGGTACAAGGCAGGGATGCCCGTTGTCCCCATTGATATTCGCCATTCCTTTAGAACCCCTTGCAGCATGGGTACGCCGGGATGTTATGGTACGTGGGATGAGATGGGTGAATGACGTGGAAGACCGCATATCTTTGTATGCTGATGATATATGGTTGAACCTGGCTTCCCCATACAAATCTATATCTGTAGTGCTCGGCATCTTCACGAATTTCGGTAAATATTCAGGTTATGCGATAAACTGGCATAAGTCTGTGTTGTACATGTTGTGGGGACAGGTCCTTAGCTTCCGGCCGGTTGCTCCATCGTTGTGGCGGAAGATGGGTTTAGATACTTGGGGGTTTATATCATGTCGAATCCCACTCTGTTCTATAGTTCCAATCTTTCCCTCCCGCTCTCACTGCTTGGCCGGGCGGCACTTTTTAAGATGCTGGCCCTACCTCGCTTTTTGTATACCCTTCAAAATTGCCTGTACAAAGTTCCAGATTCATACTTCAAAATGGTAGAGGGGGAGGTCCATACGCTTTTGTGGGATGGGAGGGCCCCCACGGGTGGCACTAAAAAAGCTGATGAAGAGGTATTGTGTGCCCCGACCTACAGCTCTATTATTGGGGGGCACAGCTAGGGACTGGCAATAGATGGATACACAGCCCTCCGGAGGATCCCGCGTATGCGCTTGACCGATAACAAACTGATTGCTCCCGATATCTGGGGGCCCTATATGTTAGTGACAGGAAGAACAAGGGGCGATTTCTTGGGCCCACCTTACATACGTTACAGGTTTGGCGGACAGTGAACTCGCTTCTGGGATGGGCTGGCGTCCTAACTAAGGTCGCTCCACTTTGGAGTGCGCAAAAACTGGGTATGTTATGTTATCAGCCTGGGTTTGATAAGTGGGACCTTATAGGTATCTCTGTGGTAAAAGATTTGGTTAAGATTGGGAAGATACTCACATTTGAGGAACTCCAGAAACAGTACCAACTGGCTCAGGGGGAGACGTATAGGTACCTGCAGATTCGCCATGCCCTTAGAGCGACCTTCTCGCCTTTTATGGACATTCCAGACTCTTCACTATTCGAAGACGGGTTGTTATACGTACCTTTGGACTCGAAAGCTATCTCACTCACATACAAGAAATTATGCAATAACCTTCCAGATGCCTTTCCAAGACTCAGGGAGAGATGGGAGGATGATTTGGGGGTGATTAATGATGAAGACTGGCAGGAAGCCCTGATGTCCCCTCTGGAGGCGGCCATCACGCACAAATTCAGGTTAATCCAGATTCGAATACTGCACCGCTCGTATATGACGGGACCAACTCTGGTGAAAGTAGGTTCGCGATTGGATGATCTCCGCCTGAGGGGATGTGGCCAACAGGCCACATTTTACCACATGCTGTGAAGGTTGCGGGTCCTGTGGGAGGGAGCCACGGAACACATACATAATGCCCTACATAAGGAGTTGATCCTAATGCCACAACTGGGCTTATTAAATACCTGGGAGGCAACTGACCTGACGGAAGTGGAGTAGCAGTTTGCGACGCTGGGTTATACCCTGGTTAAAAGGAAGATAGCGAAAGGGTGGGGTGGAGCAACTGTACCGGGGGTGCATATGTGGGTGAAAGAGTTGGACAGATGCATGCTGGCAGAAACGGAAGTGTTCATAGCAAGGAAGTGCCCCAAGTAATGAGACCGAAAGTGGTCGAACTGGAATAAGTACCGGGGAGATATTGTGGTGTCACCAATGGTGGATTTTGAAATGCATCAAAGTATAGAAGGTGCAGAAACTATGTAATATATAAATGATGTCAGATAGCTGCCCAAATCCAGAATTTGTGTAAGTTTTACAGTTATGTCCTTGTATGCACACGCTTTGCTGTTACTAATAAAAACATTAATTAAAAAAAAAGAATATCCTGAAAGTGCCAGTATTTAAGTTCCAGTTCGGGCATTTATATAGCGCACTACTCACCCAGAGGGTCTCAAGGCGCTTGGGAAGGGGTTCATTATTTGTCGAATAGCCAGGTTTTAAGTTCTTTTATGAAGGAGATGTGGTTTTGAGTAAGGCGGAGGCAAGTGGGGAGTGAGTTCCAGGTCTTGGCCGCCAGGAAGGAGAAGGATCTTCCTCCCATGGTGGGTTTTCGGATGCGCGGGACTGCGGCGAGGGCTTGATTGGACGATCTTAGTTGGCGGGTGGGTTTGTAGAAGGACAGTCGAGTGTTGAGGCATTCGGGTCCTAGATTGTAGAGGGCCTTGTGTGCGTGGGTGAGAAGACGGAATGTAATTCTTTTGTTGACGGGAAGCCAGTGGAGGTCTTTTAGGTGTCCGGTGATGTGATCTTGGCGAGGGATGTCCAATATGAGTCTCGCTGATGCGTTTTGGATGCGTGGAGTTTTTTCTGTAATTTTGCTGTGATTCCGGCGTATAGTGTGTTACCATAATCCAGTCGACTCGTGACCAGTGCGTGGGTGACAGTCTTTCTTGTCTCGAGGGGGATCCAGCGGAAGATCTTTTTGAGAATGCGAAGTACGTTGAAGCAGGAGGATGAGACTGCGTTGACTTGTCTGGACATCGAGAGAGAGGAGTCTAGGATGAAGCTAAGGTTACGTGCGTGGTCTGTGGGTGTGGGTGCTGTGCCCAGAGCGGAAGGCCACCAAGAGTCGTCCCAGGCAGAGGGGGAAGATCCTAGGATGAGCACCTCCGTTTTGTCAGAGTTGAGTTTTAGGCGGCTATGTTTCATCCATTCGGCTACTTCTTTCATGCCTTTGTGAAGATTGGTTTTGGCGGTGTTGGGGTCTTTGGTGAGGGAAAGGATTAATTGGGTGTCGTCGGCGTAAGAGATGATGTTGAGGTTGTGTTGGCACGCGATGGATGCGAGTGGGCTCATGTAAACGTTGAAGAGGGTGGGACTGAGTGATGATCCTTGTGGTATTCCACAGATGACTTCAGTGGCTTCTGAGTTGAATGGGGGAAGTCGGACTCTCTGAGTTCTCCCAGCTAGGAACGAGGTGATCCAGTCCAAGGCTTTTCCTTGTATGCCGATGTTGCTGAGGCGTTGTATGAGGGGGCTGTGGCAGACTGTGTCGAAAGTTTGTATCCAAGTATTGAAAGGTCAATTGGATTCACTCTCACTTTGTCCAGGTAACGTATTGGTACAGTATGTGAATGATTCTCGTAAGGATAGTATGGTGAAATTATTGTCACATCTGGTACATCATGGACATAAGATATCTCTTTCGAGGTTTCAGTATTTTCGACAGGAGGTGACCTATTTAGGTCACCTACTGTCAAAGGAGGGTAGGAGTTTGACCCCTGAACGCATCAGTACTATTGCTAAAATGCCCATTCCACAGACTCAAAGAGATGTGCAAGCTTTTATAGGCATCACGTCCTACAGTCTACAGTGGATTCCCAAGTATTCCTCACTAATCAAAATTTTCCTTGCAATTACAATGAAAATAGTGCATGAGCCCTTGCCTTGCATGCCAGAATGCAAAAACAACAGTTGGTGGACAGAATGCAGAACAATGTCATACATTCACCCCAGTACAGAGATCTGGGGCTAAATCCATCGTATTTTTGCACTCCACACCACCCCAGTTCAGACATGGCCATATGCAAATCAGCCTTGACCCTGTGCCTCATGGGAACAGTCCAGCCGAAACTGCCAAGCCATGTCTCTCCTGGACCGGAATCAAGCATCCTAGGACCGGTTTCTGTCTATCATCCGTCTTCAGCCAGAATATCTTGACTCCAGTGGTCTGGAGAGCATGGGACTCACATCTGAGCATATCCATCCCACTCGGGGTGACGAATGCAAAAACAACAGTTGATGGACAGAATGCAGAACAATGTCATACATTCACCCCAGTACAGAGATCTGGGCCTAAATCCATCTTTTTTTGCACTCCACACCAACCCAGTTCAGACATGGCCATGCATGCCAGAATGTCAGCAATCCTTTGACCAAGTAAAAACTGTGCTTTGCTTGGCTCTAGTGCTCAGCCACCTAACCATAGGAAACTGCTGTCCAGGAGATAGCTGGCTGTGCACTTTCTGTCTTAACCCAAAAATTTGGGGATAGACAGAGACTTTGCCCTTATTTTTCTGCTGTGCTTGACCCTGTTGCTAGGGCCCTCCCGAGCTGTCTGCGAGCAGTCTCAGATATGGCTACTTCAATCAGACAATCAGCTGGACTTGCACTCAATACTGACCTCACAGTTATGGTACCCCATGGTGTGTATAATCTTTTTAATAAGATAAAGACACAGAACCTCACCAGTGCATGTCTAACCGATTATGAATTGACATTGTTTGCTAGGCATATTACTATCAAAATCCAGCCAAGTTACTGCCCCTCCCTTCTGAGAATGATGCAGTTGACAAATATGAATGTATTTTTCGAACAGAAGAAGAGGCGAAAGGACGATGAGACTTTACTGATGTTCCCTTATCTGACCCCCAAGGAGAACTACATGTCAATGGCTCTTGTTTCAAACTACCAGATGGCACCACCACTGCAGCTTATGCTATCACTACATTACGCATGGTGGTAGAGACATTACGAGTCCCCTAGTAGTCGACTTAAGCCGCTGAACTTGTTGGGGTTGATTGTCAATGTTTATACAAATAGCCAGTATACATTTGGAGTTGCTCATAATTTAGGTCGTTTGTGGGCAAAGAGAGGGTTCCTTACTTCCCATGGCACTGAAATACAGCATGGACATCTTATATTGCGAACACTTCCTAATAAAATGGTGGTTCTAAAGTGTAGCACCCACAGGAAGGTCACTGATGATGTGGGCAAAGGGAATGCATTTGCAGATCAGATAGCCAATGACACCGCCCAAAGTAAAACAAAGAGAATGTTTGTTGCAGGTCCAGCTAGATCGGTCCCGAGATTGCTATGTTTGAAGATACAGTTGAGAGTGTGAAGGAAATACAAAGTGAGGGCACAATCAAAGAATTAGTGATATGGCAGGAAAGTACAGCACAGTTTAATAAGGAAGGATGCTTGATTGATAAGTCTGGAGAGCAGAAATGGATGTTACCTGATACATGCGTACTTCCTGTGTTTACTATGCCACATGGTCCAGCTCATATTAGTGCAAAAGGCATTTGTAAACTGTTAGCTTCGGTTTGGTGCAATGAGAAAATGTCCAAAACCTCTGTGCATTTGGTGAAAAATTGTATGATTTGCATAAAGCACAATCCAGGAAAGGGTACCCCTACACCACCTGGTAATTTTGCACCAGCTACATTCCCATTTGAAGTCCTTCAAATGGACTTTATTGAGTTGTAACGATGCAATAATCTCCAGTATGTCTTAATGGTGATATGTACGTTCAGTAAATGGGTTGAAGCTTATCCCACTAAAGACAATACAGTCACTACAACTGTGAAAGTACTCCTTAAAGAGTACTTTCCTCGTTTCAGAAAGCCCCGAGTTATCTGGAGTGATAAGCGGGTCTCATTTTAATGGAAAAGCGATTCGTTCATTTGTGAAGGTTTGCACATTAAGCAGAAATGTCATGCTGCCAATCACCCGCAGTCAGCAGACCTTGTTGAGAAGTACAATGGTACGCTCAAACTGAAATTGGCACAGATTCAGTAGACAATAGGGTTACAAAGTCCAGATGCTCTTCCATTAGCTCCTTTGTCAACTAGAACTACAGCACATTCTAGAACTGGTTTATCCCCGTTTGAGGTGGTGTTTGGATGCCCAGCAAATGTCTGGGATGTCCCACACCCCAAAAAAATTCAGAGATTAAATATCCTGTGTAGCTTGATTGTCTTGGGCAGTTAACAGAAAGTCTGCATTCTATTCACCAAACAGGCACGAGACTTCTTACCTCCGAACCCTGAAGGGCCTGGCCACAACATCCAGCCCGGTGATTATATCATTGTCCAGAGGAAGAAGAGTTTGGAGCGAAGGTGGATAGGTCCCGAGCAGATTCTACTGGTCACCTGCATGGCTGTAAAGGCTGAAGGCCGGATGAATTAGGTGCATGCCACCTACTGCAAGAGGATACATTTGCCGTTGCCAGTGGGTCAAGGAGGGAATAGGAGACGTTGAGTACGAGCAAGTGCCCAGGTTTGTGCCCTTCATTTATGCCCAACTAATCTGGATCCGAACCGATAAGGAGAATGCTGTGTTTTGAATGCGGCTGTTCCAACAGAAATAAGAGCTATCCTGGAGCCTCTGTTCTCTGATCATAAGGTGCCTGGGGCTGCCAGGTACAATTTACGTTCTTGGATCGAGAACCATTGAGCCTAAGGAGAAAAAAGATTAGGGATGGACAGTACAAGGTAGATAAGTGCTGAGTAGCAGTACCAACAAGGGATTGGAACTAGTAAAAATTCTGAATCTGCTTTGCTTTTGTTGTCTGAAGATTAGTTAGGGAAAAATATACTCTGAGAGTATACCACCTTCCTAAGGGTGGGATAGGGTAAGAAAAGAGATTAGGACGGAGCAAGCTCCAACCCTGGTGCTCAAGAGTGCCAACTGATTGATGGACGATAGGAGGCTGTACCAGAAAGGCTCTGATGGACACTGGGAACACTCACATTCTCTTATCATTTTGTGCTTCCTTGCTTTTATTTGACTATGTATCCTTTTGGTAGACCATTTGATGAGGAGTAGCAGCCAATAGTTCCAAGCCTACATCATGTAATTTGTTCCATTGCTCTGGTAATGGTGGTGATAACAGTATGGGATGCGTTATGGTTTTTTGGAAGATGTATATGGTGTACCTACACTTGACATGAGCTGACCCATTCCTCTGGGACGAGACAAGAGGGCTACAGTGAATAACGTGTTTGTGGCTACACATAAGAGATTCTTTGGGAATGGGACTGCTTGCTATCCTATTGGTTCTATTGCTAGACTCTGGACAGCATATCCCTTGTCACTTGCCAATTACACGTACACCCAGCCACCAGAGTTTGAGGAAGTGAAGGGTATGTTTGGACTTGGTTATCCCGGGCCATGTCTGTATCATCGAAAGCCACAGGGTGAGGGTTCCCCCGGCTGTGACAGCAGCACATACTGTGATAATTTTGAAATGGAAGAGCAGAATATAACACTTGTGGGTTGATATTATAAAGAAATAACAGTACCCTGAAAGTCTGGTTATTACGCTGATTGTTGTCCAATAGTGAATTTTACAGAAATGTATTTGTATATTAATTGTTCTGGAACCATACTGTTCAGAAGCACACTTTCCCTAAATCAGATCTGAGTATATTTTGAATGAATTCCAGGTATTCTGCACTTAATTATGAGGTGCCGATATATGCACATGCCGGACTTTATTTTTTGTTCAATGGGACTTATTCCAATGTTTAAAATGGTACGGAAGATGTGGCTTTCAGGATGGTGCTCCCTCTAGGCGTTCCATGTAAAAACCTTGAACCAAAAAAGAGATGGGTGAAAAGGGCATTAACGAAAGAGTTTTGTGAAGTAGTCACAAATATAGAAATGAATAGCTATAACAAGTGTATCACATATGGGTACATCCTGTCTTCCATATTTACCTTGGATAGTATGATTATGGCCAGGAAAGAGAAAGCCAGAGAATATTTTGGATGTAAATTGCAAATTTTGTCCAATACCACATTGGCGGGCTTTAGAGATATTACTTCCCAATTGGAAAGCATGTAGGTGTATTCAGAACAGACTAGATATGCAGTAGATTTTATATTGGCCAAGACTGGTGGTGTTTGCGCATTAAATGGCGACCAGTGTGTTATGGGTATAGAGAATTTGGAAAAAAACTAAACCCAACACATTTTGAACATCATTGACAATGTCAAGGACATGGAAAGTGGGAATTGGAATTGGTCCCTTTTCGGTAGCTGGGGTTTGATTATTAAGGAGCTGATTTCTCTTATAGTGGTGTTGGTGCTTTGTTGCAATCTCATTCAATGTCTTTCTTTCTGTTGTTCCTAGTGTTCCTCTGTTTTCACACCTAAACAGAAGATATCAGCCATGTTACAAATGCTGCTATGATGTTGCAAAATGATATTGACGACCTCATGCATATGATGATGGAATATTTGAGGATTCCTCCCTCCTTGCCATTCCCCATTCTAATAATGCTGATTGTAAGGAGTGCCCATAATTCCACCTTGCTTATTTTTTAAGTTTACTTATTAGAATTTTTTTTTAACTCATACTAAAAGGAATGCCTGTTAGATTCGGCCCATTGATGCTCACCCAATGTCATGTTTTAGTTAGCATTCGCTACGCCATATTCTTCATAGGCGCCATTTTAGGCTGTTCAAAACTAATCCCTTTTATTAATGAGAAATGCCCTTTGCTAAATTTCGTTTATGTAATGCTAAGTTTTGTTTTGGTAATGAGTAACTGTTCTTGCAAGCGCATAGCTTTCCCACTAGATAAAGGCCCTCTCCCGCTTGTCTGGTAGTTCGATCGTGGACCAGGATGAAACGGCCTTGGACTGTGCTGGGATGTGCAAGATACAAGAACAGAAACCTATTTTTTTGTATGTCACTGTCCAGCTACATCTGCCTGGAAATTCCATGGTGGGCGTATATTTTCCCAACGATGAGATGTACATAATGTATCTCTTTGCTTGCTGTTTTTTAGTACCCTCTGTAGCACTCCCTTAGGACTGTACAGACGGGGTCCCGCTCTGAGCGTATGTGAATAAACGGTTATTGGTGTATAATCTCCACTGTCTGACTGACTCTTCATTTGGTACAGAAGGCTGAGAGGTGGACATTAGTGACCCGGGTGGCCCCAAGCGGGTCACTTCCTTCAATTTTCTGCCAGATTTCAACCCAGCAATTTTAACATGTTTCGGCTAGTGAAATGTCCTGGTGGGGATCATTGCAAGAGCTGTGTTTGTACATCTTTCCAATTTGTTCAGCAACACCTGTACCCAGCCGAATGAGGAATTTTGACACAGGGATAAAGAGGGCCTACAAAACAATGAGGGTGGACCAGCCTTACAAGATGTAGTGTCTACTATGTTATTCAGCCTCAACTATCACTTATCAGCCAGGTAAAAGGATTGTCTTTCATTGCCAAGGCCCGGGACCCATTTGTTTTTCTTGCACCTGCAAAGCTTCATTTATTTTTCCCTTTTAATCCTACTCCTGCTACTCAGCAACACTTAATGACACTGGTGTCTCTTACCTCAAACAAAAAATCATGTTACACTGATAGCCACCAAGTGATCCATTTTTAGCATTACTTCTTCAAACAGCAGCACTTTGCATGCTGCCATTTTTAAACCCCAACTTTCAATTTAAAATGTCAAAGTCCTAAAATGTAACGTCTTGCAGGGTAAAATTTAGCACAGGCTGAGCATTTCACAAGGAGCCACTTTGGTGTCAAAAGCTTTCTCTTCACGTCATGGATTCTTCTTTCAGTTCAGTTCAAGGCCTGCCTGTTGCATTGACATCTTGCAGTTCCCTTTCCTGCCACCAGAGTTCTTTTTGGCCTATGTAGTTCTCTTTTTCCTTTTACGTGACCTCCTTCTGCCAGTTCTTTCCCCACTGCTTATCAGATGAAAGGATGCTCTTATAAATCAAAGTGACTCAAAAAGATGGGCAAAGTAAACCAAAAAGCAGATATAATTAATAACATTTAAAATATACATACAATTTTCATTTTAAAAACAACACGCACAAAAGCATTTACTCATCTAAACTAGAGAAAAAGTGCAACCTTTTATCAGACACGTTTTGTGGGGGGCATGGAGCAAACAGGTGTGACTAGCCTCAGCTATCGGGGCTGGTGTTGTTTGCCTCAGCTGTCCAGCGGTCTGTCAATATTGGCTCTGCAAAATGGGCCAAGCACAACGCCTTCAGAATTGGACTCTCATTGGCAGTGATGGCAAGCAGTCACAGGTTCTCAAGTAGGTAGTAAGAGGGTGCATCAAGCTCAGTACTAAGTAATTACCCAGCAACATAGTACGTAATTGTCTTTATAAAAAGAAAGTACTTTAATATAAAGCAAAAATGAAATACTGCACACTAAAATATAGAGGTACAAATGTTCACTGGTGCAGGTTCCAAGGTCTCCTTCCCACCCCCTTACCCTAGCAAGGTGTAAGATATTGTATGCGGATGTATGATGTTACCACGTGTACTTTTAGCACGCATACCATTACCACGGATTTTTTACAAAGCAGGTCATTTTACAACGGAAACCTTTACAACGCAATACACTACAACGCAGATACTATTACAACGCATACCATTACAACGTAAGTATAGGTAAGTATATAATATTAATATATAATGTAAATAATTATTTTTGTATTATTTAATTTAATTATTTATTATTTAATTATTAAATAATTTTATTAATAAAATTAATTTTAATTGTATTAATTGTAAATATATAATAAAAATACCCCTGTACCCCAAAACCCAAACCCAGCCCTAAAACCTAAAAATACCCCTGTACCCCAAAACCCAAACCCAGCCCTAAAACCTAAAAATACCCCTGTACCCCAAAACCCAAACCCAGCCCTAAAACCTAAAAATACCCCTGTACCCCAAAACCCAAACCCAGCCCTAAAACCTAAAAATACCCCTGTACCCTATAACAAAATACCACTAATAAATGTTTTTTTTAAAAAGATAAACTTACCTATAATTATACTTACGTTGTAATGGTATGCGTTGTAATAGTATCTGCGTTGTAGTGTATTGCGTTGTAAAGGTTTCCGTTGTAAAATGACCTGCGTTGTAAAAAATCCGTGGTAATGGTATGCGTTGTAAAAAATCCGTGGTAACAGTTACATACCATTGTATGCAGATTTCAGGCACAGGCGCAGTGGTACCCCTCTCATTCAGAGTTTGAGCACTCAGTTTTAAAGTCTTAGGGCCAGATGTAGGTAAATTAGATTTACCGATTTTTAATTACCGAATTTTACCGATTCGGTAATTAAAAATCTGTAAATTTAAAGGGTGGATATGTAGGTATTTCCAGATGTGGAAATACCGAATCTGTAACAATCGGTATTTACCGATTCTGTAAATACAGAATCGGTATTTCCCATTGATTCCTATGGGCTTTGAAGCCCATAGGAATCAATGGGAAATACCGATTCTGTATTTACAGAATCGGTAAATACCGAATTTTGCAAGGGTGCAGGGGGTGTCACTTTGACACCCTCTGGCACCCCACAAATAGGCATGTGCACCATGTGGCACACAGACATGCCCTAAGGGCATGTCTGTCTGTCACATGGCTAGGTGTGCATGCACACATGTGCATGCACACCTGAATTCGGTATTTTACCACACAATAGGATTGTGTGGTAAAATACCGATTTTGTAGGGCCTTTGGGACTCAGAAGAGTCCCACCTACAACTGAGATTTACCGAATCGGTAAAAATACCGATTCGGTATTTTACAGAATCGGTAAATTTACCGAATCGGTAAATTTACAGATTCTGTAAAATTGTGCCCCTACATGCCAATCCTTGAATACCGGTCGGTAACGGCCGAAAATACCAATTTTCGGCCGTTACAGACCGACCTACATCGGGCCCTTAGACTTGATCAAAAACATCAACTATCAGTACAAAATGGCTTGTTCGCCTTATTTGCTGCTCATAATATAGTAGACGATGCGGGTGCGTTAGCCTTGTGTTATAGGACAGATCAGCCTGCATTTTACCATGCAGTCTCTACTTATATCTGAACTGCTGGGATTGTGACTGATACATTCAAGAAAAAGTGAAAATTAGGATGATTTTAGTTTACTTACCATCTCCTAGAGCTTTGATCTGCCCTTGCTGCACTTTATTATGTAAGATACTATGGTAAATACATAGGATGTGTACGAATGGCTTGGTAGGGCTGCAGAAGTTATTATTCAACCTATGTTTATATTATTCTGTTGCTTGGTGAAACAGACTGCATTGATTCTATTGTTTTTTACCTCTTAATTTACTATTTAAATGAGCATATGATTGTATGGTTTAGTGACTCTTACATTATATATGTACCACAGTGCTTTTACTGTTTGTATAACTTAAATTGTTAAGTCTGATGCTGATAATAATTAATAAATTACAAGTAAGTGTGAGCATAAAATCCGTTCCGCCCGCGGATTTTGCGGATTTTCTGCAAATTCGCAATCCGCGAACGCCATCTAATTTGCCGAAAATCCGCAAATCCGCGAGCGAACTGATCTGGGGGCAAAAGTTCAAGCTTCAAGCTTGTAACTATTTTAGGATGGCACTGGCAAGCTGCCAGCACCATCCTAAAACAGTTACTAAGTTAGCTTCATCAGGAAGCACTAATAGATAAAATAAAGCAGGTGGTCGAGCACCTGCTTCATTTTATCTATTAGTGCTTCCTGTTGAAGCTAACCTTCTGCCCTCTGCCGTTCTGCCCTCTGCCCCACTCCTGTTTTACTTTAGGATGGAGCCGGCAAACTGTCACCGCCATCCTAAAACAGTTAATAAGTTATCAGGAAGCACTAATAGATAAAATTAAACAGGTGCACCTGTTTTTTTTTATCTATTAGTGCTTCCTGATAACTTAGTAACTGGTTTAGGATGGTGATGGCAGCTTGCCGGCGCCATCCTAATATAAAACAGGAGTGGAGCAGAGGGCAGAAGGGCAGAGGGCAGAAGGGAACAAAAAGTAAAAACGAAAAAAAAAAACCCTGCGAACACGCACTGCGCCCCGCGAACACGCACAGCACCCCGCGAACACGCAAAAATAAAAAAATCCGCAAATTCGCACAAATTCGCGAATTTTGCGGATCCTGAATTCGCAAATCCGCAAATTCGCAAATCGCAAATTTGCAAAATTCGCCCATGAATAATTACAAGTAGTCCCAGTATATAAATCGCCAATGCAAGTTGTTTTCACCTGCGAATTACAGGGGGTGAGCCCCATGTTTCTGGTCCCTCAATCCTAAAGAAGACAAACCAGATGCCAGTGCATTGGCACTCTGATCCCATCCGGTGAAGCAGCAACTGCAAAGGCCACTACCCGAAGGAGGGCAATAGGTATGCTCAACATTGCAGTTGGTCTTAGGTCCCTCCTGGTCCATGTCCGGGCTCAGGGTGAGTAGGATGGGGTCAGTGGTTATGGGGTTACTGAAGGCACTTCTCGGCGAGGTGATGCAGCTCCAGCATTTTGGGCGATGGGACAGCGGCTTGGTCAGCAAAGATCCAGCCAGTCATGGCGGTGGTCCAGTCCACTTCAGTACGCCTCCAGTGTTGCAATGGCATGGTCCACTTTGGGCGCAAATGTTCAGAGTGACAGTGGTGCATTCCCCTCAGGTACACTTCAGGGCACAGGCCCTGTACTGGCCAATTGCAGGGTCACAGAAGTGCAGTCCACTAGGGCACACCTTGGTAGTGCCATGGTACAGTCACTTTAGAGTAAAAGCAACACTGTCCTCTTTGGGCCCCCTTTAGGACAGTACCATGGTGCAAGCCACTTTCGGAGTCCTGGTGATGCAGTCCACTTGGGCACACTTCTTCTGTGCCATGGTGCAGCCGCACCAGGCAAGACAGTTGGAGCTCCGATGATGGAACATGCATGTCTTTCTCTCTTGAGTCTTTCTGGGTGGACTGATCCTCTGCTCACAGGTCATCTGCTTCTGCTCTCCCTGGTAGTCAGAATTTCCTGCAGGGTTGGCACCCTCAATCCCTCTTCTTCTCAGGCAGGTCTGCCTCCCGGTCCCTCAGGACAGGGAAACAGCTGTTTCTTTCAGGCCAGGCTCCAGGTGTTTTCCCTTCACCTCTGGGAAGCTGGCTGTCAGGAAGACACAATGGGCTGTAATATGGATAGGGCACACTTTCCCTGTTTGAGTCACTGAGCATCTTAAAAAAGGTGCGCCAGCGCAAACAGGGAAAGTGTGCCCTATTACGTAGAATACGTTGCCCCAGGGCAGTTGTGAACTCATGCTGCCCTGGGGCAGTGCATTCAATTGAAAAGCAGAGCGGCTTTGAAGCAGCCACTCCATGTTTCACTGTGCAGGTGCCTGCACTTTTAAGAGATCTCCTTGCAGGCAGGTGCAGTGAGTGACTGCACCTGCCTGCAAGGGGATGTCTGGTCTGGGGGGAATGTGGGGGTCCATAGGACCCCCTTTCTTCATCCAGGGCGCTGCCTTTAGGGGGCACAATGACAGTGTGCCACCTTTTAGGTGGCCCATAGTCAGTGTGCCTCCTGACTGCTTCTTTGCCATGCCCCCTTGCAAATGAGGAAACACCCTCTAGTGATAGCGCTGGCACTATATGTGCGCTAGCGCTATCTGTATTACAGAATGGTCCGCACAAGCCTCTGCGGCCCTGACTATAATACCACAGATCCTTGGGGGCACTTCCGCAATGTGGCCCCAGATATGGTTGCACAGCAGTCTATGTGAAGAGCATTCTTCCTTGGACAAAGGGAGGTTAGGATTAGAACAAGTGGGCCAGCAGTTCCCATATTTATCCAGCTAAAGCATAAATGGATTACAGTGGATTTCCTTCTGCTCTTCCAGAACTGGTTTTGATCAAGTGTCCTTTCATGTGTCCTTTCCAGACTGTCTTCGAGTCACAGCGTTTGATGTTCCTCACAGCAGGGTCACTTCAAGTGTAGAGCCCCCACAAGTGAGGCACAAAAAAGGATAGTGGTTTCAAACCTAGGGCTTGATTTAGATCTTGGCAGATGGGATACTCCGTCATAACGTGACGGATAACCCCTCAGCCGTATTACGAGTGCATTATAGTCTATGGCACTTGTAATACGGCCGACAGGATATCCATCACATTTGTGATGGAGTATCCCACCTGCCAAGATCTAAATCAGGACCCTAGTCTCAATCTACAATATTTAGGGCCAGATGTATCAAGGCTTTTGCGACTTGCAAACGGCCTATTAGCATGATTTGCTATGTATCAAATAATCGCAATTTAAGGAATCGCAAATAATTGCGATTCCTTATTTTGCCATAGCATTTAAGGAATCGCTATTTTTGCGATTCCTTAAATGATATGTATGTAACTATTTGGAATTGTGAAATTGTATTAAGAAATCGCAAATTACCACCAACATGTAGTTGGTGCTAATTTGCGATTTCTTTTAAAAATGCCCTATTTGGCATTTGTGAGGGTGGCATGTGACACACACACATGCCCATAGGGCATGTATATGTGCCACATGCACTCACATGTAAATTTCAGGGGTACAGCAGGGTGTCTTTGAGACACCCCTGCACCCTTGAAATAATTCTCAAATTGCGATTAGCTAATTGCGAATTCGCAATTTGAGAATTATTGCACTATCATTCCTATGGGCCTCCTGGCCCATAGGAATGCATTGCAAATTATTCTTTATTTGCGAATTCGCAAAATGCGAATTCGCAAATAAAGAATAATAAGGAATCGCTCAAAAAATAGCGATTTTGTACATACATTCCATTTTGCGCTTTCTAAATAGCGATTCGCAAAAAATCGCTTTTTAGGATTCGCAAAATGGATACTTGATGCATCTGGCCCTTAGTGCATGAAAATTTATCAGGGTATCCCAAAACATTTCTAGTAAGCGCGACAGAGTGTTTTATTCTCTTTAAATTTATCATCTTTCCGATTTAAAATTACTTCTTAGTGCTTGGATCATGGAATTTGATGGAAAATTCAAAGTACATTTCGAGAGGCGGCTTCCAATGTGGTCCAGTGAGACTGTGGTCTCATGACACAACTTCAGAGCAATGGAAAACTATTGGGCCGGCTTTACATTTAAAATCTGTATTTAGAGGTAAAGTTCGATTCCTTTCCTTTTTAGAAACAAGTCATTAATTTTAGCCATGAAACAATTTGCCTTTGTGCTTTGCAGGCAAATATTTATGGAAGACAAAAGTGATTTGGATTTCAAGGCTGAAAGGGAAATAAAACCAACATATGCCACTTTCCCTAATGGGTGGTTAAAGTTTACTCATCTTTGGTCCCTAATCTCCAGTTTTCTCTCGTCGGAATATGCTAAAATGTCACATAATGGTGCACTCCAATTTAATTGTAGATCCAGCACATCATCCTTGTGTCCTTATACTCTCCTATAATACACGCTATAGTCTGGATTTCACTTTTGCTTAAAATAATCAGTATTAGATGAAGACTGAACGACTGATCATATTATAATACCTTTACAATAATCTGAAATCTAAAATAAAGAAGGTTTTCATTCAGGTAAACTGCATGTAAAGACTGAAATTAGAATTGAGCGCTCTGAAGCAGCTGCAAGGTGGAGTGTGCAATATGTAAGACTTTGAACCTGTGGAAGAAATTAAATACATTGACACAGCCTATCTATAGGAAATAGTAGTCGTGCAGTGAAAACACATATTATAAATAGCGTTCGTGTTGTTTGCAGTTCAAGAGCTTGCTCGATGAAATAACCTTATTATTGCTATTTTGAACTACGGGTGTGGTACGTTAGTTAATATGCTTGCATAATATCAAGTAGTCCCCGATTATTGACCCAAGAGTCGTGACTAACATGTCCTTTACAGATTTTCACACTTTTCCTACATCTTAGCACTTTAGTAATTTTTCCTTGGAAATTGGCAATATTTTCTAGTGAGTGAATGTTGACGCTGAAAATGCATGTGCCTTTTTTTTTTCGAGCTCCACTTGACTTTGAGACTCCATGCATATTGGTGATCTTTTTTCTTATAACAACTTAAAAGGGGCACAAAAGTCCAGATTGTAAGGATGAACATCAATTCACGAAAATGCCTGGGCTAGTGGAAGTGACATCACACACCACATGGCCTTTACTTGCACTCCCGCAAACATGCTTACACATACACAAACATTCACACATACACCCACTCTCACATAGACTCACTCGCAGGCACACCCACAACATAAGTATAAAAGTATTTTTTTGCTTACATCAGCTGCCAGTGAGGGTTACACTACAGTGAACTGTACGACATTCTTTATTAGAGTAACAGTGAATAATATTTTTATTCACTATTAATGTAATAAAATGCTGACAGAAAACAAAGAAAGTGGAGCCCCAACCCACGTCCATGAAAATGGAGCTGCCCCTGTGTTCCTGCTACTGATTTTGCAACCTCTGAGGCCAGGGGTCGCAACGGCAATGCCACTGGTCTAAAGGGGCAATCCAGGGCTCGCAGCTGCGATCCCTGGCGACCCCTAACTGACATCCATGAATGCAAGGTGAAAAGGCACCAGTAGAGCACTTTGGCTCTCATGATGTTGGCTAAATTTCTTTCTTTGTACAAAGCTTTCCTTGTGCAAACACGTGTTTGCTCAGCGATCTGAATGACAAGTTATGGCGTTAACCATATGTGGTAATTACTGCACCCTATCACCATAATCATGCATTGAAGGCTTACCTATACTCTGGCTACCGAATCTGATAGATTTAGAGCTCAGCAACTTCACAGACCGCCACTCAGAGCCATAAAGTCACAAAAAAATGTATACACATAACATTAGTCGATATATGCCAACACACTTGCCGACGTTGAAACCATGGTGAAAGGTCTACAGATGCAGGTTTGCATATATGCAAATAAAGAGACGAGTCCATGTTGCTTTGAAACTGAAGAGAGTACATGAATTAATAAAATAACGAGCAAAGTAAATAATCAACAAAAGAAGGAAATGGTTAACCTTGTTTGTTTTTAATCTGCATATTGAGGTTTGAGGAGACAGCATTTTTGACCGTGGGCTGACGCTAAAAAACATGTCTTCCTCTTTCTAAACATAATTATGTAAAAAAACAATCGTATGCACCCCAAGCATAGTCCATTGGTGCGTCACAAGTAGCATCCCCGATGACTGGAAGTACAATGCACTGGCATCGAACAGCCTCTTGAGAAGAGGCAGTGGACCAAGAGAAAGCAGAAGCAAGTTCTTGGTATAAGGCCTCTTGCTTGCTAACTGCCTCCCACAAGGC
This sequence comes from Lissotriton vulgaris, assembly GCF_964263255.1. Classification (NCBI taxonomy): domain Eukaryota; kingdom Metazoa; phylum Chordata; class Amphibia; order Caudata; family Salamandridae; genus Lissotriton; species Lissotriton vulgaris. Next base: position 382,931,361 of record NC_141697.1, read on the forward strand.
TGCCCCTTAGCTCCTAATACAGAACACAATAGGACCTTTCTAAAGTTTTAACTTGAAAGCACTTACCCTCAGTACAACAGAAAGAGCACATCAGTGTGGCATACACAATCTGGTAGCTCCTTGTGGGCACCAGTGTTAGGCATGTCAACGCATTGTCCAACCCCCTTCAATTGCGTTTCTGTACGGGGTGCATTCATCGAATAGTTTACTCCTAAGGAGTGGAAGCAATAAGAGAAGTCACGCTAAGTCTCTGGTGGTTCCCATACACCTCCAGCCAGGGAAGCATCAGTCTAGAGACTGAGGGGCAGATTTACAATTACTGGCGCATCCCTGCAAATTAGCAGGGATGTGCCAGTAATTGTGTGCCGCAGCTCCGCCACCCATGATACGCCGCATTTACAATGCGGCGCACCATGGGGCAAAAACGGCACATATGCGTCACGCATCTGTGCCGTAAAGGCGGCGCATTGCTGGAGTTGCGTCGCAAGCGGGACGCAGCTCCAGCACTGCTCTGGGGGCCTATTCTTCCAAAGCTGCGACAAGCCTTACGCCTACTTCAAGCAGGCGCAGGGTTTTGACACAGCATTGGCCTAAAAGTGACTGAGTGAAATCTTGTAGATTTCACTCAGCCACTTTTAGGAGGCGTTCCTGTGCCGAAACGCCCCCCCCCCCCCCCCCACCCCCCGGTGCCGGAACGCCTCCTTATGGCGCAGGGCTTTACAACGTGATGCATCTCAGAGATGCGTCACGTTGTAAATACCCTGCACCATGGCGCATCTTTTGCTCCGCCACTGCGTAACAAAAGTGACGCAATGGCAGCGTAAAAGAGGCGCAAGGGGCTTGTAAATCTGCCCCTGAGAAGTTTGAAAAAGAAGAAACAATGAAGCTGACCTTTTCCTTCTATTAGTCTAGTCTAGTCTGGATATTTGTATTGCGCAACATATCACATCCCGAGGGAGTCTAATGGCGCATGCACCCAGGATTTGGAACACCATCCCTCTATCTATCATGGTTGCTACAACGCTGTTCCAATTTAGGAAGGAAAGAGACATATTCGCACCTCTTTGAAGAACATTTTATCAAAATGCACTAACATTTCACAAAACAGCTGCCTCCCATATAACGTGTCTTTATGCTTGTGGTGGACCCTGAACAACACTCCACTGCCTTTTGGCAAGGCAAGCACTACAGAAATACCACAAACATACAAAGGCGCAGCTTTGAATGCTTACAGCGCAATACCTTCATTTTTCACATCACACTCCAGGGTGGCACTTCTTTGCAGCCCTACAGATGGCAAGGTGTTTGTGAAACTAGGAAGGAAAGCGGGAACGGGTCAGAGCCAGGGCAGTAATAACCCTTTTTCATAACCCGGCTGCACCCTTCCATGTTAACATACTGTGAACCGTGCACAAGTGACAAAATCAATCCATCACCGCCCTTCCAACACAGAGAGGAATAGAGAGGTTAACAGAAATTGATGACATCCCGGCTCAAATTTTACACTGATTCGGCCGACTCCGCGATTGAAACCGACAAAGATTTATAGTCCGAGCAAGGACGCCGGATCCCCTTGATTGCCTTGATATTTTTTTTTTTTTTTAGCACTTCTGCATATTTATTTCCAGGCTCATCACCAGGGCTTGTAGCATTAGAATGCTGATTCGATTTTACATTCCAAGAGTCGGCATTATGCAGCCATTTGCATGATGTGAGAGAAATCACCATAACGGCTTGTGATGTCGGGGACCAAAATGATCACTAATGTTCACCTACAGAAGCAGAATCTTCTGATATATTTTTTTAATTCAGATTTTTTTTGGCTCCACTAAGAAGGAAAAAAAAGTGGGAATTATAGATATATAGACATAGTTATGTATATATTGATATGGTGGATGAAAAATTAGGTTTTGTCATGCCTCGAAGGGGTACAGTGGTATTGAGTTTTTATGAATTCGTTTGATATAAGGGCTGCACATTAAGAGGCCCTACACAATTTTTCCATTGCAAATTATTACTGAAAGCTTTTTGCAGTTCATTGTGACAGAAAATTGATTATTATCCTTGACATTTGACGGATAGCTTTCATAAATGTATTTTTTCTACTTTTCGTTGGTCTATGAAGTTTTTGTAAGAATACCTCACTCTTCTTAAGGAAAAAAATTGCATTTAGCATGAAGGGTATGTATCAAACTTTCTTTCATCTTAAGTACTTTGGGCCTCATTTATGAAAAGTGACGCATCGCTGCTAGAAAACAGCGATGCGCCAATTTTAATTTCGCCCTCCTCGCATTGCGACACCAATGATGCGTCATATTTACAGTATGACACATAATGTCGCAAGGAGTTACAGATACATCAGTATTTATGATGTATTTGTAGGCGCAAAAATTACACATTGCTAGAGTGGGTCACAAAAGGGATGCAGCTCCAGCAATGGGTCATTACACATGGGCAGTCCCATGTGAAATGGGCCTGCGTCAGTCTTACGCCTTTCATGAGGCAGGCTTTAAGATATTGACGCATTTGTGTCCTAGAAGTGACGCAGTGAAATCTTATAGATTTCACTGCGTCACTTCTACGACCCTTTCTTGCGTCGGAATGCCCCCCCCTGCATACATTATACCTGGCGCAGGTATAATGTGGGGCAGGGGTTTACAAAGTGACGCACCGGCGGCGCAAAAGTGACACAAGGGTTCATAAATAAGTACCTTTGTGGGCTGATTTCACTATATGGTCCTGACAACAGAAAATGTGCATGAGGTAAAATTCCATGCGAGTAATATTTTTGTATTGTGTTTCTTGGGCACAGTTCTACCTATGAGCAGGCAGCATAGACACTGTTGCAAAAACAGTCCAATGCTTTGAGAGATGTTCTCTCAGAACACTTGTCAAGGGTATGCCCCTGAAAATGTCACTCATGCCAAAGCCACACGTTGGGGTGAGAGCAGTCTTGGCTGCTGCCTGGAAGCAGCAGTGGGGTGGGTGGGGTGAAGGGGTGGGGGAACGGGTTAACAAAAAAAATCACTTACATGCTGGCTGGCTGGCCGGCCGTGCTGCCTCTCCTGTGTCCCATCCCGTCCTCTTCCTGGCTTTTTGTGAGAAATTGGAAGCAGGAAGCACCAGGGCTCCCATGATCCCTGCAGCCAATCACAACCCTGTAATGCAGTGTTGTGATTGGTCTGAGCGCCCTGATATGGCGCTCAGCCAGGGGCTGGAGGGGTGGGCATGTTCTCCATGCAGACTGTAATGCAGCCTGCATGGAGAACAGGGAAGTGGCCGTGACTGGTTTGTGCAGCCCGAGAGGGCTGACCAAACAGTCATTATGCACAGTAGTGTTCTACCACTCCTCCGGTGCTCTGCAGCCTGATGCCACCCTGCCCCCTCACACACGCAGCCACAGCTGGAGGATAAAACAAAATAATAATAACATTACATTATTATAATTTTATTTTTTTCTTTCTTTTGCTGCTTCCCGGCAGTGAGGCAATGCTCCTCCTCCTTAGCGGAGGAGCCCCCACTGGGTGAGAGTCAAAAGGAAGTGGCAAATCATGCGAGTAATGAGTACATCCTGCCAGGGTAGGTTTTAACATTGGCCTCAAGCAGCTGGTCACTGACCCCACCCACATCACAAGACACACTCTCAACTCCATCTCCACCTCCAGCAACATAGTCAAGTACACCCACTCAACACAACTCACCTGGGCCAACCACTACAGCGTCCACTTCACCACTTTAGGACCCACCAACCCTGGCTCCGTGCACCCTAGATCCATGCACAAATAATGAAAAAAGATATCAGAAGACAAGTGGAACAAAACTCTTTGCTGACACCTGGCCCAGAACAAGCAGCAAATTAAAAAACAAACTTCTCCCAGTGGATCATAGAATGCACCGCCACTATTGCTCCCACCAAGACAGCGAAGACCAAAGGACATACCAAAAGAGCCAACTGGTTCACCAAGGAATGCCAATGTACCAAGTGCAACAGCCGGCTATTTGAAAAGAAGTTGCACATCAGTAAAAAGACGGAGGCCCCGCCTTCAGAACAGCACTGAACTAGTGCCACCGCCTCCTGAAAGAAACCAAGAACACCCTAGTAGGCTGCATTGAAGCCAGCACACACCACAGCAAGGAACTCTTCACCTTCCTGAAGGATTTATCCAATTCCACTGCCACCAAGAACGTCATTACGCCCTCGCAGGAACTGTGAGACAACCTTGCTGACTTCTTCCACAACAAGATCTCGGCCATCTACGAAAACAAAAAACTTTGAACAACCCTCCACCGCCGACAGTATCAAGCAACTCATTCCCAAGAACACTAACCCGAACACCAACTCACCCACTGAGACCTCCTCTCTACGCAAGACACCATCTCCACCATGAACTCCATGCTCTCAGGAGCACCCACGGACCAGACGCAGCCCGTCAGGTAAGAGTGGTGGGGCCGGATTGGGGGGGGGAATTAGTCAGATGACCACGAGGGAAAATTAAACAAATAATTATTTTTCCCTTATCGTGGTCTGTCGAAATCCACCCCCACCCGACCCCACTGCCCCTTCACTCTTACCAGCATGAACCGCGGCTGCCACAGACCCCGGCCCCAACCACATCTTCAACCTCAGAAGCAAGGAAATTGGCAATGAGCTCAGGAAAGGCCTGAGCACCTCCATCAACTCGGCCTCCTTTCCAAAAGACTGGAAAAATGCAGACGTGAAACCCCTACGAAAAAACAAAGCGTCAACCCAACCGAACTGAAGAACTAACAGCACATATTTCTTCTCCCATATCCAGTAAAAGTTCTTGAGAAAGCGGTCTACCAGCAACTCATCCAACACCTGGAATGCCAAAACCTCTTGGACCTCTCGCAATCTTAATTTTGAACTAACCACGCACTGAGACAGCCCTGACACAGCCACTGATGACATCAGGACATTCCTGGACTGCAGACAAACAGCAGCTCTCATCTTCCTGGACCTGTGAGCTGTGTTTGACATTGTCTCCCATCTAATCCTTATCAACAGACTCCACCATATCAGGATACAGGGAGACGCCCTCAAATGGATCACATCATACCCCACCGGCTGAACCCAGTAGATCCCACTCCCACCATTCACTTTGGAGCCCAAGAATATCATCTGTGATATCCCCCAAGGATCGTCCCTGAGCCCCACCCTCTTCAACACCTACATGACCCCGTGGCTGACACCGTCAGATCACACAGACTCAACATCATCTCTTACGCCAATGACACCCCGCTCATCCTCTCACTGGCCCATTCACCACCAGGGCCAACTTTCACAGATACATGATAAACATCACTGACTGGATGAAGGACAACTGCCTTAAACTCAACAGGGACAAGATGGAAGTCCTCATCTTCGAGAACAACACCACGTCATGGAATAACGCATAGTGGTCAGCGGAACTCAGCCCGCCCCCTACTCAAACAGACCAAGCCTGCAACCTCGGCATCATCCTTGACAGCAAACTATCTATGAAGAAAAAAGTCAACCCAGTCTCAGCTACCTGTTTCCATACCCATTGCATGCTCCACAAGATCTTCCGGTGGCTCCCAGTCAGCACTAGAAGGACCGCCACTCAGACCCTCATCACCAGCAGACTGTATTACGGAAACACACTCTGGGTAGGAATCTCTGCACTCTCCCTGAAGAGACTCCAGATGATACAAAACTCAGCAGCAAGACTCATCCTCGACCTCCCTAGAATGACCCAGATTACACCCCATTTCAATATATTACACTGGCTCCCGATCCAGAAGAGAATCCTGTTCAAGATGCTGACCCACACCTACAAGGCCCTGCACAATGAAGGGCCATCATAGATCAACAAACACCTCACCTTCCTCCAACCAACCAGTCATCTTCGATGTACTTCCCTCTCACCCGCAGACATCCCACGGATCCTCAGAACCAACAGTGGAGGACATCCCTTCTCACACCTGACAGCCAAGGCATAGAACAAACTTCCCCAAACCTCAGGACCGCACCTTCACTCCAACAGTTCAGGAGAGAACACAAAACCTGGATGTTCAAATGAGCAACCCAGCTCGCAGAAGCTAACATCTCCAGCGCCTCAAGACCTTCATGGGTGATTTGGTGTGTTCTATAAATGCTGATTGATTGATTGATAATATAAGACAATACTAAGTAGTCCACAAGGGTGTCACAGAGTGGGAGGGCACATTTGATCTACAGGTAGGGCACATTTGACCTATAGGCAGCAAACGTGACCAAAATATGTTGGAATAAATGGTTAACCAAGAGAAAATTTGCACTGGATGGCAAAAGACTTTCAGTACATATTTGTTTTCTGCACAAGAGTATGTATTACCAAGCACTGAAGAAAATATTTAGGAGACTATTGAATGTTATGGACTCTTTTTATGACAAAGAAAAATGATCTGTCTATAATGTCTGGTACATGCAGCTGCCAGACATCACAATATCAAACTACATGTTTGATCAAGTGTGCTATTGGTTGAATACTTTCAACTCAGCAGTAGAGCAAACAGCATGCAAATTCTTCTCTCTGTACCATAAGGTTGCTTTGACCTAATAAAAATGTACAGTTTACTTGAATATAACTTTGTTTATACTCCAAAACTTGTGAACTTGCGGGCTAAAATAAATAAGCTAGGTCACGCTCCAGGGTTCATGAATCACACTTCATGACATCTACACTTACATGACCAGAATCATGTAAGTCAATTTCCCAACCAGTTTCATCACATTGCATACTTTGTCAAATGTAATGGCCAGAATCAACTTGGGCATTTTCACAAGCACTCAGATCAACCTTAGGAAATTATATAATTGCATGACCAAATTCATTTGAGTAAGTGTAACAAGCAGTTAGACCACACACACCACAAACTGAAAACTTTCATGGCCAAGATCATGTAGGTCATATTCCCAAGAACTCAGATCACACTTCGCAATTTGTAGGCTTATAAGCCAAAATGATCTGGGTGACTTTCGCAAGCACCTGTATCACAGTTCACAACCTGTAAACTTGTATGACCAAAAGCATCCAGGTCTCAATTGTTTGCATCACATATGCACAGTTCAAAGGTGAATTCAACCTTGTCTTGGCCCATATCACTTTTATTGTCACTGCAAAGGGTGTGCATCCGGTCTAGTTGAACCTTCATTATTTAATTTTCAAGTTACATTTACATTTTTATATTATAGATTCTCAGTAATACTGTGTGCCTATCTCTGTAATTTTTTTAAACATGTAGAAGACTATCCAAACAGTAATATATCTTAATGCTATGATTAATATCACTTATTTATCTCCTTTCCCTAAATCTATGCCTGAGACTCGCTGCAGAGAGTGGGCGTATCTTGCGTTGGGTTGTCAATAGATAAAGGCGGTGATGCTACAGTATTATATGCAGATTTTAAATTTCACAATAATTCATGGATTGGCACAATGTAGGTGCTGATGGTAGTTTTTTCCCATTTAAAAATCTTATCATACAGACTCACTGAATTCCAGAATGCTGGTGGTTACAGTACAATATGTTGTCAAGCATGGTCAGTTTGTGTCAAGGAATGTGACTGGGATATATTTTTTAATTCTGAGCTATGTCCAGAAAGACCTGATGTGATGTTTTTCTCATGACAGCTAATGTATGGGAGTTAGCGTGAATAGAGAAACAGTCCATACACAGATAACTGCTATGATCTATTTGTAAGCTACCACATTTGGGTCCACCCTGTGTCAGGTTGATGACAGCCTAGTGTGGAAGCGGTGCCATTTCCGATTGTTGCTTTAGGGCATTTGATTTGTTCAAAAATGCAGCTTACACCTCCATGAGTAACTTACTATAAATGGATATAATTAACTAATCTCAGCAACATACAGGAGACAGGCAGGATATTCCATAAGAAGCTCCCCAATCTCTCTCTCCATTATGCTCACTGAAAGCTGATTTTCTGTAGATCACATACAGTCTAGAGACAGCTGTACTGTCAGGCCAGACCTTATGACTATTTTGCCCAACTATAATTATTTTTTAGGAACAATGAAAATGTTTACAGAGTAGATCATTGCTGAATACATTCTTGTGGTGGGCTACTAGAAAGCTGGCAATATCCTTGCCAAGACTTCAAACATCTGGAGAAGTGGGGCAATTTACTTACTTTGACTTACTTATACAATATCATGAAGCATGCATATTAGAACAAGTCGGTGATCTATTATCTCCAGACACAGAGGACCCCTTAATGGAAAGGATGTGGATCATGTCCAATTTACATGAAACAAATATAATTGCTTCTCAGGGAAATGTCAACGATCTTTAGAAAAGGTTGCAGAGAGATGTAGCTGCAGATAAGGGGCACAATTCACAAAAAGTGTAGAAGTAAGGTGGGAGATGTAATCTCCTGCTTGGACATTCAATTCCACTTTTTTGGGATTCACAAAAGAATCCCAGACTACCGATTGAAAGATGTGCCGTTTGTAGGCTTCCAGATGCACTCCGGGAAAAGTCGTGACTATTTTCAATTGCAGCATTTCCTGTTGACAAAATTGTATACACCGTAGATTTCTACATTGTGAAAAGGCAGCGCTGCTATCACACATTTTTTTCTTTTTTTTCGGATGTTGAAAGCATTCTCCCTTTGATTAAATCCTTTCCCTTACACCACCACGAAGGTTGTAATTCATTCACCAACCTGGCAAGGAGTGTATGCCTGTCTTTAACTGGTGAAAATCTTCAGGTTGGGAAAGGTTCAGTGAGGAGTTTTTAAAAATCGACGTGTTGAAGGGAAGCCCCTCTTTGAACCACCAAGTCTGCACCACATGCATGCAATTTACTCCTGCAAAATATCGCAAAACATAGGGTAATACTACACAGATGTAGATAGAGGAGTACATTGATATATCCCTTCAGGTTCACCTTTGGTGAATGCCTCACACGTGTAGATCCAGACTCGTGTGCACCTAACACAATTCTACATGAGCAAATGCGTGTGTGAATTGGGCCCAGGTTGCTTAGTTTGGGTTTGGTTCCAATGCCCCCCTTGTGGGTAACTTAACTTGAAATTGGAAAACATGCCATGAAATGGTGGAATGGGGCATATCACCAAGCAATAGCGATAATTATCGCTATTGCTTGGTTAGAGACAAACATTTACCGCTGAGCTGCGGCGATTTTTATCGCAGATAATCCTTGGTATTACCAAGGTTTATCGCAAATGCGATAAAAATCGGCCGCAATGCATGAATATCGCTGAAAAGTCAGCGATATTCATGCATTACCGAGCTAATGCTCTTAGCCATGTTATCCACCTCCCATTGGATAACATGGCTAAGAACTGCTCAGGGCAGGTGTTAGCTTTTGGAGATATTCGCGCTTAGCGCAAATATCTCCAAAAGTTGGTAATAGGAGATAGCGATGTTAGCGACTGTTTCCAGTCGCTAACATCTTGACACGCCCACCTTGCATGTCATTAGTGATAAATATCACTGATATGCAAAGTGGGGCCCAGGATGGTCGTTATCTCCTACTACCTGTCGCTAACTGGTGTTAGCGACAGCTACGTAATAGGGAAATAATTTTATCTCCGCTTTCTTGGCTTTTAAAGGTTGTATACCCCTTATGGGATATAATGAATTACAGATAAACCTATCTGCACCTATATTTCTTACTGCATTTATTTTTTCTTTTCCCCTAGGGCAGTTCAATTGTATTTAGGGCCAGTACATCCATGTCAGAAAAGGGTAGCATTAGCAGCATCAGTTTCCCTTTGCTTGCCTTCAGCACGGTCGCTCAGTTCATGTAGACTGCTCAGTGATTCTGGTGATTCCCAAGTGCATGTCAGTGTGATCAGCCTCTTCATACTCTTGATTATTGACAATGCTGCTTGCATCATCAGCATACACACACCACACTCCTGACAATGATGCAGTTTTTCAGTGACAAACTGTACATATCTTTGTGGACTATCACCATGACATTAATAGTAAGCAACACAATTCTGCCATTGCACACTAGACTGTGGTAACAGGATGTCAAGTTTGGATTCCTTAATAGTTCCACTATAATTATGAATAATGTCAAGGCCATATCTTTCTTTAAACCAGACAAATTAGGAGACTATTGAATTACATTGAGGCATAGCAACACTCCAGCCAGAACAAGATGCTACTTGGCAAAGTTACTGTGCTTAGGCTATCTACTCTGCACAATCTAGAACAGCCCCAACCAACAAGCCGAACTTGAGATGTTCAAATAGGGAGGAACTGCATCCAGTGGTTTAAGTCTCATGAGAGACAGCAACACATCGTGTTCCACTCCTGACAACACCTAGCACTGAATGTGCCCACTTGAACAATCTGCAACTCTTACCTAGTGGTAACACAGGGATAGTAAAGTAGAAAGTTATGAACCACCCAGGGCTACCACCCTGTGAACCCTGTGATATACTTTAACGATGAATATTTATTAATAGGTATGCAATGTCTACTTTTGGGGATTGTTTAAAGTTTTAATGTCTGTAAATTTATTGCATATGCATTTTTATGGTCTATTATGACCAAAATAAAGTATATGAATGGAATGGACACATTTTTCAGTACTCTTCATAATCTAGTCTGTTATCTATGTCTCTTGCCAGCCCATCCCTGAGCCTTGAAATATGTGATTGCAAGGTAACCCCTTCCCAAATTATACATTTCTAAGTATTTGTTGCATACTACTCCTACTCTATCATCTTTTTTAGTGTATGACATCAATGTTGAGACTAGCATACTATTTTGTACCCTCCTATAACCATAGGGGGTACTCTTAAGTCCTGTTGTAGAGTCTATCAAATGCAGCTTGACCCTAAGTTCTCTCAAGCAAACATCACCCCAATGCAGTGAATTCCCTTCCCTTGCTGTATTAATTCCTCCATCTCTGACTTTGCTACTTGGTCCCTGTGCCCCCAGGAAACATGAATTGGCATGAAGAGAGCCTGGTTTGCAGTTTAAAGTTGACTAAATGAGTCAACTATTTATTATAGTTTCTCGACCTCTTATCTCCCATACCTTTCAAGAATCCTACGGGGCAGATCTACAAGAAAGTACCGCAGTGCGGTACTGCAAGCCCTTTGGATGCGCCACTCTGCAGCACTTTCAAAGCACAGGATTGAGACATATTTACAACAATATGTTGTATTACTGTGCTCTCGCCTGCGCTGGCGGACAAACAGCTGCCATGCACCGGCGCAGGCACACTTGCCCCATGGTGCAAGGATGTCTGCGTCCTGGGGAAATTGTTTTTGCGCAGGAAGGGGGGGGGGGAATGAAACATTTCTCCTCGTTGCACCTCGCTACGCCCACCTCTAGGGGGTCCTAGCATTCTGACACCTTTCCAGGTTTACAATTTCTGGTAAATCTGGAAATGTCTCAGGTTCCATGGGTGTTGCGTGGGAACACCCGCAGCAACACCCCTTCCACGCAAACTGCTGCATGTAAAGGGGCCGTATTTACAAGGACAGGGAAAGTCACGCAGGGTGGCTTTTCCTGTCCTTGTAAATATGGGGCAGTGAAATGCCCTGCTGGTACGTCATGAAAAGTGACGCACTGGTGGCGCAAGGGGCTTGTAAATCTACCCCAACCTCATTATTCACTCCTGATAGTAGTATGTTGCCATAACCCCCACCCTGAGGAGTCGCAGAGATGTTGTAACATATTTATTTATTACCCGCTTATCTCACAGTATACCCCTTTCTGTCAGGGAGGGTTTGGGGCATATACCACCAACTTTAGTTCCAGTTTCTAAAAAGTTGCTCCTTCTAACATCGTGACTTCATAGTCTACCATAATAAATCTATTTGCAGTGTCTCCATGATTGTGAGTGGCATGTCACATTATAATAAAAGGAAGAAAGTCCTATATTACCTTAAAACTGAAAAATGTGGATGTATCACTTATTCTGGAGATTAACCTGTCCATTAGCAAATCAGAAAAATTGGACACTGCATGCGTAATGTCTTGGAGTGAGGTGTTCAAGCCGACTTTGGGGTTATGGGACAGCGTAGCTGTGAATCAAGGGCTTACATCATTTCCATAATTGTTATTTCCTTTAGTGAATAAATATAATATTATTCCAGTCATTAATGAAAACAGTTATGCAAATGGACAAGGTGTAAAAGATTAGGAGAGAGACTTGACATGACAAGTATCAAGGCTTTTAAAATCTCATAAAGATTATGGATTGAAAGCTGTCACTACTATCAAAGTCAGTACTGGGTGTTAGATCGATCAATAAGGCCTCTGACTAAACTTGAGAAATAGCTGGTTAATAAGCAATGGGATAAAAATGATTTTTGAGAACTACAAATTCCTAACAGAAAAAAACGGCAGGAGAAAGAATAATGGAGACTGAAAGTGGCAGAGAGTTCAGTGAAGAAAAATGGGAGGATATCTACAGCTTTGTTGGTATTTCAGATAGAAGCCCCACAGGGAAAGAGGCCATGACAAAGTTAGTGTTTTATTGATGATTGAGACAAGCATTGATCAGAATGTGGTAGCGCCAAAAACTACAGTCTTACTGGAGTGAATTGCATGATGACATAGATGACATTTTCACTCCATTCACTGAGTGGCACTCAAGCAAAACATTGCATCACAATTTGGAAAAGTGAGAGTAGAGGATATTAGAGACTACCAATGAAACATCTTGGATCTTTTGTGTATAGAAACATTTACAATATCTTCAGAGTGGGCATTGGAGGGTTTTGAGACAGACGAGTCAACAACCCTGTCATATGGCTTTCGAATTCAGATAGCTCCAGTGCCCAAAGTATCTTGAAGTCTTAAGAATTGTTTCACCCACCAAATCATAGATGCCTCAATCATTGGAGGGTACAGGACCAGATAGATCATGGACTTAGTAAGAAAGTATATAATACCTTTATTGACAGATGGAACGTGGGAAGGCTTAGCTGGGCCCGTATGAGGATTGGAGGGGTGGAGCAAAGAAAGGGATATTCTTGTTGTTACTAATACTGAATTTCAAGTTCAGTACCTGTTGTATGTAGCTCTCACCAAACAATAGTTTTATGCAAAGATATGCACAACAGCGGATTCAACTATAATGAAAAGAAATATCTAAATTATTCATATAAAGGAAACTGGGCCATAATGTGAGGTTCATAATGTGAAAATTAGGAGTAGAACAAAGGCATAAAGCTGCGTGTTTAGAAAAATGATAGATGAAGTGGGAGGTCAAAATTGGGAATTATATGAGAATGTGACTATTGAAAGCGATGAGCAACAGAAGGTGCCACCACAGCTGTGAAATCACCCACACTCAGTTATTCATAAACAGAGGGGGCTACAATTTGTTCTCAGGTTGATTGACCTCATTTGTCATTCAGGTTGTAAGAAACAATAGACACAGTATAAAGCAGAAATAAGAATTGAAAGTTGAGGCCAAGCATATGCTTCAAATACTATGAATGTATTATTTAGCCAGAAAACAAAAAATAATAAAGAAACAGAAAGGAACATCAATCAGGGTAAAAGTAAAGTTAACAATTCAAAATGGTTGCCATGCCATTAGTGTATGTTCTTATAACCCAATAATGTCTATGGGTGTATATTAATGCAAAGAAAATGAGTAGGGTTGGTGGACGTGATGCAACCTTGAAAATGTTCATTGATGAGGAGGTGGGGTATGAAATTCTTGATTGTGTGCAGTAGAGGGACAACCATGTAACAAGATAAATGTAAATTGATACTTGTATGCGCACTACTCACCCACAAGGGTCTCAAGGCGCTAGTACGAATACCGCTGTGGAACCCATCCTGTCTTTCCCTGTGAGGCGTCCACTCCTGGGCACCCCCAAGGTGGAGGCCAGGCATCCTTAGCGTTGTGGGGGTCGTTTGGAGATTAAGCAAGCTATTGCCCAGAGTTGCAGAGTGGGACTCCATGATTGGAATAGGCACCAAGGTGAGAATTATGAGGTCCGTGGAATTTTGAGCCCAAGACCCGCCGAGGCGGGGAATTGAACCCTGGTCCCGGGCTAGACCTTTGCATCAGGGTCTGCCGCTCTAATCAGTGAGCCACACCGTCTTTCTCAGTCTTTCTTGCAGAATAAGGTTCTCACAATTTGGAGCTGATGAAAGACTGGTCTTATGAAGTCTACAGGCTGTTTTCATGCTAGCATTGAGCACTCCCATTGAAGATGCCTGTATGGCTCGAGCTCACCTTCCACCACAAAAAAGGCAATGCAGTTCCATAATTATTAATCCATGGCTTCTAATGGTCCCAGACATAAAGGAGGAGCTCAATGAGCAGACAGACTGTTATTTTACCGAAAATCAAGGATCCGTAGACTCAGCACAGACCATCTGGGAAGCTTCCAAAGTGGTGCTGAAAGGGCATGCTCTGGCATTAAAGATAGGTTATATCTGACAACATAACGAGCAAATACTACAATTAGAGAGTTAGCTCCAGCAACTAGAGACACAAAATAACTCCTCCCCCAGCGAGACCACCACACACCGCTTAACCATTAAACAACTAGAGTATAAAACTCTAGTGCGAGAAAAAGCCAGGGCGAAACTACTCTATACACATCACATGGTGTACGAACTTGGAAACAGAGCAGGGAAAATGCTTGCCTGGCTAGAGAGAAGGGAACAAGGGGATCGGTGGGTACCTGCACCATCCGTTAACAATAATATACGGGTCTCCGACCCCCAAGAAATAGCTGAGGCATTTGCGGGATATCTGAAGACGGTGTATACATCATCCACCACCTATATGTCTGATGACGCACTGCAGCTGTTGGCGGATATAAATTTGTCCTCATTGTCCGAGACAGACAGAACCGAGTTGGACACCGAAATAGCGGATGGTGAAATTTGCAAAGCCATATTTAGCGTCCAATCAGGGAAAGCATTGGTGACCAACGAATTTCAATTGAGTTCCTAAAATCAATGGCCTTACCCCACCTTAAGCACCCCACCTTAAGCACATGTATATGGTAAGTTTGGAGAAGGAAATTCTGCTTGAAGATAAAAGATTGACTTCCATAGTGGTGATCCGTAAACCCGGGAAGCCAGCGGATAGTTGTAGCTCTTACAGGCCAATCTCCTTGATAAATGCAGAGGCTAAAATTCTAGCAAAATTGTTAGCGTCCCATCTCAATACTGTTCACCCTTCACTGTTTCACGCAGATCAGTCAGGCTTTGTGCCTGGACGGAACATGGCACTGAATATTTACCAGGTACACAATGTTCGGGCACGTCAGCAATGTATAGAAGAGGATGCCGTAATTCTGTCATTGGATGCCTCCATGGCATTCGATTCTATAGAGTGGGCATGTCTCTTTGATGTATCGGACCGCATGGGGTTTGACCCGCGGTTCAAAAATTGGGTCAGACTGCTTTACACTGAGTTGTGGGGTAAGGTGAGGGTGAATAACCGCACGTCACGGATGTTTGAGCTGCACAGAGGGACCAGACAGGGCTGCCCCTTGTCCCTCCTACTTTTCGCCTTAGTACTAGAACCGCTGCCATCATGGGTGAGATGGGATGTGGCTCAGTCAATGCTCTTTGTTCTTTATGGCCCCACACCTAGGCTACCCCGGGGATGTGAAATTGAGGTGGTCTGTGAGGGATTCCGGTATTTGGGGATCTTCATTACTCCCAACCCTAAAACCGTTTATGACAAGAACTTAGCAGTCCCCTTAAATAGACTTCGTGAAGATGTTAAACATTGGAGGTCGCTGCCACTGTCACTATTAGGTCGAGCGGCCCTATTTAAAATGCTAGCTCTGCCACAATTCCTTTACTCGCTTCAGAACTGCACATACCATGTCCCAGCCTTCTATTTTAATAGCGTTGAGGCGGAGGTCCGAACACTGTTGTGGGATGGAGGTACACCACGAATAGCTTTAGGGAAATTGACAAAGGGGTGGTACGACAGGGGGATCACACCCCCAGATATACAGCTCTATTATTGGGCATCACAATTGGTGGCGCTTAAACAATGGCGGTATGGCACCCGATGAACCCAGCATACAGGCTAAAAAAATATCAGTCGGGACGAGAGGGTTATCTTGGGGCCATATACACCAAGCCCTACAAATGGAGATCTGGGCCCTATGGCTCAAATGGTATCCATCTGGCATAAGGCAACCAAGCGGCTGGGCTGGACGGGAATGTTGACGAAAGCCACACCCTTGTGGTCCTCTCAACAGCTGGGGTTGCTTTGTCATCACCTAGGGTTTGACAAATGGGACACCATCGGACTCTCCACCATTGGCGATCTCCTACATAAGTGTAAGATCCTCACATTTAAAGAATTACAAGCAAAGCACGAACTAGCACACGGGAAGGTATTTCGGAATCTACAGATTTGCCATGTTCCTAAAACAGCACTCCCAGACCTGAAAATATATACCAGACTCTTTTCACTTAGAGGACCGTCTAGTATCAGAGCTTATCCCAGCCAAGGCCATTTCACTTACATATTGTAACTTATGCGACAACATACCAGACCCCTTCCACTCTCTAAGGAACCGTTGGCAGGCATATTTGGGGCATTTCGATGATGATGATTGGGAAATCCCATTGATGTCCCCAAGAGAGGCAGCCATAAATCATCGTTTTCGATTGATTCAATTAAAAGTTTTACATAGAACGTACCTCTCCGGGGTAACCCTAGCTAAAATAGGAACAAGGCAGGATGCACTCTGTCTGCCTGGGTGTAATCAAATGGCAACATTTATCATATTCTATTGGACTGCCCCCAGGTCCGACTCCAGTGGGAGAGGGCCACAGAGAAGCAACAAGATGCGCTTGGGAAGCAAATCACTATAACACCTCTAATGGGGATTTTGAACGTATTGTATGAAACTAACCTAACAGAAATAGAGCAACAACTATCCACCCTATTCTCACCCTATTCTCACCATCTACAATGGTGAGAAGGGCAATCGCTATGAAATGGGGAGCAGCAGATCAACCACTGACAATAGGATGGGTGGCTGAAATGGACAAGTGTAAGGTTGTTGAAAAAGAGGTCTACAAATCCAGGGACTTTCCTAAAAAGTGTGACAGAAAACGGGATGCCTGGTATGCATATCGAGGAGAATTATGTATTTCATCAACGGTAGAAATGGAACTGTCAAAAAAGGGGGACCGAAGGACTGTAATGATGGACTGAAACACTGTGCACTATAAATGTCGATTTATTACTGTTTTTATGGAATGGAATATATACTAATGCTCTACTGAATGTGACAAGTTTAAATTCAATAAAATTATGAATATAAAAAAAATATGCCTGAAAAAATGTAACATTTAGTGGAAGGCAAGGAACTACCAAAAGCGCTACCAGGCTGTTATTTTTTCGATCAACATTTATGTTTTCCTGGTTCATACCCTTGGAGGGGCTGGGCACTCAGTTAGTGGGGTCAAGACCTGGGCAATGACGTTCTAGTTTATTTGATAGAGTATCACAAGTTGCCCTCAGTAGTTGCTTCAGAATACGCCTATTCTTGAGTTTCATATTTGTAGAAGATCATTGTCTATGACCATTATCATCCGGCTCACAAAAATGAGGATGATGATACTCAAATGTCAACGTTTCTGAACTGGCGTTGTGAGACACACGGAGCAGGTGGTATCTATGCATAAAATGCTCAGTTTCCTAGTAAGTGCCTTGACTTCCATATAAATCATTAAAGGGAAGGCCCAGTATAACACAAACAGATGTAGAGAAAAATATGTAATTAAGAAAATAGCAAAAACATAGAGCATTACAAAATTTGCGTGCATGCTTCACATAAAGAAACGGGAACATGACTCAATTTCCTGAAATATGTTACTGCATTTCCTTGCACTAAGAATAAAATCATGGAACTGAAGGACATGATGACTGTTAAGGTGTGTACTCCATGGTGGAAGAGGGGGTAGAGTGGGATATTAAAGGGCTTGTGATTTATTTAGCTGGAGAGAAGTAAAGTATTTGTGAAATCTCCCGCAGAATTCTATAATCCCAGATCATCTATCTGACCAACTCATGGCATTGTGTTAAAGAAAAATCAAACACACAGAGGGTGACTGAAGAAATGTTTGCACTTTGTCGAATCACTGAAAATTGCTGATAATAACATTTACAAACCATCACTCATTTGCCTGCCGTGCCACCTTAGTTTGGACCAAGATATATGCAAATCAGTCTTGAACCAGCTCCAATAGGAACAGTCCAGCCTGAACCACCAGGCCATGTCCTTACTGAACCAGAACACAATCAACCCAAGATCAGTTTTGCCCTTATTGGGACTCGTCAGGTGGGTGTAGCTGATATCATACAGTGTGCATAGACTTTAATTAGTCAGTTGCTGGGAGTGTGGCTCGGTGTTCCAAGAATCAGCGGAGCTCAAGAGGCAACCCCTATCATCATGTTCACCTGCCATGGCCTGTGTAGTGCTATAAATCGCATTGCCAGGTCTGCCCCGTCATTGGCTGGAAGAGGCTTGGCTGGGCCAACCCTTTTTTTATTCTATATAAGCCTCATCAATAGAGGTGCACAAGGTGCTGGAGGACCCTACTAAAACCCTCTTCCCCGAGAAATCCCAAAACAACCCTGGATGGGTTCTTGCATAGAGCAATTAACATTGTCAACATGAAAATTGAGCTGGCAGAGTGTTGCTTATCACTTCCTCCCCCCTCCCCCCCCACTCCACCTTGCCATGTGTCTCAGGCCACTAAGGACGCCACTACCATTGGCCTAAGTCCTAATCTTGGTCAACAACCAAACAAGCAAACAGGGGAAGCAGGGCCAATAGCTTGTTCATCTAGGGCCCTGGTGAAAGCCTCATGGAACATATTCATGGAGGAGTCATTTTATCAACATCGCCAGAAGCCAAAACCAGGAGCAAAGTAGGTACAAGAAAGAGAAGTGATGGTTGAGCCATTTCTAAGAGGATTGGCTTGTCATCTTCCCTCATTTCTCTGCAGGAAAATATGGAAGAAAGGTTCATAATTAAGGACATAACAAATGCCAGTTGTAATAAAGTACTGGAGTTCTTGACTAATAAGCTTGTCCCCATTTTAGCTTGTTTGGGGCAGATTGAGAATGTAATATCCAAGTTGAGATCAGTTTTGTCTGCCCAGTTTCCAGAGGCTGTGCCATCGGGGGTTTCTTCTACAGGGCTGTATTGATTAGCTCTTTGCCTCATCAGTCTGAGCCTCTAGCTGCCCACCCCCAGCCCCCCCTCCCGCCCCCCCTGAATTTAGTCATTCCAACTAGGAACAGGTGTCATACTGCCCAAGAAGTAAGGGCAACAATTTCACAGGAAAATATGGGGGGTTGAGATTCTGAGAGGGATATAGGAAAAGTGAGTAGTCCCGATGCCCACACAGGTCATTCCTTTCCCCAGTTTCCACTGGAGTGTACCTCTTATGTGGTAGTTTCGAAGAACATATCGACCATTAACAAAAAAACAAGTAGAACATAATTGAGCACTGAAAAAAAAGTAGCCCTTTGGCTTGTATCTGGTAAGGGGTGGCTGCGTGACTTCTTAGGGGAGGTTATAATGGTCAGAAGGTCCACCTGGTTGGGTCCAGGTGTGAAGGAAGTGAGTGGGGACTGTGTAGTAGTTCATTTTAAGTCACCCTACACTGCCAGAGCGATATTGAGGTTTTTTTAATGCGCAGAATCCCCAAGCCTTTTTTAGGTATTACCTTTAGGTTACTTCTACAGGCCGGAGGTTCTTGCTGAGAGAAAAGCCAATGAACATCACCGTAGGGCTGTGAATTCAATCTACAATGTAGAAGTGAGGAACTCATTTGAAGCAATCACTTCTTTGCAAGAGCTGGAATGACTTTCTCCCTGAGTATTTGGAGGTTGAGTCATGTGAATGCATTCATAAAGGGGTGTGTGAGCCTAAAGATCTTTTGGTGCAGGTGTATCAGGGTGGCGTCTCCAAAGAAGGGTGTTTTTATGCACTCCGCTGGCTTAGGTCTCTCTACGATAAATAATGCAGGTATTGTCTTACTGCAGGAGACATGTACAATCAAGGACTTTGGTACAAACGGTTTTCAAACATAGCCATGCTGTTCCATCTTGTGAAGGCACAGCTAAGGGGGTCTTAGCAATTCTGTGCACTGTTAAATAAGCAGGTACTTAGAACAATCCTGAATAGGACCATCTATCAGCTGGTTGTGTTGCTGACCCCATACCGTTTTGATGTATTTTTGATCGACTTATACAATAATGTCTTTGACTCTCATATAACCTTCCTAGTCGTTGATTTAGAGAGTGACCGTAGTCTTTCCTGGATAGTCATAACAAAGAGGCACTGATTCTCTGGGGGAAATTTTAATGCGAGGCTTGGCATGAAAGCCAATCCCTTCTCTTGTGGCTTGGAGACATCGAAGGGGGAGGAGTATATACATTTCCAGCATGCACTATTTGGGGAGGCCATGAATAGATTTTTGACCTCCAGATTCCTGTTTTTCGCCAAATAATTCAATGTCCCGGGTGCCCCTCCCCTCGTTACTTTTAATAGTGAGCAAAAGCGTAGTGAGATCTACTACATCTCAGTGTCACAGGTTCTAGTCAAGCCAATACAAGACCATTATGTTTCAAAGTATTAGCGGCCACAACCCACTCACTCTAGTGTTGGACCTTACACTGACAGGGAAAAAGGGACATCAGGAGAACCTGGCACCCTCTTACTTGCGTAATGGGGGTGTCTGGATAAAATGGGAGAGGGTGGACAGGGATGCCTTTCTGAGTAAACGTGTGTTAGAACAGTGAGGCTGTTTTAGTACTTAGTACTTACCCGGGAGGAGGGGACACCAGAAAACCTCTCTAATGCTTTTTAAACTGTATGTTCTGCGGTGGACATGGAATTGAGACAGTCTAAAATCCCAAAGAACCGCCCCCTCCATAAGCTGGTTCGACCATGCCTGTACAATGGCCCACAAGAAACTGAAACTGGCTCTTTCTACTAGACAACACTCACAAATTGATTTAGTGAATGCCAGAAGAAGTTATAAATCTACCCTGGAAGCTAGGATATCTGTTCTAAGGGAAGAAACTTGGGAAGAGCTGTCAAGAGCCTACGTCTTGAAGAACACTGCACCCTTCTGGAAGGTTGTTAATCAGCCTTTTTTTTACAGGGTATGAGGAACCCTTCATAGATACTGTCATCTCACTGGAGGCATGGGTTGCCCCCTAAAATGGTATTTTTAATTCTGATAACAGAGCCCCTAATCAAGAAGATTGAAGAGACAGTTTACGGTAACCTGGAGCTGTATTCCAACCATTCCAATTCAATTGAAGTCAAGGATGTAATTGTCGCCCTTTGGCAGAGCGTGGCTGGGAAAGTGCTGGGCCCCAATTGTGTCCCCAGATCACGTAAAAGATAGTGTTGAGCACTGGACCATTACTTTGACAAACGATCTCAAAGCTTCCATTGTGGGCAACATCTTTAAGAAAGGGGACCATCATTATCCTTGCTGCTACTGACCTATTTCTTTCCTGGACAGCTCCCTCAAGACAATTGGTAGAATTTTAGCAAGTAAACTAGGGTATTGGCTGGAGGAAACCACATCCTTATCCAGAGTCTAATACAGGTTTTTTTTTATTGTCCTCATTGCCCATGTATACCAGAGATTCAACTCTTAGGTCCCATCTGAAATGAATGGAAACCACCCAGTCATCTTATATACCGGGACGGATCACTCTACACCTCGCCATCTTTACTCACCCTTCACCACCCTTGTGTGCTACCATCAGAGTACTTTGGCAATATGATATAGAGGCCTAATCATCATACTTTTTATAAGTGATTCAACCCAGTTCCCATATCTATTCCAGAAATAATTTTGCTTAGTTTTACAAACTCTGTCTAATGCATTTGTATGCTGTATTGAGGTCAATCATTCTATTTTCATCGGAGGAGTCACTTTCACCCAATTCCTACATATTTCCCTAAGGGCAAGTGATATAAGGAGGAAAATCAGTTTGTTTGTATTTTTTGTCAGTGATTCATAGTTAGCGGGAATCCCAAAAAAACATCAAAATGTTGCTTACTTGGAGCGTTTCTCCAAGTATTACAGAGATTGTATTACTCACTTCCAACCAAAAGTCTTGGATCGACGGGCATTCAAAAAACATATGGATATCATCGCCTGTCACTTTACCACATTTAGGACATTTTGGCACTGCTCCAATTTGGATAGTTTATATGGGGTCCAATAGACCCTGTGGAGACAAAAGAGGTGGCTCCGCCTTAAATTTGCGGGCCGTACTGAGGAATATAAAGTGTTACAAGACACTTGACATAAGTCGTTAGTCTGCTTTCCTGGCACGGTCATCTCCCACAGCTCTTTTGGCAGGTTGAAATCACCGTCTCTCAATTCCACTAACAGCCAATATCATTGTGCCACCTCTTTTTTCTGGTTTACTCTGGCTGCCAAACATGATTCCAGTTTGTTAGGCTGTCCTGCTCCAAGGCCCTCGGTGCGGCTCCAACTCAACATTTGAAGATATTTAAATCTTGATAGTTTCCCATTAGTTAATGCTTGGCCCTCTTCCCATGATATTAAAACACAGTTTTTCATCACCAGGCTCCCAATGAGTATTCCAGCTTCTTTTAGTGGCTGTCTTAGCCCATTCCGGGGATACTGGTGAATTAAAAATTGGCGCCAAACCGCTATAATAATTTATTTTTAATTCCCTTCTAACTTTGTACCAAGTTATAGCTAATCCCTGCAAAGTTTTTAGTCGAATCTTTTTAAAGTAGCGAGGGTCTCCGTATTTATGTATAAAGTCAAAATCTCCTCCTTTTACATCATTTAACATCGCTTTATAAATTTTTCCAGTTTCCGACACCTCTTGTGCTTTGAACAAACTTTTCCGTCCTTTTAACAGGAACACCCAGGCATAGTAAAATAAATCTGGTAGCCTCAATCCTCCTTTCTCATATTGTCGTCTAAGTTTCTTCCAGGAAATGTTATGTTATGTTATGTTATAGACATTTATTGGGCGCACAGCTGCCCCAGCAAAGGGGCGTCCTGGCGCCTGACAAGGAAACCAACACAACACAACTAAAAAGACAGCAGACTAAATAGGAACAGGCTTAAGAAAATAAAAAAGTCTTGATGGCCCTACGAAATGAAAAGAGATTAACAGACGCACGTATCTCTAAAGGAAGAGAGTTCCAAAGGGCCGCAGCCCGGACTCGAAAAGAGCGGCCTCCAGCTCGGCTAAGCTTGAGGGACAACTGCGAGATCCTGGCCTAAGGACCTCAAGGAACGGGCAGGGACATAAGGCGTCAAGATATTCGTAAGAATCGGGGCCGACGAGCCCTTAAAGATTTTGTAGGACAAACAGAGCACTTTAAACTGAATCCTCTGCTTGACAGGAAGCCAATGTAGAGACTTCAGAGTTTTGGCAGCGGAGCAAAACCTGGGCAGACCAACCACAGCTCTAGCTGCCGCGTTCTGCACCCGTTGGAGACGTGTAATTTCAGCTTGGTTCACCCCTACCAAAAGAGAACTGGCATAGTCCAGCACACTCCTTTAGAGGCCCATATAAAGCTGGTGATTTTAGTCTGGGTCTTTTTAAGCCACTCTTCCATAAAAGCCATCAGGATGTGTTGGAATAAAAAAGAATCAAGATCCGACTCAGCTGAATATCCAGTTGGTTCTTTTGGGAAGCTGAAGACAGTTCGTACCCACCCTTAAGCCCCTGATCTTGCTGCACTGAACTGAGAAGCAGTCCGCAACGAAAAGAAGCTCGAGGGAAGGGGGAAGTGGATAAAATAATAAAAGAGAGATAAACACAGCTCCTTAGCTTGCTTCAACTGGAGGTGTGCAGATAACTGGCTGATGAACGTAACAAAAACATAAATACAAACATAACATTACTGTTCTTTTCTATTGTGTCTTTGTTAGCTCTCTGAAACTAAGAATAGTCTCAACACATCATGATTCATCAAATACCTCTCTGATTCTGGTAGTTCTGTTCACCAGATTACACTGTCTTGCGAAGAAAGCGGTTTTCTGCCTTAAAACAAAACAACTGCACTTAGTATATATATATATATATATATATATATATATGAAACCAAAGCTCCTCCTCAGCGCGCTCTGCGCTCGCAGACACCGCTTCCACGCCAGCAAGAATGAGGAACGGACCAACAAAGTCAGCAAGATGTTTGTTTATTCCAACAGAACCAGCGACGCGTTTCGAGCAAAAGAGCCCTTGTTCACGCTGCAACATGTTCAGAGTTATAATGCTTTTTTATATACTTTTAATGGTGACATCACCACCCCCCAGTGTCACCTCTCTGATTCTGGTAGTTCTGTTCACCAGATTACACTGTCTTGCGAAGAAAGCGATTTTCTGCCTTAAAACAAAACAACTTAGTATATATATATATATATATATATATATATATATATATATATATATATATATATATATATATATATATATATTCACAGAAAAAACCATAGGTTATAGACCATATATAGTTAAGAATTTGCATTTACAAAACCTTGAAAATTCACTGAAAAAACCATAGGTTATAGACCATATATAGTTAGGGATTTGCATTTACAAAACCTTATTTTACTCGCAAAAAACCTTTGAAATTCCATATATAGTTAGTTGCGCTAACTATATATCGCGCACCCGCAATCCACTGCTGATGATGTCACATATTACATCATTCATGACATGGTCAGTGACATCACTTATGACATCACTGATGACAACATCCAGTGACTGTATGTTTCTGTAAAGTGTAAATATGTCTTACATATTGAAGAATGAGTGGATGTATAAGTGTCTGGATGAAGGATTTAGTAGGTGCATGACTGACTGTATGAGTGAGTGATTAAATGTGTCTCACTGAGTGCATGGGTTAGTGACTAAACTGTCTTAATTTGTGCATTATTATGTCTATTGTTCTGTAAACTGCTGCATGTGTTGATAAGTAGCTATATGAGTAACTATATGGGTTATTGATTGGTTGCCCAAGTATTTGTATGGGAGACTGAGTGTGTGTGTGGGTGGCTGGGAGGTGTATGACTCTGTGCATAGATGTGTGAGCAGTTGATTCACTAGATGTATGGTTTCAAAAGTGCATGTGGAAACAGCTGTATGGGCGGTTGACTGTGTGCATGAGTGTATTGGTGAGTGAATGGATGTCTCAGTGCTACATGTCAAAGTAAGTACATATGTAAAACACAGTACATGTGAGAGTTGACATATATAAATAACTGTGCATAAGAGCCAGTGAATGTGTGAGTGGCTGTATGGATCATTGTGAACTTGTATCAGGGATTGTATAAGAGAGTAAATATGTGTTAGTATATGTTTGAATAAGTAAAGTTTGTATAACTGTATAGTTGAGGAAATGGAGGTGTGATTGATTCTTTGCATGACTGACTAGGTGTGTGAGTAACTCCATGGATGAGTGACAGTCTGTGAGTGTCTGTTTACACTGATTGTATCTAAGGTTATATTAGAGTCTGAAGAGGTTCATCGTATTATCACATGAATGATATCATCAGTGATGTGATCAGTAATGTCAAATGAGATGTCATCAGTGATGTCATCAGTGATGTCATTTGAGATGTCATCAGTGATGTCATCAGTGATGTCACTGACCATGTCATGAATGATGTAATATGTGACATCATCAGCAGTGGATTGCGGGTGCGCGATATATAGTTAGCGCAACTAACTATATATGGAATTTCAAAGGTTTTATGCGAGTAAAATAAGGTTTTGTAAATGCAAATCCCTAACTATATATGGTCTATAACCTATGGTTTTTTCAGTGAATTTTCAAGGTTTTGTAAATGCAAATTCCTAACTATATATGGTCTATAACCTATGTTTTTTTCTGTGAATTTCATTGGTTTTTTAAAAGCTAACATCTGTAGCTGTAAAATGTATTCTTCTTTAAATCTTAAAATATATTTTAGATGTTTATTAATAATTTTTTTGTAAATATTTTTTTTCTTCGCTTCCAGTTCGCGAACCGGGAAGCTTTCCGTTAGCTCATCTTGATGCCGCGACCTAGTCCGCGAACCGGTAAACGTTACGTTAGCGCAACTGTGACGCGTCGCGGAAGCGCGACGTATCACGTTGTCGCGTAATGCGTCTAATGACGCGCCGCGTTAGCGCTCCCGGAAGTGCTCCGGACCGCGAACCGGAAGCGATGCGGGACGCGGCGCGCACCGCGTAACGTAAGCGGAACAGGTCATGTGACTTGTTTATCAAACTTTTCATTGGTTCATTTCACTTTTGGTTTCCAAATGATGTATGACTAGGTCATGTGACCTAAAAATAACACTTTTCATTGGTTCAGAACTTTTGCTTTTCCCAAATCATGTAAACCCCTCCTTCTTTCCTCACTCTGACTTTCATCTTGGTGAGAGAAAGACCATTTTCCTGGAGTTCAGCAATGGCTTCTATACTTGCTGCAGCTGGTGCACCCCCACCACCACCTCCACCTCCTCATAAGAAGAGAGGACCACCAAGTCAATTCATCTCCAACAGAGAGGAGGAAGAGGAGGAACAAGAAGAAGAGGATAGAGATGAACCAGAATTTATACAGGAGTTGCCCCGTGTTTCTAGAAGGAAAACAAGTTTCATATGGCAGTTTTTTTCCATCCCTCCAGGGGACAAGAAGGTCAATGCTAAATATGCCACCTGCCTCATCTGTAAATACAGATTGTCTAGAGGCACAGAGAAAAAATATAGTATGGGCAACTATACTATGCATCGCCATATGGCCAGGTGGCATCCCTTAAACTACAGCCGGGCAGAGTTAAGGGACCTACAAGATAATCCCCCGACAACTCCTGTGGCAAGATCAACGTCAACTATATCTTTGACAGGAAGAGAGGCACAGGAAACTGTGCCAAACATTCAGCCAAACTTCAAACATATGAAGTTTACCTGTATATATTGTGGTGCTATGCTCTCATATGGGAACATGAGCGTGAACTTGATCAATATGGTGTACGAAAACCATAAGTGCCCTAACCCACCCAAGCAGTAATTTTTTTTTTGCTCCTGTTGAGCCCTTTTCAATGCCTGTTTTTTTGTTGTTTCCCCTCCATAAAAAACACAAAAAAAACATAAAACTGTTCTAAAAATACAAAAAAATCAAAAAATGTTCAGAAAAAAATAAATAAATAAAACAACAAAAACAAAAAAAAAAAAGTTCTTTTCAGAACTACCTCCCCTTTTAAAATTGCTAGAATGTTTATCACTCTGGCAAGCTCTATTTCTTTTGGTTCGCTTTCCCGTTCGCTGCCCGGTTCGCGAACTTGAAGCGAACCAAAAAAATATTTTTTTAAAAAAAAGAAGAGTTAGTATAAGGGAAGTAAACAGAGAGTAATGTTAAAAGAAAGACAGCTATAGGGAGTAAACCAGAGATACTGTTTAATAGATCTATTTATTAATTCAGGATGACGATAAGGTGTGATCTGTCCTGAGGTTTGTTTAAGGTGAGACCTACTCAGGGTTACAGATCAATTTTACACTTGTTGAAGAATACAGAGCAGATAATGCATGTGAAGGCCTACCAATGAAGTAAGTCATGTCCTCTTATTACATCATTCATGACATGGTCATGGTCTGTTTCAGCTTTCATGAGAGACCATGGAATGGGCTCTCTGTACAACAATAACTTGCGTTACTACATGCAAGATATCTACAGAGGAGATGGAGTTCGCTTCTCAGATGAGGGCAACAGAATTTTCATTCTGAATTTAAGACTGTGCATTGGTACCTACTTATAAGTACCTAAATGTACCATAAACCCGAAAGCTCTTCTCAGAGCTACCCTACATCTGATCACTCACAATTATTATTTTTCTCTAACTTTTTTCACTAATTTTCCACAAAATACGCTCCCCGGAGCGCTACCCGGTTCGCTAACCGAAAGCTAACCTCGCGGATTTTTTAAAAAAATGTTTTTTTTCCGCACATATAAACCTCCTCAGCCACCCTCAGAAAACCTAGGGGGTCAAGATAAGTCTACCGTGCCCCCTTCTACACATTCTGAACATTATTTGCCCTCCATCTTGTATCTTAATGCGACCGAAACACAAAATGGTGGACTCCTGTGACGCTTAAGGTTCGCTAACCGGGCCGCTTTCCGGAAAGCGGTCCTAAAAAAAGGTGGGAAAGTAATTTACAGAAAAACGACTAGAGACACTCTCACCAAATATAGATTAGCTCATACTACATAACAATCCCTTTCATTTTCACAAATTTGATTGAAATTCCATTTAGCCATTAAGCCTGTAGACCTCTCTAAGTACCGTGAGGTAAATTACTTCACAAAACACATCTGAAGTGTTGGAATTGACAACCAATGAAAATGTTACTTTCATTTTCAATTTTTTTTTCCTGACATTTGATTGGTTATGTACCTGAATATATATAAAGGAAGAGAAGGAAACACAGCCATTTTGACTACTACTTCCTGAACTACATTTCAAGAGCCTTTTCACCTCCCTGTAAATTAAATTGATAATTTGTAAGTGGCACTTTAAATTAATTTGTAAAAACGTTTTTTGATAATTATTTACTGTCCCCCTGCTATAGTTATAGATACAGATAGACTCCTCTGTTATATTTATTGATTGACTTACACTTCTCTGCTATAATTATGAATTTACTTACTTTAAGTTCACTGTTAAAAAAACAGAACTACCTGTCTGAACTTAAACCCAACAGTGCCCTAACTCTTCTAATTTAATTATTTTTTTTATGCAATTTACAGCAAAAAAATGGAAGGGGAGCAAGAAAAAACTAATGTTTCCTTCGAGATTACATCCGAAGACATTGTAACTGAAGAAAATGTGGATGAAGATTTTATGGATCAATCTTTTGACGAACAATTTATTCAAACCTTACAAGAGACAGAAACATCCATGTTTGACGAGATACCAGATGATATAATGCTGGAAGTTTTAATGAACTATGAAAATAATAAATAATTTTTTTTTAAATCAAAATAAATAAATAAATAAAAAAACGAACAAAAACAACAAATAATTAACATACAGTATTAGAAAAGTCTATCATTCTTTTATCCTTAAAGTTCGCTGCCCAGAACGCTTTCCGGTTCGCGAACTTGGCGCTTACCACGCAAAAAAAAAATTTTTTTTTTTGGACCCTCCTAGGCCCTTTTAAAACCTCCACATAAAACCTAGGGGGTCAACGAGGATCTACTATGCCCCCTTATGGTAATTTCCCCCTTTGTTTTGGCCTCCTCTTGTCTCTCGATCCTACCGAGAGACAAGATGGCGGCCGCTCCGGACTGTTTAGAATGTTGACAGACACCGGAGGGCCAATCAGCTTCGCATCGCAAAGTTCCGATACGCGAAAGGTTCGCTAACCGGATCGCTGCCCGGAGCGCTGTTACAGATATATATCTTGATTTAAACGTTAATTTCTCAAAATCCACTGAAGCACATATATTGAGACCTAGCAAAGGCACATCGGGCTAACAGTCCCTACAATTTTGCCAAGTTTCGTGCAAATCCATTCAGCCGTTCGGGCTAAAAGTGAGTCCAACTGCCCTATGGAAATTAACATGGAAAAAACGCGTTTTGGGACCCCCCTTTTTTCTCGGCCCCCCCTCCACAAAACCCCCCCAAATTTTCAAGGGCTGCTCAGAAACAAAATGTGCCATTTTCCTGAAAATTTCAGCCAATTCCGTCCACAAACGCCAAAGTTATTAGGCATAGAATTTTCAGAAATCCCATAGGGAAAAAATCCTAACTATATATACCTACTGGCGACCGCCAGTAGGTAATATATATATATATATATATATATATATATATATATATATATATATATATATATATATATATATATATATATATATATATATTACCTACTGGCGGTCGCCAGTAGGTATATATAGTTAGGATTTTTTCTCTATGGGATTTTTGAAAATTCTATGTCTAATAACTTTGGCGTTTGTGGACGGAATTGGCTGAAATTTTCAGGAAAATGGAACATTTTGTTTCTGAGCAGCCCTTGACAATTTGGGGGGGTTTCATCAAGGGGGGGCCGAGAAAAAAGGGGGGTCCCAAAACGCATTTTTCCCATGTTAATTTCCATAAGGCGGTTGGCCTCACTTTTAGCTCGAACGGCAGAATGGATTTGCACGAAACTTGGCAAAATTGTAGGGACTGTTAGCCTGATGTGCCTTTGCTAGGTCTCAATATATGTGCTCCAGTGGATTTTGAGTAATTTAGGTTCAAAAAAATATATATATCTGGGCGGAGCCTAACCACACATCTGATCTGATTGGCTGTCAGCACTTCATCCAAGAAGTGTTGGCAGCCATCTTGGGACCAATATACATGATAGCACCTCATTAAAAAGCATTGTAGTTAATAGAGGGTTTTAGGACTTTAGTTACATTATAAATCATTTGTTGATGGTACCATACTCGTTTTAGGAATTGTGGTGGGTTCTAAGGTGATTTTACCATGTGAAAAAACCTTCTGCTGTGATATCATGAATATTGTTTGAAAGAAAACTAATATCTCATGATTTTCCCACAGTGGTTTGGAAGGGGATCTATAAGCTAAACTGAAAGCATATTTTCTGTAAATTCACATTATCTTTCTCAGTCATGTGAAAATGAAGTCTGACATTCTCAGTAAAACATGTACATCCAACAAGGACAGAGACTGTCAGTTGATTCCTTTGTGTTCTACTGCAGCCTCCTAGAGTGTTCTAAAGAACAACTAGAGCGCTAACAGTCCTACTTATTACAAAGGTATGGCACACCTGAAGCCATCTTGATTGGAATAAAGTGGTAACTCTTAAAACATTTAATTTAAAAAGAAACAACATGAGGGGGTATATTTTGCCATAGAAAGTATGATTAGTGCTGCAGAATGAAAAATTAGGGCACATTTTGAGTGACTTCTCAAATCCTTTTCTATTTCATTAAAACATTCTGACATGCAGTCTCCCAAAATGGCCACCAGAGACAAAAGAGCCCAAATGTAGCCCAAATATCACCCAGATGTAGCCCAAGTATAGCC
This sequence comes from Lissotriton vulgaris, assembly GCF_964263255.1. Taxonomy (NCBI): domain Eukaryota; kingdom Metazoa; phylum Chordata; class Amphibia; order Caudata; family Salamandridae; genus Lissotriton; species Lissotriton vulgaris. Next base: position 382,962,458 of record NC_141697.1, read on the forward strand.
CAATGACAGAATGTCCCAGAGTGTTCTAAAGAACAACTAGAGCGCTAACAGTCCTACTTATTACAAAGGTATGGCACACCTGAAGCCATCTTGATTGGAATAAAGTGGTAACTCTTAAAACATTTAATTTAAAAAGAAACAACATGAGGGGGTATATTTTGCCATAGAAAGTATGATTAGTGCTGCAGAATGAAAAATTAGGGCACATTTTGAGTGACTTCTCAAATCCTTTTCTATTTCATTAAAACATTCTGACATGCAGTCTCCCAAAATGGCCACCAGAGACAAAAGAGCCCAAATGTAGCCCAAATATCACCCAGATGTAGCCCAAGTATAGCCCAATGACAGAATGTCCCAGAGTGTTCTAAAGAACAACTAGAGCGCTAACAGTCCTACTTATTACAAAGGTATAGCACACCTGGAGCCATCGTGATGGGAATAAAGTGGTAACTCTTAAGACATTTAATTTAAAAAGGAACAAAATGAGGGGGTATATTATGCAATAGAAGGTATTATTAGTGCTGCAGAAAGAAAAATTAGGGCACATTTTGAGTGACTTTTCAAATCCTCTTCTATTTCATTAAAAAATTCTGACATGCAGTCTCCCAAAATGGCCACCAGAGACAAAAGAGCCCAAATGTAGCCCAAATATCACCCAGATGTAGCCCAAGTATAGCCCAATGACAGAATGTCCCAGAGTGTTCTAAAGAACAACTAGAGCGCTAACAGTCCTACTTATTACAAAGGTATGGCACACCTGAAGCCATCTTGATTGGAATAAAGTGGTAACTCTTAAAACATTTAATTTAAAAAGGAACAAAATGAGGGGGTATATTTTGCCATATGAATTATGATTAGTGCTGCAGAAAGAAAAATTAGGGCACATTTTGAGTGACTTCTCAAACCCTCTTCAATTTCATTAAAAAATTCTGACATAGTCTCGCAAGATGGCCACAAGAGACAAAAGAGCCTAAATGTAGCCCAAATATCACCCAGATGTACCCCAAGTATAGCCCAATGACAGAATGTCCCAGAGTGTTCTAAAGAACAACTAGAGCGCTAACAGTCTTACTTATGACAAAAGTATGGCACACCAGAAGCCATCTTGATTGGAATGAAGTGGTAAGTCTGAAAACACTCAATTTAAAAAGGAACAACATGAGGGGGTTAATTTTGCCATAGAAAGTATGATTAGTGCTTCAGAAAGAAAAATTAGGGATCATTTTGAGTGACTTCTCAAATCCTCTTCTATTTCATTAAAAAAATTCTGACATGCAGACTGAAACATGCACTTTGAATACCAGCAGCAGACGTCCCTGGTGAGCAGTAGCTTTACTACAGTGATCTAATGTGCAACTAGAGTGCTAACATTCAGAATTTATGGCAAATGTGTGACACATCTGAATGCCTTCTTGATGGAACCAAAGTAAACAAGCATTGAAAATGCAATAGATCTCGCCCTCGTTTAAGTTAAAGCCATTCTGTTTGTAATGAGGTGGCTTTTTAGCTTTGCTTTTATTAGTGTTTTTTCAACTTTCATGTAAATAACGCACCGTTTTCACCAAATCGACTTTGCCCAAGCACACCCTTCCCTTCGGCCAACAAATCCCAAAAATTCGGCACACCTGCCGATCCACTCTCCCTACAGCTCACCCAAGCCCCGTCCCTCTAGCGCAACTGGAACACCCCAAATTCACCTTCTCCATGCGCACCAAAAACTCCCATTGAATAACATGACAATTTGCTACTCCGCACAAAAATTGCTCTTTAAAGCACTTCCACTGCTCCGATCCGCTTCAAACTTGGCTGGACACTAGTTCCAGCGATTCCCTAACATCTCACCAAAAATCAGCCCAATCCATCCACTGGAACGGGGACGAATTTCAACCCGAATACGCGCCCCCCGCAAACACAAAAAAAGCTATAAAACGGCCAAATCTCGACCAAAAACCGCCAAAATCCCTCAAAACCTTGCCAACACCAATACGCACGAAACTGAACCGGCCCCTCAGCCCTAGGCTCTGGGAACCCTACTTAATTGACCCAAAAGCCCTAAAAAAGCAACATAATACACACGAAAACGCCCTAACAACCCTAAAATGCATATAAGTATATGTATGCATGCATTTATGTTTGTATTTATATAGATATACAGATGATATATGTTTATATATGTATGTATATATATATATTCACTGAAAAAACCATAGGCTATAGACCATATATAGTTAGGAATTAGCATTTACAAAACCTTGAAAATTCACTGAAAAAACCATAGGTTATAGACCATATATAGTTAGGAATTAGCATTTACAAAACCTTGAAAATTCACTGAAAAAACCATAGGTTATAGACCATATATAGTTAGGAATTCGCATTTACAAAACCTTATTTTACTCACACAAAACCATTGAAATTCCATATATAGTTAGTTGCACTAACTATATATCGCGCACCCGCAATCCACTGCTGATGATGTCACATATTACATCATTCATGACATGGTCAGTGACATCACTGATGACATCACTGATGACATCTCAAATGACATCACTGATGACATCACTGATGACAACATCCAGTGACTGTATGTTTCTGTAAAGTTAAAATATGTCTTACATATTGAAGAATGAGTGGATGTATAAGTGTCTGGATGAAGGATTTAGTAGGTGCATGACTGACTGTATGAGTGAGTGATTAAATGTGTCTCACTGAGTGCATGGGTTAGTGACTAAACTGTCTTAATTTGTGCATCATTATGTCTGTTGTTCTGTAAACTGTTGCATGTGTTGATAAGTAGCTATATGAGTAACTATATGGGTTATTGATTGGTTGCCCAAGTATTTGTATGGGAGACTGAGTGTGTGTGTGGGTGGCTGGGAGGTGTATGACTCTGTGCATAGATGTGTGAGCAGTTGATTCACTAGATGTATGGTTTCAAAAGTGCATGTGGAAACAGCTGTATGGGCGGTTGACTGTGTGCATGAGTGTATTGGTGAGTGAATGGATATCTCAGTGCTACATGTCAAAGTAAGTACATATGTAAAACACAGTACATGTGAGAGTTGACATATATAAATAACTGTGCATAAGAGCCAGTGAATGTGTGAGTGGCTGTATGGATCATTGTGAACTTGTATCAGGGATTGTATAAGAGAGTTAATATGTGTTAGTATATGTTTGAATAAGTAAAGGTTGTATAACTGTATAGTTGAGGAAATGGAGGTGTGATTGATTCTTTGATTGACTGACTAGGTGTGTGAGTAACTCCATGGATGAGTGACAGTCTGTGAGTGTCTGTTTACACTGATTGTATCTAAGGTTATATTAGAGTCTGAAGAGGTTCATCGTATTATCACATGAATGATATCATCAGTGATGTGATCAGTAATGTCAAATGAGATGTCATCAGTGATGTCATCAGTGATGTCATTTGAGATGTCATCAGTGATGTCATTTGAGATGTCATCAGTGATGTCATCAGTGATGTCACTGACCATGTCATGAATGATGTAATATGTGACATCATCAGCAGTGGATTGCGGGTGCGCGATATATAGTTAGTGCAACTAACTATATATGGAATTTCAATGGTTTTGTGTGAGTAAAATAAGGTTTTGTAAATGCGAATTCCTAACTATATATGGTCTATAACCTATGGTTTTTTCAGTGAATATATATATATATATATATATATATATATCATAATGCATGTTTCACAACATGTACATGAGCAGAAGAATCTGTATTTCCACTCACTGTTAGAATGTTTCTTAGTAATGGTCCAATGGTTATAAACACATTTATCTGTTATATTCACAGCGTGTATTTATTACAAGTTAACTTTTGAGTCTTTGCAAGAATTCACGTGAAGGGAATGATCCTAGCAACACAATGTTTCAATGCAAATAATAATCCAAGAAAATTAGTCTTTGGAACAAGAGTCTTTATGCACCAAGAATTCCAAGTAAATAGTCTGTGCCTATGCCTTTTAAGAATTTTAAGAATTTCGGCGAATATCCTTTACCCAAAGTCTTGACACCTACTTGTATTGGTGATACTGCGTTAGCGCGCTAACCTTACTGTTTGTTTTCTTTTCTCTTTGCAGGTTGTTCCGCACTGCAGGATAAACGGAAGCTGGAGTGCCAGAAATGAGGGGGACGGAGTCGGCGCTGGACCGGGAGTCAAAAGCAGGAAGATGTCTTGCAGCCGAATGAGGATGAGGACGCGGAGGAAACGCTGAGGCAGGATCTTCAGGTAAGCGAGATTTCCTCTGACGAGCAAAAGCAACTATGAGCGCTCCGGGGACGCTTTTATAGACAGAGGCGGGTGGGTCTCATACGCGCTGCACGTTGAAAGGATGTTCATTGAGAAACATGCAGCGCTTCATTATGTATGCAACCAAGGATTCTCTTGAACGCCCAGAACTGAGGAAACATTTCTTTACAGAATTATACAAACAGTCAGCAAACGCCTGGAAAGGAATAAACACACCTTGGCAAAAACAATACCTATTACTTGAAAGCCAAAAGCAAAAGCAAACTCACAAATAATATCGTATTACCTTCGTGCATCAGTCATGTCATAATGTATATATACAAGAGAGGGATTAACAGTGCATACAATCATCTGTCTCTGCTAACGCAGAGAGAGAGGGCAAGCTCTTTGTATCGAACAAACCCAAACAAAAAAAGTAATTTTTGGAAGGATGGTCCTTTTGATAATATTGACTCTCCCATAAATAGATAATGACAGGTGTGACCATCCCGGCAGCAGTTTCCCGATTTCCTTATTGATCTTATGAAAATTGGTTTCAGGGATTTGTTCTATATTCTGCACTATTCTAATGCCGAAATACCTCATTTCCTTTTTTACACATTCTACCTGTGTGTTGATGTTCCAAACCATTATGACCGTTTTACTCTGATTTATTTCATAACCTGAAATCTTCCCAAAACTGGCAGCTAACTCATACACTACTGGTAATGCCAAGTTCAGATTTGATGTATACACCACCAAATCATCGGCATATAATCCCACTTTCTTTTTCCAACCTCTTGCTTGAAAGGGGATTATTTTATCGTGTTTCCTGATCTTCTCCGCAAGAGGCTCAATGTTGAGATTAAAAAGTAGTGGGGATAATGGGCACCCCTGTCTAGTCCCTCTACAGATATTAAATTTCTTCAATAGCCTCCCATGTATTAATATTTTTGCAGGAGGGGCTTTATATAATAGTGTTTTGGCCCTATAGAATTTTCCCCCTAAATTAGATAATCAAGACTTCCTGCAAATAGCACCAGTTAACGCGATAGAAAGCTTTGGTTGCATCAACACTAATAACTGCTAATGGCTCTTTATTTACTGAGGATAAATCAATAGCGCCTATACGACTGTATGTTAGATCTTTGATAGTCCTTCCTCTCACAAACCCTTTTTGGTCCTCATGGAGGAGTGCTCCCACCACCCCATTTAACCGATCCGCTAATATTTTCGAGTAGATCTTATAATCCGAATTTAAAAGCGAGATGGGCCTGTAAGAGTCACAACAGTCTGGTGGTTTATCCGGTTTTAATATCAATGTAACAGTGGCTTCATTCCATGAGGGAGGGATCTCTTCACCCTTTTCAAATATTGCAAAAAACTATTTCCTTAAAGCTGCAGCTAGATATTTCTCTAGTTGTTTATATATTTCCATAGGGAGACCATTTGGGCCTGCTGCCTTACTTGATTTCCCTAATTTAATGGCCTTCTTTATTTCGTCCTCAGTTAACTCATCATTGATACCCTCCTTCTGAGACTCTGTTATTTTATGCGGTAGATCATGATCTAGCCATTCAGATATCTCAGCCCCGGTTGTACTTAGATCTTCTGTGTACACTCCCTCAAAATATTTTAATATAGTATCCTCTATGCTATCCCCCACTTTTATTGGGCCACCAGCTATCTCATAGTTTAGCTCTTTTATAAAGTTTCTCGCCTGATCGCTTTTCATCTTCCATTCAAGTAACTTGCCACATCCCTCCCCATAGTTAAAGTGTGCCAGTTTACCCTCATGACATATTTCTTGTAACCTCCTTTCTACAACTGCCAACAGATTCGTTTTATGGGTCTGAATACAAGATTGTCCCTCCTCACATCCTATTTCGTTGTGTTGTATCTTATGCTTCACGCTTTGTATCTTTTTTTCTAGACCTAGATTTTCCGCCTTCCTCTGTCTATTTTTATACGCCTGAATTGATGTGATTTTGCCTCTTCCCAAATTGTTATCAAAGAACTCCTGGGAATCCAGACCTAGTCTATCCATTATGGCATCATCCAATAATATGGTGGAATCCTTAGTCCACCTCCGTTGTAATCCCGTACTTGGCGGAAACAAAGTCAACATTATAGCAGGGTGGTCTGACATATGCGCGCCAACATGATTTACATCTCCAACTTGATACTTTATACTTTGAATCACTAGCAAAAAGTCTATTCTAGACTGATGACCATATTTTTTGTTATTAAAAGTAAAACTTTTTAGAGACCCCTTCTTTTCTCTCCAAATATTGGACCACCCTAAGCTCTTAATTGAGTTTATTATTAATGATCTTGACTTATTATGTGTCATACTTCTACATTTAGTGGATCGATCTAAACTTCCATCTTAGACCACATTAAAATCCCCTGCCATTATGAATGGGTCGGGAAAATCTAATAATTCTGAGATTAGTTGACCAAACGGCAAAGGGTCGTCAATGTTGGGCCCATAATACCCAACCACTGTGTATAACTGATTATGGCTTTTTATCTTCACAATTGCCCACTTGCCTGTCTTATCCACTCTACTTCCCATTACCTCAACCTGAGCGTTAGCTTTTATCAATATCGCCACCCCTCTTAAAGTGAGTTGCTGTTCCGTGCATATCAAGCTTTGCACCCATTTTCTTTTCTCAAACAACTCTTTGATCTCATTACAGGTTAAGTGCGTCTCTTGGAGCAAAATAGTTTGAGCTGGTGCATCCCTTAAATACTGCAGGATCCTCTCCCGCCTATGAGATCCTCTTAGGCCATTTACATTCCATGATAGAAATTCTATACGAGGCTTCTGGTTGCCTGTCATTTCCCTTTTATTCTCCCTGACTCCATTGCATCCTGGGTTACAATATGTATAGAGGGCACATTTTTTTCTTTATTTTTTTCCCCATGCTCCCACACCCGTGCACTGAAAACAACCTGTGATCCCCACCCCCTCCCCTTGGGAAACCCTCCTCTTCTTCTTTAATGGCTAAAAGCCTTAGGAGGCCCCGGTTCGGGAGATTTACTCTTGCTAAATGTCATGCCCCTTCTACTTATAGTGTACTTCTAAAGGTTATCATTTTCACGAATTATGCTCTAGGAGATATCAGAGCTGAAGTTTGTTTCCCATTTCCGGTGTCTACCTTGAACCAGCTCCTGAGATTGATTCTAAAAAACTCTCCCCATCCTCAACTCTGCGGAAATTCTGCAGGTTAATGCAGGTTTTGTCACGGGTTGGGGACAGTTGAGCAACGCTTGGTCTCCAGCTGGTCATTGGTAAGTATGTTAAGGCAAGAAGTGGTTCCATTTACTTAGCATTTATAGATCTGTCCTTGACCTTTGACACCGTTAACAGATCTAAGCTCTGGTGGATAATGGCAAGAATGGGAATTGACCAAGCCATAATTGACTTGTTGCAGATGATGCACTGGGATTGTCTGAACAGGGTCAGGTTTGATATGGACGGCAAACTCTATCCTGAAATTAAATTCTCTATGGGGATCAGACAGAGGTGCGTGATGGTCCCCTTATTGTTTCTCATTTACATCAATGTCCTTGAGTCGAGATGTGTAAAACAGAGAAAGATCTCCCCAAAGTTAGGTCAAGTGCCCTGCCCATTTTTTTGCATACAGATGATGCGTCCTTATTTCAAGAACTGCAGTTTACAATTTCTTTTAGACTCATTTTACAGTTTTATTGGGGGGGGGCTCAATTTACAAATCAATCTCAGCTAGTTCTTTGCTATAAGTATTGGCCCAAAAAAAGGTTAAAACCCAAATGTTCTATCTGGGTGGTACTGAAATTCAAAAGGTCAAGACTTTTAATTATTTAATTATCCCTCTTGACCATAATTTAACTTGGCACAGTCTATTTTCCAATAGGGTTGCCCAGTCCCAAACAACTGTTGAGGTGGTATTCACCTTTGCATGTCAACTAGGGCATAAGCCTGTGATGATTCACATTTCCAAAAGTAAGAACACTTCCGTAGCTTCATATGGAGGTGGGTTGTGGGGGTATAAAGGTGCTTGCCCACTTTACAAGGTCAAGAACAGGTTCCTAAGAAGAATTCTTGCTGTTCCCCAGCCATCCTCTCTTTCATATTCCACTCCAAGGTGGATCTGTACCCTCTGATGGACAGGATTACGTTGTATCCTCTGTCATTCTGGGTCAGAATTCAGGGTATAAAAGGGGCTTCACTCTCAAAGGATGTACTGGAAGATTGTCTTTCCCTAGATCATACTTTGGCGATCCCCTGGATCAATTATGTTAAAGGTAGGTTTACAGATCTGGGTTTTGCAGACCTAAATTTCAACCCGAGAGATATAGAGTAAAATCTGACATCCATGGAGAAAGAGGAATTTGGGTTAAGACAGCGTAGCCTTCACCAGGCACATTTTGACAAATTAAGGAGTAGTGCTAATTATATATCTACCCAAACATCACTGGATTGTGAATTTTATTTGACTTCAATCTTTGATGCAAGAGGTAGGTGAATGCTCTTCATTTATTAGTGGCCTTTCCCACTGATGTTGACTAGCATACTACCTTACTAAATTGTGCTTTTGATGATTCATCAAAGGAAATCACCATGCAATTTACTCTATTCAAGTCTCGTAGAGGTGTGGGCGTGGCAGCAAAGCTGCCCCGCCTCTGAGAGAGATTTTATTAGAAAAAGGGGACTGTAAGCCCTGCCCCTCCTTTCCATTGGGTAGCGTCAGCGTTTATGGTAAACGCTGGCTTCCCAATGGAAAGGAGTGTATTTGGGTGCCACCCTGTCCGTTTTCGGACAGCACCTCCGGACACCATGGCCTGCTTTACGGCTGTGGTAAAGATCTTTTCTTATCTGCTTGTTTATTTTAACGAGCAGATAAAAACATTCTTCACTACGGCTGTGAAGCAGGCACGGAGAGCGGAGGCGCATGGGGGCACCTTCAGCCTCTTCCTGGTTTTGACGACGAATATGGTACATGTTTTTTAGAAACAAGTTTATCTCTGATGAGGGGTGCTCTGAAAGTCTCATCAAAACACAGCTACAAGGGGCAGGTTTAGAAAATGTTTTATTTTAGAAACTGTTTTGTGCACGTCATAGGCTTTATTAGCAGGCCGCATCCGACAGCGGCGCACAGTAAATCAAAGCGAGCAGTGTGCTCTTGGGCACCACTCAATAGACAAAACACATAACACTGCGCAGTCGACTCTCATTCAATTTATGCGAAGATATCCGTAAATTATTGACCTTTAACCCCTCTGCTTCTTCAACTCCGCTGGTGATGGTTTAAAGGGGACTCGAGTGTCCCCCAGGATTCCCCTGGGACTGAAATTGACTTTGCTGTGATGTCTGATATGTTGTTGTACATGTAAGCGCTGCCTTTAGAAGAGGCGGAGACTGACTCCTGTGTCATTTGAATGCACCACACGCACAGTGGAAGTGACATAATTTCATTGATACGCGCTGTTCTTTGGGGGGGAGGGGCTGAAGTTGCTGTTTTTGGACGCAATTGGTGGGCATTAATTGTAATGTTTTTGTTGTAAGGACACCAGGCACGTGTGCTGTTTGTGAGAAAGTGCCATCTTTCTTGCATTAGTATGCCCCCACTTTTTGTTGAACTGCTGATGTGCTTTGACTGAGTGTTCCCTGGGCTCCTGCCAACCAGGTACCCAGGGCCTGTGTTCCTTCCCAAAAACTATGTTGAAACAGAAACTCAATTGGCATCTCTGGCCATCTGTCAGCCCCTAGTAAATGGTACCCTAGGTACCCAGGGCATGGTCACCAGAAAAGACCCCTAAGGGCTGCAGCACTTATTGTGACACCCTTAGGGGCCCTGTACCCTGACACCCACACACTGCCCTTGGCGGGCAGAGTGTCTAAGTACAGAACTAAACAGTGAGTCGACATGGCACACATCCCTGTGTGCCATGCCCACAAGACCCACTGCCCTGGCATACCTCAGTCACCCCTCCAGCTGGGTGCCCTATGCCAGTGGTGTGGGCACAGGTGCATGAGCCATGTACCCCTACAGTACAGGGCCATTCCTGGGCACTGTAAGTGCAGTGCTTCCATTAAGAGTATATGGTGCTGGGAGGTCGACATTACGAACTCCACAGCACCATGATGGCATCACTGAAGACTGAGAAGTTTGGTATCAAACTTCTCAGCACATTAAGCCCACACTGATGCCAGTGTGAGATTTAATGTAAAATGCACCAGCGGGCATCTTAGAGATGCCCCCTGAAACCTTAACTATCCATGTCTGGACGGAGAGGCTGCCTAGGCTGCCACACAGCAGATATGTTGCTGGACCCCTGGGTCCGCTCTCCTGGGCCTGCAACAATGCACATCCTAGGCGAGATACTAGGTCTCCTCCCCCAGGATGGACAGGGGGAAGCTTCAAAGGCCAGCCACCTCTGTGAGCTTCTCCAGACCATTTGCTGTAACCAGCAACTGGCCCCCACCGGTTCTGACCCCCACTTTGGTGGGAAGACTTGCGAGAAACCCTACGTCAGGTAGGGGTGTGTGCCAGCCTGTGCCTACCCCACCCCTCAGGTGGGAGTGGCGAGGTGAAGCACGACCCCGGGCTTGGCCATCTTGAAGATGGAGAGCCCTCTGGAGAGGAGCAGACTAGGGGGTGTACCCACCCCAGGACAGGGACCTATTGGTCCCTGCTCTTGCCCTACCTGTAATGCCCCTAAATTCAGTATTTAGGGGCTCCCTGAATCTTCCTTCCTCAGATCCCGATAAGAAAAAGAAGAAAGAAGATCAAGAAGAAGAAGACCCGCCGTGCAGCTGCTAACAACAGGACGACCCCAACTGACTTGGCCCCAGCCCTATCGGCCTGTCGACCTGGGAACCTGCTGCTGCTTAAACCCAGCAACTCCTGCGGACAGCAACCTTGGGACCCCCGGAGGACCTGCCTGCCTTGACCCTCTTAAAGACTGGTACTCCTGTAAGCAGAGGCTCTGCTTCCACATGCATCCCCCTGGTGCCAGCCAGGAAGCACAAGACCAACCCACTCTGCACCCGCCGAGCCCGGTCCATGCCCAAGCGATCCAAGACCACAAGGACGTTCCCCTGGTGACTGGGACGCGAAGTAAAGTGTGCAAAGACCCTCCTCGTCAAACCAGACGCCGCCTGCAGCCTATGAACCCGGGACCCCACCAACCGCGACCAACTGAGGGTAAGCTTCCCGACACCCAATGACACCCAGGCACCCGGCACCCCACGGCCCCCTGCGCCCTCCTTTTGGGTACTCACCTCTTCTCCAAGATCCCAGCTTACCTCTCCAAGTGGTGGTGGCACCTGAAGAATCTCCGTCCCCGAGTCTGCAGCCTTTGATCCCTTTTTACTTTTTCTATTGAATAACATTGGGCGCCAGGCGGCTCAAAAGCACCCTGCACCCAGTCGCCTGAGTGCCGCTGGAAGTGCAGCTACTACCCTACTCTACTTCCCCACTTGCCCTGAGTAAATGCCCAGGAGCTCAGCTCCCACAGCCGCGTGGCCTGCTTGCTTGCAGCCACCAACCGAAGGCCCCCTCCCCTCTATTGGATAACATTGGGCCTAACTACCTCTGCACCCGGCTGCCCCTGTGCCGCTGAGGGTGTACCAACTGTACCTACCTGACCCTGGGGGACCCCTGAGTGTATGCCCTCGGAAACCGATAACCCACTTTCCTGCCATAGGATAACATTGACTAGTTTGATTCAAAAAATCTTCTCTGTGTGAAGTTTTGAAACTCTAAAATATCCCTATAAAATCAACCGAATACCGAATTCCGAAGTACTCACCTGTGATCAGGAGAGAAGCCAGTACTGTACCTTGTAGCCCAGTACTGAACCGCAAAAGAAATGCTAACCAGGTTTACTGCTAAACTGAATTTTCTCCATAGGAGTCCATTGTCTGCTTTTCTATGAAATTTCTTTAAGTGTCTACTTTTGAAAACTTGAAATATTGCTTTAAAATCCTACCAACTACTGAAACGTAATTACTTACCTGTCTTAAGTAGAGTTCCCAGTGCTGGACCTAGGAGCCCAGTACTGGATTACAAAAGTAACAAGAACGTACTTTACCTGTAACCTGAATTTTTTCACATTGGATAACATTGCTAGATTTTCACTGAAAAGTTTCTAAGTGAGAACTTTTGAAATACCTTTACATTTCTTAAAAATCATTGGAATAACCAAAACGTTTTTACTAAACTGTTGTCAGCTTAGACCCCAGGACTGAATCTAGGATCCAGTCCTGGAATTACAAAAGTAATTTACAAAGTAATCAACTGCATTTTTAGTAGAAAAACCCATTGAGCTCAATGTTAGTTTGTGTTTAGAATTGTGTTGCCTACTGCAACCCCTGTACCTGTTGTGTTTACAAAGTTATTTCCTTCCTGCAAAGTAATTACCTGAGATCACTCATAATTGATAAAAGTATATTTTAATACCTGTTAGTTCTAAAAATGAAACAACTATATCTTTTGATTTAAAAATAATTGGCCTGGAGTTCAGTCTTTGAGTGTGTGAAACCTTTTGCTGACTGAGTGTGTACAACAAGTGCTTTACACTGTCCTCTGGTACTGCCTTACTGCTCGACCAAGCTACCACTTTTGAGAGTAAGGTCAGCCCTGACTTTAACCTCTGTTATACCTCTGGGGTTGGTGGCCTCTATACACACTGTACTTTACTTTGGTCTAGTATATATAGAGCCACTTTCTCACACTATTTTTACACGTTCTCTGTACTACTGACTGCAAATTGCATCCTTTATCTATCGTGTGATGTGTTCGTGGAATAGGGTCAATGTGTGAAGAAGGGGGTGATATATCATAAAGTAGAGAAAGTCATTTAAAGATGTGCAAAGTCCATTTGTTTACAGATTGTGCAAACATGTATGTGCATCAATTTACCAGTTGCTGCGCCACGTGTGCTCCAGGGCATGCATGCCGTGCCCCCACAGAACCCGCCTCGGTGGCTTTTCTTTGAGGTGCAGAATGAGATGACACGTACCTGAGTAAGGGGTACATGTTGCTGCTCGTTTCCACATTTTAATTCCCCAGAGCGGGGGCGTTGTCTAATATTTACTTTACAGAATCAAGAAATAAGGTGCAGCAGCAGCCCTCCGACCTTCAGACTAGGGCAGGGAAAGAAGCAACAATGAAGCCGGCTGCGGCCTGGTGTGGTGGCCCTGGTGGCGAATGTGACCCGAGTGCGTGGGGCAGACTGCGCACAGCGCAGCGGCAGCAGATGCATTGATTATTAGTGTGAAACAGAGGTTGACTGATGAATAATACTGGGGTTCCCGGCCGCCACCCACCAAGTAGCCGTTCGTCTCTGGCTACCGTGTTCTTGTTGCGACATCGCCCAGTCTGTCCCTAGGCGTCCTCTTTGAGGTGTGGGGCGATGGTGCCCCATCACTAGGGTTGTGCTAGGGACAAAAGGGCATGAAATACACTTTAAATAAAGGAAATAAAATAAACATAAAGATTAAATGAAAAATGAGAGGTCACTCCTCCAAGTGTTTTTCATGTCCTGTTTGGAACTGCCCCTTTTAACCCCTTCCATGCTGGGCCGTTTCCACCGCTGTGCGGTAAACAAAAGAACAGGGCGGAGCCGTGACGAACCCCAGCCGTCATCAGCACACGAGCGCCGCAGAGCGTGACGGCTGGGGTTCGTCACCAGCATGGAAGGGGTTAATGACCACAGAGGGGCAGATTGCTGTTGGTGGCTCAAAAGATGTTCCCGATCACAATACAAGCTCCTAGAAGTCTCCACACTTCTCTTTAACATCTCCCGTAGTATAAGGAGCAGAGTTAGGGGTTTCAGGTCATAGCCCGGGCGCCTAGAAGCCCCCACACTCCTCCTTAGCATCTCTCCGCAGTATAAGGCGTCAAGGTGTTTTCAAGCACAATCCGGGCGCCTATAAGCCCCATCATCACCTTAGCATCTCTGCGCAATATAAGGTGCAGAGCGAGGTGCTTTAAAGCACAGCCCGTGCGCCTAGAAGCCCTCACACTTCTACGTAGCATCTTTCCACAGTTTAAGGTGTTTTCAAGCACAGTCTAGGCACCTAGAAGCCTCATCATCACCTTAGCGTCTCTTACAGTATAAGGTGCAGAGCGAGGTGTTTCCAAGCACAGTTGAGGTGCTTAGAATCTGTATCATCACCTTTGCATATCTCCGCAGTATAAGTTTAAAGACTCCGGTGATAAATGCCGCCGCCTAACGCCGCTTCATAGGTCTCCGGCCCCTTCTCCCCCAACTGCCGGCGGCTTTCCCCGAACCCTCTTGTCGTGTTACTCTGAACCCTTCCTTCCAGACCCCTCTTTCCCTCCCACCTACAACTGCCCTCTCACCTCTTGCCTCTGCCTCACACCCGTGCACCCTCTGCCCACTCTGTGACGCCCTTTTTTATTTTCTGTCCTACTCTTTTTTTACCACGCTCCCCATCCGTTTTTAACCCTACCCTCCAATCTTCTTTGACATCTCTCTTCACCTTCCTGTTTCCTTCTTTCCTATTCTCTCACACCTTTCTCTTTCTCTCCCTCTTAAATGTTAACTAGCCTCCACTCTCCTCCCCTCCTTCTCCCTTCCCTTCCCTCTTCTCTTCCCATCCCATCCCTTACCGCCCAAGCCCCTCTTGTCCTGTCCTCTCCATCCCTCCCCCACTCCCCTCCAACCTCTCCTCTTTAATTCTATCTCTTCCCTATATCTCCGCCCCTCTTTCTCCACACCCTCCCTGTTTGGTCGTCCTAGCATCTTCCACTTTAGACTACTTCCTATCTCTGAAGCTGTTATTTGTAACCCTTAACAGCAGGCTGTCTAGATTAGTATCCCAGATGCATTCTGGATGTTGTAGTCAGATCAGCAAGCCTATCCTCACACCGAGAGGGAAGGGAAGGGCTCCCACAGCACTTTTGCAATACTGCTGAAACAAGAGAAGAAAGATGCCATGTTAACGACCCAGAGGAAGAGCATCTGCACAGAGAGCGCTCTAAAAGAACAAGCATTGTAAATGTAATAGGTCTCGCCTTTGATTAACTTAAAGCCATTTGCTTTGCTATACAATATCATTAGCAAAGCAAATGGCTTTACTTAATCAAAGGCTAGACCTATTGCATTTTTAATGCTTGTTTGTTGTTTATTTTCTCAACCCTGGAAGTGCTTCCTGAGATTATTTCTTTGTTTATCCAAGATTAGATCTCAAAGAGAAGGGCTGCTGTATTTCCCAAAAACTGTGTGAGGTAGATGGCTGTGTAGCAGTGTTAAACGTTATTCACTGTGCAATAAGGATCAGAAATCTGTATGAGGCTGTGTGATAAATGTTTTGATATATGAACTTTTGTGATCTTATATACTGGAAATTACTTGATTTTAAGCATGCTTTTTATTATTTTTTTATGTAGTTTTATGGCTGAACTGTTTTATTCTGTGCTTTTATAGCTTGAGATCAGCCGAATAAAGAACAATTGACTGACTGGTATTTGACACAATGTTACACATTGCAATTGTGTGTTATTCTGCTTAATTATTTTGAAAACTAATATTTTTGACATCCTAATGTAAAAATAGTGACAGTTAAATACGTTTTGTGTAAATAGCTTTTGGTAAAAGCTATATATCAAACACACATTATTACAACTAAACCTGTCATTAACATCATATAGCCGTCTTGGGCCATGAAAGTGGAAATGTTTGCAGTACTGTTGACAATAGCCATAGCTAACAACATCCACAGTTCTACTGATAGAGGCTCCTATGTTTAGTTCTTCTTCTTCTTCTTCTTCTTCTTCTTCTTCTTATTATTATTATTATTATTATTATTATTATTATTATAATTATTATGCTTCTAAATATATTGGCATTTGCCCAAGATGAAGTAGACAGTGCCAGTCATATAAAAACGCATCAACTTGCACACATCAGTCTGTCAGGAGTAAAACTTCACCAATAAATGACAGCATATGTTGAAACAGATTTCAATGTTTCAGGAGAAATAGTTTTTGTTTTAATGTCCAGGGTAATATGAGTAATGTTGTAATGCAAAATACATGTATTCACATTTTTACTTTAACGCCTAAATATTTTGCATCTACAAATGTTAGAAAGTGAATATTTTTTTTGCATTTCATTTGACCTTGTAGGACAGTCTTATGATAATACCTATTCTGAAACATTAGCCGCAGTGATAACAAACCAGTGCCAGGAACACATGATTTAAGACAAAGATTTGTAAAAAAAGGGATACACCAGATGCTTTTTCACTTACGCCAGCATTACCATTCTGTATTATTAACCATCATACCCTTGATTTACTGTAATGTAATGGAATGCTTTACTTTCTATAGGATATTTTACATCAATATAGGACATTATAAATCTAAGTAGAAAGGTAAGGAAATCAGGGACCCATCTATTCTCATGTTTCTAGACAGCTGAGGTGATGAAACTACTATAAACAAGTGGACACATCTTCCCATTGCGGCTCTGGCCACTTCTCACTATTGCCACATCACTATGTGTGCTGGAAAATTTCTAGACAGGATTTCTTCCTTTTGCCTGGTAAAATATGCTGCCTCAAAAATACCATCCACATATGTGATTATTACAAGTTTGCTTTTTCGATTATTGACACTAAAACATATTTAATACAAAAATAACTGCTAAAACAACACAACTATAATTATAAAAAAAAATGCAAATAAGCATTTAACTGTAGTGTTTATTGTGGTGACGACAGTACCAGAGCGACTGGTTTATCAGAGAAGGATCAGTGAGATTGGCAATGCCCCATTCATGATATGCCATATTTATGAAAGGACTATTAGGTTAGATGTTTTCTGACTTTTTCTTTGCTGGTACTCAGCGGCTGTCAGCACAAGTAAAAGTAGTATGGTGGTGGGGCACAACCAGGTGGGGGGAAATCAACAGATGACAGCATAGGTTTACTTAATTAAATAAATAAATATTACCTATTACTCCGCCTGGCGACACACCCTCCCCCGCAAAACATGCCCCACTTCACCACACTTACCTGTGCCACCACTATTGGTACTGTGTTCATTCTTTGAACCTAAAGGCATATTACCAAGCCCGCGAAAAATGTGTTAGCGACTTTTTAAAGTCGCTAACGCATTTTTTTTTACATCACACTATTCCCAATACGTCTCTAACCTGAGTTAGAGACGTATACTTGACGTTATCTATCGCCCCGCACTGGGGGCGACATATGACGCTAATGGGATGCAGGGTGGGCAAGGCAGGCGTTGGGAGAAGGAGACCTGTGATAAACGAGTTTATCGCAGGTCTCCCAACGCCTGCTTTGATCAGGTGTTAGGCATAGATAACATGGGGGTGTGGATCATAAAGCTGAATCCACCCCCCCATATTATCTAGGCACACATTAGCGCATGAAAACAACGCTTGTTTTCATGCGCTGATGTTCCATATCGCCGACGATCGCCGGATTTTATTTCGCCTAAGTGGTGCACCTTGATAATTACGCGCTACCACAGCGAAAAATTCTGGCGATAGCCCGCGATATGAAATTGTGCGATGTGCGTTTTTAAAAGCACATTTAGATAATATGCCCCCTAGTGCCACAGAGTGAGTCGATAGCTCCTTTCTCCGAACAATGCCACTGACTCCAATGAAGCTTTGTATATCCTCCTCATATAGTAATACCACCTGAGGTGGACACTATTAGAGTCTTGTAAACTGGCTTTGTTATAATAATGGGGATCATTATTAAAGTTTACTGTAATTGTTTGAAAGACAAGACTGAATACACTTTTGTCACTGTGTATTTGAAGGGTTTCTGATACAGGTGAAATATAAGTAAAACAGTCTAAGGGGGCATAATTTACTGACCTCCAAGGTGCCTCCATTAGGCACTTGCTGAGTAGTTTATAATTTGACCACTTTTAGCTGGTCCTCGGTGTGTCAGCGCTAAAAGATAATTGTTGTGCTTTATCAAATTCTGGTTATTGGTTTGTAAAGCAATATGCATGGGTTCTATTCAACGTTGTCAAGTGTTGCAGTTCAGTGAGAAGGCGGAGACGGGTAACACACATGTCAGGCAACATGTGTGAGAGATATTATCAATTAATGTGAGGCTACCTTCTTATCAGAAAGAGTGTAAAGTAAAAGGTTGCATTTTATTTTACTTTCCACCAGGATGAAAGTGCAACTTATTATTTTGCACAATTGCTGCTGGAGTAAAGCTACAGACTCTACTTCTCGATAAAAAAAGATTGCGCATAGTTTACTTTGAAATGTGCACCTGTAGTTTTTAAAAAATATTTTGGGGGGAGAGGAGTTCCACCATATTATTGAAGAAGCATCATTTCCTTCCCCCTCCATGTGGAAATGAGCACAAAAGCCTTAATTAATTAACTGAGTGGAGACCAATCTACTGGGGAGCAAGATCTCGGGAACAGAGAGAACCACCAGTGGGCATGAAGTGTAACCATAGCAAGAGACTTTTGAAGACATGGGCAAAGTGAGGAACTGACATAGCCCCCGCCTTCCAAGCCATACGCCCACCTAGCAAGGGGATTTTTCTCTCTACCTAACTCACCTCTTTCTATTTCCATATCTCAATCTCTCTCCTCTCTGTCTAACCCTACATCTGAGTCTCTCTACCTTTACCTAGTGGCATCTTATGGATTTTTGATCCCTGGATAAATGTTTATTTGTGCACCTAGATTATGAAAACTTGTTTGGCATCATGAATGCTTGAAGTAGCAGAAAAAGGCAGCAAAATTAAGAACAGGGGCCCCCAAAAAAATGTGTTGTGCCAAGCCCAAAAATCCACTGTGCGTAGCTGCTCTACACCAGTGGATAGGGAGGAAAATCAAAAACTGGGGGGCATATTTACAAGGTAATGTCACTGTATCGGACATTTTCGTCATGTAATGCCCTGCACCATATTTACAAAGCAGCAATAAGCCACTCTGTGTGACTTAATGCGGCTTTGTAAATATGGTACCCATTCACGCAGTTTTCTGTGTGCAATGGGTGTTTCTGTGGGCATTCCACCGCAACACCCATTGCCTTTTGACGCTGCCCCAGATTTGCAAGGATCCGTAAATCTGAGGCAGCACTAAAACTAATGCAAAAACCACAGTTGATGGACAGAATGCAGAACAATGTCATACATTCACCCCAGTACAGAGATCTGGGCCTAATTCCATCGTTTTTTTTGCACTCCACACCACTCCAGTTCAGACATGGCCATATGCAAATCAGTCTGACCCTGTGCCTCAGGGGAACAGTCCAGCCGGAACTACCAAGCCATGCCTTCCCTGGACCGGAAACAAGCTTCCGAGGACCGTTTTCTGGCATTTCAGCCATCTTCTGCCTTGCTTGCTTGAATCCTGTGGTGTGGAGTGCATGGGACTCACTTCGGAGCATACCCATCCCACTTGGGGTGACAAATGCAAAAACCACAGTTGATGGACAGAATGCAGAACAATGTCATACATTCACCCCAGTACAGAGATCTGGGCCTAAATCCATCGTTTTTTTGCACTCCACACCACCCCAGTTCAGACATGGCCATATGCAAATCAGTCTGACCCTGTGCCTCATGGGAACAGTCCAGCCCGAACTGCCAAGCCATGCCTTCCCTGGACCGGAAACAAGCTTCCGAGGACCGGTTTCTGGCATTTCAGCCATCTTCTGCCTTGCTTGCTTGAATCCTGTGGTGTGGAGTGCATGGGACTCACTTCGGAGCATACCCATCCCACTTGGGGTGACAAATGCAAAAACCACAGTTGATGGACAGAGTGCAGAATAATGTCATACATTCACCCCAGTACAGAGATCTGGGCCTAAATCCATCGTTTTTTTGCACTCCACACCACCCCAGTTCAGACATGGCCATATGCAAATAGTCTGACCTTGTGCCTCATGGGAACAGTCCAGCCCGAACTGCCAAGCCATGCCTTCCCTGGACTGGAAACAAGCTTCCGAGGGTGGTGTAGAGTGCAAAAAAACGATGGATTTAGGCATAGATCTCTGTTCTGCATTCTGTCCATGAACTGTGGTTTTTGCATTTGGCACCAAAACTAATGGCATTCAAAAGCAGACGTTAGATTGGTGCAACGAGAAGACATACTTTCATTTCTCCTCGTTTTTGCTCTTTCTATGAAAAAGCAAATTTCCTTTAGAATCATCCCTGCAACGTAGGCACCCTTGCACTATGGTGCAAGGGCGTCTGTGTTGGCGCTAGGTAGCTTTCTTTAACGCCAGTGCAAGGGAAAACACAGGGGTGTGCCATATTCTTGTAAATACAGCGCATCCCTGTTTCTGAAATGAAGCAGCCGTGCTGCAAAATTGCTCACAGCTCAGCTCCATTTCCTATTAAATATACCCCAGGGTTTCTACAGAGAGCCTTCATGCAGCTCGTATGAAAGCAGAAGAGAGGCTCCTGAAATCAGCATGGGAAAAAGCTGAAACATATTGCTTGGGGCCTGGTGTTCTTGATATCTAGAGAGACAGTGAGCACAAGCTCCTCCGGAATTGATCTTGGAAATCTGGGCACAGCACTCATGGGAAAGATTCACCCATGCAGATACTCGAGGTCTTTTTCCTTGAAGAGGTAGGCACTGGTACAGTAGCAGCTGGCAGCAAATGGAGGTTGAGGGGCGGGATGGTAGGAGGTGAGAGAAAAAATAAATACCACTTATCTTTTCACCGGCCACCGCCTCTCCTCCATCTTGTCCGGCTTCCTTCTTCCTGCAGTCCCGAACACAGGAAGCACCCGGGCTTCACGGAGCCAATCACAACACAGAAATGCAGTGTTGTGATTGGTCTGATCATCATGGCTCGGTGCTCAGACGGTGACAGGGAGGCTGTGCATGTTCCTCACCAGGCTGTGTAATGAAGCCAGGTGGGGAACATGCAAAGTGTCCATGAATGTGTGATCCAAGAGGGCCGGTCAAATAGTCATGTGCACTTAGGGAGTGTGCAAATTACTCCTACCCCTGTGCTATCAGACCCGCCTGCCCAAACCCAGTCACGCAGCTACAAAAAATAAAATATAATAACTTGATTATCATTTTATTTTTGCTACTCTGTGAGCAGTGGGGCGATGCTCCTTCTCCTTAGTGGAGTAGTCACTCCTGCTATGGTATATGCTCACTTGCACCACTTTCTTCAGTAGGCATTTGAGGTACACGTCACAGTCTGTGTCAAGGATATTTCCTGCTTCTTAAAATGTTATTGGCCCCAAGCCTTCTGGATCATTCGACAAAAAAGTTAAAGTGAGCAAAGCACAGCATGTACAGCAATACCCAAAAATAAACTCATACTAATTACATGCCCAGGAAATGGGTTACAAAATTAAAGAAGGCGGAAGCTGGATCTGGGCTTGTGCTCGTTGAAAAGACCACAAGATACAAACGCACCCTTGACATAAGAATCAGCGAGTCCTGGCATCGAACATTGAAGGCCTACATAGTAATCGGAAGCAATGCAGCTTCATAGTGCGCAAATGCTACTGGGAAATTGGTAACCAAAATCAAGTACATTGATCATACCTCACAGCTCGGACTGTAACAGCTTAACAAACTCTTTACAAGTAGTAATGCTACCTGTAAAGACAATGGAAGATAGTGCATGTTATCTTAACTCATCAGGAACCCTACCGACCCTCAGCAGCAACTGGAGTGTATATTGTGCATAAGGACGGGAGTCCCATTACAAATGGCAAATTTCCAGTCACTCACCTTCTCTCTGTTGAGCTCTGAAGAGGGTTTCATTGTTAATTAAATTATAGTGTGAACGTCTGGTATTGGAAACTATGTGTGGTTATAGTATCATGCACTTTACTGATACAAGGAAATGGAGGTTGAAGTGTCTCTTGAATCTTTTCCTATTGATTGCATCTATATGATGCCCCAGCAGCATTGGCCAAGGAGGGTAGTTTAGAGTCATCAAAAAGAGTCAATTTTGTCAGAGCCATGATGCAAGGAACTCACAGGAGCAAAAGAGATAACAGAAGTGGTGGTATATTTTGTATTTTCAATCCAGTTCCCAGATGTCTACATAAGAAGAAGTAGTAAAGTGGGTATGAAATTCCACTGGAAGGTTAAGTAATGGAAGTGGTTGCAGAAATCATTGACCATGATTATGTAAGCTACACTCCTCATTTAAAGGATGTTCCAAAACGTTGAACTCAAGAAGAAATGCTATAAGACAAGAGGATACAGAGAGATGGCTTTATGGATCAGTGTTGGGCTAAAAATGTCCACCTGCATGGCTTTGATGCACCCCTTCCCTGATTTCCCATTGCAGTATGTTTCTGTAGGGGTTACATTCTTCATCTCAGCACACACGAGATTTGTGCATGTGCCCTGAAGGCCTCTGTGAAGTAATATGTGACCCAAACCCGGATTCTGTAGCCCGGTGGCACTCACCAAGTTTGCCCCCTTTCTGTGAGAGTAATTTTTTCAGCTTTCTGGCAGAGATCTACAAATGGAAAAAAACCTGAAGTGGTGGACCTTTTACCTGAGGCTTTCGCTGAAGCAGATCATTCAGGTTCCTTGGGCTTACTCTCCAAAAGGGTGCTAATATCAAACCGGAAAAGGATCCCCTTCTTTGTGACAGTTATCACTGCATAACCCTGCTCAAAGGGGATGTCAAAATATTGGCCAGCATACTGGCCTCCCACCTCAAACGAGTCCTCCCCTTCCTGATTTACCACTCACAAGAGGGGTTTGTTCCGGGCTACTCGTCACACAACCACCACCGTACGATAGCTCATTTGGTCTGCCTACCAGCGAATCTTTCGGACGTGGCCCTAGCATTGATGCTGGACACCGAGAAGGCCTTCGGAAGAATAAAGGGGGGGACTATCTGATGCCCACGCTCTGGAAATTTGACCTTGGTGATGAATTTATCACCAGAATGAGAAGACTCGGCGAATCCGCCTCGGCACATGTCAACTGCAGAGGCTTTCTCTCTGACCCCTTCCTACCCTCTCTCCCCCTGATATTTCTCCTCGTGATGAAACCATTAGCCGGGTATGTGAAAATGTTTCTTTTAAATGTACTATTTCACCTCAATTTTTCTTGGGGGTAACTTTCCTAATCCCTATAACACAAAAGAGTGGTCAGGCCCATCACTTCTCTGACTCCTTACAGCTGAGGGCTAGTATTACCCTCCCCCATTCAGAGATCACTACCTCACCTGCAAGAACAGAAGGTAAACTTTGTCTTGATGAGCACTGATTAATTTCTGCAGCTTCTTCTGGGGTCTGGACGTTACCTTTAAGGTTTGACAAATATATATATACAGCAATTCATGCACACTCATCTGTTTAAATGAAAAATTGAATAAAAAACAAACACTTGATTAAACAAATTGCTATAACGTTTTATTATTGCAAGTACATGAAAAGTCATGATTGAATAACATTGTCACCTCAGTGTTTTGCATTAGTTTTAGTGCTTTCTAAATGATCATAAATCAAACTGTGTTAGCAAAAAGGAATAACTCGAATCAGTAACAAAGTTCATATTCAATAAAATGTCTGTATTAAATAATGCATGTGGACGTAAACTAATACCCATGCTAATTTAGGTGGTATCCAAAACACACACGTAATGTTTTGTGATATCTTCAGCACTTGTAGCCTGATTCATCATAGTGCCGTTTTGCGAGTTTGAAATAGCGAATCATAAGGAATCGCTATTTCAGACTCGCAAAACGTCATTCATGTAGGAATCGCAAAAACAAAAGCGATTCCTACATATTCCTTATTTGCAATTAGCAAATTGCTAATCGCAAATAAGGAATACTCCCCATTCATTCCTATGGGCCTTTTGGCCCATCGGAATGAATGGGGAGTTATTCCTTATTTGCGATTAGCAATTTGCTAATCGCAAATAAGATTGCGATTTAAAGGGTGCCAGGGGTGTCCAAAGGACACCCTGTAGCACCCCTTAACAGTAAAAACGAACAGGTGTTGCGCACACACATGTCCAAAGGACATGTGTGTGTGTAACATGCAACTTAGAAAAATGCTTTTAAAAGCATTTTTCTAAGTTTTTGCTATTTACCACGAGTTTTGACCTCGCGGTAAATAGCGGGCCGAAATTGCGAATTCGCAATTTTAAAATGGATGATGAATTGCATTTAAGGAATCTCAATTTGAGATTCCTTAAATGTAATTCATCGCAAAATAGCGAAATCGCTATTACCGATTTTTGCATTTGGGAGGATGAATCCCAAATGCAAAAATAGAGCTCGCAAAGGGCCAGATTCTCAGAATCTGGCCCTTTGCGAGCCCATTTCGGCTTCATGAATCAGGCTGATAGTCATACAATATCACTTCCTGAGAAGATTCAGGGTCAAAGGTCACGTGATGTCAATTCCTATGATGTGATTACGATCAAAGGGTATGTGATGTCACTTCCGCTACCCTGACATTTTGGCGAATTGACAGCCAAGCTCCAGTGTCCAAATAAAATATGTGTAACAGAAAAACTCCTATCAGAAGCACCCCCTCCTTCCGTAATTTCTGTCACAGGGCAGTTCTAATAAAATCAATGTTGAGACCAATAAGGAAGCAATGAGGTACACTATAAAGGCATTGAAGAGGGTTAACAGTATCTGCATTTCCTTCCATTATTTCCCCCCTGAAAGTAGGATGGTGAATATTATCATGAAACAGAAAATCTTTTTTTTGACAAGTAGCCTTATAAAAAAGTGTATGTGTTCATACACTGTTACTTTAAAACGCCACAAAAAACTCAGTTTTTTTTTAAAATAAATACAAACATTTATGTTGACCTTGTTTATATGAAACACTTTTTTAAACTGTTATAAGCTTTACAGTCGTCGCTCACATTTCGAAATATTTTAATCACTTAGCAGTCTGCAGTTGGGTAGTAAAACACTTTCAATGGAAGCCATTCAGTGAAACGCTGCTTGTAAAGAAAATAAGAAAAACAAACGACTTGGCTACCACGCGACAGCAGTTGACATTTTCCTATGAACTAGGACTTTGTTAACAGCCATTGCTTCCTCTACGACTTCCGTTTCTACTCAATTTTCTTGTCAGATTTCATCGCCAATAAACCAAAAGAACTGAAAGAATTCTTAACTGAGAAGAGTCATAAATAAGAAGCATGTGGCTGACTTTGAAACATATTGCACAGGTGTGAAAGAATGCTGGTGTTTTGTTTGGCAATATGCTGTGAAATACAGTCCTGTAAGTTTAGCCTGTTCCCTGATTTTATTATACTTTTGGAAGTTTCTGGTGCTTTTCCACGCAATATATGCACACATTGAATAAGCATCGTTTGTGGCTTCATTGCTTGAAATCCAGTTAATTACTCTATGTAAAAGGTGATTTCTAAACGTCTAGTATTGTGACTGCGCAAATATTGCAATTTTCTACCAGCTCCTCTTTTTTCTTCTATTCTCCTTTTATGTCTACATGCTCGGAGTGTTTTAGGAGGAAAACCCACCAATTATGGTATTTTTCCACTAAAGCGTTGTACACAACAGGGTTCGTGCTTTAGCGATCTTAACAATACCATGGGCCTCATTTATGAAAAGTGACGCATCGCTGCGTGAAAACAGCGATGAGTCACTTTTCATTGCGCCCTCCTTGCGACACCAATGATGCGTCATATTTACAGTATGACGCTTCATTGTGCAAGGAGTTACAGATACGTCAGTATTTCTGACGTATCTGTATGGCGGAAAAGTAAAGCATTGCTGGAGTGTGTCACAAAAGTGACGCAACTCCAGCAATGTGTCCTTACACATGGGGCAAGCCCCATGTGAAAGGGCCTGCGTCAGACTTACGCCTGCTGTGAGGCAGGCGTAAGATTTTGACGCATTTGAGTCCTAGAAGTGATGCAGTGAAATCTCATAGATTTCACTGCGTCCCTTCCATGACCCTTTCTTGCGTCAATACGCCCCCCTTGCCTACATTATACCTGGCGCAGGTATAATGTGGCGCAGGGGTTTACAAAGTGACACATCTACCTAGATGCGTCACTTTGTAAATATGGCGCAACAAGGCGCATTTTTTATGCCACTGGTGCGTCACAAAAAGTGACGTACCGGCGGCGTAAAAGTGACGCACAGCCTAATAAATGAGGCCCATGGTATTTTTCCACTAAAGCGTTGTACACAACAGGGTTAGTGCTTTAGCGATCTTAACAATACCATGGGTCTCATTTATGAAAAGTGACGCATCGCTGCGTGAAAACAGCGATGAGTCACTTTTCATTGCGCCCTCCTTGCGACACCAATGATGCGTCATATTTACAGTATGACGCATCATTGTGCAAGGAGTTACAGATACGTCAGTATTTCTGACGTATCTGTATGGCGGAAAAGTAAAGCATTGCTAGAGTGTGTCACAAAAGTGACGCAACTCCAGCAATGTGTCCTTACACATGGGGCAAGCCCCATGTGAAAGGGCCTGCGTCAGACTTACGCCTGCTGTGAGGCAGGCGTAAGATTTTGACGCATTTGAGTCCTAGAAGTGGTGCAGTGAAATCTCATAGATTTCACTGCGTCCCTTCCATGACCCTTTCTTGCGTCAATACGCCCCCCTTGCCTACATTATACCTGGCGCAGGTATAATGTGGCGCAGGGGTTTACAAAGTGACACATCTACCTAGATGCGTCACTTTGTAAATATGGCGCAACAAGGCACATTTTTTACGCCACTGGTGCGTCACAAAAAGTGACGTACCGGCCGTGTAAAAGTGACGCACAGCCTAATAAATGAGGCCCCAAATGTTTTTTCAGAATAAGTGCAAGGTCACATGCAAAATAGCTTCTGAAGTAATCGATATAGTGTGGTTTTCCACTAATAAAGAAATTCACCAAATTCTAGGTCCTAATAATTTCGCCATTTTAACAAAATTACATAGAAGCATTTTGTGAAATCCTAATTTGAGCTTGCGTGGTTGGAGTATCTGGTGTTTATTGAATCGGTCGTAGCCAATACTAGGAAATTAGCAATTTCAGGTCTTGGATATATGTATTTGAAATGTCATTTTGAAAAAAAAGCTTGTGATGAAAATGTGCCACTATAAATCGACCCACACCTTGCCCCCAGAGCTCCATTCTCACCCCTTTACATGACAAGGTGTGTTTGGGGCTACATGTGACTGATCTTAAATATGTGAATCATATTCTATGATACACGGTAATTGATTGGTTAATCTGACTCCAAAACTTTATCCTTCCATAAGGACATTTCAGAAATGGATAGTTATGATGTAGATACTGTTAAACGCCAAAAAGGAAAAATGTGTCCTTTTCCCCCCAAAAAGGCATTTTTAGCTTTTCACCAAAAATGATTACCACCGGAAAAGTTATTTGCGTTAGACTGAACAATCAACTACACCTTGATCTCCACATCAAAAATTAAAAATTCTCACCAAAACGTCTCTTTCCTTCCAAAGCAAGGACTGGAGCTGGCTGTGCTGGTATTCGTCATATCACAAGTAGATGATGGATATTATTCAGCGATCAATCTGCTCAAATGTTACTGAACTCCCCTCAGAGCAGCCTCGACATAGCAGTTCCCCTGTTCTCAAACTAAAATAAATTAAGTGCCTCACCCCTGTCCTTAAATCATCAGTATGGCTTCCCCTAGAACAGCATCGGGCATATAAGGCTTCATGTATTACCTCCAATTTGATCCACCAGAAAAAACCCAAGTACCTGACACAAGAACATAAGGTTCCTGACA
This sequence comes from Lissotriton vulgaris, assembly GCF_964263255.1. Taxonomy (NCBI): domain Eukaryota; kingdom Metazoa; phylum Chordata; class Amphibia; order Caudata; family Salamandridae; genus Lissotriton; species Lissotriton vulgaris. The sequence goes on from NC_141697.1 coordinate 382,990,452, forward strand.
CAAGAACCTACGATCTCCTACAGAAACATAATTTTATGAAAGTTACCCCTACTCAAACTCTCCAAGCTCAGACTAAAAAAACCTGCACTCTCAAACAATCCTCCTCTGAACTATGTTTTTTGAATGCTCACCCATTAGACATGAGAAGCATCAGACAGATACGGGCAATCGCAGCCTTCAAAAGGGAACTTGAGGACTTTACATTACTTGTATCCATCATCTACATCCATACGCGTGTATAGAAAGACTCAACCAGCTGTATTACTTCACTGTAGTTTGCATGTCAATTGTTTTATCTCCACTGTCTCTTTGCATTACGGAAGTCTCGTTGTATTGCATTCTACCACCCTGTGCACCGTGTGTTGATCAAAATAATATCAACAATTAAGATAAATATGTAATTAAATACATAAATAGGAAATGCGGTTCTTGCACAGACGATTCTCTTTGTCAATAACTATATGCTAATATAGAAAGGGGGCAGTTTATTGAAGGTATCTATCAGACACAATTCACTAAATTGTAGTGAGTGGTCATCAGATAGAAAAAGTTCCACTTTTTTACAACTTTCCAGACAAGACTATGTTCAGAAAGGCACCACTTGTGGAAAAGCAACTTCAACGGTTGGTCTTGGCAAGATTGTACCTGATAAAAAAGAGAAACTGCAACATCAACACTATTTTCTTTGTATTTTCAATCTTGTTTACATTGTGTCACATTCACATTTATCACAAAAACACGTTTTAATTGATAGGTTTCGTTTCTTAACTTTTTACACTACAGTGAATGATCTATCATGTGTCTTTGTCAATTTTAATAGAAAGTTTGGTGACTGCCCCAGATAAGCTCAGGACCAGCCTGAGACCACAGACGGAGGTGGGAGTGGACGTGTTTGTGCACTGGTGTGGGGGTTTTGCTACCTCAATGGACTTTTTTTTCTGGAAAATCTTAGGGCCAAACAGTGTTCTCCCCCATAGTGCTCCTGTCTGGCTCAGGTTGAATATTGGTAGGCTCTGTGAAAAGGTATAGTGTTGTGAGGTTGGTTTCATACTGGGTGTTGTTTACTACTACTCTTAGGGGTTCTAATCCTACACAGGTGCAGGTGGATGAAATATTTTGCTTCTTCTGGGGCTATCTCTTAGGATAAATAAACCCTGTCTGCACCTATGGCATTTGGAATCAGCGAGCAGCGATAGCACAACCTGGCTTATGTTTGGGCACCAATGGTGGTCATGTGCAGGTACCATGTGCTGTGTAAAGGTTCGCTGTGTAGTGCATGTGGGATACTAGTGTTCAGTTCAGTGTAATTGTAAGTGAGGTGAGAAAGGTCCTCGCACAAGGGCTGTATAAAATGTTGAGGTAGACTCTATATGATTGGGTAGATTTTTGGCTACAGATGGATGCAGCCACATCCATACTAAACAGATGGTATACAATGATGCAAATATAAACAACTTTTGGAACATTGCAGGTCTTGGGAGGGGTTCCAGAGGAGCAACTGCAGGCTTCTGGCATCCATGGGTACCTTTGCTTTAGCACAGTGGAAAAAGGAAAAGACTTAGAGTTATAGAGGTATATGTACAAGAGGGGGATGGTGATGACGAGCCAGTCATCACAAACATCACTCCGGCCCCAAAGGGGATGGAGCCAAGCACACCCTCCAGTTCATCTGGTATTGAAAGTGGCACATCCAGCAGCACTAGAAAGTTCTCCTCCCCAGTTTGGGACTTCTTTTCGGTTAGCAGTAAGGAAGAGAACATTTCTATATGCTCAATTTGTCGACATGCTGTTCGGCGGGGTAAGCTTGGTACAAACTATGGTACCAGAGGCCAATCAAGTCATCTCAAAATACACCACACTATCATGTGGGAGACTCACCTACTTCGCTTAGAACAAAGTAAAACTCAACCCATTGATGTTGGGCATGAAGAATCAGGGGACAATATTATCGCGGTGGAAGGTGAACAAGAGGGAGGCATTTCTAGCCCTGTCCCCAGTAATGTGATGGTACCGCTCACATCCTCCTCAGCAACATCTCAGTGGCACCGCAGTAAGAGCCATACTCAGAGTCATGCTGAGACACCAAGGCGAATGAGTACTGCAATGAAACAAAGTGCGTAGTTGAGCCTAAGTGGGTTAGAGAAAACAACAGCACCACAAAGGAAGGTAATCCAGCCTACCAATGAGAGCATGCTTAGGTTGGAGGGGCAGTGCCAACGCAACCACCCAACGGCATGGTTGTACAATGCAAAGCTGGCTGAAATGTTAGCGCTGGACCTTCTCAGTTTTTCATTTGTGGAAGGAGTGGGTTTCCTTGAATTTGTGTCAGCCATCTGCCCTAAATGGAAGGTTTTCAGCCGGTCCTATTTCGCAAGAATTGCTGTTCCGGCACTACATCATGATGTGCTGGAATTGGTTGGACAAGCTTTGCAGCAGAGTGCTGTTCAGAATATCCACCTGATAACAGACATGTGGACCAGTTGCCAAACCACTGATTACATGTGCATCACTGCACACTGGGTCTCTTTTGTGGTGGTTAGAGATAAGCTATCTGAAGTAGGTGCTGTTGACACAGCTTAGATTTTTAATGCTACTCGGAAACATGCAACTGTAGCCATAATCGCCATGGAGAAATCTCATACTGCTGTAAACATTTTGGAAGAGTTTCTCAGTAAGGTTTTTGAATGACTGTGCCCAAGAGGGCTTAATATTGGTTTTGTTTCCACAGATAATGGCAGTAATGTACTTAAGGCCATGGAGCTTGGTTCCTATTTCAGGGTTCCGTGTTTGGCGCACTACATTAACATTGTAGTTCAAGACTTTCTGAAAAAAAGCCATAGTCAGCAACTTACTGACCACCTTCCGAAGAATATGTACATAAGTCATTATTTTAAAGCTCGGAAGAAGCTGAGAATCATTCAATGTGACTATAGAATGCCAGTCAAAGCACTCATCCAGGAGGTGGCAACACGTTGGAACTCAACTTATTACATGCTTGACTGTCTGTTTGAGCAGTACAGGCCACTCAATGAATATGTCATGCAAAAAGGGGATGCTACTGTGAAAGGCATGACCCTTCAGATGGACCAATGGTGCCAAGTGAAATGCCTGACTAAGATGTTTCTTCCTTTTGAGGTCTTCACACGTGAAGTCAGCAAGGAGGACTGTACTATGTGCCTAGCTATCCCATTATTGCAAATGCTAGAGCATCAGCTGAAGGCGGTGTCTGAATCATACAAAGGTGTAGAGGGAAAAAAGAAGCTTATGAGTTGGTGGAGAGCTTAGCCCGTCACTTAGCTGACAATACAAGGGTGTAAAAAAAGATTTTGTCACAAGAACATTACATTTGTGCCACAATTCTGGATCCACAGGCAAAATTGGCACTGAAGACAATAATTAATTTTTCAGAGATGGATGTTGCCCGCTATAAAACTTGGACAGCTGAGTAAGCGAGTACGTTGGAAATTGAACGGCTGCTAATTAAAAGCCCGCTAGATCAAACCACAACAAGTAGTGCAGCAGGCCATCCAGCATCAAGTGCAACTTCGGAGGCTGAGGGCAGTGCGTTTGGCTCAGAACACTCACCATCACTATCGACAACAGCAATATCTTGATCATTAGACCCAGTAACATCGTTACAGGATTGGTATTTACATTTAGGCATTGGTTAATCCAGTGCTGATGCAAAGAGAAAAGAGACCAAAAAAAGTTTAGCACCCCTGAACATTGAGCGGATGGTCCAGGACTATCTGGACGACCCAACAGAGGTGTACATTGATCAAAACTCATTGCAGTATTGGTCTGGGAAAAGGGCCCAAAGGCCACTGCCCAGCAGGCTGGCGATAAGCTGTCTTGCTTGCCCTGTCGCAAATGTCTCTTCTGATTGTGTTTTCAGCGCTGCTGGTTCCATTGTAACAGTGAGAAGGACCAGTCTCTCGCCCAAAATCGTGGAGATGTTACCAATGATCAATATGAATCAGCACTTCATACCACCGAATTACACAATACATGAATCAAGGGAGGAAGATGAGGACAGCAGCTCAGGTGACAGAAGTAGTGTGTTACATGATGATTACCTACTTCTAGTTGAACCCCCAGAGTTTGAGGATGAGCTATACTTCCCTGACAATTAGGCTTGCACTTACTGTCTTCCTCCCTTATTTTCCTTCATTTGTGTGACTGTCTTCCCGGTTACAAACTTTGAATCACAACAAATCCATCACCACCATCTTCTACTCTTTTTATTTCAATATACGAGTTTCAGCTTTCTGCATTTCACAGTACAGTCCTCTGAATCCTGCTCCTCCATCCTCCTGAATCTCCCTAAATCCATTGCCCTCAAGACAGATGATGATTGGATGATGCAAAATAGAAGAAAAAATTAAATCTTCCCTAGTCCCTCCAAAAGAAGTGGAACATGATGATGATCACTATTGTCAAGGCTGAGTACCTGAACGTTGCTTCCACAGGATCAGAGGAACTTTTCCCAACTCCTCTACTCCAGTGCAGCTGAAGTAAATTCAACTCACGGTAAAGAGGGGAAAAGGGAAATGGGAGAAAAGAGAGACTGCGACTGCTGTGTCTGTTCGATTGGAATTCCTGTCTTAGGGAGCTTCCACACACCTATAACAACAAACACAAGATTACATGTTCAAACAAGGTTCACTTACTTTCTATCTCATGAAACTAGCCAACCCACTACTCCTTAACTCATTACCTGCAATTTCAGTGGTATTAGCCTCTCTCTTATGTAAACTCTTTTATTATGTAGAACAAGAAAGTCTATATTTATTTTAAATGCAGTCTTATGTATCTTTTCAGATGCTGAACTCTGAAAATGCTCGACAACTTGAGAAAAAGGTGGTAAGCATAAATATATATATATATATATATATATACATATATATATATATTTATATCTACAGTTGACACTTGTTTCCTTCTTTCTTTTCCTGTAGGCAACAAAGATATGAAGATAAGTCCTGAGCAGAATATACTGGACAACTGAACTATAAAATGTTTGCACTGGTACTACTTGTAATAGTTCAGTAGAGTGCTGACTGAAAATTGCGACTATATCCTTTGACCCAACACACTGTAACTTGTGCTGAACTGGGTCACAGCTGGACTGGACTTGATTAATGACTCACAGAAGATTCTGCCAAAACGCTGCTCCGATACTTGACTCTGAACGCTAAATACCTTTGAACTCCAGCGAAGGCTTCAATGGAAAATTCTGCAATACCTGGACTTCCATAAGAACGGACTTTTCTGGCAAGATGACTGCCTACCAATTATGCTCCAACAAAGTTATAATGGCTAATACCCAAGATAGAGCACCGCTATTAAGTCCGGAAACCTCAATACTGAAGAGACGACGAGTGAAGCAAAGACGCTGTCTCCTCAGCTCGAATGACGGTTGAAGTGCGCAGTGCTTCTAGAGCACGCGCACAATAACAGGATTCGTTATCAGTCACAGCCCAACACAAGAATGCTAACCTCACCAAGGTTGCGTCCGCCATGTTGGAATTCCGCAAAAATAGATGGCTGAGTGCTTTTAAAACAACTGAGATTTCAGAGCCACCAGATGGCTCCAGGTTAACTGCGATGTCTTCAGCCTCCCTCCTGAACTTGACCTAACTTTAAAAGGGCCGGGACCTTCACCAGAATGATTGTGTCCAATCCTGACAGTACCCCCACCAAAAACCCTCCTCCTCCTTCTTTTGGCTTTTTAGGATATGTCTTATGGAACTCTTTTACTAGTCTAAGTGCATGCACACTGGAACTAGGCTCCCAAGATCTTTCTTCAGGCCCATAACCTTTCCAATCGATTAGGTAGAACAACTTCCCACGTCTGAGTTTAGAGTCTATTATTCTCTTAACTTCGAATTCTTCCTCAGAATGTATCTGAACTGGTGCTGGTGGCTTATCTTGTCTCAAACCAGGTGGATTTCTTTTAAGCAAGGAGACATGAATCACAGAATGTATTTTAAACCTACTAGGAAGTTTAATCTTGACACTCACTGGATTCACCATCTTTTCAACTGGATAAGGACCCACAAAACAAGGCTGAAATTACCTGTTCCCTTTTAGTTTTAGATTTCGAGTGGAAATCCAGACAAAATCTCCTGGCTCAAAAACTGGGTTCTCCCTCCTTCTCTTGTCTGCCTGCTTCTTGTCGGAACCCTTTGCCTTCTCTAAATTTCCAGTTGCAGTCTGATATGCTTTCTACAACTCTCGTATTACCTCCTCAACTGCGGGCCCCTCGCTTTCAAGTTTTCCAACTAACATGTTTGAATGCCTGCCTGAATTCAGAAAAAATAGTGAAAACCTTGTGGAAGAGTCTACCACGTTGTTATAGACAAACTCTGCAGCCCAAATCAATGCAGGCCAATCTCCTTCTTGATCCATGAGATACAATCGCAAATATTGTTCAAGATCTTGATTTACTCGCTCTGTTTGCCCATCAGTCTCTGGATGGAAACTGGTGGACAAGCGAGCATCCACTCCTAAATTCTTAAAGAAGGATCTCCAAAAACGAGAAACAAATTGTGGTCCTCTGTCAGAAATCACTACTTTTGGAATTTCATAAGATTCAACTATGTGTTGTGCAAAAAGAGTGGATAATTGTGTAGCAGTGGGAATGGATTTTAATGGGATGAAATGGCTCATTTTAGAAAAATGATCAACAACAACCCAAATGGTGGTGAAACCCTGACCCGATGGCAAATCTACAATAAAATCCATGGAGACAATATGCCACGGATAAGGGGCCACGGTAGAGGCATAAGTAATCCCTGTGAGCCTGCCTGATTACCTTTCCCTTGACACACAGTTCACATGAAGCAACGTACTGTCTCACCTTAGTTTCCTTACCGGGCCACCAAAACTCTTCATTAACTAGCTCCAAAGTCTTCTTTACTCCTTTATGACCCACTAAAGGATTGTCATGGCACAGCTGAATGATTTCCGTACATAACACTGGATTCGGTACATAGAGCTTTCCCATAAAATATGGTTTTCCTTCCTTGACTTCTCTATTAGCTCCACCTTTGATCCAATCTAGCAATTCTTCTTCAGAAAGACTTTATTGGAGCTTCCCTTCCAACTCAGAATACAAGATGGTAACAACAATCTGATTTTCAGGGATGATAAATCCTTCCTTGGAAGGTTCACTCTCCACATTGGTGTTCAATCGGGATATGGCATCAGCCTTTCCATTGACTGCTCCTGGTTTGTAATTCAGGACAAAATTGTAGTCAGCAAAGAAAAGCAACCATCTTAGTTGCCTGGGAGTAAGAGTTCGAGCCGACTTAAAAAACTGTAAATTTCTATGATCGGTGAAAACAGTAATTTCATGTTTTGCTCCCATTAAATAGTGTCTCCATTCTTGAAAGGCATCTTTTACTGCCAACAACTCCTTGTTGGCAATAGAGTAATTGATCTCAGCAGGAGTCAGTTTACGAGATTGATAAGCCACTGGATGAAATTGGCCTGTGTCCTTATTTCTTTGTGATAAGATCCCTCCAATGGCCAAATTGGAAGCATCCGCTTCAACAAAAAACGGCTCCTCAAGTACCTGATGCAGTAATACTGGTGCTGTGGTGAAGGTGTCTTTTAACTGTTGAAAAGCCTTCTCAGTCTCTAAACTCCATACACATTTTTCTTTCTTTTTCAATAGGTGAGTGATTCAACTGACTTTATCCGAAAAATTATGGATAAAGTTCCGATAGAAGTTGGCAAACCCCAAAAATCTCTGGATGTCCTTAACATTTCGTGGAGAAGGCCAATCCTTCACAGCTCTCACCTTGGACTCATCCATCGACACTCCCTCCGAAGACAAGACAAAGCCCAAGAACTCAACTCGACTGGCATTGAAGACACACTTCTCCAATTTGAGATAAAGTTGGTTTTCCAACAATCTCTCCAAAATGGAACGAACATGCTTGACATGTTCTTGCATGCTAGCCAAAAAAATCAGAATGTCGTCATTGTACACGACAGCGAATCGATCCAAATATTCTCTCACTATTTCATTCACAAAGTGCTGAAAGGCAGCAGGAGCATTGCACAGGTGGAAGGGCATGACCTGATATTCAAATAGACCAAATCTAGTGCGAAATGCGGTCTTCCATTCCTCACCCTCCGCCATTCTCACCAAATGGTAGACCCCTCTCAAATCCAACATTGTGTAGACACGAGCTTCCTCAACCTGATCTAGAAGTTCAGAAATTAAGGGCAAGGGGTAGCGGTTCTTTTTGGTGACTTGATTTAGTGCACGGTAGTCAATACAAGTCCTCAATTTCCCGTCTTTCTTTGGATTAAAGAACAAAGGAGACGAGACCGGAGATTGTGAAGGACGGATGAATCCGTTTTCCAAATATTGATCCAAATATTCCTTCAGATGGAAATTCTCAGCTTCTTATAGAGCGTAGATTCGACTACATGGTAAAGATGGTCTAGGCTCAAGTTCTATTTGGCAATCGTACTCTCGATGAGGGGGCAACTTCTTGGCCTCTTGCTCATCAAATACTGGAGATAGGTCGAGATATTCTTCAGGAATCTCTTGAATATCCACTGCACAAATCATACATGTCTGTTGCTCCAAAAAGGAGGAAGGAGATGGCTGAGATTCCAACGGTACAGAACCAAAACAGTGCCCCAAACAATATTCTGAATTCAACTCTATAGTTCTCTTGGCCCAATCTATCTTTGGCTTGTGCTCAGTAAACCAAGGCAATCCAAGAATAAACTGGAATTGAGGGGCGTCGATGAGACAAAACTTCAAAATTGATCGATGATGTCCTGGACCGCTCAAAACTATCTCTTCTGTATCATAGGTAATTGGTCCAGAAGAGAGATTATTTCCATCAACAGTACGAATGGGCTCAACCCTCTCCTTCTTGATAGACTTGATTCCAAGAGTTTTGGCAACTTTTATGTCACAAAAATTCCCAGTAGCTCCGGAATCGATCATGACTGAGACACCATTGATTTCTTGTTTCCTAAATGTAATGCAACTAGAAATTATCAAATGGGGAGCTGAAGATTAGAGAGTATTCACTAATAACTGGGTATTTGAAGTTGTCTCTTCTGAAGCACCCACCAGAGCAACTCCTCCTACTGATGGGGCCTGTCTTTTACCAAAGTGCTGGTCTTGGGTCTCTTGGGACATTCTATTACAAAATGTCCTGAATTACCGCAATACATACATAGCTTGCCAATTCTTCTCTTCTCACGCTCTTCTTTGGTTAGCGGACCTCTAACGGTTCAAATCTGCATCGGTTCTTCGGTTGATCCAGGATCACTGGTGTTGACCACTTCTGCTTTAGCCCGGTCAAATCGAGGTGGGAACGGACTGGAATCTTTTTGCCGCACATTTCTTCTCTCAGACTGGCGTTGATCAATCTGCAGGACCAAATCGATCAATTCAGAAATATCCGTGGGCCTCCTAGGAACTTTTGCCAGACCATCCTTGAGCTCATTTTTTAGCCCCCTGTAAAAAACTGCAGCCCTTTTGGCTTCAGACCAATTGGTCTCCACGATCAGTTTGTTATATTGCGCCAGATATGCTACCAATTCTCTGTTTCCTTGTTTTAAATCTAGGAGTTCATTATCAGTAGTCTGAGATATGGTTCTTCAATCAAATATGGTGAGAAAGTCCGACTTAAATTCTTCAAAATTATATAACACTCGATCATTTGCATTTACCAATGGCATGGACCAAGCTGCGGCATCCCCACTCAGATAAGACAGTATGAAAGCCACCTTAGACTGATCTTCTTTAAAGATAATTGGTTTGCAGAGAAAATGTAATGAACACTGTGTGAGAAATATCTGTGAAACAAAACCTTAGCACACACAATACAATTGATAACAGATAATATGTTATTAGTGTTCTTAGAAGCAATGAAGAAGGGCAGTCGGTTTACGTTGCACTTGTATTTATTGCACCAGCCGACACCTGTTTCTTTGGAGTGCAGTACACTCCAAATCCTCAGGGCTGGGGAAAAACAAAGAGAAAAACTCAACCGACTATTCTAGCCAGAATGTCAGTTACAGCTCAAATCCAAATGGATGTAGAGTGAAAGCCACATTCAAGTGCACTTGGTTAAAACAATGCTATATGCAAAATACACACATCATCTGTTCCTATTTAGTTGGAAAGCTTAAGAGAATTGCCGTGATCGTGCAAAGGGAAAAGTTTCATGAGTGTCAAGAAAAGAAAAAACAGGAATTATTTGTGATAAATTACAAAGCGCCAGGAGTAAGAGGCTGGTGGTGTCCTTTATCTTTAGCAAAAACACCAAAAATTGCTTAATACATTAACTTTAAATAATTCATATATCTATACTCTCCCTTTTATCTGAGCAGTTCACGATATATCAAAACATAATTGATCACAAATGTAGTACTATTACGTTCACTTCTTGTCATGAGATGTGAAAATTGCCACCTAGACACGTGAGAAGGCAAAGGGGGAAAGAGAAACCCACAGTGCCAGTGAGAAAAGTCATCCATTATGTTGTCACCTCAAGAACCCTTTTGACCAACCATATGAGAAGGAGAGATGAGGAGTCTATTCATACACACCACAAATGGGCATGCTTAATACATACCTAAATCCCAATGGATAGTACAGTTAATCCCTGCAAGGGAGAAGAAAAGGAGGATAACTAGTTGTAGCTCTGAATTATACCTGTATCTTGATAAGTTAATGAAGCAATAAGCTGGACTGTATAGTATTGATGCCTGGCTTACCCCACGACTGGTGATAATTCTCCATAGTGCTTCAGTCTTACGAAGTTGTAATTCCCTATTACCTCCTCTTGGGTGCAGTTCAACATGATCAATTCCACAGAAGGAAATTTGTTTGTGTGTCCCTTGAGCCGGACACAATGTCACATGAATAGCCACTGGAAACCTAGGATCACCCTGTTTCAGTGCTCTTACATGTTCCATAATCCTTTCTTTTAATGGTCTTATGTTACTCCCTACATATTGTTTTTGGCATTTGCACGTGAATATATACACAATAAATCGTGAAGCACAGTTGATGTTAGCCTTGATGAGATAGGTCTGGTTGTCCGGACCTTTGAAGCTTTTCACTTTGTGTTGCGCCCATTTGCACATACTGCAGAAACCACATTTGTGAAATCCCAAAATGTGTGGTGTTAGCCACGTGTTGGGTCGTGGTTCTCTAGGCAAAGAGGGGCTTAATCTAGTACGTAAGGTCCTGCCTTTTCTGAATGTATTAACACCATACACAGGGTCTGGGCTTACTGGCAATAAGGACAAGCCTCACCAGAACAATAATAAACCAAAAGCGATACCAATATTGCCACGTTACTTATGAGCTGGATCCCGGGTGATCGCTCGAATCACTGAATCAAGCAGTAATTCTCAAAGAAACATATTTCAGAATGAATCAATTTTGTTTTAATTTTTAACTTAAATGCATGTATCAAATCAATATGCATCTTTTTTGTTTTTTTTCAATTAGAAAACATTTCTTTAGTTCCACATAATAAATCACAATGAGCACAACTTAAACAACTGACAATACAAAAAAATGTTTTGACAAAAAATCACAACTTGCAGTCACCATTCATACCACACAAAATATCATCACTAGATATATTACAGTTATTTACAAATCTATACAATGTCCCAATTAGAAAACAAACAAAGCATTGGAAATAAACAAGTATACAATGTTGGTATTTTTCGAAATAATCAAGGGTTCCTAATGCTGAATAGAAGAGGTCTACGTGTTTCGATAACCCCTGGTTGTGGGGAAATCTCATCAGGACCATATGCCTGCGAATGGAGAACGAAATTGGGTCAGGTGGGTGGACAAAACCAACACCTCACAATGCTACAGTGGGGATAGAGAAAACTAATCATACCTCTCAGTTGCTGACTTCACTTTTGTGGTTGTAACTGTGGGCAAAAAATGAGGTGGTTTTAAGCCTCTGAAGTGAAAACGACAGGGGGGCATTCATTCAGTCTTAACGAAAACATTCACTCGTGACTACTTACATCATCTTACGCCTACTGCGGCTGTTTATTTAACTGGAGGAAAATTCGGGTGGAAGTGGATAACTGGGGGGTAAAAAAACAGGAATGGTTTTAGGATTTTGTAGGAAAAGCTCGTTTCCATTGTCGTAATGGTTTGCACAAAGCGACTTACTGATAGTTGCTTAGCGCAGGGAGTTCACGGGTATCTCAGTCCGCATTGAGCGAATTAACGGCGTGCTCCGGTCTCCTGTAAGGGAAAGGGAGCTGGTGTCAGGTATCCAGATTGGTTGTAAAGATCGCCTCTCTTGCGATGTTTCTCTCACATGTAATGTCCGTTTACCTGTTTGCGTCGTGTCCGCTGTATCACTCGGGGGGTCTGCGCTCTTCGGTCTCTGTTCGTCAGTCCAGTAACCGGCACCATCCAGTCGGTAACCTTGATCTCGCGTTCGGTGATTTAACTCACTTCCTGGTTCCTCGGGGATTATGGGGATTGTAGTTTAGTTGTCCGTTGTCAAGGAAACGGGCCGCGTTTTGAGTTTGGATGTGTGAGGCCGTGGTTCACAGTCTGTATGGGAGACAGTAGTCTGAATCTCGGTATTTACATATTGCTTCACTTATCACAGGCGATAAAGCTCGGAGAGTTCATTCAGGCCATTTATTGCCGAATTGAATTTGACTATCAGCATGGCTTCAGTGTGTGACAATTTTTCTTCAATGTCACCACCTCTGGGGTCTTTCTCAATTTTTGCAATTACTGTCCATCTTAATTCGTCAACGGTGTGTTTGTGATTCACCCAATGGTTTACCAGTGGGGCCGTTATCACATTCTTTTTAATGCGTGATTTGTGCTGGGTAATGCGACATCTCACCTCCTGACTTGTTTTTCCGATGTACAGTTTATCACAGGGGCATTTGATCCCATATATGACGTACTTCGATTTACAATTTGTAAATTTTTCATGTTTCCAGGATATCTGTTTATGTTGAAACAGATTTCCTTAGGAAATTCAATTCGGCAATAAATGGCCTGAATGAACTCTCCGAGCTTTATCGCCTGTGATAAGTGAAGCAATATGTAAATACCGAGATTCAGACTACTGTCTCCCATACAGACTGTGAACCACGGCCTCACACATCCAAACTCAAAACGCGGCCCGTTTCCTTGACAACGGACAACTAAACTACAATCCCCATAATCCCCGAGGAACCAGGAAGTGAGTTAAATCACCGAACGCGAGATCAAGGTTACCGACTGGATGGTGCCGGTTACTGGACTGACGAACAGAGACCGAAGAGCGCAGACCCCCCGAGTGATACAGCGGACACGACGCAAACAGGTAAACGGACATTACATGTGAGAGAAACATCGCAAGAGAGGCGATCTTTACAACCAATCTGGATACCTGACACCAGCTCCCTTTCCCTTACAGGAGACCGGAGCACGCCGTTAATTCGCTCAATGCGGACTGAGATACCCGTGAACTCCCTGCGCTAAGCAACTATCAGTAAGTCGCTTTGTGCAAACCATTACGACAATGGAAACGAGCTTTTCCTACAAAATCCTAAAACCATTCCTGTTTTTTTACCCCCCAGTTATCCACTTCCACCCGAATTTTCCTCAAGTTAAATAAACAGCCGCAGTAGGCGTAAGATGATGTAAGTAGTCACGAGTGAATGTTTTCGTTAAGACTGAATGAATGTCCCCCTGTCGTTTTCACTTCAGAGGCTTAAAACCACCTCATTTTTTGCCCACAGTTACAACCACAAAAGTGAAGTCAGCAACTGAGAGGTATGATTAGTTTTCTCTATCCCCACTGTAGCATTGTGAGGTGTTGGTTTTGTCCACCCACCTGACCCAATTTCGTTCTCCATTCGCAGGCATATGGTCCTGATGAGATTTCCCCACAACCAGGGGTTATCGAAACGCGTAGACCTCTTCTATTCAGCATTAGGAACCCTTGATTATTTCTAAAAATACCAACATTGTATACTTGTTTATTTCCAATGCTTTGTTTGTTTTCTAATTGTGACATTGTATAGATTTGTAAATAACTGTAATATATCTAGTGATGATATTTTGTGTGGTATGAATGGTGACTGCAAGTTGTGATTTTTTGTCAAAACATTTTTTTGTATTGTCAGTTGTTTAAGTTGTGCTCATTGTGATTTATTATGTGGAACTAAAGAAATGTTTTCTAATTGAAAAAAAACAAAAAAGATGCATATTGATTTGATACATGCATTTAAGTTAAAAATTAAAACAAAATTGATTCATTCTGAAATATGTTTCTTTGAGAATTACTGCTTGATTCAGTGATTCGAGCGATCACCCGGGATCCAGCTCATAAGTAACGTGGCAATATTGGTATCGCTTTTGGTTTATTATTTTTCTGAATGTAATCATTGGTCGTGTGGGGATATTTGGTGCTAAGATGTTATCCGCCTTGAGTAATTGCCAGTGCTTAGTCATGGTTTTCCTTAGTGCTACATTGAGCCCATTATAGTCAGTGATCATGTGTACCATTGTGTCATCTTTGGTTTGAGGCGATTTGGACTTCAAAGTATGTGCTCTTTTGGTCCTATTGATTTTCTTTGCTGCTTGTTTCAGAACATGGTTGTCATAACTTCTGTTGCGGAATCTTCGTTCCACGTTGTCTCTGCATTTTTCAAATTCAATATCTTTATTGCAGTTGCGCCTTGCTCTCAGGTATTCTCCAAATGGAATACCGTTGATTTGATGTGGAGGGTGACTGCTTTTGGCGTGTAGAATGGAATTGCAGGAGGTGTCCTTTCTAAATAGGCGACTTTGTAGTTTGTCATCCTCTATGTATAATTCAATGTCAAGGAAACTTATTTTTTCACTGCTGTGTTTCATGGTGAAGATTATGCCATAGTCATTGTTGTTCAAGTAGTTCTTGAATTTTTGTAGTTCATTGATGGTGCCCAAACATATCAAAAGGCAGTCGTCTATATAGCGGCCCCAATATATGATCTGGTTGATCCATGGTGACCCTTCTTTTTCCCAGATGTAATCCATTTCCAAACAGCCCATGAACAGGTTGGCAAAGGAGGGTGAAAAACTTGGATTCCATCGCTACGCCTTTCTTTTGTTTAAACCATTTGTGATTAAACAGGAAAAAATTGTTCTCTAAGATGATTCTCATCATTCCTATTAACATTTTGTTATGAAGCCATTGCGAAGCTGGTCTGTTGCTTAAAAGGCGTGTGATGGCTCTCAAACCCAAGTTTGGTTCAATGCTGGTGTATAAGGCCACCACATCCAAGGTAACTAGCACTAGGTCTGGTTGCCATTGTAGATCAGATAGTATGCCCTTAATATGTTTTGAGTCCTGGATGTAAATACCCATAGTTTGTACCAAAGGACCTATGAATAAGTCCACATATTCAGAGATTCTTTCAGTCGGCCCACCAATACCGGACACAATTGGTCTCCCAGGTGGAAATGGGAGGTGCTCGTGAATTTTCGGTAGGGTGTACAAGATGGGATGAGTTGGTCGAGTGATTTTTAAGTATGCAAGTTCATCCTCGTCAAGTATGCCTAGTGAATGCCAACATTGTAATTGTTTGTTGATTTCCGTACATAGAGGACCCATAGGTTGAATCCTACTTCTTCATAGCACGTGTGGTCATTGAGATGTGACAGAATTTCATTGTTGTAATCAGATAAATCCATAACCACCACGTTGCCCCCTTTGTCTGCCTCTCTTATTATTATTGTATGGTCATTGCAAAGTTCAGATAAGGCCCGTTTTTCTCATGCAGTTAGATTAAATTGGGAGTTTCTTTTAAATCTGGTATTACTGTGGTTGATGCCCTCAAGATCCTCTAGGATCCTTGTATGAAAGTTATCAATTGCATTCCCACCCGGTAAAGTCCTAGGGGCATATTATCAAGGGGGTTTATCTCCGCTTTTTTGGCTTTAAAAGCCAAGAAAGCGGAGATTAAATTATCTCCCTATTACCTAGCTGTCGCTAACACCAGTTAGTGACAGCTAGTAGGAGATAGCGACCATCTTGGGCCCCACTTTGCATGTCAGTGATATTTATCACTAATGACATGCAAAGTGGGCGTGCCAAGATGTTAGCGACTGGAAACAGTCGCTAACATCGCTATCTCCTATTACCAACTTTTGGAGATATTCGCGCTAAGCGCGAATATCTCCAAAAGCTAACACCTGCCCAGAGCAGTTCTTAGCCATGTTATCAAATGGGAGGTGGATAACATGGCTAAGAGCATTAGCTCGGAAATGCATGAATATCGCTGACTTTTCAGCGATATTCATGCATTGCGGCCGATTTTTATCGCATTTGCGATAAACCTTGGTAATACCAAGGTTTATCTGCGATAAAAATCGCCACACCTCAGCGGTAATTTTTTGTCTCTAACCAAGCAATAGCGATAATTATCGCTATTGCTTGGTAATATGCCCCCTAGTTCATTTGGACTTGTTTCTAAGACCACTAGATAAGGAATAGTCAGTGTCAATTTCTAGGTCGACCAGTAGTTGTGACATGGTGTGTGGAGAATCTTCTATTTCAGTAATGGACAAAAGTAAGTTAGTGGGTTGTATGTCTTGTATAGAAGGGACATTACACACATTAGTCAGAGTATTGTTGTGACTTTTTTTATTAGTAGAGGGGTTACACAAAAAATGCTTCTTAAGCTTCAAATATTCGTATACATTTTTCCAGACATACTGTTTGTTCTGTTCAGGGAACATAATGGAATACAGCTCCCATTGAGGCAGCGGTTCCCCCTTTGACAGTTGGAGCAACAAGTGAGTGAGCCTATTCTTTGTATTTATACATTCGGTCAGACTATTCTTAATAGAAAGGGGTAATGTATAGAAGTACTAATCACGATCTGTTTTTTTAATATACTCAGCAGTTTCTCGACATCGAGTTTCACAGTACCCTGAGACACTTGGACAGTACTCATCACTTATGTCCAATCCGAAACAAGCGTAAGTGAATATTGACGCTACTTTATAATTACTGTTTATCTTGACCATTAGCATCCTTCCAATCCCCTTTGTTTATTCCTGCCCACAGTTATATCGGAGTACCTCCCTCGTCTGCCCTTGCCTACTTCCGGCATAGACCATTCACCTCCGAATAACGCCACAGGTGGGTCTTATAATGTTCGCATAACTTTGGAGATCCAATTTATCAGTCCTTGCCTACTTCCGCCATAGACCGTTCACCTCTGAATAAAGCCACAGGTGGGTCTTATAATGTTCTCGTAACTTTGGAGCTCCAATTTATCAGTCATCCTGGACACAGGACCAGTGTGAGGGGCTATGTCGCTGGAAATAGGTCTTTATGACCTGTGTACACCAACTCCACCAGTGTATGCTTGCATCTGTCCAGACAGTTGTGTCCAGAGTTTTTCGTCTTGTCTGGCATTATTCATAGCGTGTGACTGCACTCAGGACACGTTCTATTGCAAGGGAGTTCTTTGTTTTGCTATCTCAACAATAAGATATAATTCCTACGATCCACTTGTGCTACTCTATCCAGTACCTCTTTTCATATCATTCTCTAAACTTCATTTTCTTTTAAATCTTTTGTTCATGGGACACCTCCTGCGACAGCGCGCCTTGACTCTCCTGGCCATCTTTTACCGAACAATCTACCGACACCCAGACTGGGTCAGAATTATCACCAGTCGTGGGGTAAGCCAGGAATCAATACTATACAGTCCAGCTTATTGCTCCATTAACGTATCAAGATACATGTATAATTCAGAGCTACAACTAGTTCTCCTCCTTTTCCTCCCCCTTGCAAAGGATTAACTGTACTATCCATTGGGATTTAAGTATGTATTAAGCATGCCCGTTTGTGGTGTGTATGAATAGACTTCTCGTCTCTCCTTCCCATATGGTTGGTCAAAAGAGTTCTTGAGGTGACACCATATTGGATCACTTTTCTCACGGGCACTGTGGGTTTCTCTTTCCCCCTTTGCCTTCTCACGCGTCTAGGTGGCAATTTTCACATCTCATGACAAGAATTGAACGTAATAGTACTACATTTGTGATCAATTATGTTTTGATAAATCGTGAACTGCTCAGATAAAAGGGAGAGTATTGATATATGAATTATTTAAAGTCAGTAAAATGTATTAGGCAATTTTTGGTGTTTTGGGAAAGATAAAGGACACCACCAGCCTCTTACTCCTGGTGCTTTGTAATTTGTCACAAATAATTCCTGTCTTTTCTTTACCTGACACTCACTAAACTTTTTCCTTTCACGGCCATTCTCTTAAGCTTTCCAACTAAATGGGAACAGATGATTTGTGTATTTTGTATATAGCATTGTTTTAACCAAGTACACTTGAATGTGGCTTTCACTCTACATCCATTTGGATTTGAGCTGTAACTGACATTCTGGCTAGAATAGTCAGTTGAGTTTTTCTCTTTGTTTTTCTCCAGCCCTGAAGATTTGGAGAGTACTGCACTCCAATGAAACACGTGTCAGCTGGCGCAATAAAAACACGTGCAACATAAACCGACTGCCCTTCTTCATTGCTTCTAAAAACACAAATAACATATTATCTGTTATCAGTTGTATTGTGTGTGCACAGGTTTGTTTCACAAGTTGTAAATGTATGCTCAGCAGTACATTGTCAAGGGGTTGTTAGGGTCACCCCTTTCCTAGTAGCACCACACTAACCAAACAAGACCACTAATCTAGCCAATTATCCAGTGGAGCGCAACGATTCCCTTAAACTAAGTGCCCTTGTCGTGGTGTAAAGTATATTGAGAAATATCTGTGCATTATGGGGGTTACCATTACATTTCTCAGGAGCGGCCAAAGGAATGGTGGTTGAGAAAGCATGCATGAATTGTGTGGATAACTCTAAAGATGATGGGGAAGGGGAAAAATGTTGGGAACTGGACTCCTAAGGTAAAGGATGAGAGCCTGCTACAAATTCATCAAACCTCCTACGCAGGACACTAGCCTCCTGACTGGATTTCCCAACCTCTTCCATGGTGTCACTTAATTGTTCCTGCAACCCTTCTAGAACTGACGCCAAAGCTTTGACGTCAAAACCTTCAGCCATTCTGACCGGGTGGAAGATGTTTAATGGCACTTCAATCTGTCGAGGCTGAGTACCTGAACCTTGCTTCCAGAGGATCAGAAGAACTTTTCCCAACTTCTCTACTCCACTGCAGCTGAAGTAAATTAAACTCACAGTAAAGAGGGGAAAGGGGTATGGGAGAAAAGAGAAACTGCCACTGCGGTGTCTGTTCGATTGGAATTCCTGTCTTAGGGAGCTTCCACACACCTGTAACAACAAACACAAGATGACACGTTCAAACAAGGTTCACCTTACTTTCTATCTGATTAAACTAGCCAACCCACTACTCCTTAACTCATTACCTGCAATTTCAGTGGTATTAGCATCTCTCTTATGTAAACTCTTTTTTTATGTAGAACAAGAAAGTCTATATTTATTCTTAATGCAGTCTTATGTATCTTTTCAGATGCTGAACTCTGAGAATGCTGGACAACTTGAGAAAAAGGTGGTAAGTATAAATATATATATTTATATCTACAGTTGACACTTGTTTCCTTCTTTCTGATTTTGTAGGGAACGAAGATATGAAGATAAGTCCTGAGCAGAATACACTGGACAACTAAACTATGAAGTTTTTCCACTGGTACTACTTGTAATAGTTCAGTAGAGTGCTGACTGAAAATTGCGACTATATCCTTTGACCCAACACACTGTAACGTACCCTGAATTGGGTCACAGCTGGACTGGACTTGATTAATGACTCACAGAAGATTCTGCTAAAACACTGCTCTGATACTTGACTCTGAACTCTAAATACCTGTGAACTCTAGCGAAGGCTTCAATGGAAAATTCTGCAATACCTGGACTTCCATAAGAACGGACTTTTCTGGCAAGGTGACTGCATACCAATTATGCTCCAACAAAGTTATAATGGCTAATACCCAAGATAGGGCACCGCCATTAATTGTGGGAAACCTCAATACTGAAGAGACGACGAGCGAAGCAAAGACGCTGTCTCCTCAGCTCGAATGACGGTTGAAGTGCGCAGTACTTCTAGAGCGCACGCACGATAACAGGATTCGTTATCAGTCACAGCCCAACACTAGAACGCTAACCTCACCAAAGTAGTGTCCGCCATGTTGGAATTCTGCAAAAATAGATGGCTGAGTGCTTATAAAACAACTGAGATCTCAGAGCCACCAGTTGGCTTCAGGTTAACTGTGATGTCTTCAGCCTCCTTCCTGAACTTGACCTAACTTTAAAAGGTCGGGGACCTACACCAGAATGAGGGTGTCCAATCTTGACAACTATAGCTATCCTCCTTTCTGATCCGAGAGAGATGGCCCATTAACTGAAGATGAGATGGAACAGGTAATGAATCATGCCATGCATTGGACGCAGACTGAGTGACATCGTTTATTTTTGTTTAGGGTATTAAATCATTATTTCTACTTTGCATACATGTTGTTCATGTTTTGTGGGTGGGGTTACTGTTTTACATCACACTGTTTCCTTGCTGGTGCAGGGCCGCCCATAGCCAGTGTTTGATTTAAATAATTGGCTGACTTTGTAAGACACAAACAGATAGATCAGTGAGGGGTGCCGCATCTATCTGTTTGTGTCTTACAAAGTCAGCCAATTATTTAAATCAAACACTGGCTATGGGCGGCCCTGCACCAGCAAGGAAACAGTGTGATGTAAAACAGTAACCCCACCCACAAAACATGAACAACATTGTATGCAAAGTAGAAATAATGGAAAGGGGCGACCACTCGGTCCCCCCGCACGTATGGCAGAGTACCACGATCCCCCCGGGAAGCCATCTTGGGCGGGTGGCGTGTCCCGGCTGGTATGCCCGAAGCGGCGTAGCCGGGGCGCGCTTTTTCCCGCCCTAGAGTGGGCTGGCCTAGACACTGACGCGGCTGGCCACGCCCTCGGGGCAGGCAGGGGCGGGTTTACGCCCGCCCTGAAGACGGATAAAAGGGGACGCAAGACCCGAAGACATCCTCTTGTTCCTGTGCTCTGAAGCTGCACCTCCTCGCTGCACGTGAGCTCGAGACGGAACGAAGAGCCAATTTTGAGCGTTGTAATCTTTCTTTTGTCTTACAGATACTCTGTCGGAGAAATGCCCAAGAAAGGCGGGAAGAGAATGACGACCGAACAGATGGTTCGGGTTCTCATGAAGGAGATGACCGAGCTAAAGAAACGGGTGGCGGAGAGAGACGGGGAAGGGGGGCCGGAACGTCCGTCAGCTGGAGCAGCTCCAGGAGGGAGAGCCAAGAGGCCAAGGAGGGGACCGGCTGGGGGAGACGTCCCGGTTCCCTGTACCCCGCTCGAAGCGCCAACCCCAGTACCGGCGGAGGGGAATCCGATTCCCGTGGTGGTCACCCCGGTGTCCAATGAAGATATGCCGCCCGAGCTGGCAGCACAACTTGCAGCGTGGTTGGGCGAAAGTAGTGAGGGCGCCACAGCTGCCGAGGCGCAGGCGCTTATGAAGCAATTGCGCGAGAAACGTGAAGCAGCCAAGGTGTCCGCCCCGGTTGCAGTAGTTGACAAGCCACAAGGGACGATTGCGACCGCAGAGGCAGCGTCCGGTGCAGGTAAGCGGCCATTGCCGATTGCAAGGGATGAGTCAGCACCCTCTCGTAGAGAAAGGTTGGGTCAACATGTGCCTTTGGCAATTAAGGAAAAGATTTGGGCAGGGGAATATGTGAACATCTTCTCGTTGCTTGTTGATCATTATGAAGTGGAGCATGTTAAGGGTCAGAAAGACCTCATGCATCCGAGTGTTTGGCGCGCAAAAATGGCCGCCTTTAAAGTGAATGAGAATATTGGCAATTGGGGCAATGCATGGGGAATCTTTACGTCGATATTGGGGGAACGTAGGCCCGAGTTGCTTTCCGAATTGCCGACCTATCAGTCGCGAATCATGGGGTACTCGACATCATACCAGGGTAACCATTGGTTTTGCTACGATAATCTTTTTCGAAAGGCTAAAGAGCATAATAAAAGCTTGACCTGGGATTGTTATGATTCTTTGACATGGGATAAAATGAAGGAGACAGGTATGTTGAAAATGCCATTGGTAGGAAGTAATGTTGGCGAATCCTCCCGCCAATATGGGGGGACGCCCTTTCGTTCAGGTACGGGTACCGACGATCAGTCGAGACCTGCCGGCAATACTGGAAAAAGGGGGTTGTGCTTTAATTTCAACAGAGGTAAATGTACTAGACCCCAGGGAACGTGTAAATTTAAACATGAATGTAGTGGGTGCGGGTCGCCCCATCCTGAGTCCACGTGCAGAGCCAAAACGGGTGATAACGGGGGGAGAGGAGGCGCCAAACAGGTCTAACATAGTCCGAGGGGCGCCTTTACCTACCCCGATTGATACCTTGGCGATGATTCCCTGGCTCAGTGAATACCCGGATCGTGCTTCTGCTGGGGTGCTGCGGAACGGATTTTCGTATGGTTTCCGCATCCCGGTAGGGGACTTTCAGGGTGTGGAGAAGTGTAAAAATCAACTTTCGGTCCTGCAGCATACGACCGTGGTACAGGATAGGATCCGAAAAGAGGTTACTCGAGGTCGGGTCGCCGGCCCGTTTAGTGTACCCCCGGTGCATGATTTTGTTTGTTCTCCTTTAGGGGTGGTCCCCAAGAAGGACCCGGGGGAGTTCCGATTGATTCATAATTTATCAGCTCCACGTGGTCTTTCTGTTAATGATGCAATAGATCCGGAAGTATGTTCGGTGCGGTACGCATCCTTCGATGAGGCCGTAGCCATTTTGAATCGCCTGGGGCCCGGGGCGCTGATGGCGAAGTCAGATATCGAGTCAGCGTTCCGGTTGCTCCCGGTACACCCAGACGACCAGCGTCTCCTGGGATTCATGTTTCAGGGTTGTTATTACATGGATAAGTGTATGCCGATGGGGTGCTCGATATCTTGTGCCTATTTCGAGAAATTCAGTAGTTTTCTACAATGGGTCTTCACAAAGAAGACGGGTTTCCACCATGTAATGCATTACCTTGATGATTTTCTGTTCCTTGGGGCAGCCGGGGATCTCGAATGTGGCCGGGCCTTGGCCGAATTTTGTATGTTAATGAAGCAGTTTGGTGTGCCATTGGCACCAGGTAAGACGGTGGGTCCTACGACTTGCCTTGAGTTTCTGGGGATCGAGTTAGACTCCAGGGAGGGTTGTTTTCGTTTGCCAGCTGACAAAGTGTTAAAATTCAGGGCAGCCCTCCGAGTGTGTATAAATGGATCTAAAGTTACGCTGCATCAATTACAGCAGTTGGTGGGACAGTTGAATTTTGCCCTGAGGGTAATACCAATGGCCCGCCCCTTCTCCCGTTCAATTGCCCAAGCTATGGTCGGCCTGAAGGAGGGCCATCATCGCACGAGACTATCGGCTGAGGTCCGCCAGGACATGCGCATTTGGTTAGCATTCCTGGCGGACTTTAATGGTCGAGTCGTCTGGAACGAACCAGCCGTGTCCTCGGAAGAGCTGGGGCTATGGACCGATTCAGCAGGTAGCATAGGTTTTGGCGCCATCTTCGGCACAAAATGGTCGGCACAAAGGTGGCCGACATGGTGGCATGACAATGGTCTGACAAGCAATATTGCTTTCCTTGAACTTTTCCCCATTTTGGTGGCCCTGAGAACCTGGCCCGAAGGGTTCAAAGATCACTCTGTGATTTTTTGGTCTGACAATATGACCGTGGTCGAGTGCATCAATAGCCAGGCCGCACGATGTAAAATGATTTTAAGACT
The DNA here is from genome assembly GCF_964263255.1 of Lissotriton vulgaris. Lineage (NCBI taxonomy): Eukaryota > Metazoa > Chordata > Amphibia > Caudata > Salamandridae > Lissotriton > Lissotriton vulgaris. Next base: position 383,014,282 of record NC_141697.1, read on the forward strand.
GCTCAAAGAAATTGTTTTACTGTGTATGCAACTGAATGTGCTATTCAGAGCAAAACATGTCCCGGGGGTAATGAATCAGGCGGCTGATGCACTGTCTCGTTTTCATATGCAGGCTTTCTCGGGTTTCCTTCCCACAGCGGACCCAGAGCCGGCACCCTTTCCCGAAGCTCTCTGGTCTCTCGGTGCCCCGAACTTCGTCACCTCGTGGGAGAGAGTCTAGCACCAAGGACGAGGAAGGCATATGAAGGGGCGTTTCGGTCCTATTTAGCCTTTTTGGGGCCCGATAGAGAGGGGCTGTGGGGCCACGAGGAATGGGTAGTGAATTTTCTGATGTCCTTACATAGGGCTGGGAAATCGGTGGCTACGGCCCAGAGGCATCGTGCTGCCATTTCCTTTGTTGCCAGGGCTCATGGTATCCAGGACCCGACAGCGTCTTTCGTTGTACAGAAAGCGCTGCGTGGGTGGCAACGCCTTGAAGGTCGCAGAGTAGATGAGAGGCGCCCGATAGGTTTGGATAGGTTGGCCCAGTTGTTGGCCACACTCCCTTCCACATGTTCATCTCAGTTTGAGACAGTATTGTTCCGAGCCGCTTTTACGCTGGCATTCCATGGGGCGATGCGGGTAAGCGAACTGGTGGCAAGGAACAAACAGGATGTGACGGGGGGTTTGTGCCAGGAACATGTTCAGATCAGAGGTGAGACAATGACGGTCTCCTTTGTCAGGTCCAAGACCGATCAAGGTGGGATGGGTGACTGCATAATCATACGCAGGATTCCCGGGTCCTCCATGTGTCCGGTAAAGTGTTTAGAAGAATACCTAGCACGAAGGGTGGCATCATGGGGGGGGACCTTGTTGAGACACGCAGACGCCACCCCACTGACGAAATGTCAGTTTCAGCGGGTGCTTGCGATGTCAATTGCCGCTGCGGGCTTGAACCCGGGCGAGTTTGGGACCCATTCCTTTCGGATAGGGGCTGCTACAGAAGCTACAGCTAGGGGTCTTAATGTTGAACAAGTGAAACGAGTGGGGCGTTGGTCCTCCAATTGTTATAAGAGGTATGTGCGGTTACACATGTTGTGAAGCTGTAATGATGTACTCACGCCTCTTGTTTTTGTTTGATTTTCAGTTGCGCAAGCCTACGAGGCGGGGCGGACTATGCAGTCGACCCAACACCGGGCCAGCGGTCAGACATCACCGGCTGTGAAAAAGGAGGTGTGGGTCGTGGGCCACTCACACGTGAGGCGTGCCGCGGACGTATTCAAAGCAGGTGACATGATTCACGTAGCTGGGGAATACGGGTACAGGGTGTCCTTCTACGGAAGGGGCGGTCTCTGTATTGACCAGTTTCAAACATTTTTCGAGGGTTTGTTAGGGCGGACGAGGTCACCGCCGTCTATAGTCATAGTACATCTAGGAGGCAATGATTTGGTCACCACCGGTAGACGACTTCTCCTGGAGGCAATGCTTTCCACTGTAAGTTGGTTGGCGAGGAGAGTTCCGGGGTGCATAATTGCGTGGTCCCATATGATCCCACGAAAGGTGTGGCGAGGGGCTATTTCTATTCATGCTTTGAATCATTCTGTTAGAAAGCTTAATAACAAAGTGAGTAGGTGGTTCCGTTCCAGGACATTGCATTCTATTTCGCATGGCTGTATTAGTGACGACAGTATGTATTTGGGGGATGGTGTGCATTTGTCTCGGGTGGGGAATGAGTTACTCATAGGAGACTTCTTAGCATGGTTAAAAACGTTAAAACATGACCTTTAGGTAGGAGCTTTGTGGGGGGTCCGGATAGCCGGTCAACTATCCGGCCTGTGGCGGTAAGGTCATGATCGGTGAGCACTAATTGGAAGATCCCTATGAGTGGGCGTCACCCAACACGGATGGGAGCGCTCGGGGGAGGTGGCCATTGGCCCCTCAACGGGGAGGCGGTCCCTTCTAAGGATGGGTCGCCGAAAGAAAAGGAAAGGCGGTCAAGGCCCCTTCCTGGGTAGGAGGGGTTACAGCCCCCTCCTGGGGAATTTCCCGGGGCCAGTGACGTCTGCGACGGCAGATGTGGTAAGTTGTGTGGGGTTTGGGAGGAGGTCTACGCTACCTTCTAGATAACCTCACACGAGTCCTCGAACGACCTTTAAATGGCGTCGAGTTTAGTGGTGCCCCCGTCAAGTCAAGGGAAATTGGTAGTTGCACTGGAGGTACGCCTCAGTCCTGTCGCCCCTCCCAAGTGGGGGGGGTATTCCTGGTTAGGGATCTTGACACCGGTTACGACCTTGCCGTTGGCCCTTAAACGTTAGGATGTACAATTTCATAATTTCAAGTCAATGTTTTGTAGGATGTTAGTTCGGCTAGGAGAACCTCTGTATTAGAGAATCTGTTAAGGTTAGCCAAACATCGCAATGTGGTAATGAAATTGTACATTAATATAATGTTTTAATTTTTGTTTTAATAAATACGGCCGGGAGGGTCACTCCCTCCCTCTTCCAAAAACTTCAAGAACTGTTTCCGGTTTCCCTCCTTTGGGGATTGTGTTGAGAGGGGGTGGCGGGTATCTCAGCCATATGGAAAGGGGCGACCACTCGGTCCCCCCGCACGTATGGCAGAGTACCACGATCCCCCCGGGAAGCCATCTTGGGCGGGTGGCGTGTCCCGGCTGGTATGCCCGAAGCGGCGTAGCCGGGGCGCGCTTTTTCCCGCCCTAGAGTGGGCTGGCCTAGACACTGACGCGGCTGGCCACGCCCTCGGGGCAGGCAGGGGCGGGTTTACGCCCGCCCTGAAGACGGATAAAAGGGGACGCAAGACCCGAAGACATCCTCTTGTTCCTGTGCTCTGAAGCTGCACCTCCTCGCTGCACGTGAGCTCGAGACGGAACGAAGAGCCAATTTTGACCCACCCACCAGCCCCTGAAGAGAGCAAGTGGTTTTTAATAATGTCTGAATAAAAATTTGATGGATAACTCTGATTTTCGTTTACAGGTTATGGTGATTATCGTGATGACTTTGAGTATGCAATAAAGTCTGGTCGATTTGTGTTATGTTTTGCAAATAAAGTATTTCTGCTTTTGTGTTTATCAGTAAGCTTGCTTTTAATAAAGTGGTTGTTGCTACTGTCTGTTCATAGGTAGTCATTTAGTAATTTAGTTAGCATTGTCGTATTTATTTTGGTCGGGCGGTAAGGTCATGATCGGTGAGCACTAATTGGAAGATCCCTATGAGTGGGCGTCACCCAACACGGATGGGAGCGCTCGGGGGAGGTGGCCATTGGCCCCTCAACCGGGAGGCGGTCCCTTCTAAGGATGGGTCGCCGAAAGAAAAGGAAAGGCGGTCAAGGCCCCTTCCTGGGTAGGAGGGGTTACAGCCCCCTCCTGGGGAATTTCCCGGGGCCAGTGACGTCTGCGACGGCAGATGTGGTAAGTTGTGTGGGGTTTGGGGGGAGGTCTACGCTACCTTCTAGATAACCTCACACGAGTCCTCGAACGACCTTTAAATGGCGTCGAGTTTAGTGGTGCCCCCGTCAAGTCAAGGGAAATTGGTAGTTGCACTGGAGGTACGCCTCAGTCCTGTCGCCCCTCCCAAGTGGGGGGGGTATTCCTGGTTAGGGATCTTGACACCGGTTACGACCTTGCCGTTGGCCCTTAAACGTTAGGATGTACAATTTCATAATTTCAAGTCAATGTTTTGTAGGATGTTAGTTCGGCTAGGAGAACCTCTGTATTAGAGAATCTGTTAAGGTTAGCCAAACATCGCAATGTGGTAATGAAATTGTACATTAATATAATGTTTTAATTTTTGTTTTAATAAATACGGCCGGGAGGGTCACTCCCTCCCTCTTCCAAAAACTTCAAGAACTGTTTCCGGTTTCCCTCCTTTGGGGATTGTGTTGAGAGGGGGTGGCGGGTATCTCAGCCATATGATTTAATACCCTAAACAAAAATAAACGATGTACAAAAAACCACAAAACCTGACCCACCCCTCTTCCTAACCCCAACCAATGTCCGTAAAGAAAAAGTACAACCTAATTGTCCAATCGTCCAAAACGCGAAACCCCAACGCCCGATTCCCACCCACCAAAAGAATAAATTAAAAAGGGGCAATGAACAGGGTCTTTAGGTTCGGCGGGCTCGACTCTGGAGGACACGCACTTGCTCCTCAAGAAGGGCGACACGGCGCTTCAAAGCGCGGCAGTTGCAGCCAAAGTGGGGGGGGCACCAGTGATGCTAAAGGAAGGGTGGTGGTGGGCGGCAGCCAGACGGTGGTGCTGTACCACTGGAGGGCGGTGGCTGGGGCCCGGGGCATTGGAGGAAGCTGCAGCTGCTGCGGCCTCCTCCTCCTCTTCTTCCAGGACCACCAGCCAACGGTATTCACGCTGGATGGCCACCAGCTTCCGGCGCTGGGCCTTGGAGGCCAACTCCTTCCTGTCAGGTTTCCCCATGGAAGGAGTTGCTATATATCAAAAAGAAAAAAAATCTATTATAAAATATACTCTTAGAAAAGCAGTACGACAAGTTAATTATACACATAGTGGCACGGTAATACTATCAAGTACAGTACATAACATTTGTGGTATGTATCTAGCCTCCCACTTCCTTGGGCTTTAACATTTGTTGGAGTTTTTTCAGGCATTCAACCAACCATGCATCTGATTCCTATCAGCCACCTACGCATGCATGCATGCATGCATCCTACGTATCCTTCTCTGTCAGTCATAAATATTAAATCGCGCCCATCCTTCTTCCTTCCACCGTCTTTCCCTTTTAGTTTAACACCATCTATCAAGATGATCTGATCTGACTTTTAGTCTTCTCCATAAAACTTTCACAGCGAAGTTGAATTCAGATAGAAGAGGCAATTGGTTACTCAACACTCCCGCCGCTAATGCCTTTACCAATGCCAATTAAAGGGTGTCTTAACTCGTCAACCGTTCACAACAACTTCTTACTTACTAAGTCTAAACAGTACAATATACAGTACACCCTTGCAGTGAGTGTAATGTCAATAAGTAAGGATTAGAAATCTAACTTACCACCGCCCGCCACTGGTGTTGGCTCACCCCCTGCAGCTCCATATGCAACTGCTGCATCCTCTCCAGCTGCGTCGCCTTCATTACTGGCCCCGGCACTGGTGGTCGATAGTGCGCCTAGAAAAAAAATTCCACATTTTTTAGGTGTCATATACACCTCCCCCTATTTTTCAGTAGCAAGATTGAAAAATGTGTTAATAGTAATATATACATATACAACATACATCCCTAGTACAAATCAGGTAGTAGTAGAGTAGACACTAGTAGTTATCCATGTTCCCTAGGGTTCTAGTCTTTGCTTAGTGAGCCCGAGCCATGCAACCATTTTACCTTTGTGTCTTTTATTTTTGCAAACGTGACGTTACCTCGCAGCTTGTTGTATAAGACACCTTTGAACCCACATGACCTCATACTGCTACTGTCTAAGAACTGCATACAAGGTCAAACCAAAACATTAACAAGCCACTTTTTTATTGAGTTCTGGTGTAAGTTCTTATTGCTTGCTTGGGGACCCTTCTGACGGAGAAAACCGACCTGGGTGCTGCTGGTCTGGTGGGCTGCTGAAAAACGCCAACTCCTCTCCCACCCAGCCTCCCCTCATCCCTGGAGGGATCCGCCGCCTTGCCGCTTGATAACAACTTGCAGCACCCGCTTCGCGGGTGCCGCTGCGCGGCGTGTGGCGAGGGGTTGAGGCTGCCGGAGCGTTTGCTGGTCTAAGGAAGGAGGAGGGAGCACCGCGAGTCTGCCGAGGGAGAGCGCCGCAGGGACTCTCAAGACCAGGAGTCCCTGCGCTGCACAGGTGTGCACGGCCGCGCCCCCAGTAAGACATGCCCCCCTGTCTGTCCAGGACACAAAAAGCGGGAGTCTTCTAACTTTCAGCGGGACCCTTCTGACGGAGAAAACCGACCTGGGTGCTGCTGGTCTGCTGGTCTGCTGAAAAACGCCATCTCCTCTCCCACCCAGCCTCCCATCATCCCTGGAGGGATCCACCGCCTTGCCGCTTGATAACAACTTGCAGCACCCGCTTCGCAGGTGCCGCTGCACGGCGTGTGGCGAGGGGTTGAGGCTGCCGGAGCGTTTGCTGGTCTAAGGAAGGAGGAGGGAGCACCGTGAGTCTGCCGAGGGAGCGCGCCGCAGGGACTCTCAAGACCAGGAGTCCCTGCGCTGCACAGGTGTTCACGGCCGCGCCCCCAGTAAGACACGCCCCCCTGGCTGCAACGCCCCCTATATAACCAATGGACTGCCGCTCAGCGGGACGCGAGCGGAACGCCGAGCGAAGCCTGAGCAAAGGGCGGGCAGTCTGTGGCAGTCAGGGGCTGACAGAGGCTGGGCTGGGCCATCCCCCTTTCACCCACCGCTTCTGGTCCAAGAGTTTGGAGTGTCCCTGTGGGTATAGAGGCCAACATGTCTACCCGCTCTGGCAAAGCACTGAGGTGCGGGGGAGAAAGTGCTACGGGGAGCACAATGATTGGCACAATGGACAAATTCATTACAAGGGTAGCAGCGGTCATTGAAAAGGAGATTGTGATGACGGAACGTCGCCTCTCACAAGATTCCTTTCCTTCCAAACGCTCCTCCTTGGGAGCTGTTGCACATGCCCTGTCTCCAATCTCCACCTACCCTACCTCCCCTCTGTCCAAGAACCTGTCCATACAGCCACGGATTGCAGCTATAGGGGCAGGTATTGACAGGCTGGAAAGCTTAATAACAAATCCCCTTCCCCCCAGCCCTAGCCTAGTGGCTGTTGATCCCCACCCTGTCTCACTCATAACTACCTCCTCTGGCCACAATTCCCAACTATCCACTCAGACTCCCTTACCAGTTCATAACCCGTTGCCCCAGGCGCAAGCTTGTCTGGTTCACAAGAAAAGAAAAAAGGTTATTAGTACACGGAAGGGGAGTTACTCCTCGCTCCACAAGCGACCAAGGAAACATGTCCCCAGAGGTCCTACGCAATTGGATGCTGGAGGGCCAGGATCATCTGGGGGTACTGCTCCATTAGAACCAGCGGCAGAAATTCCTCTGTCTCATTACTCGGTCCCGGCAGCACCCACATTACCACACGAGGTGCCCTTCCCTGAGCTCATTGAGAAACTGGTCAAGTCCTTGCTGGTACCGCTTATTGACCAAGTCAAGAGTCTGGGGGACAGGCTAGATAGATTCGAACAGACCACCCGGGACAATTTTTTCTCCCTGAAAACCCTCATTAAACTACAGTCTAAGCTCAGGGAGGACACTGCAGATGGGAATGATGGGAAAAGGGATTCTGGGGGTCTAATACAGGGAACCTCATCGTCAACGTCCGCTCATGCACAAGCCACTGGGAAGGCTTTGACATCTGCGCCCCCTGCTAGTGCAAAGCCGACACCCACTACCCATGTTGTCCAGGTCCATGACAGTACCCCCCCAGTAGTGAGGACTGCAAAGTCTAAACCTGACCAAAAGAAGCTGCAAGAGGGAGGGGCTGGCTCTAAGTCTAAACCACTGGTCGTTCCACCCACTGAAGTCAGGGGAGTAGCCACGGCTCTAAAGGCAAAAACAACTATTTGCCAACCTAAAATCCCTAGCCCAGTGGTTATACCACATAAGGTGGCACGAAAGTGTCCCCCAGTCAATCTCCCCCCTGAGTGCCAACCATATGTTGTTGTCCTTATCAAGGTTCCCGCCTTGAGGGACGCCCAGCAGGAAACCCATTAGGCACTGAAGAATAAAGTCATCCACTGGTTGAAAGCCAACAGACCCCTTCCCTTGGGAGTGGATGTCTTGATTCTTGGCGTGCGCAGGGTAGGATGGATTGGTCAGGGGAAAAAACTGTTCGAGGGGCATTGTGTGGTGGTTAATTTCCAAGACGTGAGAGCTGCCCACACAATATGTAGCTTAGGGCAGGCCACGGCTGGTCCTGGTGTTGAAGCAGTTGATTTAACATACTTCTACCCGCGGCCGGTCATGAACTACTCAGGCCAACCCCCCGTGTATACCACCCAAAATAGTGCTTGTGGCCAATGGCATTTAGCAACAACTGTAGCCCAGCCGTATGCAGTTTGGCCAATGCCGAGCTGGGGTCCCAGGGGGTACTGACTCCCTGACTCCCCTGAGGAGGTTTGGGTGGTCCGAACATCTGATGCCCAGTCCTCTTCATCTGTAGAATGTAACGACCCCCCGACCACTCCAGGGGAGCAGGTTGTCTTAGTGGATACAGGTGAACCAGGCGGGGGGAGGGACCCAATTGAGCCTGCCATTGTCTGTTCTACCTTGGGAGAGATAGACTCGGTTGGCCCTGTCGAGCCCTGTAGCATTGCGGCTGTGGCGGACCCACCTATTAGGGTTCTCAGCTGGAATGTGGCTGGTCTGGACAGGAAGCTGGCCCTGCCCGACTGGAACGCACTTGTGGAGCAGTACTCCATATGTCTGTTCCAGGAAACCTGGAGTAGGGAGCCCCTACACAAGGCAGGATATTCTTCCCACCATATACCAGCTGTACACTCAGAGACTGGCAGGGGTCGCCCCTCGGGTGGCCTCCTTGTTTGGGTAGCTTCCTTGCTTAATTGTAGGGTGGAGGAGCATGATACAAAATGCCCGGACCTCCTTAATATCATCCTAAAAACCCCCAAGGGACGTGTTATTTTAAACATCTTTAATATCTATGCACGAGGCACGAAGGGGGTAGAGAATCCCCCACCATAGCCTGTCTTGAGGATCTGCTTCAATCCTCTCCCCAAAAGTCCTGTACCCTGGTAGCGGGTGACTTCAATTGCACCTTTGAGCCCCTTGGCTCAGAAGTCACCCAAGACCAAGAGGATGATGACTACAGGAGGGGGATACCGGCTCTAGAGCTTAGCCCCATTAAAAGATGGACGGAAGTGGCGCTCCAGGTTAATTCCCTAACAATGGAGTTCGACCTGAGGGCCCTCAATGGCAGGACTAGTTCTGACAAAAAGGGAGCACATACATGTAATAGGCCCAGCCACACGTCAAGAATTGACTATATTCTTCTTGACGTCCACCTATGGAGCTCGGTAAAAGACATGGAGATTATACCTTCCGTCGAGAGCGATCACAACCTGCTCTCGCTTGCCATGACTCCTTGGTGGTTAGAAGGTATAGGGAGCCGAACCCCATGTGCCACCGTCCCGGACCTGTCATGTGTCTCTAACTGCGATCGACGGCTAAATTGGGCCAAGCTGTCGCTCTCAGTCGAGAAAATATCCTCCATAACGCAGCTCTTAGACGCAGCCCTAGATAATCTCGACTCTCTGGAGGGTGGGTTGGCGGAGGTGTCTGACAGGTTTTGTAACCTAACCCAGGCACTAAGTGACCTTTTTATTGTCCCAGCTAGCCGCAACGGGAAGAAACTACGTCCCCGGGCCAGACAGGGCTGGTTTAATCGTAAATGCAGAGAAGCAAAGACACTGCTTGTTGAAGCAGTTAAATCTAAATCACAAATTAGGACCAGGGAGGCCAGAAGGCTATACTCACACTGCCTAAAAAACACCAAAAAGGAATGGGAGGATAACTTTTGGCAGGACCTCTTGGCCGCTAGTCGAGGGAGAGATGTCAAAGGGTTCTGGGACCTGGTGGGTAGTAGGAATCGTCCTGATGACACCTTGAGGACCTGCACTATCACTGCCCAGGCGTGGTTTAACCATTGTAAGGCTCTTTATTCTGCCGTAGAAGGCACACTTAATGACCCCTTTGTCCTTCCCCCCTTATCCTTGGACAGAGGCACTGACCTCTTTTCCGCACGGGAGGTTACGAATCTGATTAAATCTCTAACACCACTAAAAGCAGGTGGTCCGGATGGGTTGCCAGGGGACCTTCTTCGAGCCTATCCGGGTGAATGGGGGGTGTTGTTCTCTGCCCTTCTCAAAGCTATCATCGAGGGAGGTTCTGTGCCAGAGTCTTGGAAGGGGGCAGAGGTAGTCCCAATTTTTAAAAAGGGCTGTCGGGACCTACCGGGGAATTATAGGCCAATAAGCCTTATTGACTCAAGTTTAAGTTTAAGTTTAAAGTATTTATTGAGCGCAACATACACCTGAACGGTTTCTGGGCGCTAAAGTAGAAGACAGCCCACTGAGCGGGGACAGTCACTGAGACAGGGCTGGAGAATAAACGATGGACTAGGGAAGAGCCTGAGGGAATAAAAAGGTCTTCAAAGCTTTGCGGAAAGCGGAGTAGTCAGTGAGAGACCTAAGATAAAAAGGGAGAGAATTCCAAAACATGGGGGCAAGAATGGAAAATTTAGAGCCACCCTGTTTTTTTTTCCGGTAACGGGGCACATCTAGGAGAAGTTGGGCCGAGGAACGAAGGTCTCTGCCAGGGACATAAGCCTTGATGGCCGATGATATAAATAGGGGGGCCAGGCCAGTCCTGGCCTGGAACACCATGCAGCCTAGCTTAAATAGGGCACGCTCCCGCACCGGGAGCCAGTGAAGAGTTTTCAGGAGGGGGGAAGAGTGGTGGAATTTAGGGAGACCAAAGGCAAGACGAGCAGCCTGGTTTTGCACTAATTGCAATTTACGGAGGCTGTACTGAGGGATGCCATTATACAGAATGTTCCCGTAGTCCAGGCGGGACAGGACCAGTGCGGACATAATTAGCTTGAGTGCAGGGAAGGAAAAGAAACGGGAAATAGAGCGAATAGTGCGGAGAGTAAGAAAGCAAGAAGAAACCACAGAACCAATCTGGGAGTGCACAGTGAGTTGATTGTTGAGCTTAATACCAAGAGTCTTAACAGAGGAGACCGGAGTAGGAGGAGAACCAAAAGAAGGGGGCCAGAAAAGAGAATTCCAGGGACTGGAACAACCACCCGTCACCACAAGTTCCGTTTTATCGGGATTGAGTTTCAGGTGGTTGAGGTTCATCCAGTCCCTGATGAAAGATAAAGTAGATTGGAAATTAGAGATAGAGTCAGGAGTAGAAGAAAGATTAAAGAAGAGCTGGAGGTCATCGGCATAATTAAATACCGAGACCTCCAGGTGCTGTAGAGAAAAGATGAGCGGAGCGATGTAAAGATTAAAGAGTAAAGGAGAGAGAGAAGAACCCTGAGGAACACCGCACTGGACCTGGCAGGGGGTAGCTGAAAACTCCCCAAGATGAACCGCCTGGGTCCGGTCCCTCAGAAAGGATGAGAGCCAGATGAGGGCTGATCCTCCTATGCCCGCCGCCTTGACACGGGAAAGCAAGATGGAATGATCCACCGTGTCAAAGGCGGCGGACAAATCGAGAAGGACCAGCGCCTGAGATCTACCGGCATCCATGCCCTCTCTGAGGGTGTCTGATACTGACACCACCACTGACTCAGTTGAGTGCCTTGGCCGAAATCCTGCCTGACAAGGGGCCAACCTCCCGTTCTTCTCGGCGAAGGCGCGGAGTGCAGATGTCACATGCCGCTCCAGCACCTTCGCCAAAAAAGGGAGAAGGGAGATGGGGCGATAGTTAGCCATCACAGAAGGGTCAGCTCCCGGCTTCTTCAAAATGGGAACGATGGAAGCGGCTTTTAGCGATGGGGTAACAACCCCTCGGGCTAGTGAGTCGTTAAGGAAGCCCAGAGGGGGCGATGAGCAGACAGTGTAAATCTGCCGTAGAATATGAGCCGGGCATATATCAGATGGGGAACCGGACTTAATTTTAGGGAGAAGGGACAGAAAAAGATTTTCCGAAAGTGGAGGAAAGGAATTAAAAGTAGCTGAGGACAGGTGAAGGATGGGGTCAACAAAAGAGGGAGAAGGGGGAGGGATGTTGGATTTAATTGTCGTAATTTTATCGACAAAATAAAAATTCAATGAATCGCAAAGTTTCTGGGAGGGGGGGGGCTTAAGAGTGGTCCGGTCCGAGAACGCCAGATCCTGGGTGATGGCAAAGATCTCTTTTGGTTGATTCTCGGCCGATAGGATTTTCGCCGAGAAATATGCTTTCTTGGCGTCAATGATTTTCTGCTTATAGGTCCCCAGTAGGTGAACGTAGCGGGTCCTGGTACTCAAAGAGTAATCCAGCCTCCACTTGCGTTCAGCCCTTCGAACGGTGAGCTTCAAGTCCTTCAGCTCGGTGTTAAACCACCGATTGGCGTCTTTAGGGCGCCTAATGGAGGTACGTCGGAGAGGAGCTAAACGGTCGCTTCCCTCCGTGAGCCATGAGTCAATGGCTGAGGCTTGGGCTGCGGAATCTAGTCCCGATAGGGGGGGAAGAGAGGCTCAACCCAGAAGGTGGCGGGAAAAGCTATTCTAGGGAGGATTCTCCAATGGGTGATGATAACCACATATTGTCCGACATGCAAGCTGGTTTTCGCTCAGGTACAGGAACTATCGAGCAAGTCTTTAGACTCCTGCTACTTTACTGGAAGGTGGTGGAGCTGGGCAAAGGCAGTCTCTACTTGGCCTTCATAGACCTGAAGACTGCCTTTGACCTAGTTCCCAGGGAGGAACTCTGGAGGGTGTTGTATGGTCTTGGGATGCCCCCTTACATCTTAATGCTCCACATCAAACTGCACAACGCCAACTATGCTCAGGTGCGATGGGGACTGAACGGGGAAAAGACCGATAGGATCCCGGTTGTTAGGGGCGTCCGACAGGGCTGTGTACTAGCTCCCACCTTATTCTCCCTGTATGTGAACAGGGTGGTAGAGCACCTGCTTGGTGAACCAGCAGACGCCCCCTCCTTGGGGGGCGTAAGGATTCCAACTCTGTTGCTTGCCGACGACACCCTCTTCATTTCCAAAACCCCCCAGGGCCTTCAGAAGCTTTTGAACCGCTTCCAGGACTTTTGTGCAAAAAGAGGACTTGTCATCAATGTGGACAAAACCAAATATCTAATCATGCACCCCCCCCCCCAAGCTTGGCCGCCCTCCTATCCTGAACTCTATCCCTCTTGAAAGAGTGTCAGAATTTGACTATTTGGGAATTCGTATGAGCGATGTCATGAGCTGGACTCCCCATATCAACAAAATGACCATCAGCCACAAAAGGGTGGGGGGAGCTCTGTTGAAGGAGTATAACAATTCATCTAAAATGTGTAGCTCCAATAATTGACATCTACAAAGCCCGAGCTGCAACCGCATCACTCTACGGAGCTGAGTTATGGGGCCTAGGCAACATGGAGACTTTGTCCAAGGCAGAGAACAAATTTTTAAAGGACCTCTTGGCCATCCCGATGAGCACCCCAACAGTTCCGGTGCTTCTGGATGCGGGTTGTAAAGCAATCAAGGACCAGGCCCGCCTCCGGCCTCTTCTCCTTTGGGCTCGCCTGTGGAGGTGATGGGTTCGGACGGCTGGCAGAAGATCAAATGGCTTAGGGACATTAAAAATCTCCTAGGGGACCTAGCATTGGGGTCTTGTTGGTCTACCCACTCTGCCCCCCCGAAGGCGACCCTAAAAACACTATACTGGGAATGGGTCTCTGCCAAGCTCATCAGCAACCAGCGTCACTGCAACTCCACCGCAGCTTACCTGAAAATAAAAGACGTTGTTGCCTTCAAGCCTTATCTGGACATAATCACCATTTCTGTGGACCGGGCACTCTTTATCAAATTTAGACTAGGCACTTTACCTTTAGCTGACCTCCTCTCTAGATGGAATATGCCTATGCAGGCATCAAGCCACTGCGTCCTATGTACTAATAGGCCCGAAACCGTGGCCCACTTCCTTTTTGAATGTCCTGATTACGCCCGCCCAAGATCCCACTGGCTTAAACCGCTTTGTAGACAATTGGGTACTCGCCAGTATTCGGTGGCTCTACGGATTTTACTAACTGATACATCCTCTCCCATTGTCTGTGCTGTATCCAAATTTTTAAAATGGGCATGGTTGATCCGCTCAAAAAGACTGTCCATATCAATTTAATTCTTCTCTTAATTAATTTATTTCTGATCAAATTGCCACTTTTTATCTGTTTTTAATGTACAGTCTTTTACGATGTGCTGTTTTATATACTTTTGTAATGCTTTTATGATATTTGCATATCGAAATAAAGTGATAAACCAACCAACCATATTGCCTATCCATAAAAATGGTACACTTTTTGGCATGGCTGAGAAATGCTTGCAATATACCAACTCACACCATTTTTCTCATAACAGACGAAGATTCCCTTCTACGAACCAAAGCTTTGCAGAGCTTATGATTTAACCAGTACTAGGTTCTTATAAGGTGAGGGGTCTCCAGAATTCGCTCAGAGATCTTCATTTATAGTTTTATATAAACTATATTCCACCACTGTTCAGTTATCATGATTTCCCATTTTTTTTATCTTCGTTCTATGGACTTGTAGTTGTTGTAAGTGTAACTAAGTGTAACAATGTTTATTGTTTTAATGTTATGCATTTTCCTGTTGGTGTTGCATTATTGAACAACGTACAGAGCTTGTCAATTGAAAATAAAACTTTTGAACTTACATAGACTCGGTGGTATTTGGTGTGGACTTACACAAGTGAGTGAGCGAAAGGAAGGGTGTGCATGTGCATTGCTTCCACAACTGAGAGGTTGGGAGTGTTATGTTCTGGGTTGTCTACTTGTTGGGTACACTACTATAACTAGGCAGGCAGGGGATTGTGGTGGGTTCTGAATGAGGTGTGAGGAAGGTCCAACCTCCCATCACCAACATCCTATTTTCTTGTGCAAAGTTCTGTATGTGCAAAATCCCTACAACAGTAGTAGTATGTCCTATCCTATCAAAATAGTTAAATCTGGTTAGGCATTTTGTTGGTGGGAATTGTCGAAAAGCCTCAAGATTAACAAAGACTCAAGATCAATAAGACTAGAAGTAGTACAAGAGGACTACACAAAGGACTGGACTCAATGGCTAGAGCTACTAGTGAATCTGAGTTTTATTTAAAACCTTTTAAATAAAGAGTGGCCAACTGGGCAAGCTTAGCTACAGACAGACTAATAGTAGTAGTACAGAGAGTCATCATAGCAGAGGCAGTTAGAGGAAGGGATAACAAGAAACGGATAAAATAGTTCGTAAAAAATATGGTGCAGTAAAAGTTAGGGAATAAGAATATTTTTAAAGGACGGTCAAAAAAACATTTATGTAAACAACAATTGCAATAAAATTGACCTATCTCATCTGGTCGACAAGTAATATCGGGGGATTCGCGGATTGACTACTTATTATTTGTCAACACTAATCCAGTGTTCCATTCTTATTCCAGAATACTAACTAAGCCTAAGTAGTATGATCCACCTGACCTAGCCCACCTATTCCAGGCGTGCCAATTGTACATTAAGTATGCATTTCCACTTCTTTTAGTCCTCAAAAATGCATAAATGGAGGACACATGACTAAATTTTTGCATACACCAAATTGTTGGTTCATTCATGCTGATGTTCTGCTACTCCTAAGCCCATTACCACTCATTGAACAAACTACAAAAGATTCTACTAAGGACTGGGGTAAGCACTAGCAGCACATGACGTAACAGAGGGGGCATCACGCATACCACTAAAAAATTACAAACTCATACTAATAAGTAACTAAACCTAAGTATCAATCCACCCTTATTGACAGGACAAAGGAAGGACTAGAGTCACTATAGCATTACGTAACTTAAGTTCTCTAAAATAAACTCTTACATAATCACTCTAAGCGAGCGCAAACACAAAGTTGCAAACAAGTAAGATTAGTAGCGCAGAAGAGAACCTGTGTCATAACAATCACAGAAGACTTGGGGCGTGGCCACGAGGCGGATGAGAGCGGACACGTGAGCACAGAGCTCAGTGCCGCCCCCATCGTTTATTCTGATTAAGGGGCACAAAGCGAACCTCCCAACTCCCAGAAGTAGCAGGGGAATGTGCCTGGATAACACGGCAGCTCGGAGGAGGACTGTGGCACCGGCGGATTAGGGCAAACTGCCATCAGGAAACGAGCCGAGTCGTGATCCTAAAATGGCGGCATAGCAGCTCCGTGAGTCTGTCGGAAGAAGCGAAGGCTGGGGCTGAGGACATTGACTGGAACAGCCAGCGAGGGCAGCTTTCAAGTCTGGGGACAGTCGGGTGTACAGTGGCATGAAATGGAAGGCTTCAGCAGATTAGATGCCTGATGCACAACGGAGATGGCCGATTGCAGTGGCACAGGATGGTGATGTGCCCAGCCTGACGAGGAGCAGTAGCGGCGGAGACCCAGAGTGAAGAGCGGACCGGGAAGTGTGGCACTGCCACTGGGTGGCCGAGGTGTTTGGAGGAATCAGCAACAAGACATTGTGCCTCGGTGCAGCACCATATGGAGCGGAGACTGCTGTGAGCGGGCCCCCTTTCTCCCCCCTTTTGTTTTCGGGAGCGGAATCGGCAGCCTGCCCGTGCTGTGGCGGTGCATGTGACGGCACCCGCTGGCAGCAGGATCATGGGACAGGTGCGACCTTACTTGTGAAGTCCGCCTAAAGGAACTGTATCAGCCCAGGGGGTGACACGGAGCAAGATCGCTGTGCCTGCCTGAGCCGTGTATCGGGGCTCGAGGCGGGCAGGTCTGCTGGAACTGAGGGAATTTACATACTGTATATGGGTGCAGCCCCGAGACCCTTGGGCACGTAGATGACTGTTTTGGGGGCGATTTCGTGGGACAGCGGGGCCAGGTGCGGCTTGGAGGCCTGGGGCTATGTGGGCTGCTTAGCACAACAGGAAGCAGCAGCTGTAAGGAGCTGGAATGGTGAAGTGACCCAGAAGGGAACCTACTCTGAGAGCCCCGCGTTAAGCTGAGGAAGTGACCATAGGTAGCTCACCTGCTCCTGACTGGCCCTGGAGGGCACAGAACCTCATTGAATGAATGCTGGGGCTGGAGAGTGGTTGAACGAACATGGAGGGTGACTCCCCCCAATTGAAGATCCTAAGGTCAGCGGCCTTGGGCATGGTGAACTGCGGGGATTCTTGACTGACCCTGGAGGTCACAGCAACTCGGGGACTGGGCAATAGGCCTGGAGAGCGGTTGGGCACATACAGATGGTGACTCCCTTCCTCTTGAAGTCGGCAAAGCCAGAGTATTTGAATATAGTGGATCACAGGAGTAACTAATCTGAGGCCATAGGAAGGGCTTGCCACGGTGTGGGAAGTTTAAGGAGCGGTTGCAGAGACAACTGAGAAGGCTGACAAGTGTTCAGGACAGCAAGCGGCCGAGCGCCGCAATTGTGAAGCGGAGGAGTTGGCGGCTGAAGCGGAGGACTACTCCTGCAGAAGTCGCGACTGTGAGGCTGGGCAGCGCACTGAGAAGTGGTTAGCACTGCGGTAGTGGACTGATCTAGGCTGAAAGGAGGGGATAAGCAGATAGCCGAGAGTGGACCGTGATGCTAGCATAGAAACCCCTTCATATCCACCCGGAACACAATCCACCGGCAGGGGTGTGACTGTCTAGAGGCAAGATTGGACCTGGCCAAGAAGACATCCCTGACGAGCCCTTTTGGAGAATGGTCCTGCTGGGGAACCGAGCGCACAGAGTGGAAAAACTTGGCTGGGCTTAGCGGTGTATCCTGATGGGGCGGGTGAGTCGAAAAGAGGGTGGCGAGCAGCGCAATAGAGATTGGCGCACTTCCTGGGTCACATATGCACAGTGATCAGTGGTGCAGAAGCGGTGCATCATCGTGACAGTTCGACTACCAAATAATCCCACGGTCCTGCGGGGGTACGGGGTAGCCAAGGGGAAAGCAGATGGGAGCACCGCCGGAACAGGAAGATGATACGATGGCCACAGAGGCATGAGAGGGATCGCAACAATGGCCAGAGGGGATGCTTCAGCAGCAAGTCGATCAAATACTACAAACCATTGCAGACAGTAGGGAAGCCTTGCAAAAGGACATTGGTCATGTGACACAAGGGCTGGGATTGCTTCGAGCGGACCACGCCAAGCTGGCCGACAGGGTGAAACAGATGGAAGTATCCATAGAGGTCCTGGAACCGGCTCAGAAGTCGATGGCAGCGCTGATGGACGATTTTCAAGATAGTCTGCGGACACTGGAAAACCATGCAGAGGATGCAGAAGGGAGGAATCGAAGAAACAACATCCGAATGGTGAGACTGCCGGAAGGGGTGGAAGGGCCCGACATGGTGGAATACCTTGAAAACTGGCTGAAGGTCACCGTTGCACTGGCAGGACTGACATCCTTTTTCACCTTAGAGAGAGCCCACAGGGTGCTTGCCAGGCCGCTGACCCCTGGGAGGCCACCGAGACCAGTGGTGGCCAGGCTACTTCACTACAAGGACAGGGATATTCTGTTGAACCAGGCCAGGAGGCGGGCCCCTATATGGTGGACAACAGCAAGGTCACATTGTTTCCGGATTATACACTTGAGGTCCAGCGCCACAGGGTATAGTTTGTGGCAGTTAAGAGGGCACTGCGAGACAAGGGCATTCAATACTCTCTGATGTATCCGGCGCAACTGAAAATTACAATGGACGACAAGTCAACATTCCATGAAAGCCTGGAGGAGGTGTGGGACTGGTTGGAGATGTATAAAGCAGGAATCAGGGAAGCGGGTAGTGCTGTAACTATGGATGGGATGAGGCCACAACCGCAAAGGATGAGACGCACCCGCTGTCGCCAACCAGATGCCCAGAAACCGACGACGACGCAAACACTTTGCAGGCTGTCACAGCAATCTCGCACAAAGGGGCAGGGCTGCACCCAGAGGGGTCGAACTCAGAAGGACGGTCCCTGGAAGAGGATGAGGAACAATCGGAGGTTGGGAGCCAGAAGCTTCCCCATGTGACAGCTTGGACCGCGGACAAGATTGTTGATGGGTGATGTAGACACTGGCTGATCCTGAATAGAGTGCTGGGTGGGGGAGGCAGGGAGGGGGCTTGCTGCGATCCTGGTTGGATGGTAACTGATTATTTAGAGATAGGGAGTAAGGGGGGACTGTGGAACATATGTAGAAGAGACCTCTTAAATGCACTGCCCCGGAATGGGCGGGCTCAGTGATAAGGGGGTTGAGCGCAGGACGATGGACGACTAGGTATCTGATTCTCTGAAACCTAGGGCTTACCTCTTCTAAGTTTATGTGGGTTGGCTCCTTAGGAGCTTAGTGGTGTGTTTGAGTAATAGTTTGTATGGGTCCTAATGTTGTAGTGCCTGTTCTGGGGAGAGTGAGAGGGGAGGGATAGGGAGGAGGGTTTGGGAAATTGATGACACCAGTGTGCATTTAGACATGAGGTTGGTGCGACAGAGGAAAGGTATGGCCAATGGGTATGTTACATGATTTAACCGCTTCAGAGCGGCGCGAATTTTCGCTCTGTGCTGAAGATTCAAAAACGGGCGTGGTCGTGACGGAACGGTTTCGTCACCAGCACAGCCCAACCGATGCTCGTGACGGAACCGTTCTGTCACGAGCATCGAAGGGGTTAAAATGTATTACTTGGAATGTGCAGGGGCTCCATACGATGCAATGGCGGCACAACGTGCATGCCTACCTGGTACGGTGGGAGTACATTGAGCTTTCCAGGAAACAAATCTTAACCTAATGAGGGGGCAGCCCTAAAAAAGTGGTAGAGGGTGCGGTTATCCTACACCACCTACTCTACGTTTGCCAGGGGTACATTGGTGTGGGTTAGGACGGGGGTCCCTTTTCAGCCACTGCATCACTTGCTTGATCCGGAAGAGAGGTTTGTGGCAGTAATGGGACGGCTCGATGGAATGGATGTTGCAGTATGTGGTGCTTATGCCCCTAATGTCGACCAACCCTCCTTTTTTGAGATATTGATGGGGAGCCTAGCGTCATATCTAACTACTGCGGCAATAGTGGGGGGAGACTTGGATTCAATAACAGATGTGGAGCCAGATAGACCTCACCCCCCGCTATCCGGGGCCTCAGTTCATTGGATCTCCAAGGCAAGAGGCACCTGGCAAATCAACTAGAATCTTATAGACACATGGCGCACCCAGCATTTAGAAGAGAGGGATTACTGGTATTATTCCGGCCTTCACGACTTGCATGTGGGGCTAGATGCAATATTATGCGCCCCTGCTGTTCATTCCAAGGTGAAAGTTAGTGAGTACCGGCGAGAACGTTGTCAGACCATAACCCGTTGCTAGTGCGCATCAGGTGGAGTCAGGAGAGGGCGGTCATACCAGCCTGGTATCTCAGACCAGAAGCATTAGAAGATCAGGTCTTTGGGGAGGAGGTGAGGACAGGTATTGAACAATACTTCGAGGAGAACGGGGGGACCGCAAAGTCAATGGCAATTGAGTGGGATACATTTAAGGTTGTGACCAGGGGTATCTGTATTAGTAAGGTGGCAGGAGTATGGAAAACAATTTTGACTGAATTAGAGAGGGTGGAAGGCCTGTTGCGAGACGCAGAGAAGGTCTGACCTGGGAATCCAGGGGCGCAAGCTGAGATCTCGGAAGCTAGAGAGGCAGTGGCTGTTTAGGTGGAGAGACTGCGCTCCTTTGATTATAAGAGTTATAGAGCACGGATGCATGTTGAGGGGGACAAATTGAGGAAGCTGCCGGCGTGTTTGGCCAATCAGACCCCCGGGGAATGCCCATATTGGGCCTGGTAGCCCCATCAGGGGAGGTGGTGCACAGGCAGTTGGGGATAAATGGCTTGTTCCTGGAGTATTACACTGGGCTGTACAGTAGCCAGCTGACTCGGGGCCCAGACGCTGTGCGGGAACATTTGGAGGAGGTGGCTTTACCGAGCTTGAACAAGGAGCAGGGGGATCTGCTCGGCAGCAAGATTATGGTAGGAGAGATAAGGAGTGCAATTAAACATATGGCTTGTTAACAAAACTCCTGGGGTAGACGGCCTCCCCATTGAGTTTTATATGCAGATTGCTTGGCTCCGCGGTGGCAATTGATTTATCAGGAGGCATACGAGGCAGGGAGGTTACCTAAGACCACCAGAGAGGCTATTATTATCCCTCTCCTGAAGCCTGGAAGAGAAGCTACAAATATGAAGGCATATCGCCCGCTGTCAATGTTGACGACTGACTACAAAATCTTAAGTAGAATATTGGCGTCGCGCCTCCTCCCCTATATGTTGCAGCAGGTACACCGAGACCAATCCGGTTTTATTCCTAAGCATAATATGGCTTTAAATGTGCGACGGCTACTGCGAATTCTAGAGAACTAACAAGACCTGTTACCGCGTGCTTTGATTCTATCGGTGGACATAGAGAAGGCATTTGATAGCCTGGAATGGCCCTTTCTCTTTCACGTTATGCATAAGATGGGGTTGGGGTGGACTTCATGAGGTGGGCCCAAATACTGTATACATCAGCGACTGCTCGGGTGCGGACATGGGGGTGGTATCAGCTTCCTGCAGAGTAGGACGAGGAACGCGAGAGTGTTGCCCGCTTTCTCCACTGTTATTCGCGCTGGCGATTGAACCCCTGGCGGTGCAAGCTAGGTCAGGGAAGCACTATACTGGGCTGGAGATGCGTGGATACATTCATTATATCACTCTATGTGGAAGACATGTTGATGTTTCTGGTGGGCCCTGTTAGGGACTCAACGGGAGCGGCAGAGCTGCTGCGGGCGTTTGGTGCAGCATCAGGGCAGTGTGTGAACTGGGAGAAGACTAGCCTGTTCCCGGCGCGTCGGAAAATGGGAATTCCCGACAGACTGCATGGAATAAGATGGGAGCCCTGCTGCTTTTCGTATCTGGGAACTAGCATTTATCATGACCAAGCAAATCTTCTGGAGGGAAATGTGAATAGAGCTGTGCGAGGAGTCAAGGGGAGCATGCCGTTCTGGAGTACTCTGCCGCTCTCGTTGGCAAGAAGGGTAGCGCTTCTGAAAATGGTAGCACTCCTTAGGCTAATACATTATTTCAGGACGCTGCTGATCTTGATTCCGGGCCAGGTGTTTAGGACGCTAAGAACTATGGTAGGAGGATTTTTATGGGGGAGTGGCAGGAGGCGGTGGCTCTGGCCATGATGATGAGACCTAGAGCGGAAGGAGGATGGGCGGCCCCAGACTTTGAACTGTATTATCTAGCGGCCCAACTGCAGTGGCTCACGCAGGCGGTTGCTCAAAAGTTCAGGGGACCGGATGGTCCAGAGAATCGTTGGGTTCCACGGCATGTATTATCCTTTGTGGTTTTGGGCCAGCGATTGCGGGTTGCATCGTTGACTTATGAAGAGAGAGCGCTAAGGGCAAGCTGGATTAGAAGTAGGCGTAGAGTAGGGGAGGCTCAACCGTACGCACTGGAGATACCTCTTGGAATGTGTAAGGCCCTTCCACATGGAGGGGACTGGTCGGCATTAGCTGAGTGGGAAGAACTGGGATTGCAGACTTATACGAGGGCGGAGCTCTCTTGCCGTACCAGTCAGTGCAGGACAAAGTCGGATTGCCAAGGGGGGATTTCTTGTTGCATGCCACTTTGGTGGCAGCGATTCAGGAATACTGGGGGGAAGGGCTGCTGGAACCACAGACATCTCCAACGTGCCAATATGTAGGTAGTAATGTGCCTGTATCGGCGAATGGTGGGGGAGGGGCTTCAACGCTAACTCAACTGCGAGAAAAATGGGAGGTGGATATGGGCAAAGATATACCAAAGATATACCTGAATCGACTTGATCTAAATTGGTGCAGAGGGCGTGGCAGGGTACACAGAATGCTAGATTCCAACTTATCCATTTCTATGTTATACATTGTGTGTACTTAACCCTAGAAAAGATATATAAATATTTTAATGTGGAGTCCGCACGTTGCCCTAGGTGTCGTTTGAATGCTGCATATTTCCTACACATGATGTGGAGATGCCCGCAGGTCGGCACATACTGGGAGAAGGTAGTCGAGGTCCTATGCGGGGTAACAGATAGGCAGATAGAACCCACCATGGGAACATGCATACTGCACTGGTACCTTCATGCAGCGCGCACCAAAGTAATGTGTACATTCATTGATTTGGGGTTGATGTTGGCCAAACGGGAACTAACGAGAAAGGGGAAATCCACACAGGGCCCTAGTGTAGAGCGATGGAAAACTGAATTCATGAGCTGGGAGGCTAGTAGCTAACAAGCTAGAAGAGCAAATAATGAAAAGGCGATGGAAACTGCACAAGCATGGGAAGCACTAGTGGCACTACTGACACAGCCGCAGGCGGACTCGGACTCTGACTCATTTGGGGCCCCACATGAACCTGCTATGACACACTGAATATAGCTTGGCTATGGGTGGCCAGAGGGAGGGAGGAAGGGGGCTCGGGCATGGTGGGGTTTGAAAGACAGCCCAACCATTGTAGTATGTTGGCGGCCCCTAACGTGTTGAAGATGATTGGGCATCCTGACATGAGTACATAGAGCACACCGGTATAAGGGGTAAGGTGGGAGGGGGTGGATGAGGCTTGAGCCAGCGGGGGGACAGTTTTGGGCCCCCATCACATTGTTGGGTGTATAACGTGCAAGTTGCGTTGCTAGCGTTAGAGCACGGTGGGGAGGCTGGAACGATTATTCTGATGTTGATATTGATGTAAGCATACGCCTACCCGTGGACAATGACTGTACGCACTGATAAGGGCCTTGTAGGAGGTGGAAGTTGATTGGATTGAAAACCCCAAAAATATTTTTCAAAAACAATCACAGAAGAATTTTAAACGTAATTTACCTGTAATGTAAGCAGCAGCATTCTAGCTGGTTTAAAAAAAAAGATATTCACAACATATAACCCAGAGCAGAAGAACAGACACAAAGTAGTAACAATTAAATAGTTATTCACCAAGACCCAGGACCTCCACTCCTAGCAGGTCCAGGGTCCAGGATATCGGATCACCAGTGCGTCAGCTGGTTCTGTGTGCGCCGGACACCAGAGCAGCGAAACACTGCCCAGCGCATCTTTCCCCACCTCTGCTGACACTCCCGGAACCCGGACCCAGGCCTATCACCTGCTGCCAGGGTTAAGGGGAGGTGGTGCTGTACGAAGAAAACGGGTGCAGCCAACTGCACCTCCCCAAATAAGGCCAGTGCGTGCACCATTTGTGGGCGCCGCCTTCCACAAGGAAGGCGGTCGCAGCTCTGGCTACGTTGTCGAGCCCTGTGGCCTTTTGACATGGTTCTGGGGTAGGTGGGAAAGACAAGGTAAAAATGTAAAAAGGAAGTAAAAGAAATTAAAAAAGCAGGTAATAGAAAAATAGTGAAAAAGTAGTTAAAAACACACACAAAAAGTAGACAAAAACAAAAAATATAGAATCAGGAAAATAGTCTTAGAGATAATAAATAAAAAAAATAAAAAAAAAGTTTCCACAAACAAAGGATTGAAAAGATACATAGAGGATTGAAATGCAGGCTCCAGGCAATAGAGTTAAAAACAAGGTGGCCGCGCCTATTGCGACTGCGTGGGCAAGTTCGCTTGATATTTTCCCCCGAGCATGCAAAAAGCGTTGTGAACACGTAATAGCGTTCCCGAACAGGAAATACGTATTGCGAACGGGCGCGAGCATGCATTGCGCGACCCAGAACAGAAAATAAGCATCGCGAACGGGCGGGACAAGTGAAAACAAGATGGCCTCGCCCATAAGCGACCGCATGGGCAAGTTGGCGAGACATTTCCAACGCGATCACGCAGAAAATATTGCAAACAGGCGGGAAAAGCACTTCCGCGTCTTCGTGATATTTCCGCATGTTTGCGTAGATTGTTTGCATTCTCAAGAAGAGTTGTGTAACGCGGTTACGTGAATTCCACCCACCCCTAATCACAAGCTCACATTGAAGAGATTAACAAAGATTTTCAACAACGGGGGCAAAACGAGGAATTACACAGATTGAGGGAAGAGATGACTAAGAGACTACCAACAGGAAGACAAAATCAGAGAAAGGAAAACCTTCAGATACCACAGGGACAAAACCGATTATGAGTGTGGGCGCATTTTCACATTCGCTAAAAAATATGACAAGCTCAAAATTGCCCAACAAGGGGCACACAGCACAACAACGGCAGGTGCTGGAAGCAGCAAACCAAGAACGGTAGAAAATTCGAACTCTGACTTGAGTTCCGCAATGGAAAGTGAGACGGGGGAGATGCACGCAACACAAAAACATGATCAGTCCCTACCAAATTTCCACTTGTAGAGGAACTAGATTTTTTATGAATAGACAGGAAGCAAACATTACGGCCCAAAACTCAAGGGGCCCGACAAAGAAAAAACGATCCACCAGCCGCCGCAAGAGGCGAAAAGCAAACAGTAGAAGAAATCAACAAACCAAATGGAACCGCAATTAGGGGCAAGCAAGTCAGATGGCAAAACAGTTATCAATCTGGCCAAGATCAATCTAAACAAGGCCGAAGAACAACTTCTATCCCTAGGGCTTTCCTTTTATGCTGAAAGCTTCGTCAACTATGCAACAACTTGGATGGATATTTTTAAAAGTTCTGCAAGCTGAAATTAATGAAATATCATGCACTGCAAAGTAAGACAACAAGCAAATTACAGTCAGATATACTAACAGAAACCTCGTATTCGCCCTCACACCATCAGACCTCCCAATTTTGTGAGACATACAAGAACTGGCCTCAGAAAATGCCTCATTCGAAGTAAACAACCAACACCAGTTCTAGTGAACAATGTAGATCTACAACACCTTTCATATCAAAATCTACGTTTGTGCCCATAACCACAAATGATACAATTGACATCTTTCACAAGTAAATTACAGTAGGATTGAAACAACTGAACCACAAGGTACAAGCAACTAAAAAGGACAAAAAGAACATTCAGGAAATGCAATATTTTGAACTAATGTCAAAATTACATAACAACAGTCAAATAGTCATTTGCAATGCGGATAAATGGGGAAACCTGGTAATCTGGGGCAAAGATGATTATGTGAAAGAAGCATTGGAACAATTGTCTGACACTAATTGCTTCAAACAAAGTGACACGCTATCTCTCAAAGCTATAAACAAGTAAGTCCACTTTAATCTGCTGGCATGGAAAAGCACAAACTTACTAACAACACAAGAGTATACATTTTTGAAAAATAACAATCCAACTACACCAATAATCTACTTTATTTCCAAGATTCATAAGAATCCATCCAAACACCCTGGCCGCCCCATCATTTCGGCTCGCAAAAGCATACTGGAGAAAACATCCCAGGATGTTGACTATTATCTACAGGAACATGTACAACAGCTTCCATCGTATATCAAGGACACGGGGGATTTCTTGTAAAAAAAAAAGATTTTCACTGGCAACCAGATTATTGACTAATAACTTTGGATGTTACGGCACTCAACACCAGTATCAACCATCTAGACAGTGTACGGGCACTACAATACTTCTTAAGTAATAGACCAATCCAGATGGCACAGCATAAAAAAATGTTGATAAATATGGTTACATTTTGTTTACACAGTACCATCTTTTTATTCCAAAGCATGTTGTACCAACAACTACGAGGGGTAGCAGTGGGGGCCAGCTTCTCCCCCAGGCATGCTTGTCTCCACATGGGCTCGTTGGAGGAGCTGGTGACATATGAAGAAGTCTGCCAGAATACCATCAATATATGGTTCGCTTTATAGATGACCTGTTTATAATCTGGCGGGGTACCCTAGTTAAAGCACTGGAATTTGTTGAAAGCATTAATGATAATAACCTCAACCTCAAATTTACTGTCAATATCAGTCCTGAGTCATTCAACTTTCTAGATGTTCAGATATACATCAACATGGGTAAGATTGAAACCAGATTTTATAGAAATGAGACAGCCAGCAATTTGTTGCTACACGCAACCAGTTCCCACCCACAACATCTGATACATAGCATTCCCTACTGGGAAATGCCCAGACTTGGTAGAATTAGCAGTAACGAGGAAGATTTGAAGGCAGCACAGCAGGCCAGTGAAATCTGATTTTTAGAAAGAGGTTACACCAAAAAAGCATCAATACAGCTATTAATAAAAGCAAAGCACTAACCAGGTCAGATCTCGTGAAACAGGGGTTTCCAAAGCAAAACAAAAACACAGCGCTCTCAGACACTGACAACTCAGGAGGGACAAACTCTTTTAGGATGATCATAGGTTACAGCAGACAGGAGAAGGCCATTAGGAAGATTGTCAAAAGTAATTGACCCCTAGTACTCAATGACCCAGTCATAGGTCACCTATTACCAACCAAATTGGCTATCACTTACAGTAGAGCACCTTCCATGAGAGACTACCTTGTAAAAACCAATCCTGAGAACCAAACTGGGCCCTCATGGTTGGCCCAATGAAAAGGTTTTCATAAATGCAAGATGTGTAAGGCCTGTCAGTTTGGCAGCAACAAAATATCCTTTTTGATTCCATTTGGCAATCAATGAAAGTTATAACAAAGGCGCTCACATGTAGAACAGACTAAGTGATCTATGTGCTGGAGTGCCCCTGTGGCCTGGGCAGTACCGAACTTCAGGCTTACACAAGAGTACTCCAGGACATTCGGGCCATAAAGAATCAAGATCTAACCTATCCAGGAGCCCGACATTTTGGTGAACTACACAAAGCAGATCCAAAAGGTCTTATTCAGTAGCAGCCTGTGGAGGGGGTGACGCTGGGTGCTGACATGGGGCGGGGGAGGGGCAAGGTGGGGGTTTTAAACTACGGATTACGGTCGATTAGATGGAAGTAAACATATAAATAAATAAAACTAATCTCGTATTGCACGCTGCATTGCCAAATGTGTTGCAGCACGCACAGTGAAATTCGTTTAATTTATTTATATGTTTACTTACCTCTAATTGGCCATAATCTGTAGATTACTGTTCACCACCCTGCCCTACCCCACCCGACGTCAGTGCCCAGCAGCACTCCCACCATGGGCCGTTACTGGTCTAATATACTATCTAATTGACTCTATCCCATATAACAAGAGAGGAGGAAACAGGGAGAGAACCGTACACAGACTGGAGACCAGATATTTTTTGGAGCTCGACTCCAAGTCCCCGGGGGGGGGGTTTGAATACCAGGGAAGACCTTTACACTTGCCAGTAAATTTGTAGCATTTAGGTAGACCATTTGGACCAGAAGTCAAAATGACGTTATACAGATTTAAAAACTTTGCAAATTTTTCAAATCTCATGCACAATAAAGCATACACACAACTAAAACAAGGCCGCCTCCCTGTAGCAAACACACAGTAGTTTTAATCCTTTTTAGCTTTCTTATCACTGGGTTGATATTTAACACATGCACTTTTTCAATGTTATAGCACAAGCACTTTAACAGTGAGGAGAGATACCCACATTTGTTTACATTGAAATCCAATGACCAGCAAAAATGTGCACATTCATCGAGCAACATGATTAGCACATGTTGTGGAACCCAATGTGGTTATTGTATTTGTACATGAATTTTACAACGTATTTTAGCTATGTTTTCCACTATTCTAAAATGTCAAACAATGTTTAAACAGCATGTTGCAACTGATAACAATCTAGAAAATGCATGTATGCAATGAACCAATCAAATTGTGAATTGAGAGAAAAAAAACGTACAAATATGAACAGCTATATGTGGTATGTTGTCTATGTCTATGACTATAGTTTGAGATGCACTTATCACTTTAAGAAATGAAAGAAAAAACAGCATAAAAAGCGAAACCAAGCTGTGTAGCACGTCATGTTATCAAGGCCCCTTGGGGGCTGAAATGCTTTTAATGGCTGACCTGCACATGGAGAAATAAAGAAATTTTGCAGCACTCATTTGGTGGTCCGTGCTCCTATCTTTTAGAAAAATGACGGTTTGGGGTGTTCCCTGATTAACCCTCAGGATTCAAGGGGACTTAGGGGCATATTACCAAGCAATAGCGATAATTATCGCTATTGCTTGGTTAGAGACAAAAATTTACCGCTGAGCTGCGGCGATTTTTACCGCAAATAAACCTTGGTATTACCAAGGTTTAACGCAAATGCGATAAAAATCGCCGCAAAGCATGAATATCGCTGAAAAGTCCGCGATATTCATGCATTACCGAGCTAATGCTCTTAGCCATGTTATCCACCTCCCATTGGATAACATGGCTAAGAACTGCTCAGGGCAGGTGTTAGCTTTTGGAGATATTCGCTCTTAGCGCGAATATCTCCAAAAGTTGGTAATAGGAGATAGCGATGTTAGCGACTGTTTCCAGTCGCTAACATCTTGGCACGCCCACTTTGCATGTCATTAGTGTTAAATATCACTGACATGCAAAGCGGGGCCCAAGATGGTCGCTATCTCCTACTAGCTGTCGCTAACTGGGGTTAGCGACAGCTAGGTAATAGGGAGATAATTTTATCTCCGCTTTCTTGGCTTTTAAAGCCAAAAAAGCGGAGATAAACCCCCTTGATAATATGCCCCGAGATCCCCTAACTTAAAACAAGTCACAGGGCGTGTTTGCACGCATGTCACATCAGGCCCCGCCCCCTCCCTTTGCCACTGTGCAAACGCTCCTCGTGGTGCATTTTAAGTTGAGGGATTAAGTTCCCTTGAATCCTGAGAGTCTCTGGGGTCCAACTTGCCCTCCATTTTTCTCCAGTAAGTGCCACAGAGCTGCGTTGCAGAGAGGTGCAGAGAGAGGTGTGGCCTCAGACCACCTCTCTGCAACACAGCCCTGTGGCGCTTACTGAAGGTGGACTGGTGGACTAGTTGACTCCCAGGGATCCTCAGTATTTAAAGGGAATTAATTCCCCAACTTAAAACATGCCACAGGGCAAATTTGCAAAGTGGTGTAGTATGGGGGCGCTGAGCAAACATTCAGCTGCCTCTGTCCAAAAGCAATTCTGTTCTGCTTCATGGAAGCAAGAGCATTTTTCATGCTCTCACTTCCATGAAGCGGACCAGAATTTGCTATGGCTTGGCCGGAGCGGTGGACCTGCCACTGCCAAGTCATAGCAAACTTCAATATCCTGGGTTGGGCTCCCTGGAGCATTGCTTGAGCCAACCCTGGGGGGTGGTGGTCCCCGGGCCATGTACGGCTCCATGAGGGGGGCTGCCCTGCCCCCTCCAACAAAATTAACGCCCGGAGAGGTGGTGGTCCCTGGGGCTGTGGGCGCCCAGTTCCAATTTACTATACAGTTGCCCAAGGGAGGTGGTGGTCCCCAGGGCTGCATGGGGGGGGGGGGGGCCTGGAGACTAAGCATGGGCGAATTTTGCGAATTTGCGATCCGCGAATTTGCGAATTCGCGAATTCGCGATTCGCAAAATTTGCGAATTTGTGCAAATTTGCGTATTTTTGGTTTTTTGCGTGTTCGCGGGTTTTTTTGCATGTTCGCAGGGTTTTTTGCGTGTTCGCGGGGCTTTTTGCGTCTTCGCGAGCCGCTTGCATAGCAAAGTTACCCAAACAGTCGTTTATGGGAGAGGGAGGGAGAGAGAGATAGATAGATAGATAGATAGATAGATAGATAGATAGATAGATAGATAGATAGATAGATAGATAGATAGATAGATAGATAGATAGATAGATAGATAGATAGATAGAGAGAAAAAGAGAGGGAAAGAGAGAGGGAGAGAGAGAACGAGAGAAAGCAAGAGAGGCCGGATCTCTGAAGGGCCAGGTTCCTGAGTTGCCCCTACAGAACATACAGCTTTTTATTTTTAGCAAAATGCATATGAAAATTGTGCTGTAAAGGTCTCTTTTAGTTTCACCCCTCCTGACAACTCAAAATGGGTGTATTTGCCATCCTCTCCCTTCTTCCTGTTTTTTATATCTGTAAGTGCTTCCTGATGAGGTTTAATTCCTTGAACAGGTGCCTCGTTGCCTACTTGTAACTATTCTCTGACCCTGCTTCAAGGGTCGGAGCAGGGTCAGAGAATAGTTGAAGTAGGCAACGAGGCGCCAGGAAGCAATTAGCAGCAGGTTTCCAAGTTGAAGTTAATTTGTTTGTAACCCTTTTGTAAAAGGTTACAAAGAAATTAGGTTCAACTTTTGCACCTGCTGCTGTAACCCTTGCTTGGCTGAAAATTCGTCCCCGCTGAATCGCGGATTTTACCGCGATTTCGCGAGATTCGCGGATCCCAAAATTGCGGAAAATCTGCAAAGTCCGCGAGCGAAATGAATTTTCAGCCCATGCTTACACTGTTGTTGAAATCACCAGATATGACCTCCCCCTCAATCCTGAGTCAGAAGTTCGTGGTCAGGCAGGCCATGCAACCTAAGCTTGAAGCAAATGATTGACAGATCATAGGTGGGCAAATTTGCCCGCGAAATGGATTTTACACCCACCCTTACTGGAGACCCCACACATTATTTTTTTTAAATAGCCACGAGGAAGTGGCGGTGCACGGGGTTGCGAGGAGCTGTGTGGCATTCTGCATTTCAGTCAATTAGCCCCACAGAGACGGCGGTCCCCAAGGCGGTGGGGGGGACACATGACCTCCCGCATTTATGTAAATTAACCTGAGGGAGGTGGCGGTCCACTGGGCTGCGTGGGGCCAGACAGGGTCCCCCTTAATTATTTATAATTGCCCCTGGCCCACAGCAACAACATTTCGGTTTTTTAAATGTTCAGCATGATTCGCGGATCCAAATCATCTCCCACTGAAGATTCTATAAAGAAAAATGCTTTTTGGGCAATGGGGGTTTCATCTGGATTTCCCCAAGAGGCCTAGGGGGTAGGGTATTTTTACCCTGCCCCCTTATCTTTTTTTTACATTCTTGCTTGTGACTCGGTTTAAACGAGTGACAAGACGGCTGCCAACACTTGCTGAATTGAATTGTTGGCAACCAATTAGATCTTAGGCATGAGATCGGGAGGTGTCCCAGATCCAACACAGCCTCAGTTGTATATCTGAGAAATCTTTAAATTTCTCAGCAACTACTGAATGGATTTACATTATTTAACATAAAGGGCTACCTTTTATCCAAATTTGGTGTAATTCAGTTTGGCAGTTCGGGCTGTAGCCATGTCTAAAGTTTCCTATGGAAATTACCATGGGGAAAAAGCATTTTGTGACTCTCCTTTTTCCCAGCCCCCGCTTGAAAGTTCACCCTGAAATTCTCAAAACAGCAGCTGAAGTTTGTGTCAAACTGGTTTTGACAATTTTGTGAAGATTCGTCAAACGACGCCAAAGATATAGTCAACTGAAAAACAGTTTTTTAATAGAAATCAGGTCCTAACTATAACTATCTACTGGCAACCGCCAGTAGGTAATATATATATTCACATATATATAAACGTGTATACATACTGACTCATATTTTTCTTCCTACATCATGTGACAGCCGATGCACACTGTCATTGCCCATGAATTATTTTCGTATTATGTTCTTATTTACAGTTTTAACTACTGACATTTATACTCTAGTAGATTAACATTCCCACAGTTCAATAATGTTTCAGTAAATGTTAAATAGAACAATGGCGTAATGCATAACAAAGGCTATTAATCGTCACAGAAGTATACCAGACATCATTTTATTTTGTAGAGATGTGGTTCATTCTTTTTTCTTCTTTCTGAAAAGAGAGCTATACACATTGAAGGAAGATAGTGTAACATGAGAGTAGAATAGACTATTTCCATTTTTTAAACTTATCGTGGACCACAAATAGGCTTGCAATAATGAAATTCAGTGTCTTTGGGATCATTGTCAGGAAGAGATATGTTCTTTTCCTAAAGGTAAAAGCAGGTGTACTTTGATGTCTGGAAATTGTGAGGCACTGACATTGTCACTTGCATTTGATTAAGACATTGCAGTGATTTTTATAATGATATGTCATTTATTTAGTGCATTTCTTGTATTTATACACTCTTTATGTAACATTTTGCCATCTTTGGTCACTGCATTAAACAGGTATTTGTGTTCCCCTGTTTAATCCTACTCAATACTAATCTTATTTACTGAATACTTCAAAGACCGGTCCCAACTCCACATTTGTCTACCTGTGCATCTAATGAATACTGTAGCACATGGTCAGTTTAAATCCACCTAAATACCTAAGCCATACATCAGGACGGCTGTAAGGATCTTTGGAGCCCCAGGCTCCACAAACTGATATTTTGATACTCCTGCTTCCTAAAACCAGATAAATTAGGAGTAGATGTTAAAGTGACAGCATCAAACTTTGCGTTAAATTACCCCTTTCCTTTAAGACATAGAGAGCTTTGTCCATCTACAGAAGTAATTGAAATATGCAAAGGTCACAATGTCTCAATAACTCTACAGAAACAAAATGGGAGATAAAAAAGTGCAATGACTTCTGGAAAGGCTAGCAAACCCCAATAATCCTAGAGTGGTTTAAAATATTTAGTTCCAGATTGTTGCATTGTTTTCTGGAAAAACAATCAAAACCATTCAACAGATGTACCAGTGCCCCCTATTGTCATCTCACAATGATGCAACTGGCAGGTAAACACAAAATGAGTTAAATCGATAACTGTCATCCACAAGTGATTATAAATCATTGCATACACATAGCAATGCTATCTAGAGGCCATTTCCAGGTCAGATACCTGAGGGATATGATCTAGGACACTGGTCCTTAACCTTTTGACTTTTGTGGACGCCTACTTAATCCTTACTGGAATCCGGGGACCCTACTGAGTCAGTACTGGAAGCAAGGAACCCTGACCTAAGCATTTTTGATTTTCTGAACTGCAAAACAGTACACAATATATACAGAAACAAGCATTCACCAAACTAATGCAAAAATGATGAGATATTTTGTTTAATTCACAAACAAATTAAAACATATAAAAACGTTAGCTTTAACTGGAAGATTGGAGCTTTATTGAACTAAATCAAGATGGTTTATCGTCCACACTATATTCCATTTGATGTACTTGCATTCTTCCCAGGAACCAAAATGAGGATACCAAGTTAATTTTCAGCCTTCAATTTCAAATTCCCACACATTTACAGAACTTCTCACCATTTAAAATTTTCCATTTTGCTTCTTTAGGTGTATACACTTTGTTAATGTCTTCATATTATTTAATTTTCTAAGCAGTCGGGGAAACCCTGAGTAGGCTTTGCGAACTGCACATGTCCCAGGGGTACAGATTACGAAACACTGGTCTAGAATGCAAACAGAATCAACACATTTCTAGAATTGGAAAGCAACCACACATTCAAAAATGTTCCCAAGCCAAAGACATTCTTCCAGAGATTTGCAGCTGACTGTGGCAGTTAGATTCAGCAACAGTGTTTGTAGACTGTGAGGCAAAAGCTCCTTTAAAAGCAAGGACATCACCGCAGCATACCTGGTTATCATAGACAATGGGTTTGATAAAGATATACTTTTTGTAATGGCCAATAAGACACATGTATGATCCTCTTAAAGGTAGGTGTGCAAAACCTTGTCTAATTCTATGTATTAGAGCCCAAGCGTGATATTCTGTGGCAGTTCAAAGATTTGAGCAACTCTATGAATAGTAAAGAGGCACTATAAACAATGGAATAGTGGTTCAGATATAGATGAACAGAGTAGATACAAAAGTATGTGAGATTCGTTAAGATCAGCTCAATCAATATCATAGAAAACAGATGGGTGTTTAGGCTCCAAAATATAATTAGAAATGTGTGAACAGGGAGGTAGAGTTATGGTCAAAGCTCCTGTTCAGTGCATGAGTAAAAAAACAAGAAATTCACAATTACCATATTATTTAAGCATTTGAGACTTCAGCAGTAGCCCTTGAAGTTGTGAGGAGGATAGGAAGGATTGGCTACATGTAGCAATTATATCATGGATTGCATCCACAGGAATGTGACTAGTGAGAATAAATGCAATTCTGAAATAGTTCAGAATGAATGCTTGGATGACTGAAGTGGCTCAAGAGATTTGGCAGTTCAAAAAACAGCTGAAGAATTTAAGGCACCCATTGGTCAGTAAAAGCAACATTTTGAGACAGAAAGCGAGGAAATGCAAGATGTCTGTGTGATGTGGCATCAGTTCTGATAGTGGTATTTTATTAATCAACCTATGTGTTCGACCTGACATCCTTGGTGTGGTTTCTCCCCAAACCTTTAAATTCAGTACTCCTGTTCGAACCAGTGTGAAAGTGCTTGTGCTCTCTCCTTAAAACGTGGTAACATTGACTTTCACCCAATTGGCACATTTAATTTACTTGTAAATCCCTAGTAAAGTAATACTATCTGTACCCAGGGTATGTAGGTTAAATGTTACCAGTGGGCCTGTAGCACTGAAGGTGCCACTCACTTAATTTACCTTTTTGATCATGACTCAGGCCTTCTATTGCAGTTGTGCTGTTCAGTTTCATACTGTTATTTCAACCTGGCAAAATAAACCTTTAGCCATGCCTAAACCATTGTTTTTAATACATATGGGTTACCCATAGGGTAGACCGCAAACAACCCACTGGGAAGAGAGCAGTGTATTTAAAAATGTGACATGTACTTTTAACTTTTATATGGTCTGGTAGTGAAAAACTCATACATTTGTTTTTCACTACTGCAAGGCTTACCTCTCCCATAGGATAACATTGAGTTACGTTATTACATTTATTTGGTGATAACTTTCACTAGGGAGGAGGTAAGAATGTCGAGTTTGGTGTCTACAGAATTGTGGTTTAAACCCCTCTTTAATGGTAAAGCTGGATTTTAAAACAAACTCTGAAAATACCACTTTTAGAAAGTTGGAATTTTCTTGTTGCAACCATTTGGTACCTGCAGGTTATATTCTGGGTCACATGACTAGGTGTAGCTGCCGTATGGTCTTTGTGTATTTCCCCCAGTCAGTGAAACAAAGGGAGAATAGGTGTCTGTGGCTTTATAGGAGCTGTCACATACCACACTTCCTCACTCACAAAGGGTTTCAAACTAGGCTTGTGTGCCCCCAGACACGCTAGGGCCAGGGCAGGGAGGCAGGGCTCTAGAAGCTTCTCCCACTTCAAAGTGGGCACTGGGTATAAGTAGTGGACCCAAAGACCTAACTCTTCAGTACACATCTGGACCTGTGGAAGACTCAGAAGAAAGACTGCTGTTCTACTCTGCTGCAGAAGGGCTGACATTCTCTGCTGCCCTACTGCAGAAGTCAGAAGGACTGGACCTGCATCTTGAATGC